>NC_092419.1:10477341-12877341 GCF_040894005.1 Engystomops pustulosus | reverse complement strand
GCCCCCCAAACTATCCCTGCATTCTTACTGAGTCCCCCCTTCCTGTGCCAAAGTGGGAACATGCAACAAGACAAAAAAACACATACAAAATGGGGGGCCGACAATCCACGTCCCCAGAAGACAGCAAGTAAAGTACAGAATCAAATAGAAAGGAGAATAGTCAAGAACGAAAGGCAAAATTGAAAAATCAGAAATGCAATAAATAGTGATGGCCCTAAACAGGGGCTAGCAGACAAACAATTTGGCCAGCAAAGGGGAATAGTGCACATGGGGTATAAACATGTGAGAGGATTTATGATACATAAATTGCCATCCAAGGAGGTGAGTGTGACCTGTGCGCCCTCTGTCTTATGGAGCTAGTGACAACTGCTACTGTGGAGACAGTGTAACATTGCTGCTTTCTTGAAATTTAGGATATGTGATGCCTACATAAGTGTCGCTTGCCCCTTTTTCCTTAGTTTTTTGTATTGGATACTTCATGGCTGTGCACCCTGGATCTACTGTATCTACCCCTTGACCCAAGAAGAGTGCGGACTGTTTTAATTTCCATTTTTTGTTGTATATTATCTCCGCACTTTATAATCCACCACTGCAAAAACTGCATGAAAATGTGGATACACTCTCGAAATAACTCTGCATAGAAATGTGACCCAAACGTGTAGGTCAGATCATGCAAGGTTAGCTTCTACTCCATCCGTATGAAATCTAACATTTTGTTCCAGTGCTAATGAGTCCAATAACACATGCTTCAATTTTCATTTTCACAGGTTTTTTTTATTTTTTTTTCGAAGTCCATTAGATTTATTCCAAAACCCAAATGTAATTGGTACAGTACGGGCGGCGCGTTACGTTTTTTATACACGGCACAGCTTGTTAGCTGCCGTAATCCAGCCACGTTCTCGAGGCCTAAGCATCACAATGTCACGTCCTCTGACATCGGGTTCGAAAAATAAGATTACATTTCCTCTTTTTACGAATACGCGGCACAGTTCATTTCATAGGGTTACGGCACGTTCCGAACCGTAGTAATTATCTACCTTCTTTTTTACTCCGAGATATATCATTACACATAATCAGTCCAAAGTAAAACATATGATTTACAGCAATTGTGTCCCCATTTCCATTTAAAAGTCATAATCTGAATTTTCTAAGGGTCTAAGGGGGCACCTTTCTCTCCGCCAGTCACTTGGAGATCGGCCTAGATGGACTCTGGTCAGTGATTATGGTATTCAGGCGGCTCTACCTTCCCACCTCGGTGGTTTTTAGGCTATTGTTATGAAGATTGGGGCTTTGAGTTGTAAATGCATTCATGAAAATTACTCAGTAGACCTTGTACTCGCTCGGCTATGGTTTCTAAAGATGTATCCTTGTATCGGAGGGTGGAGGACTCTCCGCAATCAGTACAATTTCTATTATTATAAATTGTATTGTGCACAAGATTCAGCGACAGAAAACACCTCCCGGGGCTCGCAATCATCCGCTGGATAGAAATCTAAGTTCATGGTCTGTAGCTATTAATGAACATTATGAAGTTCAAGGAGAATACACTATTCATCCACGGTCAGGAAAATACTCGAAATATCACGCGTTTCTCTGCATAAACAGGGAAGCAGGAAGGAGGCGGGAGGGAGAACAAAAATCAATGCTGACTTTTTTTTTTCCGGACATCAATTATTCAAGCCCCTTTGACTTCCATGTTGTTATTGTAAGCTCCCTCTTAAATTACAAACAATCTGTTATATCCATTGTAACTAAATGGGGAGCCCAGGCCAGCGCCACGGCGATCAATATTAGTGACGCCTTTCCTGCGAATTTAATGAGATTTCTCTTCCTGTGGAAGTCTGGTGGGTGTTTTTGGGGAACGGCGGGTGGTAGAAGATGTGAGTAGGGTGGTAAGAGGTGTGAGTTTGACCACAGATGTCAGTAGGGAGATCTAAATTGAAGCATTATATAACATATTACCGACAGTGCTTGGTTTATTTGTTAAAGAAACCTTAAAGTATGAGCCAAAAATGTAACCAAACATGGCCAATGTACAGGAAGTACATCTCATTTTTTCCTTTTAAAACCGCTGCCCGTTTAGGAGTCCTGTTTGTCTTCTACAAAAATGGCTGACATGATTTAAGATGATATGAATGAAAATATTGGTGCACATTTACTTACCCATCCATTATTTTCCCAAGGTGCGTTCCCCGACGCTAATGCACAGCTGCCGCGATTCACTAAAATCGTGCGCCCGATATCCTGCATGTGTCGCTCAGGTCCCCAGGGTTCACCTTCTTCTTCCTGGTGCATGTAAGAGCTTGGGCTTGCGACACAATTGAAATGCTAAATCCTGCGCTTAATCCGAATCAGTCGGATCATCCAGCGGCCACGCCCCCTGATTTGTGTCGCATGAAAGCCGGCGTCGATGCGCCAAAATCAGATCGCCAAAAAAACCCTGCTAAATGTGGCGCAAAACGGAAATGGTCAGAATATCGGACGATGAGTGCGGGCCGCGGACCCTTAGTAAGTAAGCCCCAATGTGAAAGTCCAAGCCACTTTCCCTTGCTAGATCCTAAGGGACTGAAGGAACGTTGAAGATTTTATAACCATGTGATTAGTTACAACACAGGTGGTCATCAAAGGTCTTCAAGTCCTCTATGATCTAACCATGGGGAGTGCCCTAGTTTTTTAGAAACCTGGTTGACCAGTAAATAGCACAACCACAACCAGACTTGGCGCAAGCTTTTAGACTGGGTAAGTGATGGCGAACTAAACCTACAATGTCCTTGTAGTCTATCTCCGTGTCTACAGAAGATAAACTACCATGATAAGGGCCAACAGGAGAGCCAAGACACAGAGGAACAAACGGGGATAAAAGACGGTCAAGAAAAGTTGGACAGAACCGGGTCAAATCCAAGATGGCGAGGAAGCACAGAATCGTATAGCGAGCGGATGCTGGGATAATCCTAGCTGAGGTTGGATACACAGAATAGCAAAGAAATAGCGAGCAGAAATCGGGAAAAGATATGAAGAAACTAGTAGAACCAGCAATGTGTAATGGAACTGGGCAGATATGTAAAGGAGTTCCTGGATGCCGCACCTAACAACTGACTGAATCAACTGTTTGCTGGACAGAGCTGAGATGCAATCAGTCCCAATACAAAAGCAACCTTAAAAAATTACATTAAAATCAATGTTCACATTGGGCGGACAGAAGACAATGATGGCACTGACGTTACAAGACTATTGGGGCTCATTTACTAAGGGTCCGAACACCCCGCTTTCATCGGCTTTCCCTAATATTTTGGATTTGCGCCCAATTTTCCCTGGGATTTTGGCGCACGCAATCGAGGGGGTGGGGGTGGGGGGACAGGCGTGGAAAAAACGCAGAATTTAAAAAAGAATTTGTGTCACAAGTTCAGAACCGGGACTAAGAAGGTGAACTCTGGCGGCACAGCAGCGACACCTGGTGGATATTGGGTGCACGGACCTTAGTGAATCCCGGCAGACCCGAATCAGCGTCGGACAACGCACTGCGGGATCGCGACTGGATCAAGTAAGTAAATGTGCCCTATTAAATAGCAATAATAGAAACACAATAATAAACACAATGATACAACTGTGTTGCAGTGTGTCCTTGTATCTGCACCTGACTATTGCAGCGCCACCACTGGTCAAATGCGTCATTACATGTTCTTCCTCAAAACTCCCCAATAGGATGTCGAAATTGTCTTCTTATACAAAACAAGCCTGGCTTAAAGTCCGGTAGCCATATTCCATGCCGTGCGGTATCTCTTCCTGGCATCAGGAGTGAAGTATTAGGAACATTACCCCCGCTGTGTCAGGGTCAGGCCACATTATGTGATATACAGTAGTTACCCCATAGTGGGGTAAAAAATAAAGATTATTTGTTGCTGAGATCAATTGGATTAAAAAAGTGACAACTTCATGTGCACAGATGACTTGCCTTCACTTTCTCCGCTCCTCCAGACGGCTCATACAATGTGCATCACTCAGCAGGGGGTGACAGCGAGCTCAGAAGAAGGCTCCTACCGGGGTAAAAAGAATACATTATCTGTGCTACAACCTGAGGCATCATGGGAGAGATATTCATAATTTATATTATAAAAATTACAAGAATTTATTCTTTGGATTTCTGTACCATTTAATGCTGATTGGGTATTGGATTCATGGCCTTAAAGGAACCTGTCAGGAGAATTAAGAGCCCACAAGAAAATTTTCGACGAGAAAATAGAAGGAACTCGTTGGTGGTGATTTAGGTCTCTAAATTCTTATGAGGTTTCCTTTAAAGAAGAATTTCAACAAAATAAGTCATAAGTGTTTAACAGATGTGGGTTTCACCTCCAGGATCTGCTCCGATCTCCGATCCCGTGTCGTGTCGCAACTTTGCAGCCAATTTTTTTTTCAATTTTCGCTCGGCGATCTCCGTCATCTCCATAGAGATTAATGGAGCAGAACGGTCGTCTGCTCCATTAGTCTGAGGAGCGGGGAGGGGTCGGTTGGACCCCACGGTCTTGCGATCTGCAGGGGTGTAAGCACTGAGACCCCCAATGATCAGCAAGTTGGGCCCTATCCCCTTCGTCGAAAAACCCCTTTAACGGCTCCAATTTGGCAGTAGATCAAAGGCTCAGTGACTTTCCATTGTGTTTCTGGGAACAGCGCCATTCATACTATTATGGCTACATTTGGTACTGCATAATAACCCATTTACTTGAATGAATACAAATGCATTACCAGGACCAATCTTCCCAGTATATAGGTGCTATGGGGGAGATTTATAATCTCCAAGAGCAGAACTGTTCGATTTTACCATGGCAGCCAATCAGAGCTCAGCTTTTACTCAGAAACCTGACAATAAATCTCCCCCCAACTTTATAAACAAGAATGTTCCTTGTTCTCTTCTCTCCACCAAGGCTCCGACGTTGCATCTAAGAATAGGTGATCAATAATAAGACCTGGAAACCCCTTTAGGATCATAAATCTGTAGTCTGAGGCGAGGGAGAAGCAATGGATGGATGGAAGATATAAGTAATGTCTAGATGCAGATCCCTCTGCCCGCGATTGCTCTTTAGGCCTTTCGATAATGATGATAATAACAAGGCAAAATTCGCCTGCAGGGACTCTCTACCCCTTGAAATACTTCCCGCGAATGTAAAGCATTTGTTTCTACAAGAGCCGCTAATTAATTAAAATGTAAATCATGAACAGCAAAGCCGTATTTAACGGGAGCAATGTTTAATGAACAAGCAGTCGGCAGATATCCCAGGATGCAGCCGGAGCCGGATCCCACACGGTTTTTCCAGGCCGGGGTATTAATAGGCGGCCGGATCACTGCCCCCCTGATGAGCGGAGGTGCGCGGAGCTCCAGGTGCCGCTGATCTTGATGGAGCTTTATACAATGATATAAATTCATGTGACAGGTGTTATGACCTGAGAATCCAGGCATTTATGACCCATGTATATTTCAGCGCTTTCCACCATCGAGAGCAATTGTCAGCACATCTGAGTGAGGTCTGGGAGCAGAGCCGGGTGCTTTTATGTCTACGCAGCCTCTGCGGCTCTTAAATATCTCCGATAAATCAGCCCAGACGAGCATCATGCATAAATTCTCTTACTTTAAGTCGGGTTCTTCACTTTTTTTTCCTCCTCTTCTTAGTTCTTTCCTCTGAGATCCAGACTTGAGAGCGTAATATCTGTCAGTTGTCATCAGGCTCAATGACGAGGGATGGAAAACGCTGGAATATTCCAACTATATGAAGATGAGAAGTAAGAACAGAGTCGGACACGTTCCAAAGAAACAAATCCAAGTGTCTTCAGGAACGACGGGAACGGGTCTCTTCTTAAGTTTAGTAAACAAGAGTGCGAGGGGTTATGGGTAGCATCAGTCTGGACCAATTCCTACACTCAATGGAGGTGGGGAAGTTACTAGGGATTGTTTTTAATATTCAGTGTTTTATGTGCATTTCAGGTTCAGCACAATGGTGGGGATTTTTCATGCACTGGCACTTTCCCGCTCTACGAGGAGGCTCCGGCCTCCTGATAAATCCGGTGGGTGTTGTTCCACACCAGGTCCGACCTGGCAAAGAACTACGCCCTAGCCTGCACAATATATTGGCAAAGGTTATTGGTAGTGCGCAGGCACAGGACAGGAATGCCTTGTGCCACCCCATTTGCTGTCACCCAAACCTCTCAGTGTGGAGGTGGCGTAATGGGAAATAAGTGCAATGACTGGCCGTACACCCGGAACCGTGCCTGATTTCAGGTGTACAAGTTCCAATAGATCCCTCCCCAATGAGAACCGTTTCATGAATCTTAGATAGGTTGATAAATAGAAAGATAGACAGTGGATTTTTTTTGCCCCTTCTTCCAAAAGAGCATTTGTGAGGTCTGACACTGATGTTGGATGAGAGGAACTAGTTCTCTCTCTCTTTTCCAGTTCAACTCACTGGGGCTCATTTACTAAGGGTCCGAACGCTGCACTTTCATCGGGTTTCCCGAATATTGCCGGCTTGCACGCGACAGAAATCGGGGGGTCGCCGGACAACCCGATGGATTCGGACAAACCACGGAATTTAAAAACTGATTTGTGCCACAAGATCAACACTCACATGCACCGGGAAGAAGAAGGTGAACTCCGGTGGACCTTGGCGCAGGAGCGACACATGCAGGAACTTGGACACACGACCTTAGTGAATCACGATGGACCTGAATACTCGTCGGACAACGCACCACGGGATCACGACAGGACCGGGTAAGTAAATGTGCCCCACTGTGTCCTGTGGCTAGTCAAGTTCTTCCACACCAGACTCCCCACAAATGTGGACCTTGCTTTGTGAACTGGGTCTTCCCCCAAAAGTTTAAAGTCTTGGGGCCAAGGCAAACTCTTGAAAGGGAACATCATAAGATGATCCTTCATCCACCAATTCACAGTGGCCACAATGAACTTTGACAGACAACGTTCTCCTTGCATTAACCAATCCCATATTGCCAGATAGAGGCATGGTCCATCACTTTTACAGAACACTTCACTACACTGGTGATGCTATACTCCCAACTCTTGGCAATGTGTTGGTGATGTTTGGCTGGCATGGAGCTGCTCTGCCATGGAAATTCATGCTTTGGTTTATGTGCTGATCTCAATGGTACGAGATATTGAGGGCGTTGAGTCTGCAGAATGTTGGTGACTTTGAGGTTCCTCTGCTCTTGGTGATTCCACTCTATAATTGTAAGTGTGTTGAGTCACTGTGGTTCCTAAATGTTCCACTTATCACTGAACATGAAATATCTAAGACAGAAGAAACTTCATGAGCTTTCTTCCGTGGCATCTTACTACAGTACCGAGCTGGAGTATGCGAGGTCATCCTTAGACCAAGCCATTGCCTAAAATATGTTCAAAGGGGCTGACCCAAAAAAATGAAACATCACTATTGGTCAATATAGACCATAACACATCAACGAGTATCAATACAAGATATAGTTAAATGACCGATAGCACCTGGGGTGAGCAGGAGCTTCGGTGGAAGACGGTAGATTCTCAGCTTTTGGTAATGGCAGCTAGAATGAGCAGATCAATGACAAGACAAATGCTAAATTTCAACCTCTGGGATCCAAGTTGAACAGCCATGCCCATTACTTTCTCAAGAAAGACCAGAAGACATGCATCTCACAGATACTTAGAAGCTACTCAGTTACAACTCCAATGAAATAGAGGTCACTTGAAGTCCCAAGTTCCCTTACACAATGGCCCAGATTTATCAAAAGTATTTAAGTTTGTTTCCTCTCTAATGTGCAGGGTGCGTTAGATTCACCAAAACTGGTGCACGATCACTTCATAAATCCGGTGCTCCAGACACTGCTCGGGAATAGTGCACCAACTTTTGCTTTGGTGCACCTTTAACACAGAGCGTGTAACACAATTCTGTGTTACATACATATACAGCAGTTTGCATGTTCTTTTTAGTGCAAAGTCAGAGAGAAAACCGGCGCAAACACTCGTGAATGTTGGCTGTACAGAACAATTCACAACTCACCTCTGACCAGTTGGCAAGGAAGGTCATGGTTTCTGACCAATGCTGGGTTTTAGAGCCCCTTTTGGCCAAAATCCAACTGTAGCCATCTCTGGTTGACACAACTATGGCCCTCTCTGGTCTGGTGTTGGCTTCCCTTGGTGGTCATTCCACAAAGACAACCCCTTACTGATAACCAAGGTAAACATTGCCTCCCAATCCGGGACATAAGGATCTTATGTAGACTCTTCAGTAGTGATGAGCGGAACCGAACCCAGAATATTCCGATCTGTGCCGAACATCCTGGGTTCCGGCCAATCAAACCTGAATCTGTGATTCCCCAGGTTTAAGCTCGTCTACCCCCCACCCCTCCGGCATTTAGCACCCAGCACCAATCATGGGTGTTAACTTGTTAAATACTCCTAGCAAAGGTGCCGGGATAATAGAGATGCATATGGCGCATTTGATTATGTCACAGGGAGCAACAATCCCAGGAAAATGGCAGAGCGCAGGCCAAACATAAATGTGATCTAATCTCAATGGGTCCACTCATTACTACTCTTCAGAAGTGAGAGGCTTCAGGATAGATAGATAGATAGATGGATAGATAGTAGATAGATAGATAGATAGATAGATAGATAGATAGATATGAGATAGATAGATAGATAGATAGATAGATATGAGATAGATAGATATGAGATAGATAGATAGATAGATAGATATGAGATAGATAGATAGATATGAGATAGATAGATAGATAGATATGATATAGATAGATATGAGATAGATAGATAGATAGATATGAGATAGATAGATAGATAGATAGATAGATAGATATGAGATAGATAGATATGAGATAGATAGATAGATAGATAGATAGGAGATAGATAGATAGATAGATAGATATGAGATAGATAGATAGATATGAGATAGATAGATAGATATGAGATAGATAGATAGATAGATATGAGATAGATATGAGATAGATAGATAGATAGATAGATAGATATGAGATAGATAGATAGATAGATAGATAGATAGATAGATAGATATGAGATAGATAGATAGATAGATAGATAGATATGAGATAGATAGATAGATAGATAGATAGATAGATATGAGATAGATATGAGATAGATAGATAGATAGATAGATAGATAGATATGAGATAGATATGAGATAGATATGAGATAGATAGATAGATAGATAGATATGAGATAGATATGAGATAGATAGATAGATAGATAGATAGATAGATAGATATGAGATAGATAGATAGATAGATATGAGATAGATAGATACGAGATAGATAGATATGAGATAGATAGATAGATAGATAGATAGATAGATAGATAGATAGATAGATAGATAGATAGATAGATACGAGATAGATAGATGGATAGATATGAGATAGATAGATAGATAGATAGATAGATAGATAGATATG
Organism: Engystomops pustulosus; assembly: GCF_040894005.1. Lineage (NCBI taxonomy): Eukaryota > Metazoa > Chordata > Amphibia > Anura > Leptodactylidae > Engystomops > Engystomops pustulosus. Next base: position 12,867,882 of record NC_092419.1, on the reverse strand, counting down.
AAATAGATAGATAGATAGATAGATAGATATGAGATAGATAGATACGAGATAGATAGATAGATATGATATGAGATAGATAGATAGATAGATAGATATGAGATAGATAGATAGGAGATAGATAGCTAGATAGGAGATAGGAGATAGATAGATAGATAGGAGATAGATAGATAGGAGATAGATAGATAGATATGATATGAGATAGATAGATAGATAGATAGATAGATAGATAGATAGATAGATATGAGATAGATAGATAGGAGATAGATAGATAGATAGGAGATAGGAGATAGATAGATAGATAGGAGATAGATAGATAGATAGATAGATATGAGATAGATAGATAGGAGATAGATAGATAGATAGATAGGAGATAGGAGATAGATAGATAGGAGATAGATAGATAGATAGATAGATAGATAGATAGATAGATAGATAGATACATAGATACATAGATAGATAGATATGAGATAGATGATAGATAGATACAAACACTTCATACAATCTACCAGCAAAAAGTGCATCGCTTATTCTACAAATTGATTACAACCTCAAAATGACTTCCATAAATGAAGAAACATTTACCTTTAGCTTAAATAGACACAAGATTTATCTCTATCAGGTTTAATTGGCTTCATGTAATAGAGAATCTGTGGCTCCAGCGGGGGCTCACATTACTGTATAGCCTTATTAAATGAATATTAGCATTACCATGCTCATAGCAGCATGCATGTAATTACCTCCCAATCATGAAGACGCCCAAGGAGGCTCAGTCACAGAAAATGTCTGCCGCATCAGTAGCGGCTCAGGCTGGGATTACTGATCATCTACAACCACACCGAGCTCCATCCGTGCCGTGCAGGGGCTGCCGGAGTTCCTGGGACCTGAGTGATGCGGCCTAGCACCAGTTATATCACAAAGGCTTGGTCCAGGAGACCCGGTTCCATTCCTACCCATCAGGAAGGGGTGAAAGGGTGCAGGATGAGGTTACAGTGTAATGTAGGGATCACACTGTGGCACTCCTGAACTGTGTGGTGGTAGATCTCAGGGTAGATAGAAAAGAGGAGGACACCCGTGGTACTAGCGGTGGTAGCCAGGGATCCCATGTGGAGACAGAAATCTTTCTCAAAATCTCACAATGGCACACAGTCCCACGAAGCGGTGGATTGGTTGGATGTGATTTAGTAGTTTGTATTTGTAGTTTATAAACCTTGGTCCAGTAGTTAGGGACTGGTTAGTAGGAGCCAAAAAGAGTTCTGCTGTTCTGCATGTAGTCTATGCAGTATTAACACGCAGAGACCTCTGGAGAAAGACTTCCGACTGACTCAGGGAATATTTATAAACTTCCAGATCTGGGAACCAACCAATCTCCGGTCTCGAGCTGCAAAAAGGATAACAAATGGCAACATTTAATATAAACATCTCAGACATTAACCCTCCAGTTCATAGCAGTTCATAGCATTATATAGCAAAGGATAGCAGATAAAGAGGATTTCCCGTGTAAAAACTCCTAGGAATAGCGCAACCGGCGGCAGAACTCCTTGAGCTAGCCTGTGCGTCCGAGTTCCGGCAGGTGTCGCTGCTGCGCTGAGGTCACCGGAGTTCACCTTCTTCTTCCCGGTGCATGTGAGTGCTTGATCTTGCGACACAAATCCTTTTTTAAATTCCGCGGTTTGTCCGAATCCGTCAGGTTGTCCGCCCGCCCGCCCCCCGATTTCTGTCACGTGCAAGCCGGCGTCGATGCGCCAAAGTCCGATCATGTACGCTAAAATCCCGGGGCAATTCGGCGCAAAACGGAAATCGCTGGGAAACCCAACGAAAATGCGTCTGACAGACCCTTAGTAAATGAGCCCCAATGGGGCAGATTTACTTACCCGGTCCATTCGCGATCCAGCGGCACGTTCTCTGCGCTGGATTCGGGTCCGGACGGGATTCATTAAGGTAGTTCCTCCGACGTCCACCAGGTGGCGCTGCTGCGCTGAAAAGCATCGGAACGCACTGGAGTTCACCGAGCCGGGCTGAGTGAAGGTAAGTGCAAGCTCCGCGACAGATTTTTTGTTTTAAATGCGGCGTTTTTTTTCCGAATCCGCCCCCCGATTTCCGTCACGTGCATGCCGGCGCCGATGCGCCACAATCCAATCACGTGCGCCAAAATCCCAGGGCAATTCAGGGGAAATCGGCGCAAATCGGAAATATTCGGGTAACACGTCGGGAAAACGCGAATCGGGCTCTTAGTAAATGACCCCCAAAGTCTGTTAGATATGGAGGATCTGTTATTATATGTAAGTGCTCTAGTCCCTTTAGAGACTTCTCTGATATGTGATGGGTTAGTCTACCCTGTAACTTGTGTTCTCAACAATTTAGCAAAATGCTGCAGAGAACCTGGTCCTATCCTGCCATGTAGGGCAGTGGATCACTAGGCAGTGACCTAATCATCGGGAGGAGACTGAGCATGTGCGTCCTACTTGGTGGATGTGTGCACTGATATGTATTTGAACAGCAGGTGGCGCCATATCTCATTTTGCATATATGTATATATACACACTTATTTATATATCTATAGGGACAGTTAGTGGTGGGACAACCCTTATAATGAATGGGGAGTGGGGCTTATTCAGGACCTCAATAGATGAGCATCTAAAAGAGCAAAGCAAAATGTCCCAATATAAGGAGAAAAATATCATCTTCATAAATGGACTTGATATTTTCCTGCAATATTATTGACGGCAAATCCAGTAGAATCCGTGAGTTCATCCCATAGCGATAAACCTGATCGATCCCATAAACCTTCGCTATGATGTTTTTACATGTTTTTCCGTTCTCTTTAATTGATTCTGCCGTAACCTATCAGTTCCATCCGCGAGGCCTCCACATCATATACTTTATAGCCGACACAGCAAGTCCGGCGATTGGGTCGTGATTGTTAACCCTTCCTGTGGGTCCTGCGCTACTGCTGCGGGGTAAACAATGCGGCTTTATGAGGGCACAGCTGTGGATTTGGAAGCAGAATTGGCTCCACCATCCATGAGTGCAGCATCGGGGGAGGCAGTGTCGCTGTATATCATGTAACCTCTGCTCATTGTATGAGGCTTCACAGATTACACAGAGATAAGCGACTTCCACAAGCAACGCTTATCATTTACTCTGGAAGCAGCTCATTTTTGTGCATCAACATCATCAGACACACCTCAACTGCTGCAGAACATCATAATACACACCACAGCTTCTGCGGAACATCATCAAACACACCTCAGCTGCTGCAGAACATCATAATACATACCACAGCTGCTGCAGAACATCATCAAACATACCTCAGCTGCTGCAGTAGCTCATAATACATACCTCAGCTGCTGCAGTAGCTCATAATACATACCACAGTTGCTGCAGAACATCATCAAACACACCTCAGCTGCAGCAGAACACCATAATACACACCTCAGTTGGTGCAGAACACCATAATAGACACCTCAGTTGGTGCAGAACACCATAATACACACCTCAGCTGCTGCAGAACATCATAATAGACACCTCAGCTGCTGCAGAACATCATAATACACACCTCAGCTGCTGCAGAACATCATAATACACACCTCAGTTGGTGCAGAACACCATAATACACTCCTCAAAAACTGTAGACCTTCATAACAACTGAAATCCATCCCTCTGCAGTACAAGTCTTTCCTATTGTCTGAATTCTTCTTATTGTACATATGGAGAGCAGATTCTGCACTGCCCCTATAGCTGTGATGTCTATAGGTGCCTGATCCTCCCTGTGCACAGCAGACGAGGGGATGATTGTAGCAGAGGAGGTGGTAACAATATGTCATTGTCCCTCTGAGGAGTTTATGCTGCGAATCATTGGGTGTAATTCAGATGAGTGTCACGGCTTCTGCTTACAAGCGCTGACACCGAATCTGCTAATAGAAAGTGACAGGAGGAATCACCAAGCCAACGTCTACAAGAGGAGGACCAGGGATAATACACACAGTGATGTCACAGTACAGGGATAATACACACAGTGATGTCACAGTACAGGGATAATACACACAGTGATGTCACAGTACAGGGATAATACACACAGTGATGTCACAGTACAGAGATAATACACACAGTGATGTCACAGTACAGGGATAATACACACAGTGATGTCACAGTACAGGGATAATACACACAGTGATGTCACAGTACAGGGATAATACACACAGTGATGTCACAGTACAGGGATAATACACACAGTGATGTCACAGTACAGGGATAATACACACAGTGATGTCACAGTACAGGGATAATACACACAGTGATGTCACAGTACAGGGATAATACACACAGTGATGTCACAGTACAGAGATAATGCACGCAGTGATGTCACAGTACAGGGATAATACACACAGTGATGTCACAGTACAGGGATAATACACACAGTGATGTCACAGTACAGAGATAATACACACAGTGATGTCACAGTACAGAGATAATGCACGCAGTGATGTCACAGTACAGAGATAATGCACGCAGTGATGTCACAGTACAGGGATAATACACACAGTGATGTCACAGTACAGAGATAATACACACAGTGATGTCACAGTACAGAGATAATACACGCAGTGATGTCACAGTACAGAGATAATGCACGCAGTGATGTCACAGTACAGAGATAATGCACGCAGTGATGTCACAGTACAGGGATAATACACACAGTGATGTCACAGTACAGAGATAATACACACAGTGATGTCACAGTACAGGGATAATACACACAGTGATGTCACAGTACAGGGGTAATACACACAGTGATGTCACAGTACAGAGATAATACACACAGTGATGTCACAGTACAGGGATAATACACACAGTGATGTCACAGTATAGTATAGTCCCCCACTAATAGTGGTTTTGTTAGACATTGTTCCCCTCCCCTGGGAAGAGACGTCCTCTGAGTCTTGTCTTCATCCTCCTTGGTCGTCCAGCATCTCCCGGGCCCGGTGCACTCTCCTCCTGTCTCCTTGGTTCCTGGCCGCGGTCGGGTGCTGGTGCGCGGGGCCCGATCAATGTTGTGATTAATAGGACTGGTCGTCGCCTCCTCACACGCGGCTTTCACGCCTTGTGATTAAACATTGATCATATTCTGCCCAAGATGCTGAAATCCTCGGGGTCTCAGATGTGGCCGAGGACGATCAAGTCTCAAGGGCAAGTGGAGGATCAATGGGGTCTGCAGCCGAGTGACAAATGTGTCTTGTATCACGGACATCTGTGTCCTGGTCTCACCACAATCGGGTCTGTGTGACATTGATGTAATGAAGTTCATTGTGTCGCGGCGCATTACAATCTGCTTCATCTAAACTGGCAATTTCTTCTCATTTTATGGAGTGGCATCAGCATATGGATCCGAGGCCCCCGCTCCACCTGTCACTGGGTGCCCCCTGTCACAGCCAATGCCGAGCTGCCTGTAATGTGCTTCTAACAGACACCTACCTGCCGGCACTGACATCGCTCCACTCAGCCGTCACTTCTCATCACTGTCTGGTGGTTTCTCCATCCTGCATGATAGGAGAGGACGGCTACACGATAACAGCCACCTCCACCAGGCTACACGATCACAGCCACCAGCGCCAGGCTAAACGATCACAGCCACCAGCGCCAGGCTAAACGATCACAGCCACCAGCGCCAGGCTACACGATCACAGCCACCACCACCCGGCTACACGATCACAGCCACCACCGCCAGGCTACACAATCGCAGCCACCACCACCGCCAGGCTACACGATCGCAGCCACCACCACCACCAGGCTACATGATCGCAGCCACCACCACCACCAGGCTACATGATCGCAGCCACCACCGCCAGAATACATGATCACAGCCACCACCGCCAGGCTACAGGATCACAGTCACCACCACCACCACCAGGCTACATGATCACAGCCACCACCACCACCAGGCTACATGATCGCAGCCACCACCGCCAGAATACATGATCACAGCCACCACCGCCCGGCTACACGATCACAGCCACCACCACCGCCCGGCTACACGATCACAGCCGCCACCACCGCCCGGCTACACGATCACAGCCGCCACCACCGCCCGGCTACACGATCACAGCCGCCACCACCGCCCGGCTACACGATCACAGCCGCCACCACCGCCCGGCTACACGATCACAGCCGCCACCACCGCCCGGCTACACGATCACAGCCGCCACCACCGCCCGGCTACACGATCACAGCCGCCACCACCGCCCGGCTACACGATCACAGCCGCCACCACCGCCCGGCTACACGATCACAGCCGCCACCACCGCCCGGCTACACGATCACAGCCGCCACCACCGCCCGGCTACACGATCACAGCCGCCACCACCGCCCGGCTACACGATCACAGCCGCCACCACCGCCCGGCTACACGATCACAGCCGCCACCACCGCCCGGCTACACGATCACAGCCGCCACCACCGCCCGGCTACACGATCACAGCCGCCACCACCGCCCGGCTACACGATCACAGCCGCCACCACCGCCCGGCTACACGATCACAGCCGCCACCACCGCCCGGCTACACGATCACAGCCGCCACCACCGCCCGGCTACACGATCACAGCCGCCACCGCCAGGCTACAGGATCACAGCCACCACCGCCAGGCTACAGGATGACAGCCACCACCGCCAGGCTACAGGATCACAGCCATCACCACCAGGCTACACGATCACAGCCACCACCACCAGGCTACACAATCACAGCCACCACCACCACCAGGCTACATGATCACAGCCACCACCACCCGGCTACACGATCACAGCCACCACCACCACCAGGCTACACGATCACAGCCACCACCACCACCAGGCTACACGATCACAGCCACCACCACCAGGCTACACGATCACAGCCACCACCACCAGGATCCGTGATCACAGCCACCACCACCAGGCTACACGATCACAGCCTCCACCACCAGGCTACATGATCACAACCACCACCACCAGGCTACACGATCACAGCCACCACCACCAGGATCCATGATCACAGCCACCACCACCAGGCTACGCGATCACAGCCACCAGCGCCAGGCTACACGATCACAGCCACCACCACCAGGCTACACGATCACAGTCACCAGCGCCAGGCTACACGATCACAGCCACCAGCGCCAGGCTACATGATCACAGCCACCAGCGCCAGGCTACATGATCACAGCCACCACCGCCAGGCTACACAATCACAGCCACCACCGCCAGGCTACACAATCACAGTCACCACCACCAGGCTACACAATCACAGCCACCACCACCAGGCTACACAATCACAGCCACCACCACCAGGCTACACAATCACAGCCACCACTACCAGGAAACATGATCACAGCCACCACTGGGCAAGAAGGGGTCAGTACAGGTCAGCCGTATACCTTCAGGTGCTGCAGAAGGTGTGGACTCCACTTATTGTGCAACATCCGCCTCTGAGGCCTAGCCTTTTCTTGTTGGCCTGGAGTGCAGCCTAGGGCATGCTGATGTCATAGTGCTTGGTATGGGGATTGGGGGGCTGTCCCACAGCCTGGCAGGTCTCCAGCAGGTGGTATGTGCAAGAAATATGGAGGGAGAGGCTGATGCAGTGCCTGGGGCAACCCCTGAGTGTCTGTAAGATAGGTCACTGGGTAATGGATGGAGAAGCCCGTGGTGGTAACAGCTGTATCCAGGGATCAGATGGAGGCAACGTTTTGCAAATCAACTCACACTTCTTCTGGCCTGGGGCACTTGAAGTTCCTGGAATTAGGATAGCAGACCTTGAGGTCTGATTTTGACTGCAGACTCTAGCAAGAGACTAACCCCAAGATGGAGTCTCTCACTCTGGCCATGTGCTTCCGCCAGCAGGGGTTTATATACTCCCCTGGTCAGGTGGTAGCACCTCTCCAATCACACTTCAGCTTGTGTTTCAGGAACACCATTGGGTAATCAAATATCACAATTAACTGTTGCCTTACCAGGCAGTATCTACAGCTACAATTACACAATATCCCAATTCTAGAAACTTCCTAGAGAGGTGATCAATCTCAAACTGCTGTAACCTCACTGTGTGTATTATCCCTGTACTGTGACATCACTGTGTGTATTATTTCTGTACTGTGACATCACTGTGTGTATCATCCCTGTACTGTGACATCACTGTGTGTATTATCCCTGTACTGTGACATCCCTGTGTGTATTATCTCTGTACTGTGACATCACTGTGTGTATTATCTCTGTACAGTGACATCACTGTGTGTATTATCTATGTACTGTGACATCACTGTATGTATTATCCCTGTACTGTGACATCACTGTGTGTATTATCTCTGTACTGTGACATCACTGTGTGCATTATCTCTGTACTGTGACATCACTGTGTGTATTATCCCTGTACTGTGACATCCCTGTGTGTATTATCCCTGTACTGTGACATCACTGTGTGTATTATTTCTGTACTGTGACATCACTGTGTGTATCATCCCTGTACTGTGACATCACTGTGTGTATTATCCCTGTACTGTGACATCACTGTGTGTATCATCCCTGTACTGTAACATCACTGTGTGTATTATCCCTGTACTGTAACATCCCTGTGTGTATTATCCTTGTACTGTGACATCACTGTGTGTATCATCCCTGTACTGTGACATCACTGTATGTATTATCCCTGTACTGTGACATCACTGTGTGTATTATCTCTGTACTGTGACATCACTGTGTGCATTATCACTGTACTGTGACATCACTGTGTGTATTATACCTGTATTGTGACATCCCTGTGTGTATTATCCCTGTACTGTGACATCACTGGGTGTATTATCTCTGTACTGTGACATCACTGTGTGTATTATCCCTGTACTGTGACATCACTGTGTGTATTATCTGTGTACTGTGACATCACTGTGTGTATTATCCCTGTACTGTGACATCACTGTGTGTATTATCTCTGTACTGTGACATCACTGTGCGTATTATCTCTGTACTGTGACATCACTGTGTGTATTATCCCTGTACTGTGACATCACTGTGTATTATCTCTGTACTGTGACATCACTGTGTGTATCATCCCTGTACTGTGACATCACTGTGTGTATCATCCCTGTACTGTGACATCACTGTGTGTATTATCCCTGTACTGTGACATCACTGTGTGTATCATCCCTGTACTGTGACATCACTGCGTGTATTATCCCTGTACTGTGACATCACTGTGTGTATCATCCATGTACTGTGACATCACTGCGTGTATTATCCCTGTACTGTGACATCCCTGTGTGTATTATGCCTGTACTGTGACATCACTGTGTGTATTATCCCTGTACTGTGACATCACTGTGTGTATTATCCCTGTACAGTGACATCACTGTGTGTATTATCTCTGTAGTGTGACATCACTGGGTGTATTATCCCTGTACTGTGACATCACTGTGTGTATTATCCCTGTACTGTGACATCACTGGGTGTATTATCCCTGTACTGTGACATCACTGTGTGTATTATCCCTGTACTGTGACATCACTGGGTGTATTATCCCTGTACTGTGACATCACTGTGTGTATTATCTCTGTACTGTGACATCACTGTGTGTATCAACCCTGTACTGTGACATCACTGTGTGTATTATCCCCGCACTGTGACATCACTGTGTGTATTATCCCTGTACTCTGACATCACTGTGTGTATTATCCCTGTACTGTGACATCACTGTGTGTATTATCTCTGTACTGTGACATCACTGTGTGTATTATCTCTATACTGTGACATCACTGTGTGTATTATCTCTGTACTGTGACATCACTGTGTGTATTATCTCTGTACTGTGACATCACTGTGTGTATTTTCTCTATATTGTGACATCACTGTGTGTATTATCCCTGTACTGTGACATCACTGTGTGTATTATCCCTGTTCTGTGACATCACTGTGTGTATTATCCCTGTACTGTGACATCACTGTGTGTATTATCTCTGTACTGTGACATCACTGTGTGTATTATCTCTATACTGTGACATCACTGTGTGTATTATCTCTGTACTGTGACATCACTGTGTGTATCATCCCTGTACTGTGACATCACTGCGTGTATTATCCCTGTACTGTGACATCCCTGTGTGTATTATGCCTGTACAGTGACATCACTGTGTGTATTATCTCTGTAGTGTGACATCACTGGGTGTATTATCCCTGTACTGTGACATCACTGTGTGTATTATCCCTGTACTGTGACATCACTGGGTGTATTATCCCTGTACTGTGACATCACTGTGTGTATTATCCCTGTACTGTGACATCACTGGGTGTATTATCCCTGTACTGTGACATCACTGTGTGTATTATCTCTGTACTGTGACATCACTGTGTGTATCATCCCTGTACTGTGACATCACTGTGTGTATTATCCCCGCACTGTGACATCACTGTGTGTATTATCCCTGTACTCTGACATCACTGTGTGTATTATCCCTGTACTGTGACATCACTGTGTGTATTATCTCTGTACTGTGACATCACTGTGTGTATTATCTCTATACTGTGACATCACTGTGTGTATTATCTCTGTACTGTGACATCACTGTGTGTATTATCTCTGTACTGTGACATCACTGTGTGTATTTTCTCTATATTGTGACATCACTGTGTGTATTATCCCTGTACTGTGACATCACTGTGTGTATTATCCCTGTTCTGTGACATCACTGTGTGTATTATCCCTGTACTGTGACATCACTGTGTGTATTATCTCTGTACTGTGACATCACTGTGTGTATTATCTCTATACTGTGACATCACTGTGTGTATTATCTCTGTACTGTGACATCACTGTGTGTATTATCCCTGTACTGTGACATCACTGTGTGTATTATCCCTAAACTGTGACATCACTGTGTGTATTATCCCTGTACTGTGACATCACTGTGTGTATTATCCCTGTACTGTGACATCGCTGTGTGTATTATCTCTGTACTGTGACATCACTGTGGGTATTATCTCTGTACTGTGACATCACTGTGTGTATTATCTCTGTACTGTGACATCACTGTGTGTATTATCTCTATACTGTGACATCACTGTGTGTATTATCTCTGTACTGTGACATCACTGTGTGTATTATCCCTGTACTATGACATCACTGTGTGTATTATCCCTGTACTGTGACATCACTGTGTGTATTATCTCTGTACTGTGACATCACTGTGTGTATTATCCCTGTACTGTGACATCACTGTGTGTATTATCCCTGTACTGTGACATCACTGTGTGTATTATCCCTGTACTGTGACATCACTGTGTGTATTATCTCTGTACTCTGACATCACTGTGTGTATTATCCCTGTACTGTGACATCACTGTGTGTATTATCCCTGTACTGTGACATCACTGTGTGTATTATCCCTGTACTGTGACATCACTGGGTGTATTATCCCTGTACTGTGACATCACTGTGTGTATTATCCCTGTACTGTGACATCACTGGGTGTATTATCCCTGTACTGTGACATCACTGTGTGTATTATCTCTGTACTGTGACATCACTGTGTGTATCATCCCTGTACTGTGACATCACTGTGTGTATTATCCCTGCACTGTGACATCACTGTGTGTATTATCCCTGTACTCTGACATCACTGTGTGTATTATCCCTGTACTGTGACATCACTGTGTGTATTATCCCTGTACTGTGACATCACTGTGTGTATTATCTCTGTACTCTGACATCACTGTGTGTATTATCCCTGTACTGTGACATCACTGTGTGTATTATCCCTGTACTGTGACATCACTGTGTGTATTATCCCTGTACTGTGACATCACTGGGTGTATTATCCCTGTACTGTGACATCACTGTGTGTATTATCCCTGTACTGTGACATCACTGGGTGTATTATCCCTGTACTGTGACATCACTGTGTGTATTATCTCTGTACTGTGACATCACTGTGTGTATCATCCCTGTACTGTGACATCACTGTGTGTATTATCCCTGCACTGTGACATCACTGTGTGTATTATCCCTGTACTCTGACATCACTGTGTGTATTATCCCTGTACTGTGACATCACTGTTTGTATTATCTCTGTACTGTGACATCACTGTGTGTATTATCTCTATACTGTGACATCACTGTGTGTATTATCTCTGTACTGTGACATCACTGTGTGTATTATCTCTGTACTGTGACATCACTGTGTGTATTTTCTCTATATTGTGACATCACTGTGTGTATTATCCCTGTACTGTGACATCACTGTGTGTATTATCCCTGTACTGTGACATCACTGTGTGTATTATCCCTGTACTGTGACATCACTGTGTGTATTATCTCTGTACTGTGACATCACTGTGTGTATTATCTCTATACTGTGACATCACTGTGTGTATTATCTCTGTACTGTGACATCACTGTGTGTATTATCCCTGTACTGTGACATCACTGTGTGTATTATCCCTGAACTGTGACATCACTGTGTGTATTATCCCTGTACTGTGACATCACTGTGTGTATTATCCCTGTACTGTGACATCGCTGTGTGTATTATCTCTGTACTGTGACATCACTGTGGGTATTATCTCTGTACTGTGACATCACTGTGTATTATCTCTGTACTGTGACATCACTGTGTGTATTATCTCTATACTGTGACATCACTGTGTGTATTATCTCTGTACTGTGACATCACTGTGTGTATTATCCCTGTACTATGACATCACTGTGTGTATTATCCCTGTACTGTGACATCACTGTGTGTATTATCTCTGTACTGTGACATCACTGTGTGTATTATCCCTGTACTGTGACATCACTGTGTGTATTATCCCTGTACTGTGACATCACTGTGTGTATTATCCCTGTACTGTGACATCACTGTGTGTATTATCTCTGTACTCTGACATCACTGTGTGTATTATCACTGTACTGTGACATCACTGTGTGTATTATCACTGTACTGTGACATCACTGTGTGTATTATCTCTGTACTGTGACATCACTGTGTGTATTATCCCTGTACTGTGACATCACTGTGTGTATTATCCCTGTACTGTGACATCACTGTGTGTATTATCCCTGTACTGTGACATCACTGTGTGTATTATCTCTGTACTTTGACATCACTGTGTGTATTATCTCTATACTGTGACATCACTGTGTGTATTATCTCTGTACTGTGACATCACTGTGTGTATTATCCCTGTACTGTGACATCACTGTGTGTATTATCCCTGAACTGTGACATCACTGTGTGTATAATCCCTGTACTGTGACATCACTGTGTGTATTATCCCTGTACTGTGACATCGCTGTGTGTATTATCTCTGTACTGTGACATCACTGTGGGTATTATCTCTGTACTGTGACATCACTGTGTATTATCTCTGTACTGTGACATCACTGTGTGTATTATCTCTATACTGTGACATCACTGTGTGTATTATCTCTGTACTGTGACATCACTGTGTGTATTATCCCTGTACTATGACATCACTGTGTGTATTATCCCTGTACTGTGACATCACTGTGTGTATTATCTCTGTACTGTGACATCACTGTGTGTATTATCCCTGTACTGTGACATCACTGTGTGTATTATCCCTGTACTGTGACATCACTGTGTGTATTATCCCTGTACTGTGACATCACTGTGTGTATTATCTCTGTACTCTGACATCACTGTGTGTATTATCACTGTACTGTGACATCACTGTGTGTATTATCTCTGTACTGTGACATCACTGTGTGTATTATCCCTGTACTGTGACATCACTGTGTGTATTATCCCTGTACTGTGACATCACTGTGTGTATTACCCCTGTACTGTGACATCACTGTGTGTATTATCCCTGTACTGTGACATCACTGTGTGTATTATCCCTGTACTGTGACATCACTGTGTGTATTATCTCTGTACTGTGACATCACTGTGTGTATTATCTCTGTACTGTGACATCGCTGTGTGTATTATCTCTGTACTGTGACATCACTGTGTGTATTATCCCTGTACTGTGACATCACTGTGTGTATTATCCCTGTACTGTGACATCACTGTGTGTATTATCCCTGTACTGTGACATCACTGTGTGTATTATCCCTGTACTGTGACATCACTGTGTGTATTATCCCTGTACTGTGACATCACTGTGTGTATTATCCATGTTCGGTGACATTTCTCATATGTTATATAACAGTCTTTCCTATTTTCACATGTTCTACAGATTTCTGGAATAGAACTAATAACATCAGATGAGATTTTCTTATTATTCAGTAAGTGCAGAATATGAAGCTCCCGGATAATGGGGGAGCACCGGGCACATTGTGCAGGAGCCGAACAAGAGGAGACGGAAAACAATTTTCAGCTCTGTCTGGAAGTTTCCTGGTGTTGAGATGAGTCTTCTCTGCGATACGTGATTGAAAGGCGGACAATGGAGAATTCATTAGCTCAGCACATGGACGGCCTCTTGTCTTATTTATTACTCCCAGCCCTTGTTAAATACCTTCTGCGGGCGTCTTGTTTTCAATCACGGCGCGGTGTTCGCCCGCGTTTTACGGGACGCAGCCATGCAAATATGTTAAATGTGCGCAGGCCTGTCAGGAAATACATTAATAGGGTTGATGGAGCAAGTCTGTAGCACTAAATCAGGGGCGGCCACCATCGCGGGCAAAGATTCAGTATCCACATTGAAAAACGGACTCATTGATTAGCCATAAATTAAGGCTTCGTAGTGTGTAAATCTAGGCCCGGGCTGCGGGGGATCTGGACATTTCCAATGTGCTCTCCGTTATTTATTGTGCGCAATAGTGAGATGTCAGCTGCGGCCATAATTTGATGTGAGGCTTCGTGCGCCTGGTATGATCTTCACGTCGTGTGAGCGCAGCTCCGGTCACAGATAGAAGACGCGGTGTATGATATATACCCATCTACCCATATAGCCCTCACGGACCCCAATCTCTAGTTCATCTATTGAAAATTCCCTTTACTACCTTTAAAATTTAGCAACAGAGGACGCACCCCATAGTGCACTGAGAAGCTAATTTGCATATAAATGGGGGAAAAAATTACTCCATCTTGATTTTCCGCCTCTTGCGGACTTTTCTTACTGTCTGTTTTCCTACCAATCCCATGATCCCTCAGCACAGGATTACATGACTACTTTGACACAGGATAATCTCCTGACCCGAGCCAGAATATTGGTTCATGTCTGAAGCCTGTGTGCCCTGACCTTGGCCTGTACTTTGCATTATGTCTGAGTGCTGCCTGCCCTGACCCAGGACTGAGTTTGACCGTTGTAAGGCCTCATGCACACCATCGGAAATGGCAGTTGTGACACCACTACCATTACTATTATAGTAGCTACCAATAATACTATCATGCACGGTCATGGTGCCGTGACCGAGCCTGCAAGCTGCTCCGCATACTATAGAGAATGAGTCCTATTTGTGCCCGATTTGGAGCCAATGATTCCCTATGGAGATGGGAGGTGTGAAGAGCACTCACTCCTCCCCCATCTCCACTCAGCTGAAATAGGCTGCAATCCCCCCCGCTATGTACATGCAGCCTTATACTGACCTCAGGTTTATTGTGCCAATCTCGGACCTGCCTGTCACCAGCACCAAAGTTCAGATACGGGGAGGAGGAGTTTAAAGAGATAATACTGAGACAATGGGGCAGATTAACTTACCCGGTCCTGTTGCGATCCCAGAGGTGCGTTGTCCGATGAGGATTCGGGTCTGCCGCGATTCACTAAGATCGTGCGTCCAGTTTCCTGCATGTGTCGCTTCTGCGCTGAGGTCCGCCGGAGGTCACCTTCTTCTTCCTGGTGCATGTAAATGCTTATCTTGCGACACAAATCATTTTTTAAATTCTGCGGTTTGTCCGATGGCACGCCTCCCGATTTCTGTTGCGTGCAAGCCGGCGCCGAAGCGCCACAATCTGATCATGTGCGCCTAAAACCTGGGGCAATTTACCGCAAAATGGAAATATTCGGGAAACCCGACAGAATCGCGGTCTGCGGACCCTTGGTAAATGAGCCCCAATGAGATCACAAAACCGAAATGACAAATATTTAAATGAGGTAGGGATAATTAGGTAATCGTTGCACGGTGTGTGTTAGGTTAGTGGTCCCCTATGCCTCCTGCCATGGCTCAGGGAGAGTAACAGCAGGTGCCCAAACCCATCACCCTCATACAGTGATAACTAGGCAGCGAGTGCCTGGCGCTGGAGTGCTCTGATGTCACTGCCGCCCCCTCCATCGCTCGGCTGCCAGACATATTGGAGAGAATTGTGTTCTATTACAGCAGATTCAATTAGCCATAAACCGGCATAAAGCTCCCCGATGATATTTGATGCAGTCGGGCATGACAGAGGATGGGCAGCGATGACGCTAGCGCCAATCGTAACCGGGCATGATGATACAACCCATGACCAGAGTCACTTTTTCAACCCCCCCAAGTTATGCTCTTGATGTTAAGACCCTCAGCAATTACCAAACAGGGGGCAGATCTGTGTCTGAGACCGGTGACGCGGCTGTAAAATCACATTCACATTGTAATATTTTGGTCGGAGCTGCAAGTGTCATCCGTATTTCAATGACAAACGTAGAAGTGGATCCTACTGTAGTCTAATTCCTTGTACCCAATTTTTTGGAGCCACTTCCGGATTTAACTTATTGACCAAAATACTGCATGTAAAAAGTATCCAAAGTATGCCTTCTCAGACACAGCCTGCTGCCTTGTCGCTCTCCCCTTCCTTAAACTGCTGCTCTCCTTGATCAGATTCACAGGCAGAAAGGGACATTCCCAGAAACACAGAATTCCTACTTATACTCAGGATAACAAAATAACACATTGGGGGTCATTTACTAAGGGCCCGAATCGCGTTTTTCCGATGGGTTATCCGAAAATTTTCGATTTGCGCTGATTTTCTCTGTATTGCCCCAGGATTTTGGCGCACAAGATCGGATTGTGGCGCATCGGTGCCGGCATGCACGTGACAGAAATCGGGGGGCGTGGCCATATGAAAACCTGACAGATTTGGAAATACCTGCCGCATTTAAAAAAAAAAAGTGTTGCTCGACACGCGCTTACCTTCACCCACGATAAGACGGTGAACTTCAGTGCATTCCGATGAACTTCAGCGCAGGAGCGACACCTGGTGGACGTCGGAGGAACTACCTTGGTGAATCCTCCGCAGAGAACACGCCGCTGGATCGCGAATGGACCGGGTAAGTAAATCTGCCCCATTCTCTAAGTCAATGCTGTTAACTAAAATACAGCATTTCACAGATAGAATTCTAACCTATCAGTCCTGATGTTGTGCCTTTTGGTTGTCCATGGATCTGACCATAAACTCAGTCCTGACTCTGGTCGGGCAGGTCATCCTCACACATGAAGGTGCAACTCCTATACTGCAGGAGCAGGGGGGAGGGGGAGGAGCCAGAGAGCAGCATAGCCACAGGCACTTCCTGTCCAGCAGCCGGAAGAGGAGATCAGCTCTACGAACAGGATATGTGTCTTTATCCAGAGGAGGGTGGGGGGCATAGCAGTGGTATGTGTGTGATTGGTTAGAGATAGCAGAGCTGAGTGTACATGTGTAATAATCTTAGCACACTGTCAGCACACAGTACAACAGGAGACAGGAACCTTTTGTGCAGAAGCAAAGAGGAATTTTCCAAATTTCTATGCTCAGAGCGGAGCAGAAATGTCTGCTCTGCAACATGCAACTACTCAGCTTGTGCCAACCCACAGAGCTGATTCTTACAGTGAGGATCTGATGCAGTGATAGGAGCAAAAGCAGCAGAAAATCGGAGTAAAATTGCAAAGTAATAAGTGGTTAAAAGTTATCTTTATCATGTTAGCATCACCAAGGGAATAAGATTTGAGGACTTTCTTTCGTAGGCAAATCCCTTTAAGACCTTGTAATAGCAAATTGATCTGTTGCTGACAGTCAGATTTAATCGTGGCACCTAACAGGTAAAATTTGGTGTCAATGTAATGTCCCGTTGGATGGGTCATCACTAAAATTAGCTCTACTGGAGAAGGTTTGGCCAGCTCTCCCATGCTGATTTTAGACTGTCTTCCCCTTTATGACTGGAGTTCCCCTGGTTTGACATCTGTTCCAATACAGGCAGTCCCCGGGTTACGTAGAGGATAGGTTCCGCAGGTTTGTTCTTAAGTTGAATTTGTATGTAAGTCAGAACTGTATACTTTATAATTGTAGCTCCATGAAATTACCAACATCCAGAGGTCCGTTTGTAACTAGGGGTCGTCTGTAAGTCGGGAGTTCTTATGTAGGGTACTGCCTACTGCCAAAATCCTTTTTTGACACCTGCAGTACTGTGTGCCTACTATTAAAGGGTTAACATGTGATGTTTGTGATATGTTGAAACACTTGTTATCTTTCTTGCAGAATCCCATGCTGGTGATTGCTAGGTGTCCTAGAAATCCCCAGAGCAGGGAGTCTATAAATACTCTTTTTGTCTGGATTTCTGGGTCTTTATTCTTTTGATTCTAGTTTTTCTTGGTGTGCATCTCTCTTTTCTAATTCCACACAGACATGTCATATTGCTGCTCATGTAGCAGATCCAATCTGGCTCCTACTAGCCAGTTCTTTGACCAGTGGACTAGGGCTGAGGTAATCTCAAATTCCGGATCCACAGCCTACTCAAAGGTGGTTATCAGTCAGGATACAATAAAGTGTGTGCGGCCACTTTAATAAGTGGTTGCTCTCCCCTCTCTCATCTTCATCTATGTGAGGGATATGTGCTTGGGGACCAGGCTAGTAACGTGGGTGGTAAAAGCGGTGGTGTGATAAATAGGGCCTGGGGAGGGAGGCCTTATACTACTCAAATCCCCCACTTTACCCCAACCTCAGCTTAATTAGCCTAATGGGGCTAGCAGAATGCTACCTGGCTCGGTAAGATGCCGCGCTTCAAAGCATTCCCCCAGTCGTGGCGACTCTGAAGCTTGCTTCCAGTTTTCAAACAGGAGACAAAGAGTCATAAAAACTCTTAAACCAATATGTTGATTCGGGACAGTTATGGAGTTATGGTCCATCTCAGCCCAAGGATTTAATATCATCAGGAAATCACAGTGGCCCAATCCCGGAGGCTCTGGCATCATTGGGCCACAGATATGAATATCTCTGGATAGGACCATAGCAAATCCGTCAGGTTTGGTCTCAATGTGATCCAGGGATTCACCCAGATCTTATGATACCTTAATTATGACCCTACGACTTCCTCTTGAGCAGCTATGACTTCTCCAGGTTTCTGGATGTAATACCAGGTAGGAGGGACCCATGACCCCTCCTGGGGGTGGGCAGAGGTGTGTCTGCACCTGATATAATCAGACACCTCTGAATGCCCCTTGTCTTTGTCTGGGAACCCATTTAAACATCAAGTGCAGAGGAAGATCTTAAGGTGTGGACTATCTGGTTCCATTAGGCCCACACACAAGGTAACTCACTTACTCAACTGCTGATAGTATTTTGTATTTTGTACTCTGCTTACCTGTATATATCTATATATCTATACTGTTTTGTCTTAAGGCAATTAAATATACAACTTAATTTGTGTTGCTCTTTTATCTCGATACCAAACTTATGTCTCGCTTATATACATGCTACCGGGTCCCATTACGGACCAGGCTTATGTTAAAGGAGAACTGGTGGCAGCTTAAATTGGGTTGATAAGATTCACTGAGGTTAGTGAGAGGGGTCTTAAAGCCATTCAGGATTGTGATTTATTGTTGTGCCATATCCGGAAGTTGTGTGGACAACTTTAAATCACTTCCTCCGCCTCTGAGAACCTGTCGTTCTGGGAATGTGTATAAAAGGATAACTAAGTGACCTTGCGTATCCTTCATGGCTCCGAAACGTCACGGTTTCCTTCACAGGTGGAAATATGCTTTAATAGCCTCAGTCACTCACACTCTTCTTCATCGGTTTTCCCTCCATCCCTTTTTGTATAGTTTTTCCGTTTACTTTTGTCACAGTGGGCAGTTTTTCAGGGGTAACACTGCCCTACTTGCCCTTAGATTATGCAGACATATTTGGGGCAGATTTACTTACCCGGTCCATTCGCGATCCCGCGGCGCGTTCTGTGCGGTGGATTCGGGTCCGGCCGGGATTTATTATGGCAGTTCCTCCGACGATCACCAGGTGGCGCTGCTGCGCTGAAGAGCATCGGAACGCACTGGAATACACCGGGCCGGGCTGAGTGAAGGTAAGTGCAATTTTCGCAACACATTTTTGTTTTAAAATGCGGCGTTTTTTCAGAATCCGTCGGGTTTTCGTTCGGCCACACCCCCTCGATTTCCATTGCGTGCATGCCGGCGCCGATGCGCCACAATCCGATCACGTGCGCCAAAATCCCGGGGCAATTCATGGAAAATCGGCGCAAATCGGAAATATTCGGGTAACACGTCGGGAAAACGCGAATCGGGCCCTTAGTAAATGACCCCCATAGCATGTTATCTAGTGATATATGTAAAAGTGTCTGTATCGAAAATGGTTAAGCAATGGTTTTCTGTGTTTTATGTTTACTATGCGGTATTAAGGGGGCCAATCCTGCTCTGGGTTAAAGAGTGTTTATTATGTAAGTTATTTACTTCTAGGTTTTGGTCTCCAGTGTGATCACTGAGCTGCCGCTAACATCATGGGCCTCACATTCACCATCTGCCCTGGGATCTGTTACCACACACCTTGAATACTATGCCTAAAGAGTGCTGTTTGCTCACTGCTCCGTCCTCTGCTGCTGTTGGTGTGCTGAGAATCTGATCCCCATCGATTTGATATCGTGCCCCCCCCCCCCCCAATATATTATTAGTAATTTAATTTCTGGGAAAACCTCTTTATGTCTCTCTGTAAAAGCACATCCCCATAATTATGGTCCTTAAATTGTAGTCCGAAAACTAAGTCTTTGACCAGAATAGATGTGGGGGGAGGGTCTGCTGTCACTCCAATGTAATTAATGAAAAATGCTAAAATATGCAAATATTGACACTGACTCATTTGCATACATTTCGGTCCCTCTCAGGCATTAAGGCCTCTCGGACCTTTTCCTTATTTGCTTTTAATATTTAAGAACAACGCGTCCTCCTCCGCCTCCTGCTGGAGATTATATTTACCTTCATTGGCGAAGCGGAAATCTCTGATGTTCTGCCGCAAATATTAAAATCTGAGACAAAGCAGAGAGAGGAGTTCACGCTTCTCGTAGCAGAAATAACATTTATTTTTATGCTTTTCATCCCTGCGCTGACCCCCTGCACTCGGATACATCAGGATCCGGCTCGGTGGTGAGCGCTCGCCACCGCTCCGCGCTATTATTTTCTCCCTTTTTTTCCCTCTGCTCTAACTATATCCACAATCCGCGCTGGAATATATAGTAGCGAAGAGGAAAGGGCCGCGGTGTAATTTTACGGTTGCGGATATCCGAGAAATAGTATTACACGCGCTATGGCCGGCGCCACGTCCTCTCCATCTCCCGACGTCTCGGTGACATCTCTGTGACCTTGTGAAGGTCAATTGTAACATCGGAGACGTCTGCCTTTCCAAGAAAATGGATGAAGGTTTTTTTTTTTCACTTGGAGTTTTGACATCTCTCCATAGCGCAAATCGCGAGCCGATGACAAATGGGGACGACAATAGGCGCCGTAAGAGATCCGTAATCACAGCTGGAAAATCACTCAAGTGCATCTCAGATAAGGCGGCCCCAGGCTAGCGGATATAATAGGGGAAGGATGGGTTGAACGGGCAAGAGGGCCTTTACGAGGTAGCTCGACTGTAAGGGGGGGATGATATTTCAAAAATAAGCGTTTTTGTAGGATGAGAGGATTACAGAAAATGGTGTAGAAACAGCGCCACTCTTGACTATTGGCTGTATCGGATACTGCAGCTTATCCCAACATTTCTGTCTCCCAATTCTTCCCTTCTCAACATTTGATATCATTGGGGCAGATTTACTTACCCAGTCCAGTCACGATCCCGCGGCACATTGTCCGACGCTGATTCGGGTTCTGCCGGGATTCACTAAGGTCCGTGCGCCCGATATCCAGCAGGTGTCGCTGCTGCGCCGAGGTCCGCCGGAGTTCACCTTCTTCGTCCAGGTGCATGTAAGTGCTGATCTTGCGACACAAATTCTTTTTTAAATTCAGCGTTTTTTCCGAATCCATCGGGTTGTCCGAGGGCCACGCCCCCCCCCCCCCCCGATTTCTGTCGCGTGAAAGCCGGCGCCGATGCGCCAAATTCTGAACGCGGTCGGCAAAATCCCGGGGCAATTTGGTGTAAATCGGAAATCGTTGGGAAACCCGACGAAAGTTCGCGATTCGGACCCTTAATAAATGAGCCCCTTTGTGTGAAGTTCATGTCATAGGTGGGGCTCCACTACATGTAGTCAGTAGTCCGTGTAGGCATATTGGGAGTTGTAGTTACCAAACAACAAGTTTGAGACACCTGTTTATAATGTACTCCGCTCAGGCGTGGTCTAATTTGTTGTCTGGAAGTATCTTTATACCTGCTTTTATCATCTGAAAAATAACTTTTATTCTATATGCAAATTAGATCAAGGGGGTGGAGAGTTAATGGAAAAAGTCAAGCTCTCTAGGCCCTGAGCTGTGATTGACTGCCTTCAGTGGCTTGCCCACGCAGATGTGGAAGGGACACCTCTAAAGCTCCTGGCACCGCCCATGCCCCCAAATGTTATCTGTTAACACCTCTGCTGGACTAAGACTGAGGGATGTCAATCATAGCCAAAGAGCTGCGTTGGAGCAGGGAGAGCTGGACTTTTTCCACTAACCTTTGAATTGAAGGACCTAAGGATGATGATGAAGGATAATGGTGACAGTGCTGGGTTAAGTACCACCAATGGATCACACATGAGATGCCCTATGGCAAACCTTTTAGAGACAGAGTGCCCAAACTACAACTAAAACCAATTTTTATATCGCAAAGTGCAAACATGACTATCACAAGTTTCAATCGTTTTGTCACCCATGGGAAACCAATACAATAGAAAGAAGATGGAGAAATTTGGATTGTAGATTCCCTCGAGGGTCCCCTGAAGAGGAAGAATCATGGGAACCATAGCAGGAGCTCCAATGATAATCCATCTCTGCCCACACCCGTGCCATAGGTTTGCCACCACTGGCCTACGAGGTTCTGAGGTGTTTTAGGAAGGGGTGAATCGTGATGACGGGTTCCCTTTAAAGGGATTTCCCATATGTGAATGCCAGGTGGGCTGCACTACTCAGAATAAATAAGTGCAATCCCATCACGTTTGTATGTACTTACACCCTGGCACGGTATATAATATTCTATATTATAGCTGGAAGCAGGCTACACATATATTGGGAGGGAGGGGTAGGCTAAAGTAAAGGGCGCCCCCCGCCTCTAAAGCACAAAGCCTCTGCACATCCTCACCCTTCTCTGTGCCGATCACTCTCATAGTTCTGTGCCCGCAGTTAAGAATCTGTTTATTTGCTTATGAAATGACAAAGTGCAGACCCAACCCTTTGTTTTCTGAATTATTTATTTTCGCTGTGCGGTTTTATCACTTTTTCACTCCTTTGCTTATTACTCGTTGGGTAGAGACGGACAGAATAATTAGCTTCTCGTATGTAAGGAAAGACCTGACTCCTGCACTTTTAGAGACCATGGGGATAAAGTGAAAGCATAAAAATTATAAAATTACAAATGAATAATATTTGGATCTGCCCCCAAGGGACATTGAACCCCCTCCCCCAGTGAACTAGAGACCGCCTACAAATTATTACATACACAGCCCACTGTAAAGGGAGTCTTTATGCAGTTTTCATCATTAGTTATATGGGTGGCTTTTGTTTGAGCTGGTTCTGGGGCTGGATATAAGGCTGTTACACTAGTGTCTGAGGGTGGATCATTATTGACTTGTTGACCAGACTGTTGTGAGTTTGTCTGGGCTTGCTGAAAATTAGCTTGTCCTGCCAGGGCTAGAACCATCTGGTTATCCTGCCAGCAACCCTGAAACCCAGCATCCTGACATCCTGCCCTGGAACCTGACATCCTGACATCCTGCCCTGGAAGCTGGCATCCTGAAAACCTGCCCTGGAAGCCGGTATCCTGCCAGCCGGTCCTGGAACCCGACATCCTGCCCTGGAAGCCGGCATCCTGAAAACCTGCCTTGGAAGCCGGTATCCTGCCGGCCTGTCCTGGAACCCGACATCCTGCCAGCCCGCTCCCGGAACCCGACATCCTGCCAACCTGGTCTGGAACCCGACATCCTGCAGCCTGCCCCAGAACCCGCCATCCTGCCAGTCCACTCCAGGAACCCGACATCCTGCCAACCTGGTCTGCAACCCGACATCCTGCAGCCTGTCCCAGAAACCGGCATCCTGCCAACCTGCCCTGGAACCCGACATCCTGCCAGCCCGCCCTGGAACCCGAAAACCTGCCAGACTACCCTGGAACCCGACATCCTGCCAGCCTACCCTGGAACCCGACATCCTGCCAGCCCGCCCTGGAATCCGAAATCCTGCCAGCCTACCCTGGAACCCGACATCCTGCCAGCCTACCCTGGAACCTGACATCCTGCCAGCCTACCCTGGAACCCGACATCCTGCAAGGCCTGATACGGTGAGCACGATACAGGGATCTCTATAGCTGTGTGACAAGCTGGAAGCCGGCATCCAGAAAACCTGCCCTGGAAGCCGGTATCCTGCCGGCCTGTCCTGGAACCCGACATCCTGCCAGCCCACTCCCGGAACCCGACATCCTGCCAACCTGGCCTACCCTGGAACCCGACATCCTGCCAGGCCTGATACGGTGAGCACGATACAGGGATCTCTATAGCTGTGTGACAAGCTGGAAGCCGGCATCCTGAAAACCTGTCCTGGAACCCGACATCCTGCCAGCCCACTCCCGGAACCCGACATCCTGCCAACCTGGCCTACCCTGGAACCCGACCTCCTGCCAGGCCTGATACGGTGAGCACGATACAGGGATCTCTATAGCTGTGTGACAAGCTGGAAGCCGGTATCCTGCCGGCCTGTCCTGGAACCCGACATCCTGCCAGACCGCTCCCGGAACCCGACATCCTGCCAACCTGGTCTGGAACCCGACATCCTGCAGCCTGCCCCAGAACCCGACATCCTGCCAGTCCGCTCCCGGAACCCGACATCCTGCCAACCTGGTCTGCAACCCGACATCCTGCAGCCTGTCCCAGAAACCGGCATCCTGCCAACCTGCCCTGGAACCTGACATCCTGCCAGCCCGCCCTGGAACCCGAAAACCTGCCAGACTACCCTGGAACCCGACATCCTGCCAGCCTACCCTGGAACCCGACATCCTGCCAGCCCGCCCTGGAATCCGAAATCCTGCCAGCCTACCCTGGAACCTGACATCCTGCCAGCCTACCCTGGAACCCGACATCCTGCCAGGCCTGATACGGTGAGCACGATACAGGGATCTCTATAGCTGTGTGACAAGCTCCACCCCCGAGGATCCATTCTACACATATTACAGTCCTTCAGTTCTGCCCAGAGTCTTATTTTGATTATTACAAGCACAAACTTCGTCAAACTTTATTTTTGCATTGTGTGAAGGAGCACAATTCGTTTTTCTTTACAGCAAGATCCGTTGTGATATAATGCACCTTTAATGGGGTGATATATCAAATCTGCACTAATTTCAGGAGGATGAGGGCAGCCGGTTTTATTCTGTAGAAAGCAGAGGATCTCACTGCAGCAATTACTTTCAGGAGAAAAGCAGAATATATTGCATTTGATATTGAATACCTAAAAATCAATGTCCGCTGCCAAGCACCACAGCCCCTAATCGCTCAGCTATTACCAGAAAACAACAAACATATTTACAAAGCAGAGTGGAATTTCAGATCGATGTGGGGAAGTCATTGGGTATTTACATAACGGTTGTTAATGGGGGCGTGCGAGAGCCCCCTCGCTGTACCGGAGGATTATGTGTCTTGTATGGAAGAAGCTGAAGGACTTGTGTTTTCTCCACAAATGAAGGTCATTGCAGCCTCTATCCCTCTTTCATATTCCTTTGCACTACACAGACATTGTCATCACTCACTGTCCCTGGAAGGGCTCACAATCGAAATATCCTATCAATATTTCTTTATGGTGTACAAGGAAAAAAATTCACATAAACAGAGAAAAAACATAAAAACTCCATGCAGATGTCATCCCTGGTCAGATATGAATCCTGGACCCTGGCGCTGCAGAGAATGACACCATTGGCCCATTGTGCTGGTTCATTCCAACTATGAATAAATTCTAGAAAATCAAAGAAAACAGAAACATAAAGGGGTTCCTGTTGATGTATAGTACAAATGAGTTCGGGTTCGGCCGCCTGACTCAGACATATTGGGGCCCATTTACTTACCCATCCTGTTGCGATCCCCGAAAGCGCACTGTCCGTCCGGAATGCACACCTGCATGTGTCACTTCCCCGCTCAGGTTCCCGGAGTTCACCTTCTTCTTCCTGGTGCATGTAAGTGCATTGTCCGTGTATAATGCGCTGTGCGGGGAGTCACTAAGATCCTGCACCCGATATCCTGCATGTGTCGCTTCCCCGCTCAGGTCCCCGGAGTTCACCTTCTTCTTCCTGGTGCATGTAAGGGCATTGTCCATGTATAATGCGCTGTGCGGGGAGTAACTAAGATCCTGCGCCCGATATCCTGCATGTGTCGCTTCCCTGCTCAGGTCCCCGGAGTTCACCTTCTTCTTCCTGGTGCATGTAAGTGCATTGTCCGTGTATAATGCACTGTGCCACGATTCACTAAGATCCTGCGCCTGATATCCTGCATGTGTCCCTTCCCCGCTCAGGTCCCTGGAGTTCACCTTCTTCTTCCTGGTGCATGTAAGTGCATTGTCCGTGTATAATGCGCTGTGCGGGGAGTAACTAAGATCCTGCGCCCGATATCCTGCATGTGTCGCTTCCCCGCTCAGGTCCCTGGAGTTCACCTTCTTCTTCCTGGTGCATGTAAGTGCATTGTCCGTGTATAATGCGCTGTGCGGGGAGTCACTAAGATCGTGCGCCCGATATCCTGCATGTGTCCCTTCCCCGCTCAGGTCCCTGGAGTTCACCTTCTTCTTCCTGGTGCATGTAAGTGCATTGTCCGTGTATAATGCGCTGTGCGGGGAGTCACTAAGATCGTGCGCCCGATATCCTGCATGTGTCCCTTCCCCGCTCAGGTCCCTGGAGTTCACCTTCTTCTTCCTGGTGCATGTAAGTGCATTGTCCGTGTATAATGCACTGTGCCACGATTCACTAAGATCCTGCGCCTGATATCCTGCATGTGTCCCTTCCCCGCTCAGGTCCCCGGAGTTCACCTTCTTCTTCCTGGTGCATGTAAGTGCATTGTCCGTGTATAATGCGCTGTGCAGGGAGTCACTAAGATCGTGCGCCCGATATCCTGCATGTGTCGCTTCCCCGCTCAGGTCCTCTGGAGTTCACCTTCTTCTTCCTGGTGCATGTAAGTGCATTGTCCGTGTATAATGCGCTGTGCGGGGAGTCACTAAGATCCTGCACCCGATATCCTGCATGTGTCGCTTCCCCGCTCAGGTCCCCGGAGTTCACCTTCTTCTTCCTGGTGCATGTAAGTGCATTGTCCATGTATAATGCGCTGTGCGGGGAGTCACTAAGATCCTGCACCCGATATCCTGCATGTGTCGCTTCCCTGCTCAGGTCCCTGGAGTTCACCTTCTTCCCGGTGCATGTAAGTGCATTGTCCGTGTATAATGCGCTGTGCGGGGAGTCACTAAGATCGTGCGCCTGATATCCTGCATGTGTCGCTTCCCTGCTCAGGTCCCCGGAGTTCACCTTCTTCTTCCTGGTGCATGTAAGTGCATTGTCCGTGTATAATGCACTGTGCCACGATTCACTAAGATCCTGCGCCTGATATCCTGCATGTGTCCCTTCCCCGCTCAGGTCCCTGGAGTTCACCTTCTTCTTCCTGGTGCATGTAAGTGCATTGTCCGTGTATAATGCGCTGTGCGGGGAGTCACTAAGATCGTGCGCCCGATATCCTGCATGTGTCCCTTCACCGCTCAGGTCCCTGGAGTTCACCTTCTTCTTCCTGGTGCATGTAAGTGCATTGTCCGTGTATAATGCGCTGTGCGGGGAGTCACTAAGATCGTGCGCCCGATATCCTGCATGTGTCCCTTCACCGCTCAGGTCCCCGGAGTTCACCTTCTTCTTCCTGGTGCATGTAAGTGCATTGTCCGTGTATAATGCACTGTGCCACGATTCACTAAGATCCTGCGCCTGATATCCTGCATGTGTCCCTTCCCCGCTCAGGTCCCTGGAGTTCACCTTCTTCTTCCTGGTGCATGTAAGTGCATTGTCCGTGTATAATGCGCTGTGCGGGGAGTCACTAAGATCGTGCACCCGATATCCTGCATGTGTCGCTTCCCCACTCAGGTCCCCGGAGTTCACCTTCTTCTTCCTGGTGCATGTAAGTGCATTGTCCGTGTATAATGCGCTGTGCGGGGAGTCACTAAGATCCTGCCCCCGATATCCTGCATGTGTCGCTTCCCCGCTCAGGTCCCCGGAGTTCACCTTCTTCTTCCTGGTGCATGTAAGTGCATTGTCCATGTATAATGTGCTGTGCGGGGGGTCACTAAGATCCTGCGCCTGATATCCTGCATGTGTCACTTCCCCGCTCAGGTCCCCGGAGTTCACCTTCTTCTTCCTGGTGCATGTAAGTGCATTGTCCGTGTATAATGCGCTGTGCGGGGAGTCACTAAGATCATGCGCCCGATATCCTGCATGTGTCACTTCCCCGCTCAGGTCCCCGGAGTTCACCTTCTTGTTCCTGGTGTATGTAATTCGGATCTTAATTCCCGTGCTCAGTCCAAATCAGTCGGATCGTCCGACGACCCGCCCCCCGATCTCTGTTGCATGAAAGCCGGTGCCGCTGCGACAAAATCTGATCGTGTGCAACACAATCCCCAGGTACATACCTGTCACGGCTGCACAAATCCCTAAAATTTTAAAAATCCGATGAAAGTGCGATCTGCGGACCCTTAGTAAATAAGCCCCAATGTCAGATTGGTGGCTATACGACCAATCCGGCGAATTGAAACACTTAGAATTTAGCCATGGCTATGGGACACCTCCTGGCCAATCATAACCA
The DNA here is from genome assembly GCF_040894005.1 of Engystomops pustulosus. Classification (NCBI taxonomy): domain Eukaryota; kingdom Metazoa; phylum Chordata; class Amphibia; order Anura; family Leptodactylidae; genus Engystomops; species Engystomops pustulosus. The sequence goes on along the minus strand of NC_092419.1, from coordinate 12,838,751 downwards.
TGACTAGTTGCTAGGGGCGTCAATTTACTGATTGGTAGAACCGAACGCTAAGCCCAATCATTGGGTCTTTCATATCTCTTATGACTATTGATGAATGTTTGGAATGTTTGGATCCATACCAGCACCAGACATTGGGTGTAAAATGCTTCTGGCTCACTGCCTGGACCAGACCCTCAACATAATTTTGAGGTTGGACCCAAACGTCATTGGGTCTACTAGGTCTGTTCTACCGTCAGACTACATGGACACGGAGCTTTTACCTCTACAAAAACAACTGAGCGGGATACGGACTAGATGTCTGTCTGGCACCTACAGAACTAATTTGTGATAAACCATTTAAAGGAGACAAATTAAATCCGAAAACTTTACTTTGCTCCAATTGTATCTTATAATAAAAACTAGTAAAGAGAAGGAAAAAAATTAGTTTGTGTTTCCTAGAAGCAAAGTCACGTCACCTCCCCGTCAATGCCTTATGTCTGGATGTAAGACAACGCCCCTTGGATAAGTCCCACCCCTGAGGTCTTTATCAGCCAGGATCGGTGCAGGATATTAGCCCTTGTGTTGGCGTCAGGATTATGTAGACCACGATGTGAGAACGGGTGTACTATGATCATTGAATTCTAGGTTTCGGGTTAAATTAGAGTTTCCTAGTTTCCTCTATTAGAAAGTTGTTCTAAAACTGATGAATCTCAGGAAATAAACACTTGAATATAAGTGAAATAGGCTTAGACAGGCAAATAGGGTGACAGAGGACCCAGGGAGATTGGGAATTCAGTCCCACATTATCGGGCCGGACCTCCCTGGTACAACAGAGAGAACCAGATACTGATGTCTAGTTTTGAGTGCGTCAGGTTCGGGTCCCCGTGCCTGGACTTCCTCCACAGGTTCAGCGTCCAGGCTTCACCCAAATTGATAACACCCAAGATCAGTGCTGGTCGCTATCCCATTATCCAACACGTGGACATCTACTGAAGGTTTACTTTAATAATCGGAGACACAAAGGACAAAGTCCATTAAATATCCATGGACTTGTATGGAGTATTAGGTAATATATTACTGACTCAGAGCCGGGGTCCACTGGGTCCCATGATGCTGTGGTGGGCCGGTGGTGGGCCAGTCCAAGGCTATAACCCATGCAACCCAGAGGACCTGCAGAGCACAATTCAGGAGGCTCCTGACCGAGATCCGAACTCCGGTGAGTGACCCAGACACCACAATGGGGGTCATTTCGATAACTCGCTCTAGCCGCCCCCTCTGTCTGGAGCTGTATACATCTATACAAGGCACCAGTGCATATCCTTCATAATCATCGCAGATCGTCACTAATGGGTTTCCTATGAAAAAGAACTGATTTTCCTCGGTTTCCACAGAGACATCACTTATCATATTCCGACGTATTGACTACATAAAAGCGCCGACGTCTATGTATAGACACTTCAGAAATAACAGTCCGGGACTAAATATACCGGATCTTTCATCATCCATAGGACGCCGGAGACTATCTCTACTCCTACCTCCTCTTCTACAGTTACATGAATTGTAGTGGGAAAAAAACTCAAACATAACATATCAAAGTCAAGATGGTGTTGATGTCGATACAAAGTAGCAGCAACTCAACCCAATATTTCTGTATAAAATTAGTATTTTCCATATTTTTTTTTGCACTGACTCAATAAATTGCAAAATAATTCTTCAGTTTTAATACTGTCCACTAGATGGCAGTATGAAAGGTCTCATACAATCACCTCGCTTTACAGTCTGCTGTGAAACGGAAACTTCACATTGTTACTATAGGACAGAAGGTGAGGCCAGAACTATTCATTTCGGATACATTTATTGTATATAAAACAAAATTATTACATTTCTATATTCATATACTGGGGCTCATTTACTAAGGGTCGGAATCGCGCATTTTCGTCGGGTTTCCAGAATATTTCCGATTTGCACCGAATTGCCCCGGGATTTTGGCGCACGCGATTGGATTGTGGCGCATCGACTCCGGCTTTCACGCGACAGAAATCAGGGGGCGTGGCCGTCGGAAAACCCGACGGATTTTGAAAAAAACGCAGAATTTTAAAAAATTCCGGCGGACCTAATATTTGATATATTCTACAATGGGTCCCACGTGCTTCACTTTCTGTTACAGGAATCATTTCCGGCATAAAAATGGAGCGTCCCTTTAAGGAAGCCTCCTCATTCTGTAGTGTGTTACATTGTACGTGTTAGTAAAGATTTATACACATTGAATTAGCGCAGATGTGATTTGTTTCTCCCTCTCCCCTAGAACGTTCCTTTCATATTTTGGTAATTTCTACCTCATTGTCATGAATATTCCCGGATTCTCGGATTAGATTGATTACTTGTATAATTGAATATCCGGCTGTCGTCATTGTTTATTGCGACATTTGCCGCGTTTGCTCCGTGTTTTCTTACCGTTCTATTAATATGTATTGAGGCTGTCGCGCCTTCCTCCAAATCTTCCAGTATCCATTAAAGTTTTGGGTGATTGGTTCGCTGGAACTTTCTGCAGGTTCATTATTAGAGGTGATGATGTATCCCTTTTAGGTGGCGTTTCGTGGATACATGAATATTGTTTTACTAATTCATAATATATAAAGTACAGACAGGCGGAAAATGTGACCTTGTGAGCTGGGGGGGGGGGGGAGTACATTTCCTTAAAGGGAATCTGTCAGCAGTATTCACCATGGAAAGCTGAAGAGAGTGTTTGGTAGCAGCAATGGAAAGTGGTGTAACCACATCTTTGTAAGTGTTAGTAGCAGCAGGACTGTGAACATGGATTTATATTCCAGGATTGTAATTGTAATTGTCCTCACACTGCTTTGCTCTTTTCTCTCTGCGCACAGTGTTTGGTATTGGCCCTGGTGATCATAGTCTACATCAGGGGTCAGGAACCTTTTTGGCTGAGAGAGCCATGAACGCCACATATTTTAAAATTTTATTCCGTAAGAGCCGTACCATATGCACATGCCCCCTAGTAGATAGGTAGTCCCAGTGTCACAGGTGCCCCTGCAATCTACCGTATTTTCCGGACTATAAGGCGCACTTAAAAGCATTGGATTTCCGTGGAAATCCAAAGTGCGCCTTATAGTCTGGTGCGCCCTATGTATGGAGGAGGGCAGCGGACCATACTTACATAGGTCCCCGCTACCGGAGACCGGAGACAGCAGATCTCCAGCGGGAACTGCAGACCACGCGGCACGAACAACTTCTGCCGCGTGGTCTGCAGTTCCCGCTGGAGATCTGCTGTCTCCGGTAGCGGGGACCTATGTAAGTATGGTCCGCTGCCCTCCTCCACCTCCCCCTCACCTTCCCCACTCACCTTCCCCGCGTTCCCCGTCGCGTCTCGGCGTCGCGTCCCGTCGCCGCGTCCCGTCGCGTCCCGTCAGGTCTCCGCCACGGCCCCGGACCTCCGCCACGCCCCCGGACCCCGCACCTTATAGTCCGATGCGCCTTATATATGTAATTATTACATATATAAGGCGCATCGGACTAATGCGCCTTATAGTCCGGTGCGCCCTATAGGGCAAAAAATACGGTAGGTCTCGGATCGCGGGCACAACCATGCCCCTCTCCGTGGCGGCGCCCCTTTTCGAGCTCACTCAAATCACCACTTTCCGGCTCCTGTCCCGGCTGGCCAGCGTGAGTTGGCAATCGTGGATTTAAAGGGCCAGTCTGCCAATGATTGGCGCTGCCCACTTCCTGGCCTATAAAGACCAGTTGACCTCCCATTGTGACCCTGGGCCTGTTCCTGATTCTGCTCCTTCGCTGCCAGCCCTGACCTCTTGTTTTTTCCCCGACCACACATCATTACCACCTGCCTTGACAGTCTGCCTGTTCCTGACCACTAGACCGCCTAGTGATCCTGTATCTTGACCTTGAAAGCACCGTGGACAAGTTGCGCCTGTGGAATGACCTGGTTATACCATGCTGTAGACTGGCGGGATTTGGAGAAGACTGGGTGCCACTTAGATTTCAGTCCCAGGTGTCTGCTTACATCATTGTCCGCAGTAGTCCAGGGGGTTCCCTACTCCAAATCCTGACACCCACCACATGCCTTCTAGTAGATAAGTAGCTACAGCACATACTCCCAGTAAATAGGAAGCCACAGCACATGCCCCCAGTATATAGGTAGCCACAGCACATGCCCCCAGTATATAGGTAGCCACAACACATGCCCCCAGTATATAGGAAGCCACAGCAACCTTTGTGTGTTGTTGGTAGGAGCAGGACTGTGAAAAATGGATTTAAATACCATCCTTGATCATCTCCTTACAATGTTATTGGTGGTTTTCATATCTTCCAGCATGCTCATCTTCTATAGGGTTGGCACCAGTACTGGAAAATTCTAGTAAACGTTGGGTAAGATGTTCTATCGTTGTCAGGGTAGACGGGGGTCTACTGTACATCAATCACCTTCAGCCATCCTTGATCTTCTGCTTACAGTTTTATTGGTGGCTTTCATATCTGCTCGGATGGTCATCTTCTGTAGGGTTGGCATCAGTACTAGAAAATCCTAGGTGAAGGTAGGTTCCATTGAGCCTTGAGGGATCTATTGTGATCGGTGTAAGGATGAACTATCTTTTGCAGGGTAGACTGGGGTCTACTGTACATCACCTTCAGCCATCCTTGATCATCTCCTTTTATTGGTGGCTTTCATATCTGCTAGGATGGTCATCTTCTGTAGGGTTAGCATCCATACTGTAAAATTCTAGTAGAAGGTAGGTCCCATTGGATCTTGAGGGATATGTTGTGATCTGGGTAAAAATGTAGGGTAGACTGGGTTCTACTGTGCATCAAACACCTTGAGCCCTCATTGACCTTACAATTGTAGACTACAACTGAATCATTCAAGGTCATGGCCACCCAATCACCTGATGAAATAGCTCACTTTCCATATAGTCTATACCCTAAAGTCTATAAAAACAAAATATCTTCACAAATTCTTCATAATGTACTTAAAATGATGTAACTTCTAAGCCATGAAGATTCTATGTTTGGTATACCTGAGAATGAAATACTGAAGGTCACTACTATGTGGCCTACAGAATCGAGGCGACCACTAATGATCTGCAAGTCTCATGCTTGGGTGACAGTCATTACAGTGGTTTGGCTCTCAGATAACAGTCTCTAATTACTGGATGCTTCAGTCTGGCTCTCGGTTGACAGTCATTAGTGGTGTGCAGCTCCGAGATAGCAGTCCCTATTGATTTTTGAGACTTGTAGAACAGTCACTACAGGTGGTTCTATCTGAGATGTCATAATGTTAGTCAATATGGCAAGAGGTAGAGATCATAAAGAGATAAGAGATTATAATGGGCAAACATGCAACACAGTAATGGACCTGTCACTAATGGTCCGGGGCTAATTAGCGATCCTGGATATGAGAAATTAGCAAATTGGGGATGTTCAATCCATTGAGCTGGATGTCAGACGTGACGGGTCACAATTTCTTTGTGCTCTTCATACTACGAAAATATCACATATCGATCCCTGGTTCAACCACATTACTATCAGTTTTATTACTGAGCCGTAAGACTTAGACAATAAATACAACAGCGATGACTGGATGTTGGTGCGGCCATAAACATGAATGACTGGGACACGAGGTTTATCGGTATTACAATGAAAAATAGCAATCATATTCCGAGCATTCAATAAAATAGACTTGCAGAGATTTACAGGGCGGATGTTAAAAAACCCAGCAGGACAGATATATCAAAGATAGTGGAGCAATCCAGTGTGACGCATCTGCAACGCCCCTGCCAATGCATAGGCAAGGTGATTGTTGCGAATAGCGCCCTCTCCATGTCAGGAGTTGTTAGGGAGACTGATCACCTCTCTAGGAGGTCTCTAAGTACTGAAGAACTTTGTAGCTCTAGCTGGTAAGGTAAGAGTTAACAATGCCAAATGTTATGGTCCATTGACGTTTCTTGAGATATTGTAAAGCAAGCTGGAAGCTGTTTGGAGAGGTGCTACCACCTGACCAAGGGAGTATATAAACCCCTGGTGGGTGGGAGCACATGGTCTTAGTCTGCAGTTTCAGGCTCCATCTTGGAGCACATGTCAGCTCCAGTAAGCAGAAGAGAGAACAGCACATATTAGTGTTGCACCAGCCAGTGTCCTAATACCAGGAACCACTGGCGCCTCAGGCCACTGCCTAGCACCCAGGGGAAGTCCGGAGACTTCAGCCCCAGAGCAGAGAACCTCCATCTTTACCAGCCCAGCCTGAAACTAGTACCAGGCTGCGTGTAACCTTCCTGTGGATCAGCTCTCCATGACTCTTCCAGCTTTCTGCTGCTACTGAGTGGCCGTTGCCTGCTATTGAAAGTTGAATAAAGAACTTTAAGTTGATTTGCACAACGTTGCCTCCATCTGATCCCTGGATACGGCTGCTTACTACCACGGGCTTCCCCAACCATTATCCAGCGACTCATCCTACAGACACTCAGGGGTTGTCCCAGAGAGAAACCATTGCATCAGACTCTCCCTCACTATTTCTTGCACACACCACCTGCTAGAGACCTGCCAGGCTGTAGGTCAGCCCTCTGGTCCCCATACCAAGCATCGTGACCACAGCGTGCCCAAGGCTGCACTAGCTAGCCACTCCGTGTAATCTGGGCCCCCGTGGGGGATGTTGTACATCCAATCCCAGATCTCTGATTCTAGAGTCACTGTGGTCAATGGAAGCTCTGATCTGTTTGGTTGATATAGTTACACCCCCCTTTCATTAACATAATTCATTGTATCTGACCGTACTAAGGCAAGGAAATTTGGTGATGTTTCCAAAACTATTCAATTTGAGGTTGCAATGCCCCAAATCCTGTAGATATATTAGTACGCATGCGCTACCACCTGTCCATTCATCTGTGATATTGTGGTCCAATACCCCAGTTCTGGAGGTAAATTAATGTGCATGCGCAGCCACCTCTCCATTCAGCTTGGTCCGATACCCCTGTTTTTGACACAGATAAATGAATGTCGTAAAGGTGGGACCTGTATCTTTCAAATGTTTATGGCATATCCTGTAGACACATTGGTGCACAAGCATGACCACTTCTCCATTTTGCTGTGGAGTGGGTCTTCAATATCCCTGTTCTTGAGATATGTGTGGGTCCATTTATGATATATTGAATAAATATGTGAATGTGCATGCGCGACCACCTCACTATTCGGTAGACCGTGGGATGGAGAACAAGGGACTCCTTTTTTGAGATAGGTGGGGCTAGCATTTACCAAGTATTTATAATATCCTGTGGATATGTCTATGTGCATGCGCGGCTGCCTCTACATTCAGCTGTCTGTTACCACTGTTGTGTATTCAGAAGTGTGTCCCAGAAGTAGGACCTGCATGGACAATCCTGTATATATGTTTGGTCGCATGTGCAGCTACCTCTCCATTAATATGTGATTTGGGGGGCTGATACCCTTTTCTTGAGACAGGTGAATGAGCCATTAGTGAGGCTATGATATGGGAGTTTAATACTTATTTTATACAGGTGCATATCCAAGAAGTGGGACCTATATATATTAGGTATTTATGACATATCCTATGGATATGTTAATGCGCATGCGCAGCAATTTCTCCATTTATCTGTATTATGAAGGTCCGCTCAAGAGTGAATCTAAACTTTCTGCTGCCTGAGGCGAGGTATAGAACAGCACCCCCTCCACCCCATCCAGTAGTTATATATCAGTCTTTTTTATACGTGGGTTCTCCATGCAGTGTCTCACAACTGGTGACGAGACACTATTTTGGAGTTTCAAGTTCTGCTTTGTAGCAGGTGACTGCATTCCTGATTGCTGCAGGTGGTACTGCCTTAGGTAAGAGGCTAAACCTGCTTCATGGCTGGAGAAATTCTGGTCTAATACCTTGTGTTTGCACACTGCAGAGTTCTCTGCCTCCTGTCCCTCCCTCTGTATTACAAGACCAGCTCAGGTACAGGCACTTCCTGCCGGTAAGCAGCAGTTTGCAGAGACTTACTCTACAAGCTACACACAGATAAGGTCTTTATCCAGGAGGGCGGCATATAGCACAACTGCCTATGTGTGTGTTATAGGTGAGTTGAGAATGTCATTGTGTTTTATATCCATCTCATGGATCTCATCATCTCTCATCTCTCTTTCTATGTGACAGATACTAGTAGAATGTTCAGAAACTAAATGAAAGTGTAGATAAACCCTGTAACCTGATAATCTAAGCACATTGTCAGCACACAGTATCTCATAGCACTAGAGGGATCATGAATTGTCTGCTCAGAGAGTCCCCGTCACACTCTGGGATCTTACACTGACCGTTACTGAGTGATAGGAGCTGAAACAGCAATAAAAGTAAAAGTTGGGTTGTAAAAATTATCTTTATTGTGTATAATTTGAGAACTTTCTTTCATGTGCAAACCCCTTTAAAACCGAAAGCGAGTTTTCCCCTTTAATGGTGCCGACATTCAATTCCTCATTCAAAAATTTTACATTTGCAATCAAAAAAAAAAATCCCCAATCTGTCTACTTTTCATGCATCTCAGTCCCCATCACGGAGGATATCGGTCACACAAAGCTTCATTTGCATAATAAAATGAGAGTCATTAATATAACACAGCAAAGTGACCTTAGTTAATTATAGAACACAAATCCCAGAAGGGGTCCGGGCTATCAATCAGAGGTGTTTACAATGAAGCATTGTATTGTGCCATGCTCCGAGCGGCTAAGCTTCTCCTAATGAGTGTTACCAAATTAGATTACTTTCATAATTCAGTTAATTTAGATGGAACGAGGTGTAGCGGAGGTATGGGCGGCGTGGACACAACAGGCCTGGGAGTGATGGATGGAAAGGAAAGGCTCGGAATTCCTCAAGTGGAAGGAATCAAGGGAGAAAAACTGTTTTCACAAAGGTCTGGGTGTTGGAGGGAGGGAGCCGTGTGCCAGCGCTCGCTGTGTTTGTGCCAGCTGCCTGGGTGCTAATTGCCATTTGGCAGTAAGATGCTGAAAGGCATTTTTTTTAACGTGGAATTGTTTAATCATCTGCCTAGCGACAAGTTACGGAACGCAATGATAACACGGAGAACATGCGGTCTAATTTGCGCTCGGTTCTGTAGCGGGTAACAGATTATTAACAGATGTATAAACCAGCGTTGTTTAGGGCCGTCTTATAAGTTCCCCAGGTATGTATATATGGGATCCCAGCAATGTGTTATTTTAGAGAAACTGCAGTTTTCTTTATGCAAATGAGTTATTGGTGCACTGGGGGCGGGGTCATGCCTGCTGGTTCACCAGTTGCCTTCTTTCTATACTGCCCATCTAACAGGTACCTGTCCAACAAACATCACAACCAGACTTGGTGCAAGCTGTCAGACTCAGTGGGGGTCATTTACTAAGGGCCCGAATCGTGGTTTTTCCGACGTGTTTCCCGGATATCACAGTTTTTTCCCTGAATTGGCCTGGGTTTTTGGCGCACGCGATCAGATTGTGGCGCATCAGCGTCGGCATGCACGCGACGGAAATCGGGGGGCATGGCTGCCAGAAAACACGACGGATTCGGAAAAACCGTCGTATTTTAAAATGTGTCGCTTGAATTGCACTTACCTGCACCCAGGCTAGCTTGGTGAACTCCAGTGCACTCTGACAGACTTCAGCGCAGCAGCGACACCTAGTGGACATCGGGCGCAATACCTTAGTGAATCGCCGGAAGACACGAATCAGCGTCGGAGAACCCGCTGCTGGATCGCGAATAGACTGGGTAAGTAAATCTGCCCCAGTAAGCAGTGCAGAACTCACCTAGAGCATACCTACAGCAAATCAGGAACGTGCTAACAGAAACTGCGAGACCCTGCAAGTTTAAAGGGAAAAGTTACTGGAGTGGATGGGTGACAGAAAATCAGAGACACATCAGTGTGCACACAAGGACAAACAACAGAGACGGACAAAATGGTGGCAAAGTACAAAATCGAATTACTTGAGAGAGGTCGAGTAAACGTAGCAGAGGTCAGATACATAGAATAGCAAAGTAATAACGAGCAGAAATCGGGAAAAGATATGAGAAGACTAGTAGAACCAGCAAGATGTAATGGAACTTAGTAGATAAGTGGAGGAGTACATGGACGCCGCCCCCAGCAGCTGACAGGAGCAGCCGTCCATCGCTTCAGTATGGACAGGGTTGGGCTGCAGTGGAGTTAGGTGTGTTTCAATCCAACCCAAAACAGCAGCACCCTAAGCCACACACCAAATACAGGGAAAATCAACGCCTTCCAAGTCTAATTTTGCAGACGGAAGACGATGCAGGTACGGATGTTACAGTCGCTTTATACAATGATTGTCATCCTTCATAAAAACATTTGGGAGGATTTATCTAAGATTGTACTCAAGTTTTCTGGTGCACAAGTCTAGAAATAGTTTTGGACTATTCTTGGTTTTGGCTCACAAATACTGATGCAAAAAACTGGTGAAATATGTGTGCAGATCCTCTTATGGCTTGGGCATCCATGTCAGTATCCTGCTGACCAGCTTCTGCCTTCTCCTTAGGCCTCTATTCTTTACCAGAGTAAAAGGTTTTTGAATATGGAAATACATTTTTATACATAATTTATTGTTGGTTCTTTACTACAATGGAGATCAAAATTAGAGAACAACCCCCGATTTCCTAAATGTCCATTGTGTGATCCTATGTACATATATCCTGTCCTGAGTAAATAGCAGTTTTTTTTTAGCTTATTTCATAAATTTTTATTTATTCTTAAGCACAGAATAAAAATGTTGATAAGATCATAGTGAAAGTCACTGATATTGATCAGTGAACCCAAACTGTAATGTTCGGGTTTCGTGCAGAACATTATGGGGCAGATTTACTTACCCGGCCCATTCGCGATCCAGCGGCGCATTCTCTGTGGTGGATTCGGGTCTTCCGGCGATTCACTAAGGTAGTTCCTCCGCCGTCCACCAGGTGGCGCTGCTGCGCTGAAGTTCCCCGGAGGCGCGCTGGAATGCCCTGAAATTCACCGGCCTATACCTGGTGAAGGTAAGTGTAATTTTCGTGACACATTTTTTGTCTTAAATGCGGCGTTTTTTCCGAATCCGTCGGGTTTTCGTTCGGCCACGCCCCCTCGGGCCCTTAGTAAATGACCCCCTATGGGTTTAGGTCCGTAGGTTCAACTCGACCCTCTTTCCCCCCCTGGCACTGATCGACTGCTAGACTCACCTTTGCTGAGCATGTTGTGTGGACAGAGAAGAAGTGGTCTAGTGGTCATTTTAGAGATGAAAGTCTTTGGATCTGATGGTCCATATTATGTTCTTTAACTAACTGTGTGAAGACTGAACCCAAAGTGTATAAAGAAGTCAGTGAAAGTTGGTTGAGAAAGTGTCATGGTTTGGGGAATATTCTCTGCAGCAGGAGTTGGACCTCTCGCCCAGCTACATGGCAGAGTGAATGCAAATGTGAATCAGAACCTTCTTCGACAACACCCGGTAAAACACTGGGGCAGATTTACTTACCCGGCCCATTCGCGATCCAGCGGCGCGTTCTCTGTGGTGGATTCGGGTCTTCCGGCGATTCACTAAGGTAGTTCCTCCGACATCCACCAGCTGGCTGCTGCACTGAAGTTCCCCTAGGCCCGCCGGAATGCCCTGAAATTCACCGGCCTATTCCTGGTGAAGGTAAGTGCAACAGAGTCCCGCAACACTTTTTTTAAAAAAAATGCAGTGGTTTTTCCGAATCCGTTGGGTTTTCGCTTGGGCACGCCCCCCAATTTCCATCGCGTGCATGCCGGCTCCGATGCGTCACAATCCGATCGCGTGCGCCAAAATCCCGGGGCAACACAGGGAAAATCGTCGCAAATCGGAAATATTCGGGTAACACGTCGGGAAACCGCGAATCGGGCCCTTAGTAAATGACCCCCACTGTTCTAGTGGCATGGTGTACCCCTTACCAAAAAATTCACCAAATGTTGATTAATTTAGATTACATTATTTCTATAAAAAGCTTGAACTGTAGTGTATAATTAAATAATTTACATAATTTTAATTTTTTCGAAAATAGAGCTATATATATAAAAATGTACATTATTTATATATATTTATTTAGATACATATTTTATATATGTTTTTGCTTAATAAAAGTAGACAGCACTCTCAATATTATGGATTTTGTGCATTATGAATAGTTAGAGTCACTAGATATAAATAAATTGGATATCTATTGATTTGATGTATCTATAAATACATACGTACAGTGGAGGAGTAAGAAGGAATTTACTGAAACAAAGTGAATCAATACAGATATCAGAGTTACGATTCGGTGGCTGTATAGACATAATGGGCCTCATTTACTAACCCGGTCCTGTCGCGATCCAGCAGCGCATTCTCCGACGAGGATTCTGGTCTTCCGGCGACTCACTAAGGTCGTGCGCCCGATGTCCAGCAGGTGTCGCCGCTGCGCCGAGGTCCGCCGGAGTTCACCACCTTCTTCCTGGTGCAAGTAAGTGCGTGTCAAGTGACACTTTTTTTTTTTTAGATTTTCCGAATCCGTCGGGTTTTCCGACGGCCACTCCTCCGATTTCAGTTACATGCAACCCGGCGCCGATGCGATACAATCTGATCGCATACACCAAAAACCCGGGGCAATTCAGCGCAAAACGGTAAAATTCAGAAAACCCGGTGGAAAAACCTGATTCGGACCCTTAGTAAATGTGCCCCAATTAGTTAGACTGGAGGCATATTCAGGGTTTCTCGAGGTGATCAATATCAGATCAGTTGGGGTCCCACAGAAGTTGCAGGTGAGTGCTGTGTTCTGAGAACAGTGCCATACATTGTATAGTGGCTATGTCTGGTATTGCAGGCACATTCCAACTAGTCTACAAACGGGTCAGCGACCGATTAACATGAAAGGAGTTCTGTGACCACTTCAATAAGCTCAATGGTCAGACAAGCTTAGTCTAGATTGGATTTTCAAGGCAACCTCCGATTGCTTCTTCCATCCCCCATAGGGTCAAAAACGCTCATTACGGCTTATCTGGTGGTATGACCGGGCAGGGGGAACCTACAGGAGAGGAAGGTAAGTGCACGGAATTATCAGAGTAATTGGATTGATAACCTCCTTGTATCAGCTGAGTATTTCCCTAAAGAATGAAACATTTCTCTTCGGAATATCCATGAATCCAATGGATCAGCTGCAAATTTTTAGCATGTAAAGCATTTACGAGCATGCTCTGTACTAACCTACTGTTAACCAGTTAGATACCCCAGGTTGATCCTGACAACAGCATCTGAAGAGTAAGGGGGTGGCCATATTGGCACCGGTTGCCGCTCTGTCCTGGACGTTAGGGGAGGTGGCAATTGGTGGACATCCCTTAGTAATAAGGAAGCAATATAGTCAATATATACTACACTACAAAAATATTGCAGTCAATTTTTTTTAGACAATCAAATCCCTTTGGGTTCAAAAGTTTTTAAAAGTTTTTCTGGAGATATTTGTCTCTCCAGAGGGATTCTCAGTTCCATTGTTACCTGAGTGCTGAGACAATCGCTGGCATTGGTGCCATTCATTCAGATGTGACTAATGGAACCAGTGATGAGCTCAGTCATCTCATGAGGTCCATGATGGGACCAGAAATCCTGGACACCTAAGGGAGAACCATCACTGGAACCAGAGTTATGGGGTATTTATTCATTTATTATTATTGTGTCTTCTGCTTTCTTTTTTTATGTGTTGTGGTCTCTTAGCTATTCATCTGTTTTTTTTCTACTTTTAGGGTCCTGGAATACAGAGATGTATTTGACTTTATCCGTCCAGACTGGCTCATTCATCTCAAGTTGTATGTTTAGTATGGGACTCAAAAGTCCTAAAGTAAAGGATAGACATCTATGGCTAATGTGAAATGAGGGGTGCAGACAAGACAGTGGGGCAGATTTACTTACCCGGTCCATTCGCGATCCAGCGCTGCGTTCTTGTGAATTCGGGTTCATCCGGGATTCATTAAGGTAGTTCCTCCGACGTCCACCAGGTGGCGCTGCTGCGCTGAAGTTCCCCGGAATGCACTCAAGTTCACCGGCCTATTTCTAGTGAAGGTAAGTGCAAGTCTTGCAACACTTTTTTTTTTTTAAATGCGGCGGTTTTTCCGAATCCACCGGGTTTTCATTCGGCCACGCCCCCGATTTCCGTCGCGTGCATGCCAGTGCCGATGCGCCACAATCCGATCGCGTGCACCAAAATCCCGGGGCAATTCAGGGAAAATCGGCGCAAATCGGAAATATTCAGGTAACAGGTCGGGAAAACGCGAATCCGGCCCTTAGTAAATGACCCCCAGTGAGTACTGATTCTGAAGCCCCTCCAAAAGGCCATACCTACTTGCCTCTATGTACCATAAATGAAACAGGACAACTTGAAGGTGGTCTCTTCCTATGCTAATCTCTAAACTTGCGGGACAAATAACACAAATATGGACACACAGTCAACAGGCAGGTCAGAACAGAGATAGCAACTCAGTACAAAATTACAGTAGCAGAAGAGTGGTCTGTTAATGAGCCAAGATCAAAATACCAGAAATACAGAAATATCTCACAACAAAGCAGGAGCAGGTCAAGATAAACTATAACCAGCTTTGAACTGAATGTGAGCAGAAAGCTTATGGAAAACCAGATCCCATGCTGCAGATTGATTGGAGCAGAGCTCTGTCAGTCACATCAGTTAACCATTGCTGGACCAGAGCAGAGAGCAGGAGGAGAAGGGTCTTGTGCAATCTACGTCTGTGTTCACACAAACAAATGCAATGAAATACAGAGCCAAAATCAGCATCTCCACAGTCGCACACAATGGACCAAGGATGATGCTGACACAGATGTGAGACCTTGGGGAATGGAGTCATCATTGGTCCTTGTGGCAGTGCCCTGGTTTAAGTGTAAGTTCCCACCAACGAACATGTTACTAAATAACCCTGAGTGGTCTCCTTAGCTTGGGGCTAGCTTTTCCTGCCAGTGATTTGATCAGTGCAGGGAACTGAAACTGTGGCAGCCAAGAGAAAGAGAGGAAAGAGAGAGACGGAGCTTAGTGAGCATATTACACATGGTCTGGAAATGTAGGAGAAAAAGACAGGGGCGCTTCTATGGTGTAATACCCTTTGTCAGTAGTGGGATGATTCCGATCCAAGCTACACAACCGTAGCCTCTTTTGTCCTACTTAGTCGTAGTCTCTCCTGTCCCATGCTGGCTTCCGTAGTTGTAGTCCCTCATGTCCTATGCAGGGATCCGTACCTGTAGTTTTGTCAGCTTCCCGCAGCTTTTTCATTGCCCACAAGATCAAGTCTTTCTTAATGCTCTGTATGTATTATAATATTATGAGTCTATAATGAAATTTTGTTTTTAAATATGTTTATTAACACTTAAATGAAGTTGTTTATCATTTTATCAGCTGTATTGTTCTCCTCAAGCTCATGCTAATTACCGGATACTGTCATTTACCAATGAGATGACACCGGTCTATTTAAATAGTCTCTCATTTCCAATGTATATTTATGAACCAGAAGAAGCGCTCGGCTCGAGCGCGAAACGCGTTGTTCGGAACTAATTTTATAGACTTTTATTTATTTATTATTGCGTTGCCTATTTTATATTATATAAAATAAAAGACCTTGAAAATACCAATTGGGTCGTCCTAGCGCCATTCAAACGCTCAACATCGCTACATACATCCATTGGACATATTACACATGGAGAGAAGAAGCAAGGAATGGGAGACAGTAAACTGCCTGATATCGAGCCAACCAGCTGTGCCATTGCAGTGGAAGATAGAGTCAGATTGTCCACAGTGTATACCATGCAAACCAAGTGCATTCCCAAATGTTCTCAAAGCTGTCTGGCAGTGGCTTATTGCCTTTCCCTATTGACAACACATGCCCACTCACCTAAGAGTTCATGTGAATGGAAGAGTTGAAAGAATATCTGTTCACCAAAAATGTATCTGGCTAACAACTACCTAAAGTATGTAAACTAGGTTTAAGTTGAGCCTTTCAAGTCAAGATAATTGAAGGCTGACTCATTGTTTAGCTAATCAAATAGGGCACAGCCCTTCATTGGAAGCCTCTTCCCATGGCACAGCGCTCTTCTTTAATAAGTGGTCAGTCCATTACTTGATGGTCCATATGATGGACATGTGTCAACTTGATGGACATGTGTCTTTTGTCAACTGTTTGCACTATGATATCCAATAAGTGAATTGTAAAGTGCTGCAATACCAAATATGACCACTTACTGTGTATAAACAGTACAGATAACACGGCACAGCACAATGGCCTCTTGATGGGTAAAGAGTCGGATTCCCCAAAGATAAGCCATCAATTTTCTACTTCTAGGAAACCTCTCTAAGCCCAGGCTAATCCATACGACCACAGATAATTCTGGGAGCATATCCATTGGTCACGCTGACACTGATCCTCATGGGAAGGACCATAGAAGAAATGCAAATGATCCCCATTAAACCGTATTCCCGAGACCGAACCCTTGTATATCCATATTGTGCCGACATGTTTTTGCTATGATGATGGAAGCGATTTATCCATTGAGCCTATAATGATCTATTTCCCAGTTTAAACACAATGTCACAAGGCAGCAAACACAGAATGATCTATGGGCTATGCTGCGAGTGGAAATAAACAATGTTTAGCTGTCAGTCGGAATATAGTAAATGTGTCTGCCGACTCCAAGCAGTCACTGGGTTTGTACAATTCCATTTCAGCACGGAAGATCGGATTCTGCACTTAGCCAGAATAAAACGCTCCATTGCCGGTGTTAAAGGCTGAGCAACCTGTCCATCATCCGACCACTGTAGTGAGGTGAGACTACCCCGAGCTCGGAGGAGGGGATGTTGCGGAGGAACGGCTCAGCGTTCCGTTTCGGCTCATTTCTTCGGTGCATACTAACAAGAGTAATCCCTACTCAGCCGAGAAGCAGATTGATAGAGTGCGTACAATTTCACCGCATCCCTTTAAGTAGCGTTTTAATGGGCTTGGACCCCCTGGGATGGAGGGTGTTTGGCGATATTGGGTTATGGAAGGGTTACTCCATATATTCCGCTTCTTCCAGGGCTTGGATGGGGAAACGTAGACGGAAGGGTTAACGCCTTGTGTATGTATTGCAAAGTGCTGAGCTCGGGGGATTGTGCAGCCCGGTAATGAAGTGCATTGAGTACTCGGTGCATTGCTCAGTAATTAAATTCTCGGGGACAGGCGCGGGTTATATAAGCATACTAACTGCAGCCGAGTGCGAGGGAGGCAATAAGGAAGCGGGAACATGCGGCTTCAACCGATTTCCTGAGCGCGGAAGAAAAAAATACTCCATCTAATGATTAGTCAGGGATAAGGTCCAGCTTTATGGGTCTCAGATACCGCGAACGCCGCCCCGGCCTCCGCACGGACGAGTGTTGACTGACAGATCGCGGAGATGATAAATTATTTAGACTTTTAGATGAGCAACGCATCCGATAAGAAAAAAAAAAAACCAAAATACCTTTTCCGAGCCAAGTTCTGTATTATACTGACAAAGTAGCGGCGGCTGCCAGCGCCCAACTTCCAGGCTCCGCCGAAAATAAGTTTCACCCCTGTAGGAAAAATAATTCAGTTTTAGTTGCCAGCATTTCCATAGCATCTGTCCCCGTGTACACAATACAAATCCCATCCATCCGGAGCTCCAATAACAGGAGGAAATGCACAACATTCCGGGGAAATTCACTTAAAAAAAAACAACATTTTGCGACGTTACTGGAATAGAACATCTGTGATATCCGCAATCCCTTACACAAAGCGCACAGAATGCCAGAGACTACATGAAAAGAGATACAAAGGAGACACTAACCAAAGAGGAAGAGAACATAAATGTATCCAGGAAAATGATGGGATCTACAGTGCAGGGAGGAGGCCGCAATACACTGATGTCACAGTACAGGGATAATACACACAGTGATGTCACAGTACAGGGATAATACACACAGTGATGTCACAGTACAGGAGTAATACACACAGTGATGTCACAGTACAGGGATAATACACACAGTGATGTCACAGTACAGGGATAATACACACAGTGATGTCACAGTACAGGTATAATACACACAGTGATGTCACAGTACATGGATAATACACACAGTGATGTCACAGTACAGGGGTAATACACACAGTGATGTCACAGTACAGGGATAATACACACAGTGATGTCACAGTACAGAGATAATACACACAGTGATGTCACAGTACAGGAATATTACACACAGCGATGTCACAGTACAGGGATTATACACACAGTGATGTCACAGTACAGAGATAATACACACAGCGATGTCACAGTACAGGGATAATACACAGTGATGGCACAGTACAGGGATAATACACACAGTGATGTCACAGTACAGGTATAATACACACAGTGATGTCACAGTACAGAGATAATACACACACTGATGTCACAGTACAGGGATAATACACACAGTGATGTCACAGTACAGGGATAATACACACAGTGATGTCACAGTACAGGTATAATACACACAGTGATGTCACAGTACAGGGATAATACACACAGTGATGTCCCAGTACAGGGATAATACACACCGTGATGTCACAGTACAGGGATAATACACACAGTGATGTCACAGTACAGGTATAATACACACAGTGATGTCACAGTACAGGGATAATACACACAGTGATGTCACCGTACAGGGATAATACACACAGTGATGTCAAAGTACAGGCATAATACACACAGTGATGTCACAGTACAGGGATTATACACACAGTGATGTCACAGTACAGAGATAATACACACAGTGATGTCACAGTACAGGGATAATACACACAGTGATGTCACAGTACAGGGATTATACACACAGTGATGTCACAGTACAGAGATAATGCACACAGTGATGTCACAGTACAAGGATAATACACACAGTGATGTCACAGTACAAATATAATACACACGGTGATGTCACAGTACAGGGAAAATACATACAGTGATGTCACAGTTCAGGATAATACACACAGCGATGTCACAGTACAGGGATAATACACACAGTGATGTCACAGTACAGAGATAATACACACAGTGATGTCACAGTACAAGGATAATACACACAGTGATGTCACAGTACAGGCATAATACACACAGTGATGTCACAGTACAGGGATAATACACACAGTGATGTCACAGTACAGGCATAATACACACAGTGATGTCACAGTACAGGGATAATACACACAGTGATGTCACAGTACAGAGATAATACACACAGTGATGTCACAGTACAAGGATAATACACACAGTGATGTCACAGTACAGGGATAATACACAGTGATGTCACAGTACAGATATAATACACACAGTGATGTCACAGTACAGAGATAATACACACAGTGATGTCACAGTACAAATATAATACACACAGTGATGTCACAGTACAGAGATAATACACACAGTGATGTCACAGTACAAGGATAATACACACAGTGATGTCACAGTACAGAGATAATACACACAGTGATGTCACAGTACAGGGATAATACACACAGTGATGTCACAGTACAGGCATAATACACACAGTGATGTCACAGTACAGGGATAATACACACAGTGATGTCACAGTACAGAGATAATACACACAGTGATGTCACAGTACAGAGATAATACACACAGTGATGTCACAGTACAAGGATAATACACACAGTGATGTCACAGTACAGGGATAATACACAGTGATGTCACAGTACAGATATAATACACACAGTGATGTCACAGTACAGAGATAATACACACAGTGATGCCACAGTACAAATATAATACACACAGTGATGTCACAGTACAGGAATAATACACAGTGATGTCACAGTACAGAGATAATACACACAGTGATGTCACAGTACAGGGATAATACACACAGTGATGTCACAGTACAGAGATAATACACACAGTGATATCACAGTACAGAGACAATACACAGTGATGTCACAGTACAGGGATAATACACACAGTGATGTCACAGTACAGGGATAATACACACAGTGATGGCACAGTACAGGGATAATACACACAGTGATGTCACAGTAGAGAGATAATACACACAGTGATGTCACAGTACAGGGATAATACACACACTGATGTCACAGTACAGGGATAATACACACAGTGATGTCACAGTACAGGGATAATACACTCTGTGATGTCACAGTACAAGGATAATACACACAGCGATGTCACAGTACAGAGATAATACACACTGTGATGTCACAGTACAGGGATAATACACTCTGTGATGTCACAGTACAAGGATAATACACACAGTGATGTCACAGTACAGAGATAATACACACAGCGATGTCACAGTACAGGGATAATACACACAGTGATGTCACAGTACAGAGATAATACACACAGTGATGTCACAGTGCAGGGATAATACACACAGTGATGTCACAGTACAGGATAATACACACAGTGATGTCACAGTACAGGGATAATACACACAGTGATGTCACAGTACAGGGATAAAACACACAGCGATGTCACAGTACAGGGATAATACACACAGTGATGTCACAGTACAGGGATAATACACACAGTGATGTCACAGTACAGAGATAATACACACAGTGATTTCACAGTGCAGGGATAATACACACAGCGATGTCACAGTACAGGGATAATACACTCTGTGATGTCACAGTACAAGGATAAAACACACAGCGATGTCACAATACAGGGATAATACACACAGTGATGTCACAGTACAGGGATAATACACACAGTGATGTCACAGTACAGAGATAATACACACAGTGATGTCACAGTGCAGGGATAATACACTCTGTGATGTCACAGTACAAGGATAATACACACAGTGATGTCACAGTACAGGGATAATACACTCTGTGATGTCACAGTACAAGGATCAAACACACAGCGATGTCACAGTACAGGGATAATACACACAGTGATGTCACAGTACAGAGATAATACACACAGTGATGTCACAGTGCAGGGATAATACACTCTGTGATGTCACAGTACAAGGATAATACACACAGTGATGTCACAGTACAGGGATAATACACTCTGTGATGTCACAGTACAAGGATAAAACACACAGTGATGTCACAGTACAGAGATAATACACACAGTGATGTCACAGTACAGGGGATAATACACACAGTGATGTCACAGTACAAATATAATACACACAGTGATGTCATAGTACAGGGATAATGCACACAGTGATGTCACAGTACAGAGATAATACACACTGTGATATCACAGTACAGAGATAATACACACAGTGATGTCACAGTACAGGATAATACATACAGTGATGTCACAGTACAGGAATAATACACACAGTGATATCACAGTACAGGGATAATACACACAGTGATGTCACAGTAGAGAGATAATACACACAGTGATGTCACAGTACAGGGATAATACACACAGTGATATCACAGTACAGGGATAATACACACAGTGATGTCATAGTACAGGGATAATACACACAGTGATGTCATAGTACAGAGATAATACACACAGTGATGTCACAGTACAGAGATAATACACACAGTGATGTCATAGTACAGGGATAATACATACAGTGATGTCACAGTTCAGGATAATACACACAGCGATGTCACAGTACAGAGATAATACACCCAGTGATGTCACAGTACAGAGATAATACACACAGTGATGTCACAGTACAGGTATAATACACACAATGATGTCACAGTACAGAGATAATACACACAGTGATGTCACAGTACAGAGATAATACACCCAGTGATGTCACAGTACAGGTATAATACACACAATGATGTCACAGTACAGAGATAATACACACAGTGATGTCACAGTACAAGGATAATACACACAGTGATGTCACAGTACAAATATAATACACACAGTGATGTCACAGTACAGGGATAATACACAGTGATGTCACAGTACAGATATAATACACACAGTGATGTCACAGTACAGAGATAATACACACAGT
Organism: Engystomops pustulosus; assembly: GCF_040894005.1. Taxonomy (NCBI): domain Eukaryota; kingdom Metazoa; phylum Chordata; class Amphibia; order Anura; family Leptodactylidae; genus Engystomops; species Engystomops pustulosus. The sequence continues at coordinate 12,816,721 of NC_092419.1, read as the reverse complement.
GATGTCACAGTACAAATATAATACACACAGTGATGTCACAGTACAGGGATAATACACAGTGATGTCACAGTACAGAGATAATACACACAGTGATGTCACAGTACAGGGATAATACACACAGTGATGTCACAGTACAGAGATAATACACACAGTGATATCACAGTACAGAGATAATACACAGTGATGTCACAGTACAGGGATAATACACACAGTGATGTCACAGTAGAGAGATAATAGACACAGTGATGTCACAGTACAGGGATAATACACACAGTGATGTCACAGTACAGGGAAAATACATACAGTGATGTCACAGTTCAGGATAATACACAGAGCGATGTCACAGTACAGGGATAATACACACAGTGATGTCACAGTACAGAGATAATACACACAGTGATGTCACAGTACAAATATAATACACACAGTGATGTCACAGTACAGAGATAATACACAGTGATGTCACAGTACAGATATAATACACACAGTGATGTCACAGTACAGAGATAATACACACAGTGATGTCACCGTACAAATATAATACACACAGTGATGTCACAGTACAAGGATAATACACACAGTGATGTCACAGTACAGAGATAATACACACTGTGATATCACAGTACAGAGATAATACACACAGTGATGTCACAGTACAGGATAATACATACAGTGATGTCACAGTACAGGAATAATACACACAGTGATATCACAGTACAGGGATAATACACACAGTGATGTCACAGTACAAAGATAATACACACAGTGATGTCACAGTAGAGAGATAATACACACAGTGATGTCACAGTACAGGGATAATACACACAGTGATATCACAGTACAGGGAAAATACACACAGTGATGTCATAGTACAGGGATAATACACACAGTGATGTCATAGTACAGAGATAATACACACAGTGATATCACAGTACAGGGATAATACACACAGTGATGTCATAGTACAGGGATAATACATACAGTGATGTCACAGTTCAGGATAATACACACAGCGATGTCACAGTACAGAGATAATACACCCAGTGATGTCACAGTACAGAGATAATACACACAGTGATGTCACAGTACAGGTATAATACACACAATGATGTCACAGTACAGAGATAATACACACAGTGATGTCACAGTACAGAGATAATACACCCAGTGATGTCACAGTACAGGTATAATACACACAATGATGTCACAGTACAGAGATAATACACACAGTGATGTCACAGTACAGAGATAATACACAGTGATGTCACAGTACAGGGATAATACACACAGTGATGTCACAGTACAGAGATAATACACACAGTGATGTCACAGTACAGGGATAATACACACAGTGATGTCACAGTACATAGATAATACACACAGTGATATCACAGTACAGAGATAATACACAGTGATGTCACAGTACAGAGATAATACACACAGTGATGTCACAGTACAAGGATAATACACACAGTGATGTCACAGTACAAATATAATACACACAGTGATGTCACAGTACAGGGATAATACACAGTGATGTCACAGTACAGATATAATACACACAGTGATGTCACAGTACAGAGATAATACACACAGTGATGTCACAGTACAAATATAATAAACACAGTGATGTCACAGTACAGGGATAATACACAGTGATGTCACAGTACAGAGATAATACACACAGTGATGTCACAGTACAGGGATAATACACACAGTGATGTCACAGTACATAGATAATACACACAGTGATATCACAGTACAGAGATAATACACAGTGATGTCACAGTACAGGGATAATACACACAGTGATGTCACAGTACAGAGATAATACACACAGTGATATCACAGTACAGGGATAATGCACACAGTGATGTCACAGTACAGAGATAATACACACTGTGATATCACAGTACAGATATAATACATACAGTGATGTCACAGTACAGATATAATACATACAGTGATGTCACAGTACAGGAATAATACACACAGTAATATCACAGTACAGGGATAATACACACAGTGATGTCACAGTACAAAGATAATACACACAGTGATGTCACAGTAGAGAGATAATACACACAGTGATGTCACAGTACAGGGATAATACACACAGTGATATCATAGTACAGGGATAATACACACAGTGATGTCATAGTACAGGGATAATACACACAGTGATGTCATAGTACAGAGATAATACACACAGTGATATCACAGTACAGGGATAATACACACAGTGATGTCATAGTACAGGGATGATACATACAGTGATGTCACAGTTCAGGATAATACACACAGCGATGTCACAGTACAGAGATAATACACCCAGTGATGTCACAGTACAAGGATAATACACACAGTGATGTCACAGTACAGAGATAATACACAGTGATGTCACAGTACAGGGATAATACACACAGTGATGTCACAGTACAGAGATAATACACACAGTGATGTCACAGTACAGGGATAATACACACAGTGATGTCACAGTACATAGATAATACACACAGTGATATCACAGTACAGAGATAATACACAGTGATGTCACAGTACAGAGATAATACACACAGTGATGTCACAGTACAAGGATAATACACACAGTGATGTCACAGTACAAATATAATACACACAGTGATGTCACAGTACAGGGATAATACACAGTGATGTCACAGTACAGATATAATACACACAGTGATGTCACAGTACAGAGATAATACACACAGTGATGTCACAGTACAAATATAATACACACAGTGATGTCACAGTACAGGGATAATACACAGTGATGTCACAGTACAGAGATAATACACACAGTGATGTCACAGTACAGGGATAATACACACAGTGATATCACAGTACATAGATAATACACACAGTGATATCACAGTACAGAGATAATACACAGTGATGTCACAGTACAGGGATAATACACACAGTGATGTCACAGTACAGAGATAATACACACAGTGATGTCACAGTACAGGGATAATACGCACAGTGATGTCACAGTACAGGGATAATACACACAGTGATATCACAGTACAGGGATAATGCACACAGTGATGTCACAGTACAGAGATAATACACACTGTGATATCACAGTACAGAGATAATACACACAGTGATGTCACAGTACAGGATAATACATACAGTGATGTCACAGTACAGGAAAAATACACACAGTAATATCACAGTACAGGGATAATACACACAGTGATGTCACAGTACAAAGATAATACACACAGTGATGTCACAGTAGAGAGATAATACACACAGTGATGTCACAGTACAGGGATAATACACACAGTGATATCACAGTACAGGGATAATACACACAGTGATGTCATAGTACAGGGATAATACACACAGTGATGTCATAGTACAGAGATAATACACACAGTGATATCACAGTACAGGGATAATACACACAGTGATGTCATAGTACAGGGATAATACATACAGTGATGTCACAGTTCAGGATAATACACACAGCGATGTCACAGTACAGAGATAATACACACAGTGATGTCACAGTACAGAGATAATACACACAGGGATGTCACAGTACAGGTATAATACACACAATGATGTCACAGTACAGAGATAATACACACAGTGATGTCACAGTACAGAGATAATACACCCAGTGATGTCACAGTACAGGTATAATACACACAATGATGTCACAGTACAGAGATAATACACACAGTGATGTCACAGTACAGAGATAATACACACAGTGATGTCACAGTACAAGGATAATACACACAGTGATGTCACAGTACAAATATAATACACACAGTGATGTCACAGTACAGGGATAATACACAGTGATGTCACAGTACAGATATAATACACACAGTGATGTCACAGTACAGAGATAATACACACAGTGATGTCACAGTACAGGGATAATACACACAGTGATGTCACAGTACAGGGATAATACACAGTGATGTCACAGTACAGAGATAATACACACAGTGATGTCACAGTACAGGGATAATACACACAGTGATGTCACAGTACATAGATAATACACACAGTGATATCACAGTACAGGGATAATACACACAGTGATGTCACAGTACAAATATAATACACACAGTGATGTCACAGTACAGGGATAATACACAGTGATGTCACAGTACAGATATAATACACACAGTGATGTCACAGTACAGAGATAATACACACAGTGATGTCACAGTACAAATATAATACACACAGTGATGTCACAGTACAGGGATAATACACAGTGATGTCACAGTACAGAGATAATACACACAGTGATGTCACAGTACAGGGATAATACACACAGTGATGTCACAGTACATAGATAATACACACAGTGATATCACAGTACAGAGATAATACACAGTGATGTCACAGTACAGGGATAATACACACAGTGATGTCACAGTACAGAGATAATACACACAGTGATGTCACAGTACAGGGATAATACACACAGTGATGTCACAGTACAGGGATAATACACACAGTGATGTCACAGTACAGAGATAATACACACAGTGATGTCACAGTACAGAGATAATACATACAGTGATGTCACAGTACAGGGATAATACACACAGTGATGTCACAGTACAGAGATAATACACACAGTGATGTCACAGAACAGGGATAATACACACAGTGATGTCACAGTACAGAGATAATACACACAGTGATGTCACAGTACAGGCATAATACACAGTGATGTCACAGTACAGATATAATACACACAGTGATGTCACAGTACAAGGATAATACACACAGTGATGTCACAGCACAGGGATAATACACACAGTGATGTCACAGTACAGGGATAATACACACAGTGATGTCACAGTACAGAGATAATACACACAGTGATGTCACAGTACAGAGATAATACACACAGTGATGTCACAGTACAGGGATAATTTAGCTCTGTCTATGACATGTGCTGTCTCTATAGCTCTGTCTATGACATGTGCTGTCTCTATAGCTCTCTCTATTGCACGTGCTGTCTCTATAGCTCTCTCTTTGGCACATGTTTGGGACCTACTGACCTTTTCCCAATTGCAGAAGTAGGGTATCAATGGAGGCAGCTAATAACAGACGATCCCTGGGGCCCTGGATATCGGATCTCCGCTGATATTGATTAGGAGAGGACATCAATCTTGTAAAAGCTTGAAAACCATTAAGCACAAGGAGTGTGGACGTGGCCTGTGCCGTGCCACACTTGTCCTACTGTGGCAACTATCACATTGATATAATCCCCTAGTAATATGCCTTCCCATGATGCATCTGGAGTATCCGATCCATCTACTCCCATCATCCATGCACTCAGAATCAGAACTTCTCCAGGAAAATAAGTTGTAATGACACCACATTTATTAAGTCTCATAGGAGCCGACAGGGAGAACTCCCTTTGTGCTCCTGTATCCGTCCACTACATCACAATGAATGACACAATCCAACAATTAGTGTCAAGCTGAATGTTTCACTTAGGGGAATTATGTGTTTGGTGGAAGAGATTTTAGATGCACAAATTGATGGATATGAGATGTGAAGCTCAACAAGTTACCCCGGCCTTCATGCTTAGAGGGAAGCTGGCTCTTTATGTAAGACACAAAAGCTACAATCAACCCGAAAGACGAGCTGACAAGTGTTATAGTAACAAGGCAACGCATGGTATTCATCCAGAAAATGTACATATATCTATCTATCCATCTATCATCTATCTATCTATGATCCGTCCATCTGTCCATCCACCCCTCTGTCCATCTGTCATCGATCCGTCATCCATCTACCCATCATCTATCTATATATCATTCGTTCATCTGTCCATCTGCCCCTTCGTCCATCCGCCCATCCGTCATCCACCTACCGATCATCTTTCTATATTAGAATAGACCTGTTGTTGGCGACACATGTCCTAGTCAGGCCAGGAGATGCTGGTGCAAGGCACCGGGGGATAGGAAAGTAATAATTGGACACAGCCTCAGGTCAAGGCAGGAGGTCAGCAGAAGAGACTGCAATACAAACCAGAGGTCGGTGCAGAAAGTTACGGCTCAGAGTCAAGTCAAGCCATGGCCTTCACCAAAAAACAGAATCACATGTCCTAGTCAGGCCAGGAGAGGCTGGTGCAAGGCACCAGGGGATATGGAAGTAAGAATTGGAGACAGCCTCAGGTCAAGGCAGAAAGTGAGCAGAAGCCACTACAATACAAACCAGAGGTCAGTGCAGAAATTTACGGTTCAGAGTCAAGTCAAGCCCAAAAACAGAATCACATGTCCGAGGCAGAATCGTGGAACAAAAAGTATCTTCTGAATTCCATCACTGATGAGTTTCTCTTTGTTCCTTAAAGAGGTTGTCAAATTTATGAAAATCATGTCTGTAGACCACATTCTTTATTAACAGGGGGGAAATGGGATGGTGGGGGAGGTATTCTCCTACTTAGGATCCTCTTCCCCTGGACACATTGGAGGACGCTTACAATGAACATCTCTTGTCCCGGAGGACCTGTCTGACCTGTTATATAGATGAATTATTGATTTGAATAGAAATGGTGTAATACTTTTCTTGCCCTGTGGGGGTGCTGCAGAAGAACAAAACACTTTCGCCATAATTTTTTTGCAAGAACATTGTGGTCCACTTATTAGAACAGGGATGTAACTGCACATAGTACATCTACATCATAAAAGACTTGCATGTTGGAGCCATCACCAGACTCCACATCATAAAACCCTTCTAATGGAGCACATCTTACACCCAGACATCTGAGACGACCCCGAGGCGTTCATCAAGAGCGGTGTAATACATAATACAACACAACCTCCATATTATCACTATTTGCCCTGTGTATAAGCCACATGATACATATTCATGGCGGATATACAATTCACGGGCGCCTGCGATTGTCAGCCCTACGTCTGGAGCCCTTCATCTTCTCCCGGGCCGGCTCTCTGGATACAAAAACATTTGCCTTTGCTTCACAGACTGCGCAATCCCATTTCAAAAGCAAAGTTTGTAGAAAGAAGAAGCTGCTGGAGAGCGAGGATGTTTGGAAAGCTCCTCAGGTAATAAATTATGGATCCAAGGATTGGTGACGGACACCGGGGAAGACTCGCAGCTGGCATTTCGCCTCTGGCCTGACGCTTCATCTCTGGTTAGAATCCCTCTTCTGTAACACCTCTCTTCTAAGCTTTCTCGCTCTTATTATTCCATGGACTTTCTATGTTCCAATTATCCGCTACTCGACTAGACTCTACCAGGAAATTTTGTAGACACAGTGGATACATTACACCGGAATATGGTTATCCAAGCAAAAAGAATCCAAAAATCCATCAGAATTTATCTCAATTTAGTTCCAGAGAAAATGGTATTTTTAGGTTTATGCAAATGAGCCCCTCAATACACTGGGGGCGGAGCCTATTTATGATGTTTTTTTCTTTCCATGCTCCCCATCATTATACAGCACTCCCCCTTTACATCACACATCAATAGCTCTTGTGATGTGCAATCTTTCCTATAACAATCATTATCTATGTCCAGCAGCTTATTTGCTATCCTTCTCAGTTTAGCTTGTCCCTGCTGTAGTGAAACCTTCATGCTCCCTGCTCACACTGGAGGGAGGGGGAGGTCATGTGATGCTCTATGGATGCAGATTCAAAGTGAGGAATGAGGGCTCCCGCATTCTCTATAAGTGTCTCCACCCCAATATATGATACTGTGAAATTTCTCTGTATTTCTGTATTTCAACCTGTGTCATAGACTCCTCTGCAGCCCCATCCCCCAGCCTCTGCTCTTCAGACACTATCTTCACAGCAGGGAAGCTGTGAAGCCTTAGTGCTGATACAGCACTTGTTAAAAATCATGTAACTCTTTCACTGTTGACTTCTACTGCTTATTCCATGCTCCATTTGATGAATGGACCAATATAGTCACTATCTAGTGCTAAATGTTCACACTATGCTATGCTCAGCAGATTTACTTACTGGATTTACAGCTAAGTTACTTCATGAGTGAATACAAAGCATGATGAGAACCGTGGGCGGCTTTCAATTGACTCAGCTTAGGGCAAATACAGGAAGAGGTTAGTCTCCTCTCACTTCACTGCTGCTGAGGAAGATTTCTGACAAGTAGCATCAGACCCTGATGATGCCACAATTCTGGAAAGAGAAGGGTAATCATGGGCATCATTCAATTTGTTCTGAAAAGGGGAATTGTATATGACAATTTGATAAAACTCTTTATAAATTTGGAGTTATGCTTTATAGAAATAAGGTGTGAAAGGAAAAAAATGGATCTAGTAGAAAACGTGGTTCAATTTGCATAAAAATGTGAAAAGTGATTCACACGATGGTAGATTCACTTGTTGGATGATTTGGGAGCTGCTACATTCCCTTTAATATATTTTCAGCGCAGTCAGGGCTTTACTAAATTGTTCTGGAGCGGCAAATCCCTCACATAGCCATAGAGTTAAATATTAATTTCCCAATGCTCGTTCAGCCGACATCTGTTCTTCCCGATTCCTCACACGTATCCGCATGCTTGGCCCAGTTGAGCATACGTGTAATGTCACTTGGGAGAGGGAAACAAGCAGCTGCAGGCTTCTTATCTTCCCTAAAAACATAAATATTGGGTATGACGAAATACGGTGGATAGGGGATAACTTTGGTAGTTAGTACAACCCCTTTAAAGGGATTGGGATGAACTCATCCATGATTAAGAATGCAGTTGGCGTCTGAAACGCGTTGGATTCGCACAATGTTTATGTCCAAGCTTTTAATATGATGCCAATGAAGAACATTTTTATTCATTATGCCTGATGTCGGTGGATTTGAGCTGAAAAAGTTTCGTTCGGTGTTTGTTGACTCAAGTGGAGTGAGGATCCGTGCTCTCCCCCCAACCGGTGGCGTTCACACATCGTAGGAGCTGATATCCAGTTCTGTTTTCATTGGGACCAACTTCCTGAACGGTGGGGTACCCCCTGGATCATGAGAATGGGGGTCCAAAGTAACCTCAGTCAGACCCCGAGATGACCATAGCAGCCGGTCGAGCATGTACGACTGCCCCGTTCATCTCTATCTCGGAGATTGCCGAGTATGGCGCTCCATAGAGGGCAGCCGGCGTAATTACAATGAATAAGAAACTACTGGAATCACAAAAGTCAAGTCCTTGGTCTGGTGATCCATGGGAGTCCCATCACTGAGACCCCCATTGATCAGCATGTTAGGTCCTATCCTGTGGATAGGGCCTAACTTGCTGTGATGGGACATCCCCTTTAAGGATGTAAAAAGTTTCAAACCCGATATAAAGTATCTAGGTTTTTAGGCGCTGAGGATCCTCTTTGTCGTTAGACATCTGTGACTTCTTTTACTGTGTAGATATGTTTTTTGTGATAATTTTGTGTATTCTTTTAGGTTATGTAATTCTCAAGGCTTTGTCCCGGCTTGTTCTTGGTCTACAGCCGGATGTTGCTCAGTCTCTTTGTGTAAGCAATTTAGTCTTCTTTTAATGTGCATTTCAGCAGCCTTGACTTTTGTGATTCCAGTAGTCGCTCAGTCATCTTAATTAAATTCAATTAGCTAAAACCCATTACTGTATCACCAATACAAGTGTTATTCTAGGTTAATATAGTCCATCGTCCTCAGAGATCATCAAAACACACTCATACTGTAACACACAGCAACCCCCATGCTTTATGCCCCAATAAGTACCCCAGATTCCCTGCACATTTTAGGCTCCTCTTGCCGTTAGCTGTTGTGCACCTGATGCTAGGACCGTGGAGACAATCTGGGTAACTACAAGACCATACGGCTACATACATGGCCGTAAATGAGGGCCGTGAGCTAGCCTCAAAAACTGCACATGGCTCCAGACTCCCGTTGAGGCCTATTGTGAATGGTCACAGGACAGTGAACACTATGGGGTTGTGAGTCCTGCTTCCTTCTCCTCCTTATAGATAAAGCATGTGAGTCCTGCTTCCTCCTCCTCATAGATAAAACCTGTGAGTCCTGCTTCCTCCTCCTCCTTATAGATAAAGCATGTGAGTCCTGCTTCCTCCTCCAAATAGAGAAAGCCTGTGAGTCCTGCTTCCTCCTCCTCATAGAGAAAGCCTGTGAGTCCTGCTCCTCCCACCCACTCATAGAGAAAGCCTGTGAGTCCTACTTCACCCTCCCACTTTTAGAGAAAGCCTGTGATTCCTGCTTCCTCCTCCTCATAGAGAAAGCCTGTGAGTCCTGCTTCCTCCTCCTCATAGATAAAGCCTGTGATTCCTGCTTCCTCCTCATAGAGAAAGCCTGTGAGTCCTGCTTCCTCCTCCCACTCATAGAGAAAGCCTGTGAGTCCTGCGTCCTCCACCCACTCATAGAGAAAGCCTGTGAGTCCTGCGTCCTCCACCCACTCATAGAGAAAGCCTGTGAGTCCTGCGTCCTCCACCCACTCATAGAGAAAGCCTGTTAGTCCTGCTTCCCCCTCCCACTCATAGAGAAAGCCTGTGAGTTCTGCTTTCTTTTTATGCCCTTTGGTCCAAGATCCACTTTAATAGTGAACATGCCCTTTAACTATTTGTCACTGACCATCAGGGGCGTAACTTGAGAATGCGATTGCAACCGGGCCTAGGAGGCTTAGGGGCCCATAAGGTGTCACTTTCCCATATGAGAAGACTATTACTATAAACCATACAGTATAGTCGGGGGTCTGGCACAGACTTGGCACTGGGGCCCACCAGCTTCTAGTTACGCCACTGCTGACCATAAAAATGTGCAGATCTCTCAATGATCTAACCTTGTATAGGACGACCTTTATTAATACTGCTCCTGCTTCTGCTGCTCTTTTTTGTTTTTTATAACCTTAAAGAAAAAAAAAAAAAACTTTAATAAAAAGCAAAAAAAAAAAAAATCTGTGAACTGTTCTCCCTTCATAAAATGACAGGGGACATTATATGAAAGGACGGCTAAACCGGAGGTCATACATTTCGTATCGATTCCTCATCTTGTTTTGGGACAAACCGTTCTCTTTGCAGTGAAATAACAATTACCATGCCCCTACGAAGACACAAAAGCCTCGGAAAACTTCGAATCAACCCGTTAAATAATTTCCTTTTTCCGTCCAATTGCCCTGAAAAGAATCCATTGTGACTCGGAACATGTCATTTAAAGTCTACAATCCACGCGGAGGGGCGCGGCGGTGCACCGGAGGAAATAGAAGACCCTGCTTGAGCGGCATGTCCACAATCAGACATAAGAGTTTTCCATTACACGTGAAGGCGATATTGGCGAAGCAGCAGGACACGATCACTATTCATGGGCAGGAGTGAGGAGACAATTATAGGATAACACCTCTCCGGAGAACAAGCATAAATTAAAGGGTCGGAAATGGAGTACCTCCGATATCCAATATAATAAGATTCTGATAATATCCAGAGCGTCCGCCTCGCATCACAAATGGATCTTTCTAATTGAGCTTGGCTTGCAAATTTCAATTTAAATATTTAATTAGGGAATTATTCATCAATGGAGCCTTTATCAAGGTGTCACCCATTTACGACCTTATGATTCCTAGTAAACCTCCTGGAGATTGGGGCCCTTATTGTTAGGATCAGTGGATCCTCTGGACCACCGCGGGAGATGTAACTAGCCAACACCCGGAACCGGAGCCCAGCGGCACATGGTATTCACCAGAGCCCGCCGCAAAGCGGGTTGGACTTGCTGCGGCAGGATACCACTAGGTCGTTCCCAGGTGTGACTAGCCCACGGTGGCAGCCGAGGTCGAGGTACCTTAGCGGATGACAATCTCGTAGACAGGTCCAGGCAGAGATGCAACGTCAAGTCCAAGTCCGGGGTCAGCAACGGGAGGTCCAGGCAGGTGGGAACGGGAACACAGGCACACGGAACACAGCAACACGGAGGAACTCAGGTAACACAGGACTCAGGAGCGGGAACACACAGGAATACACAGGAACGCAGGAATACACGGGAACGCAGGAATACACAGGAATACACAGGAACGCTGGAATACTCGCTTGGAAGCTTTATCTAAGGCTATGAGGCACAAAGATCCGGCAAGGAACACAGGAAGAGGCAGATTCTTAAAGGTGAGGTGTTCAGCCAGTGCACCAATTAGCGGTGCGCTGGCCCTTTAAATTTTCGGCCGGAGCCGCGCGCACGCCCTAGGAGGCGGGGATGCGCGCGCACGGCAGTCCGAGGAAGTGCAGGAGTCGGGAGAGGTAAGAGACACATGAAGGAGCACGGGTGACAGTGACAGGGATCGCGGGAGCACCCGTGACACTTATCTTACTCTAGATCCCGTTCCAGCATTGTGTTGGCCTTTGGCACTGACGGATTGGCTTGAAGTTCATGGGATCTGCTTATGCAAATCGGAGCCCTCCGTGGACAATGGGGCGTCACTTGCGATGTTGAAGGAAGAGGAAGTTACGTCCATGGTCAACCTAGAAAATGGTGAATCTGACTCTGGTGGTCGTTGTGCTATGTTGACCAGAAGACACTGGGGCACATTTACTTACCCGTCCCGTGGCGATCCCTGACGTGCATTGTCCGACTAGGGTTGGGGCTGCGGGGATTCACGAAGATTGTGCGTCCAATTTCCTACATGTGCCGCTTCCCCGCTGAGGTCCGCCAGAGTTCACCTTCTTCTTCCTGGTGCATGTGAGTGCTGATCTTGCGACACAATTTGCTTTTTAAATTCCGCGGTTTGTCCAAATCAGTCAGGTTGTCCGACGGCCATGCCCCCCGATATGTGTCGCATGCAAGACGGCGCCGATGCGTCCCAATCTGATCGGGTGCGCCAAAAACCAGGGGCACTCCAGGGCAAAACGGAAAAAAAATTGTAAAACCCGACAAAAATGCGGCGTTCGGACCCTTAGTAAAGGTGCCCCACTGTGTAATGCCTTACCTTACCTGTGGTGGTGCTGTAGGGAGAGTAAGCACTTGACAGATCACAGCTGATATCTAGAGGTCTAGTTGACAGGTCATCCTTCTGTTAGAATTGCTTCTGGAGACTTCTAACTTATGATAAAACAAAATTATTGTGAAAGTCAGAAGATATCAATTTGAAGAGTCCTTTCATCCAAATGATACATTGTTATAAGGATAGTTCTAAAGGGTGAAGTCATTTGCTATTGCTGATCTTAATTAAGTATGTAGAACAAGAAGTGACTATAAAGAGTGTCTCTAAGTTTGGAGGCCCCCCTAATGTATTACATAGACATCCCAGGGTCGGAAAGGAAGAGCTCTCCTCATGGAGACTTTGCCAATTAAGGCTGCCTTGCAGGCATGTGGAGACTTATAGCCATTGATACTCCACTGCAGGATTCTGGGAAATATGCTTATATGTTTTTGTTAAATATGCTTAATATGTTTTCCAGGATGGAATGAGGAAAACATTGTCTCCTTTGGCTGCCTTATAATACATCCCAATGACTTGAAATTAAACCAAAGGCGCTTTTATCATTTGCAACTTTTTCTAGGGTCAAATGAACATGAACGTGTTTGCATTACAGGACACAAACAGGGAAAAGTCGTCCAGTTTGCGGATCGTTGCAGCCCAGTGGATATTGATGGGTGAGCTCACCTTCCCAATGTTAATAGGAAATGAGCGACCCCAAACTGGGGAAGCCGTATGACCAGCGCTATAATTTGTGGCTAAGCCACTCGGCACATTCACGGTGCGATGAGGCATGGATCTTGAATCACATCGTAACTGTGCATGATAGAAGATCCGTGACCTACCTACCGTTTTTGCGGTCATCTCACGGCCCCATTTGACGGCCATGTTCACGAGGTCTAAGGCCTCTTGCCATTGACCATTTTGAAAACCACTTGTCTTTGCTCAGTGAATATTATGCAAGTTTGGTCAGATTGGCCCAAATTTATTAACAGTGAGGCAGTAAGGGACCATGTGCAGTTTGCCTCACCGGAGCATGGTCTTCATGAATCTGGTGCACCCTATGGGTGCCAGAGTGCATGAACTGAGTGCACCAGGTTTATTCTGGGTCACTCACTTTAACGGGCGAGTGTCAACATAAATGTTGAGGCAGTGTGTATATGCCCCAGAACATCTGTTTAGGACATTTAGGTTTTTTTTCAAATACCCATAGACTTCAATGGGCGGTGGATTAAGACCACCAAGGGCCCTGGGCTTTATGGGCATTATAGTCCCTACAAGTCTGGAATCACTTCCTATATCTGGTACCAGAATCAGCTTCTTGGGGAATGGTGGAGGCATCTCTTGTCTCTGCTTTCAATCAGGACCCTTGGAGGACCTTCAAAGGTCCTTGTGTACATGTGTATTGAGAGTAGGAACAGATGTACAAGGATTTCACAGTATGAAATTTGAGGGGTGGCCCCTCGAAGGCTTGGGCCCCGTGCTACCGCCAAAACCTCCTATGTTATAATCCACTACTGAGCCACGCCCGCTTTTATAGCCAGAAAATAACCAAAAATTAGTATAATACACACGTTCCATGTTCCCCATTGAATGTATTTTGAAGATATACACTTCATTACGTCTCCTCCATGGCGCTGTCCCCGTGGCACCCATAATATAGTAGTATCTAGATGGGGTCGGTCTGTTTGTAAATTTCCATCCAGATGCAAACACTCGGTTGCCGAGTTACTAGAGTGTACATAATAATTAAAGAGGTGAATCGTCTTGGGATTAGGCAGCGACTATGCTTATTACTGTGTGCTCCGGCACAGATTAGTATAAATCAGTGTGACACATTGCATAAATATTTATATAGACACCAGCTGAACATAGTCTAAATATATCAGCACATCCTATCCCCGTTATGTATCTCCTAATTAATCCAATCTTGTACAATCTGCAGATTAAAATATCCAAAATATGTGAGAGGAAGGGCACAGATAGGATGTGACCAATTAGTGGCTTTACCTAGTAACGTGCCAATACCCGGATCATTTGGAGAAGCTCCTCTAGGTACTTGGGGATTAGACTCGACTCGCCAGCAGAATAGTGACTTCAGCTCTGGAGTGTAATACTGATCACAAATAAGGGTTGTCCAAGGTTTTATGTTTTAAAATAATACTCCGAGGGTTACACATCCGATGGTGGACACGCAAAATGACGAGGAATTTTTGGTCTTCACCATAATTTAGCTTTGAAGAAGTTGTCTGGTCATAGTAAGTTAGGCCCTATCGACAGCTCGAGCGTAATGGGGTACAACACAACCCTGTTTGTGTGATCCATGGGGATCCCATCACTGAGATCCCGGTAGTTAGAGCCAAACTTGCTATGACCTGTCAACCCCTTTAAGAAAATTCTCCTCTTACAACAAGGTCTTCTGAATATGAGATTATTGCAGAATGTCCCACTGCTCAGACCCCGGCGATCAGCTCTAATCTTTACAAAAACCTGAGACAAACAGTTTTGTTTTCCTGCAGTGCCACCACTGGAGAAATGTGGCATTACACAATGTCCATCAAATCAATGGATTAGCTGTGTGGTGGACAGGATAGGTCCTCCAGAGCTGAAGATGCTAAAGACTCACATGCAAAAAATAGGCTAAGGTTCTTCAGGCAACCTGCTCACAAGCACAAAAATACTGTACAAAATAATGTAGGTTACTCTATAAGATGGATAAGATGGCAGTTGTACAACATGAGAAGTGATTACACACCAGTTACATCTGGTGGTATATAATCTGTAGTTTTGTACTGTATCTCTTCCATGCTAGGAGAATTATGTAAACCTTGCAGCTGCAGGTTTCTCCATATCCTCCATTAGGCTCCAGTCACATCTCATTCCTTGTAAATGATCAGCATAGGTAGTATATACATAGACTGATGAAGGCAGATTGGGCAATATTTTGCCTCCATCTGACCAGTATAAGCCGTATAATATGGAAAACTGTAGACACAGCAAGCTATGTTTTTCCATCCTGCTTCTTCCTGCTGAGCAATGTCTATGCTCAAGGAGCTTCTGAGGGACAGATGCAACTATTGCTTCTACACGAAAACTAACGTTGTATCTCGCGCTCCACATAAAAATCTGTGATATTCGAGATGCAAAAAATATTTTTTACCTTCCCGATGTTGGTGTCGTTTTTTCTCTCCAGCGTCCTGGATGATAGGTGAGATGTAGAGGGTAATATCGCTCCTTTCTCCACTAATCCGAGGCAGCCCCGGCTGATGGCGGCACTCAGATGTGCGTGGACGCTGCTTGGGGCTCGCTGATGTCCGCTTTGGTGACGTCACCTCTTTGGCTATGGCAACAGCAAGAGACAAAGTACAAATTTCCTACGCGTTTCGGAGACAAAATCGGTCTCCTTCATCGGGGATCGTTCCAGGTTTTTTTTTAAGTAGCCTCTGAGCTTCACCTTTGATAGGTGTGGTAGGTTCAAAGGTGAAGCTCGGAGGCTACTTAAGGTAACCCCGGAACGAGTGAAACGATCCTTGACAAGACCGTTTTTGTCTCCGAAACGCGTAGGAATTTTTTTTTTTGCATCTCGAATATTACAGATTTTTATATGGAGTGTGACATACAACGTTAGTTTCCGTGTTTTTGCTTTTCTTTGAATACCAGGATAGGAGGTATTGTGTATTTCGCAGAACCAAACTAGGTCTAGTTGTGCCGGTGAGTGAACCCCTTTTAGTTAACTGCTGCTTCTAGCGTATGGTCTCTGCTGAGCATATGCCTATATAAAGACTTATGATGTTCACTCCTCCTCCGGCATTTAGGTGGGAGGATAGGACCAGGACCATGTGCATACAGTGGTGCACGTCTTG
This sequence comes from Engystomops pustulosus, assembly GCF_040894005.1. NCBI lineage: Eukaryota > Metazoa > Chordata > Amphibia > Anura > Leptodactylidae > Engystomops > Engystomops pustulosus. Next base: position 12,799,949 of record NC_092419.1, on the reverse strand, counting down.
ACCCTCTGTTGTGAGGGTACATCAGGAACCCACCCAAAACGTAGAGCTGAAAGTGAAGTGATCCCAACCTTACTTGACTATAAACTTTGGCAATAAAAGGTTAATATCTCCTGACAAGGGAGGGGGTCATATCTATCGGGCTTAAATTAGGATACTTGAACTGTCATACAGTAGATCAAAGTATCAAGGGGACCCAGATGCAATTGAAATTGATGCAACCCCCTCCCGATACACGACTGTCTGTTTTGAACATAAGTTGTTAGATATCTTCAAGCAAATTCTCTTCTCAATTTTCTTCTGCCAGGAGCAAATCAGTCGCAATTTGATATGAACCTTCACCACGACAAATCGATTCTCCCATATTATTTAGATGAGTGAACACATAAAAATCTCGTCTCCGTTGATTTTCCAAGCGATGACTTTGGAAACCTCACACATCAGTTATACTAAATTCTCTCTATACTCCGAGCTCTGTAGATTGTCTTTGCCTCCATGCTTGGCCATGATATGACTTGACTGAGTGTCTTCTAATCAGATGTAGATGGACAATCTTGTTGGACCCGCACCGATCGTTTTGTGTTCGGTGAGGTCTAACATTATTTAGATGGTCCTTCAGAATCTCACCGAGTCTTGCTAACCAACGATGACATCTCTAACTTCCTTCGGGACCAAATTGTCTACAATTCATACAACTCTATAGTCCATTTTGTCTTATCTCAGTAAACCGTCCCAGACCATACTGTGTTATATTCCATGAGATGGAGGATATTCTTTATACCGGGCGGAAGGATATCTACGTTCTCTTCGCACGTCTCGGTTTCTGGTACAGAATAGTCATGTGTGTAATGGAATAGCCCGGGAGAGAGAATCGAAAGGTCTAATTACATAATTAATTAATATTACCCATGGGAAGTAGAAGGCATCATGGCTAATAATTAATGGACGGAGCCCTTATTTTGTTGCCTTAACTGATGGGATGTTGTAATATGTAAGAAAATGTGTTTGTACAAATTACTTCTCATTAGGCGCTAAGAAAGCGGGAGACGTGGAGGAAGAAAGCCTTGTATTGTGTCTTGCCTTGTATGGAGCTTTGTGCATCTTAAGTTGTGGTTTGAGGGAATTCCCTGGACACCGCTGAGATATTCAACCCCCGCTCAGCTTTAATTAACACAATGATACCTCCGGAACGTGACCTCCATGTTTTACATGACACGTCCCCTGCGATTTGGACACTGTCTGGTCCCAGCAGGAACATTTTATCCTTCTCACCAGATATCCCATCCTGTGGGTATTGTATGTCAGTATGTGGGCGCTGATGAAAGGACAGGACTATGAATAGTCCCATAGTACTGTATGACATCTTTGTGTAGATTACAATACATTAAATCAATTTTCTAATGAACACTCTCAAAGGATGGATCAACATGAAGACAATTTAGCCTTCAAATTGTTCCTCACCAGATTCCAATTGTCACCATCAGTGTCGGACTGGCCCAGCAGAGTACCAGAGGATCCTCCGGTGGGTCCTGACTCAAACCAATACTGAACCCCAGAGGTCCATCCAAAAACACCACAATTTGAAGGTTGCTAGAGTACCGTATATTTCCTGGGGGATGATGAAGAGTGGGTCCCTGCTTTTCTCTGGTGGGCCTAAGGAAACCCAGTCTGACACTGGTCACCATTTTTGCTTCCACTGATTTATTTGTTTTTGTTGTCTAGGGATGAGACAAGCAGTTCAGATTCTGGTTCACCAAGTTCTTCCAAGCCGGGACCTAAAAGTTTAGTTTGATGCACGCCATCCTCTTCCGAGGATCGGCGACCATGGAATTTAAAGACACCTGTGATTGGAGCCATAAATGATTGTGGATGTTTGTGGCTGAACCCCGAACTTGTGGCTGAAGTCTCGGTTCGGAGGCCGAATGTTGGGGGTTTAAGTCCACTCAACATTTTTGTTGCCCAGGTCACACCCAGGTCCAGGAGTCTTAAAGGATCCATAAGGTGTCTATTCCCTTTACAATTACACTAACATTCTAATTGGGGGCCCAGGAGCTATTGGGGCTCATTTACTAAGGGTCCGCAGAGTGCATTTTCATCGGGTTTCCTGACGATTTCCGTTTTGCGCCGAATTGCCCCTGGATTGTGGCGCACGCGATTGGATTTGGGCGCATTGGCGCCGGCTTGCATGCGACAGAAATCGGGGGTCGGGCCATTGGACACCACGACGGATTTGGACAACGACCGGGATTTAACATTTAGAAATGTGTTGCAAGACACACACTTACAAACACCGGGAAGAAGAAGGTGAACTCCGGCGGAACTCGGTGCAGAAGTGACGGATGCAGGAACTCGGGCGCATGATCTCCGTGAATCGTGGCAGACCCGAATCCTCGTAGGACAACGCTCCGCGGGATCGCTACAGGAACGGGTAAGTAAATCTGCCCCTTTGTGTTCCAACCATGACACTATCCTGTAAGATCAAAATTTTCCGATGTCAGGTCAGTTTTAGTTATATTTATTTTTAGATGACTCAAAATTTTTACTCTTGGTCCTTATCAACAAGTTTCTGATGGTAATTAAAGGTCTTGTCTGTACCCTAATTCTAACCTACTTCTAAACTTTGTATAACCTACAACCACATGGCTTTGTGCGCCATAGACCCCAAGATATGGAAATCTGAAGTGGCGCTCCCCATCCACTCTCTTCTCAGGCAAAAAAAGTGGCTTGTCTCAGCTCATTTGCATATTAATTTGAAGGTGATTTTTTGTCTATTGGTAAACTTGCCTGTTTTAACATGAAAGAGGGAATTATATCAGGGATGTTCCGTGTCCTATCTAAGGGTGTTGCTACTTCCGGGGTTATGGATGAGTGGAACCCTTCAGGTTCAGCCAAGCCGGCATCGTTAAGACTCACCATTGGTCCCAGCACTGGTCCTGGGTGTTTTTGGTAGAGGATGAGCCCAAACACCAGACCTGAACCTGGACTTTTTGCTGAACCGAGTTATTTCAGAACTGCTCATTCCTATTAGTGGTGGAAAAGCTGATGACAAGTTGCCTTTAAGTTTTTCTTGACTGTACATAATCAAAGCCACAATCCAAGGGCTCCCTCTAGAATAACCCGTCTCTACATCAGCATCCCGCTCTCCCTCTCTCACTCTGTCTCGCCTCTCCTTTGAGTTCGGCGGCTCGGATCTGAAGGACAATTGATTATAATTGGACCGAGAAGATTTTTTGATTTCTTAACCGATGAGGTGTTGAGTGTCAAAATATCGGAACAAAAAAATGTTTCGTACAAACTTGGTCTCATCAAAATCCAGGTCAGGGGAGATGTGAGATACAAAGCAGCGCGTCCCTTCCTATAGTTCTGTAACGATCTTCAAAAAAAACCCAAATCAAACATGGACTTTGTGGCATTACATGCGCAACGCAGAATTCACTCCGAGTGTCCCCGATGCTTCCGGGATAGTAAACGAATAGGAACAAATCTGCGCCGCCTATACTGTGTTAAAGGGATGATAAAGCTCCGGATTTCGTCTTTAGCTTCTTTGATAGGTCCTAGAAATAAATCCTAAATAAGATAGAACTAACTAGTGCGCGTCCGGGGAGAATATACTGTCCATAAGGAAGAATCTTACAATCACTGACTCCATCACCATGAGGGAAGCGTCAGCAGGATACGGAGCTGAGGCTGTGGGAAGATTGTCGGGATCGGTTCTTGTAAAAGTATCTATAGAGAGAGAGAACGCCCAGCCCCAAATAATTCCATATATGTTACTACTGGGGACAAGAAACTGAGCAAAACACCAGCCACAGAGCTGGAGTACAATATTACTGAATATTGGGGCAGATTTACTTACCCGGTCCTGTCGCGATCCCGCGGTGCGTTGTCCGACATGGATTCGGGTCTGCCGTGATTCACTTAGGTCGTGCACCCGAGTTCCTGCAGGTGTCGCTGCTGCGTCGAGGTCCGCCGGCGTTCACCTGCTTCTTCCCGATGCTTTTAAGTGCGTGTCTTGCGACACAATTCTAAATGTTAAATCCCATGCGTTGTCCAAATCCGCCGGGTTGTCCGATGGCCGCACCCCCCGATTTCTGTCACCGGCAAGCCGGCGCCGATGCACCAAAATCCAATCGTGTGCGCCAAAATCCTGGGGCAATTTGGCGCAAAACGGAAATAGTCGGGAAACCTGACAAAAATGTGCTCACTGGACCCTTAGTAAATGTGCCCCAATATGTGGCGTTTAATTCACACAGTGATGTCACAGTACAGGGATAATACACACAGTGATGTCACAGTACAGAGATAATACACACAGTGATGTCACAGCACAGGGATAATATACATAGTGATGTCACAGTACAGGGATAATATACATAGTGATGTCACAGTACAGAGATAATACACACAGTGATGTCACAGTACAGGGATAATACACACAGTGATGTCACAGTACAGGGATAATACACACAGCGATGTCACAGTACAGGGATAATACACACAGTGATGTCACAGTACAGGGATAACACACACAGTGATGTCACAGTACAGGGATCATACACACAGTGATGTCACAGTACAGGGATAATACACACAGTGATGTCACAGTACAGGGATAATACACACAGTGATGTCACAGTACAGGGATAATACACACAGTGATATCACAGTACAGGGATAATACACACAGCGATGTCACAGTACAGGGATAATACACACAGTGATGTCACAGTACAGAGATAATACACACAGTGATGTCACAGTACAGAGATAATACACACAGTGATGTCACAGTACAGGGATAATACACACAGTGATGTCACAGTACAGGGATAATATACATAGTGATGTCACAGTACAGGGATAATACACACAGTGATATCACAGTACAGGGATAATACACACAGTGATGTCACAGTACAGGGATAATACACACAGTGATGTCACAGTACAGAGATAATACACACAGTGATGTCACAGTACAGGGATAATACACACAGTGATGTCACAGTACAGGGATAATACACACAGTGATGTCACAGTACAGAGATAATACACACAGTGATGTCACAGTACAGAGATAACACACACAGTGATGTCACAGTACAGGGAAAATACACACAGTGATGTCACAGTACAGGGATAATACACACAGTGATGTCACAGTACAGAGATAACACACACAGTGATGTCACAGTACAGGGATAATACACACAGTGATGTCACAGTACAGGGATAATACACACAGTGATGTCACAGTATAGAGATAATACACACAGTGATGTCACAGTACAGGGATAATACACACAGTGATGTCACAGTACAGGGATAATACACACAGCGATGTCACAGTACAGGGATAATACACACAGTGATGTCACAGTACAGGGATAACACACACAGTGATGTCACAGTACAGGGATCATACACACAGTGATGTCACAGTACAGGGATAATACACACAGTGATGTCACAGTACAGGGATAATATACATAGTGATGTCACAGTACAGGGATAATACACACAGTGATATCACAGTACAGGGATAATACACACAGTGATGTCACAGTACAGGGATAATACACACAGTGATGTCACAGTACAGAGATAATACACACAGTGATGTCACAGTACAGGGATAATACACACAGTGATGTCACAGTACAGGGATAATACACACAGTGATGTCACAGTACAGAGATAATACACACAGTGATGTCACAGTACAGGGATAATACACACAGTGATGTCACAGCACAGGAATAACACACACAGTGATGTCACAGTACGGGGATAATATACATAGTGATTTCACAGTACAGGGATAATATACATAGTGATGTCACAGTACAGGGATAATACACACAGTGATGTCACAATACAGAGATAACACACACAGTGATGTCACAGTACAGGGATAATACACACAGCGATGTCACAGTACAGGGATAATACACACAGTGATGTCACAGTATAGAGATAATACACACAGTGGTGTCACAGTACAGAGATAATACACACAGTGATGTCACAGTGCAGGGATAATACACACAGTGATGTCACAGTACAGGGATAATACACACAGTGATGTCACAGTACAGGGATAATACACACAGTGATGTCACAGTACAGAGATAATACACACAGTGATGTCACAGTACAGAGATAATACACACAGTGATGTCACAGTACAGGGATAATACACACAGTGATGTCACAGTACAGAGATAATACACACAGTGATGTCACAGTACAGGGATAATACACACAGTGATGTCACAGTACAGAGATAATACACAGTGATGTCACAGTACAGGAATAATACACACAGTGATGTCACAGTACAGGGATAATGCACACAGTGATGTCACAGTACAGGGGATAATACACACAGTGATGTCACAGTACAGGGGATAATACACACAGTGATGTCACTGTACAGGGATAATACACACAGTGATGTCACAGTACAGGGATAATACACACAGTGATGTCACAGTACAGGGATAATGCACATAGTGATGTCACAGTACAGAGATAATACACACAGTGATGTCACAGTACAGGGATAATACACACAGTGATGTCACAGTACAGGGATAATACACACACTGATGTCACAGTACAGAGATAATACACACAGTGATGTCACAGTACAGGGATAATACACACACTGATGTCACAGTACAGAGATAATACACACAGTGATGTCACAGTAAAGGGATAATACACACAGCGATGTCACAGTACAGAGATAATACACACAGTGATGTCACAGTACAGGGATAATATACACAGTGATGTCACAGTATAGAGATAATACACACAGTGATGTCACAGTAAAGGGATAATACACACAGCGATGTCACAGTACAGAGATAATACACACAGTGATGTCACAGTACAGGGATAATGCACACAGTGATGTCACAGTACAGGGGATAATACACACAGTGATGTCATTGTACAGGGATAATACACACAGTGATGTCACAGTACAGGGATAATACACACAGTGATGTCACAGTACAGGGATAATACACACAGTGATGTCACAGTACAGAGATAATACACACAGTGATGTCACAGTACAGAGATAATACACAGTGATGTCACAGTACAGGGATAATACACGCAGTGATGTCACAGTACAGGGATAATGCACATAGTGATGTCACAGTACAGAGATAATACACACAGTGATGTCACAGGACAGAGATAATTCACACAGTGATGTCACAGTACAGAGATAATACATACAGTGATGTCACAGTACAGGGATATTGCACACAGTGATGTCACAGTACAGAGATAATGCACACAATGGGGGTCATTTACTAAGGGCCCAATTCGTGTTTTCCCTTCGTGTTACCCGAATATTTCCGATTTGCACCGATTTTCCCTGTATTGCCCCGGGATTTTGGCGCATCGGCGCTGGCATGCACGCGACGGAAATCAGGGGGCGTGGCCGAACGAAAACCCGACAGATTCAGAAAAAACGCCGCATTTAGAAAAAAAAAATTGTCGCGGGACTCGCGCTTACCTTCACCAGGTAAAGGATCGTGCATTCCGGCGGGCCTCGGGGAACTTTAGCGCAGCATCGACATCTGGTGGACGGCGGAGGAACTACCTTAGTGAATCGCCGGAAGACCCGAATCCACCGCAGTGAACACGCCGCTGGATCGCGAATGGACCGGGTAAGTAAATCTGCCCCAATGATGTCACAGTGCTTATGTAAAATGGTGGCCAATCCCTTTAATGTTAAAGCATAACAAAAACGACAAATGTGCCAATTATACAATGCTAAGTGTTAATAAATATCGTTGGCAGAAGCTCACCCCTTTTTTTTCTGTAAGACCCTCCCCAGAGGAACTACATGGTGAGCTGAGGGCAGAGGAGGTATTAGTCCAAGGGTCACGGAAAAGCCGTCTCTCTCCCCGGTGCCAAAACCCAACATCAAAATGTCAGCCCATTCCACTTTTGCTATTGGGTCCCATCGTTTACCTTACTCTCATGGACAGTCAGACCTTTGAGGTGGCGCCTGGATCTATGGACGTTTTACCCGTGATTTTGCGGCACAGGCTAAATGCAGAGATGTCACTTATGGCTCTTAATCCTCACCAGGCGGCCAATATCCTGAGCGCCTCCATCATTGGAAATGTAGCTGTCACTAACTGGACTCACATCTGTCTTTCTCTCGCACTTTTAATTAATTTGTCAGAGGGAGAGAAGAAAAGGTGCGAGAACACAAACCACTTCTTATTTTTAACTCTATCTCCCGTAGCTGGAGGTTCAGGGAAGGGGGGGGGGGATCTATTTGAGGCGCGATGTCCTCCGCTGATGTCTTTCTCTACCTCTGGCCCGGATCGGCGAGAGCCGCTATTGAACCCGAGCTCTTCACAATCAGAACGATCAGTAACATCTTGTCAACAAACCGTTGACCTGTTTCATTGACACGGTGGCCCTGTGTATCGATCTACCCCGGGGGCTCAGTGTTCATGTACAGCTCAATTATTCATCATCTGTCATAATTGGGAGAAATCTGTCCTTTGTGGGTAGTTACAAAGAGAAGAACCTAAAGTCAGCCGCGTGGGTGTGGGAATCTATACACCGCAGCTCTCTCTGTAGGTCGATATGTAATGCATGTCGTTAGCATACACTTCCACCCAAAATATTACTGTAGAAAAGTGGTTTTACTATAGGCTCGTGAGAAGAAAACACAGGCCTGGCTTATTAAAATGACGTAAAAGTGAGATGATCAATCACGGTATAACATTATTGAAGCTCGAAAGCTGTGCTGTTAATGGTAGCAATGGCCAACAAAGTCATACTTTCAAAAATCTGCCCACTTGAGCACAAAAAGTAGAGTTTTAACCTTGTCTCCCAGGCTACTCTCTATTTGCCATGCTAAAGGTAACCATGGGAAACCATATAGAACAGCTAGAGATGACCGGAGGCTTGTTAGGAGGAGTTGTAGGACCTTTAGTGATGTCACAAGCATGTGACTCATCCCATGCTTCAGGTCGTCCAATTATAAACATGCTGTCCAGTTTCATGTGGCCTTCAATGCTGTGGCTTCAATGGCCAGAGCTGATGTCATAACCAGGAAATGCCCGCCCCACTCAGGAAAAGCTGAGCGGATTTTAGAGAGAGCCTCGTTTACCTATTAGCCCTTATATCTCAGGCTAGGACATAGCCAGCCGCATGATACAGTTATCAATGGAATTGTTGTCAAAGTCTCTCTCCAGCTGTTTTTGTCAGTAACTTCACAGTTCCTGGTAGGTCGATTGGTCTGGGACAGTAAGTATCACATGACCCTTCATCTACAGCCATTTTATGGTCAGGAATCTCTGGCTGATGAGGTAAAAGACAGGAGGACTCACTTATACAAATAAGGAAAGCGGAGCAGAACTATTCATAGATGTCTAATGGTAAACTTATATTGCAGGTATTATGCCCCCTACAGATTACAAAAAAGGAGGCAAAGTGGTAATTTTAAGACTAATTTACGGCAGTTAAGATAAAATACGGACAGTAAAAATACGGACCAAATCCATCCCAATGGCTGGATGATAAGTCTGTTGCATTAGTTTCAGGGGGGACACATAGTTTTTTTCAGCACCTGGGTCACTTTTATAAAAAGAATTGTGACAGAATTATGATGTTTCATACCAGAAAACTGGCTTAAATCCACCCCACTGTTGGGGTAATCTAGAAACATGCCCCAACCGGTTATGTTCCCTTGGCCTTGATAGCTGATACTACTACAATGCCACGTGGGCACCAAATCATTCCTGTCACCCAATCCCATGGGTGCCCCTGCACCCCACGTTCCGGGTCACTGGCACACGCGAATCCCTGTTGTGACCCCGGTTCCGTCATTGACTCCGATTCTGTGCTGCCTGTTTTGTCCTTCTGCTACATCCCCAACTCAAAGTTGCACTTATGGAACGACCTGATGGTACCACGCCGCAACAAGTCCAACCTGCTTTGCGGCGGGCTCTGGTGAAAACCAGGTACCACTTAGACTCCAGTCCCAGGTGTCGGCTTACGTCATTGTCCGCAGTGGTACAGAGGATCCACTACCACTGATCCTGACACCCAGTTTTTCTTAGTCCCTCTTATTAGTGATTCTGTATTCCAGCGTTACGATGCATACAGCTGTCTCTGGCCCAAGCTCTTCCAAAGCCAACTCCAATGCTGACATCTTCGTCTTCTAGCTGATAAACCAACATTTTCATTGCCAACTACCATGATAGGTCATGAAGGGGCTGTCCAGTTCCGTGGCCACCAGTTGCACAACCTCACAGTAACTTTGTTTCACTCCCTTTTGCTTTTTGTACACTATTCCCTAACAAGGAGCTTTATGGCAAAATTCACAACCCATGAATTCCCCAATAATTTTCCCGATACAGTGACAAAACCACATGACTTCAATAACATCATTAATGCAGTTATTGTGGCTCTACAGGAACAACCCAGTTCAATTTTCATCTTGATAGACAGCAAGTTGCCAGCTCATCGAGGTCACATCATTAGGGAACGGCTGCTGGAGACTGGAGGAGTCTCCGATGGAGTCTCCTACACTTTGTCCAGATCTGAAACCTATGGGATTACCTTATTCACTGTGAAGACTCATAACTATGCACCTCAGAACCTTGATGACCTGAGGGCATCCCTTCAAGAAGAGTTTGAGGCCACCTCAGGTGACCATTATTGACATGTAAAGAGCAGGAGACGTCTTTGTCAGCTATAATTGATGCTCAAGGCCACATGACAAGTTATTGAGACACTGTCAAGGTTCATTCCAGCCAAAAATGGGTTTGGCGGCCCTTATTTTCAGACTGTATGGCAGGAATTGGGCAATTCAAAAAAAGGAAGTGTAATGCCTCCTTCCAATTCATTATGTGCCATGTGGACGAGTATGACTGGTCATGTAAGTGGGAACAGTGACGTTCAGCAGTGACTTTGACCTTTATCCTCTGCTTTTACCCAATCAGAATTGACGACAAGGCAGCGGAGAACTGCACTAAGGGAATGGGGAGCCAGAGAGTGGTATTTTTTAACTTCTACTCAATTTTCTACCTCCTATTGAGAGGCCATAAATATGTAACATGGATTGTCGTAGGACAGGCTCATCAATAGGGTCTCTGCATATATATTGTAGAAGATAATACACATAAACCTCCATCCTCCTCGGCATGAAGCCACCGCGATATACTACAAATAAGCCAAATTTACTGAAGAAATCATTCCTGGAAGGTTCTGTACACAGGAACGTATCCGTGTCAGCCATAGACCCATTCTCAAGGAGTAGCAGCTGGTTTGGTGGGAATTACAGGAGGTCTACTAATGTATGTATGCACAAATGAGCTACTGCTGAGAATTGGAGAAATGTGTACTTAGAAACCTGTATGCCCCCATTAATGTTTCGCCTGGAGGGGTACGTACCATGCGGCTTGTACGCTTAGAGGAATCCCACAGATAGCATGCAATAATGCTGCCTTGTTCTCCCCTCAGGCCTGCTTTTAAATGCTTGTCATGTTGGGCCTCTTTGCTTCATCTTGCTTGTTCTCGCCCTCCCCCTCCAGTTCTTCTCTCGCTCTTCTCTCCCTCTCGTCTACACATATTCTCTCCTCCTCCAGGTACATTCCTCATTTTCATTTCCTTCTGGGTTTTTTTTTCCGCTCGCTGCTGACTTCCCTCTCCAGCGTCTCTCCCCACCCTTCACCGGTTGTCTCTCACCCTCCCTTAGCCGGTTGTCTCTCACCCACCCTTAGCCGGTTGTCTCTCCCCACCCTTAGCCGGTTGTCTCTCATCCACCCTTAGCCGGTTGTCTCTCACCCACCCTTAGCCGGTTGTCTCTCACCCACCCTTAGCCGGTTGTCTCTCATCCACCCTTAGCCGGTTGTCTCTCATCCACCCTTAGCCGGTTGTCTCTCCTCACCCTTCGACGGTTGTCTCTCCCCACCCTTCGTCGTTTGTCTCTCCCCACACTTCGCCGGTTGTCTCTCCCCAACCTTCGCCGGTTGTCTCTCCTCACCCTTCGCCGGTTGTCTCTCCTCACCCTTTGCCGGTTGTCTCTCCCCACCCTTCGCCGGTTGTCTCTCCCCACCCTTTGCCGGTTTTCTCTCCCCACCCTTTGCCGGTTGTCTCTCACCCACCCTTAGGCGGTTGTCTCTCCCCAACATTCGTTGTTTGTCTCTCCCCAACCTTCGTCGTTTGTCTCTCCCCACCCTTTGCCGGTTGTCTCTCCCCACCCTTTGCCGGTTGTCTCTCCCCACCCTTCGCCGGTTGTCTCTCTCCACCCTTTGCCGGTTGTCTCTCCCCACCCTTCGCCGGTTGTCTCTCTCCACCCTTTGCCGGTTGTCTCTCCCCACCCTTCGCCGGTTGTCTCTCCTCACCCTTCGTCGGTTGTCTCTCCTCACCCTTCGCCAGTTGTCTCACCCCACCTTTTGCCGGTTGTCTCTCCCCACCCTTTGCCGGTTGTCTCTCCTCACCCTTCGCCGGTTGTCTCTCCCCACACTTCACCGGTTATCTCTCCCCACCCTTCGGCGGTTGTCTCTCCTCACCCTTTGCCGGTTGCCTCTCCCCACCCTTCGCCGGTTGTCTCTCCCCACCCTTTGCCGGTTTTCTCTCCCCACCCTTTGCCGGTTGTCTCTCACCCACCCTTAGGCGGTTGTCTCTCCCCAACATTCGTTGTTTGTCTCTCCCCAACCTTCGTCGTTTGTCTCTCCCCACACTTTGCCGGTTGTCTCTCCCCACCCTTTGCCGGTTGTCTCTCCCCACCCTTCGCCGGTTGTCTCTCTCCACCCTTTGCCGGTTGTCTCTCCCCACCCTTCGCCGGTTGTCTCTCTCCACCCTTTGCCGGTTGTCTCTCCCCACCCTTCGCCGGTTGTCTCTCCTCACCCTTCGTCGGTTGTCTCTCCTCACCCTTCGCCAGTTGTCTCACCCCACCTTTTGCCGGTTGTCTCTCCCCACCCTTTGCCGGTTGTCTCTCCTCACCCTTCGCCGGTTGTCTCTCCCCACACTTCACCGGTTATCTCTCCCCACCCTTCGCCGGTTGTCTCTCTCCACCCTTTGCCGGTTGTCTCTCCCCACCCTTCGCCGGTTGTCTCTCCTCACCCTTCGTCGGTTGTCTCTCCTCACCCTTCGCCAGTTGTCTCACCCCACCTTTTGCCGGTTGTCTCTCCCCACCCTTTGCCGGTTGTCTCTCCTCACCCTTCGCCGGTTGTCTCTCCCCACACTTCACCGGTTATCTCTCCCCACCCTTCGGCGGTTGTCTCTCCTCACCCTTCGCCGGTTGTCTCTCCCCACCCTTCGCCGGTTGTCTCTCCCATATCTACTCGTTAGCGGTAATGAGTTGAGCCGCTCAGCTGTATCCCTCTTGTTTTGTTCACTTATCGAGAATTTGTATTAAGGAGTTAACAGAGACGAGGATGACATGGCAGCTCATGCGGAGTTAATGCAATGTCAGGGGACAATAGGAGCTAACAATGCTGGATCGGACGGCTAACATTGTAGGCGGCACAATGCGGAAATGGACAAAAAGGGGAAATTTACCGAAAGCAAGATATCTGCAGATTGGGATGGATGACGCGCACTTAACATGTGTCTGGCCATCCGCATGAATCCCTCCGGAAGGATTTGACCAGACAGCGCTACATAAGGATCAATAACTCATTTCTTGAAAACTATGAATATCTGGTCAGGAATTTATCGATATTCCAATTTTGAAAAAAGAAAAGAAATTCAGCAAATGTTGAAAAATAACAAAAACAACAATACTTATCTATTTCATCTCATGCTGATCCCGTAGAGATGCACCAGTAGTCTCCCATCCCTCCCTCTTTTCACGACCCCTCTGATGCTGAAACCACTACAACCAGTTGCCTAATTGGTGATTTGTCGTATTATCGGCATAAATACTTCTCAGGCTTCTCTCGTGCTTTTTTAAAAAACAAACAGCGCCACACCCGTCCACAGGTTGTCTGTGGTACTGCAGTTTGATCGCATTCACTTAATTGGACATGAGCCGCAAAACCAGACATGACCAATGCACAGGAAGTTTCAGGAATCTTCTGATGGGTTTGGCACTTTGGCAAAATTTTGGGAAGGAAGGAAAATCGTCTTAAAGACAAAGTACCAAAAAAAACCCATTTAACGCCCAGTTTTAAAAGTCCCTCCTGGAAAACAAAAGTACTTTTTAAGCCTGATTTATCACCTGATTTGTCATCATAAGCATCATGGAATCTGTACAACCAAATCCATGATATAAATACACATTTCTATACATTTTACATTTAAATCCATCTACAATATAAAATAAATGAGGCAAAGCTGTAGGATCTTAAAGAAAACCTTCCACCACAGATCTACCTATTGAAGTAGATCCGGTGGCAGGTTCCTCTAATGTACAGTTGTATAGCCCTTTTTAGGGCTAATTCTTTCATGGCCCATAACTTTTATAAATTTTAATTCCCCCAATATTCAAATTTGCTAAAGAGGCTACTGGGGTGTGGAGTAGCCGGAGTTGAGGGTTCACGATGCGGCTACTCCACGCCCCAGTAGCCTCTTGGGTTCCGCCTACAAATGTATCTTCATCTCCTGGGAGCTGCGCACACTCGTCTGCAAAGCTGGGTTCTGTGCATGCTCAGAGTGTAGGCCGCCGGCTGCACAGTCTCGACTCTGAAGCCGGAGCTACCGTGCATGCGTAGAACCCAGCTTCGCAGATGAGTGCGAGCAGATACCAGGAGCTACAAGGACTGTGCAGCCTACAAATGCATCTTCATCTCCTGGGAGCTGCGCACACTCGTCTGCAAAGCTGGGTTCTGCGCATGCTCAGAACGTAGGCTGCCAGCTGCACAGTCTTGGCTCTGAAGGCGGAGCTACCGCGCATGCGTAGAACCCAGATTTGCAGATGAGTGCAAGCAGGTACCAGGAGCTGCGTTCTGAAGATGCATTGGTAGGTGGAACGCAAGAGGCTACAGGGGCGTGGAGTAGTCTTGCCATGTAGCCTCAGCTCCAGCTACTCCACGCCCCAGTAGCCTCTTTAGGAAATTTGAAAATTGGGGGAATTAAAATTTATAAAAGTTATGGGCCACGAAAGAACTAGCCCTAAAAAGGGCAATACTACTCTACATTAGAAATACCTGCCACCGGATCTACCTTAACAGGAAGATCCATGGTGGTAACAAATTATATCTATTTGTCTCCATGGTTACAGACAACAAACAAAACTTAAGTAGTCGGATCCTGGAGTCAAGCTCCTTTCTACTTATTACCTACTTTGAGTTCACCATTTACAGTGAATGTAATAAAACTTTGAAGAGATAAACTTGAAGACCTTTCCATTTAACACATTTCTAGCTGAATCAAGGAGGAACCGACCTGAAAAATCTCACGAGCACACGAGCTGCCGGGGTATCCATTAGATATTGCAAAGGTCAAGGCATATTGTGGAACTCTTATGGGACTGTGCTTAATCCTCGATATCAGACGGAGCATAGTGTAGGGGGCTTAAGGTTCTAACTGCATAGAAATCCAAAGTGATAGTGATACGGCATAACAGGAGGAGAATATATTCAAAGGAGCATAGTATCACATTAGGTACAAAAAATACACAGGTCTCTGAATTCTGACATATTGGGGCACATTTACTTACCCGGTCCAGTCGCGATCCAGCGGCGGGCTCTCCGAAGCTGATTCGGGTCCGGCCGAGATTCACTAAGGTCCGTGCGCCCGATGTCCACCAGGTGTCGCTGCTGCACCGAGGTCCCCTGGAGTTCCCTTTCTATTTCTTGGTGCAGGTAAGTGCGTGTCAAGCGACACTTTTAAAAAAAAAAATAGTTCGATTTTTTCCGAATCCATCGGGTTTCTTTTCCGACGACCCCTGATTTCCGTCGCATGCCGAAGCACCACAATCCGATCGCGTGTGCCAAAAGCCCGGGGCACTTTGGCTCAAATTGGAAAAATTTGGGAAACCCGACGAAAAAAAACGACTCTGGCCCCTAGTAAATTACCCCCCATTCTCCTTCAAAGCCATGAGGTGAAAGGCAAAAGTTTCATATTTAGGGGAAAATTCCTTCCCGACTCCGAATATGGCAGTCAAAATACATTGGTGAACGTCCCATTCCAAGAATCTAGTCCCCATAAAGTGATGGTTTTTCTTTCAAGAAAGACTTCTAGACCTTTCTAGAACCTATCAGTGTCCCATCCCAAGAATCTAGTTCCCATGCTGTGAAATTTTGACTTTGAAAAAACACATCTAGACCCTTCTCAAACTCGCCCAATGTCTCAACCATAGTCTCACTGCTCTTGAAGTAAGGAACCCCATTTATGGTCCATACTTCACCATATTTATTTATGATGTTTTAACTCGTAGAATCTCAAAAAGTTTTTTGTTTTTTCCAAAAGCGTAACTGATCCTGATTTGTTCATGGGCCAATTTTCTGTCCCCTTTTAAGTCAACAATGTTGGAGGATTTCAGATCTATTGATCAATGTCCCATCCGAGAATCTCGTTCCCATATCGTGAAGTTTTTACTTTCAAAAATACATTGAGACTCTTTTTGAACTTTCCAAGTGTCTCAACCTTAGCCTCACTTTTCTTGCAGAAAGGAACCCCACCTATGGTCCACCCTTCACCATATTTACTCAGTGGGGCAGATTTATTTACCAGGTCCATTCGCGATCCAGTGGCGCGTTCTCTGCGGTGGATTCGGGTCCGGCCGGGATTCACTAAGGCAGTTCCTCCGACGTCCACCAGGTGGCGCTGCTGCACTGAAGAGCATCGGAACGCACTGGAGTTCACCGAGCCATCCTGGATGATGGTAAGCATGTGTCGAGCGACAGTTTTTTTTTTTTAAATGCGGCGGTTTTTCCGAATCCGTCTGTTTTTTTATGGCCACGCCCCCCCTGCTTTCCGTTGCGTGCATGCCGGTGCCGATGCGCCACAATCCGATCGCGTGCGCTGAAATCCTAGGGCAATACAGGGAAAATCGACGCAAAACAGAAAAATTTGGGTATCACGTAACAAAAACGCGAATCGGGCCCTTAGTAAACGACCCCCAATGTGTTTAACTCGTAGAATCTCAAAAAGTAGTTCTGGTTTTCCAAAAAGGCAACTAATCCTGCTTTGTTCATGGGCCATTTTTCTGTCCCCTTTTGAATAAACAATGTGGGAGGATTTTAGATCTATTGATTACTCTCAAGAATCTAGTTCCCGTAAGTTTTTACTTTCAAGAAATAAATCCATGCAACTCAACGCGGTTTGTTCATGGGCCAATTTTCTATCTCCTAGTGAGTCAAAAGTGCTGGAGGAGTTGGATAAACCATTGAATGGGACCAATCAAGGTTGGAGTCCTCTCTCTTAGAGCCCGGTAGCTGCTGCATGATGGTGTGGGCACCCATGGATAGCGGTAACCCTCCTCTGATGTTGCCTCTGTCCCCAAGGTTAGCGCTGCCTTTTCAATGTTGATTTTAACTCAGTAATATACAAGATCTCGGCAGCCGGCGGCCCCCGCACACCAAAGTGTTTGGAATTCAAGAAGCTTACCGGTTTTCCCTGCTCAAGCGGCCGTCATTCATTCCTCACTAAATATGTACCAGCAACAGAGGGCTGTTTGCGAAAGTATCTGATTCCACCGGCAGATTTATAACCTCTTCCTGGCCGCTCGGCTATGAATCTTCACAAGGTGCCAAATATTATACAAATTAAAACAGCTTCACTTCCAGGCAAAAGTCCCATTACTCCCTGCTCCAAACAAACAGGGCTGCCTGGATTCATGTCAGGGACCGGGGGCTCTGCGCTCTCTCGTTATACTTTGGGAAAATTATATAGAGAATATTCGAGCTGGATGTGCCGGCGCTGAAACATTCTGCAGCTAAATACATAATAAATACACCTTTTATTTTCCTAAGTAGTCATTAAACTGCATCTATAATTTACTCTTTGCAATGAACATTTGCAAAATTGTAGCTTCAGTATCACAAACACTTACTGATTTACAATGAAGAGGGAAGTTTTGCTGATCTTAACTCACTAAAGGTTAGTTACTAAGTGCAAAGGAAGTTCAGCACGCACGGAACATGGGGCGGTAGTAGTACTTACCTGTCACTGGCTAATTATCTTACTGAGGACTCGTGTACACAGGAGGATTGTGGGGCTAATTTGTACTGAGCTGTAATGGGGATGTCATGGGGTGGGGGGTGGGAGTGAACCCTCTTCTTTAACTTTGTAATATTTAACTTATGTAATATGGAGCTCTGTACATTAGACTCCTTATATATGCAGATATTACCAATAGGTCAGTGGTAGTAGTAGTGGTAGTAGGTCAGATAGTCAGTGGTATAGCTAGAGTCCTCTAGGCCTCGGGTCAAAACTCCCCTCTTTCAGTTTTTTTATAGTAAAATACTTTATAGAAGCCAGAGTTTTTTTTTTTGTTTGTTTTTTAACTGGTATCGGCTAATGAGGTCCTGCTCTATATTGTGTGGCTCGGGCAGTCATGGAATTTATGGCCACGTGTATGAGCCCAAAGAAAGTAATGGGACCGCTGAAACAATGACTTACTCACAGTCCCAAAAAGTGTCTGAGGCTTTAGGTTGTTTCCTCGTTTAAAGGGAACCTCTCACCAGAGGGTTGTTTTTCCATGGGGAAATGTTCCCATAGACACTGTAAAGTAGTAAGTAGACATGCTTTTATCGTATCTTTGTCTTCCGTTGTTCATGAAATAAACATTCTTTAACTTTTACCTGGCTCCCTTCCAGTATCTTCCTGCAAGTCCTGTGGGAGGTTCCATTTCAAAATCTAACTTGCGCTTTCTCATTACCATTTTTTCTACCCTCAACTCCCCCCCCCCCGCTAATCAATATTCAATCCAGCCCCCTCCCACATCTTCCCTCTTTCCATCCCTTCCCCCATAATGTCGGCTCAGAGCACAGCAAATATTGCGCTTGTGCGATGAGCCTTACCCGTCCCTACACTGCTTAACTAGGCAGAGCAGAGGTACGCAAATTTGCTAAGCAGAAGCCAGGTCACAGCGCCCCTAAAGTAGACATTATTTATCCCCCCCCCACCCCCCATTAGTAATACCTCCCACAGTAGCCAGTAGTCAGTCAAATAGTGGATACTATGCTGAGCATAAGCTCCACCTCAATATTGGAAAATTGGTAGCGCAGAAGGCAAACCGAATTGGAGGCTAAAAGGGTCCATTTCCAAAGAGGTGATAGATAATTTTATCTGGTGTAACAAAAGAAACCCAGTCCAACACTGTTCTCAGTGGTGGGTCAGAAGATTTTCTTGAAAGAAGAAGACATTGGGACACATTTACTTACCTATCCCTGCCGCGTTCCCCGATGTGCATTGTCCGACGAGAATGAACTTTGCCGCGATTCGAAAAGATCGTGCGCCCGATATCCTGCATGTGTCGCTTCCCCGCTCAGATCCGCCGGAGTTCACCTTCTTCTTCCCGGTGCATGTAAGTGCATTTTCTTGCGACACAATTTGAATCTTAAATCCTGCGCTCAGCCCAAATCTGTCACGTGAAAGCCAGCGCAAAAGTGCCAAAATCCGATCGAGTTAAATACCTGTCAAAGCGCTGCAAATCCCGAAAACCTTGGAAAACCTGTCGAAAGTGCGATCCGCGGACCCTTAGTAAATGAGCCCCAATGCGTTGGAATGAAGTCAGATAAATCTCATGGACTGAGCCTGCATAACTGAGTCTGTTGAGAATAATTTGTTCTCAGTCTGAAGGATAAAGATGAGGGCTACCGTCGTAGGAATAGAAATAGTAATAATACAATCAGGGATGTCTATCAATCCCCCCCCCCCCCAAACAAAATGGATAAAAAACCATGGGCAATAAGTAACAATCTCCAAATCTAGAGAATCAATCAACCTTGCCTATCTTTTAGGGCGTGGGATGGATTTCTGTGAACTTCCAATGGAACAAGCCAATTGTCGAAGGACGGTGAACCAGAAGTCTCTTTACAGATTGGTTGGAATAGTTGACTGCACCTTGAGTTGCCAACAGAAAGCACAAATTTGCTGTTTATGATGTTTTTTTCGACCAAATTTAGCAAACACATCCTTACACATTAGGTCTGTTTATCCGCACCGGTGCGTAGCGTTGGCAATTCCACCCTAGTTACAAAACTGTAAAAGCTTGGCGAGAATTTTCCTATATGATTATCTTGCAAGAAAAAAAAAATTATTAAAACCTTCATTGACGACTGAACGAGACAAGACTATCGATTCCTATCCATAAAAATGTCACTGCCGGAGTCATACATCAGCTCCGACGCTCACTATCATTCCTACCCTTAATCACATCACACGAATTTAATGTCGGAGGACTCCAAGAAATAATCCATTCCAACACATTACGGGGGGGATTGATGCCTCTCCAGCCCTCGTCTTTCTCTCCTCTTCCAGGACAGTGGGATATTACGGCTTCACGCGTTTCGACACTTTCAAACCGATGTGAAAATTATTACAAATGCATTAAAATTTCATGTATATGAGGACAGCGTGAATGATCGTCGGTCGTCATCTCCTCCATTGAATCAGATAACTATCGAAATTGAACATCATTTGCAATCTCCCGGCAGGATAGGAGTTAAGTGCTATGTTTATTTCGGCCTCCACCTGTGCCGATAGGTAAAGTTTGTAATTTATGTCTTTTCACGTCCAACGGGGGAGCAGTAAGATGGCGCATTAAGGAGTGTACTAAGTGCTTTTAATGAATCCTTTGACTCTCGTCAGATCAAAGGACACACGTGAGAGCCATTAGCCGACAAACTTTTTGTCCATATGAAATGGGATGTGGGGCGTTTCCGCTGAATACTGAGTAAAATAACATGATAATAATACGAGGTGATATGTATGAAGGGCGGATGTGCAACCGTAGGAGATGACAACTCATTACTCATATAGTCATGGAAGTAAATTAGACGAGATAAAAGGCGTCTTTGTCAGATCTCCGATATGAGGGCATCACGGGATAGATGGGACATTCTGGTAGTTTAGTATTTTATTGTAAATAGTTGTTTAACTGCCGAAAGGAATCATTGAAAAAAAACTGTGAGTCTTACATTCCCGGCCCACTCATAGAGAAAGCCTGTGAGTCCTGCTGCTCCACCCACTCATGGAGAAAGCCTGTGAGTCCTGCTGCTCCACCCACTCATAGAGAAAGCCTGTGAGTCCTGCTGCTCCACCCACTCATGGAGAAAGCCTGTGAGTCCTGCTGCTCCACCCACTCATAGAGAAAGCCTGTGAGTCCTGCTGCTCCACCCACTCATGGAGAAAGCCTGTGAGTCCTGCTGCTCCACCCACTCATAGAGGAATCCTGTGAGTCCTGCTTCCTCCACCCACTCATAGAGAAAGCCTGTGAGTCCTGCTTCCCCCACCCACTCATAGAGAAAGCCTGTGATTCCTGCTTCCCCCACCCACTCATAGAGAAAGCCTGTGAGTCCTGCTTCCTCCTCCCACTCATAGAGAAAGCCTGTGAGTCCCACTTCCTCCTCCTCATAGAGAAAGCCTGTGAGTCCTGCTTCCTCCTCCTCATAGAGAAAGCCTGTGAGTCCTGCTTCCTCCTCCTCATAGAGAAAGCCTGTGAGTCCTGCTTCCTCCTCCCACTCATAGAGAAAGCCTGTGAGTCCCACTTCCTCCTCCTCATAGAGAAAGCCTGTGAGTCCTGCTTCCTCCTCCTCATAGAGAAAGCCTGTGAGTCCCGCTTCCTCCTCCTCATAGAGAAAGCCTGTGAGTCCTGCTTCCTCCTCCCACTCATAGAGAAAGCCTGTGAGTCCCACTTCCTCCTCCTCATAGAGAAAGCCTGTGAGTCCCACTTCCTCCTCCTCATAGAGAAAGCCTGTGAGTCCCACTTCCTCCTCCTCATAGAGAAAGCCTGTGAGTCCTGCTTCCTCCTCCTCATAGAGAAAGCCTGTGAGTCCTGCTTCCTCCTCCTCATAGAGAAAGCCTGTGAGTCCCGCTTCCTCCTCCTCATAGTGAAAGCCTGTGAGTCCCGCTTCCTCCTCCTCATAGTGAAAGCCTGTGAGTCCCGCTTCCTCCTCCTCATAGTGAAAGCCTGTGAGTCCCGCTTCCTCCTCCTCATAGTGAAAGCCTGTTAGTGCTCCATTCCTAACTAACTCTTAGACAAAGTATTTGAGTCTTGCTTCTTCGATCCACTCATAAAGAGAAGAATGAGGGGCACTATCCCAGGCAACCCCAAAAGCAAACTTTGGAATCTTGTCCCATTGGAAGTGGAACAGGAGATCTACTTTTGATGGTAGATTCCTCATGGTAGGTTTCCTTTAAAGGCTGTGACTTATCCCAGGGGTGTAACAAGGAAAGGCTGGGCTCCAAAGCTTCAGAATGGGGCCTCCCCTTTCCATTAAAATAATTACATATCTGTAGACTTACACATGGGAGTTACAATCACACACGTATATATACACACCATATATACGTACATGCAGCATATACACACATACATACATCATATACACTGACATACAGAATATACACACATATAAAGTATATACACATCACAAATACAGAAAAATATTCAAAAAAGTTTCAACTAGATATACTAGAAGGAAAGGATTAAACTCACTATAGTTTATGCAAAAAAATACAAATAGTGGTTAAATAAGTAGTTTTTACTGGAATAGTTTAAAAGTAAACATACAGTAAACTGGCTTCAAAGATGGTAATGTTGACGCACGATGCCCATCTGCAAAGATGCAACAAAGGGAGAATATAACGAGTGTGAGCCAAGTGGCCTTCTATAATAGTTCCCAGTTATTCGTACTGTTTGTCATGCAAGAGAGAAGAAAGCTCACCTCTGTAGGCTGTACGTCTTGATAAACGATATGGAGGATCTACACTCAGATATTCGGTTATCCATTCATGGATGTGCCATACAGAAGGAGTCAGTGATTGTGAACAACATACATCCGTATAGAGTGTAGAAAGAACGGAGGAAGAAACAGGGTGCTGTGATTATGGACCTGTAAGGCAAGGGTCAGAGGTAACTAAAGCTCTCCCTGTTAATGCCCTAGATGGAGGTCTAGAACACCCTGTTAGCCTAACCTCGGGGTTGTGGCCCTAATTAACCACGAGCCCCGACCGGAACCTTACCCTAGATAAATAGCCCTGTCAATGGACCTAGTCTAGAGGTAATGTCCCAGTCAATTGTGCGTCTATAAAGACGAAAATGAAGGAAAAAAGTGTGTCATAAGGGTAATTGCGCAGTCAGATCCCAAAAGCGCAGCCAAAATCCCGACAGGGCCTGTTTCACCCTTTTGGGCTCATCAGGGGATAATGCGGTCCGCGTGGGAAAAGAAACCCTTGCGCTACACTGCTAGATAATAAGTGCTGGGGTGATGAGGATGTCCCTTGTTAACTAGGAGTTATGTATAGCCATAAATGTCCTGAAGGAGATAGCAGGTTCAGAGATGTGATGCTGCGGGGGTGCAGATGCGCACAGCCCCGTTCACAACGGGTGACCAGTGGGTACCCACTGGTCACCCGTTGTGAACGGGGCTGTGCGCATCTGCACCCCCGCAGCATCACATCTCTGAACCTGCTATCTCCTTCAGGACATTTATGGCTATACATAACTCCTAGTTAACAAGGGACATCCTCATCACCCCAGCACTTATTATCTAGCAGTGTAGCGCAAGGGTTTCTTTTCCCACGCGGACCGCATTATCCCCTGATGAGCCCAAAAGGGTGAAACAGGCCCTGTCGGGATTTTGGCTGCGCTTTTGGGATCTGACTGCGCAATTACCCTTATGACACACTTTTTTCCTTCATTTTCGTCTTTATAGACGCACAATTGACTGGGACATTACCTCTAGACTAGGTCCATTGACAGGGCTATTTATCTAGGGTAAGGTTCCGGTCGGGGCTCGTGGTTAATTAGGGCCACAACCCCGAGGTTAGGCTAACAGGGTGTTCTAGACCTCCATCTAGGGCATTAACAGGGAGAGCTTTAGTTACCTCTGACCCTTGCCTTACAGGTCCATAATCACAGCACCCTGTTTCTTCCTCCGTTCTTTCTACACTCTATACGGATGTATGTTGTTCACAATCACTGACTCCTTCTGTATGGCACATCCATGAATGGATAACCGAATATCTGAGTGTAGATCCTCCATATCGTTTATCAAGACGTACAGCCTACAGAGGTGAGCTTTCTTCTCTCTTGCATGACAAACAGTACGAATAACTGGGAACTATTATAGAAGGCCACTTGGCTCACACTCGTTATATTCTCCCTTTGTTGCATCTTTGCAGATGGGCATCGTGCGTCAACATTACCATCTTTGAAGCCAGTTTACTGTATGTTTACTTTTAAACTATTCCAGTAAAAACTACTTATTTAACCACTATTTACATCACAAATACACACACACAGCAAATACATGCATACATACTATACCATTTACAAACATGCAGCATATACACACATTGGGGCACATTTAGTCAACCAGTCCTGTCGCGATCCAGTGGCGCGTTCTCCGTCGAGGATTCGGGTCTGTCGGCGATTCACTAAGGTAGTGCACCCGATGTCCACCAGGTGTCGCTGCTGCACTGAAGTCCGCCGGAGTTCACTGGAGTTCACCATCCTATCCTGGGTGCAGGTAAGCGCATGTCAAGCGACACATTTGTTTTAAAATGCCGCAGTTTTTCCGAATCCGTGGGGTTTTCCGATGGCCACGCCCCCGATTTCCGTGGCATGCGCGCCGGCGCCGATGCGCCACAATCCGATCGCTTGCACCAAAAACCTGGGGCAATTCGGTGCAAACCGGTAATTGA
The DNA here is from genome assembly GCF_040894005.1 of Engystomops pustulosus. NCBI lineage: Eukaryota > Metazoa > Chordata > Amphibia > Anura > Leptodactylidae > Engystomops > Engystomops pustulosus. The sequence continues at coordinate 12,775,133 of NC_092419.1, read as the reverse complement.
CGAAAAAGAGCGATTCGGGCCCTTAGTAAATGAGCCCCAGTATATACCCAGTACACACTTACTGCAAAAACACACCCATTACACCAGATATCGCGGCCCCTAGACACTGCGGTTACTACCCCTGTAGGTACTCCCTGACTTATCCTATACTCCTTAAAGGAAACCTAACACTACGGATCTATATATTAAGGCAGAACCTACTACCCAGACATCTTCAGAGTGCAGCTACAAGGAGCTGAGCAAACTCATCTGCAAAGCTGGAGTACTGCGCATGCGCAGTAGCTCTGGCTTTGAAGTTGAGATCGCTGGACTGTGTTCTGTGCATGCGTAAAACTCCGGTTTCACGGACGAGTGTGCTCAGCTCCTTGTAGCTGCACGCTGAAGATGTCTGGGTAGGAGGATCCAAGAGGCTACTGGGGCGTGGAGTAGCCGCACCGTGTAGCCTTAGTTCCAGCTACTCCACACCCCAGTAGAAATGTTTGCATATTACCCTGATTAAAGATTAGAAAAGATAGAAGCATGTAAAGGATTAGCCCTAAAAAGGGAAATCCTTACGTACATTAAATGCACTTACCAACGTGTCTACCTTAATAGGTAGATCCATAGTGGTGGTAGGTTTCCTTTAATTTGAGGAGAATTCCATTGACTGTGCAACATAGCCGCCATGTGGTGTAGTCAGAAGCCGCTCCATGTGAACCGGGTCCAGTCACAGAATCACAACCTCAATGCATCTTTTATTGGGCCAAGAAAATGTAAGCCGTGTGACTATGCAAAGTTCATACTGTACCCTCACGGTTTCCTCCGCCCCGGCTGGCGGTGTCAGGTAAGTGCCCTTTCTCCGCTCTCATCCAGATGAATGCTGCAATATGCTCTGCAAAATTTAATATAAATGAATAATGCAAAGTCTTCTACCGCGGACATTCACGTTAATGTTGATAATATTCTGTATTACACGCAGCACTGGAAGCTCCGAGACTCGGAATGAGCCTCTCTAATGAAAGCCGAAAATCAAAAAAATTCAAAAATAATACAGGAGTAATCTAATAATTGCCAAACACATTCAAGTGGAAAGTTTTTTGTATTGTATTTTCATGCAGATTTCTTGTTTTCCATTTCGTACTGTCCATCTTCGCTCGAGCAACGCGGGGGGTCAAAGACGTGTGACGGTAAAATATGCATTTTACAGGGAATAACTAAGCGGACGGAGCCGCCTTGCCAGGAAGTTAATGAAATGATCATCAATGACGGGATGAGTCAAGGTTATTCATTCCGATCCATGAAAACTTCAATGTTTGTGTCATCCATCAGATCCTGAGAACACTTTCATTCTTACCTTTAATCATGAATCTAACGTTTGAGGGCTGCGAGAGACAATTAGTTCCGGCACATTACCCCGGCCTGATGGCTTCTGCATCCTCGGGATTCTCGCTTTCTCAGGATAACGCACATTCACCTGGATTTACTCATCCCGTATAAGTTGTTTGCCCAGTCTTGCCATTTGGTGATCAGAATTGTGACCCTACTTTGTGTGCGGCATGTTATAAGCTTCCCGGGAAAGCCTTTCCCATATCCCGGTAATTTTTCCTTACAGAGAAAATTAACTTTTTCTATTTATGCAAATTAGCTCGGAGTATTGGGCAATCTGTGCCCATTTGGGCTTCAGCGGTATCCTCTACGGTAGGAGATGTATTGCTGACTGTGATTTTGCACATAGTTTGCATTCTGTCCTGCACTAGTCTGATCACTGCCTTATTTCACTCTTGAATGTCTGTTGATTTCGTTCTGGGATGCATACGGTTAAGCTAGCTGTGATGTACAGACGCCTTCTCCACTTACATTTCTCTCTGCTAGTCTGGATGTCAGGGGACCGAGCCAATCACACTCAGGTCCAGGACTGATTTCTCTTCTACTCACTACCTACTCATCTACAGATGATTATCTACGCACTTCCCTGTGTTTGCTGTTAGTCTTTTGATCTTGCAAGCATTTTCCCGACTTCCATATATTTTATTTTCTGACTATCCCTAATCTTTTGAGTCTGTTCTGCATTATCCTCTTGGTATTGGCACCTATTTGTACAACCATTGTTCTGTGTTTCCTTGTTTTGTTTTTGCCTCTGTGTTTTCCCTTTGGTGCAGGAAGGGAAAATCGACCAGTTTTCACCTAACATTTAGAGTTGAATAGGCAAGTAGACAGGGACTGTGTCTTCCCTTTAGTTTTTTATATTATTGTGTGTTCCCAAACAGCAGCATTAGGCAACTATATCTATTTAACAAACATTTGCATATTGAACTGTAATGGAAACAGACACAGACAGTGAGTCCTGATACTAAGCCCCACCCCAAACAAGCCCTACCCAATTACATAATTCAACTTAAATAGTGGCCAGTAACTTTGCACCAGTCCCTCCCTATGCCAAAGTGCAAACACGTAACAGGACAAACAACACAAACAGAGAAAAACAGTCAACAACCCAAGTCACAACAGAGATATCAACTTAGCAGAGAGAATAGAAGAGTGGTCTGAATAGAAGCCGAGATCAAAAATACCAGAAGAGTAGCAAACTGAGACTCTCTCACAATGTACAGAGAAACATAAGATAAATTATAACCAGCAGTGAACTGAATGTGAACCAAACACTTATAGGTGACCAGAATGTATCTTCCAGGATAACTGGAGCAGAGATAAAATCAGCATCTCCTCAATCGCACACCACGGACCGAGGGGGGTGCTGAACATTCCTACATTACAGACCGTCCTAGCACTTTAAGTTAGTGCATCACCATAGATACATGGGACATCTGACCAACAATGATCTAAACAAGACGTCTATTTACTCCATTGATATTCGTTCGGAATTTCTCCTAAATAGAAGCATTCCATGGAAATCAGTATTCTCTTTCCAAGAATTCATTCAGCTCCTGCAGATACTTCTTAAAATATTAATGGTAGCTGTCTGCGCCTCCCCGGCAGGAGAGAAGACGCTTCAATCCCACTGGCCTTCGGGCAAAATGCTTTATTCAAGGGGGGAAAAGAAAAATCAAAGTATTTATATGTAAATTTTCTGTGTGATGGTGAAGCGTTAAAAATCTGGGGTCTCCAGTTTATGGGACATCACAAAGAAGATTAGGAGTAAAATATACACCAGATTGGAAGTATTGATGAATACAAATAGTAATGAATATTGAATGAGAGTCAGAAAGTAGATCAGATGTTCTTTCATGTGAGAAGAAGTTTTTAAAACATTAATAGTTTGGCCATTCGACAAAGTTTTTTTTTTTAAAGGAATAAACAAACTAGGTTAAAATTAAAGGGGTTTTCCATTTTATTAGAAATTTACATAAAGGGGATCTTTCACCTCCCAAATTCTGGAGGAGTTAGAATTTTTACTCCAACCCGCACCATTCCCAAGAAATTAATGCAGTCAGTTTTGCGACCAAATATGTTCATTAGGTTAAATACTTACAAGTAGGCAGTCCTAGCCTGGAAAAGACAGCCTGGTACCTCCCACATGACACTAGACAGCCCAATTGGCAATCAAGGTGCCAAAATTAAAGGCACTGATTGCTCAGGAACATTGTGGGTTAGTGAAAGAGTCCTACCCGTTTTGGAATGTCATGGCACTTATTAAAGGATGCCCAAAGACATGGCGATGGTGTCAAGATGCTGCTCAGTTATCTGCTCCTCTGTACTTCCACCAAGCTGTTCCTACCTACTTGTTGATCTTACCCTATATGGTAGGTGACAACTGGTCAACATTCCCTTCCTGCAACAAAGTAAAAAAAAATTGAAAAAACAGGTGAAACACAGTAGATTGCATAGATATGCATACAAGGAATGGTGACTCAACGAAGCTAGTGGTTGGCCACATGGTCATCTCCAATCAAATTAGTTGTTTTTGGTATATACTAGGAGGTTGAAAACTATGCAAACTGCCTCCATTTTTCAGGTACCTCATCGAATCTGAATCTTTCATGATTTGCTTCTAAACAATTCTTCCGAAGAATGGGGACGGTCATTCATCCCATTGGTGAGGGAGGGGGAAAGGGTGGAGAAGACTGAAAAAAAAAATTCTAAAAACTTTATGAAATGAGATAGCAGTTTTTCGTAAAAAGGACTAGATTGGGTTAGATACCAATTTCTGCTACAACTGGAGCAGTCTTGATCCAGACCAATTTGATTCAGACCTGACTTGAATCTGATGACAAATTTCAGGAGCTTCAGGGGACCAATAATCAAAGTCAATTTCTTATGGAAAGAAACAGTTTGTAGTATCCATAGGGGCTCATTTACTAAGGGAACGCGGACCGCACTATTGTCGGAATATCCAACGATTTCCGATGTACTATGCATTTAGAAGGGTTTTTTGGCACACGCGATCAGATTTTGGCACATTGGCAGCCGGCTTACATGAGACAGAATTCGGGGGGCGGGCGGATTCAGACTAAGCGCGGGATTTAATTTTCAAATTTGTGTCGCAAGCCTAGCATTCACATACACCGGGAAGAAGAGGGTGAACTCCGGCGGACCTCAGCGGGGAGCGACACATGCAGGATATCGGGTGCACGATCTACGTGTATCGTGGCACAATGCAGGATTGTTGGGGGAACGCACCTCGGGGATCGCGACCCATAGTATGGGCACCATGGTGGTGTTCCACCATTCAGGATGGACCTGCTTTGAACCAAGACTGTGCAGGTGGCCACACGTTAGATAAAAACTTGATACTAACAGTATCAGAAGACCATCTAATGTGTTTGGTTGCATTTCAATTGTCCCCTTATATCAGATCTGAAAACCTTTGTACTCAGAGAGCCGGAGTGTCCTCTGGTGGACCCAGGCTCTAACCCAATATTGGTCCACCAAAGATGGCAAAATTCAGACGCTGCTCGGGCCTCTTACAAAGAGTTAATGGTGGATATGAAAAATTATTTCACCTGGTGGGCCCAAAGAATTTTAGTCCCAAACTGTTGAGAAGTCATGGAGCCGATCAAGATCAGATTATACGTTGACTCAATTGTAGAACCTCTACCAATCAAATAAAGTTTGTAGAGAAACCTTCAAGCAAGTGCAGCGCCGCCCCTGGAGATGAGGCATTCAAAAAAATTGTGCTCGTATACTTTTTTTAACACAAAGAGTCTCTGCCTGAACTTGGTGTCATCAGTTTGGAAGCAAAACATAAAACATGTAAATTTGCTGAAGGATAAATATCTTGCTATACTAGAGGGAATACGGAATGCTACACAAGAAGAGGAACTGTAGGGCCCATAGACTTTTATGTGCGGAGTATAATGGGTCTGCGCAACTCAGAACTGGTACCGAGGTGTAATACGACTGTGTGCATGAGGCCTCGGGGACAGGACATATGTCAGCAGTAAGAAGAAATAGCTGCCCGCCAAACCTTCATCAATCCGCCACCACGTAAGCAATCGCTTCCCCGCCGCCGCTGCCCTGCAATGTAATGTGCCGTTCCCCGAGTCTAATTAGAAAGAGTCTGTGCGACTATTCTTAGTACTAGCCGCCTGCCATACCTCAGGGACTCCGCCACACACCGCAGGAGCACCTCTGTGCAGCAAAACAATTAAAAACTTCTCTTACAGCACAAACAACAACAAAAACAAGAAATGAAGGACACACAGAACCGGCAAAAAAGAGGTTAATAACAAAAAAACAAAAATCAATGCAGTGTGGGGGTACACTTTCTGTCTGTCCCAACCGTAAGAAGAAAATAAGAACTAACTTATTAATCCCTTAAAGGGGTTGCCTAGTAAATATTCAGTACTAGTGCCAGGCGTAGCCCGAGATTAATGCTCTTAGCTGCAACAAAATAGAATGGAGCAATATTGGCTTAAATTAACAGTACCATATTTTTCGGACTGTAAGGCACACAAAAAAATCCTTTCATTTTCTCAGAAATCAAAGGTGCGTCTTATAGTCCAGTGCGCTTTATATATGAACCATACAACAGCTGCCTTGAACTGTACACAGGTCTGCCACCTGCTGGTCATTCACCCTTATTATCAGGTGTGCCTTATAATGTGGTGCGCCTTATATATGAACATAGACCCAGCACTCACATGCACCGGGAAGAAGAAGGTGAACTCCGGTGGACCTCAGCGGGGGAAGGGACGGATGCAGAAAATTGGACACACGGTCTTAATGAATCGCAGCAGCTCCGAATCCTCATTGGACATGGTTGACAAAGGCTTGTGTTACCAGCCGAAAACGCGTTCCCCTGATGTTCCTGCGTTAATATGATGTAAGACACACTTCACCATTAAAGATTGAAGCTGCAGAAGTTTACGAGTGGCGGGATCTTTGTTTATATTTAAAAAATGTTTTAGACTTTTTTGAAATTTTGTTTAGGCCCCCTAGTGCAACAAAAATTCCAGTAAATATTCATTTAGCCAATCTCTGACCAATTTGCCTAATTTATTGAATACCCTTTACTCAGGTCCAAATTTAACTAAACAAATCTAGATTTGTCTTAAGGGACATGACCTGACACCATAACAGTGGGGCCTTCTATATTTTCCATGGACCATCTGTTATCGATGTCCATCACTTGACCCTACAGATCAAAGTGCATTTCAAGGGTTTGTCTTACAATTACCACTTATTCCCATCCATTCCCATAACGCTTGTCTAGATGGAGTGATGCTCGAACATCTACGGTGCCACTTCATGTCTTCGCTTCAATTAATATATTTTGGAGACTAAGATCTCTATGAGGTTGATATAGATTGAGCAAAGTGGTAGCACCAGGGGCAGATAAGACCACCATGGGTCCTGGGTTGTATGAATATTATAGCCCCTACAAGTCTGGGATCACTTCCTACATCTGGTACTAGAATACGCTTCTTGAGGAAAGGAGGATGCGTCCCTTCTGCCGCTTTCAATTTGGACCTTGAAAGCGGACCAATTTTCAGGACCTTTGGAGGACCTATATGTGTTTTGAGAGCAGGAACAGATGTACAAGGTCCTTTAACTATAAAATTTGGTGGGTGGTGGAGGCCATGGAATCCCGAGCTACTGCCCAAACCACCTACATTATGATCCACTTCTGGATAGTGCGCATCCACATAGTTGACATGGTCCTGTCATTTTCAGGACTGGTGTGTGTCCCCTGGTAAGATGTGATTGTGGGACAGCACATACAAAGTAGTTGTCCAGGAATTAATATAAAAAAGTGTTATAAACAAGATTGGACTTCTGTGGGACCTCTGTTGGGCTAACGGGATGAGTTGATGCCAGATGTTGGCATATTCAGGCAAATAAGTGAAATTTGTAGCCCCTTATTCTGTCAATTGCAGTTGGTCCTGGTGGCCGGACAACATCCCGACCTAAGGAACAATGTTGTTTATGGGAAAACCCCTTTAAGAGCAAGTGGCGGGACAAGAAGCATAGTTCCCACACTAATCTGCTGCGAGAGCCAGGAGAAGATGGCTCCATTCTCCGCGTGGTGAGCAAAACCTGCAGCTCCTATAGAAGAATTAAGAACCACAGCTGCAGTTACATCTTCTTGCCACTACACAGAGCACGGAGCTATTGTGTACTCATACCAGGGCAAGCATCTGATTCATGCAGGAGATTGATGCCCTCACTCCACACAGATCAAATATTCATGGCCTATCCTGTGGATATGCACAAAACCCAACGATAGCCACCAATTATAACTGCACCCCCCAGCTCGGTGGCTCGGACAGGTCACCGCCTTCCCTTTTAATATCTGCAATTAATTAGCAATCCTAATCATTAGGCTGCTGTTTGTGCCTCTTCTTTGTGTTGTGAGAGGATAATTTGCTACAAATGAAGTCATCGCCGTAGACTCTCGGCTTTCGAGGGCCTTGATTTAGACTCCTGGAACAACCTAATTAGAAAATGGGAAATAAGAGATTTATTTTTCAATAACACCCAACAGAGGTGAAATTTTATGTTCCCGATGTACCAGATGCATCCGCCTCCAGTGTATACACAGTTATTCAGGAGACTTGGAGGGTGAAGTTTGGGTTTTTTACATTTTAGTCAATAAATAAAAGCGGGTTGAAGTTGAGTTCTCGGTTTAATTATCTAATTAAAGGGACGTAGTCGTTGTGAGAATCCTTATTAAGCGATAATGTGAAAACCGCCAAGCAAATAGTTCTATCAGCGCCAGTAATAAGGTCAACACGGTCGTAAGTCAGGAGTAATTTACCTATCAATAATGCAACGCTAGAAGTTCCTCTGGAACTATATCACTCCGGAGCATGCGGAGCGGAGTGTAATAAGTGTCTTAGGCTTGTCCACTAGTTGTTGAGACTAGACCAATATTGAGTCAATGCCACCGGATCATAGGTAGACCACACCATGAACTTGTGCCACGTATGATTGGTCATACTCGTCGAGTAGATGTTGGCCAAGCCCTTGATTGGTCAAGATCTATTACAAAGGATCACTTAATATACACAAATGCTACACAAAGGAGAAGATTGAAGGACCACGCATGTTGAGAGTTAGCTGGAGACAGAGTCAGGAAGCTTCCAGAATGTCAGCTGATCCCACCAGGTGCAGCCAATATTCATGTTCTTGGGTTGGTCATAGACAACTTGACAAGACTGGCCGACTGGGATATGAGAAGGTCTTCTCATGTTTTGAGCAGTAGAAGGCAACTCCCCTTTGGGAGAGACTGTGGAGCCAATCACTTGTCATTAGGGTCTTCTTTTAATGGAACAATTCATAAACAACCCATTTGATGTTACAAGTGATAAAGAACACTTATGACAAGTTAAAATTTCACATGTAGATATTGTGTAAGGATGGAGAATGGACATATTGGGGCAGATTTACTTACCCGGGCCTTTCGCGAACCAGCGGCTCATTCTCTGCGGTGGATTTGGGTCTTCCGGCGATTCACTAAGGCAGTTCCTCCGACGTCCACCAGATGTCACTGCTGAACTGAAGTCCGCCGAGGTCCGCCGGAGTTCACGATCCTATTCCTGGTGAAGGTAAGCACATGTCCAGCAACACTTTTTTTTTTAAAAATGCAGCGGTTTTTCCGAATCCGTCGGGTTTTCGTTCGGCCACGCCCCCCGATTTCCGTCGCGTGCACGCCGGCGCCGGTCCGCCACAATCCGATAGCGTGCGCCAAAAACCCGGGGCAATTCAGGAAAAATCGTTGCAAATCGGAATTATTCGGGTAACGCGAATCGGGCCCTTAGTAAATGACCCCCTTTGTGTCCATCATCAATCATTGTCTGAAGGAATGTTAGAGTAGGTTGATCCCTACTGTGACGAGGGGTCCAGCCGGTGTACATTGGTCCCTAATGGTCCCCCCGTTATCATAATCTGTGGGGGTCTTATCACGGAGACCTATCCTGTGGATAAGGTCTAACTTGTTTTGTGGAAAAACCCCTTTAAATTGATTAAATTGATCAATGATGTCATGGGGAGCTACGATCCTCCCCAAATAGTACACTGACTGGCACCCTAGCTGCCATCCTCCCCAAATTGTACACTGACTGGCACCCTAGCTGCTATCCTCCCCAAATAGTACATTGACTGGCACCCTAGCTTCGATCCTCCCCAAATAGTACACTGACTGGCACCCTAGTACTGGCTTGCACAAACCACTTCAATTTAGATGCCACCGGTATCTTTTAAACATCTTGGATGGTGCCAGTACCGATCCTGGGTGTTACTGGGGGGCATGGTCTGGGTTTCGGTACCAGAACCCGAGCCTAAACAGGACTATTTAGTGGGACGGCTGATCCCTAGTGTTGGGTTGACAGTTGGGATTTTTATTAATCATTAGAATTCAGGGGCCAGGACCTACATTATCGCCACCAGCTTCGTGTGACCCGACTCTCCATGACACCTTTGTGTGACCCGACTATCTCTCCATATCTCTCCATGACACCTTCGTGTGACCCGACTGTCTCTCCATGACTCCATGACACCTTCGTGTGATCCCACTATCTCTCCATATCTCTCCATGACTCCATGACACCTTTGTGTGACCCGACTATCTCTCCATGACTCCATGACACCTTTGTGTGACCCGACTATCTCTCCATGACTCCATGACACCTTTTTGTGATCCGACTATCTCTCCATATCTCTCCATGACTCCATGACACCTTCGTGTGACCCGACTATCTCTCCATATCTCTCCATGACACCTTTGTGTGACCCGACTGTCTCTCCATGACTCCATGACACCTTCGTGTGACCCGACTATCTCTCCATATCTCTCCATGACTCCATGACACCTTCGTGTGACCCGACTATGTCTCCATGACACCAAGACACCTTCGTGTGACCCTACTATCTCTCCATATCTCTCCATGACACCTTCGTGTAACCCAACTATCTCTCCATATCTCTCCATGACACCTTCGTGTGACCCGACTATCTTTCCATGACTCCATGACACCTTCGTGTGACCCGACTATCTCTCCATGACTCCATGACACCTTCGTGTGACCCGACTATCTCTCCATGACTCCATGACACCTTCGTGTGACCCGACTATCTCTCCATGACTCCATGACACCTTCGTGTGACCCGACTATCTCTCCATGACTCCATGACACCTTCGTGTGACCCGAGTATCTCTCCATGACACCTTCGTGTGACCCGACTATCTCTCCATATCTCTCCATGACTCCATGACACCTTCGTGTGAACCGACTATGTCTCCATGACTCCATGACACCTTCGTGTGACACTACTATCTCTCCATATCTCTCCATGACACCTTCGTGTAACCCAACTATCTCTCCATATCTCTCCATGACACCTTCGTGTGACCCGACTATCTCTCCATGACTCCATGACACCTTCGTGTGACCCGACTATCTCTCCATGACACCTTCGTGTGACCCGACTATCTCTCCATGACTCCATGACACCTTCGTGTGACCCGACTATCTCTCCATGACTCCATGACACCTTCGTGTGACCCGAGTATCTCTCCATGACACCTTCGTGTGACCCGACTATCTCTCCATGACTCCCAGTAGCAGTAGCTGTACCCGCGCTCCACCATGTTGTCTCACCATCTGTAGCACTGTCCTTCTCCCGCCACTATCTCCCGCCATGATACTCCCGCTAATCCCTCGCTGGCTGCCATGAGACGTCCATTCATCTCCCGCCTTTTGCAGCAGGTCTCCATTCGGGCCAAGTTTCTTCGGCTTTGATTAATTCTTGTGAGAACAATTTCCTCGCCAGCGTTATCGCTTCACTTCTGTTTAATTTTCTCTTCTAAATGAAATCCCAATTCATTTCATATTGGATGAGACGGCAATCTCTCCCCGCAGCTCCGGGTATCAGCGTCGCCTCCTGCCCTCCGCTATGACAGTAATCAGGAGGTAAGGAGCGCTGGAGCCGGGTTATCTATCGCCACCTCCTCAGCACCGGCTCCTGACGCTTCCATTAGCTTTCCCCTCTCCTCCTCCTAGTTACATCTTTTGTTCTTTCGTTGTGATAGATTATTTTTCCATTACACTAATGTGCTGAAAGTTTTAGTCAATTTATCTGTCATTAGAGTCTTTTCATCCTTTTCATTAAAAAACATTTTAGAATTCCTGAAAGTTTATGCTTAATATATTTACATCAGATTTATTAATTACAACTTTCATCAGCAAGTATGAATGGTTGAAACAGTAATGTCACAGTACAGGGATAATACACACAGTGATGTCACAGTAAGGGGATAGTAATGATAGTGGTCTTTGCAGGAGAATAAAAGCTTTGATTACAGAACCTCCTCGATCAGCCGATCACTGATGATTCCTCAGGGAAATATTAAGATAGAAAATCTGAATCATATCTATATTTAGAGCCGGCAGCCAATCTGCTACAATAACATCTCCTTTCTCGCTTCCTAAATTGTGAAATTAGAATGACAGCTACACAAATAGAGCGATTTTAGGAACCAGGTGACTTTTTCATTCAGTTTCATTATTCGCTCCCTGGCGGCGAGATTTTATTAGCTATGATCGGCTGCGCAACATGCGCGGGATGATGTGTAAATGGGAACATCTGCTTTATTATACATGTGTCCTCACTGCCAAAACGGATCGCACTCCTCTCCCCACGGCGTCTCATCACTTTCCATCTCTCCAGAACGTATGGAATATTATAGGCGGGAACCAAGTGGACACTTACCCAATATCCCCATCATTCTACAGAGCTCAAGATGGGTGCAGGAAGCTGCGGGTGTCCGCTGTGTATTACCATGAATATTAACACCCACGACTGGAGATTCCTCTGATTGTGGGTGCTAACCCCTTACACCCCATGTTCACGCAGGGTTTACAGTATCACACTTGAGTTTGATGGTAGATTTGCCCTAATGGAGCTGAGTGGACCTTAAACGGGTTTGGCTTAACTTCCCCAGTGCTTAAAGGAAACCTACCATTTGATTTGATGCATTATGAAGCAAACATACCTTGAGACTGCTGTAGCTACACTGATGCAGGATCATATCTTGGTTAATCCCTGAGCTGAGTGGCTTTGCTGATATAACAGATATAACATTATGATAATGAAGCTCTGCCCCTCTCCTAGCACATGAGTTTCTCTCTGCAGGAGAGGATGATGCAATCACTGTTCTCCCTGTCAGACAGAATAATCAATTGCTGCACCATCCCCCAGCTGCTGTGTATGAGTGATCCAGCTCAGTTTGATTAATCACGCTTGGCTAACCTCCATTTGTAATTACAAGCTCGTGTCTAATGTGTTGATCTAGGCAGCCTGACCCAGCTTTCCCAAGGTCCTGAATGTTATAATAGCTTTTTCAGCAAAACCACTCAGCCCAGAGATTAACCAAGATATGTTTCTGCATCAGTGTAGCTATAGTAGTCTCAAGGTATGTTTGCTTCATAATGCATCAAATCAAATTGTAGGTTTCCTTTAACACCCACGATTGGTGTTGGCACCGATCGTGGGCGTGAAATCTTTAGAGGGAACCTGTCAGCACGTGGATCACTTATAAACCACCAAATGTTACCTTATACGGTCTGTTGAATGTTTTCTGTACTTGTCTTTATAAAGAACCATCACTACTTTTATCCAGTAAAATTTAGTTATATCTATGGACAGCTACCTGTTTGGGGGGAGGTGTTTGGGGAGCAGCAGTCCAGCGGGCACCTACCCTCAAGGCCGCCTCCTTACCACCCTGGATCTTAGCCCCTTTTCCTTATTCGCCTGCCTGTCTTCCCGCAGTCTTTTTTCGCATTACCCGGAGGGAGAAGGTCACCTATAACTAAGGACCTTATGGTCCGAAACGCGTCAGGCGTGTATGGCATCCCATTCCTTGTTACTGCCATTTGCCTGTATTGTACCTACTATCGGACGAATAAAGCTGCACAACGATTTTTACGGATTGTGTGAGTGCCGATCAACTTCTTTTATCTGCTGCGTCTAGAAGTAGCACTCGTCTAATATGACTTAAGAGTTGGATCCGGTTTAGAAAAAGAAAGGAGGAGATAGATGAAAGAAGTCCATCTGAATGGGGAGTGAAGGAGTTGATTGAAGGACCTGCCTCATTGGCCGTACATCTGAAAAGATGTGATAGGTTGGATAAGTTTAAGCGACCCATTTGTTAATCTGAATTAATAGGTGGGTGTGTGGCTACATTGAATTTGATAGGACAAAGTGAAAAGCTCCGCCCCCAACCTGCTAGATTGGCAGAATGCCTGAAAACATGTGATAGGTTAGATTACGTCACGTGACCTATTTGAAAGCTTGAGCGGCTCGTTGCTTATCCGAATGATAAGTGGGTGTGTCGCCTATACAGAAGCTGATAGGACCAAATGAAAATCCAACCTAATATGTGATTGGAGGAAGTAAGAGTTCTCCTTACAGAGACTTTGCCAATTATGGCCGCCATGTAGCTGTAGCTGTAGCCACGGACGCTCTACTAGAGGGATTCTGGGAAAATAGGCAAAGTTTTCCAGGATGAGATAAGGAAAACCCCGCCCCTTTTAGCTACCTGGTAAGGTGATTGGGGGAGTGAGACAAGCTGCAATAGTAGGTTTTATGAATGAATCCCATTACGTGTGAAGAGATATTATACCAGCGCGATATATAAAGGTGTTTTGCAACATATTATAAAATGTGTATTAATATGACAATAAGATGTAGAGTACGTTATTGTAATTTATGGATGTCATTATAATAAAGCTAATTTGTAAGGGAAAGTAATAAAAGTATAAATGAGGATTGAGGGTGGGCGTCAGGAATGCCCATAAGATGCTGTACTTTGGTGAATCCCAGGGTCGGGCACGAGAAACTGTTGTCCTCATTAAAATGTATATGTGCATTTTATCTCTACTTATGTGAGTTTATTTTAATAAAACTTCCGACCCATTCCTCACTCCGTTTCTTCTAGGCACTATCATCGTGCCCTGCTTCTGACCCATCCCTCGCTCTGTGGCTTCTAGGCACTATCACCGTGCCCTGCTTCTGACCCATCCAGGGTCGTAACTTGAGGGGGTCCAGAGGTTGCGGTCGCACCCGGGCCCAAGAAGTTTAGGGGGCCCTTATGGTGTCACTTTCCCATATGAGAAGACTAGTACTATAAACCGTACATTATAGTCGGGGGCCCGGCACAGACTTTGCACTGGGGCCAATCAGCTTCTAGTTACGCCACTAGACCCATCCCTTGCTCTGTGGCTTCTAGGCACTATCACTGTGCCCTGCTCCTGACACTTCCATCACTCTGTGGTTTCCAGGCACTATCATTTTTGGATGCCAAGAACGTACCACGCTATGTCTATACAAATCCACCTTATCTAGTAAAGTGGGTAAAACTCCGAGCTCCAGAATGGAGTAACTTGAAGTTGTGCTCAAACTGAATCAGATCCACATTACAGTCATGCAAAACATACTGGTTCTTCTATTGGTAGCTACGCGTTTCGGTCCAGGACATGATCCTTCGTCAGGCATCTTTAATCATCTTTGTAACAATATCACACGAGGAGAGCACCCCTGCCTTTTTGTTTCCTCTTTATGACTCTCACTGGAGGCATATTGTCTAAAGGTCGAAAGGCCCTCCTAGTCTTCCCAGGTCATTTTAACCTAGTTATCTAGTAATCCACTGTTCACACTAGTAAAGTTGGAGGAAGACGAATGGTGGCTTATTCTTGAGAAAGATCTTCTAGTTGCGTAAAGACCTCAAACCGTTTGGATCACTCTTTGAACACTTCTGGCACTGCATCATGATAGATAGACGGCACATACAACTAAGAGCTCCGGTCAGACTAATTTTTATTTCATATAGGAATTTTTTGGAAATTTTTGGTGGATCGGTCCAAGACTGTATGTAGCTCTAAAGGTTGGAAGTGTTGAACACATGCATTGTTCTCCTAATTCGAATACCCGTAATGACATCTAACTTTAGAAAAGAGACTCCTCCCACTCATCTGTAGAGAACTGTTTCTGGATTATTGCCTCTCATCAGCACTGAATAATTCACTGGTCAGTTTTATAGGCTCAATAATAGGATCAGACATGGGACTTACAGGCTACAATTAATAGGTGGTAAAAGAGACACTTTTCTTCCTTCTAGAGGGGAGCTGATTATATATCATGAATATTGAGTTGCCTTTAACGTCAAACTCCCAAAATTATCATCCAGTCTATAAACCATTTACCTCGATAGCCTGGTCTACCACCCATCAGTAATGAAATTGTCCATTGATCTATTGTTAATCACTAGCCATCAAGCGGGCCAATAGATTTCCTATTTTAGTCTTGCAGATAATCTGTTACTATGTACTATTGGTGAATATTGGTAATTCACCTTAAAATGAGTAAGGGGGCCTCTGGGATACAACTTGACCTTGCGATAACCACTTGTATTGTTGGGTTGAATTGAGCTCGAATTGAGCAAAGTACATTGTTAATTAACGTTTAGAGAACCTTATATCTTTAGTAGCACCTTCATCCCCGGAACCCATTGTGTCAGCAGAGATTATGTTAAAGATTTCAGTTACAGGTTCAGCTGTCACACAACTGGAATGGAGCCGATCTTAGTCTATTGATTTAGTAATTGCTCCCATTGGGAATTCCAATACTTTTTCCTGTTCAGCAAAAGGTAATTTGTCTTCTTCTCAACACTTCATAGTCACCACTACAATAAATGTAATATTAGTAACGGAATAATAATACCCACACCTCGGATCACAGGCACACCCATGCCCCTCTCCGTCGCGGCACACCAGTCCCGACTCACTTACCTCTCTGCGTTCCTGCTCCCGTCCCGGCTGGCCAGCAGGCACTGCCCTGATCCCTAGGACACGCGTGAGCCAGCACCCACAGATTTAAAGGGCCAGTGCACCACTGATTGGTGCTGGCCACGTCCAGGTTTTCCATTAAAGCCGGCTTCTCCCAGCAACCCCCACCGGATCTTTGAGCTACAGGCCACTGAGAAAGCTTCCCTCTGCGATTGTTCCCTGCCTTCTGACCCCAGACCTGACCCTTACTTTGCTCCATCGCTGCCTTGACCTCCAGCTCCGTTCTCGACCTTGCATCATTGCCGCCTGCCTTGACCATCTGCCTGTTCCTGACCACGAGACCACCAGTGATTCTGTACCTCGGCCTTGGCTGCCACCACGGGCAAGTCACACCTGTGGAATGACCTGATGGCACCATGCCGCAGCAAGACCATCCTGCTTTGCGGTGGGCTCTGGTGAAGACTAAGTGCCACTTAGATTCCCGTCCCAGGTGTTGGCTTGTGTCATCGTCCATGGTGGTCCAGGGGGTTCACAAACCCCGAGTCCTGACAAATACTAGTAGAACATCTGCACTTTAACAACATATTTCTCTACCCTCCTCTTAATTTCACTTTTTTTCTTCCACGGATTCACTCATTCGTTGGTGTCTAGAAGATGCACACGTTGACCCAAACCATGACATACCAAGAATAGATCAATTATGGCCAAGTATCCTAGAAAAGGATAAGAACATCCTCCAACATCTATTATAAGCTAGACACAGCAACCTTAACTTTATCCAAGCATACATGGTCACCTAAGTCTATTCCAAGTCAAGCATGGATTGACCACCCAAACCAATGGTAACAAGCAAAGCTTATTCCAAGTAAAATTAACCAGTTACCCAAATTAATTGCAAGTCAAGCATGACCACGTAATCCATTTCCAGGCCAAGAATGGCCAACCAAAGGTATAAAAAAAACTTGGTATTTCAAACCTTTTCCAAGCTAAGAATGGCCACCTTACCTTATTCCAAACTAAACATAGCCACACAAAATTTTACATCATCCACTGCTGATGCAAGGACAGCCACCAAAAATTTTAATTTGTCCCCGAATGCATTTAGATAATTAAAAGGTGCAGCTTTTTGAAAAAAAAAACATTCTTGGTTAGCAGCAGGGGTTGTTAATAAGGCATAGACATACCTCAAACTTTTGGTGGAGACAAAGAGGGAAAAAAGGGGTGAAAAAAAATGTATGTTCCATGGATCACGCCCATTGCCCCCGACACTCCACCCTCATGCAAACCTTAATGGCTTCCCGACATAGTATGATTCCCTCTTCTTCTGGCCATCCCACCTATGGACCCTCAAAATACTCTTTTCATTTTATCCTCTCTTGTGGCCCTTAGCTTTTTGTACTCCTACCCTACTTCTCTTGATATTGCGGCCTCTCTCCTCCATCCCCTTATGTGGCCTCCTGTCCTCCACCCCCTTCATATTGTGGCCTCCTGTTCTCCATCCCTCTCATATTATGGCCTCCTATTCTCAACCCTCTTCATATCGTGGCCTCCTGTCCTCCGTCCTCCTTATAGTGTGAACTCCTATCCCCCATCTCTTGTATATTGTGCCCCTGCCCTAATCCTGTAACTTTATTAAACACAAAAAAAAAAATCTTTGTTACTTACATTTCCCTCATTCCCATGCAGCAGTCCTGCTTCCTCTTCTTTCTTGGCTCTGAAGCTGACTCAGAGGAGGGGGTGGAACTTGTCCGGGGTGTATTTAGGGGAACTGCTATCTCCACTTGTGTCTGCTAAAGAGAAGCAGACATGTATGGAGGCTGCAGGAAGCTGATCCAGCCTCCTCCTGTCCCTGATTCTTTGGCTGCTCTGCAGCTGTAGTGTATGGGACCAGGAGGAAGCTGATCCCACTGATAGAACAAAGGGTGGCAGTCCAGGACTATCTCCCAACCCCCCAGAACGGCGGGACAGAGGTGAAAAACCAGGACTGTCCCACCAAATTTGGGATGATTGCTATGGGCATTGCTGAAGCCAATAAAGATGTCATCAATTTGACATCAATCCTGGAGGTTAAATATTCAAGAGCAATATAAGTGGTGGCTAAACCTCCCAAACATTTAGAACAATTATTGATAGTGAACCTTATTCAAAGCCAAATAAGACATCTCAGCCCTACAAAACACATGTCCATCCAAAGCCAATCACCAAATAATTTCATAAAGAAGAAAATTTAAAGTATAACTGATTATCACAATGGGGCAGATTTACTTACCCGGTCCTGTCGAGATCCAGCGGCGCGTTCTCAGTGGAGGATCCAGGACTTCCGGTGATTCACTAAGGTAGTGTACCCAATGTCCACTAGGTGTGGCTGCTGCGCTGAATTCTGTCGGAGTTCACTAAAGTTCGCCGCCCACGGCCGCCGATTTCCGTCGCATGCATGCCGGCGCCGATGCGCCACAATCCAATCGCGTGCGCCAAAATCCCGGGGCAATTCAGGGATAATCGGCGCAAATCCGAAATATTCGGGTAACACGATGGAAAAACGCGATTCGGGCCCTTAGTAGATGACCCCCAATGAGTCCAACATGTCAAAATCCTGACCCAAATTACCATATTCTTGGCTCTGGAAGACCATAGATTACAGTAGCCCTATGGGGCACCATAATGATAAACTGTAATGGACTGGATTATCTGTGGATTACAGAAATACTTATTGTATACAATCATCATATCAATCCCAATTTTAAGTATAAATATGAAATTTCTCCACTGTTTAGATTCGTGTCCATAATGTATTGTAACATAGAAACTAGGGCTGACAGATTAATAATACCCAAGCGTATTCATCAATATAATGGCTGGATGGAGTCATCTACGCTGAGCAGTCATCATGCCAAGTTTCTCCATAATGTTACCCCATAGGGGCAAACAGGACATGTCTATGGTAAGAGAAAGATACAATCTTAGCTCCACCATGAGACACGTGGAAAGTAAAATGCTAAGTAACTGGTACTTGAAAAATGTGTTTAATACCTAAAGGGATTGTTTTGTGAAAACCTGACAATCAGGATAAAAAAGTAATATGGTATCAAAAGATCTTGGAATAGACAGAGCAGGGATTATTTTCTCTTGTGAACAAGTGCAAAATGAAAAAAGATCAGTTCAGCTCACGTCCCTTCCATTGTTGACATGAGTTCCCTTAAGTTGGTGCTACGTTTCGGACAAACTTGTCCTTCGTCGTATGGTATCGAAAGATTTTAGAACAGACAGAGCAGGGATTATTTTCTCTTGGCTGGACATGTGTCTCATTTTAAGACCATCAAGTTTCACAGTGTTGTATCACAAAACAATGGGGCACATTTACTCACCCGATCCCCGCGCAATCCCCGATCCTGACTGTCCAATGAGGATTCATGAAGATTGTGCGCCCAATATCCTGCATGTGTCGCTTCCCCGCTCAGGTCCCCGGAGTTCACCTTCTTCTTGTAACTGCTTGGGCTTGCGACACAATCTTCAAGTGCAATCCCGCGGTTTGCATGAATCCCTCAGAACAGCTCCCCCACAGTCATATAAAATTCATAACAGTAGCCCCCTAGTATCCTATAAAATTCATAAAGCCCCCCTCATAATAAACTTATAAAGCCCCCCCACTCATAACAAATCCATAAAGCCCCCCCCCACTCATAAAGCCCCCCACACACAGTATAGCACCCCTTTCCTTCAAAATCCATAATAGGACATATCAGTGCTCATTATAAAAATAATAAAATCTGTACTTACCAAGCTTCCTCCTCTTATCGTCCTGCTGCTCCTCTTCTGCGCAGTATACACAGGCCTCTCTCTGACTCATATGTGCGTGATGGCATTCGTCGCTGCGCGTCGCTTTGCTTGATGATGACAGGCACCGCCTCACGTGCTCCTGGGTCATAGAGAGAGCTCTGCATGGGTCTTTTTTGAGATGGCTGGTGCTGCCTCCGTAAGTGCTGGGGATGGCTCATACCTATCTCAGGCAGATACAGGCCCTCCCCAGCACCGGGCCCGGTCGTGGTCGCACACCCTGCAAAGTTGATTGTTACGCCCCTGATGGTAGATGTGTCTTAGTAAGGAACATTGTTCCTCAGGACTTCTTTTATTATACCTCTATATCCTGTGATCACGGAAATATAGAGTTATAAAAGTTATGCAAATTATCCCGGGCTACGTCACCTAAGCATCTTAGGGAGCCTACTTTTTTTAATGTTTGCACACCCCCGCAGCGTCAGTGGCCACACCCGGCTTTGCACCCCTCCCGAGTGCATAAATAGGTGACGAGCAGAGCCGATAGTTCTAGTGTTCGTTAGGTATAGAGTTATAATAAAAGAAGTACTGAGAAAGGATGTTCCCTCTGGAACTTCTTACTAGGACACATCTACCATCACTAATCTGATACCAATGTGTCCAATACTTGACCATCCCTTCCTTCTTCCACAAAGTAGATGTCCTTTAAATCTCTCATTTTGACTATTCCACCCAAGGGATGACAACACGATGGGAGAATGGAGCGGAGAGAAGACCTTGGCCACCATGTAAGGGAAGGATCACCGGCATTGCAGAGCACCAGCTCCATCGAAATGCCAAGCTCAGGTTCTTAAGTTTTTGACTTCTCTAATTTCCTCTCAATCACTCATTCTATCTCTTATATTTCTACCGCTCCATACCCTACCACATAGATGAACATCAACCATGTCCATAAATGATAGTTTTCTGGCCTATTGTACAAGGCCTCCTACCATCCTACCTGCTTGTAGGTGTCGTTGAAAAAAAAAACATTGGGCTGTTGGATGTTGATATGTCCAAAACTTCTGTCCTTCAAAAATAGGCGCTGCTTCCAAGTATCTAAGTATTTCTGATCTACCGGCAGAAATGTAATCAGTGATGTCATCAGGAGAGGAAATGACATCATGAAGGATAGTTAGACTTGTCCATGGAGTAATCCAAGGCCTTCCATCTGGTAGGAACTTTCTCCCCTCTTCCTATTCAGAACATATTCAGGCTTGGTTGAGCCAACTGTCTATGCGTATGGTAAATTGTGAGATCTATCAGCCAAATTATGTTTTGGACAATCAGTATGTAATGGCCAGTCTAAAAGTGGTGAGGTTTTCCTTGGTAATATTTTTATGATGGCTGAGCACATGTCCCTTAGAGGAAACTTACCATTTGTTTTTATGCACTATGAACCAAAAATACCTTAGCTACACTGATGCAGAAACATATCTTGTTTAATCTCTGAACCAAGTGGCTTTGAAAAAACAATTATAAAATTATGATAATAAGGCTATGTTGCTCCTGTGGCTGCCCCGGCGCTTCTCCTCTTACCCAAATTACACACTGCTACAGAGAATGATGTAATCACTGTGTTGTCCCTGACAGGCAGAAGTAATCAATCGCTGCACCATGCCTCAAATGCTGTGTATTAGTCATCCATCCCAGGTTGATTAGTCCTGTCTGGACGGTTCAGGCAGCTCTTTTATGCATGGAAGACAGTCTACACCCAGCTTTCCCAAAGTCTTGAATTTTAGAATTGTTTATTTGAGCAAAACTACTCGGTTCAGGGATTAAACAAGATATGTTTCTGCATCAGTGTATCTACAGCATTTTTAAGATGTGTTCACAATGGATAAAAACAAAGGGTTGATTTCCTTTAAAGAGGACCTGTCACCCCATTTATCGGCACTAGGAGCTGCTTACTAAAGTCCTAGTGCTCGATCAAACGCCGCACTGTTAGAGTGATAGCGTTACCGGAAACCTCCGGTAACGCTATCTAACACTGCGGCGGGTATAGTGTAATACAAGCTGTCCGATGTATTCATGATGGGGGGTTCGGGGCGCTGCCTCTACCCCGGACCGCCCCGCTCGCTCCATAGGCCCGCAGTGACTGCCACGTGCTAGGCGGCAGTCACCGCCCCTAGCCACGCCCCAACCCCGCCCCCTCATGAATACGTCGGACAGCTTTGCGAGCAGTCCGACAATTACACTATACCCTGCCGCAGTGTTAGATAGCGTTACCGGAGGTTTCCGGTAACGCTATCACTATAACACTGCGGCGTTTGATCGAGCACTAGGAGCTGCTTACTTTAGTAACATCTCCTAGTGCCGATAAATTGGGTGACAGGTCCTCTTTAACATAAAACGTAAAAACGTTACAAACCTCTCTCCGATCCCCTATTGCCTCATCAAACTCCCGATACACAGGAAATGGGTGGAGCTGACCTCCCAGCCAATCAGACACCTTCCTCCATACAAGTCAATGAATTCGGATTCGCTCTATACCCACTGTGTCCCCAGAAATGTTTCATCCAGATCATTGTAATTGCAATGTAAATGTTTAATTGCACCCCGTACATTTCCGATCCCCGCTCGCCTCCAAAAACAAAAATATATTACAGCTGCCAAAATCTGCCTGATTATGTAAAACTCCCTGGAAACGGATTTGCCTCCTCAAAATCATATTTTATCTTCAAAATCAATGGAATATCTACCTGTTCGTCTTGTGCGTTAGATGTCTATCACCCCCCCCCCCCCCCTGGATCACATTGCTTTCCAGAGACCATGGAGGAACCCTCCCTAGATACAGAATATATCATAAAATACAATTACACTTGTACATTATGGAGAAGGCTGAAATATATAACTGCTTATGCTGTGAATTCCACCCCAGGAGGACGAGAAATGACACTCATCTGTGTGTAAATCATGTTATCCGAGCACTTATCTTTCTGGGGCTGTCAACAATTTGTGTATGTGATCGAGAGCAGCCACAATCCAGCTCCTCTCTAAAAGGGCTGAAATTGGAGGATTAGCGCCATTATCTCACGCTCATGCCGTCCCGGCGTTGCGAACGATTGTGGATCATTAAGACTTCAAATAAAAATATCATCAATGTACGATGGAGCGGATGTGGGGGGGGGATTTATGAGTAAGAGGGACATTTATACAACGTCTATGCACAAAGATGGGAACAATTGTGGTGGAAGACTGTGATAATCTTCTTAGGACTGATATTATTAGCACTTGAGGGTCCATTAGACAACTATAATGATGGCCTCAGTGGGTCTAGACATTATAAATATAGCATTATTATATCATAGTACATAGGATTTAAAGGGGATTTATCAAGTGTTGCGCCATTGCATGATGGAAACCCCTGCCAAGCGGTGGCTATATCAAGAGACTCCGGCTTCCTAATATCTGGTGGGCACCCACACTGCCGGAAAGTTCTATGCCGGGTGTTGTCTGGCTTGTATTATAACCTGAGCCATACTAAGGGTTGGTCTACTTCTCAGGATCGGCTCCGGGTTTCAGTAGACCCCTGGGCGACAGCACCTCAGTGGGCTCCTTAGCAGTGAACTCACATTGTGCCACTAAAATTTCAAAAACTACAACAGTCCCCTGTTCCCTAAAATATTCCCTAGTTTATCATCCCAAACAGCCCCTGCATGGTTATTTTATATAAGCCCCCTCACCCCCTATGGATTTATTAAATACAGCCCCCTCACCCCCTATCGATTTATTAGATACAGCTCCCTCACCCCCTATGGATTTATTAGATACAGCCCCCTCACCCCCTATCGATTTATTAGATACAGCCTCCCTCACCCCCATGGATTCCTTATATACAGCCTTATGTGGGCCCCCCCAGCAGCTCTGGTCCCCAGCATTTGCCCAGGTATGCCCAGAGCTGGAGTGGGCCCTGCCACTCCTCAGTCAGGGACAACGCTCTATAAGTCCCTCCAAGTCCACTTGGCATGGAGGGGTGTAAAGGGGTAAACAGATAAATCCCCCGGTATATTCTTACAGTGTTGATCCAGAGATAGACAAAAATCCTAAATGCCAGAAATTAAATAGCCCACAGTAGAGGAAAAAATTCCCTCTGGACTCCAAATATGGGAATCGAAATAAATCAGTGGATCCACTCAAAATAAGATCCTATGATCCCCCATAATTCGTCGATAGGCTAAGTATGAAGGATTATTTGAGCATCCTTGAGCATGGGTCGTCGGAGGATATAAGTGACCAACAAGTATCCCTTATGTGTGATAAATCTTATGTTAATTGTTTTTTTTCTTACATAGGATGAGAAAATAATTTATAATCCCTGACAAGGAATTCCATAGAAATAATAATTTTTCTAAAGTGGCTAAAAATTAGGTCTCCAAAATCAAGTCCCACAAGCCTACCAGGTGACCTAAAATCCTATAATAATCCATAAGATAGGGTCTAAGTTTATTCTTTGATTCACCAATGCAAGAAGGTCATGTGTAAGTGACATGAATAACTAGAATATTAAACTCAAGATGAGGAAGATCGGAGACTATGTCAGGAAGCAGCAAGGACCTTCCAGACAAGGGTCCTACTCGTATACTCGCCAAAGTTCAGCCAGAGTAGAGATAACAGCTACAGGTCTGAGAGCTCGTTGAGTAAGGTTTGAGGAAAAGTATGGGCTAAGGGATACGATACGATGCTGAATTAAGATTCTGACCGGTCCGGTAACCCAAGTCTCTCACAGCTAAGAAGCTGTGGAAGAAGGAGCAAGTTTGAGGAGACAGGTTTGGCAATCTATACAGAGTCTACAATGGAGCAGCTGGGGAACGGTGGGTAACATCTTGTTATGTTAGGAGCCCCTGTAGTGCCTTTCTTTAACCATTTACTTAATATTGTTATTTCCCCTTTTAGGTTTCAAGGTTCCGGCATAACATTAAGTGTTCCAGTGTCCAAGGATGAATCGGGGCGGAGAAAGAGATTTACGACTATTTACGAGAAACGTAGTAAACATCGTGTCCTTCATTGTAAACACAACTGTCAATAAAATTTCATCTTCAAGTTGAACCCAAAGCGAGGTGATCGGTGATTACGGAAACATCATAACACGGAATCAGAATAGACAAATGTTTATGGTAAATTCACTTACAATTTCAGTTGATAAATTATATTTCGGAAAATGATAAATGTATGGAGTTACCCATTACTAGACACCTCTGGCAGTGCTGATCTCTTAGGGGAACATAGGACAAACGTACTAAAGGTTTGAAGGCTCCTTCTAGCAATGAGTGTGAGTTTGACCGACTTTACTCAGACCTGTATGTTGGATCTAAATATTCCACAAAAATGGCTGCCCAATGTCTTGGACTTGTCTTGGACTTGGACGTCTTTGTATGTAGTGTCCAGATTTTCATCTATGTCTTTGAAGGTAATCTACCATCTACCATTGGCAATCTACTTTCTGAAGTAATTCCGGTGGTAGATTCCCCCTCCCGGCACCATCCCCAGACCCTTTTTACCTTATCCTTTTATGTAGCATTTCCGAAAATAAATGTTAACAATATGCAATATAGTTTCAGAGGCTACTAGGGGCATGGAGTTGACCATGTGAGCTCTGGTGGCTGCCCGAATCACCCACTATGAATACGGACCGGCTGACTACATATATCAATAGCACCCGTGTTAAGACACAGGTGTCACTGATACGCAGAGTCTGTCTGTATGCCCTGCTCTGTACAGTGTGCAGGACTCAGGCGGCGTGTGATGACATCATCACTCACTGCCCCCATCCCTGCACTGAGACGAGAGAAGAAGAGATGGCAGCAACATGGGGACAGGCAGGTATTATTTTTATTTATATATATGTATATAAAGTGTGGGTAGGGGAGTCTATATATAGACTGGAGGTTGGTGCTGTTTCTGTACATTGACTGTGGGGTGAGGTTTGTGTGCTGTATATAGCTATATATAGCTGTATATAAACTGTGGGGGGGGGGTGTTCTGTGGTGGGTGTGTTCTTTGGGGGGGGTGGCGTATATAGGGTGGGGGTGTGTTCTGTGGTTGTATATAGACTGTGGGGGTGTGTGGCGTATATAGGGTGGGTGTATGAGCTGTATATAGCAGGTGGGGTGTGTTCTATGGCTGTATATAGCAGGTGGGGGTGTGTTCTATGGCTGTATATAGAAGGTGGGGGTGTGTTCTATGGCTGTATATAGCAGGTGGGGGTGTGTTCTATGGCTGTATATAGAAGGTGGGGGTGTGTTCTATGGCTGTATATAGAAGGTGGGGGTGTGTTCTATGGCTGTATATAGCAGGTGGGGGTGTGTTCTATGGCTGTATATAGAAGGTGGGGGTGTGTTCTATGGCTGTATATAGAAGGTGGGGGTGTGTTCTATGGCTGTATATAGAAGGTGGGGTGTGTTCTATGGCTGTATATAGACTGTGGGGATGTGTGGCGTATACATAGGGTGGGGGTGTTAGCTGTATATAGACAGTCGGGATGTGTTCTGTGGCTGTATATAGACTGTCTGGGTGTGAGCTGTATATATACTGTGGGGGGTGTACATACTGGGAGTGTGGGGGGACCTGTTTATAGGGATGTGGTCACATGATGCATTTCTGTTGTGTTTTAAAACGCATCATGAAACAAACACATCATCAAATGCATATATAGCCGAGGATCATGGGTGGGGGACTGTATATATATCTGTCATTCTGTTTACCTACCTATCTATAACGTATCTCTTATCTATCCATCTAGAAACAAATTTGCAGCAGTCCAGTCCAGGTATCAGGTGAAATAAGCCGTGAACTTTATTTCAAGCTTTGGCCTATATATTTATCTTTATAGGTAAAGGGGAGAGATTTCTCATACAGTAGGGACTTCTAGAGAGGACATTTTATCCCCTCCCTGAGGGGGCTGGGAGTTTAATGATGACAAATATGGGGACATTTTCTATAATCATATATTCTGTTCATATGTATCGGTGCAAAAAAGCAACAAATCATAAAAAAGTCTAAACCTTATTATATTTTAAAAAATGTTGGAATATAATTAAAAATAGTCGGATATTTGGGGTTTCATATAGATCTTATTTGTTTTTGGAAACTCATCCAGGGGAACAAAACTGGGTCATTATTCAACAGCTGTTTTTATTTTTTAGCTTTTCGATTTCTTTGGTTTTAATAGAGATAAAATCTTCCCTTTTAGCTAAAACCCTAGTTCCCTCAGGTGGTTTCTTCTACGACGCTTACACGAAAGAGTAATTTTTGTAATGGGTTATCGAACATATTTGTCTCCTTCAGTTTAGCTGCCGGTGCGCCTTCTGAAGTCAGGAACTGCTGTTTTTGAAAAAATAGCCAAGGTCTACGGAAAATCGGTTGTCCTAGTAAGACAACATATTCTCCAAAGGGAGCCGCCCCAATAATAATGATCCGATCCTGCCCTAGCTTGTTACACCCTGTTGTCCTTCATCCACATACATACTTCCGTGATAACCTTACACAGACCTAAATGAGGGACCTGCTTCAGGGTAGACTCCTAAACAAATTATTTGGAGCTCCAGTGGTAAAGACATTGGGGCTCATTTACTAAGGGTCCCGTGGACGCATTTTCGTCAGGTTTTCCGACATTTTCAGCGATTGTGTCGCACGGGATTGGATTTTGTTGCAATTGTGCTGGCTTTCATGAGACACAAATCAGGGGGGTGGGCCGTCGGACGATCCGACGGATTCGGACAAACCGCAGGATTTAACTTTAAGATTGTGTGGCAAGCCAAGCACTTACATGCACCGGGAAGAAGAAAGTGAATTTCGGCGGACCTGAGCGGGGAAGCGACACGGAGCAGGAGCGGGGCAGCGCCACGCAGCGATCCGTGACATGGATCGCGAGGGCACCAGTGACACAATGGGGGTCATTTACTAAGGGCCTGATTCGTGTTTTCCCGACGTGTTACCCGAATATTTCCGATTTGCGCTGATTTCCCCTGAATTGCCCCGGGCGCACGTGATCGGATTGTGGCGCATCGGCATGCACGCAACGGAAATCGGGGGGCGTGGCCGAACGAAAACCCGACGGATTCGTAAAAGCCGCCCCATTTAAAAAAAAAATGTGTTGCGGAGCTTGCACTTACCTTCACTCAGCCCAAGCCGGTGAACTCCAGCACGTTCCGATGCTTTTCAGCGCAGCAGCGCCACCTGGTGGACGTCGGAGGAACTACCTTAATAAATCCCGTCCGGACCCGAATCCACCGCACAGAGAACGCGCCGCTGGATCGCGAATGGACCGGGTAAATAAATCTGCCCCAATGAGAGCACAACAATTTGAAAATTCAATTGTCACTGGGACAAAAAAAAAAAATTTCTCTGGAGTTACAATTATAAAATATACCTGTTCTGACTTACATACAAATTCAACGCAAGTACAAACCTAAGGATCCTATCCTGTACGTAACTGCCTGTAGATGTAGAGATGTCCAGGTGTCCACGTGAGACAATCCTTTCAAGTCAATGCAAGACATTTTTTTTACTTTTCTACCAAACTATGCGCTCTACGAAAACTTTCGCAGGGAAGCATCTGGTGCCGCGCCATGGGGCACAGAATGAGACTTCTGTAATCGAACCCGCTCATTTCTATAGAACAGAATGAAGCTAGAAGTGATCTAAGGACAGAAGTTAATAAAGTCTGTGAAAAATGACATCTAATCGAAAGCAAATTTACAAGGAGTGGTTTAATTCCGTTAAGTCTTAAATTTCTCCGCAGATTACCGAGGAGAGAACGCTCCGCCGATAGGCAGCCGTCATTCTTCTTACTTCTGTCCCCATGTTTTCTCCAGCATAATCCGTTTATTGATTACGCGCGAGGAGTTTCTCCTCGTCCGGATGTTTTTCTTCCTTTTTAACTTCTAATTTTTTTAATTCGGCTTTTATCTAAACAAGTTCATTAACGCGTCGCCATAATTACATTGGCGTAATTCTCCGAGGCGTAGCTGTGATTACCAATATGAATAGGGATGACTGCTGGCAGCTTCTATTATCTTGATCTAAAATTTATTCCTATTTACCACCCAATGGTTAACATCTCGGAATCGACCACATGTTCCTCTCGGGGGAAGGCACGACTCCTTCTCACGCTGAATGGGGGGTTGATAAACATTGTAATTTAGTCTTCTGGGCTATTTTAATTCTTCATCTATCCATAGAGTTCTGAATTCCGAGCCTCGGCGTGACGGGTGAATGGCACTTTGGATCGGCAAGGCCGGTAAGGTGTGCATTTAACGTCGGAGGCTGGTGTGCCAATGCTTGAAGCGGAAAGTGTAGGGTTTTGCTCGGGGAATAAATGTTTTTCATTATACCGCCTGGTATTGTGATTTCCATGTCCTCGTCCTCTGACTCTCTCTAATGAGAGGCACTTGTGTTGAGAACGTTATCCGACCGCTCTTGGGTCTCTGATTTCAAACAACTCGGCTGCTGACATAGAAAGGAAGACATGTAAAAAATTTTATTAATATTTCAGATGCCGGCTGTTTAGCTCCGTGAAAAGGATCGGTGCCGGTGACAGCCAAACACACTCTTAGAGTCTGCATTAATAGGTTCCATTTAATATCGAGGGCTTGCTCCACGCTGCTTTGAGAAGAGTTGTTCCCGATGCAGACGAGTTCTTTCTCCTACAAGGCTTTCTCGGTGCAAAGACGGCTCTTTGTTTGGCGTATGAAAAGCCATTTAGAGGAGTAAAAGCAATTCCTAGATTATTTCTGTTTGTGCGTTTCCATTTGGTCCTCCAAATCTGCCACGACTACTTATTCCTGTGGGGCCTGAGAAGAAAAAATACGTATCCACCAGCCTTGTGGAACAAAGACACAGACTTGTCGAGAACAATGGGAAAAGTTGACTTTATGGGCCTCTTATTGGCGTTGGCCGTAGGCGAAGGGAAAGAAAAAAAAGGACCAAAAATGTTATTGGATTGTGGATTGTAATGGTGGGAGCAATTTTGGGAGGATTTCGTTAACAAAAGTCGCACGAGTAAAAAAAATACGGAAATAAGTAAAATTTTTTGTAAAATGTTGTCAAAAAGAATTATGTTAACTTCGAGCTCTTGATTGGCCTTGATTAAATGGAAGCAAAAAAAAGTTTTAGAAGGTGGAATGAATTTTAAAGGGATTGGCCACTTTACCTCATGTTTTTTGTATTGTGTCTGTAAATGTGTGTGTGTGTGTGTGTGTGTGGGGGGGCAGGACCATTTACCAAGATTAATAGTTCTTCTCCCCTTCCCTGATATAAAAAGTGAAGATTTTTATCTCATCAGCCGGAGATTCCTGACCATAAAATGGCCACAGAAGGAGGGTCATGTGATCTTATCTGTCCATGAACAATCGCCCTGCCAGGACCTTAATCATATATTCATGAATACTATCATAAGGTCCTGGCAGGGTGATTGCTCATGGACAGGTAGAGATCACATGACCCTCCATCTGTGGCCATTTTATGGTCAGGAATCTCTGGCTGATGAGGTAAAAGACCGGAGGATTCACTTTACATATCAAGAAAGCGGAGCAGAACTATTACTAGATGTATATTGGTAACTTACCTCATATCCTGCCCCCCATTACAGAAAACATGAGGTAAAGTGGTCAACCCCTTTAAGTAATTTTATTATATTACTTTGTTATATTCCATTTTTTCAGCAAAAAAACTGGAATAGTTAACAAAATATCAAAAAAACACCTATTAGCAAAATATAATGTTGACTTTTAGGCTCCTGATTGACATTGACCATAGGGAAACCGGGGAAAAAAAACGTACCAAAAAGTTTTATTGGGCTGTAATGGTGGAATTAATAAATTAATTCCAGGTGGTTTTGGTCAACTATAAATACTGGAAAGCTGCAATAAATAACTATAACGGGATTTCAAAAATGTATTCAAAATTTATAATCATTTGTAATTTAAAATATCTTTTTAATTTGGAATAATCATTCATAGGAGGTCATTTACTAAGGGCCCGATTCGCGGTTTCCCGACGTGTTACCTGAATATTTCCGATTTGCGCCGATTGTACCTGAATTGCCCCGGGATTTTGGCGCACGCGATCGGATTGTGGCGCATCGGCGCTGGCATGCACGCGACGGAAATCGGGGGGTGTGGCCGAACGAAAACCCGACGTATTCGGAAAAACCGCCGCATTTAAAAAAAATAAATTTGTCGAGGCGCTTGCACTTACCTTCACTCAGCCCGGCTCAGTGAACTCCAGCGCGTTCCGATGCTTTTCAGCGCAGCAGCGCCACCTGGTGGACGGCGGAGGAACTACCATCATAAATCCCGTCCGGACCCGAATCCAGCGCCGAGAACGCGCCGCTGGATCGCGAATGGGCCGGGTAAGTAAATCTGCCCCATAATTTTTTTTTTCGCACCAATTTTTTTTAATTTGATGCTTATAATTTCATCCAAATATAAGACATTACCATAGAATAATTATATTATTATAATTATTATTATTATTATAAAACTGCTGATTTGCCACATATAAGCAAAAATAAAAATCCCCCACCCACCACAGGTCCAATACATTTTAATTATTTTTTTTTTTATTCTAGGCAAATGAAAAGACAAAAACTTTTATAAAAAGAAAAGCAACAACCCATCAAAATAATAAAAATAATAATAATAATAATAATAAAGAATGTTGACTCTACGGCTCCTGATTGACGTTGACCGAATGCAGGTTGAAAGAAACAACCTGAAGCCAAGATCTCCAAGGATTGGGAAGGAGAAATCAGTTTCATGCGATTCTATTACTGCAGCAGGTAAGTAGCAATATTAACAAATAATAAAAATAGCAGAGTAAAAAAATCTATGTGGAAATAACTTAGGAAATGAATATTTTGTTACTATAGTCACACAAATTATCTCCATCTCAGACCGTTTAACATTTGTTGAGTTATCGGTGACAATAATAATATGTAATTCCACTTATTCGCTGACTTGTGCAGCAGATTAGTAACGTAGTAACGTAACATAGTAACATAATGACATTGCATAGTATGTACTAATAGAATAAGATGCCGTAGTAACATAGTAACAAAGCATAGTACATAGTAAGGCCTTAAAAATCAGCAGAATTTTACCCCTCACACCGTAACCTTTGCGGGTAAAGGGTTAAAAGCCCTTTCTATATCACCTAAAATGATCTGGCACAGAGGCACTGAACCTTAATTACAGCCATTTTTCGCATATGCAAATGAGTAGAGATGAGTCTACTTCTGAAGAGAAGAGTCAAGTTTTTTTCAGGCCGCAAGTAAACCACACCCCCTTCTCCTTATCATCCTTCTTCCTTTCTTCCCACTCTGGTTTCCACTTTGACAACTTCTGCTGAATTCCCTCTTGCTAAGGAGACAGAAAATTACTACAGTGTCAGCCTGCATTGAAGTCTATGCAGAGCGGAGGGGGAGCAGTTATTCACAACAGTTAGGTCGATTGTTACAAGCCTTAAAGGGGACCTGTCAGGTCAATTTGGGACCCTAAACCAACTACAGGGCCTTATAGACCTGTGGTTTAGGGTCCCAAATCTACCTTATTGCAATCTTTAGATGTTAAAAAATGAAGAACAAAAACTTTCAAACTTTCTGTGATATGAGTCCAATGAGGCACATCCGACTCACATCAGAAAATCTTGAGCCGGCCCCTCCTTTCACAATGCAGGAAGGGAGACGAGACAGACATGTGGTGCACCTACGGTAAGAAGTAGGAGGTGTGGTTTACTTGTAGTCTGAAGAAAACTTGACTCTTCTCTTCAGAAGTAGACTCATCTCTACTCATTTGCATATGATAAAAATGGCTGTAGTTAAGGTACGGTGCCTCTGTGCCAGATAATTTTAGGTGATATAGAGAGGGCTTTTAACCCTTTACCCACAGGAGTAATGATGAGAGGGGTAAAATCCTGGTCATAGGTCCATTCTCTGGCTCCACTTGAGGGAACGATGAGAGTACGAGGGACATGGTGAGTATCAAGCATTTTCTCTTCTTTCCGGAATACATAAAATTCAATCAGGACGATTTGGGACATTAAACCACCGGTCCATATGGACCTGTTGGGGGTTTAGTGTCCAAAATTGCCCCGACAGCTTCCCTTTAAGTTGAATGCAACCTACCGATTTATGAAAAGTTTACTGAACCATGTGATACGTTCTCGTTAGGTTGTCAGTCTTGTGTAGGTCCCAGCCACGTCTTTTATTCCTGAAGGAAATGGTACATGAGTGGTAGACACTCCTACGTGTGATTGCTACACCACTGATTGGGGTGATAGTAGGGGTTCCATCTACTTCAGTGGAGATCACAGGCCCTGGAAAGAAAAGCTCTAAAATATCGTAAAACTTACATTCCAAAAATAACATTTCATAAAGTAGCTTCACCTCTCTACACGGAATAGTGGAGATAAGTAGATGTTTCCAGGAACATATGAAATAGATTCTTTAGTGAGTTTATTAAAGGTCATCTCCACCCAAAGCGAAAGAAATGTTTTTTTGATGAAGTTAGTAGAGGAAGATGAGGAATAAAACTTACTCATTGTCTGCTGCGGTCTTTCCTTAGAAAGAAGGAACATGGAGATCAGGCAAAAGTTACATTTTTTGTGTGATGCGTCGGGATGAGCGGAATAATTCCAGTTCGGTTTTACTAGCATTGACCACAGGTATTGAAGGGTTTGTCCAACATTGATCACGGGTATTGAAGGGTTTGTCCAACATCGATCATGGGTATTGAAGGGTTTGTCCAACATCGATCACAGGTATTGAAGGGTTTGTCCAACATCGATCATGGGTATTGAAGGGTTTGTCCAACATCGATCACAGGTATTGAAGGGTTTGTCCAACATCGATCACAGGTATTGAAGGGTTTGTCCAACATCGATCATGGGTATTGAAGGGTTTGTCCAACATCGATCATGGGTATTGAAGGGTTTGTCCAACATCGATCACGGGTATTGAAGGGTTTGTCCAACATCGATCATGGGTATTGAAGGGTTTGTCCAACATCGATCATGGGTATTGAAGGGTTTGTCCAACATCGATCACGGGTATTGAAGGGTTTGTCCAACATCGATCACAGGTATTGAAGGGTTTGTCCAACATTGATCATGGGTATTGAAGGGTTTGTCCAACATCGATCACAGGTATTGAAGGGTTTGTCCAACATCGATCATGGGTATTGAAGGGTTTGTCCAACATCGATCACAGGTATTGAAGGGTTTGTCCAACATCGATCATGGGTATTGAAGGGTTTGTCCAACATCGATCACAGGTATTGAAGGGTTTGTCCAACATTGATCACAGGTATTGAAGGGTTTGTCCAACATCGATCACAGGTATTGAAGAGTTTGTCCAACATTGATCACGGGTATTGAAGGGTTTGTCGAACATTGATCACAGTTATTGAAGGGTTTGTCCAACATCGATCATGGGTATTGAAGGGTTTGTCCAACATTGATCACAGTTATTGAAGGGTTTGTCCAACATTGATCACGGGTATTGAAGGGTTTGTCCAACATTGATCATGGGTATTGAAGGGTTTGTCCAACATTGATCACAGTTATTGAAGGGTTTGTCCAACATTGATCACGGGTATTGAAGGGTTTGTCCAACATCGATCACAGGTATTGAAGGGTTTGTCCAACATTGATCACAGGTATTGAAGGGTTTGTCCAACATCGATCACGGGTATTGAAGGGTTTGTCCAACATCGATTACGGGTATTGAAGGGTTTGTCCAACATTGATCACAGGTATTGAAGGGTTTGTCCAACATCGATCACAGGTATTGAAGGGTTTGTCCAACATCGATCACGGGTATTGAAGGGTTTGTCCAACATCGATCACGGGTATTGAAGGGTTTGTCCAACATCGATCACAGGTATTGAAGGGTTTGTCCAACATCAATCACGGGTATTGAAGGGTTTGTCCAACATTGATCACAGGTATTGAAGGGTTTGTCCAACATCAATCACGGGTATTGAAGGGTTTGTCCAACATTGATCACAGGTATTGAAGGGTTTGTCCAACATCGATCACAGGTATTGAAGGGTTTGTCCAACATCGATCACAGGTATTGAAGGGTTTGTCCAACATTGATCACAGTTATTGAAGAGTTTGTCCAACATCGATCACGTGTATTGAAGGGTTTGTGCAACATTGATCACAGGTATTGAAGGGTTTGTCCAACATCGATCACAGGTATTGAAGGGTTTGTCCAACATCGATCACAGGTATTGAAGGGTTTGTCCAACATCGATCACAGGTATTGAAGGGTTTGTCCAACATCGATCACAGGTATTGAAGGGTTTGTCCAACATCGATCACAGGTATTGAAGGGTTTGTCCAACAGCGATCACGGGTATTGAAGGGTTTGTCCAACATTGATCACGGGTATTGAAGGGTTTGTCCAACATCGATCACAGGTATTGAAGGGTTTGTCCAACATCGATCACAGGTATTGAAGGGTTTGTCCAACATCGATCACTGGTGAAGTCCAGGTTTGGGGGAGAATCAAACATTGTTGGTCATGGGGTTACATTGGAGAAGAGGGAAATAGCTCTGTGTTAGAGTAAAAGGACCTTTTACAATGGTTGTGCCCCAGTTCTCGAGATGACACTGGTTGACTCCATGTGGTGGAACCTGCAGCTTCTAGACACATATGGCAAATCCTATGAAACTGGAATTCATTTGTTTATAGAAATGTTTTGTCTGCCCGTGAGCCCATAGGAGTGTATGGGGGACGTATATCGGCCGTATATACATCGGCCGTATATACGTCCCCCATACATGTGTGTAAATGTAGCCTTACACACATTTATGCACTGATAAATACTGGGGCAGATTTACTTACCAGGGCCATTTGCGATCC
Source organism: Engystomops pustulosus (assembly GCF_040894005.1). Lineage (NCBI taxonomy): Eukaryota > Metazoa > Chordata > Amphibia > Anura > Leptodactylidae > Engystomops > Engystomops pustulosus. The sequence goes on along the minus strand of NC_092419.1, from coordinate 12,739,229 downwards.
AGCGGCGCGTTCTCTGCAGTGGATTCGGGTCCGGCCTGGATTTATTAAGGCAGTTCCTCCGCCGTCCACCAGGTGGCGCTGCTACGCTGAAAAGCATCGGAACGCACTGGAGTTCACGGAGCCGGGCTGAGTGAAGGTAAGTGCAAGCTCCGTGACGGATTTTTTTTTTAAATGCAGCGTTTTTTCCGAATCCGTCGGGTTTTCGTTCGGCCACGCCCCCCGATTTCCGTTGCGTGCATGCCAGCGACGATGCGCCAAAATCCGATCGCGTGCTCCAAAATCCCGGGGTAATTCAGGGGAAATCGGCGCAAATCGGAAATATTCGGGTAACACGTCGGGTAAACGCGAATCCTTAGTAAATGACCCCCACTGTGTTTACTTACCCGGTCCTGTTGCAATCCTGTGGCACATTCTCCGGCGATGATTCGGGTCTTTCGGCGATTCACTGAGCTCGTGCGTCGAACTTCCGGCAGGTGTCACTGCTGCACCGAGGTCCGCCGGAGTTCACCATCTGGTGCATTTAAGTGCTTGATTTTGCGACACTATCCATTTTTTTAATTCCGCAATTTTTCCAAATCTGTCAGGCTTTCCGACGGCCACGCCCCACGATTTCCGTCGCGTCAATGTCGGAGCGATTTTGCGGGCGGAATTCGGCGCAAAACGGAAATAGTCGGGAAACCCGACAAAAGTGCGGCCGCGGAGCCCTTAGTAAATGAGCCCCTATGATTTGCCTGGACACTGTGAAGTTCCTTATTTCTCCTGTGGTGGCGCTGTTTTCTCAGAAATCCCATCGGACTCATCTGCTTTTAATGGTAACATTGAGGCGAGAGTAACTCAGGTGAAGATTTTGTTCTTCCCGATGATGTGACCTCTTGCTGCTGACACTACAGTAATAACAGAAGAAAAATAATTATTTTGACAGTCTGCAATTTCTTTGTCTCTTTGTTTCAGCTTAACAACCACCTTCTGTTTGGAGATGTGCGCTTTAGGATTCTACTTCTCAGAAAGTTTTCCAACTTTTCTTCACTCAGTTTTTGTCATCTGTTATTTGGGGTGCTGAAGATATGGAACAGAAAGCATCGAGTCTTTTTAGTGTGATGTAGCCGACTCCTTATAACACTCAGCTCCGATTACTGTCTGTGATATAACAAGCAGTGCACCTGTGTGACATCACATGACCAGGCATATTACGAGCCGTGCACCTGTGTGACATCATATGATCAATGATATAATGAGCCATCCATCTGTGTGACATCACATGACCAGGGATATAATGAGCCATGCACTTGTGTGACATCACATGACCAGGTATATTATGAGCCGTGCACCTGTGTGACATCACATGACCAGGGATATAATGAGCCATGCACCTGTGTGACATCAAATGACCAGGGATATAATGAGCCGTGCACCTGTGTGACATCACATAAACAGGGATATAAAGAGCCGTGCACCTGAGCCATGTACCTGTGTGATATAACATGACCAGGAATCTAACAAGCAGTGCACCTGTGTGACATCACATGACCAGGCATATTACGAGCCGTGCACCTGTGTGACATCACATGATCAGGGATATAATGAGCTGTGCACCTGTGTGACATCACATGACCAGGGATATAAGGAGCCATGCACCTGTGTAACATCACATGACCAGGGATATAATGAGCCATGCACCTGTGTAACATACCATGACCAGGGATATAACGAGCCATCCATCTGTGTGACATCACATGACCAGGGATATTACGAGCCATGCACCTGTGTGACATCACATGACCAGGTATATAATGAGCTGTGCACCTGTGTGACATCACATGACTAGGGATATAATGAGCCATGCACCTGTGTGACATCAAATGACCAGGGATATAATGAGCCGTGCACCTGTGTGACATCACATAAACAGGGATATAAAGAGCCGTGCAACTGAGCCATGTACCTGTGTGATATAACATGACCAGGAATCTAACAAGCTGTGCACCTGTGTGACATCACATGACCAGGGGTATAAGGAGCCATGCAGCTGTGTGACATCACATGACCGGGGATATAACAAGCCATGCACCTGTGTGACATCACATGACCAGGCCTATAACGAGCCATGCACCTGTGTGACATCACATGACCAGGGATACCATGAGCTGTGCACCTGTGTGACATCATATAACCAGGGATATAATGAGCCGTGCACCTGTGTAACATCACATGAATAGGGATATAACGAGCTGTGCACCTGTGTGACATCACATGACTAGGAATATAAGCTTTCTATAGAATAACAGCAAGCAGAGATCTAGAGAACCATGAGAAACTAATACAGAAAATATGTTGAAAAATTGTATAACTTTTTATTACACAAATAATATCAATTATTTGCTGAAATTTGCAAAAAGTGGACAACCCCTTTAAGTAGCATTTATTTCATATTAAACTACGATTCATTTTCTATTTTTCTTAATTTATTTGTATATCCCCTGCTGTATACAGGCTGTAAGGAGCATGTAACCACTAGTAAAACATCTCCTTTTGTCTTAATCCGGCAGCAAGACTTTCATCCTTAGCATTTGGCACTTGAGAGTCGGCTGGAGACCCAGATTCCCCAGTATCAGGCGACTCCCATAGACAAAGGTTGACCGGCTAATAAGATTGGCGTTTAGTTATTATAAGACGCCCAGCATGAAAATGTCTTTTTGACTGTCACATTCCTGGTACTCCGTGACCCCTAAATCCCAATCATGGGGCATGTGTCTGTCTAGCGGTGAAAATCCATAGATGAGTGTGTCTAGCGGTTTATGCCGGACTGTCATTCCATAGAACGAGCTGTCAGGAGCAGATTAGAAGGAATATGTGACGCGCTCCTATGTGGCCAGTAAACTGCAATCTATCTCCATTACCAGCTCAGTCATTCATTGCAGGAAGGTCATGGGTCAAACATGATGCCAGTCACCGTCCCTCATCAGGCCCCTTCTCAGATTTCAGGACCATGGACAGAGGCTTAATGAGGAAACGAGGAGAGATCAGAGGTGGTTTCCTCTTCGAGAATAAACTTTACTCAATAATTGGATGGAAAGTCAATCTCCGATAAGGCTAAAGGTTTATGAGGTAGTATAATCCAGCCAATGCTTACTTATGTATATCTATCCTTCAGTCCCCCTTCCCACCACCTATTGATCACTCATCACTTCCCTCAGTCTCACATGTCCACAGCCTTGAGGGCACCTTTGGATACTCAAGTCCTTTCCCTATTCCTCCTGCCTTTGATATTAAAAATTTTGTGAATGTTCATCAACCGAACGTCAATAGAAATATCAGAGCATCAGCTCCTACCAAGACTACACAAAAAGAAAATCTTGGCACTATCCAACGCAATTCAGACCCACATCAATGTCCTTAACGGAGATGTAGCCAAAGAAGCCAACGAAACCTGCCAAATGGTTCCAAACGGCGTCGCTCTGCCAAGACAGTTTAGTTCACAATCTCATGTACATCCAAGGAACAAACAAGCGGCACTCACCGATGCGTGGAACTTCGTGGTGCAGTACATGGATAGAGCGGGGCCAGGCGACAGACCGTTTCGCGCCTACTGGCGGTTGCCAGTTGACCGACTTGAGAAGGTGCCAGTAGGCGCGTAAAGGCCTGTCGCCTGGCCCCGCTCTACCCCAGTACTGCACCACGAATTTAATAAAGAAGTTCCACGCATTGGTGAGTCTCCTACCTAGACTACGCCAATGTCAATGGCCTCCAATCTACAACTCTTAAGACCCTCATTCCATTTCTACCTTTTATCTCAGCCAATGCCTTCACTAGTTTCATCCATTTTAGTTCAGTTCAACATTTTAAAAAGGACCCTCAAGGACTCCCAAAAACATTCAACTCTGAACCAATCTCAGATGTTACACCGCACACCAATACACCGCACATAGGGGCACATTTACTAAGGGTCCGAACACCACATTTTCGTCAGGTTCCCCGACTTTTTACCCTTCTGACCTGAATTGCCCCGCACGCGATCGGATTGCATGCAACACAAATTGGGGCGCGGGCCGTCGGACAACCCGTCTGATTCGGACAAACTGCAGAATTTTAAAAAAAACTGTGTAGCAAGCAATGCACTTACATGCACCAGGAAGAAGATGGTGAACTCCGAGGGACCTCAGCGGGGGAAGCGACACATGCAGGAAATTGGACGCACAATCTTAGTGAATCGCGGCAGCTCCGAATCCTCATCGGACATTCTGGATCAGCGGTTTCAACGGGACGGGTAAGTAAATGTGCCCCATAATCTCTAATCCTCCAAGACTTCCTTTCTCCATCTCTTCTTCACTATTCCTTGAACACAACCTCTAAGATCCCTTCTACATACCCGTTATTATCTCTACGACTCGTTCTGCCAGGAAACAATCTTCGAAATCCTCAAAAGCAACTTGAAAACTCTTTAGAAAATCCCAGTAACCCTGCTGCTATTTCAATACAACCCAAACAGCTTCTACTCTTGCCTATTGTTATCTGTCCCTTCCATTATACATTGTGTGCAGGGTTCTTGCTATTTATCAGCCTTTTATTCCTTGAGCTTAGTTTGTTGCACTTTTTTGCTTTATATTATGTAATTTTTCTTTTAGCCGCTTACGCTATAAGATAATATTCCTTCACGTCAATGACTAATGAACGTCTGTCCCGATGTTGCCTTCAGATCATAGTCTGGTGGTTATTGGCTACGACAGCATCTTCTGGTTCTGACTTTTTGGAGAAATTATTATTGCACGAAGGACCATAAAAAGAGCATCACCCCCCCCCTCCATCCATGAAATGGTAATTCGAGTCCCAGTGGGCTTATTAACAAGACCCTTGGTGAGTATGTCAGAGTAGATAAGGACAGCAGCCGAGAGGTCTTCTCATCTCCATCCCCAGAGGCCGGCTCTCTGGACATTGAGTTCCCGCATGCATACAGGTTTCTGTCTGATGCTTAGAGGAGAGCAGAGCCCTTGGGGGAACGTGCTGTAGATTTAATGCTAAAACATGGGAGACATGGGTCCCCCTGTGTTTTTCTAATATTTCCTTTAATACTTCTTTTCTGCAAGGTCAGGTGGGTTACAGATCTGCTTTATTCTCCAACGTGTGTGTGTGTGTGTTTTTCTGAAAATGGACCCTGGCACAGACCACAATTTGGTTTCCAAGGAAACTGCTTTTTCATTCAGGAGCCGCCACACTAAATGGAAAAGAAGAATGAGAAAGCAGGACAAAGGGAGAGAAAGTGATAGGGAGAAAGCGTGGAGGCATCGGGAGGAGGCCAAGTGTAGGAGGAGAGAGGCGAGCGGGGCTCAGCGGAGTTACATATTATCCTAAAAATGCCCCTTTACCGTTAATGAAGCCCATAATTTACATCGATTCTGCTGTCCAAAAATTTGGTTTGAATCAAAAATACAGGAGGTCTAATAAGAAATGAAAGGACGTGTGGAGTTATATATAGAAATTGTCCGATAATTCCAAGTACTTATGGAATTCTTACTTAATAGAGGGGGTCAAGACTTTTGTCTACTATGACGTAACATAACATTGTTGCTTAAATGAGTCCAACATTTACCTTAGCAGGGAGCAAAGGCTAGGGGACTATAAGTGCTTAACCCTTAACCCTCAAAATGGCAATGGAAATTCCCACAAGGAATCCATGGGTTTCCTCGCCAGTAGTTTGTAAAGTAGACATTAGGATACACACAAGGGGTAATGGACAGCGACTAGTGGACCCAATGTCGCCTGACCACTTTGGCTTTGGGTCAATACCATTGGTGTTATGTGAGAGACCCTTTAATTCCTGTAACTTTGTGACAGGACAATGAGGTTTCATAATCCAGTGAATGCATACTAATATATATCTATCATTCACCTCCCCTTTCCTCCACCTATTGATCACTCCTCACTTTCCTCAGTCTCACAAGTCCACAGCCTTGAGGGCCCCAGGGGACACTCAAGTCTAAGCCTTTTCCTTCTGCCTCTAACTTTCAAACATTTAATGAATTTTCATCAACCAAAGGTTGAGCTCTTCTCCTAGCTTGAGTACTGCACCATCCTTATCTACGGCCTCCAATCTGAAACTCTTAGGAGCTTCCTATTCACTGGTCCATCTACCTCAAGCCTTCATTGGTTTTCTATTTCGAAGCCGATTCAGCACCACATTTTAAGAAGGACCCTCAAGGCTGACAAAACATTTCGCCCTCCCTACAGCTTTGAACCAATCTCAGATGTGATCCCAATGTGCCCATGTATAAACTCTAATCCTCCAAGACTTTTTGTATCTCATCTTCACTATTCCATTAGCACATCCTCTAAGATCTGCATGACCATTATTCTCTACAACTCATTGGGGGTCATTTACTAAGGGCCCGAATCCAGTCGGGTTACCTGAATATTACCATTTTGCGTCGATTTTCCCTGAATTCCCCCGGGTTTTTGGCGCACGAAATAGGGGGGCGTGGCCATTAGAAAACCCAACGGATTCGGAAACAACGCTGTATTAAAAAAAAAAAAAAGTGTCGCTTGACACACGCTTACCTGCACCCAGGGTAGGACGGCGAACTTCAGTGAACTCCGACGGACTTCAGCGCAGCAGCGACACCTGGTGGATATTGGGCGCACTACCTTGAATCGTGAATCGCAGGAAGACCCGAATCCCCCACAGAGAACAGACAGAAATTCTGTCTGTCTTCTACTTACCACACCTGCTTACTGATCACTTAAACAAGTTCAGAGTTTGAGGCAGGCAGTAGGTGATAAGTAGAAGACGGCTACTCACCTTCGTAAACATCAGGAACCAAATGGACCCTATTGTTGAGACCTAGAGAAAAGTGAAGGGTCTCTTAGGCTTCTTTCCTACATTTCTGATGCAGTTTTTGAAGTCCAAACCAGAAGTAGAGTGAAAAAAGTAGTATTAGGACCTTCAAATTTTATGTTCCCTCACTTTATGATCCACACTTGCTTTTGACTTCAAACCACCTCAGAAAACCTGGATCGGGATGGCAGCCTTCTGCAGGTTGGGGCATATCTGCATGGGCATTGGAAAGAATTGTATGTTCAAGAGGCCAGTCGTTGGTAATTGCACTTGACCCACAAAGAGAGAACTTGGATGCAGAAGCAGAGCGATGGCCGGAAGAGAAATCACTTACAGGTAAACCAGTGTCTCTAGAGAACCTATCAGATCCATGTGTCACATGGAATTGGAGCAATGCTTCACGTCTCACAATGATCTTCTAATGAGCACTTGAGATTCCAACATTGGGACACTACATGATCGTCTTTACTAGAGGGTGAGGGGTTGTCCAAAAAGAGGAAACCTTCATGAAAGAATAAGCTTACACCTTTATACAGCTTGATAAACCTGATCTTACTTGACATTTTACAAACTAGACCCCAAAATGGCTCTTGTGAGTTCTAATTGAGCTGAAGAAATACAATTATGGAGTAAGAATGCCTCCATTTATTGCCCAGAGAACAATTTGTGTCTGTTAATGTAGAAAATCCTACGTAGAAAATGAAGCACCAGGTAGCCGTCGCGGAGCCATAATCAGCCAATTTCCTGTAAACAAATTAAACCATGTAGACATTTGTTAGACCTGTGCTGAACCCTGACATTTAATCATTTAATGCCTCTCGCGGGGGCCCCAGTCAGAGTAGATACCGCCATAGACACTGAGTGAAATTGCCCTAGATCAATACAATGGAGCACAATCTGAATCGAAAGGATATAATAAACAAAATAAGATGGCCGTCTATAATAAGTGCTGCAAAATTATTATCAGTCTCGTGAGGTAGCTCCCCATTAACGGTCATTAAATACCATAACGAAATCGGTAGACTAATCCACAGTCTGTACAACTGTACACAGAATATCATTCACTTGCCCTATAGGGGTCACACTCTAGTTTCCCTAAAGATGCACAAAGTATTGGATTGGATCAACATGGGGAGAGAAAAAGGAACTGGACCGCACATCCACACATCACACAAAGATCTGCTGCCGCTCGGCTACATTATATAACGAACTCGAGGTTCTTAGTTACATTTTGATCAAATTGTATAAGCCACCAACCACTTCATGGTGACCTCTTTATGGTGGGTCCCTACGCTATTATGTGCAGCATCACATGGCGCCCACCACCGCTGCAGCACAGCACCGGCAGGGACAAAGACCCGGTTACCCCCCCAGCACCCAAACTGGCAGGCATAGCCCCCATGGCTCTGGGCCCAGGGTCCCCACCAGCACCACACCACAGAAGGGTGCTAGGGGCAACCGGGTCTTGGTCCCTGCCGGTGATGTGCTGTAGCGGATGTTGGATGCCATGTGATGCCGCACATAATAGCATAGGGACCCACCATAAAGAGGTCACCTTGAAGTGGTTGGTGGCTTATACAATTTGATCAAAATGTAACTAAGAACCTCGAGTTGGTTATATAATGTAGCCGAGCGGCAGTAGATCATTGTGTGATGTGTGGATGTGCGGTCCAGTTGCTTTTTCTCTCCCTATGTAAGTATTGGATTGAGCCTCATAGAAAGTATCTCAAACTAGAATTAGACCCTACTAGCCTACAGATTAGGGTTTGTTTTTACGGTCCTTTGTGATCCAGTATTGAGCTTGGATCCACTGGAGGATCCTCTGCTAATTTTGTGGGCCTGTCCAAACCTAAGTTCAATCTATCTACCATTGTATTTTATCATGGGTGGGCGACACTAATGCAAACAAGTTGGGAAGGTCTAGTCCTAACCAATACAACCAAGCTTCTTAGCCATTGAGCTACTCATTTATAATGAAAGCCATCAGATCCTTGGCAAAATGGGACCAAGAAGAGACTAATTACTTTGTAATAAGGAGACGCAGATTTCAATGGGGATTTAAGAATCATCTAAACATTTGTTTTGAGTCTCAAACAGACTGGCCAGGTAATGCTTTGGGTGACTTATCCAACATGGCCCCTTGATCACATTGATCTATAGAAGGTTACTGATATCTAGGGCTGTAGTGGACACCACAAGGGCACAAGGCCAAGTTCTTCAGACTTTGTGTACTTTATATGCTACTGGAGCCAGGCCTCAGCCTTCCGGCAATCAAATATCGAACTCCTCTCCCGAGGAATGACGATCAATAGTTATTGTTGGCCAAAACTTTTAAAGGAATTGCTAAATATGGAAAGTACAGAAACCATTGTTTAAAATGACAGCAATTCCTCCACAATGGACTTGCCTACTTGGATACAAGCAATAGCCCCATAGGGCATTGCTCCTCCCACGAGGAGCCATTCATTTACCAAAATGAATCATAAAGCATAGACCATGCAGATAGACCATGGGTCTACCATCTTGTTAGGTGAAGTTGCCTAAATTTGCCATTAACCGCCATGATGCTACACCATGGTAACTCCTAAATGGTAACTCTTATGGTAAAGAAGAAATACATGTTACTGTTCTATATAGTCAAGTGCCTTACGAGAAATATAATTGTCTCCAACACAAAACACTATGAGCTGCCTTTGAAGACAAAATAAAGTTGTAAAAAAAGTAAAAAATGTGCAAATGTCTGGCAATGAAAGGGCAATGTTGTTTCCTCTGCACCCGCACGGTAACAGGTTGAACGCGCAACCACCCACGAGGAAGTACAAGGTAAGGAAATGAGTCACAATGAATAATTGATCAATGAAAACACACGGGAAGATATGATAAAATATGCTGATGTGGCCACCTCTAAAAGAAAGAGTCGTCTTGAGACAACCCCTTTAAATCTGGTGCTAAGGGTTAACAACTAAGGATTGTTCAAACGCTGCTCTCATTTCATGTTCTAAAGAATTAATCCGTTCGGAAAGGAGCCAGAGTGTTTGACCAGCATCTTTCAGTGAAGTGATCCGTGTTAGGTGAACTCTCCCGGTCGTCGAAAACCGTTTAGGGAAAAAAAAAACCTTATGAAATGCAAATTTTATTCCAAACGACACAAGAAAAGTTAAGAACAAAAACATGTAAATCGTCTCGTCGGAGGAATGACAAAAGTTTCCGATGAGAACTTTTTTTTTTTGCGACGAGGCTAATCGAGAGGTTGCGAGGAAAACATAAACAACGTGTGATCCAACAAAAAGCCACGTTCTCGATGAGTTTTTAAAAAAATTATTTATTTTTCAGTTGTGGTTTTAAAATTTTGGGTTTTTTCTTTTTACCTTATTTTATTATTTTGACTTAATTTCTTCTTCCTGTGAAAATGTCTTATTGACAACGGCATTATGGAAGTTAATTTTGAGCCGAGCGCTGCCAAGGAAATTACAAGTGTTTTACAGCTGCTCCCAGTGGAATACACCGGCTACGGGCAATAAATGTTTTTAATCCACCTCCTGAGCACAAAGCGTGAGGGGAAATGTCCAGATCACACATATATCTTCTCAGGGTACCAACGATGGATTGTCAGAGCTTTATAGGAGACCTCTAGGTTTCATTATGGAGTTGTTGTCACGGGTGCTCCAGTGATCTATGTCACGGATCGCAGGCACACCTCTCCATGGCGGTGCGGCACCCCCTGGCCCTCACTTACCTTCCCACGCACCTTATCCTGTCTAGACTGGGACTAGGCGCGTGCCAGCACTCAAAAAAATTAAAGGGCCAGCACACAGCTGATTGGCGCTGGCCACTTCCGGGTTTCCAAAAAGCTCCTCATTCCCTGCCGGATCTTCAAGCCATCTTGCGTGAAGAGAAAGCTCCCTGTCTGTTCCTGTGTTCCTGTTCCTGTGTTGTTCTTCCAGGCTTGGACTGTCTCCTGCATTACTACCTTGGCTGCCACCAGTTGCACGTGTTGAACGACCTGGCGGCACCCGCAGCAGCAAGACCATCCTGCTTTGCGGCGGGCTCAGGTGAAGACATGGTGTCACTTAGACTCCAGTCCCAGGTGTCGGCTAGTACCACCTCCCCCGGTGGCCCAGAGGGTCCACTGACCCAGAACCCTGACACCTGTCCCCTTTCGGAGATATAGGAATTCAATATCCATATATCCAAACAACCTGTCAGGATAGAATAGAAGGAGACCATGTAGGTCAGGCATGAAAACAAAACAACAAAGATTTCGTGCCGGTAGGAGGCTACGAGGTGTCAGAGGATTCATGGAGAGGCGCGTATAACAAAGCCATCAGTGGGAAAGTTTCTCTGGCTGGATTCCAATGAGCAGTCAGTAAATGGGACATCTTTATAACTAGAAACAGGTGTGCCACCTCCACACCGACATGAAAGTCTAACGCGAGTTTTATGGTTGGTATACACATTATAGCAACAATCTGCTTCATGCCCCGGAGATAAATGAGGCTTGCTGCTTCAGAGCCGTCGTCTGTTTCAATTTCATGGCAAAAAAAATAAAAAATAAAAAAAAATCTTGTGACTTTGTGTTCTTCTACCGCTGTGAAATACAGAGACTGTTCTGTCCGTAGACAATGGACTTTGATGATGTACTAAACATCATCCTCCCACAGAAAAACCCCCCTTAAATTCACAGGGACCACACGACTTGAGTCAAATGTTATGACGTCATTGCCTAGGTATTGTCAAAGCCCTCCTGGACTGTAATTGCATATTGCACCTCTCATCCTAATTTGAAAGGGGCCTCCTACCATTTCTGACTTAAATACTTGTACTTTAATACTTTACATTGTGAATTTAAAGACACCACCTGGGTGGTTCTAACTTAGAGAATACGGGTGGTCTAGACCGGACAGCTGGAATACTAGTTACAGTTACTAGTAGACAGTTTTTTCAAAAAATTCTTATACTTTTACAAACCTCTGCAGTGGAAGACCTTCTTTTGTGCTTTCCATTCCTCAAATAGTCTCTGTTTATTTCTTAAGACACTTAAGAAGCAACTGGTAGGATATCTCGGTTGGGAAGCAGATAATCATTCCTTTAGGAATAGGATCTAAGATGCATTTTCTTTGTGCATCCATGACCAACTACATGGAAGTTGTAGACAAGTGACCTTTTGCTTGTACAGGCAGTCCCCGGGTTACATACAAGATAGGGTCTGTAGGTTTGTTCTTAAGTTGAGTTTGTATGTAAGTCGGAACTGTATATTTTATCATTGTAATCCCAGCCAGAACTGTGACAATTGGATTTTAAAAATGTTGGGTTGTCATAAGAATTAATATTATCACTAAATCTTCATTACAGACGCCTGTGATAACTGTTACAGCTGTTTATTGTAGCCTAGGACTAAAGTAAAATAAATTACCAATATCCAGAGGTCCGTTTGTAACTATGGGTCGTATGTAAGTCGAGTGTTCTTAAGTAGGGGACCGCCTGTATAGTACTTAGACATGCTGCAGACTAACTGGCAGAGTCGTTTTTTGTTTCCTGTAGATGTACTCTAAGGCGGTCATTTACTAAGGGCCCGATTTGCGGTTTTGCGACGAGTTAACCAAATTTTTCCGTTTTGCGCCGATTTTCCCTGTATTGCCCCGTGATTTCGGCGCGCGCGATCGGATTGTGGAGCATCGGCGCCGGCATGCACGCAACGGAAATCGGGGGGCGTGGCCGTATGAAAACCTGACGGATTCGGTGATACCGCCACATTTAAAAAAAAATGTCGCTGGACACGCACTTACCTGCACCCAGCAATGGATCGTGTACTCCGGCGGACCTCGGCGGACTTCAGCGCAGCAGCGACACCTGGTGGACGTCGGAGGAACTGCCTAAGTGAATCTCCGGAAGACCCGAATCCGCCGCAGAGAACACGCTGCTGGATCGCGAATGGACCGGGTAAGTAAATCTGCCCCTAAATGTTTGAATCTTGATGAACATTGATCTTCCAAAGACACCTTCAGAAAGCTTGGTTGGGCACCAGATGATCATTCGTGTAAAAACAGGACCTATGATGCAATTTTGTTTTGGGTCCACCACCATATACACAGAAGTTCACAAAAAGGGTTGACCAAGGTGAGAAAGAACCAACTGTAGACATGTGACCGGTTGCTTGTACAATACTTTGACTTTCTGCTGACCAATCGGTGGAGAAGTTTTTGTTTCCTGTGGATGTACCCTATATTTTCGAATATTAATGAACATTAACCTTCTCAAGACACCTTCGGAAAGCAACCAAGAAGAAGGAAGGAATCAAGGAACAGGTCAAGAATTTTGGTTAGGCAGACAATGATCATTCCAGTAGACAGGGGCCCTTGGATAAAATTTTTTGAAGAAGGCACTGTTGGCCAAGGTGCAGTAAACCTATCATTTTAGATGCTTTCAGATGTCAGTAGGATCAGTCTAGTAGAGATTCCTAGAGAAGATCCTATGTTGGTGGATTTCTCACATGGTCTACCAACAAGCCAGGATTTTTCACCGCCAAAAAGTCTCCGAAGACTTTCAGTAGAACATCCTCTGCTCCACCTAGCTTCTCATTGGGTATTTTTTGCTCTTGCACTTATGGGCAACGGAGGCATCATACATTTCCAGTAGAGTGTCAGATGCAGGGGCGGACTGGCCATAAGACCCACCGGGAGAAATCCCGGTGGGCCGATTAGATTAAGGCCGGTCTGGTACTGGTGGGGCCGGTGGGAAAATAAAAACACACGAAACTCACCTTTCCCATGCCCCGACGCTGCTCCCCTGCTTGATCCCAGTCCGGCCGCGGTGATATCAAGTACGCGCCGGCGTCGCACAGACCATGACGTCGGCAAGCGGCTGACATCATGGTCTGTGCGACGCCGGCCCGTACGGAGCTGTCACCGCGGCCGGACTGAGATCAAGCAGGGGAGCAGCGTCGGCGCATGGGAAAGGTGAGTTCATGTGTTTTTATTTTTATGTGCTGGCGCTGTATCCCGGGGGCTGACAGGGGCTGTATACCGGGGGCTGGCAGGGGCTGTATACCGGGGGCTGGCAGGGGCTGTATACCGGGGGCTGGCAGGGGCTGTATACCGGGGGCTGGCAGGGGCTGTATACCGGGGGCTGGCAGGGGCTGTATACCGGGGGCTGGCAGGGGCTGTATACCGGGGGCTGGCAGGGGCTGTATACCGGGGGCTGGCAGGGGCTGTATACCGGGGGCTGGCAGGGGCTGTATACCGGGGGCTGGCAGGGGCTGTATACCGGGGGCTGGCAGGGGCTGTATACCGGGGGCTGGCAGGGGCTGTATACCTGGGGCTGGCAGGGGCTGTATACCGGGGGCTGGCAGGCTGTATACTGTGGCTATGGGCTGGCAGGCTGTATACTGTGGCTATGGGCTGGCAGGCTGTATACTGTGGCTATGGGCTGGCAGGCTGTATACTGTGGCTATGGGCTGGCAGGCTGTATACTGTGGCTATGGGCTGGCAGGCTGTATACTGAGGCTATGGGCTGGCAGGCTGTATACTGTGGCTATGGGCTGGCAGGCTGTATACTGTGGCTATGGGCTGGCAGGCTGTATACTGTGGCTATGGGCTGGCAGGCTGTATACTGTGGCTATGGGCTGGCAGGCTGTATACTGTGGCTATGGGCTGGCAGGCTGTATACTGTGGCTATGGGCTGGCAGGCTGTATACTGTGGCTATGGGCTGGCAGGCTGTATACTGTGGCTATGGGCTGGCAGGCTGTATACTGTGGCTATGGGCTGGCAGGCTGTATACTGTGGCTATGGGCTGGCAGGCTGTATACTGTGGCTATGGGCTGGCAGGCTGTATACTGTGGCTATGGGCAGGCTGGCTGTATACTGTGGCTATGGGCTGGCGGGCTGTATACTGTGGCTATGGGCTGTCGGGCTGTATACTGTGGCTATGGGCTGTCGGGCTGTATACTGTGGCTATGGGCTGTCGGGCTGTATACTGGGGCTATGGGCTGTCGGGCTGTATACTGGGGCTATGGGCTGTCGGGCTGTATACTGGGGCTATGGGCTGTCGGGCTGTATACTGGGGCTATGGGCTGTATACTGGGGCTATGGGCTGTCGGGCTGTATACTGGGGCTATGGGCTGTCGGGCTGTATACTGGGGCTATGGGCTGTCGGGCTGTATACTGGGGCTATGGGCTGTCGGGCTGTATACTGGGGCTATGGGCTGTCGGGCTGTATACTGGGGCTATGGGCTGTCGGGCTGTATACTGGGGCTATGGGCTGTCGGGCTGTATACTGGGGCTATGGGCTGTCGGGCTGTACAGTGGGGCAGGGGCTGTCTGGCTGTATACTGGGCGGATACATATATATATATATATATATATATATATATATATATATATATATATTATACTGGGGGGGGGGTGCTGGCTACTAGTAATAGTAGCTATATTCCTGTACATAGGGGGCAGTGTTGTAGTAGTTATATTCTTGTACATAGGGGGCAGTATTATAGTAGTTATATTCTTGTACATAGGGGGCAGTATTATAGTAGTTATATACTTGTACATAGGTGGCAGTATTATAGCAGTTATATTCTTGTACATAGGGGGCAGTATTATAGGAGTTATGTTCTTGTACATAGGGGGCAGTATTATAGTAGTTATATTCCTGTACATAGGGGGCAGTATTATAGTAGTTATATTTTTGTACATAGGGGCAGTATTATAGTAGTTATATTCTTGTACATAGGGGGCAGTATTGTAGTAGTTACATTCCTGTACATAGGGGCAGTATTATAGTAGTTATATTCTTGCACATAGGGGCAGTGTTGTAGTAGTTATATTCTTGTACATAGGGGGCAGTATTATAGTAGTTATATTCTTGTACATAGGGGGCAGTATTATAGTAGTTATATTCTTGTACATAGGGGCAGTATTATAGTAGTTATATTCTTGTACATAGGGGGCAGTATTATAGTAGTTATATTCTTGTACATAGGGGCAGTATTATAGTAGTTATATTCTTGTACATAGGGGGCAGTATTATAGTAGTTATATTCTTGTACATAGGGGGCAGTATTATAGTAGTTATATTCTTGTACATAGGGGGCAGTATTATAGGAGTTATATTCCTGTACATAGGGGGCAGTATTATAGTAGTTATATTTTTGTACATAGGGGGCAGTATTATAGTAGTTATATTCTTGTACATAGGGGGCAGTATTATAGTAGTTATATTCTTGTACATAGGGGGCAGTATTATAGGAGTTATATTCTTGTACATAGGGGGCAGTATTATAGGAGTTATGTTCTTGTACATAGGGGGCAGTATTATAGTAGTTATATTCCTGTACATAGGGGGCAGTATTATAGTAGTTATATTTTTGTACATAGGGGCAGTATTATAGTAGTTATATTCTTGTACATAGGGGCCATATTATAGCAGTTATATTCTTGTACATAGGGGGCAGTATTATAGTAGTTATATTCTTGTACATAGGGGGCAGTATTATAGTAGTTATATTCTTGTACATAGGGGGCAGTATTACATATATTTTACTTAGGGGCAGTAGTATTATAGTAGTTACATTCTTGTTTATTGGAGAAGGTATTGTAGTATGTTTTAGTATCTATTAACAGTTTGTATGGAGTTTAGTTACTCCACCCACATCACAAGGCCACGCCTACTTGTTTTAACCCGCCCACAGAATGGGGCCACTTTTACAGTTTTTTCCAGGGCCACTTTAAATTCCCAGTCCGCCCCTGGTCAGATGTGTACGCTGTATGTTTCTACCTGGTGTTTTCTCTTCTAGTTCTGCTTTCCCCGGGATCGGAGCTGACTCATGGATTTCTTTTTATAATAGCAGCTGAATAACTGCATTTTCCCCTGTGTAGTGAGCAATATCCAGGGTTAAAGTCTCCTGCTGTCTAACACAAGCTGATCAAGCAAGAAAACCAGATTCTCCTTAACCTGCTGAGAGTCCGCCATGAGCTGAAACTCCAAGCAAGACTTCTGCGGCCTCAATATTAAGGAGTTATTTTACGGCATAAGACGCCTGGAGCTACTGCTATTACTTCCCGTTTTGGAGTTAAATTGTCCTTCTGAGACTTCTAGCCGAGGTCCTGTTTTATGAAACTTTCCCGAAGAGCAACTATTGCCCTTTCTACTATCACTCCGGTAATATATAGCTCAATCACAGATACAGCTAAAGAAGTAATTTCAGAGTCACTTAAATAGAGCTGACGTGGAAAAGCGGATCATGGCGAATTCTGCCGAGCGAACCGCGGGAATCTTTCACTGCCCAGTATGTAGTCAAGGATGATCCAGATATATAGGAACATTAATGTCCAAGCCCGGCTTCAATAATTCCAATAATTAATGAGCGAAAAGACATTTTTAGGCAAATACGAAGTTTTCCCACCAGGACGCCGCACAGTCCCCACAGAAATTATAGTCATAGACTTTAAAAACTTTTCAAACAAAAAGGGAACTTGTCTCCGATGATCATTTTGACTTCATTTGGAACCAGATGGTGGTCTCAAATATTTTATTATTTTCTGGTGGTGGATTTCTTTTCTTAGAATTACTGTCCATGATATTGGGGGCGACTATGTTTCCTTAGCTCTGGTAGTACATGAGTAGTGGGCAGTGTACAGAAATGGGTAATTGGTGCATTTTTAGGTACCGTTTTTTCCATTATTGATGTCTTTTTATTATGATGAATTTTATGTCATGTCTTTTATTGTATTGTATTTTATGTATTATTTGTGTTGGTCAAACTGGTTGTGACATCTTCTTTCCCCCCCCTTTCAGGGACGATAAATTATTATTATTATGGTAACAGCATTGTGTGCGTTGCGATTTACAGCCGTCATCGTCAAAAGCTGATTAACCGAGGACTATGCCAAGTTTTATTGGAATTCTCTTAGCAGAGATTTAAATAAGCTGTGACATCATCTATTGTCAGTAGTGATGTAATGATGGGTCAGTGTTATCTATAAAGAGGTCATTGTACAGGGAGGGGGAGGAGATAAGCTGTGACATCATCTATTGCCAGCAGTGATGTAATGATGGGTCAGTGTTATCTATATAAAGGTCATTGTACAGGGAGGGGGAGGAGATAAGCTGTGACATCATCTATTGTCAGTAGTGATGTAATGATGGGTCAGTGTTATTTATATAGAGGACATTATACAGGGAGGAGGAGATAAGCTGTGACATCATCTATTGTCAGTAGTGATGTAATGATGGGTCACTGTTATCTATATAGAGGTCATTGTACAGGGAGGGGGAGGAGATAAGCTGTGACATTATCTATTGTTAGTAGTGATGTAATGATGGGTCAGTGTTATCTATATAGAGGTCATTGTACAGGGAGGGGGAGGGGATAAGCTGTGACATCATCTATTGTCAGTAGTGATGTAATGATGGGTCAGTGTTATCTATATAGAGGTCATTGTACAGGGAGGAGGAGGAGATAAGCTGTGACATCATCTATTGTCAGTAGTGATGTAATGATGGGTCAGTGTTATCTATATAGAGGTCATTGTACAGGGAGGAGGAGGAGATAAGCTGTGACATCATCTATTGTCAGTAGTGATGTAATGATGGGTCAGTGTTATCTATATAGAGGTCATTGTACAGGGAGGGGGAGGAGATAAGCTGTGACATCATCTATTGTCAGTAGTGATGTAATGATGGGTCAGTGTTATCTATATAGAGGTCATTGTACAGGAGGGGGAGGGGATAAGCTGTGACATCATCTATTGTCAGTAGTGATGTAATGATGGGTCAGTGTTATCTATAAAGAGGTCATTGTACAGGGAGGGGGAGGAGATAAGCTGTGACATCATCTATTGTCAGTAGTGATGTAATGATGGGTCAGTGTTATCTATATAGAGGTCATTGTACAGGAGGGGGAGGGGATAAGCTGTGACATCATCTATTGTCAGTAGTGATGTAATGATGGGTCAGTGTTATCTATATAGAGGTCATTGTGGCATCTCTGTGTGAATAATCTATATACTGTGACATGTTGGGTGGAGCCCCCCCTATGCAATGAGGCTCCATAAGTCCCTTTCATCTTCTTTTGATTTCCTACTGATACTTAAACTCATCTCAAAAAATCTAAATAAGAAGTGAAATATCTGCAGATCTCGTCTAGACGTCTCCACTGGGAAGTGATGTGACCCCACAGTGAGGTACAACGTGTACGATGCTAATTTCTACAGAGAACAAAACCTCATTGGAGAATCAGCCGAGTACAATGCCATCAGGAAACATCATGTGAATAGTAAAATAATCAACAGCCGTGTCAGTCAAGGAGAGAAGATTTAGTAGATATATTGTTTGGAAAAAAAATTATTTTTAATTGAAATTTGATTTGAACAAAAAAGTGAGCGGGCGTCCTACCACGTCAGCAAATTACACCCGATTATCTATCCACATGCACAAGGCCACCAGGAGAACATGGCAAACAATGGGGCAATCTGGAATCCTCGGGAGCTAGATAAAGTTAGTGAAGTTTCTTGTAGGATTAAATGGATGGGAGGAGGGCATAGAAAGGGTTAATAAGGAGAGAGTTGAAGTTACAAGCAGTTAGGGAATGTGATAGACCTGCCTGAAAAGAAAATTGGAATTTAAGAGCACGTTTGAGACTTTGGAGGTTGGATATTAATCTAATAGTCCGGGGCAGCACATTCCAGAGAATTGGTGCAGCTCTGGAGAAGTCCAGGAGATGTGAATGAGAGGTTCGAATTAAGGTAGAGATTAATCTAAGATCACTGGCGGATCGAAGAGGACGGGTCAGGCGATAGACTGAGATGAGAGAGGAGCGGAAGGTAGGTGCGGCATCATGCAGAGCTTTGTGGATGAGGGTGATTATTTAACATTGTATTCGGAAGGAGACTGGGAACCAGTGCAGTGACTGGCACAAACTGTAGGCATCTGTGTAGTGTTTGGTCTGAAAGACGAGTGTGGCTGCTGCATTAAGAATACATTGGAAAGGGGAGAGTTTAGTGAGTGGAAAACCAATTAGTAGAGAGTTTTTCGAGTGTTTTTGAGCTGCCTGCAGCAGGAGAGTGCAAGAGATTGTATAAATTGCAAAGGAAATGTTGGAGTCCAGCACAACCCTGAGACAGTGGACGTGCTGCCTGGGATGTTATGGTGACATTTGCATTGCAGTGGGCACGCGCCGACACTGACCTAATCCTCACTAAAATGGCAGCACACCACCGGCATGAGAGATTGCAGGCACCAACGGCGGGTGGTTCATCCAAACCCACATTTGCCAGCACCGTTCGAGGGTGCAGTGATCCTGGACCTATAGGGTGTTTAAGATTTTGCTTGTCACTACTCCTTTCTTTTGATCCATTGAACGTCTTACCACTGAGACCCCAAGATTGGCAAGTTATCCCTTATCCTGTTTTGTTATGACTGGACAACCCCATTTATTGTCCACATAATCCTGCATACATTAATACTTAGTGATGAGATGACTCTGCTCATTCTGTCTCATTCTATACAGTGACCACATACTTTAAAGAGAAACATCGCTAAATAGTATCCAAATAGATTCCAAATAGAAAGGTCAAATAGAAAGGTCAAATAGGAAGGTCAAATAGGAAGGTCAAAGTCAAAAAGCCATATAGTGCCCACATGGTGTCCATATACGGAACTCCATACACCGCCCAAATGTCTCTTTCACAAGTAGGGAAAAATATATTTGGTACAGCAAGGGAACACACACGACCAGGGGCATGGGTCTCATTTAACCCTTTATGTGCCATCATAATCACCGTAGTATACATAGGGGCAGATTTACTTACCCGGTCCATTCGCGACCCAGCGGCGCATTCTCGGCGCTGGATTCGGGTCCGGCCGGGATTTATTAAGGTAGTTCCTCCGCCGTCCACCCGGTGGCGCTGCTGCGCTGAAATGCATCGGAACGCACTGGAATTCACCGAGTCGGGCTGAGTGAAGGTAAGTGCAAGCTCTGCAACAGATTTTTTGTTTTAAATGCGGCGGTTTTTCCGAATCTGTCGGTTTCCGTTCGGCCACCCCCCCAACCCGATTTCCGTTGCGTGCATGCCAGCGCCGATGCGCCACAATCCGATCGTGTGCGCCAAAATCCCGGTGCAATTCAGGGGAAATCGGTGCAAATTGGAAATATTCGGGTAGCACGTCGGGAAAACGCGAATCGGGTCCTTAGTAGAGATGAGCGAGCACTAAAATGCTCGGGTACTCGTTATTCGAGACGAACTTTTCCCGATGCTCGAGTGCTCGTTTCGAGTAACGAGCCCCATTGAAGTCAATGGGAGACTCGAGCATTTTTCAAGGGGACCAAGGCTCTGCACAGGGAAGCTTGGCCAAACACCTGGGAACCTCAGAAAAGGATGGAAACACCACGGAAATGGACAGGAAACAGCAGGGGCAGCATGCATGGATGCCTCTGAGGCTGCTTAATCGCACCATTATGCCAAAATTATGGGCAACAGCATGGCCATGACAGAGTGACAGAATGAGGCTAGATAGCATCTAAAACATGCAGTAATTGACCCTGACACTATAGGGGACGGCATGCAGAGGCAGCGGCAGCAGCGGCAGGCTAGAGAGTGTCATGGCAACATACCCTAAATGGACTCAGGCTTCAAACCAATGGGTGGCAGAGAGGAACCAAAGGAGGTGAGCAAGAAGCGCTCAAATAATATCGGTACATGATAAAAGTTTGCCAGTATATTTTGTGGATTACACAGCAGGGTGGTGACAAAGTTAACATGGAAGCCATGAAAACAATCCAAAATTCTGCCTGACACAGCTCGTTTGATAAGGGGACGATGTATGGAGGCAGTGAACTAGTAGTAGATTAAAGGTGCTGCAGTTAAAACTATGTTAGTTGGATCTTGGCATGGAGCTGGCGCTCCGCTGCCAGGCGAGCTTTCGCCAATCCAAGCCCCTGTCTCTCGGCTACTCCCCAAACAGCACTTCTAAGAACCTTTTGTATAAGATCAAGTGTAGTAGCGTTCTTATAAGTTTGGGATATGGCGGGTGAGGGGAATGTAAACATCTGCGCAAGAAGCGCTGAAATAATATCCGTAAATGAAAAAAGTTTTCCAGTATATTTTGTGGCTTACACAGCACGGTGGCGACAAAGTTAACAAGTTTGATGTGGAATGCCCTGTAATAGCTCTTGGGCGGTGTGCCTTTTATCACCTAGGCTCAGCAGTTTGAGCACCGCCTGCTGTCGCTTAGCGACGGCACTGCTGCTGTGCCTAGAGCTACCGACTGATGGCGCCATGCCCACGGATGGTAATTCGGAGGAGGAGGAGGTGGAGGAGGGGTGGGAGGAGTAGGAGGCATAGTAGGCCTGAAACACCTGGACCGAGGTAGGCCCCGCAATCCTCTGCGTCCGCAGTATATGACCAGCCCCAGGGTCAGACTCGGTCCCAGCCTGCACCAAGTTAAGTGTAGTAGCGTTCTTATAACTTTGGAATATGGCGGGTGAGGGGAATGTAAACAGATGCGCAAGAAGCGCTGAAATAAAATCTGTAAATGGTAAAAGTTTGCCAGTGTATTTTGTGGATAACACAGCAGGGTGGCGACAAAGTTAACAAGTTTGATGTGGAATCCATGAAAACAACCCAAATTTTGGCCTGACACAGCACGTTTGATAAGGCGGCCATGTATGGAGGCAGCTATATGGACGACTTTTGGAGGTAGCAATGGAGACAACGTGTGGAGGCTGCTATGGAGACAATTCAATTTGGATAGTGCCTGTATGTGGCAGTCCAAAAAACTTTTTAAACCAGAGGAGCAGGTAGGTGGCCCTCCAGAAAAATGGAATAGATTGAGTGCCTGTATGTGGCAGTCGAAAAAAGTTTTCAAACCAGAGGAGCAGGTAGGTGGCCCTCCAGAAAAATGGAATAGATTGAGTGCCTGTATGTGGCAGTCCAAAAAAGTTTTCAAACCAGAGGAGCAGGTAGGTGGCCCTCCAGAAAAATGGAATAGATTGAGTGCCTGTATGTGGCAGTCCAAAAAACTTTTTAAACCAGAGGAGCAGGTAGGTGGCCCTCCAGAAAAATGGAATAGATTGAGTGCCTGTATGTGGCAGTCCAAAAAACTTTTTAAACCAGAGGAGCAGGTAGGTGGCCCTCCAGAAAAATGGAATAGATTGAGTGCCTGTATGTGGCAGTCCAAAAAAGTTTTCAAACCAGAGGAGCAGGTAGGTGGCCCTCCAGAAAAATGGAATAGATTGAGTGCCTGTATGTGGCAGTCCAAAAAAGTTTTCAAACCAGAGGAGCAGGTAGGTGGCCCTCCAGAAAAATTTAATAGATTGAGTGCCTGTATGTGGCAGTCCAAAAAAGTTTTCAAACCAGAGGAGCAGGTAGGTGGCCCTCCAGAAAAATTGAATAGATTGAGTGCCTGTATGTGGCACTCCCAAAAATTGTTTAAAACAGAGGACCGGGTAGGTGGCCCTCCATAAAAATTAAATGCATAAAGTACTATAGCTAGAGCCAGTGGGCCCTGTCAAAAAATAGCCAGTTTCCTCTGCTTTACTGTACAAAGAGGAGGAGAAGGAGGAAAATGAGGAGGAGGAGGAGTGGATAAATTATTCAGGTTGAGCTTCCTTCACCTGGTGGAGATTGGAAATTAGGAGAAATCCATGCTTTATTCATCTTGATAAGCGTCAGCCTGTCAGCGCTGTCAGTCGACAGGCGTGTACGCTTATCGGTGATGATGCCACCAGCTGCACTGAAAACCCGCTCGGACAAGACGCTAGCGGCAGGGCAGGCAAGAACCTCCAAGGCGTAGAGCGCCAGTTCGTGCCACATGTCCAGCTTTGAAACCCAGTAGTTGTAGGGAGCTGTGTGATCATTTAGGACGATGGTATGGTCAGCTACGTACTCCCTCACCATCTTTCTGTAAAGATCAGCCCTACTCTGCCGAGACTGGGGACAGGTGACAGTGTCTTGCTGGGGTGACATAAAGCTGGCAAAAGCCTTGTAAAGCGTACCCTTGCCAGTGCTGGACAAGCTGCCTGCTCGCCTACTCTCCCTCGCTACTTGTCCCGCAGAACTACGCACTCTGCCGCTAGCGCTGTCAGAAGGGAAATACTGTTTCAGCTTGTGCACCAGGGCCTGCTGGTATTCATGCATTCTCACACTCCTTTCCTCTCCAGGGATGAGAGTGGAAAGATTTTGCTTGTACCGTGGGTCCAGGAGAGTGAACACCCAGTAATCGGTGCTGGAATAAATTCTTTGAACGCGAGGGTCACGGGATAGGCAGCCTAACATGAAATCTGCCATATGCGCCAGAGTACCAACGCGTAAGAATTCACTCCCCTCACTGGCCTGACTGTCCATTTCCTCCTCCTCCAACTCCTCTTCTTCTGCCCATACACGCTCAACAGTGAAGGACTCAACAATGGTCCCCTCTTGTGTCTCGCCAACATTCTCCTCCTCTTCCTCCTCATCCTCCTCCACCTCCACCTCCTCCGATATGCGCTGAGAAACAGACCTAAGGGTGCTTTGGCTATCAACAAGAGAATCTTCTTCCCCCATCTCTTGTGAGGAGCGCAAAGCTTCCGACTTCATGCTGACCAGAGAGTTTTTCAACAGGCCAAGCAGCGGGATGGTGAGGCTGATGATGGCGGCATCGCCACTGACCATCTGTGTTGACTCCTCAAAGTTACTCAGCACCTGACAGATATCAGACATCCACGTCCACTCCTCATTGTAGACTTGAGGAAGCTGACTGACCTGACTACCAGTTCTGGTGGAAGTTGACATCTGGCAGTCTACAATCGCTCGGCGCTGCTGGTAAACTCTGGATAACATGGTCAGTGTTGAATTCCACCTCGTGGGCACGTCGCACAACAGTCGGTGAGCGGGCAGTTGGAGGCGGCGCTGCGCTGCCCTGAGAGTGGCAGCATCTGTGCTGGACTTCCTGAAATGCGCACAGATGCGGCGCACCTTCGTGAGCAAATCAGACAGATTGGGGTATGTCTTGAGGAAACGCTGAACTATCAGATTTAACACATGGGCCAGGCATGGCACATGTGTCAGTCTGCCGAGTTGCAGAGCCGCCACCAGGTTACGGCCGTTGTCACACACAACCATGCCTGGCTTCAGGTTCAGCGGTGCCAGCCACAGATCAGTCTGCGCCGTGATGCCCTGTAATAGTTCTTGGGCGGTGTGCCTTTTATCGCCTAGGCCCATGGCGCCATGCCCACGGATGGCGCCATGCCCACGGATGGTCGTTCGGAGGAGGAGGTGGAGGAGGGGTGGGAGGAGGAGGAGGCATAGTAGGCCTGAAAGACCTGGACCGAGGTAGGCCCCGCAATCCTCGGCGTCGGCAGTATATGACCAGCCGCAGGGTCAGACTCGGTCCCAGCCTCCACCAAGTTAACCCAATGTGCCGTCAGCGATATATAGTGGCCCTGCCCGGCAGCACTCGTCCACGTGTCCGTGGTCAAGTGGACCTTGTCAGAAACGGCGTTGGTCAGGGCACGGATTATGTTGTCTGACACGTGCTGGTGCAGGGCTGGGACGGCACATCGGGAAAAGTAGTGGCGGCTGGGGACCGAATACCGAGGGGCGGCCGCCGCCATGAGGCTGCGAAAGGCCTCGGTCTCTACTAGCCTATAGGGCAGCATCTCCAGGCTTAGCAATCTGGAGATGTGCACATTAAGGGCTTGGGCGTGCGGGTGGGTTGCACTATATTTGCGTTTCCGCTCCAGCGTCTGGGGTATGGAGAGCTGAACGCTGGTGGATGCTGTGGAGGATCGTGGAGGCGACGATGGGGTTTTTGTGGCAGGGTCCTGGGCAGGGGGCTGACTATCAGCTGACACAGGGGAAGGAGCAGTGGTGTGCACGGCCGGAGGTGAACGGGCTTGTTGCCACTGAGTGGGGTGTTTAGCATTCATATGCCTGCGCATACTGGTGGTAGTTAAGCTATTAGTGGTGGAACCCCTGCTGATCCTGGTTTGGCAAATGTGGCACACCACAGTCCGTCGGTCATCCGGTGTTTCCTTAAAGAACCTCCAGACTTCTGAAAATCTAGCCCTCGCCGCAGGAGCCCTCGCCACGGGAGCTTCACTAGTTGACACATTTGGCGCTGATGCACCAGCTCTGGCCCTGCCTCTCCGTCTGGCCCCACCACTGCCTCTTCCAACCTGTTCTGGTCGAGGACTCTCCTCCGTCTCAGAAGCACTGTGTTCACCCGGCCTCTCAACCCAGCTTGGGTCTGTCACCTCATCATTCTCCGATCCCTCAGTCTGCTCCCCCCTCGGACTTCCTGCCCTGACAACAACTTCCCCACTGTCTGACAACCGTGTCTCCTCATCGTCCGACACCTCTTTACACACTTCTTCCACTACGTCAAGAAGGTCATCATCACCCACAGACTGCGACTGGTGGAAAACCTGGGCATCGGAAAATTGCTCATCAGCAACCGGACAAGTGGTTTGTGACTGTGGGAAGGGTCCAGAAAACAGTTCCTCAGAGTATGCCGGTTCAAATGGCAAATTTTGCTGGGAGGGGGCAGACTGGGGGGGAGGAGGTTGAGGTGCAGGAGCTGGAGAAGTGCCGATTTCGGTGACATGGGTGGACTGCGTGGAAGACTGACTGGTGGACAAATTGCTCGAAGCATTGTCGGCAATCCACGACATCACCTGTTCGCACTGTTCTGGCCTCAACAGTGCTCTACCACGAGTCCCAGTAACTTCAGACATGAACCTAGGGAGTGTAGCTCTGCGGCGTTCCCCTGCTCCCTCATAAGCAGGTGGTGTCTCACCCCGCCCAGGACCACGGCCTCTGACCCCTGCAGTAGTTGGACGCCTACGTCCCCGCCCTCGTCCTCTACCCCTAGCCCTCGGGTTAAACATTTTGAAAATGAGAGTTATAACTTTAATTTTTTTTTTAACTTTTTTTTGTGTTTTTTTTTTTTGTGTGTTTTTTAGTTTTTAAAACCAAACGATGCTATCCTATTGCTATGGCTATTTTCTAGCCAAGTATGAAAGCACACTACTATGCCAGATGAGATGACGCTGAGTTATGAAAAAAATAAACGTAAAATAAAAAAGGAAATGGCAGACTGTGCCTAATTGAAATCCAACCCCGGGCCCTAATAAATTTTCCCACTTCGGTCTTTGCGATGGATATGTGCGTCACTAAGCGCAAAACACAGTGGTCGCAAGTCTCACTCCAAATTGCTCCCAATTTGCTAGTAGATGCACTGCAGCAACTACAGCCACCAGCAGATCAACCAGAAATCAAATATATATAACGCTACTGTAGGCGTAAGTAAGCCGTTTGTATTCTCCTATGGCTATTTTCTAGCCAAGTATTACAGCACACTACTATGCCAGATGAGATGACGCTGAGTTATGAAAAAATAAACGTAAAATAAAAAAGGAAATGGCAGACTGTGCCTAATTGAAATCAAACCCCTAATAAATTCTCCCACTTGGTGTTTGAGGTGGATATGTGTGTCACTAAGAGCTAAACACAACGGTAGCAAGTCCCCCTGCTAATTCCTCACAATATGGTACTAGCTGCACTACTAGTGCCAGCAAGCCCAGCCACAAGCAAATAAAAAAAAAAAGTATAACGTTATTGTAGCCCTAAGAAGGGCTGTTGGGTTCTTGTAGAATCACTCCTGCCTAACAGTAAGCTAATAGAACACCCTAACGCTTTCCCTGACCAGCAGCAGCTCTCTCCCTAGCGGCATCCAGACAGAGAATGATCCGAGCAGCGCGGGCAGCGGCTAGTCTATCCCAGGGTCACCTGATCTGGCCAGCCAACCACTGCTATCGACGTGTAAGGGTACCACGTCATGCTGGGTGGAGTGCAGAGTCTCCTGGCTTGTGATTGGCTCTGTTTCTGGCCGCCAAAAAGCAAAACGGCGGGAGCTGCCATTTTCTCGAGCGGGCGAAATACTCGTCCGAGCAACGAGCAGTTACGAGTACGCTAATGCTCGATCGAGCATCAAGCTCGGACGAGTATGTTCGCTCATCTCTAGTCCTTAGTAAATGGCCCCTATACAGTAATAAATATTTAGGTAGGTACCAGAAATAATTTTTATCAAGAAAGGTTTTTGAAGGATTTAAGTGAATCTATTGAATTACAGAACCTTAACCCCTTAACTCTGTACAGAACATGGACCTTAACTGAGGAATTGAGTTTATCCAAATGACAAACCCATCTCTGCTGCATCGGTTCACACAATGAACGTTTACCAGCCATTAGCACAAATATAATCTCATTCTTCTTCGGAAATTTTTTGCATATTTAGATGGAAGATTTTCTGATTGAAGATTTTCCCTTGTGCAGCGCTGAGGGATCTTTAAAAAAAAACAAAGCCGCCTAATAATCCGTATTCCGAAATTAGAAAATTGGACTTCTTGACCGTTTCTTTGATGCGGCTCTTAGCTGAGGATTGAGTCGGCCGTCTGGTAAGGTTCAGTGGGCACCAATGGTTTGCAATGAGATAAAAGGAAAGTAGTTAAAGGAGAAGGAGATAATGGAGGAGGTAAAGACTGGGAGAGAATAAGAGATAAAAGAGGCAATGGGCAGTAATTGGAAAGCTCAGTCATCAGACGTCTACGCTAGAGACGCAACGTATAACATCAGCCGGGCTAAATATTATCATCCTCTGGTTAGAACAATTTTGGATATTTGTTTGCGTCCCAGGGTTGGATGGGGGCCACTGCAGACTTAATGGGGGTCATTTACTAAGTGCCTGAATTGCTTTTTTTTCATCGGGTTTCCCGAATTTTTCTGATTTGCGCCAAATTGCCCCGGGTTTTGGGCGCACGTGATCGGATTGTGGCGCATCGGCGCCGAAATGCACGCAACGGAAATCATGTGCGTGGCCGTCGGAAAACCCGAATTTTTTAAAAAAAGTGTCGCTTGACACGCGCTTACCTGCACCCAGCAACGGATGGTGAACTCCGGCGAACTCCGACGGACTTCAGCGCAGCAGCGACACCTGGTGGACATCGGGCGCACTACCTTAGTGAATCACCGGAAGACACGAATCCTCAACAGAGAATGCGCCGCTGGATCACGACAGGACCAGGTAAGTAAATCTGCCCCAATAACTTCAATCTATAATGAGATGACTCTGCTAATTCTTCCCCAGTCTATACAGTAAAGCTTGATCCATAGTGTGCAGAACACTCTTACCACCCCTGCCTACTGAGACCTCTTTCATTTCTCCTGATCTCAGTCCTTTTTATTCCTATGTCCCTCCTTGTATAGGACAGGGTCCGCTCCAGGGTCCGCTCCAGGTTTCAATAGGCCCCTGGGCGACAGAGCCTCAGTAGACCCCTTTGCAGTGAACTCACGTAGCGACATTAAAATTCTGATCCTGTTCCCTAAAATATTCCCTAGTTTATCATCTCAAACAGCCCCGTCATGGTTATTTTATATAAATCCCCCCTCACCCCCATGGATCCAGTATGTGGGCCCCCCAGCAGCTCTGGGCCCTGGCTCTTGCCCAGGTATGCCCAGTGCGAGCCCCGGCCCTGATAAAGGTCCTAACCAGCAGATCGGTGATATATTAGATTTAGATATTAGACTCCATACAGTGATTAGCTGGAATCACGGGGAGTCTGAATAAAAGCTATAAGCTCTTTAAAATGCAGCTTTGTAATATTACCACCGGCCTCCTGCTTATAAGATCTGAAAGGGAGAAACCAATAAAAAGCAGGAGGCAGGGGACACTGATTAACGTTATCATGTAGGGCAAAATGAATCTTGTTAGGGTGAGTTATGGGATAGCAGTTTTACCATATATCATGGATCTATATACCCTGCTGCAGAACAAATATAGTGATGAGACTCCACCCCCTTGTTTATGTAAAACTATAGACTCTCTAAAGTAAATTTGGTAAAGGGTTTTACTTAAGAAAGAAAGTTCTCAAGTTTTTATTGTGATATTTACACAATTTTACACAAGTTTACAAGGGGGTTTGACCCCCTTACAATTTTACTCTGTATTATTGCTGATTTAGCTCCTATCACTCTCTAAGCAGACACTTTATGATCCCTCTGTGCTATGAGATGATGTGTGCTGATAATGTGCTTAGATTATCAGGGTGCAGGGTTTATCTACACTTTCACTTAGCTTCAGAACGTTCCTTAGTATATGAAAAAGAGAGGAGACAGATCAGAGTCATGAGATGTATATAGGACACAATGGGGGTCATTTACTAAGGGCCCGATTCGCGTTTTCCTGACGTGTTACCCGAATATTTCCGATTTGCGCCGATTTTCCCTGAATTGCCCCGAGTTTTTGGCGCACGCGATTGGATTGTGGCGCATCGGCGCTGGCATGCATGCGACGGAAATCGGGGGAGGCGTGGTCGAATGAAAACCCGACGGATTCGGAAAAACCAGATTCGAAAAAAATTGGTCGCATGCGCCATACTTACATGCACCAGGAAGAGATCAGTGAACTCCGACGCAACTCGGCGGACCTCGGCGCAGCAGCGACACCTGGTGGATATCGGGCGCAGGACCTTCATGAATCTATAAAATACACCATCAGCACTGCTATGTCACCCCCTCCTTCTGGATCCAGAGCTTATCTTGTCTGTAGAGCTGTTGCTGTACACGAAGTGCCTGTGTCTGTAGTGCTCTCTGCCTCCTGCTCCTGCATGGATAATACACACAGTGATGTCACAGTACAGGGATAATACACACAGTGATGTCACAGTACAGAGATAATACACACAGCGATGTCACAGTACAGGGATAATACACACAGTGATGTCACAGTACAGAGATAATACACACAGTGATGTCACAGTACAGGGATAATACCCACAGTGATGTCACAGTACAGAGATAATACACACAGTGATGTCACAGTACAGGATAATACACACAGTGATGTCACAGTACAGAGATAATACACACAGTGATGTCACAGTACAGGGGTAATACACAGTGATGTCACAGTACAGGGATAATACACACAGCGATGTCACAGTACAGGGATAATACACACAGTGATGTCACAGTACAGAGATAATACACACAGTGATGTCACAGTACAGGGATAATACACACAGTGATGTCACAGTACAGAGATAATACACACAGTGATGTCACAGTACAGGGATAATACACAGTGATGTCACAGTACAGAGATACACACAGTGATGTCACAGTACAGGGATAATACACAGTGATTTCACAGTACAGGGATAATACACACAGTGATGTCACAGTACAGGGATAATACACACAGTGATGTCACAGTACAGGGATAATACAAAGTGATGTTACAGTACAGGGATAATACACACAGTGATGTCACAGTACAGAGATAATACACACAGTGATGTCACAGTACAGGGATAATACACACAGTGATGTCACAGTACAGGGATAATACACACGGTGATGTCACAGTACAGGGATAATACACAGTGATGTCACAGTACAGAGATAATACACACAGTGATGTCACAGTACAGGGATAATACACACGGTGATGTCACAGTACAGGGATAATACACACAGTGATGTCACAGTACAGAGATAATACACACAGTGATGTCACAGTACAGGTATAATACACACAGTGATGTCACAGTAAAGGGATAATACACACAGTGATGTCACAGTACAGGGATAATACACACAGTGATGTCACAGCGTCTCGTTTTGCTCTGATCACTGATGTACACGGATCCATGTAACTGCTTGTCTCATCTATGGATTGCAGATATATCACCTCCCCTGTTGAAGTATAATACGCAGTCTCATACAATCCCATAAATACTGAACGTTCCCGCCAGACACTTCTCACATGACTGTAAGCCGCACTAATGACACGTCATGTCTTCCTATTCTCAGTAACCAGCGTGAATCAGGCGCGTCCTTGGGGTGCGTCCCGTACACTTCCTGACCCTACGGCTGCCGTGTGACATCATTACTATTCAATGTAGAGTAATAGGAGACCAAACATGGCGAGACAGCGGCTGACTATGTGCACACACAGGTTTCCTCTGTAGGGATGTGAGACCCTCAGACAATATTGCTGTTTGCTGCAGATTTCATTCCGTTTCCTTGGAAGAGCTGCCAAGTCCTCCCCGTGGACGGAGAAGTTCATATTGTGAAGGCCCCGGGCATGATGGCTTCAATGACAGGGTCTTCTGTGGTTTTATCTAATAACTAGCATTGCAGGACGATGGGGACACGGCCGAAGGATGACACGTATATCACCCCTGAAGAAGGGCCTTTCATTAACAATAATGTCTCCATGGTAACCATATTTCCGTCATGTCCCACAGGGGTAAGTGACAGTGAAGCGACGTGGAGTCGTGGAGACGCCTCGGTTACGGATGGCCCAGGCTCGGCCCCGGTGGTGGAGGTCGCCTCTCGTGTGCCGTGTAGGCCTCTCTCCAATGATTAGTTACATCCTAATTTATCCATTTTCTCCTAATGATCCGACGGCGGCTTCCAAACGGAATAATCCTCGCTCGTGAACGTCTGGAGATGCCCTCTAGCTGGATGCACAGATTGGACAAGTGATGGCGGAGCCGACGTGGATGGAAGTTCAAATGAGAAGCCAGGCTTAATTAAAGGAACGGGGGAGCGAGATGTCGGGAGGGAGGGATGGATGGCAGATATGTAGACGCTCGTTGTGTCGTCTCTGTGTATAAAACGCCAGAATTAGATGGAAATAACATTTCTTTTTGCTATTTCTGTGGAATATTTGTCCCCATCATCAGTGGCGTAACTAGAAGCTGATGGGCCCCGGTGCAAAGTCTGTGCCGGGCCCCCGACTATAATGTATGGTTTATAGTAAGAGTCTAATCATATGGGAAAGTGGCACCATAAGGGCCCCCTAAACCTCTTGGGCCCGGGTGCGACCGCAACCTCTGCACCCCCTAAAGTTACACCCCTGCCCATCGTATTCCATAATGTTCTACAGAAACTGCACTTTCTAACAGTAGCCTTTCTAAAACACAAAGGACAATAAATGGACATTTCCAAACTACAACCAACACCCACTTATTTATCATCAAGTGCCAACATGACAATTTATACAGTAACTTATTGCTCCCTGTTCTTCCACAACATTCAATTGTTTGGCCCCCCCAGGCCACTAATACAGATGAAAGCAGGAAGGCAAATTCAGACATCATTGTAGCTTCTCTCCAGGGTCTCTTTTTACAGGAAGAATCATGGGGCCAGCAAGGGGGCCCTGTTCACACAATATCACTCTTCCCGCAGTTCCAATCAGTCAAGGATGTGTCACCTTAAAAGAGCATTGGGAGCAGCCTCTCAAGTTGTCTGGGACCGCAGGAATATTCAAGTCCCGTGCCATAGGTTCGCCATGACTGCTATAGGAGCTATGACTGAAGTACCTCGGAATGGCCACTACACAGTGGACATTGACATCTTCTTTTGGCTCCATTCACTGTGTAGGGGGTCTGACCCATCAAGTCCTGGACTCCCCAACATCTCTAAATGCATCCTGTGGTATATGCCACCAAGACAATGGAAGCACATCCATCATTTCCCTTAGGTGTTGAGTGAGGTGGAGTCTACATGGATTCGATTAATTTTTACGAGTAAAAACCACATATGATCTAATGGATTGACATCTGAGATGTTTGGAGGACAAGTCATCTACTTGACTTTCTTGTCATGCTCCTCAAAGTCACAGGACTTTAACTTAAAACCTGCCTTATTGTGTGGGTTTGCTTGTGCCACCTGAAAGTTCTGACCCATCAAGGTCTGGACTCCACAACATCTCTAAACATGTCCTGTGGTATACACCACCAAGACATTAGCAGTGGATACCACAAATGACTAATGGATTGAGATCTGAGAAGTTTGGACGCCAAGTGATGATGCGTTACCCATCTCTGTCCACCAAAGTATAAAAAAGTTATTGGTCTGAGAACATAGCAAGATGAAGATTTTTTTTTTGTACAAAAGATTTTCAATTTTTGTGCTGTCATTTAGAGGGCACAGTGAAAGCCATAAAAACCCAAAAGTAGGCCCCAAAAAAATGGTGCAAATGTGATTTTTTTTTTCAATTTCACTGCATTTACAATTTTTTTCTAGCTTCCCAGTACGTGGTATGGAGTACTAAATAACGTCACTAGGAAGTAAAAGTTGTTACACAGAAAACAAGCCCTCCCACAGCTCTGCATGCAGAAAAATAAAAAAAATGTTATGGAATTTTGAAACTGGGGAGTAAAAAATGGAAACACAGAAACAAAAAAGGGACTGCATCCTTAAGAGGTTAAAGGAAGCCAACCATCACGGATCTACCTAATCAGGCAGGTGCATTTCATGTGTTGTTTTTTTTTTTTTGCTAAACCTTTAGCGGCCCAGAACATTATATATCTTTTATCTGATCTATATGCAAATTTTCTTAAGAGACTACTGGAGAGTAGCCACACCGTGGGGTCCCCGTGGGACTGGAGCTACATCTACTCCAAGCCCCAGTAGCCTCTTTGAAGCCCTCCTACCCTCTTGTCTTCAGCGCACAGCTCACTGTAGCTGCACTCACTCATCTGAGAAGCCAGAGTTCTGCGCATGCGCAGAAGCTCCAGCATTGGATCGCAGATTATAGATAGTCTACGCAGAGCACAAAAACCGGAACCACTGTCCATGCACAGAACTCTGGCTTCTCAGTCTAATGTGTGCAGCTACAGCGAGCTATTCACTGATGACAGGTGGGTAGGAGGGCTTAAATAGACTTCTTGGACGTGGAGTAGCCGTAGCTGGACCTGCCACCGGATCTACTTTATTAGGTAGATCCGTGATGGTAAGTTTCCTTTAAAGAGATTGGGACTTGTTGTTCAAGATTTGTCTCCAAGTGTGATCCCAGGGCAGCAGCCACTAACACCACGGGTGTCCCCTTCACCATCGCCAAACACCGAAAGTGCCCCAGGGGGATTCCTTCTCTATACTACGGCCACTCCCTCCTCCTGCATCCCCCCACCGGCCCTGAAAGGTATGGACGAGGCCTATTCTCATGGACCAAGCCACCCCTGACATAACCTGGTGCTAGGCTGCACTACAAGCCAGCTACTCAAGTCTCAGGGAATCCAGCCGGGCCCCACATTGTGGTCAGGCCCCAATGGAGTAACATTGCGCAAGCATCAAACAATGAGCAAATGTGCATTGAGGACAAGATGTGCTAAGCATGTTCTATTGATGGTACTGTAGATAGATAGTAGATAGAAAGATAGATAGATAGATAGATAGATAGGAGATAGATAGATAGATAGATAGATAGATAGATAGATATGCAACATCCCCCACCGGGGCCTAGCCCTTGAGGTGCGGCCTGGAGACAGCCGGGGCCCGCGGTACCGGAGTGGCTGGCGGTTGCGGCCTAAGCACGCTATCGTCACGGTGCTTGGTACGGGGGAACCGGAGGGCTGTCCTACAGCCTGGCAGGTCTCCAGCAGGGTGGTGTTGGCAAGAAATGATGAGGGAGAGGCTGCTATAGCGGATCTCCCTGGGGCAACCCCTTAATGTCCCGAGTGTGAGTCTCTGGGTGATGGACAGGGTGCCGGTGATGAAGGCAGCCGTATTAGCAGGGACCAGACGGAGACAGAAGTTGAAGAAAACAACTTACAGTTCTTTATTTGAACCGGCAGGAACCGCAGCAACGTGCCTTTAACAGGTAGATGGAGTGCTGAGATGCTTTTGGAGGGAGCCTCAGGAGATAGTTCACCAGCCTGGATGTAGAGGGCAGGCTGGGAGGCAGCTGTGTCCTGGTAGGAAGCTTCAGCTGGTCCTGTAGAGCTTCAGGTATCACCTTTAAAGGTAAGATGATACCCCTTTCCTCACTACACTAACTCTAGTTGATGCTCCACTCTTCAGAGGCAGGGGCTAGGCTCTTCCTGCTCTGGTATGGGCTAGACCGAGATTGCTCACTCACTCACTGAGCTATAAGTCTTCCTGGTCTGAGCTGAGCTCAGACTAAACTGATCTGATCCCTCTCCTGAGAGAGACTGCTCTGAGATCTGAGACCCAGAACATCCCTGGCCAGGGGGTTTTATTACTTCCCCTTGGTCAGGTGGTGGCTGCTCCTCCAATCACATCTCAGCTTACAGAGGACAGGATGTAACACAAGACATTGGATGATAGATTTTACATCATACACAGATTAACTTCTGCCTTGCCAGGCAGGATTCACCACTGCAATATCCCCTATGTCCTATCAGGACCATGTAGTGTGATGTGGTTACATGCAGTGGGGCTTATTCGCAAGTACTCCTTCGCCATTGCATCGGCGAGGGTGTTGCAGATAGATAGATAGATATATGGATAGATAGATAGATAGATAGATAGATAGATAGATGGATAGATAGATAGATAGATAGATAGGAGATAGATATGAGATAGATATGAGATAGATAGATAGATAGATAGGAGATAGATAGATAGATAGATAGATAGATAGATAGATGATAGATAGGAGATAGATAGATAGATAGATAGATAGATAGATAGGAGATAGATAGATAGATAGATAGATAGGAGATAGATAGATAGATAGATAGATAGATAGATAGATAGATAGATAGATATGAGATAGATAGATAGATAGATAGATAGATAGATAGGAGATAGATAGATTAACATTCAAGGCATACAGAACACCACGCACAAGCGATTAGATATTTTGCTGTTATTTGCCACCTTTGCCATGAGTGACGGATCACCGGTAGACGCCGGTGAGGAATGGATTGTGAGCTCCACTGAGGCGACGACTGATCTGGAATAAATTATTTAATAATAAGAAGCCGCACAAAATAAATAGAGAATAATGGTAATAACTCCTAAGACAATGTTTACTGTTCTAGGACAGGGGGAAATCTCCTGGAAGACCGGCGCCAACTGTAACAAATCATCTCGGAAAGCTACAGTACATCAACAAATGAGCCAGCAGGGCGAGCGGGCGGCGCACGCAACGCGAAAAGCAA
Organism: Engystomops pustulosus; assembly: GCF_040894005.1. NCBI lineage: Eukaryota > Metazoa > Chordata > Amphibia > Anura > Leptodactylidae > Engystomops > Engystomops pustulosus. The sequence goes on along the minus strand of NC_092419.1, from coordinate 12,702,452 downwards.
ACACGTCCTGCGATGGAACTTTTTAATTGTGTTTCGGAGCAATTCCTTCATTTGCACTTCATTTTTTATGTCTGAATGAAAACGAGGAATTAATTGGACTCAATTTAGCAGGAAGCGGTAGCCGGCAAATTGGGCTTTATGAGGAGCGAGCGAGTAGCAAAAAGTTTTACTGTCCAAACAGAAGAGAATTGGTGAAAAGGAGCTGAATGTTAATTGTAGTATCAGTCACCGGCCGTGATAATCCATCTTCTTTATCTCTGTGTAACGTATCATGTGAGGCATTGTGTAGCATCAGCCGCCGTGCGGTATCTCTCACCGATAAACACGGCTTTATGTTCCATTAATCAGAGCAGGGGCCATGAATATGTATAGTGCGCTTCCCTCCCTGCTTGATCAAATAGTTCTACCGGAAAGCTACATCCATTCCAAATTTTACATGGAAAGAGTTTTCCTCCTTACATTTATCTGATGACACCGGGAGGTAGAAACCCTAGATAGTTGGCCAAATGGCCACTCAGTTCCAATGGACATGGAGGGGGGGGTCGGGGTGTTAGAAGTAGGGGCCACAAAATTTCCCTTGTTTAGGCTCATATTGTGCAGAATGGGGCTTATTTACTAAGGGTCCGCGGATCGCGTTTCCGTCGGACTTCTCAACGTTTTCGGGAAATACACAGCTGGGACAGGTATTTAGAAGGGCATTGTGTCGCACGAGATCAGATTTTCGTGCCTGCTTTCATGCGACAGAAATTGGGAGGCGTGCCATAGGTCGATCCCACGGATCGGACTGAGCGCGCAATTTAACTTTAAAATTGTGTCGCAAGATCAAGTACTTACATGCACCAGGAATAAGAAGGTGAACTCCGGGGACCTGAGCGGGGAAGCGACACAATGAGGATATCGAGCTCACGATCTTAGTGAATCGCATCAGAGTGCATGATCGTCAGATCAATGCACTTCGGGTGAACTCCTCGGACAAGTAGGTAAGTTTAATCTTAGTTCCCCATTTAGAACATAGGTACTCAGCTCTAATGAGAAGGAATAGTTCTTCCATGGAAAAAGATTCATCCTACATCTGATTTTATGGTCATCCTAAGTCAATTCCCAAACTGACAAAGGCATAACTAAGGGTTTACACAGTAGAGTTTCAACATTTGCGGATGATACCAAGCTCTGTAATATAACATTACAGAGGGATTTGTGTAAGCTGGAGCAATGGGTGGAGAGATGGCTGATAAGTTTAATTTAGATAAATGTAAGGTTATGCACTTTATTATGTTCTATCTATCAATTACTTCTCCTGTGTTCTACAACTTGCATGGTAACCATCCATAGTGGGGCTTATTTACTTACATGGTCCATTCGCGATCCCGCGGCGCATTGTCCGACGTTTATTCGGGTCTGACGGGATTCACTAAGGACCATGCGCCCGATGTCCACCAGGTGTCGCTGCTGCGCCGAGGTCCGCCGGAGTTCACCTTCTTTGTCCCGGTGTATGTGAGTGCTATTCTTGCGACACAAATTTTTTTTTAATTCTGTGGTTTTTCCAAATCCTGATGACCACGCCCCCCGATTTCTGTCGCATGAACGCATTTTGCGCTACAATCCAATCGCGTGCGCCAAAATCCCGGGGCAATTCGGCGCAAAACGGAAATATTCGAGAAACCTGATGAAAATGCTCGATTCGGACCCTTAGTAAATGAGGCCCAATGTGTCTTTATTGAGATTGCCAACCATGGCCTACTTCCTTCTTAAATCAACTTTTATAATGATTCTTATGAGCCATAAGGACTCTGGGGAACGGTACTGTAGCTTCACAGACTATTACACTGTTTCCCCTCTGCTCCCTGAACACTTCCCCTTCCCTCTGCCAGCTGTAATCTCACACAGTGGGAGGGGAAGTGCTCCTGCACAGTGTGACAGTCTGTGAAGCGGCAATGCTGCTCATAGCCCTTCGGTCCCTGGTTTATCACACTTGATTTGATTAAGCATTAATCTGCAGGCTAAGAACCACCAATCCCCCCTTACTCGTCCCCTTCACCCACATTTCCATCAAATTATTCTGCCGAAAATGTAATCAGCGAATGTTACTCTCAACAGTTGGCATCTTACGAAGAACAATAGCAAAGCGCACTACAGGGTAAGCGAATGTAGGAGAACAAGCTGCAAAACAAACCCTTTATTAGGAGCGTGCGTGGTGCGCTCTCACAATGAGAGGTTGGGGGGGGTGCCCGGTTACATTGTTCTATCTGTATTTGGAAGGCGTGTGCTTTATTCATCCTTCCGCTGTTACTTCTATGTATTTGTATTGTGGCCTTGATATTAATGTGAAAAATGTGTATTTTCGTTTTGTTTTCCATTTAATGGATGTAGTGGGAATATATAATGGAATAAACGTGTGGCGCTATACGTACGGCCTTGATACTTTGCATTCACCGTATTAATCTATGGGGGAGTTTCGGTCCATTACTAGAGGCTCTTTTACCATTTACATGGAGTGTACAATCGCTGAGTGAGTTTTAATTGTTTTGCCGAATTCCCCCTTCGCTGTAAGTTTGTTCTATGAGTAATTCAAGATATCAGAGGACATTGTTATTATTCATATAGTAATTTAATGGGTTCAACGTTCATTCCCATTTCATTTATTATATATTTTTTTGAAGCTGGTAAATTGTTATTTCTAATATACAAGAATACAAGTCTGCAGACTTTTAGCCACCACTAGGAGGAGCTCAAGAGCTTACCGTATACTATTTTGTCATTATGATCAGAATATATGTCATGGGTGCCCCTGCAACCCATGTTCCAGGTCACTGGCGCACCCGTGTGCCTCCCTGTGCCCCCGGAGGTCGCCACCTTCCATCACCTTACCATGCTCTAGCGACGGTTGCCTCTTTCCAGCATGCGCGTCCCCGCCTACTAGGGTGTATGCACGCCGGCAGCCTAAGATTTAAAGAGCCAGTGCACCAATGATTGTTGCTGGCTGACCTCCTTCCCAGTTAAATTTCCGGACTCTTCCTGTGTCCCCTGCCAGATCTTTGTGCCTCGTGCCTCTAAGAAAGCTTGTTCCCTATGCCTTGTGCTTGTGAGCTGAATTCTCGTTGTGACCCCGGTTCCATTCGTGACTTTGCTCATTTGCTGCCTACCCTGACCTTTCACTACTCTGATCCTGTGCTGCCTGTCCTGACCTCCTGCTTGTCCCCGACTACGATTCTGCCTTACGACTCTGTACCTTGGCTGCCACAGCGGACAAAGTCGTGCCTGTGGAGCGACCTGGTGGTACTACGTCGCAGCAAGTCCAACCCACTTTGCGGCGGGCTCGTCTGAAAACCGGGCACCAGATGTCGGCTATCGTCATCATCCGCAGTGGTACAGAGGGTCCACTACCCCTGGAGCCTGACAATATACACAGCATGTAGTTATACTCCATTACATAGCACGTGATTCCCTATCCACCACACGGTGATAACTGGGTTCAAGGTTGTGAATATTATGCACCTACCAGGAGGCCGAAACCGTGCCGATATTTGGTTCAGTGCGGTTTTGACAACTTGAATAGCTCAATAATAGTTCAAAGTAATTCCATGGTTAATGTTTTCATGGTTAACTTTTTGTGAGCTCAGCCATTACCTTTCAGCCACGACGGGTCACGGCTTAGCAAATATGGCCAAAGTAACTGAACTGCACCACGATTACCAAGACCGGCTTTCTACAATGCATGAAACCTCCCCTTAGCTAAGGATAATTATGGATGAGGAGGGGTCCTACAAACCAGAATGTATGCCGCCAGACGTCACAAAGGACAATCCTTGGGAAAAGATTTATGCCGGTGCCACATAAAGGGGTCAACACCTGCCATGCCAGAACCGATAACAGTATAGAGCGATGAGCCCATCCACCAAACTCGAGTGATGGTTTTGGGGATTCTAAAGCACAATATTCGACATGGACCCAAACATTGGGGGTTTGGGTCTGCTTATTACCAGTCAGGACCTCCTTGGTAATGAGAAGGGGGTCCTATGTACCGCCAAATGAATAGAGCAGCTGATTTCTCGTGGGCAGTGCTGCGCTATTCATCTCTATGGCACTGACGGAGATGGTGGGTAGTACACAACCTGCCACTTTGATCATTTGGGTACAATGGACCTCCTTCTCTCAGCCCATGGATAGGGAATAACTTATTGTGACCATATACTGTTGATATTCTATATAAATATAAGTGCACTCCAGCACGTGCAAACACCCGGGTCCTTCACTCTCAGGACCAATACACAACCCTTGAAGATGCTCTTATAACATCAAAGGTACAAAGAAAGATACAGATGTCACATGCAAATACAATAGATTCATGATAACACGACGGCTCACAGCTGCCTCCTCTCCTGCCACCCCTCATACTAATGTATATACATAGGAGATACATCAAGATCTTCATCCTACTCCTACTGCTTTTACTATATTCCGCTCCTGACCCTCAGTACATATACAGATGTATGGTATCTATAGTATCTAGTATATATAGTATCTATAGTATCTAGTATATATAGTATCTATAGTATCTAGTATATAGTATAGTATATAGTACATATAGTATGTATAGTATCTATAGTATATAGTATGTATAGTATCTATAGTATCTAGTATATATAGTATCTATAGTATCTAGTATATATAGTATCTATAGTATCTAGTATATAGTATAGTATATAGTACATATAGTATGTATAGTATCTATAGTATCTAGTATATCTAGTATGTATAGTATCTAGTATATATAGTATCTATAGTATCTAGTATATAGTATAGTATATAGTACATATAGTATGTATAGTATCTAGTATATATAGTATCTATAGTATCTAGTATATAGTATAGTATATAGTACATATAGTATCTATAGTATCTAGTATATATAGTATCTATAGTATATAGTATAGTATATAGTACATATAGTATCTATAGCATCTAGTATATATAGTATATATAGTATCTAATATATCTAGTATGTATAGTATCTAGTATATATAGTATCTATAGTATCTAGTATATAGTATAGTATATTGTACATATAGTATCTATAGTATCTATAGTATCTAGTATATCTAGTATGTATAGTATCTAGTATATATAGTATCTATAGTATCTAGTATATAGTATAGTATATTGTACATATAGTATGTATAGTATCTAGTATATATAGTATGTATAGTATCTAGTATATATAGTATCTATAGTATCTAGTATATATAGTATCTATAGTATCTAGTATATATAGTATCTATAGTATCTAGTATATAGTATAGTATATAGTACATATAGTATGTATAGTATCTATAGTATATAGTATGTATAGTATCTATAGTATCTAGTATATATAGTATCTATAGTATCTAGTATATAGTATAGTATATAGTACATATAGTATGTATAGTATCTATAGTATCTAGTATATCTAGTATGTATAGTATCTAGTATATAGTATAGTATATAGTACATATAGTATGTATAGTATCTATAGTATCTAGTATATATAGTATCTATAGTATCTAGTATATAGTATAGTATATAGTACATATAGTATCTATAGCATCTAGTATATATAGTATATATAGTATCTAATATATCTAGTATGTATAGTATCTAGTATATATAGTATCTATAGTATCTAGTATATAGTATAGTATATTGTACATATAGTATGTATAGTATCTAGTATATATAGTATCTATAGTATATAGTATAGTATATAGTACATATAGTATCTATAGCATCTAGTATATATAGTATCTAGTATATAGTATAGTATATAGTACATATAGTATGTATAGTATCTATAGTATCTAGTATATATAGTATCTATAGTATCTAGTATATCGAGTATCTATATGCACAGCCGATTCTGGACTGCCGAGACGAGAATGAAAATTGCCGTTTTGCCTGATGCGATCCCAAAAAGTTCCAAAAAAACAATATAACTATCTAGACTAGAGATTCCCCACCAAGTTTAGAGATATTCTAACTCTCAGTTGAATTAGATACAAACCCCAATATACAGACTTTTGTAGGTTTAGGATATGAATTTGTATGTAAGTTGAAACTGTATATTATATTATTTTAGATCCAGACAAATTTTTTTTTTTGCCCCGGTGACAATTGGAGTTTCCAAATTTTTTGCTGTAATGGGACCAAGGATTATCAATAAAGCTTCATTACAGACACCTTACAGCTGATCATTGCAGCCGGGGACTATAGTAACATCCAGAGAGGTCACCAGAGGTCACTGGGGGCAGAAGGGTCCGTCTGTAACTAGGGGTTATAAGTCGGGTGTCCTTAAGTAGGGGACTGTCTGCATACTAACTCCCAGTTGAATTAGATACAGCCCCCAATATACAGATTCCCACCTGTTTAATTATATACAGGAAGTCTACAGGTTACATACAGGATAGGGTCTGTAGGTTTGTTCTTAAGTTGAATTTGTACGTAAGTCGGAACTGTATATTTTATCATTGTAAGTCCGGACAAAATTTTTTTGGGTCTCTGTGTTAATTGGATTTCAAAAATGTTGGTTTGTCATAAGAACCAGAAATAACAATAAATCTTCATTACAGACGCCTGTGATAACTGTTACAGCTGATTATTTGATCTTAGGGCTAAAGTACAGTAAATTACCAATTACCAGAGGTCCGTTTGTAACTAGGGGTCGTCTATAAGTCGGGTGTTTTTAAGTAGGGGACCGCCTGTATATACATCCACCCATCCTGCTCCCATATATTGATCCCCCCCCCAACTAGAATAATAACTCCCCCCACCCCACCATTTTTTATCATTAAAATAATGAAGCAATTACTCACCTGCCGCCTCCTCTTTCTGGGCACATCTGCCGCCCAAGGCGTGACGTCATCACACGCCGCCTGCGTCCTTCAGAAGTTACCGAGCAACTACGGAGAGTCTACAGAGTCCAACACAAGGGAAATCCAGCTCAAGGACCAAAACCGGGTTGTTATAAAAGCATAATAACTTCTTTATTGAGACATCGGGGAATCCAAAAATATACAAAAAATTATACAAAACAGAGGGAAACGCAAGGCCACAGCTCACGGTCTATGCGTTTTGGAAATCATCCTTGACCTGAAGTCTACAGAGTCAGGTATAATAGTCTGCACCGCTCTGCCTATCAATAACATCAGTGTCTTAAAGACGCAGATGTCAATTATTTTACTGGTGGGTGATGGGCACCCAAATTTCCCATATTATAATTTAGCATTGCGCTGCCCCCCCTCAGGGCTTTGTCATCTGCTGCCTCAAAAGAAAGATTTTCATCACGCCTCATGACAGATGTCTATGGGCCACATGTATCACTCGTTTTTTCTGTTGTGCACCGTTTTTGCGCCATTTTTGCGACTAAACGCCAAACTAGCCGCGCAGCAAAAATAACCAGATTTCCCTCATCTATCTTACCAATCCAGATGTTTTGATGCGCCTAATGATATTCATCACTTGCAACGTTTTCATTTAGGCGCAAAAACGGGCGCAAAAACACTCCAGCCCGAAGGTGGCGTTATCTGAGAAGAAAGCACTGAGCCCCTTTGCAGAACAGCTCATTTCTAGCAGCAGAGCTCAGCCAGACACTGGTACATATAATAGATACATGAGATACATTACAGACAGGAGCTGCAGACTATTTACAGTTCATCACCTTCTATTTACAAAATATTCTGCAAACTCCTGAGCTCAGTCAAAAGAGCTCAGAAGTTTGCAGAATGTTGCAGATACTACAAACAAGTGTCCTCCATGTAATTCTGCACAGTATCACCAGTGTGTCTGAGGGGGATACTGTGCAGAATTACAGGGGTGCAGCAGGAGACCAGCACTGGGGGATCCCCTCCAGGAGAAGCCCCTGCTGAGGAGGTCACTGGGTGCTGGGTGTCACACACCTGGGTGCTGCTGTGAGTGTTATCTTCATTCTGGGCTGTGGGAGAAGCAGAGAGGAGCTTGTAGCAGGATCACATGTAAGTGCCCGAATCTAACATTGCGCCTAAATTGCGCCTAAACTGTTTTAAAGTAAAGTGATTAATAAGAGGCAGAAAATATACTTATCACAGATGGTTGTAGCCTGTGATAATTCTGGCAAAACAGTGCGACAGAATTTAGGCGCAACTACTACACTTAGGCGCACAAAAGTGATAAATGTGGCCCTTTATGTACACATACTGTATGAAGCCTCATCTGGTACTAAGGACCATTGAAATGCTTATAAGATCATCTCAATGAAGGAAAAACATTGGATACAAGATCCATTTATCAGGGATGTCGTAGGAACAATACTCTCCGGACACAGTTATTACTGAGAAGCTGCCAAGGGCAGAAGGATCAGTGGATACAATAGTAACATTATTATAAGAAGAACTCGTTTCTGTTATCTCTTAACATTCACATCTTTGATCCCATCCTATTATATTTGCATATTTCCCAGAATCCCACAACGGAGCATCAATGGCTATAAATCTCCACACGCCTGCAAGGCGGCCTTAATTGGCAAAGTTTCTGTAAGGAGAAATCTTACTTCCTGAGCCTTGTCAAAAGCCCCTCACTAAGCTAAACCAGTTCCCTACACTACACTTGGCCGCGTTGAAGCATCACTCACTACCGTTAGGAGTCTGTTCCTTTTAGGATTCATATACTGGTTTGGCTTTAATCCTGCATCATGTCATTAGGCTTCCTGAAAGTCATGCTTGATGCTAAGGGGTCTACCATATGAGACAATGAGGCTCATTTACTAAGGGTCCATTGGACGAATTTTCCCGACGATTTCCGTTTTGCGCCGCATCGCGTCGGGGATTGTGTTGCATGCGATCGGATTTTGCTGCATCGGTGCCGGCTTGCACACAACAGAAATGGGGGGGGGGGGGCGTGGCAGTCGGACAACCCGACGAATTCGGACAACGCCCAAGATTTAACATTTAGAATTGTGTCACTGACAAGCAACGGGGAGAAGAAGGTGAACTCCGGTGCGGAAGCGACGGATGCAGGAACTCGAGCGCACGATCTTCATGAATTGCGCCGGACTTCATCCTCGTCGGACTGTCCGAATCGGGGATCGCGATAGGACCAGGTAAGTAAATTTGCTCCAATGTTTTCCTTGTCCCATCGTGGAAAATGTATTTGCATATTTCCCAGAATCCCCTAGTGGAGCATCAATGGCTGTAAGTACCATATACAAACATCCAGCATATATACACACATACAGTATATACACACCATACACCATATGCATATCACATACATGTTATGTACATATTATCCTGTGCAATGTGTAGCATAATAAGTATATAACGCAGCACATCCTCCATTCTTTAGAATGTCAGATGATGGGGCCCCCTGACACTGTGGGCCCCCTAGCAGCCACTATGGCTGCTTCCCCTGTAGTTACACCCTTGGCTGGTAACAGGTGGGGACTAGAAGAGAGTGAGCAGCTGGTAGAGGAGGATCTCATTCAATTTTACATTTGTCATTGTTTCCTTTTATGCTCTGGAGTTCCCCTTTAAAATCTAGAAAGGTAAAAGACAATAAAGACAAGTGAGATATAAAACCTCGCTGGAAGGATTTGTAATATTAATTTCAGCGCTTACAAAAATGAACCAAACATTTTCGGATTTTTGTTCCCTATTTCCCCATGAATATTTAAATATGTGATTTCCTGAATCCTAATCCATAGCTTTCACCTCATTTAACCCCTTCCTCTCACCCCTCCTGCCTCCCTGCCCTCTGACTGAAGCCTCTCCAGGCTGCGGGGGGTCCTTTGTCCATGGTGCACACATTAAACATTGATGTTTTTGAGCCTTTTATGCTGCAATGAGTAGATTTTTGTTGTATCACGGAGGCCGGCTCTACATTTACTAGCGTTTCGTCTGACATTTTAAGTATATAGTTTGCGCTAATGTAAAAATGCAGCAGGAGGCCGCTCACTAATTTGTTTATGGAAATTACGCAGCACATTTTGAAGTTGGCGAATCCGTTGTTCTCCGGCGTCTACTACATGATCAAAGCCATTAGCATTTTTCCGTATAGCGGTGACGTGGGCCAGAGGAGGGTCGTGATTCATTGAACCCGGTATTTCCAATTACTGAATCCTGGAGGTTTGCAAACTAACAGCGAATCATTTATTTATACATCGATTCGCCAATAAGAAATACAAGGAAATCGCTCTCATTCTCCAGTGCGGGACCCAGATCCCGGATGCAATAGAGGAAGATGAATAAGTTGTGTCTCCATGATGACAAATTTACAGTTCTACAGAGAGCTCAGAGAAATGAGTCTGAAACAAATACTGTAAAATCTCCACTTTCCAAGGACATTATATACAATCTGCTCAGCTCCTCCTGCTCTATAACATGCTGCCTGCAGATAGGACACAATGTACAATCTGCTCAGCTCCTCCTGCTCTATAACATGCTGCCTGCAGATAGGACACTATGTACAATCTGCTCAGCTCCTCCTGCTCTATAACATGCTGCCGGCAGATAGGACACTATGTACAATCTGCTCAGCTCCTCCTGCTCTATAACATGCTGCCTGCAGATAGGACACTATGTACAATCTGCTCAGCTCCTCCTGCTCTATAACATGCTGCCTGCAGATAGGACACTATGTACAATCTCCTCAGCTCCTCCTGCTCTATAACATGCTGCCTGCAGATAGGACACTATGTACAATCTGCTCAGCTTCTTCTGCTCTATAATATGCTGCCTGCAGATAGGACACTACGTTCTCGCGTTCTCTGCGGTGGATTCGGGTCTTCCGGCGATTCACTAAGGCAGTTCCTCCGATGTCCACCAGGTGTCGCTGCTGCGCTGAAGTCTGCCGAGGTTCGCCGTAGTTCACGATCCGTTGCTGGGTGCAAGTAAACGCTGGACACTTTTTTTTTTCTTTAAATGCGGCGAGTTTTCTGAATCCGTCGGGTTTTCGTTCGGCCACGCCCCCCGATTTCCGTCGTGTGCATGCCGGTGCTGATGGGCTACAATCCGATCGCGTGCGCCAAAATCCCAGGGCAATTCAGGGAAAATCGGCGCTAAACGTAAAAATTCGGGTAACCCACCGGAAAAATATGATACGGCCCTTAGTAAATGACCCCCACTATGTACAATCTGCTCAGCTCCACCTGCTTTATAACATGCTTGCTGCAGATAGGACACCATGTACAATCTAGTCAGCGTGCGCCCGATAGCCAGCAGGTGTCACTGCTGCGCCGAGGTCCGCCGGAGTTCACCTGCTTCTTCCCAGTGTATGTAACTGCTAATCTTAAGACACAAATCGCTTTTTAAATTCTGCGGTTTTTCCGAATCCGTTGCGTTGTCCCACGGCCACGCCCCCTGATTTCTGTCACGTGAAAGCCGGTGTCAATGTGCCACAATCCGATTGCGTGCACCATAATCCCGGGGCAATTCGGCGCAAATCGGAAATATTTGGGAAACCCAACGAAAGTGCGTCGTTCGGACCCTTAGTAAATGAGCCCCACTATGTACAATCTGCTAAGCTCCTCCTTTTTCGGACAAACGAAAAACTGGAAGTGTCGGTGCCAGAATTTTGGTGATTTTCCGACACACCCTACTTATTCTTTTTGGGCGCAACATTGTGTCGCCGGTTCTGAATTCTCTGGACTTTAACAAAATACTGGACCCCAGAAGTCCGGGTGAAGCAAAAACAATTTGTTTTCTCCTGAGTTTCTCTTTGGGATCGGCCATTACTGGGCAGAAGATAAGGGAGGAATATTAAGGTGAGGAGTCCACATTGTAGATTATCCAGCACATAGAACACAATGTGGGCTCAACCAACAATCCCAAACACTTAGCTCTGTAGAATTGTCCGTGCCCAGAGGTGACGGCTCGTCTCACCCGCCCGAGTCACAAGTTTATCTCCGGGGCTCATTGTCATTTGCTTGTGAAGATGCGACATGAGAAGGGCTCGTCTGCTCCGCGCCGCGGAGAGGTTACTTATATAACGTTGCAGTTTGGGGCTAAGTTTCGGAGCTCACAGTGGAAAGAGCATCTTATCCTTCCCTCCAGGCAGAGATTCAGTCTTCCGGATGGATTTAACTGCTGTGTGGAGTGAACGTCGGTGACAGGTAAGACGCGGGAATCAGCGCCCCAGGCACGCAATTGTCTGCTTGAGATAACACCGGCAAAGAGGAGACAGAAGATTGGAAAGTAAAGTAAGTCAGATAGTAAAGTTGTTAAAAACTCCACATTCCACTAATGTTTTCTGGGTCCTGTGATCTTCATGTATCAGATGCAATTACTAAGGGGCCGCAATCAGTGGGGGGCGAGAGGGGTCTATAATTGGCCGGCGCAAAGTTCCCAAACCCGAACTCTCTGGGTCAAACCCATGATCAGTGCCGGCGCCGATTGCAGGAGTTATCCTTTAAATGGCGGAAAAGCTGGCAGCGGCTTTTTCATGCTGAGGATCGTCGCTCCCCAATGATGTTATACCTTCGATGTGGGCATTTAAAGAGTTAACAGATTACCCGGCCACAGGAGTTCCCGAAATACGCAGTGTCCGACGACCATGCCCTCTGATTTCCTGCATGTGTCGCTTCACCGCTCAGGTCCGCCGGAGTTCACCTTCTTCCTGGTGCATGTGAGTGCATTGTCTTGCGACACAATTTCGTTTTTAAATTCTGCATCCGAATCCATTGGGTTGTCTGGCGGCACGCCCCCTCCCCGATTTCTGACGCATGCAAGCCGGCACCGTTGCTCCAAAATCTGATCGGGTGTGACACAATCCCCTTCTAAATAGCTGTCACAGCGGCACAAATCCCGAAAATTTCTAAAATGCGACGACGGTGCAATCCGCCGGACCCTTAGTAAATAAGCCCCAATGTGTGATCAGTGTAAATGGTGATCGGTGAGCCCCAACACCAAATCCTAACTACTGTCTGAATTCTGGGTTCAGGGACCTGAACCTCATCACTATTGATAACAAAGCAAAATAATCAGTCTTTTAAATAAATCTCTTCCATTAGACACGTCCCTGCTTGTACATGTACCTGTGTCTTTGCCTCCTTTGAGAGCTTCAGCCACCTTCCTTCATCTCGTTGCTCTTAGCCGTTCTCTTGGTGTCTCTCAGTTCATCTCGCTGACAGACACAGGAAGACAGAGGGAGGAGGATGAGTCATCGTCTCCTGCTGCAGCTCCTCCTATTCATCAGAGCTCAAACATGTAAACAAAAATCTACGGAGAGTCTGCAGAAAACACTAAAGTAAGTAACAGGACTGCTGAATCACTTGATGAACTTTCAGGGACTATCCACAAAGCAGTAAAGGCAACTTATGTAAAAGAGTGGACAACCCCTTTAATATGAGATTGAGTGGGTCCCCCCTAAACAAATAAACAGGAAGTAAACATCTCCATTCTGAATGCAGTGGTCACACCAGGTTACTACAAATAATCTCATACTCATTTGAATGAGGGCTTAGTTGCAGTGACTCAGTTCAGCCACTACACAGAGAGCGGCGCTGTAGAGAACTTCATTCAGGAGATGAAGAGCACAGGAGAAGTTGCTTGGGATCGTTTGCATTCGCTTCTGCTCACATCGTATATTAAGCGTATAAAATATTTTGTTAATTTGATGTTGATCCAGGGGGTAATTCTGACAAATTTGTTGTCGGGAAGGAAATTTTCCAGAATTTCCCTATATTGGCATCTGCCTTGTAGGTTTTTTGACCTACCTCAGTATCCATAGGTTGGACTTGATGGATCTGCATCTTTTATCAGCTTTATCTACTATGTAAATATGATATATATTGCAGGCAGCTTCCTCACTTCCTAACATAGAGTAGTTTTTTAGCATATCAAATTTTTTGTTGTAGAATTTTGCTGCTGATTTCCACATTTACAATCTAGGGGAGACAACTGGGGTAAAACCGCAGGAACTTTGAGGAGAATTTATTACGAGTTGCATTCTTCACTGCAGAGATGACGTTTTCTTCAATATTAAATACTACAACCAGTGGACCTGTGAGTTCTCAAGAATCTAATGAGACTGATTAGCAAGTACTGGATCATCTACTTTGATGTTCTGTACATTAACAGCCAAGGGGCGTGATATTAAACGGTTCTTAAAGGATGTCTACCAGCAGGTGTAACAATAGAAAACTGAAGGTAGTGTTAGGTATTGGTTACATATCTAAAATGTGTTAGATATCTGTCTTATCATAACTTTTTAAATGAAAAAATGCAAATATATTCCAGGATTGCAGCTGGACTTGGTGCAATCGGAGATTTTCCTCTTAGATGTCTCCATTCAAACTGCTCTCCATTGCTGTAGTATCTAGCAAGAAGCCTGATACTGCCCTTACTCAGAGCAGAGGGGAGGGGCTGTGCTGTGTACAATTTTACATACCAGGGCTCCAAGTCCAGCTACAATCTTCAACACACAGAAAGGACAATAGCTAACACTGAAGCTTTGAATAAGCAAAACACCTTTATTAACAGTTTTTAGGAAAACATATTCTTAAGCTTGATCTCTTCAAAAATGCTTCACAGCAAACAATCCTGCAGCATGATCATTCAAAAGTGAAAACCCCCTAGCCTTAAAATATTATTTACTGGGACGTGTTAAGGTAGAAAAAGGGTTACAGGCCATGGTCTCACCCACAACCCCTCTCACCTACCTAACAAGCTTTGCAAGCCCTATTGGTTGGGAACTTCAGGGTCAACAATCCCTACTATGATTGCACAAGACAGTTCACACACACAAAACACAGAGGACAGGAGACTTCTGTATTTTGTGTGTGTGAACTGTAGCTAAGATTGTTGCTGCCTTCGGACTGATTGAACTACACCTGGTTCCTGTGGTTCGAATAACAAGAGAGCAGTTGAAAAACGTAGCAGAGGTCAGATACACAGTACAGCAAAAGCAATAGCAAGGGAGACTGACAAAAGTGTCAGGAGACTAGCAAAACCAGAAAAGTGTAACAGAACTGGGTGGATATATAAAGCAGTTCCTGGATGCCTCCCCCAACTGTATCAGCTGTCCATCACTCAATTTTACTGTTTTCTGAACAGAGCTGAGCTGCACAGGAACCAGGTGTCAATCAGTCCCAATGCAGCAACAATCTTAGCTAGAGTTCACACACACAAAACACAAAGGACAGGAGAAATCTGTGTTTTGTGTGTGTGAACTGTAGCTAAGATTGTTGCTGCATTGAAACTGATTGAACCACACCTGGTTCCTGTGGTTCGAATAACAAGAGAGAGGTTGAAAAACGGAGCAGAGATCAGATACACAGTACAGCAAAAGCAAAAACAAGGGAGACTGACAAAAATGTCAGGAGACTAGCAAGACCAGAAAAGTGTAATGGAACAGGGCGGATATATAAAGCAGTTCCTGGACACCGCCCCCAACTGTATCAGCTGTCCATCACTCAATTTTACTGTTTTCTGAACAGAGCTGATGGTTCAATCAGTCCCAATGAAGCAACAATCTTAGCTATAGTTCACATTGACAAAACACAGAGGACAGGAGACGTCTGTGTTTTGTTTGTGTGACCTGTAGCGAAGCTGTGTATCTGACCTCTGCTACGTTTTTCAACCGCTCTCTTGTTATTCGAACCATAGGAACCAGGTGTGGTTCAATCAGTCCCAATGCAGCAACAATCTTAGCTATAGTTCACATTCACACAGAGGACAGGAGACGTCTGTGTTTTGTGTGTGTGACCTGTAGCTAAGCTGTGTGTCTGACCTCTACTACGTTTTTCAACCGCTCTCTTGTTATTCGAACCACAGGAACCAGGTGTGGTTCAATCAGTCCCAATGCAGCAACAATCATAGCTACAGTTCACACACACAACACACAGTGGACAGGAGATTACAGACAAATGATGACACAGAAGTTACAGACAAAATTTTGAAAACAGTTATCCAACAGTAACCCATACTTGGAATACCGTTTCTTCCCTTTCATGTTCAGGGATAACAATGTGAAGAGCTGATACCAAAGTACAAGGAGCGGAGACAATGGCCGCACATTCCAAGGGTAATATAATACGTCTTTGTGTTCTCTTTGTTTGATACATTCAGTTTGAAGATCAGTAACCATTCAGACTGACAATTCCGGAGCAATAGGAGGCATCCGGATGCAGTATGTGTCTATGTGGTTATTACGGGATCATTTATGCGCTCTGCACCGGTGCGGTCCCCTCCACTCCAGAAAGTAACATCTGGTGGGCGTTATCGAGCACATGTGCAACGACAAGACAAATGGAAGCGCATAGCGAGCGGCGCATTCCTCCGAGAGAGGGACAAGTTGCAGAGCTTTTAGCGAGACTCGGCTCACAAAGCTGCAGGTGAAATGCGCTTTGTCTTTGTGCTAATGGAATATGTTGCCGGCTCTTGCTGTATTGTTTGCGCCGCTCTTTGTATTCAGATTTTCCTCCATGTCTGATCAGACATCGCCCTGTACATAATACTTGCTCCGTCAGACTGCAGACGCTTTTGTACAGGACTATTATGAAGATTGGATCTTTCTGTATGTGCATCTCGTATCTTTCTTCTCGCTATAATAGTGAGTAGTAGAATGTTCTGCGCTCGGCTCGTTAATAATGTTGACTCATTGGAATGTATGACTAATGACAGGCGCCTAAATAAAAGAGACCAAAAAAAAAGGAGATAGATGGATGGACATATGGAAGGACGGATAGAGATAGACAGGAAGATAGAGAGAATCCCTCCTCCAGCATCTTATACATCATATATCATTATCCAGAAGGTTAAACAATTGTTGCTGTTGTATAGATAGATAGATAGATAGATATGAGATAGATAGTTAGAAAGATAGATATGAGATAGATAGATAGATAGATAGATAGATAGATAGATAGATAGAGCGATAGATAGATAGATAGGAGATAGATATGAGATGATAGATAGATAAGTACAGATAATACAGACACTAGTACAGATAATACAGACACTGCAGACACTAGTACAGATAATACAGACACTAGTGCAGATAATACAGACACTAGTACAGATAATACAGACACTAGTGCAGATAATACAGACACTACAGACACTAGTACAGATAATACAGACACTACAGACACTAGTACAGATAATACAGACACTAGTACAGATAATACAGACATTACAGACACTAGTACAGATAATACAGACACTAGTACAGATAATACAGACACTAGTACAGATAATACAGACACTAGTACGGATAATACAGACACTACAGACACTAGTACAGATAATACAGACACTACAGACACTAGTACAGATTATACAGACACTAGTACAGATAGTACAGATAATACAGACACTAGTACAGATAATACAGACACTAGTGCAGATAATACAGACACTACAGACACTAGTACAGATAATACAGACACTACAGACACTAGTACAGATAATACAGACACTAGTACAGATAATACAGACATTACAGACACTAGTACAGATAATACAGACACTAGTACAGATAATACAGACACTAGTACGGATAATACAGACACTACAGACACTAGTACAGATAATACAGACACTACAGACACTAGTACAGATTATACAGACACTAGTACAGATAGTACAGATAATACAGACACTAGTACAGATAATACAGACACTAGTACAGATAATACAGACACTAGTACAGATAATACAGACACTACAGACACTAGTACAGATAATACAGACACTAGTACAGATAATACAGACACTGCAGACACTAGTACAGATAATACAGCCACTAGTACAGATAATACAGACACTAGTACAGATAATACAGACACTGCAGACACTACAGATACTTACACACACTACACACACTGCAGATGTTACGTGCAGCCTTTGTTTACAGTTCATGACCTTGTATTTACTAAACAATGTGCAGAAGCCTCAGCTCAGAGCAGGACAGGAGAGAAGTTTGCAGGATTTTGCAGATACTACAGAGAAATGTCCCCCGTGTAGCAGGATGACCACACTGGTGTCTGAGGAGGACATGGGTGCTGCTGTGGGGGTCATTCTCATGCTAGGAGAGAAAAAGAGAGGATCTTGCAGGAACTCAACTCATCACAGATGGTTGTAGCTTGTGATCGTTCTGGCGGTGCACCAGAAATAAGGTGCAACTACTACACTTAAGTGCAGAACAGTGATACATCTGGCCCAAAGTGTTAAAAAAAATGCTCTTCTTTTATTCCATGACAGACAACAGCGACATTTCAATCTGAGCCTTTCTCAAGCTAAATAACATGTGAACATAGTGGACTTATATACATACAATGGGGGGTCACTTGACCTCATAAATCCATCCCATTACATTTACATATTTTTTACATCACCAAAGAGCATATGTTAATAAATAATAAATAATTCATAAATATGAGGTGCAAATACTTTTTTCATTATATATACAGTGGCGGCCAAAAGTATTGGTACCTCTGCAATTCTGTCAGATAATACTCATTTTCTTCCAGAAAATTGTTGCAATCACAAGTTCTTTGGTATTAATATCTTCATTTATTTTGCTTGCAATGAAAAAAAACACAAAAGAGAATGAAAAAAAAAGTAAAATCATTGATCATTTGACACATTGGGGGTCATTTACTAAGGGCCGAATCGCGTTTTTACGTCGATTTACCCAAATTTTTCCATTTTGCGCCAATTTTCCCTGAATTGCCCCGGGTTTTTGGCGCACGCGATCGGCTTGTGGCGCATCGGCGCTGGCATTCACGCAGCATAAATCGGGGGGCGTGGCCGTACGAAAACCCAATGGATTCAGAGAAACCGCCACATTTTTAAAAAAAAGTGTCGCTGGACACGAGCTTACCTGCACCCGGCCCGGCTTGGTGAACTTCAGTGCATTCCCATGGACGTCAGCGCAGCAGCGACACCTGGTGGACGTAGGAGGAACTACCTTAGTGAATCGCCAGAAGACCCGAATCCTCCACGCAGAACGCGCCGTTGGATCGCGAATGGACCAGGTAAGTAAATCTGCCTCATAACTCTAAAAAAAAAGGGCCGGACAAATGTATTGGCACCCTTAGCCTAATACTCGGTAGCAAAACCTTTAGACAAAATAACTGGAAACCATCAATGAGTTTCTTACAAGGCTCTGCTGGAATGTTAGACCATTCTTCTTTGGCCATTGCTCCACGTTTCTGAGATGTGAAGGCACCTTCTCCAAACAGCCATTGTGAGATCTCTCCACAAGTTCTACGGGATTCAGGTCTCGACTCATTGCTGCCACTTTAAAAGTCTCCAGTGCTTTCTCTCACCATTTTCTGGTGCTTTTGGAAGTGTGTTTTTGGTCATTGTCCTGCTGGAAGACCCATGACCTCTGAGGGAGACCCAACTTTCTCACACCGGCCCTACATTATGCTGCAGACTTCATAATGCCATGCACATGGTCAAGAATCTCCACCATGTTTGACTGTAGGGACCGTGTTCTTTTCTTTGAAGGCCTCTTTTATATTCCTGTAAACTCTATGTTGATGCCTTTTCCCAAAAAAAGCTCAACTTTTGTCACATGTGACCAGAGAACATTCTCCCAAAACATGTTAGGCTCTCAGGTAAGTTTTGGTTTTTTATGTTTCTGTATAAGAAGTGGGGTCTTCCTGGGTATCTTACCATACAGTCCCTTTTCATTCAGACTCCGACGGATAGTACGGGGTGACACTGTTGTACCCACGGACTGCAGGGCAGCTTGAACTTGTTTGGATGTTAGCCGAGGTTCTTTATCCACCTTCAGCACAATCTTGCCTTGAAATCTCTCGTTAATTTTTCTTTTCCGTCCACATCTAGGGAGGTGCCACAATGCCAGGGGCTTTACACTTCTTCATCCAGGGAGGTGCCACAGTGCCAGTGGCTTTATACTTCTTCATCCAGGGAGGTGCCACAGTGCCAGGGGCTTTACACTTCTTCATCCAGGGAGGTGCCACAGTGCCAGGGGCTTTATATTTATACATCTAGGGAGGTGCCACAGTGCCAGGGGCTTTACACTTCTTTATCCAGGGAGGTGCCACAGTGCCAGGGGCTTTATACTTATACATCTAGAGAGGTGCCACAGTGCCAGGGGCTTTACACTTCTTCATCTAGGGAGGTGCCACAGTACAAGGGGCTCTACACTTCTTCATCTAGGGAGGAGCCACAGTGCCAGGGGCTTTATACTTCTTCATGTAGGGAGGTGCCACAGTGCCAGCGGCTTTATACTTATACATCTACTGAGGTTCCACAGTGCCAGGGGCTTTACACTTCTTCATCTAGGGAGGTGCCACAGAGCCAGGGGCTTTACACTTCTTCATCTAGGGAGGTGCCACGGTGCCAGGAACTTTACACTTCTTCATCTAGGGAGGTGCCACAGTGCCAGGGGTTTTACACTTCTTCATCTAGAGAGGAGCCACAGTGCCAGGGGCTTTACACTTCTTCATCTAGGGAGGTGCCACAGTGCCAGGGGATTTACACTTCTTCATCTAGGGAGGTGCCACAGTGCCAGGGGATTTACACTTCTTCATCTAGGGAGGTGCCACAGTGCCAGGGGCTTTATTCTTCTTCATCTAGGGAGGTGCCACAGTGCCAGGGGCTTTACACTTCTTCATCTAGGGAGGTGCCACAGTGCCAGGGGCTTTATTCTTCTTCATCTAGGGAGGTGCCACAGAGCCAGGGGCTTTACACTTCTTCATCTAGGGAGGTGCCACGGTGCCAGGAACTTTACACTTCTTCATCCAGGGAGGTGCCACAGTGCCAGGGGCTTTACACTTCTTCATCTAGGGAGGTGCCACAGTGCCAGGGGATTTACACTTCTTCATCTAGGGAGGTGCCACAGTGCCAGGGGCTTTATTCTTCTTCATCTAGGGAGGTGCCACAGTGCCAGGGGCTTTACACTTCTTCATCTAGGGAGGTGCCACAGAGACAGGGGCTTTACACTTATTCATCTAGGGAGATGCCACAGTGCCGGGGGCTTTACACTTCTTCATCTAGGGAGAAGCCACAGTGCCAGAGGCTTTACACTTCTTCATCTAGGGAGGTGCCACAGTGCCAGGGGCTTTATACTTCTTCATCCAGGGAGGTGCCACAGTGCCAGGGGCTTTACACTTCTTCATCCAGGGAGGTGCCACAGTGCCAGGGGCTTTATACTTATACATCTAGGGAGGTGCCACAGTGCCAGGGGCTTTACACTTCTTTATCCAGGGAGGTGCCACAGTGCCAGGGGCTTTATACTTATACATCTAGGGAGGTGCCACAGTGCCAGGGGCTTTACACTTCTTCATCTAGGGAGGTGCCACAGTACAAGGGGCTCTACACTTCTTCATCTAGGGAGGAGCCACAGTGCCAGGGGCTTTATACTTCTTCATGTAGGGAGGTGCCACAGTGCCAGCGGCTTTATACTTATACATCTACTGAGGTTCCACAGTGCCAGGGGCTTTACACTTCTTCATCTAGGGAGGTGCCACAGAGCCAGGGGCTTTACACTTCTTCATCTAGGGAGGTGCCACGGTGCCAGGAACTTTACACTTCTTCATCTAGGGAGGTGCCACAGTGCCAGGGGTTTTACACTTCTTCATCTAGAGAGGAGCCACAGTGCCAGGGGCTTTACACTTCTTCATCTAGGGAGGTGCCACAGTGCCAGGGGATTTACACTTCTTCATCTAGGGAGGTGCCACAGTGCCAGGGGCTTTACACTTCTTCATGTAGGGAGGTGCCACAGTGCCAGGGGCTTTATTCTTCTTCATCTAGGGAGGTGCCACAGTGCCAGGGGCTTTACACTTCTTCATCTAGGGAGGTGCCACAGTGCCAGGGGCTTTATTCTTCTTCATCTAGGGAGGTGCCACAGAGCCAGGGGCTTTACACTTCTTCATCTAGGGAGGTGCCACGGTGCCAGGAACTTTACACTTCTTCATCTAGGGAGGTGCCACAGTGCCAGGGGTTTTACACTTCTTCATCTAGAGAGGAGCCACAGTGCCGTGGGCTTTACACTTCTTCATCTAGGGAGGTGCCACAGTGCCAGGGGATTTACACTTCTTCATCTAGGGAGGTGCCACAGTGCCAGGGGCTTTATTCTTCTTCATCTAGGGAGGTGCCACAGTGCCAGGGGCTTTACACTTCTTCATCTAGGGAGGTGCCACAGAGACAGGGGCTTTACACTTATTCATCTAGGGAGATGCCACAGTGCCGGGGGCTTTACACTTCTTCATCTAGGGAGAAGCCACAGTGCCAGAGGCTTTACACTTCTTCATCTAGGGAGGTGCCACAGTGCCAGGGGCTTTATTCTTCTTCATCTAGGGAGGTGCCACAGAGACAGGGGCTTTACACTTATTCATCTAGGGAGATGCCACAGTGCCGGGGGCTTTACACTTCTTCATCTAGGGAGAAGCCACAGTGCCAGAGGCTTTACACTTCTTCATCTAGGGAGGTGCCACAGTGCCAGGGGCTTTATTCTTCTTCATCTAGGGAGGTGCCACAGTGCCAGGGGCTTTACACTACTTCATCTAGGGAGGTGCCACAGAGACAGGGGCTTTACACTTCTCCATCTAGGGAGGTTCCACAGTGCCGGGGGCTTTACACTTCTTCATCTAGGGAGGTGCCACAGTGCCAGGGGCTTTACACTTCTTCATGTAGGGAGGTGCCACAGTGCCAGGGGCTTTACACTTCTTCATCTAGGGAGGTGCCACAGTGCCAGGGGCTTTACACTTCTCCATCTAGGGAGATGCCACAGTGCCGGGGGCTTTACACTTCTTCATCTAGGGAGGTGCCACAGTGCCAAGGGCTTTACACTTCTTCATCTAGGGAGGAGCCACAGTGCCAAGGGCTTTACACTTCTTCATCTAGGGAGGTGCCACAGTGCCATGGGCTTTATTCTTCTTCATCTAGGGAGGTGCCACAGGGCTGTGTATCTGTGTCTGTATCTAGACCCTCCTCAATCCTCTACTCCACAATGAAGACAGATCTGAGCAGTTTAGCAGGCAGGAGAGGACTGATAACAAGTAGAGGATTTTTCCTTGACATACAATGTTTTACAAAGTTTATTACATTAACTTGAACGATTCTTCTAGAAACTACCCTATATGCTAAATGCCCTCAATTATCTTTGTTCTGGCCTTTCGAACGATAACAATCCTTGATCATTTTGCCTTTGCCATAACAATACCTTTGGTAGCTGCAAAAGTGAAGGCTTTCTGGTTTAACCTCCCAACTGAGTATAGTAGTATAGGATACCATTCTATCATCATACCAGGCCGGAAGAGGAGAAGACGGAGCAGCGAGGAGAAGACGGAAGGTGAGTATAGATTTTTTCTTTCAAGAGGGCCTTACTGTGGACAATACATTAAAAGGGGCATCAGGGCGGATATTTCATTAAAAGGAGGCATCTAGGGTGGACATTTAGTTAAAGGGGGCATCTGGGGTGGATATTTCATTGATGGGGGCATCGGATGTGGACATTTCATTAAAGGGGCATCTGCTGTGGACATCTCATTAAAAGGGGGGCTCTCCTGTGAACTTTTCAGTCAAGGGGGGCTCTGCCGTGGACATTTCATTAAAGGGGTGGCTCTGAAGTGCACATTTCTGTAAAGGTGGGGCTCTCCTGTGGACTTTTCAGTAATGAGGTGTGGCTGCTGCTGGACATTTTAGCAGAGTAGCGGCTGCATTTCCTATTCTGGGGCTTATACTCAAGTCAATAACTATTTCCAGTTTTTTTTTGTGCAGTAAAATTAGTTCAGCTGCAGAGCACAGAGGCCGGGCCAGGGGCAGCATCCACATCTCCTGCACTGTCTGGGGATCTGGTCTGGTTGGTAGTCGGGTGGAGGGTTTCATGCAGTCCGGGAATGTGATTGGCTTTCCAATGTAGATGGGATATAAGAACAGGATTGAATGTGATAATTTAACTTTATGAACAGTATAAGATTAAAGATATAGACAGGGCCGGATTAAGGTTAGTGGGGGCCCCTGGGCGCAAAATCTGGTGGAGGCCCCCGACTTATCATTTTAATTTCTTTAAGACATTGATGTGCGTTTCTGGGATTCGTTTACAAACGCATCCAAAAATGCAAGGCTTCGTAGAATGTGTTTGCGCCCCGTACTTGCAGAAAAATATAGAGCAAGCTCTTTTTCCCGTAGACAGCATGGTACAATGACACATGTTGTGTTCACCATACCATAGGTGTCTATGGGGACAGATATTGTACGGGCAGATACACATCCCCATAACGTTCGTGTAAAAGAGGCCCAAGGATGCTGTCACATGTTTGCGTTTTGAGAATATACTACTATTACAAGAATATAATACTATAATACTGTGTACAAGAATATAACTACTATAATACTGCCCCCTATGTACAAGAATATAACTACTATAATACTGCCCCCTATGTACAAGAATATAACTACTATAATACTGCCCCCTATGTACAAGAATATAACTACTATAATACTGCCCCCTATGTACAGGAATATAACTGCTATAATACTGCCCCCTATGTACAAGAATATAACTACTATAATACTGCCCCCTATGTACAAGAATATAACTACTACAACACTGCCCCCTATGTACAGGAATATAACTACTATAATACTGCCCCCTATGTACAGGAATATAACTACTATAATACTGCCCCCTATGTACAAGAATATAACTACTATAATACTGCCCCCTATGTACAGGAATATAACTACTATAATACTGCCCCCTATGTACAAGAATATAACTACTATAATACTGCTCCCTATGTACAGGAATAAAACTACTATAATACTGCCACCTATGTACAGGAATATAACTACTATAATACTGCCCCCTATGTACAGGGTTATAACCACTATAATACTGCCCCCTATGTCCAGGGATATAACCACTATAATACTGCCCCCTATTTACAGGGATATAACTACTATAATACTGCCCCCTATGTACAGGAATATAATTACTATAATACTGCTCCCTATTTACAGGGATATAACTACTATAATACTGCCCCCTATGTACAAGAATATAACTACTCTAATACTGCCCCCTATGTACAAGAATATAACTACTATAATACTGCCCCCTATGTACAGGAATATAACTACTATAATACTGCCCCCTATGTACAGGAATATAACTACTATAATACTGCCCCCTATGTACAAGAATATAACTACTATAATACTGCCCCCTATGTACAAGAATATAACTACTATAATACTACCCCCTATATACAAGAATATAACTACTATAATACTGCCCCCTATGTACAAGAATATAACTACTATAATACTGCTCCCTATGTACAGGAATATAACTACTATAATACTGCCCTCTATGTACAAGAATATAACTACTATAATACTGCCACCTATGTACAGGAATATAACTACTATAATACTGCCCCCTATGTACAGGAATATAACTACTATAATACTGCCCCCTATGTACAAGAATATAACTACTATAATACTCCCCCCTATGTACAAGAATATAGCTACTATAATACTGCCCCCTATGTACAGGAATATACCTACTATAATACTGCCCCTATGTACAAGAATATAACTACTGTAATACTGCCCCCTATGTACAAGAATATAACTACTGTAATACTGCCCCCTATGTACAAGAATATAACTACTATAATACTGCCCCCTATGTACAAGAATATAACTACTATAATACTGCCCCCTATGTACAGGAATATAACTACTATAATACTGCCACCTATGTACAGGAATATAACTACTATAATACTGCCCCTATGTACAGGAATATAACTACTATAATACCGCCCCCTATGTACAGGAATATAACTACTATAATACTGCCCCCTATGTACAGGAATATAACTACTATAATACTGTCCCCTATGTACAAGAATATAACTACTATAATACTGCCCTCTATGTACAAGAATATAACTACTATAATACTGCCCCCTATGTACAAGAATATAACTACTATAATACTGCCACCTATGTACAAGAATATAACTACTATAATACTGCCCTCTATGTACAAGAATATAACTACTATAATACTGCCCCCTATGTACAAGAATATAACTACTATAATACTGCCCCCTATGTACAGGAATATAACTACTATAATACTGCCCCTATGTACAGGAATATAACTACTATAATACTGCCCTCTATGTACAAGAATATAACTACTATAATACTGCCCCCTATGTACAAGAATATAACTACTATAATACTGCCCCCTATGTACAAGAATATAACTACTATAATACTGCCACTATGTACAAGAATATAACTACTATAATACTGCTCCCTATGTACAGGGATATAACTACTATAATACTGCCCCCTATGTACAAGAATATAACTACTATAATACTGCCCCCTATGTACAAGAATATAACTACTATAATACTGCCACTATGTACAAGAATATAACTACTATAATACTGCCCCCTATGTACAAGAATATAACTACTATAATACTGCCACTATGTACAAGAATATAACTACTATAATACTGCCCCCTATGTACAGGAATATAACTACTATAATACTGCCACCTATGTACAGGAATATAACTACTATAATACTGCCCCCTATGTACAGGAATATAACTACTATAATACTGCCACCTATGTACAGGAATATAACTACTATAATACTGCTCCTATGTACAGGAATATAACTACTATAATACTGCCCCCTATGTACAAGAATATAACTACTATAATACTGCCCCCTATGTACAGGAATATAACTACTATAATACTGCCACCTATGTACAGGAATATAACTACTATAATACTGCCCCCTATGTACAGGAATATAACTACTATAATACTGCCCCCTATGTACAGGAATATAACTACTATAATACTGCCCCCTATGTACAAGACTATAACTACTATAATACTGCCCCCTATGTACAAGAATATAACTACTATAATACTGCCCCTATGTACAAGAATATAACTACTATAATACTGCTCCCTATGTACAGGAATATAACTACTATAATACTGCCCCCTATGTACAGGAATATAACTACTATAATACTGCCACCTATGTACAGGAATATAACTACTATAGGAATACAATATGCATAACACAAATATCTGCACCACCACTGCAGGAGTGGTGTGTAATATATGGCATTACACAAAGGACTGCTGCAACCTGTAGCCCTGTACATTACAAAGTTCTGCCATGTGTACTAGAATACAACAATGTTACACCTGTGCGCTTCACAGCAGTGGCAGCAGTCCTGTCATAACATAGGAGGTCAGGCTGCAGCAGACCATTGTAAAATATGGACCTATGGGGTGCAGCAGACCTTCCACACGACTTATGCTGCTACCTTGTGTGAAGCAGAAAGTGACATTTAGCAACTCACAGGTGATGATCTGCTCCATCAGGTATAGAAGTGCATAAAGATTCTCCAGGCCATCACTTGTCGATGAAGAATTCACACTTGGCTGTAGTCGGCTCCTTGCATCACCTCTGTGATCCTAAAGACACTATAGTCACTTACACTATAGGGTCACCTGAATAACACCGTGCTCCTAAATTATATAGTATATACCCCTCACACCACAACTGACCACACTGTGCCCTAGGAAGTGTGTACTAAATTAATAATGATATTTACATTGCCCCTTTTAATTTGCTATAATACATTCAGCTCCCAACTACATTAAAATAACTACAATCTACATGAATAATGATATATACAGGCAGCCCCCGGGTTACATACAAGATAGGGTCTGTAGGTTTGTTTTTAAGTTGAATTTGTATGTAAGTCGGAACTGTATATTTTATCATTGTAATCCCAGCCAGAACTTTTTTGGTCTCTGTGACAATTGGATTTTAAAAATGTTGGGTTGTCATAAGAATTAATATTATCACTAAAGCTTCATTACAGACACCTGTGATAACTGTTACAGCTGATCATTGTAGCCTAGGACTAAAGTACAATAAATCACCAATATCCAGAGGTCTGTTTGTAACTAGGGGTCGTATGTAAGTCGAGTGTTCTTAAGTAGGGGACCATCTGTACTGTGAATACAGAATCATATTCTGTTATGTTTCCAGTGGCACATTGTAATAGATGTGTTAAATCCACATATACTGCCATACTGAAGTATTGCAGTGTATTGTAGGATCAATCAGACAACCCAGGGGTGTGAAAAATAGTAAAAAAAAATGTTATTAAAAAAACAACAAAAAAATTTAAATCACAAATCCTCTAGAACTGATATAAAAATAAAAAACAGTAAAAATCATAAACATATTAGGCATCCCTGAATCACAAAATGTCCGATCTATCAAAATATAATAACGGTTTTTCACTGCATTTAACCCCGTAACGGAAAATAGCGTCCAAAGTCAAAAATGACATTTTTTTGCCATTTTGGAAAATATAAAAAAATTAATAAAAAGTGATCAAAAGGTAGCACAGTCCTAACAATGATAGCAATGAAAACGCCATCAAAAGTCGCAAAAAATGACACCACCCACAGCTCCGTACACCAAAGTATGAAAAAGTTATTAGCGCCAGAAGATGGCAAAATCAAAAAAAAAAATTTTGTACAGGAGGTTTTAATTTTTTTAAATGTATGAAAACATTATAAAACCTGTACAAATGTGGTATCCCTGTGATCGTAGCAACCCAAAGAATAAAGTAGACCTGTCATTTGGGGCACACAGTGAAAGCTGTAAAATCCAAGCCCACAAGAAAACGTCGCAAATGTGTTTTTTCACCATTTTCACTGCATTTGGAATTTTTTTCCCGCTTCCCAGTACGCGCCATGGAATATTAAATACCGTCACTACGAAGTGCAATTTGTTACGCAGAAAATAAGCCATAACACAGCTCTTTATGTGGAAAAATAAAAAAGTTATAGATTTTTGAAGGTGGGGTGTGAAAAATGGAAGTGAAAAAACTAAAAAAGGCCAAGTCGTTAAGGGGTTAATAACAAGTGATCAGCAGGTCATACAGTTCCCAAAATGGTTTCAAAGAAAACATCAGCTCATCTTACAATATTTCACCTCTCACATATCTCCATATACCAAAGTATGAAAAATTTATTTGCGCCAAAACATAGCAAAATAGAGAATTTTCTTTTTGTACAATTTTTGTGTTTTAATTTTTTAAAATTTATTAAAACACAATAAACGAATACCAATACCAATTAATTTGGTATCCCAGTGATCGTACTAAGACAAAGAATAAAGGAAAGTGCCTTGAAAACGAAGCTAAGTAGAAAATGCGTTTTTTCACCAATTTCACTGCATTTGGGATTTTTTTTCCCGCTTCCCAGTACATGGCATGGAATATTAAATACCGTCACTATGAAGTGCAATTTGTTGCGCAGAAAACAAGCCATCACACAGCTCTGTATATGGAAAAATAAAAAAGTTACAGATTTTTAAGTTTGGGAAAAATGGAATTCAAAAAAATGAAGGGCTGCGGCGTTAAGGAGTTAATAACAATAGATCTAGTGACAACCTAATACTACACAACAACAAAGTGCTCACTTTAATTAGTATTTGAATAATTAGTGCTCAGCCCTCCTAATAATAATCTAATGTAGTTTTACTTACAAATAGTGAGTCCCTCACCAGCCCCAGCAGTGCCCCCTCCCCACCCTACACTTAAAGTCTCACAGGGATAGGTAACCTCTGCTGCCCAATTGTTTATGTTATTTAATACATTACCCTCCTGCCTTTAAAGCTGCTGTCACCTCTGGCCTTCTCCACGCTGTTAATGTTCCTGGGGTCCTTGGTTCTATCATTCACTTTGCAGCCGGGCGGCCGGGCCCGCGCTTCGGAGCGCAACACACATCGTAAGTGCCGACACTCCTCCACGCTACACAGGTCGCGCAGTGATGTCACTAGCGCGACCTGTGTAGCTGATATACGTCCTCCCTTGCTAGGAGGGAGCGATGCTCTGCAGTCAGAGGACCGTCACTCACAGTTAACTGTTCAAGGACTGGACCTGGTATCCTCAGTTGCGAGCCGGCGCCATGTCACTGAGCTGTTTTTCACATGAGTGGGAGCGATGCAGAGCTGTCACTCATGTCTCACAGCTTGGCTGACAGGAAGCATCGGAGCCAGTGTGCGGCGCCGAAGCATATAAAACTACAGGACCCGATACTTAATGTCTGTGCCGGCAGACATAGTCAGCTGGTGGGGGCCCCCTGGGGGGGCAAGATGGTGGGGGCCCCGGGGCTCGAGCCCCGGGAGCCCCGCCTATGATCCGGCCCTGGATATAGAGGATATAGAGTAGTAATTAAGTCCTAACATCTGGGTACACACTGGGGGGGGGGGCCCTAGTTGTGTGAACAGCCCGGGGTAGAGGGGGAGATGATGCCGACACACTAAGCTATGAAAGAAAGAAAGCTTCATCTAGAAGCTGCTCAGCTGCTTGACAACTTACTGGTAGTGGGTTATTAGGAAAATATGGACCATAGTCATTTCCTAGATTACCCTTAGTGTTCTGTTACCAGATTATCCGATTATAAATTGTTTCGGGATATTGAGAACCTGGTGGTAAGAACCAGAGAGGTCTACAAAGTATTATTATACCGCGTCACCAGTCACTATGCGGAGGTCATTGAGAACAATGTTCCACAAATGTCAAAAAACCAATGGTCTCCTTCCCATGTGACAAACATCTCGAGAATTATTCCTTCTGAGAAGCCGAGCAGATGTTGACATTTTCCGCCAGTAATTCCCATTGCTGTCAATTTACCGGGAGAAAATAACCCTTAGTGTGACCTCTTTTAATAAACAGAAAGTAGAAGGATGGCAATGTAGAAGACAGTGACAGATATTTCAATCGGTACTTTCATGGTCAGGAGAGGGATAATAAGACACCCAGGACCTTCCGGCGACTCCATAATGTGCCGGATGACCAAGGACATAAGACGGGCAGCGGCATACAGATAAACCAGGGCAGAGATGATGGGTTATCAATCTTGGAACAATGCTTTTTTTTCCCCCTCTGAATGATGTCCCCTTCGAGACCTAAGGTGTCAAAAATAGCATAAGAGCGAAGCAAACACACATCACACACTGCGTATCGTGCACTTAGAGGCACAGTCATGTACCATGTGGGTGATGAGATGTCACCACTACAGCTCGGCTGTCTCTTTACTCTGACTCTTATCCACTCGACTGTGAAATCCTCTTCCCGGTATCATACTCCCAGCATCTCAATGTTCTGTTTTATGTCACACTTTTAATTTTAGGTATTAAGTCCAATCAACACGAAGAAGAAGTCATCTGAGATGCCCTCAGAATGTGCTAAGATGTCCTGTCCTATAATTGGAGTCATCACCATAGTCTTTGAGAGCCACCAAAATTGTTGTCCTCTGTCTTGTTACCATCACCTCCATTTTGGGGAACCAGTCTTGGTAAAGTCTCATGTAGATCCACGGGGTTTAAAAGGGTTTTCTGGGCTAAAAATATTCAGAACATGTCAGATAGGTGGGGTGTCCAACTCCAAGGTGGTCTTGTAAACGAGGGAGGATAAACTATATAGTTCTGCACATCACATCAAGCTGCTGTCATGTGCTCACTCCATGACTTGCCGAGGTCTCGCTCCACATTTGAAGACCCCAGCATGTCATGGGTGAGAAGGACTATCCTTCAGAA
Source organism: Engystomops pustulosus (assembly GCF_040894005.1). Taxonomy (NCBI): domain Eukaryota; kingdom Metazoa; phylum Chordata; class Amphibia; order Anura; family Leptodactylidae; genus Engystomops; species Engystomops pustulosus. Next base: position 12,670,836 of record NC_092419.1, on the reverse strand, counting down.
CATATCAGATAGGTGGGGTGTCCAACTCCAAGGTGGTCTTGTTAACGAGGATAAACTATATAGTTCTGCACATCACATCAAGCTAATGTCACATGCTTACGTCATGACTTGCCAAGGTCTTCATTACACATTTGAAGACCCAAGCATGTCATGGGTGAGAAGGACTATCCTTCAGAACATAGCCACCAACTCAAAAGCAATGGGAAGGTGGTCATGTAGAAGATCAAAGAAGACCAGAATCATCTTAGAAATTGATTGTTAGATTTGCAATTTCTCATGTAGTTTAAAAGTTATTAACACAGAACGTTCCCTGTGATGCACAGCTATATGACATGTTGCCTTGGGTGCTTGATCCAATTCTTATGATACTGCATGAAAAACTATGGAGAGTCTCTGTGCTGGTAACGTTTAGTGCAATGACTGCTCTATGTATAGCAGCACATGCAGGGGAAAGACTCTTCTACTGCTATCAAAAGGGATTGGAACCAGGGCCACCGCTGCCATGAGGTGACATGAAAATTATTCTAATGTGGGTGATTCAGGCTCACGTTCCAGCTTGAATAACCCACCTAAAAAAATCAATTGCACCTGTGTCTTTAAGACACAGATGCAATTGATATACTCCACTATCTGCATCACTCTGTACTTTGCAGGGACGTGTGGTCTCCTGTGTCTCTGCACAGAGCGGTCCGCAGAAGAGCTGGGAGATGAAGAGCGCAGGGAACCCAGTATATATGTAGCCCAGAACACTCCATCCAGTATATATGTAGCCCAGAACACTCCACCCAGTATATATGTAGCCCAGTACCCTCCACCCAGTATATATGTAGCCCAGAACACTCCACCCAGTATATATGTAGCCCCAAACACTCCACCCAGTATATATGTAGCCCAGAACACTACATCCAGTATATATGTAGCCCAGAACACTCCATCCAGTATATATGTAGCTTAAAACACTCCACCCAGTATATATGTAGCCCAGAACACTACATCCAGTATATATGTAGCCCAGAACACTCCATCCAGTATACATGTAGCCCAGTACCCTCCACCCAGTATATATGTAGCCCAGAACACTCCACCCAGTATATATGTAGCCCAAAACACTCCACCCAGTATATATGTAGCCCAGAACACTCCTTCCAGTATATATGTAGCCCAGAACACTCCTCCCAGTATATATGTAGCCCAGAACACTACATCCAGTATATATGTAGCCCAGAACACTCCATCCAGTATATATGTAGCCCAGAACACTCCACCCAGTATATATGTAGCCCAGAACACTCCATCCAGTATACATGTAGCCCAGTACCCTCCACCCAGTATATATGTAGCCCAGAACACTCCACCCAGTATATATGTAGCCCAAAACACTCCACCCAGTATATATGTAGCCCAGAACACTCCTTCCAGTATATATGTAGCCCAGAACACTCCTTCCAGTATATATGTAGCCCAGAACACTCCTTCCAGTATATATGTAGCCCAGAACACTCCACCCAGTAAATATGTAGCCCAGAACACTCCACCCTATATATGTGTAGCCCAGAACACTCCACCCAGTATATGTGTAGCCCAGAACACGCCACCCAGTATATATGTAGCCCAGAACACTCCATCCAGTATATATGTAGCCCAGAACACTCCATCCAGTATATATGTAGCCCAGAACACTCCACCCAGTAAATATGTAGCCCAGAACACTCCACCCAGTATATATGTAGCCCAGAACACTCCACCCAGTATATATGTAGCCCAGAACACTCCACCCAGTATATATGTAGCTCAGAACATTCCACCCAGTATATATGTAGCCCAGAACACTCCACCCAGTATATATGTAGCCCAGCACCCTCCACCCAGTATATATGTAGCCCAGAACACTAGACCCAGTATATATGTAGCCCAGAACACTCCATCCAGTATATATGTAGCCCAGAACACTCCATCCAGTATATATGTAGCCCAGAACACTCCATCCAGTAAATATGTAGCCCAGAACACTCCACCCAGTATATATGTAGCCCAGCACCCTCCACCCAGTATATATGTAGCCCAGAACACTAGACCCAGTATATATGTAGCCCAGAACACTCCATCCAGTATATATGTAGCCCAGAACACTCCACCCAGTATATATGTAGCCCAGAACACTCCACCCAGTAAATATGTAGCCCAGAACACTCCACCCAGTATATATGTAGCCTAGAACACTCCACCCAGTATATATGTAGCCCAGAACACTCCATCCAGTATATATGTAGCCCAGAACACTCCACCCAGTAAATATGTAGCCCAGAACACTCCACCCAGTATATATGTAGCCCAGAACACTCCACCCAGTATATATGTAGCCCAGAACATTCCACCCAGTATATATGTAGCCCAGAACACTCCACCCAGTATATATGTAGCTTAGCACCCTCCACCCAGTATATATGTAGCCCAGAACACTAGACCCAGTATATATGTAGCCAACAACACTCCACCCAGTATACATGTATCCAAGCACATGCCCCCAGTATATAGGCAGCCCAGAACATGCCCCCTGTACATAGGTAGCCCAGCACAGCATAAAATAAAAATCGAATACTTACCTACCCACGCTACTTGTAGCCTCCTCCTTGCTCCTGTGCCTCTTCCCTTGCAGGGTGCTGGCGTCCTCTCTGTAGCACAGAAGGCACTGGTTAGTCGATGGCACTTCCTTGGTTAAAGAGAGGGCACAGGTAGCAGTAACACCCTGCTGCCTGAATCCAGGAATCGGGGAATGTGAGCCCTCTTCACAGAGTAGAACACACAGATGGCATCTTAAGCAATCGCCTGCCCTTGCCAACCCTTCATCCCAGCATTGGGAGGGGGCTATATGGGAGGCTGTGCATAAACAAACTGTGCGGGAGGATGTAAATATGTGGGCCAGATCATAATTAAGCTGCAGGGGGATCTATATGGGAGGTTGTTTATAAATAGACTGGGGGGGTCTGTTTATATAAAAACTGGGGTGCTGTACATACTTTAATTACAGGGGACTATGTATATATATATACAGAGTGAACTTTTTTATAAGTTGGAGAGAGTGGTCAGTTGTGTTGTGAGGGGTATATATTTTTTAGGAGCACAGTGCTGTTATCTAGATGCCATTATACAATGACTGTGGTATATTTAGGGGCACAGTGTGGAGATGCTGCACAGAGCTGAAGACATCAGGGGGTCAATTCAGCAGTGATAAGTCACGGACGGAAGAACTTGTATTAAATTATTCTTCCGGATAGAGAAGATTGTCCCCTACAAGCTACTAGATGCCACCAATACCCTTCAGAATATGTGTATTTTAATTTTCAGCTTAGGCAGCAAATCAGAATCAGCCCTGATTGTGGTAATGTATTAAGGAGGCTGGCACTATTGATTACTATAGTTATCACTAATTTAGTTTGTGTGTGGTCCGGTTTGAGCGCACTGTGCTAAGATAAGGGGACTCGGCACCAGGCCCCCAGAGACAGGGCCCCTTGAGCCTATGCCACATGGTGATGGCACCTAGTAAGGGTCCTTTGGGTCAGATACATTGCTACCCCTGACTCTGTATCACAGCCCCCTCACCTGTAAGGAGTAATAGGGAAGCAGGGCGGCGTTTTACTGTATCTTCTAAAAAAAACTTCTGGAAATCTCCCAAGCGCAGCCTTGAAAGAGAACATATAAAGCAATATCCTGACCTTGCTGATAATAGACATAAGAATGGAGCTCACACCTAAGACCATAAATCCTGCACAAACCAGTCTCAGATCCAGTGATAACGCGGCAGCGGATAATTTCGGGCCGTCCTATAAAATTCCTGATTTATGATCCCGCTGTCACTTGTGTCCCCTTTAAAATGTATCTGTTATTACTGGGGAACCGAAATTCCGATTGCTTTGTAGATGAGTGTTAGATGTAGTTTGGGCCAAAGTCTTGTGTGTAAAATGCAGGTTTTAGAGATTTTTCCTCTCGCCGCTGGTTTGTAGACGATCATTTCCTCCTTTTAGTGTTTAGTGAGTGACAGCAAGCAGAGATCTAGAAATCTGTGAGGAATTGATGCAGAACATATATTGGAAAATTATATAACTTTTCATTACATGAACAATAAAATTCAGGGACATAACTTTAGAGGTAACAGCCATAGCAGCTGCTATGGGGCCCGCAGTGTCAGGGGCCCCGACTCTGGGGTATTGGGTGTGAATAAGCTGTAGGTGTGTGTGTGTATGCTGTATGTCTGTATATGGTATTGTATGTGTATTTGCTGTATGTGTGTATATGTGATATGTATATGCTGTATGTGTGTGATGTGTATATACTGTATTTGTATGAGTGTGTATAGTCTGTATTTGTATGTTTGTGTATATTCTGTATTTGTATGTTTGTGTATATACTGTATTTGCATATGTGTGTATGCTGTATGTCTGTATAATGTATTGCATGTTTATTTGCTGTATGTGTGTATATGTGTTATGTATATGCTGTATGTGTGTGTCGTGTGTATATTCTTTATTTGTATGAGTGTGTATGTACTGTATTTGTATGTGTGTGTATGCTGTATGTATGTATATTGTATTGTATGTGTATTTGCTATATGTGTGTATATGTGTTATGTATATCCTGTATGTGTGTGTGTATATTGTATTTGTATATGTGTGTACAGGCGGTCCCCTACTTAAGAACACCTGACATACGACCCCTAGTTACAAACAGACATCTGGATGTTGGCAATCTACTGTACTTTAGTCTTAGGCTACAATAATCAGCTCTAACAGTTATCACAGGCGTCTGTAATGAAGCTTTAGTGTTAATCCTGGTTCTTATGACAACCCAACATTTTTAAAATACAATTGTCACAGAGACCAAAAAAAGTTCTGGCTGGGATTACAATTATAAACTATACAGTTCTGACTTACATACAAATTCAACTTAAGAACAAACCTACAGACCCTATCTTGTATGTATCCTGGGGACTGCCTTTATGCTGTATGTCTGTATATGGTATTGTATATGTATTTGCTGTATGTGTGTATATGTGATATGTATATGCTGTATGTATGTATGTATATATGGTGTGTATATAATGGGGCACATTTACTTACCCGGTCCTGTTGCGATCCAGCGGAGCATTCTCCGATGCAGATTCGGGTCTTCCGGGAATTCACTAAAGTCGTGCGCCCAATGTCCACCAGGTGTCGCTGCTGCGCCGAGGTCCGCCGGAGTTCACCATCCTATTCCTGGTGCATATAAGTGCGTGTCAATTTTTTTTTTTTTAAATTCCGCGGTTTTTCCGAATCCGTTGGGTTTTCCGACGGCCACACCCCCAATTTCTGTCGGGTGAAAGTCGGCCGATTTCCGGTTGCGGCGAAATCGGCGGAGCCCTTAGTAAATGAGCCCCATTGTGTGTGAATGCGATATTCACATGTGTGAGTTTAAAAACATGTACATTTTTTGTAAGGGGGAGTTGGGCCCCATTCAAAAGTCTGGTATGGGCCCCAGCCTCTCCTAGTTACGCTCCTACTACAGTAATATGCTGAAAGTGGACAACCCCTGGTACCTCTGATACCGCTAGGAAGTACAATCTGTCCCTTAGAATAAATCCTATGCAGATGGCTTATTGCATAAGGGAAGTGAAAAAAAACGGAAACGCAAAAAAACTAAGAAAGGGCCTGGTCCTTATAGGGTTAAATCAATGGGAGATGTAGAAACCTGCAAACCACAGACACCAGCAATGCAGATCTGCATTAGCAATCAAGATCCGAGGACCTGATGTTTTCTCTTGCTGGTCATCCCTGCATTGCTCAAAATTTTTTATTACCTCCTCGAGGCCTTTCCGAATTTTTTATTTTGTTTTCGTTTCTACCTATGGAAGGAGATAGATAGAAGGAGATAGATATATGTCCTCCATGAAGAACACCAGAGGTGATTCATCCCCTAATATAATCTGTCATTGTGCCTCGTTGTATCCGGCGCCGGTGCTGTCCGCGCACGACTCGCTCACGCACAGCGCTGCTCCGGGGGGAAAGTTTTTTTTTTTTTAATAGAAAATTATGCAAATAGTTTAATAACCAGCTAACCAGTGTTCTGACATGACAGAAAGAAACCACTAATTAGTTTATGACCTCCCTAAGTGCTCGCCTCCATCAGTAAGTTCCTTGTTATCGGCTCTGGAGATGTGATAAGGCGCGTGTAGTGCGTCCTGCGCCCGCACGCAGATAAAACACGATTATTATTATAATCTCCCTATAATTAGCGCATCTATCTGTGTTTTAGATCCCGGACACAAAGCAACGCGGTAAATATTTATCTATTTCCACTTTACGCTGAATTGAAATTTGGTCGTCGGCAGAGTTTATGTTTGTTTAGTCTCACGTTGTAATGTGCGCCATCCGTCAGCGCGGAAAGTTCTTCTACAAGACGGCAGGAGAAGTCGTCCAAAGAGGAAAATAGATAATGTTGCTTAACTTCATCAGTAAAGGGAGGATGTTGTAGAGCAAGAGCAGCTGACTAGATTGTACATAGTGTTCCATCTGCAAGCAGCATGTTATAGAGCAGGAGGAGCTGAGCAGATTGTACATAGTGTCGTATCTGCAGGCAGCATGTTATAGAGCAGGAGGAGCTGAGCAGATTGTACATAGTGTCGTATCTGCAGGCAGCATGTTATAGAGCAGGAGGAGCTGAGCAGATTGTATATAGTTTCTAGAGATGAGCGAACACTAAAATGCTCGGGTACTCGTTATTCGAGACGAACTTTTCCCGATGCTCGAGTGCTCGTCTCGAATAACGAACCCCATTGAAGTCAATGGGAGACTCGAGCATTTTTCAAGGGGACCAAGGCTCTGCACAGGGAAGCTTGGCCAAACACCTGGGAACCTCAGAAAAGGATGGAAACACCAAGGAAATGGACAGGAAACAGCAGGGGCAGCATGCATGGATGCCTCTGAGGCTGCTTAATCGCACCATTATGCCAAAATTATGGGCAACAGCATGGCCATGACAGAGTGACAGAATGAAGCTAGATAGCATGTAAAACATCCAATAATTGACCCTGACACTATAGGGGACGGCATGCAGAGGCAGCGGCAGCAGGCTAGAGAGTGGCATGGCGACATACCCTAAATGGACTCAGGCTTCAAACCAATGGGTGGCAGAGAGGAACCAAAGAAGGTGAGCAAGAAGCGCTCAAATAATATCGGTACATGATAAAAGTTTGCCAGTATATTTTGTGGATTACACAGCAGGGTGGCGACAAAGTTAACATGGAAGCCATGAAAACAACCCAAAATTCTGCCTGACACAGCTCGTTTGATAAGGGGACCATGTATGCTTACAGTTCATGCCAGTCGCTGCACTGGCTGCCAGTCTCCTTTCGAATACAGTTTAAAATAATAATAACCCTCATCCATAAAGCTCTGTATAATGCTGCACCCCCCTACCTCTCCTCTCTTATCTCAGTCTATCGCCCAACCCGTGCTCTTATATCCGCCAGTGATCTTAGATTAACCTCTACCCTAGTGCGGACCTCCCACTCGCGTCTCCAAGACTTCTCTAGAGCTGCACCAATTCTATGGAATGCTCTGCCCCGGACTATCAGACTAATACCTAACCTCCAAAGTTTCAAACGTGCTCTTAAAACCCATTTCTTTAGGCAAGCCTATAACACTCATTAACTGCATGAAGTTTTAACTCTTCTACTAACCCGTCCTGTGTCGTCCTCCCATCTGTTATCCAGCAACCAACAGGCACCAGACTTCTCTGCAGTCCCATTCACCCTGGACCTGGTATATAAGATGACGGCTGAGTGGTTCAAGCGACAGCAATTCCATTTATTATATTTTGTTCTATTCCCTAAGAAGAATGGCTTGACCATTAAATATTCTTTTACCTCGTGTTACCCCATCATCTTCATAAACCGTAAGCTCTGGCGAGCAGGGACCTCACTCCTGTTGTTCCATACAAATGTTGTGCTCTGTTACATTACATTTGTATTTGTTTCCTATGATTTGTAAAGCGCTACAGAATATGATGACGCTATATAAATAAAGATTATTATTATTATTATTATGGAGGCAGTGAACTAGTAGTAGATTAAAGGTGCTGCAACTATGTTAGTTGGATCTTGGGATGGAGCTGGCGCTCTGCAGCCAGGCGAGCTTTTGCCAATCCAAGCCCCTGTCTCTAGGCTACTCCCCAAACAGCACTTCTAAGAACCTTTTGTATAAGATCAAGTGTAGTAGCGTTCTTATAAGTTTAGGATATGCCGGGTGAGGGGAATGTAAACAGATGCGCAAGAAGCGCTGAAATAATATCCCTAAATGGTAAAAGTTTGCCAGTATATTTTGTGGATTACACAGCAGGGTGGCGACAAAGTTAACAACTTTGATGTGGAATGCCCTGTAATAGCTCTTGGGCGGTGTGCCTTTTATCGCCTAGGCTCAGCAGTTTCAGCACCGCCTGCTGTCGCTTAGCGACGGCACTGCTGCTGTGCCTAGAGCTACCGACTGATGGCGCCATGCCCACGGATGGTAATTCGGAGGAGGAGGAGGTGGAGGAGGGGTGGGAGGAGGTATAGTAGGCCTTTGAGACCTGGACCGAGGTAGGCCCCGCAATTCTCTGCGTCGGCAGTATATGACCAGCCCCAGGGTCAGACTCGGTCCCAGCCTGCACCAAGTTAAGTGTAGTAGCGTTCTTATAAGTTTGGGATATGGCGGGTGAGGGGAATGTAAACAGATGCGCAAGAAGCGCATGATGCGCATGGAGCTGGCGCTCCGCTGCCAGGCGAGCTTTCGCCAATTCAAGCCCCTGTCTCTAGGCTACTCCCCAAACAGCACTTCTAAGAACCTTTTGTATAAGATCAAGTGTAGTAGCGTTCTTATAAGTTTAGGATATGCCGGGTGAGGGGAATGTAAACAGATGCGCAAGAAGCGCTGAAATAATATCCCTAAATGGTAAAAGTTTGCCAGTATATTTTGTGGATAACACAGCAGGGTGGCGACAAAGTTAACAACTTTGATGTGGAATCCATGAAAACAACCCAAATTTCTGCCTGACACACCTAGTTTGATAAAGGGACGATGTATGGAGGCAGCTATATGGACGACTTTTGGAGGTAGCAATGGAGACAACGTGTGGAGGCTGCTATGGAGACAATTTAATTTGGATAGTGCCTGTATGTGGCAGTCCAAAAAAGTTTTCAAACCAGAGGAGCAGGTAGGTGGCCCTCCAGAAAAATGAAATAGATTGAGTGCCTGTATGTGGCAGTCCCAAACATTTTTCAAACCAGAGGAGCAGGTAGGTGGCCCTCCAGTAAAATGGAATAGATTGAGTGCCTGTATGTGGCAGTCCCAAAAATGTTTCAAACCAGAGGAGCAGGTAGGTGGCCCTGCAGTAAAATGGAATAGATTGAGTGCCTGTATGTGGCAGTCCCAAAAATTTTTCAAACCAGAGGAGCAGGTAGGTGGCCCTCCAGTAAAATGGAATAGATTGAGTGCCTGTATGTGGCAGTCCCAAAAATGTTTCAAACCAGAGGAGCAGGTAGGTGGCCCTGCAGTAAAATGGAATAGATTGAGTGCCTGTATGTGGCACTCACAAAAATTGTTTCAAACAGAGGACCGGGTAGGTGGCCCTCCAGAAAAATTAAATGCATGAAGTACTATAGCAAGAGCCAGTGGGCCCTGTCAAAAAATAGCCATTTTCCTCTGCTTTACTGTACAAAGAGGAGGAGAAGGAGGAAAATGAGGAGGAGGAGGAGTGGATCAATTATTCAGGTTGAGCTTCCTTCACCTGGTGGAGATTGGAAATTCTGAGAAATCCATGCTTTATTCATTTTAATAAGCGTCAGCCTGTCAGCGCTGTCAGTCGACAGGCGTGTACGCTTATCGGTGATGATGCCACCAGCTGCACTGAAAACCCGCTCGGACAAGACGCTAGCGGCAGGGCAGGCAAGAACCTCCAAGGCGTACAGCGCCAGTTCGTGCCACATGTCCAGCTTTGAAACCCAGTAGTTGTAGGGAGCTGTGTGATCATTTAGGACGATGGTATGGTCAGCTACGTACTCCCTCACCATCTTTCTGTAAAGATCAGCCCTACTCTGCCGAGACTGGGGACAGGTGACCCTCGCTACTCTCCCTCGCTACTTGTCCCTCAGAACTACTCACTCTGCCGCTAGCGCTGTCAGAAGGGAAATACTGTTTCAGCTTGTGCACCAGGGCCTGCTGGTATTCATGCATTCTCACACTCCTTTCCTCTGCAGGGATGAGAGTGGAAAGATTTTGCTTGTACCGTGGGTCCAGGAGAGTGAACACCCAGTAATCGGTGCTGGAATAAATTCTTTGAACGCGAGGGTCACGGGATAGGCAGCCTAGCATGAAATCTGCCATATGCGCCAGAGTACCAACGCGTAAGAATTCACTCCCCTCACTGGCCTGACTGTCCATTTCCTCCTCCTCCAACTCCTCCAACTCCTCTTCTTCTGCCCATACACGCTGAACAGTAAAGGACTCAACAATGGTCCCCTCTTGTGTCTCGCCAACATTCTCCTCCTCTTCCTCCTCATCCTCCTCCACCTCCACCTCTTCCGATATGCGCTGAGAAACAGACCTGAGGGTGCTTTGGCTATCAACAAGGGAATATTCTTCCCCTGTCTCTTGTGACGAGCGCAAAGCTTCCGACTTCATGCTGACCAGAGAGTTTTTCAACAGGCCAAGCAGCGGGATGGTGAGGCTGATGATGGCGGCATCGCCACTGACCATCTGTGTTGACTCCTCAAAGTTACTCAGCACCTGACAGATATCAGACATCCACGTCCACTCCTCATTGTAGACTTGAGGAAGCTGACTGACCTGACTACCAGTTCTGGTGGAAGTTGACATCTGGCAGTCTACAATCGCTCTGCGCTGCTGGTAAACTCTGGATAACATGGTCAGTGTTGAATTCCACCTCGTGGGCACGTCGCACAACAGTCGGTGAGCGGGCAGTTGGAGGCGGCGCTGCGCTGCCCTGAGAGTGGCAGCATCTGGGCTGGACTTCCTGAAATGCGCACAGATGCGGCGCACCTTCGTGAGCAAATCAGACAGATTGGGGTATGTCTTGAGGAAACGCTGAACTATCAGATTTAACACATGGGCCAGGCATGGCACATGTGTCAGTCTGCCGAGTTGCAGAGCCGCCACCAGGTTACGGCCGTTGTCACACACAACCATTCCCGGCTTAAGGTTCAGCGGTGCCAGCCACAGATCAGTCTGCGCCGTGATGCCCTGTAATAGCTCTTGGGCGGTGTGCCTTTTGTCGCCTAGGCTCAGCAGTTTGAGCACCGCCTGCTGTCGCTTAGCGACGGCACTGCTGCTGTGCCTAGAGCTACCGACTGATGGCGCCGTGCCCACGGATGGTAGTTCGGAGGAGGAGGTGGAGGAGGGGTGGGAGGAGGAGGAGGCATAGTAGGCCTGAAACACCTGGACCGAGGTAGGCCCCGCAATCCTCGGCGTCGGCAGTATATGAGCAGCCCCAGGGTCAGACTCGGTCCCAGCCTCCACCAAGTTAACCCAATGTGCCGTCAGAGATATATAGTGGCCCTGCCCGGCAGCACTCGTCCACGTGTCCGTGGTCAGGTGGACCTTGTCAGAAACGGCGTTGGTCAGGGCACGGATGATGTTGTCTGACACGTGCTGGTGCAGGGCTGGGACGGCACATCGGGAAAAGTAGTGGCGGCTGGGGACCGAATACCGAGGGGCGGCCGCCGCCATGAGGTTGCGAAAGGCCTCGGTCTCTACTAGCCTATAGGGCAGCATCTCCAGGCTAAGCAATCTGGAGATGTGCACATTAAGGGCTTGGGCGTGCGGGTGGGTTGCACTATATTTGCGTTTCCGCTCCAGCGTCTGGGGTATGGAGAGCTGAACGCTGGTGGATGCTGTGGAGGATCGTGGAGGCGACGATGGGGTTTTTGTGGCAGGGTCCTGGGCAGGGGGCTGACTAGCAGCTGACACAGGGGAAGGAGCAGTGGTGTGCACGGCCGGAGGTGAACGGGCTTGTTGCCACTGAGTGGGGTGTTTAGCATTCATATGCCTGCGCATACTGGTGGTAGTTAAGCTAGTAGTGGTGGAACCCCTGCTGAGCCTGGTTTGGCAAATGTTGCACACCACAGTCCGTCGGTCATCCGGTGTTTCCTTAAAGAACCTCCAGACTTCTGAAGATCTAGCCCTCGCCGCAAGAGCCCTCGCCACGGGAGCTTCACTAGTTGACACATTTGGCGCTGATGCACCAGCTCTGGCCCTGCCTCTCCGTCTGGCCCCACCACTGCCTCTTCCAACCTGTTCTGGTCGAGGACTCTCCTCCGTCTCAGAAGCACTGTGTTCACCCGGCCTCTCAACCCAGCTTGGGTCTGTCACCTCATCATCCTCCGATCCCTCAGTCTGCTCCCCCCTCGGACTTCCTGCCCTGACAACAACTTCCCCACTGTCTGACAACCGTGTCTCCTCATCGTCGGACACCTCTTTACACACTTCCACTACGTCAAGAAGGTCATCATCACCCACAGACTGTGACTGGTGGAAAACCTGGGCATCGGAAAATTGCTCAGCAGCAACCGGACAAGTGGTTTGTGACTGTGGGAAGGGTCCAGAAAACAGTTCCTCAGAGTATGCCGGTTCAAATGCCAAATTTTCCTGGGAGGGGGCAGACTGGGGGGGAGGAGGCTGAGGTGCAGGAGCTGGAGGAGTGGCGATTTCGGTGACATGGGTGGACTGCGTGGAAGACTGACTGGTGGTGGACAAATTGCTCGAAGCATTGACGGCAATCCACGACATCACCTGTTCGCACTGTTCTGGCCTCAACAGTGCTCTACCACGAGTCCCAGTAACTTCAGACATGAACCTAGGGAGTATAGCTCTGCGGCGTTCCCCTGCTCCCTCATCAGCAGGTGGTGTCTCACCCCGCCCAGGACCACGGCCTCTGACCCCTGCAGTAGTTGGACGCCCACGTCCCCGCCCTCGTCCTCTACCCCTAGCCCTCGGGTTAAACATTTTTAAAATGAGAGTTATAACTTTATTTTTTTTTTAACTTTTTTTTGTTTTTTTTTGTGTTTTTTGTTTTTTTTTGTGTTTTTTGTTTTTTTTTGAGTTTTTAAAACCAAACAATGCTATCCTATTGCTATGGCTATTTTCTAGCCAAGTATCAAAGCACACTACTATGCCAGATGAGATGACACTGAGTTAGTGCCTAATTGAAATCCAACCCCTACTAAATTTTCCCACTTCGGTCTTTGCTATGGATATGTGCGTCACTAAGCGCAGAACACAGCGGTCGCAAGTCTCACTACAAATTGCTCAGAATTGGCAAGTACATGCACTGCAGAAAGTACAGCCACCAGCAGATCAACCAGAAATCAAATATATAGAACGCTACTGTAGGCGTAAGTAAGCTCTTTGTATTCTCCTATGGCTATTTTCTAGCCAAGTATCAAAGCACACTACTATGCCAGATGAGATGACACTGAGTTAGTGCCTAATTGAAATCCAACCCCTACTAAATTTTCCCACTTCGGTCTTTGCTATGGATATGTGCGTCACTAAGCGCAGAACACAGCGGTCGCAAGTCTCACTACAAATTGCTCAGAATTGGCTAGTACATGCACTGCAGAAAGTACAGCCACCAGCAGATCAACCAGAAATCAAATATATAGAACGCTACTGTAGGCGTAAGTAAGCTCTTTGTATTCTCCTATGGCTATTTTCTAGCCAAGTATCAAAGCACACTACTATGCCAGATGAGATGACACTGAGTTAGTGCCTAATTGAAATCCAACCCCTACTAAATTTTCCCACTTCGGTCTTTGCTATGGATATGTGTGCCACTAAGAGCTAAACACAACGGTAGCAAGTCCCCCTGCTAATTCCTCACAAAATGGTACTAGATGCAAATTAAAATAAAAAAAGTAGAACGTTATTGTAGCCCTAAGAAGGGCTGTTGGGTTCTTTGAGAATCACTCCTGCCTAACAGTAAGCTAATAGAACACCCTAACGCTTTCCCTGACCAGCAGCAGCTCTCTCCCTAGCGGCATCCAGACACAGAATGATCCGAGCAGCGCGGGCAGCGGCTAGTCTATCCCAGGGTCACCTGATCTGGCCAGCCAACCACTGCTATCTACGTGTAAGGGTACCACGTCATGCTGGGTGGAGTGCAGAGTCTCCTGGCTTGTGATTGGCTCTGTTTCTGGCCGCCAAAAAGCAAAACGGCGGGAGCTGCCATTTTCTCGAGCGGGCGAAGTATTCGTCCGAGCAACGAGCAGTTTCGAGTACCCTAATGCTCGACCGAGCATCAAGCTCGGACGAGCATGTTCGCTCATCTCTAATAGTATCCTATCTGCAGGCAGCATGTTATAGAGCAGGAGGAGCTGAGCAGATTGTACACAGTGTCCTATCTGCAGGTAGCATGTTATAGAGCAGGAGGAGCTGAGCATATTGGGACTCATTTACTTCCCGGTGCAGTCGCGATCCAGCGGCGCTTTGTCCAACGCGGATTCGGGTCGGCCGGGATTCACTAAGGTCGTGTGCCCGATGTCCACCAGGTGTCGCTGCTGCGCCGAGGTCCGCCGGAGTTCACCTTCTTCCTGATGCATGTGAGTGCTGATCTTGTGACACAAATTATTTTTTCAATTCTGTGGTTTCTCCAAATCCGTCGGGTTGTCCGACGGCCGCGCCCCCTCCCCCCATTTCTGTTGCGTGCAAGCCGCCGCTGATGCGCCAAAATCCGATCGCGTGCGCCAAAATCACAGGGCAAAACGGAAATATTTGGGAAACCCGACGAAAACCCTTAGTAAATGAGCCCCAGTGTCCTATCTGCAGGCAGCATGTTATAGAGCAGGAGAAGCAGTGGTGGATTAAGTGTCCCATTGGCCCTGGGCTGCTCACACGACTAGGGCCCCCCCAGCATCCAAACCAATATGTGCCTGGATATACCTTTAATCTTATACTGTTTATAAAAGTAATTTAACTCCCAGCCGGCCGCGCCCCACTCACGCCCCTTCACGCCCCACTGGCGTGAAGGTGGCAGAGAGAGTGCTAGCAATAGGCTAGGATTTGCAATTATTTCAAGTCCTGATAAATATGCCCCAATGTGTCACGAAAAAACAGTCTCAAAATAATTTTGATAAATTGAAGTGTTTAAACATTATAATAACCATATAAAGCGACGCAGATTACACAAAAACAGGCTGAGCATTAACCCCTTAATGACATGTGACATAATAGTAGGTCACACGTTGGCTGCAGACGCAAGGAGAGGGCTCACGGGCTGAGCCCTCTCCATTGCAGATAAGTGTTTGCTGTAAATATCGCAGCAATCACATACCGGGTAACTTACCGGGTAACTGCCTGATCTATCAAAATATAATAACAGTTTTTCACTGCGTTTAACCCCGTAGCGTAAAATAGCGCCTAAAGTCAAAAATGGCTTTTTTTTCCCATTTTTAAAATCATATAAAACACGATCAAAAGGTTGTACATTGCTAAAAATAGAAGCATTGAAAACATCATCAAAAGTCACAAAAAATGACACCCCCCCACAGCTCCGTACACCACAGTATAAGAAAGTTATTAGCACGAGAAGATGAAAAAAAAAAAATTTGTGCACTTTTTTTTGTAAATGTATGAAAACATTATAAATCCTATACACATTTGTTATCCCCGTGATCGCACTGACCCAAGGAATAAAGTAGACCTGTCATTTGTGGAGCACAGTGAAAGCCGTAAAATCCAAGCCCATAAGAATATGGCGCAAATGCGTTTTTTCACCAATTTCACTGCATTTGGAATTTTTTTTTTTTTCGGCTTCCCAGTACACGGCATGGAATATTCAACACCATCACTCTGAAGTGCAATTTGCAGAAAACAAGCCCTCACTCAGCTCTCTACATGGAAGATTTAAAAAGTTATAGATTTTTGAAGGTGGGGAGTGAAAAATGGAAATGCAAAAACGAATTTGGGCCGTGGTGGGAAGGGGTTAAGGTCAGAACTAGCAACGTCCTTATGGTGTCCAATAATAAAACGTTATCATACAGCAGACGCCACACGCACTCCTGGAACATTTTTTCACAGAGCTCTTGGGCGTATCTCTTTGCTGCCTAATAAGGGCTGCTCTGATTGGATGATGTCACAGTGTGTGGGGACACGCCCCCCCCAACTGGTCACACCCAGGAGGAACAACATAGGAAGAGCAAAGGACAGTATTATGAAGAAAGATGATTCAAAATGGCAAAAGTAACAATATTCTAGAAGTGTCATGTCAGGAGAGGAGCGACGCCATCTTTACGTTTTTACCAGATAAATTCCAGTTAATTACTACCCTGTGGCTTATTCTATCCTCCTAGCGCATTACTGGGGATTTACTCTAGTGATGGAGCCGTCCAATTTACCTTTCATTGTTCTTATCCAAAAAGGAAAGACGCGTCAGGACAGAAAAACAGCCCCGATTCTTACCTTCTGATTTTATTTCATTGATCTCTTCTGGGAACTATTCCAATTCCAAATGGAAGGAAAGACAATTCTTTCCGAGGTTTGTACATTCCTCGTCAACACCTGAGCTGAGCCTCGAAATATTATCCATCTGTGGCAGTTATTAAAACCTGCAATATTACGGATCTATTTTACCAACCCTTCAGGATAACTGGTCGCTGTTTAGTAGACAAATTGCAAGGGACGGAGCAGATGATAGGTAGAAAGATGTAGTGATAGATAGATAATAGATGATAGATAGATATGAGATAAATAGATAGGAGATAAATAGATAGATAGATAGATAGATAGATAGGAGATAGATAGATATGAGATAGATAGATAGATATGAGATAGATAATAGATGATAGATAGATAGATATGAGATAGATATGAGATAGATATGAGATAGATAGATAGATAGATAGGAGATAGATAGATAGGAGATAGATAGATAAATAGATAGGAGATAGATAGATAGATACCGTATATACTCGAGAACAAGCCGAGACCCCTAATTTTAACACCAAAAAAATGGAAAAACCTATTGACTCGAGTATAAGCCGAGGGTGAAAAATGCATTGGTCACAGCCTCCCCCCAGTATATAGCCGTCCCCCTGTAGTGTATAACAGCCCCTGTAGTATATAGCCTGCCAGCCCCTGTTGTATAAAGCCTGCAAGTCCCCTGTAGTGTATAGCCAGCCAGCCCCTGTAGTATGTAGCCTGCCAGCCCCCTGTAGTATATAGCCTGCCAGCCCCCTGTAGTATATAGCCTGCCAGCCCCCTGTAGTATATAGCCAGCCAGACCCCTGTAGTATATAGCCAGCCAGCCCCCTGTAGTATATAGCCAGCCAGAACCCTGTAGTATATAGCCAGCCAGACCCCTGTAGTATGTAGCCTGCCAGCCCCCTGTAGTATATAGCCTGCCAGCCCCCTGTAGTATATAGCCAGCCAGCCCCCTGTAGTATATAGCCTGCCAGCCCCCTGTAGTGTATAGCCAACCAGCCCCTGTTGTATGTAGCCTTCCAGCCCCTGTAGTATATACCCTGCCAGCCCCCTGTAGTATGTAGCCAGCCAGCCCCTGTAGTATATAGTCAGCCCCCTGTAATGTATAGCCTGCCAGCCCCCTGTAGCATATAGTCAGCCCCGTGTAGTGTATAGCCTGCCAACCCCTGTAGTGTATAGACTGCCAGCCCCTGTAGTATATAGACAGCCCCTGTAGTATATAGCCTGCCAGCCCCCTCTAGTGTATAGACTTCCAGCCCCTGTTGTATATAGCCTGCCAGCCTCCTGTAGTTTATAGCCTGCCAGTCCCTTGTAGTATATAGCCTGCCAGCCCCTTCCCCCAATATAATGCCTGTATGAAAAAAACAAAAAGTGTACTCACCCTTTGACACCCCTCCGGCAGGTCCTCTTCTATCCATCACGGCTCCGGCATCAGCTTTGTGTCCCCGCGCAGTCCGTCGCAGGCACCATGACGCCAGCTGGAGGCTGACATCATGGTGTGTGCCGATGCTGCCGCACATAGTACAATGTCAGCGAATGGCTGAAGTCATGATGACAGCGATGGACCGGGACACGGAGAAGATGCCGGGGCCGCGATGAGTTAAAGCTGAGTTTGGGTTTTTTAGCACATTTTTTGTGCTGAAAAACTAGGCTTATACGCGAGTATATAGGGAAGATAGAAATTGACCAGAAGTGATGCATCCTCCTTTCCCCAAGAAGCTGATTCTAGTACCAGATGTAGGAAGTGATTCCAGACTTGTAGGGGCCAATAATATTCATACAGCCCAGGGCTCATGGTGGTCCTAATCTATTGCTGGTCAGTGCTGGTCCTTTAGTTTCCTATAGTACTTCACATTAATGGGTGAAGCTTTACTATTCTGCACAGCCACTAGTATGGATGACTTGCCCTGACTTGCAATGCATGGTACAAACTGATGAAGGTAACCCCCCCCCCACCGATGACCGACATTCGGCTATTTTCCCGGCGGACCCCTTTAAGGGATAAAAGCGGCTGTATAATTGAACACTCAATTAAAATGATTATATTTATGATTAGTTTCATTACATCCAAAAACAGCCGCGGATCATAAATTCAAAAACATCCTCCATCCCGCCGCATATTACTTTCATAAACTTCTCCGGGATTATGAAGGAAAACTCATATTAATGATATAACGCTGGAAAGTGAAGACGTCGGGGGTGGAACGTACAAAAAAACAAGAGGATTAGGTTTCCTCTTAATTAAAGAAATTCACAACCGGCCGGGATTAGGTTCCGCATTCACGGGAAGGAGTCTCTGAAATGTAGGAGCGACGCGCGCCGAGAGACACGGAGATGAGACCCGGTTGTTGTCGTCTCGTGGTTTTATTGGACAAAGTCACCAAAATAAACAAAATACCGAGAATGTCTCATGTTTCATAGTATTAACCATTGCCTCCCTGTGGACATAATGGGGCTCATTTACTTACCCGGCCCCGTCGCGATCCCGCGGCTCGTTGTCCCACGAGGATTCGGGTCTGCCGAGATTCACTAAGCTTGTGCACCCGAGTTCCTGCATCCGTCGCTTCCCCCTCTGAGGTCCGCCGGAGTTCACCTTCTTCTTCCCGGTGCATGTGAGTGCTGATCTTGCGACACAAATCCTTTTTTAAATTCCGCGGTTTGTCCGAATCCGTGGGGTTGTCTGACAGTCCACCCGCCCCCCCCACCATTTCTGTCACGTGCAGGCCGGCGCCAAAATCCGATCGCGTGCGCCAAAATCCCGGGGCAATTCGGCGCAAAACGTAAATCGTCCTGAAACTCAACGAAAATCCGTCCGACGGACCCTTAGTAAATGAACCCCAATGTCTATACTATTCCAGATAGTTCTGTGATAGTAAAGGAACGTCTTTTGTACTTTATAGGACCCCACAGACCTCAGGATGATGGGATGATTACAACCGGAGATTGCAGTTGTGCCTCCACAGTAGCCCATAGTTACAATGCCCACAGTAGCAGAGTCACAGTGCTCCCACAGTGGCCATATAGTAACTGTGCTTCACAGTAGCCAATATAGTAACAATACCCCCACAGTAGATAAGTTGCAGCGCCCACACAGTAGCCAATATTGTCACAGTACCGTCACTGTAGTCCATAATCACAGTGCTACCACAAAAGCCAAAAGTCACAGTGCCTACAGTAGCCAACTAAAAAGTATCCAATGCAGTTATGAAGTCATTCTCACAGTGCCCACAGTAGTTAAGTCATAGTGCCCTCACAGTGGCTCATAGTCACAGTGTCCACACAATAGTCAATATATCACAATGCCCTTTCAATAGCCCAAAGTCACAGTGCCCTCATAGCAGCCCATAGTCACAGTGCTCCACATTAGCCAATAGTCACAGTGCAACCACAGCAACGCATAGTTACAGTGTCTTCACAGTAGCCAACAGTCACAGTGTCCCCACAGTAGCTCATAGTCATAGTGCTCTCACAATAATCAATAGTCGCAGTGTCCCCACAGTAGCTCATAGCCATAGCGCTCTCACAATAATCAACAGTCACAGTGTCCCCACAGTAGCTCATAGTCATAGTGCTCTCACAATAATCAATAGTCACAGTGCCGTTACAGTAGATCTGAGAAGTTTATACGCACCTCTCTGCTGCTAGCACTGTCATCCTGATCCAAAGATCTCTACCATATACCACCTTCTGCTTGACAAATGGGCAGACTTACCTCTGCAATTCTCTAAAAACTGGGAGGAGGAGCTAAATAAAACCCCATACCAAAGACGAGTGGCATAGGGCATTTGAATGTAACATAAGTTATCAATCTCAACTAAGTCCCCAGAAACAAACTATAAAATCATATCCATGTGGTACTGGGTTCCCGCAAAACTACACAGGTTCTATCCCACCTGTCCAAACGAATGCTGGCGATGCAGAGGCTCAATAGGGACAATGAAGCACAAATAGTGGGAATGCCCCAAACATCCAACCTTTCTGGGAAAATGGCTGTAAAATAGCCACAGAAATCACAGGACACAAGGTCATCAATGACCCATCACTGCTGCTATTATCCATATCCTACACACAAACTAATATCAGAGAACACCCATTACTATGTTTCCAGCTGCACGTTCATTAATCCCAAGATTATGGAAGACCTCTAGAGTTCCTTCTACCACTGACTGGTTTACCAAAATTCTGCATTTACAAAAATTGGAAGAACTTTCAGCGGAGAGCAAAAAAAGCACATGACAAACACTTAAAGATATGGGCCCCGTGGATAGCTTTCCAAATATCTCCAACATACCTCTCCATAGCAGAATAACTTGAAATCGAAGACCATCCTCTTAACAAGTTGATTAAAATAACCCAGACGTGGTTCCCCATTCCCTTCTCTTCCCTAACTCAACCAATCCCCCCCCCCCCATCCCAACCATTCTTTTTATTTTCTAATCACCCTTTATTCCTCCTAATTTTCTTATTTTTTCTTTTTTCTTTCTTACTAAATGCTTCCATAGCCAATAAAGTGTTGACATGTTTACTTACTGTCGTCTAAAAGATACTCTTCATCATCTTACTGCCCCGCAGCTCCTAGTGCTTGAGTGCTCGATCCAACGCCGCAGTGTTAGAGTGATAGTGTTACCGGAAACCTCCGGCGGGGTACAGTGTAATTGTTGGACAGCTCGCAAAGCTGTCCGAAGTATTCATGAGGGGGCGGGGTTGGGGCCTGGCTAGGGGCGGTGACTAGCGTGCGGCAGTCACTGGCGGCCTATGGAGCGAGCGGGGCGGTCCGGGGTAGAGGCAGCGCCTCGGACCGCCCCCTCATGAATACGTCGGACAGCTTTGCAAGCGTCCGATGATTACACTATACCCCGCCGCAGTGTTAGATAGCGTTACCGGAGGCTTCCGGTAACGCTATCACTCTAACACTGCGGCGTTTGATCAAGCACTAGGAGCTGCTTACTTTAGTAACATCTCCTAGTGCCAAAAATTTAGGTGACAGGTCCTCTTTAACTTTGTACGAAGCGGAAACACTCCATATGCTGTAAACATGAAAATATGTTATATAAAATACTAACTTGTTGTAATTGTTTAAATCTGTTTCAATAAAGCAAGAGTGATAAACAAAGATGTGGATCCGACCCAAGATGCTTATGACAGCGTGATGATATCTTTGTGCCACTTAAGTCCTGTACACCTCTCCATGCTAATCAATATAATACTGCTGGCCTAACACACACAGGTACAACCAGGGGGAAATACAGTGACCCTTTATTATTGTAAAACTATCTGAGCCCATGACAAAGGCCCCAGTACCCCCCTCCTCAACCACAGTGGCCCTGGGTGTGCCAACTTTCTAATTTGCATACTGATTAAAAGTTACTTTTCTGCACCTCTGCTACAGACAAATTAAAATGCGGAGCTTGGGAAATCCATGGCAAAATTATTTTCCCATTGAAATCAATCAAAGATTTCCTCTCGGAATATCGGGCACATTGGTCAAAATCTGCAGCCGAAAAACTTGACGTTGGATTTTGACCCAGATGTGAAAGTTCCACCATCGGCTCCAGATCTGCGTCTCATTAAGTATTTCTCGGATATTTCTCAGATTTTCTCGGTTTTGAGCTGATAATTTGTAATTTCATTATTAATAGTCTTCCCGTCTCTTCTATCAAGTGGAATCCTCTCTGATCTCTCGTCACATTTGATGTGTTAGGTATCGGCACCCAGGAAGGTAACGCTTTATATCTGATATAGTTTGAGGCAGAATTTTAATGGATATCTATAAAAATCACATTGTGAAATATCCTCCCATGAAGAAAGTCAGCCTGGGACTGGATGTAACACATCTACATGCGCTCAGCAGTGTGAGGACCAGGCTTGTTGGAGATCTACAAGGCCTTATGTAGTATGTGGAGTTTTTGGAAAGTAGCTTCTACATTGGCAAAGTATGTAATTATGTAATAATTATCAGAGTGGGCTTACGAATCATGGCCAAATTTTGTATCAATTTCTCAAATTAGGAAACAAAATTTGATATTTTCCTACAAATAGCGCCACCCTTGGACATGGCTGGTTCTGGTATTGTAGCGCAGACCTTTTCAAGCAAATACTGCCATGCCTTACACTACCTGAACTTCATGGAAAAATGCATGTTTTTTTTCTTTTTTGCTCCACAATGTGACCCCTGCATATACAGATAATACACTTCGACCCCTCAATATATTATAATATATACTACTGTATACCTTATATACTCGAGTATAAGCCTAGTTTTTCAGCACAAAATTTGTGCTCAAAAACCCTAACTCGGCTTATACTCGAGTCAACTAAAAACATAAAGACAAAACTCACCTTTCTGACGTCACCCATAGGTCCTCTTCTGTCTGAGACAGCCTGAGACAGAAGAGGACCTATGGGGGACGTCGGAAGGATGAGTACCGTGTTATTTTTTTTCCTACTACAGGGGCTGGGCAGGCTGTATGCTACAGGGGCTGGCAGACTATATACTGGAAGGCTGTAACCAATGCATTTCCCACCCTCGGCTTATACTCGAGTCAATAGGTTTTCCCAGTTTTTTGTGTTAAAATTAGGGGTCTCGGCTTATACTCGTGTCGGCTTATACTCGAGTATATACGGTACTTCCCTCTCATTAATTCATGTTTAACACCAGCAAATTGTAAATAATTTTGATAGCAGAGCACCCACTTTATATACACTCACCGGCCACTTTATTAGGTACACCTGTCCAACTGCTCGTTAACACTTAATTTCTAATCAGCCAATCACATGGCGGCAACTCAGTGCATTTAGGCATGTAGACATGGCCAAGACAATCTCCTGCAGTTCTCCCGAGCATCAGTATGGGGAAGAAAGGTGATTTGTGGCCTTTGAACGTGGCATGGTTGTTGGTGTCAGAAGGGCTGGTCTGAGTATTTCAGAAACTGCTGATCTACTGGGATTTTCACGCACAACCATCTCTAGGGTTTACAGAGAATGGTCCGAAAAAGAAAAAACATCCAGTGAGCGGCAGTTCTGTGGGCGGAAATGCCTTGTTGATGCCAGAGGTCAGAGGAGAATGGGCAGACTGGTTCGAGCTGATAGAAAGGCAACAGTGACTCAAATCGCCACCCGTTACAACCAAGGTAGGCAGAAGAGCATCTCTGAACGCACAGTACGTCCAACTTTGAGGCAGATGGGCTACAGCAGCAGAAGACCACACCGGGTGCCACTCCTTTTAGCTAAGAACAGGAAACTGAGGCTACAATTTGCACAAGCTCATCGAAATTGGACAGTAGAAGATTGGAAAAACATTGCCTGGTCTGATGAGTCTCGATTTCTGCTGCGACATTCGGATGGTAGGGTCAGAATTTGGCGTCAACAACATGAAAGCCTGGATCCATCCTGCCTTGTATCAGCGGTTCAGGCTGGTGGTGCTGGTGTCATGGTGTGGGGAATATTTTCTTGACACTCTTTGGGCCCCTTGGTACAACGCCACAGCCTACCTGAGTATTGTTGCTGACCATGTCCATCCCTTTATGAGCACAATGTACCCTGTAACATCTGATGGCTACTTTCAGCAGGATAATGCGCCATGTCATAAAGCTGGAATCATCTCAGACTGGTTTCTTGAACATGACAATGAGGTCACTGGACACAAATGGCCTCCACAGTCACCAGATCTCAATCCAATAGAGCATCTTTGGGATGTGGTGGAACGGGAGATTCTCAACATGGATGTGCAGCCGACAAATCTGCGGCAACTGTGTGATGCCATCATGTCACTATGGACCAAAATCTCTGAGGAGCTTCCAGCACCTTGTTGTATCTATGCCACGAAGAATTGAGGCAGTTCTGAAGGCAAAAGGGGGTCCAACCCGTTACTAGCATGGTGGACCTAATAAAGCGGCCGGTGAGTGTATGTAGCCCCAGCACGTTGCTCCACATATGCCCTAGCAGTATATAACGATCCCACACATGCCCCAGCAGTACAGAGGTAGCCCCCACACATGTCCAGAAGTACACAAGTAGCCCCCAAACGTGCCCCAGCAATACAGTCATGGCCATAAGTTTTGAGAATGACGCAAATCTTCTATTGTCACATGATCTGTTGCCCTCTGGTTTGTCAGATGTTTATCACATACAGAAATACAAGTGCAATCATATTATGGGGAACAGAAGCTTTTATTGGCAGTGAGAAGGAGTTACTGCAGCGAGTCAGTATTTGCAGTGTTGTCCCTTCTTCTTCAGGACCTCTGCAATTCTCCCTGGCAGCTCTCATTCACCTTCTGGACCACATCCTGACTGATAGCCGTCCATTCCTGCACAATCACTGCTGCATTGTGTCACAATTTGTTGGGTTTTGTTTGTCCTCCCGTCTCTTGATGATTGACCACAAGTTCTCAATGGGAATAAGATCTGGGGAGTTTCCAGGCCATGGACCCAAAATCTCTATATTTTGTTCCCTGAGCCATTTAGTTCTCCCCTTTGCTTTATGGCCGGTGCTCCATCATGCTGGAAAAGGCATTGCTCATCACCATCTGCTCCTGGAGGGTTGGGAGAAGTTGCTCCTGGAGGACATTCTGGTCCCATTCTTTATCATGGAGGTGTTTTTAGGTAAGACAGTGAGAGAGCCGATTCCCTTGGATGAGAAGCCGCCCCACACATGAATGGTTGCAGGAGGCTTTACAGGTGGCATGAGACAAGACTGGTGGGATCGCTCACCTTATCTTCTCCCAACAAGCTGTTTTCCAGATGTTCCAAACAATCAGAGAAAATGACTTTCCCCCAGTCCTCAGCGTCCACTCCCTGCACCTCCTGCAGAATATCAGTCTGTCCCTGATGTGTTTTCTGGAGAGAAGTGGCCTCTTTGCTGCCCTCCTGGACACCAGGCCTTGCTCCAGGAGTCTCCGCAGTGTCACAGTGCGTGCAGATGCCTCACACCTGCCTGCTGCCATTCCTGAGCTCTGCACTGCTGGGAGCCCCATCCCCAAGCTGAGACACTTGTAAGAGACGGTCCTGGCGCTTGCTGGTCCTTCTTGGGGTCCTGGAGCCTTTTTGGTAACAATGGAGCCTCTCTCCTTGAATCCCTTGATGATGCAATAGATTGGTGACTGAGGTGCAATCTTTCTAGCTGCGATACTCTTCCTTGTTAGGACAGTTTTGTGCAGTGCAATGATGACTGCACGTGTTTCTTTAGAGATAACCATGGTTACCAGAAGAGAAACAATGATGCCAAGCACCAGCCTCCTTGTACAGTGTCCAGTGGTGTAATTCTTACTTAATCATGACAGATTGATCTCCAGCCCTGTCCTCATCAGCACCCGCACCTGTGTTACTGGAGCAATCACTGACACCATGTTAGCTGCTCCTTTTAAGGCGCCTGCAATGAAATTGAAATGTATTTTGGGGGAAAAAAGTTCATTTTCTAGGCAAATATTGACTTTGCAATTAATTGCTGTTAAGCTGATC
Source organism: Engystomops pustulosus (assembly GCF_040894005.1). Taxonomy (NCBI): domain Eukaryota; kingdom Metazoa; phylum Chordata; class Amphibia; order Anura; family Leptodactylidae; genus Engystomops; species Engystomops pustulosus. The sequence goes on along the minus strand of NC_092419.1, from coordinate 12,644,878 downwards.
CCTCTTTATAACATTCTGGAGTATATGCAAATTGCCATTATAAAACCTGATGCAGGAGACTTTAACATTTATATCAATCTCAAAACTTTTGGCCATGACTGTATATGGTGGCCCCCTCACATGTCCCAGCAGTATATAGTGCCCCCAGATGTGCCCTAGCAGCATATAGTGCCCCTCACACATTCCCCAGCTGTATATAGAAGCCCCCATATGTGCTCCAGCAGTATGTAGTAGCCCCCACACGTGCCTCAGCAGTATATAATGTCCCCCAAACGTGCCCCAGCATTATATAGTGGCCCCCACACGTGCCCCAGCAGTTTATAATGGCTTCCACATGTGCACCAGAAATATATATTGGGCCCTTAGAAGAATATATGCTGCACAGCCAAATGAAAATTTAAAAAAATCAATACTCACCTACCTGCACTCCCTGCAGCCGGATCTCAGTTCTGAGATGTTCTGCTTCAGACACTTACATCATTGTTTAGGCGATGGAGTCCGAGATGAGTCCTCTCTATGACGCAAGCAACGACATCAGCATCTGGGCCGGACAATGGGCGTAGCCAGCGGTAGTATCGCTCCCTGCGTCCAGTAATCAGTGGTAATTTCCAATTTTTTCTCCCTCTAGCACAAGGGAAGAAACTGCAGCACTTGAGTCTTTTCACTTACTACACACTACACTGCTGTACACAGTATGGTGGTTGTTCTTGGTATTGCAGCTCAACCCTATTAACTTGAATGGGACTGAGCTGAACAGAGGGGAACATTAGCGCTAATGGTGATAGGGGTCAGTCCACCACTTATCTGATTACTTATTCTAAAACTTAAAAACTGAACTTGTCCCTACACAAATCCCTAGATGGGTTAGAGTTGATCTAGATATACAATTTAGACCGACAAAAAATGTGGCCGTTGGTTTTAATCTTAATCCATATGGATAGAATTTTTTTCACTTTCCTACATCCAACAATGGAGCATTATAATTTTCTACAAAGAATTTCCCGAGCCGATCCTACATAACAGATTAAACCCAGTGTCACACAGCAGATGTTCCGTCACAATGTTGCCAATTATTACCGGTTTGTAATTTGGACGGCACCTGGACGTCCTCCTCAAGCCAAGCTCACAATAACGCGGGAGAGAATGGAGGATCACGCTGACGGGAGATCTTCATCATTAGCCACCGTCTCCGGGTTGCCTCTTCCCATTGACTTTCTGAAGCTTTTCCTTCCTGATACCTCAAAGGTGTAACAGATGTGGAGATAATTGGGAGGCAGGCCCAACTCGTGTAATCTGGAGTGTTGTCGGCGTTCACAAAATCCATCTTCACACTTGCTTGTTCACCAAAGCCTTGGAGACATCAGTTTATAAATACATTTGCAGCCAGTCCTCCCTCCAGGTGGCATCGTCCTCCCTCCAGATGGCCTCAAGATCTCGCTCCAGAAGTACGAAGAAAACACTTTCGGAGAGCCTGGAAGTAGACTAAGGGGCGTTAAGTTCTTGGCACCGGCCTCAATGGGACGCACCGTCCCCTGCAATAACCCGAGGAACATAGAAGCTCTTAGCTCTTAGCGGGCATCAAGAAAGGCTGTTAATTAACCACGTACTAAATGAGTCAGAAACAAAAGCTGTCAGGTTCCTGCGCCGGTGGATAGAGTTCTACCTTATCTCCCTCGCTGTGTCATTAACACGCTGCCGGCGCACTTTCCGTATTGAAGAATAATTAAGGCGAGGGGCGACGGTTTAATACCTTGTCTCTGACAGCGAGGTTTACGAACTAGGGAAGGAAGATTCTGGAAACAGCGTCTAAATGCCGGGGGAATTAGGAGCAGTTTATTTTCTGTGAGTTCAGCAGATGAAGATGTGTCGTGGTCAGTTTAGCAGTAGTTAGCCGAGCAGCGACGGTACAGCCTTCGAGTAAATGAAGGGGCGGAAAGCAACATAATAGGGCACAATTAAAGAGGGTCCGAATCCTGTTTTCCCGAATTTTTCCAATTTGCGCCGAATTGCCCTGGGATTTTGGCACACGCGATCAGATTGTGGCGCATCGGTGCCGGCTTTCACGCGACAGAAATGGGGGCGTGGCCGTCGGAAAAACCCAACGGATTCGGAAAAACCGCGGAATTTAAAAAACAAATTGTGTAGCAAGATCAAGCACTCACATGTACCAGGAATAGGTTGGTGAACTCCGACGGACCTCGGTGCAGCAGCGACAACTGGTGGACATCAGGCGCACGACCTGAATCGCCAGAAGACCCGAATCCTCGTCGGAGAATGCGCCGCTGGATCACGACAGAACCGGGTAAGTAAATGACCACCATTATACAAACCAAGCTTTAATTCTAAGCAGTTTTATGCAAAAATGTAAAAAATAAATAAAAATGAGAGCGGATAATAAGACATCGCTTCCTGTTGACTGCAGTTGAGTCGTCAGCTTTGACGGATAGGCTGGGACATGTCTGCAGAGGATGGTCAAGTTATTCACTGTTATGTTGTAAAATAATGCCCTCATTAAGGGGCTAATAAATAAAGTTACACGATTTCAAAGCTTAGAAGAAACAAATAACTTGTTGGCCGATTTCCAAATTGTTTCAAAGATCATGAAAGCAAAGTTTTTACAGTCACATTTGGTGGTCCCTACATGAGGCATTAGGGTTATTGCAGTCTTCCTGGTGCTTGTTTGACTTCTAGGGTATGGGGGGAGATTACCAAGTCACGATCAGTTAATTTTCCCCGGAAGCAAAGCATTGGTGTTGGCTGGATTTCCTGGGTGGGGTGGCTGCCACCAGTCAATCATCGCTCTAGTATAAATGCTGCCACCAGTCAGTCCTCTGTCTATTGTAATAACTATTACCAGTCAGTCCTCAGTTAAATATAATGGCTGCCACCAGTGAATCCTCAGTCTAGTGCGATCACCATGACCAGTTAGTTCTCAGTATAGTGTAAAAACTGCCGCCATTCAGTTCTCATTGTAATATAATCACTGTCAACAGTCAGTCATCCGTCTAGTATAATGGCTGCCACCAGTCAGTCCTCATTCTAATAAAATCCCTGTCACCAGACTCAGTTTAATGTTATCACAATCATCAGCCTGGTATAATCACTGGTGCCAATCAGTCCTCAGTCTAGTATAAATGCTACCACGAATCAGTCCTCAGTCTAGCATAAATGCTGCCACCAGTCAGTCCTCAGTCTAGTATAAATGCTACCACGAATCAGTCCTCAGTCTAGAATAAATGCTACCACCAGTCAGTCCTCAGTCTAGTGTAAATGCTGCCACCAATCAGTCCTCAGTCTAGTATATTCACTGCCACCAATCAGTCCTCAGTCTAGTATAAATGCTACCACCAATCAGTCCTCAGTCTAGTATAAATGCTACCACCAATCAGTCCTCAGTTTAGTATAAATGCTACCACCAATCAGTCCTCAGTTTAGTATAAATGCTACCACCAATCAGTCCTCAGCCTAGTATAAATGCTGCCACCAATCAGTCCTCAGTCTAGTATAAATGCTACCACCAATCAGTCCTCAGTCTAGTATAAATGCTACCACCAATCAGCCCTCAGTCTAGTATAAATGCTACCACCAATCAGTCCTCAGTCTAGTGTAAATGCTGCCATCAATCAGTCCTCAGTCTAGTATAAATGCTACCACCAATCAGTCCTCAGTCTAGAATAAATGCTGCCACCAATCAGTCTCCAGTCTAGTATAAATGCTGCCACCAATCAGTCTCCAGTCTAGTATAAATGCTACCACCAATCAGTCCTCAGTTTAGTATAAATGCTACCACCAATCAGTCCTCAGTCTAGTGTAAATGCTGCCATCAATCAGTCCTCAGTCTAGTATAAATGCTACCACCAATCAGCCCTCAGTCTAGTATAAATGCTACCACCAATCAGTCCTCAGTCTAGTGTAAATGCTGCCATCAATCAGTCCTCAGTCTAGTATAAATGCTGCCACACTGCTCTGCACACACTGGGGAATGGCTTTATTAATTACCCAGCAAAAATTATGCTGCCAGCCAAATTGTCTGATTTCTGATGTGGTTTCATGCTACGTTTTAGCTTTGGCTTGGATTTGGAGCTCATCCTTTGGATATGAGGGGCTACTGAAGGGGAAATGATGAACATTTTAGTAATGGATCATTCGCAAACAAGCCAACACAAAGAGCCAGCTCTCTTGTGTGAATGACGGGAGTCAACTCACTTAACAAAACCCCTAATTGGGTAACCACGCCCCTTTTACCTCGATAAAAATCGGGATAAAAGTGGTGTGGGGAGGAGTGACTGACTCACCTGAGGCTCCCTATTACACATTTAATAGGAAGCCATTCAGGGGCCAGAAGAGCCGGCTCCTATTAGTGAGCGGAGCCTTAGGAGCCAGTTCACTAATAAGACCTGGACTTCCCATCACTAGAACATTTCCCCCCTCCACTTCCTCTCGTTCTTTCTGTTCAGCTCCTACATGTCGTCGGCACTCTAGCTCCAGGGGGGGGAAATAACATAACTGAGCAATGCTGCCACCTATTAGAATCAATCATCTCTTCTCCCGAGGGGAGAGGATTATTGTAGCTCTCTGATATCCTGCAGCGTCTTCCACCACTTCTTCCCCCTTTCCAATCTTTGATGGTCAAGTAACTTTTCACAATAAAGGATAAAGCTGACAATGGGGCACATTTACTTACCAGTCCCATCGCGATCCCTGCTGCGCGTTGTCCGACCTGGGTTTGAAGCTGCCGCGATTAACTAAGATTGTGCGTCCAACTTCCTGCATGTGTCACTTCCCCGCTCCGGTCCACTGGAGTTCCCCTTCTTCTTCCCGGTGTATGTGAGTGCTGATCTTGCGACACAATTAGATTTTTAAATTCCGCGGTTTGTCCGAATCAATCGGGTTGTCCGATGTCCATGCCCCCCCATTTGTGTCGCATGAAAGCCGGTGCTGATGCGCCACAATTCGATCGTGTGCGCCAAAAACTCGGGGCAATTCAGCGCAAAATGGAAAAATTCCGGAAACCCGACAGAATCGTGGACCCTTAGTAAATGTGCCCCAGTGACCCTACAAACTCTACATTAACCGATAAAAACATAACCACAAAACACGTTCTACATGACAACCACAAGTCATAAGAGGATATTCCCCGATCCTTTTCCTTCTGTAAGATGTGATATTTCCCTTGAGCACTTGAACTTTTATGTCTATGTGATGGAAGTTGTAAAATGTTTCAGCTGTGATTGCTTCTAATTTCCTTGTTTTTATGGTCCGGTGATGAGAAGGTATCCTTGTCTTCAGTTTTTGTCCTACTTCTTCTGAGTATATTCAAGAAAGCTTCATACGTCGTAAAGAATACATGTGGGTATTAATATTGCAGTGGAGGTGTCCTAGTGTAGCCTCTAGAAGTCAGGGCTTATTTACATAAACTGGAATACAGCTCCGGATACGAGAGATTTATGAGTTTAGAACCGTCGTGATCTCCATAAAAGGGTTTTTCAGGGAAAAAAATAGCAAATGCCGGAGTTATTTATAGGAGGTCGGATGTCTGCGTCTACAGTAAGTAGGGCTTAGCCATTGTATAAGGACGAGAGGTTGGTAGAGGAGAAGACCTATATTCTCGATCAGTAGTGGTTCATGGAAGTCACACCGAAAGTGGAAACAAGGTATAGAAGGATCCATTGATCACACGTTTCTGATCTATCAAAAAGTTCCATATAAACACAATCACGGAAACAAGGTATAGAAGGGTCCATTGTTTAGAAACAATGTAGATCCTACATGCAAATTGGGCTTCATTGTTTCCAGACAAACTCTGACCCAAAAGTCACCCTAGCGCTTGTATTGGCAAAATAGAATTATCATTGGCTCCTGCAATAATTTAATTGCCCACACATGGTAGGGACAGCTCAGTACTCATTATTTACCCTCCTGCCTCAACGTAGACGTGTACGAGAAAGGAAAAGGTGGGGCTTAACGGGTGTGGGTGTCCTCATCAAAGACCGATGTGATTCAAAATCAACACATTTGATTTATTTTATAATTTTTGTTATTAAAGAGATATAAAATCCAATATCACCATTAGATATTGAATTTTATATCTCTTTATATCTCTTTAACCCCTTAAGGACCAGGCCCTTTTTCGTTTTTTACATATTTATTTTGCACACCCCACCTTCAAAAGTCTATAACTTTTTTATTTTTCCACGTATAGAGCTATGTGATGGCTTGTTTTCTGCGTAACACATTGCACTTCATAGTGATGATATTTAATATTCCATGCCGTGTACTGGGAAGCAGGAAAAGAATTCTGAAAGCAGTGAAAATGATGAAAAAACGCATTTGCGCCATTTCTTGTGGGCTTGCATTTTACGGCTTTCACTGTGCGCCCCCAAATGACATGTCTACTTCATTACTTGGATCAGTACAATCACAGGGATAACACATTTGTATAGGTTTTATAATGTTTTCTTACATTTACAAAAATTAAAACCGCCTGTATAAAAAACAAATTCTTCGTTTTGCCTTCATACTTTGGTGCACAGAGCTGCGGGTGGTGTCATGTTTTGCGAATTTTGATGGCGTTTTCATTGCTATAATTTTTAGGACTGTACGACCTTTTGATCACTTTTTATTGAATTTTTCATATTTTTAAAAATGGCAAAAAAAGTGGCATTTTCGACTTTGGACGCTATTTTCCTTTTCGGGGTTAAACACCGTAAAAAAACTTTTATTATATTTTGATAGATCGGGCATTTTCGGACACGATGATCCCTAATGTGTTTATGATTTTTACTGTTTATTCATATTTCTAGGGAAAGTGGGGTGATTTGAATTTTTTTTTATATATATATATATTTTTTTTTACTATTTTTTACTATTTTTAAAACTCCCTAGGGTACTTTAACCCTAGGTTGTCTGATTGATCCTTTTTCAATAGATCCAAGAGACCGACAGTATATATCAATCCATCTTTATAATTTTATCATTTTAGCAAGACTTAAACCATCAGAGTGCGTTGCCAAAGTCCATAGAAAAGTTCACACATTCTTAGCGGTGGCTCCTTACTGAGACAACGAACGTCCGGTGTGTCGTGACGTTTCGGAGGGAGTACCTCATAGGCATAGGCATAGGCATCATGGATGACATTATAGAGAAGTACTAAACTTAATAGAGGAAAACTTACTATTAGATGCAGCATCTTCTTTGTTTCCGTGTGTATCTGCTTTATTCTTAGTTTGCTTCTTCTTTCCTCCCTCCTTCTCCATTAACCTCCATGTGAAGCTGTAATATGATCCTTCTCTCACAGTCTACCATGGAATAAAAATTGGACTATAGTCACGTGCTGATAAATTGTCCTTCTGTCTAGACAATGCTTTAGGAGTTTTCACCCATGATGGTCAAACCAATATGGACAAGAAATGTAAGTATTTTTTGGGGGGTGTTAAAACTATAAAAGGCCTATCTATATACCTTAAATCTATACACTCAGCGGCCACTTTATTAGGTACACCATGCTAGTAACGGGTTGGACCCCCTTTTGCCTTCAGAACTGCCTCAATTCTTCGTGGCATAGATACAACAAGGTGCTGGAAGCTCCTCAGAGATTTTGCTCCATATTGACATGATGGCATCACACAGTTGCCGCAGATTTGTCGGCTGCACATCCATGATGCAAATCTCCCGTTCCACCACATCCCAAAGATGCTCTATTGGATTGAGATCTGGTGACTGTGGAGGCCATTTGTGTCCAGTGACCTCATTGTCATGTTCAAGAAACCAGTCTGAGATGATTCCAGCTTTATGACATGGCGCATTATCCTGCTGAAAGTAGCCATCAGATGTTACAGGGTACATTGTGCTCATAAAGGGATGGACATGGTCAGCAACAATACTCAGGTAGGCTGTGGCGTTGTACCAAGGGGCCCAAAGAGTGCCAAGAAAATATTCCCCACACCATGACACCACCACCACCAGCCTGAGCCGCTGATACAAGGCAGGATGGATCCATGACACCACCACCACCAGCCTGAGCCGCTGATACAAGGCAGGATGGATCCATGCTTTCATGTTGTTGACGCCAAATTCTGACCCTACCATCCGAATGTCGCAGCAGAAATCGAGACTCATCAGACCAGGCAATGTTTTTCCAATCTTCTACTGTCCAATTTCGATGAGCTTGTGCAAATTGTAGCCTCAGTTTCCTGTTCTTAGCTGAAAGGAGTGGCACCTGGTGTGGTCTTCTGCTGCTGTAGCCCATCTGCCTCAAAGTTGGACGTACTGTGCATTCAGAGATGCTCTTCTGCCTACCTTGGTTGTAACGGGTGGCGATTTGAGTCACTGTTGCCTTTCTATCAGCTCGAACCAGTCTGCCCATTCTCCTCTGACCTCTGGCATCAACAAGGCATTTCCACCCACAGAACTGCCGCTCACTGGATGTTTTTTCTTTTTCGGACCATTCTCTGTAAACCCTAGAGATGGTTGTGCGTAAAAATCCCAGTAGATCAGCAGTTTCTGAAATACTCAGACCAGCCCTTCTGGCACCAACAACCATGCCACGTTCAAAGGCCACAAATCACCTTTCTTCCCCATACTGATGCTCGGTCTGAACTGCAGGAGATTGTCTTGACCATGTCTACATGCCTAAATGCACTGAGTTGCCGCCATGTGATTGGCTGATTAGAAATTAAGTGTTAACGAGCAGTTGGACAGATGTACCTAATAAAGTGGCCGGTGAGTGTATATCTTACAACCCAAACACTGTTGATGCCAGAGGCAATTTTGTATATTGAAATCACACAAAAGAGTGCCACTTTTGTTCATGGTAGGTGCAGGGTACTGCAGCTCAGAACCAATCTGTCACGGGTGGTCCCGTGACCCATGTCTTGGGTTGCGGGCTCACCCATGCCCCCACCCCCGTGTGCCCCCCCCCCGCTCCGCGGCACATTCACTTACCTGGCCTGGCTTCTACTTCCGAGTCCTCGAGCTTGTGTTTGCTTCTACAGGTCCTAGGGCGCTTACACGCCGACTTCACAAGATTTAAAGGGCCGGCGTGCCATTAATTGGCGCTGGCCCTACCCAGAATTCTATTTAACCCAGCCTCTTCCCACCAGCCTGCCAAATCTTTGTGCCTCATAGCCTTAGAGAACGCTTGTTCCTGATGCCCTCTGTGATTATTCTGATTTCCTGTTGTGATCTCGATTCTCTTCCTGACCTCGCTCCTGTGCTGCCAGCCTCACCTTCTTCTACGTCCCCGATTCTGATTCTGTGCTGCCTGTCTCGACCTCCTGCCTGTCCCCCACCATGCTTCTGTCTCACGATTCTGTACTTCGCCTTTGCTGCCACCACGGTAAAAAGTTGCACTTGTGGAACAACCTATTGGTACCTCAACGCAGCAAGTCCAACCCCCCTTCCTTCGGGCTTTGGTGAAAAACGGGTGCCACTCCGGTCCCAGCTGTCGGCTTACATCATCGTCTGCGTCTGCCGTGGTCCATAGGATCCGCTACCACTGATTCTAGACACAACAGTGTTCAGTTTTATGTAACTTACTTTGACTATTCCCATCTTAAAGGTTTCTCTTAACCCATTTGCCCCTTTTAAAAGGTCATTTTACAGCCTGTCCCTTTAACAGGTAATTTGCGTTCATCCTAAATGAGTAGTAGGGGAATACGGGAAGTGTTTTCAGTCATCCTGTCAGTTAATTGATGACCTAGGCACCGTTTCAGGATCCTGAGCCGCGAGGCTGGTGGATGATTAGATGTATCTTACGTTATTACCCAGCTCTGTGCGGCTCGCCATGACACGGAGGCAGCACACGCCGCCCTGTCACCGATCTCGCCTCGCTTCATTAATCTGACAATTAATCAGATCGCTGCACCTCCACATTCTGGATGTTGCTGAGTGTTTGCTGGAAAGAGACAAACAATTCTCCAAAAATAATCCCTGCCCTAGACCCGGCGCGACAGAAAAGGCCACTCATTACCGCGCTGCCCAGGTAGACGGAGCGGCTAAGTGTGCCGAGACGGAGACTAATTTGTCGCGTGGACGAGGAGTCACGTCATTGAAACAACAGCTCGTTGTTAACACATCTTAAGGAGCCCAATGGATAAAGTGCGATGGCGCCCCCGGTGCTGTTTGTAAGAAAAGGTATAATTTGGTGTCTGCTCCATTTTATCCTATTAAAAGGGTTTGCCTTTCTCAAATTAATTAAATTAATTCGCTAGTGATGTTTACACAATCAAGAACATTTTTAAAACTCTTACTTTACAGTTTTACAAAGTTTCATTCCTGTTTTAGCTCCTATCACTCAGTGATGGTCAGTGTAAGATTCCAGAGTGTGGGCGGGGACTCGCTAAGCAGACACTTCATGATTTCTCTGTGCTATGAGATGCTGTGTGCTGACAATGGGGCAAATTTACTTACCCGGTCCATTCGCGTTCCAGCGGCGGCTTCTCCGCTCTGGATTCGGGTCCGGCCGGGATTTAATAAGGTAGTTCTTCCGCCGTCCACCAGGTGGCGCTGCTGCGCTGAAAGTAAACTCATCGCGCCGGAATGCACCGAGCTGGACCAGGTGAAGGTAAGCGGTCCTTATGCGACACATTTTCGGTTTTTAAATGCGGCGGTTTTTCCGAATACGTCGGGTTTTCGTTCGGCCACGCCCCCCGATTTCCGTCGCGCGCATGCCAGCGCCGATGCGCCACAATCCGATCGCGTGCGCCAAAATCCCGGGGCAATTTAAGTACAAGCGGCGCAAAACGGAAATATTCGGGTAACACGTCGGGAAAACGCGAATCGGGCCCTTAATAAATGACCCCCAATGTGTTTAGATTATCAGGGTACAGGGATTATATACACTTTTATTTAGCTTTTGAACATCTACTTGTATCTCTGACACAGAAAAAGAGAGATGAGACAGATAAGAGATTAGAGACGTTGAAATCCATGAGATGGATATAACACACAATGACACACTCACCTCTGCAGCCATTGCAGCCTAGGCAGCCTTTGGAACCGCACACAACATAAAATGAGAAAAAACTTAACCATAATAACCAGGCCCAGATCATGAGTAAAAGAGACCTTATGGATAAAAACCCTTCTAAAGTATTGGAGTGGGGTTCCCTGGGCCAACCACATACAATTATTTAAGTGGAAGACCCTTCTTTAATCCCATGGAAACATATTTCTCTGCTTCTGGCTTCTTCCGTATCTCTGGGGTTCTAAACTCACCTTTTAATTCTCTGGTGGGAAAGTCCAACACTGCCCCCCTATCCATCATACCGGGAGCATTAACTTCTGATTTCAACTAATTGAAAGAATTTCCGTAATGTGGAACATTTTCTGGCAGAGGAAATTCTGAGTTTCTGGATTTCTTTTTCATTATATGACAGTAGTTTAAAAAGACACAAAAGCATAAAATCCTATGTCCTTGTAACTGTCGAGAGCTGAAGACCAATAGATAAGGGGGGCAACTTTTCTTCCTCTTCACCCTATAGTCAATGCATTTAGGCAGAAGCCAATTTCAAAGTTCTCAAAAATGGTCGTCACTATGGACAATACAAGTCTTCATGGATCATGCACGGGGGGAAAATTTGTGAAAAACCACTAAGGGAAGGCCATAATTTGGACATTGACTCAACAAACATTCAAGGAACATCTGATTCGGTCCCTCTTACAGATGTGGGTTCAGTTCGGCCTTAGTCTTCCTTTCCAAATTGCTTTATAGAGTCAACACAACGTGAAGGAGGCCTCAGCAAAATAAAGATTGAAAATCCAATCCATTTAGGCTAAATCTGCTTCCTGACACAGAGATAGGATTTTTTTTTACCTTTCCAATACAAATATCAATACATGATATAAGACGTCCGCGGAAAGACCGTTTCAAGCTTATTGGAAATTTCCTGCCGCAGCCTCCGAAATTGAGCATTAAATGTTAATTGGCCGAGTTACAGTCATATTCTTTTTTCATTGCACAGATGTTTGTGAATAAATACACAGTAAAATTAAAAATAATAACCACAAAACGGGGCAAGGCAAGAAAAACGGAGCCTTTCATTGTGATCTCCGATAAATATCGAATCAGAGATGAGGACTTAATGGACTCAAGGGTCGATTAGCGTTTTGCACCGAATTGCCCCGGGATTTTGGTGCATCGGCAGCAGCTTGCACGCGACATAAATCGGGGTGGGGCGTGGCCGTCTGGACAACCTGCCGGATTCGGACAAACCGCAGAATTTAAAAAAGGAATTGTGTTGCAAGATCAGCACTCACATGCACCGGGAAGAAGAAGGTGAACTCCGGCAGACCTCAGCGCGGAAGCGACGGATGCAGGAACTCGGACGCACGAGCTTAGTGAATCGAGGCAGACACAAATCCACGTCGGCCAACGCACTGCGGGGTCGCGATAGGACTGGGTAAGTAAATCTGCCCCAATATTCCTGATTTTCTATAACCTAACGACAGAGGAAACACATTGGGGCAGATTTACTTACCCGGTCCGTTCGCGATCCAGCGGCGCGTTCTCTGCGCTGGATTCGGGTCCGGCCGGGATTCACTAAGGTAGTTCCTCCAGGTGGCGCTGCTGCGCTGAAGTTCCCCAGAGGCGCGCTGGAATGCCCTGAAATTCACCGGCCTATACCTGGTGAAGGTAAGTGTAATTTTCGCAACACATTTTTTGTCTTAAATGCGGCGTTTTTTCTGAATCCGTTGGGTTTTCGTTCGGCTACACCCCCGATTTCCGTCGCGTGCATGCCAGCGCCAATGCGCCACAATCCGATCGCGTGCGTCAAAATCCCGGGGCAATTCAGGTACAATCGGCGCAAATCGGAAATATTCGGGTAACACGCCGGGAAAACGCGAATCGGGCCCGTAGTAAATGACCCCCATTAGTGTCATTAATGACACATTGGGGCACATTTACTTACCCAGCCCATTCGCGATCCAGCGGCGCGTTCTCTGCGGTGGATTCGGGTCCGCCAGGATTTATTAAGGCAGTTCCTCCGCCGTCCACCAGGTGGCGCTGCTGCGCTGAAAAGCATCCGAACGCGCTGGAGTTCACCGGCTCGGGCTGAGTGAAGGTAAGTGCAAGCTCCGCAACAGATTTTTTTTTTTATTCATAAAATTGAGGGTCAGAAGTCTTAGCGAGAACATCCAAAACTATATATGTTAGAGAATAAAGAAAAGAGCGGATGTCCATGTACAAATAACTGTAACATTTTATTAGTTCATAAATACACAAAGTATAAACATAAAAACAATTAAAAAGCACTGAACGTGCATACAAAGTACCCTAGTCCCCAGTGCACAATAATAGATGGATATGAAGAGGTTAATACAGGTTATGAAGCCTAATAGTCAAACATGGTAATCTGAATAAATAGTATGAGACATAATATAGTTCATATAAAATCCATAATATATGACCTGTGAATTACCTCGGTAGGGAGTATCAAGTAGTGACACTGGGGGCACAAATCCCTAAAAGATTTTTTTTTTTAAATGCGGCGGTTTTTCCGAATCCGTCGGGTTTTCGTTCGGCCACGCCCCCGATTTCCGTTGCGTGCATGTCAGCGCCGATGCGCCACAATCCGATCACGTGCGCCAAAATCCCGGGGCAATTCAGGGGAAATCGGCACAAATCGGTGCATGTAAGCGCATTGGATGCGACACAATTTAAAAGTTAAATCCCACGCTCAGTCCGAATCAGTCAGATCGTCCGATGGCTACGCCCCCCGATTTCTGTTGCATGAAAGCCGGCGCCACTGTACCATAAAAAGGGTTGAGTGCGCCACAATCCCAGTGCACACACTTACCAGTTCAAGCCTTTTTAGCCCCAAAAAAGGTGCACAGTCCGACGAAAGTGCAGTGCCGACCCTTAGTAACTGAGCCCCCATTTTCTTATCTTGGAGGGACAAAACACACAGATTACAGATGTGGATGCACAGTTATTGCCTTGTGTCTGTACTAGGTCAATGACCTTCAGCTTTAGCTCAGACTCTGGGTAAGACACTTCCCCCTCTTGTGTCTGTCTCTACCACTACCATCTTCCCCGGTGGTGGGGGGCTACTTCTATTCTCACTATCATGAGAATAAAAATAATTAAATAAAGAATAGAAATAATTCTTTATTTATATAGTGCCTGCACAGAACTTGCCAAATCGGTCCCTGTCCCCAATGGGGCTCACAATCTAATCAACCTACCAGTATGTTTCGGAGTGTGGGAGGAAAGCGGAGGACCCGGAGGAAACCCACGCAAACACAGAGAGAACATACAAACTCTTTGCAGATGTTGACCCGTATGGGACTTGAAACCAGGACTCCAGCGCTGCAAGGCTATAGTGCTAACCACTGAGCTGCCCTACGTATCCATTGCAGCATCACAGACTATCTATCTTGTGGGGTCCAACTGGTCAAGTCCCCAACAAACCATACATTTATTTTGTGCTCCTTTGATATTCCTATGATACCTCCAAAATCAATGAAATCCCAGTTGAAATAGGGAGTCTTAGGGTAATCCTAATGATCTCCAGGGGTCCCGGCTGGCAACCCCAGGGGTCCCGACTGGCAACCCTTCCACCTCAGCCATTTCTGTTTAGACACATTGGATGCCCCTTTAGCTTTATTACAGCCAAATATGTCAAGGGGACATCTAAAAGTCTAAGGACACTTAATAGTGTCCAAATATAATATGAACCAAGTGAGTCACTCCAAAATCCTTACTTTGAGCAGATCTTCCTTGCATAGACCCCCCCTCCGCTACGTTCCTCTGAGCCCCACTCCCCATTCATCCCTTCTCTCATCCACTCAAGCGTCTGAATGAATCAACCTAATTGCACAATCACATCACTGTGTATCTAGCAGAAATAATCTGACAAAATGAAAGTTTAATTAAACATAATTTAGGCTGTAATCATCCCTTTAATACAGTTCATGTTCCCCTCCCCCATCCTTATTTAATAAGAACTCATGGTAAATGAAAGGAAAGGACCCCCAAACCATAGAAATGTTTGAGATTCTCAAGAAGGTGGAAGAGTCTAATTGGCTGAGTGTATCAGGACTACTTACAGGACAATGGCTTAGAGACCACGGGAATAGTGGTTATATAGGTTAACAATCAACTGGAAAAAAAGCAGGAAAAATTCCTAATTTTAACATAAAATGTGCTTATACTCAGAAGAAACAAGATCAAAAAATGACATGTACTCTAAATCATACATTAAAAAAACTCATATTTATTGCACAACAGTAGTAATACATAAAAAAAAGTATAAAAATAAGGTAATGATACTAACACACAACATACAGCTACAGTAATATACCACTCATACCTCATGAATAGTGATGATTGGCCCAGGAGGGTTCAGGTTTGGTAGAACAAACTTCTAACACCTGCAATCGGAGCTGGCACTGGTGTGTTAGCCCTTTAAATGCCATTGGCTAAGACATTAATACTGTTCCAAATCTATTGGCGTAACCATATAGGTCACAGTATTCTTAGTTATGACTGGAGCTGGCACCCAAACCACAATATGACACTCTGATCTCTGACATCTGCAAATTAAGCATAATAAATCCTTTCACCCTTACTCCGTGCACTGAGATTTATGACACATTCTGCCAAACATGTCCCCTCCTACTCTGAGGAGAAGATCATGAAAATGTCTGAAGTTGAAGTAGGTTTAGGATACATTAAGTAGCTGCGGCTATAGATAAATAGGCAACTGCAAGGGTGATAGTATCCACCTTTATCACTACATACAGAGAAGATGTGGCACAGAAGAGTAACCACGTCTGTGTACTGTGGCTATACATACAATAATATAGAGATATCTACCATGCATGGACCTGCGCTGCTGTATCTAGGCTGCCATTATATAGACATCCACCTAACGTAGGACCATGCTGCTGTATCTAAGCTGTCACTATATGGCATTCACATTACATAGAGCTAAGCTTCTGTATCCAAGCTGCATCGGAGGAGCAGATTTATAATGTTATAATGGATATTCTGCTTACATAATACATATAGATTTTTTTTGGAGGGCCTGAGGCAGCAAAACATGTTTTTACAATAGGTTATGTGACTCGCTAAATGGTACCCAAGGGCATCAGGAAAAAATGTGCGGGGGCTCCAAGTGAAAATTATGCCCTGGGGCAGGTGAGTCTTTAGTTACATCCTGACTCCTATCCTATAGATGAGGACAGTTATATTATTCCTATGCTGTATATATGGACACAGCACAGTATTACTACTCCTATCCTGTATATATGGGCACAGTACTACTACTCCTATCCTGTATATATGGGCACAGTACTACTACTCCTATCCTGTATATATGGGCACATAATAGTATTACTACTCCTATCCTGTATATATGGGCACAGCACAGTACTACTACTCCTATCCTGTATATATGGACACATCACAGTACTACTACTTCTATCCTGTACATATGAGCACAGCACAGTACTACTACTCCTATCCTGTATATATGGACACATCACAGTACTACTACTCCTATCCTGTATATATGAGCACAGCACAGTACTACTACTCCTATACTGTGTATATGGGAACAGCACAGTACTACTACTCCTATCCAGTATATATGAGCACAGCACAGTACTACTAATCCTATCCTGTATATATGAGCACAGCACAGTACTACTACTCCTATCCTGTATATATGGACACATCACAGTACTACTACTTCTATCCTGTATATATGAGCACAGCACAGTACTACTACTCCTATCCTGTATATATGGACACATCACAGTACTACTACTCCTATCCTGTATATATGAGCACAGCACAGTACTACTACTCCTATACTGTGTATATGGGCACAGCACAGTACTACTACTCCTATCCTGTATATATGGGCACAGCACAGTACTACTACTCCTATCCTGTATATATGAGCACAGTACTACTACTCCTATCCTGTATATATGGGCACAGCACAGTACTACTACTCCTATCCTGTATATATGGGCACAACACAGTACTACTACTCCTATTCTGTATATATGGGCACAGCACTACTACTCCTATCCTGTATATATGGGTACAGCATATTACTTGTATTCTTGTTTTCCCTGGGTAGCCGGGGAGATTCACCTTTGAACAATAGACTTCTCAGTATTTGCAGTACATTGGGTGTGTAGGTGTTTTTTCAATAGTCTGGAAGGTCCCTTTAAGGAGGTGTCCGATTCCTACTGAAATATGTGTGTTGCCTGAGTAGTTTTACATGAGCCATACTTCACTGTGGCTGCGGTGTATATAACCGGCTGTCACTGTGTATACATTACGTGCATATACTCCGTCACATAAGATGCATTTCCTCCTCTTGTCTTTACGTTACGACTGAAAGATCTAAAGGTGACAACCTTGGGATTCCAGAATCCATTGTCACTGGCCGAGCCCCGGGAAGACCATTAATCACCAGGCTGGAGAGGAGCCGGAGACGTCGCTCCCTATTAAACCCCTGGGCCCCAGGTTAGATTGAGGACTGCAGGAATCATATACAAGTCAGACTCCTTCTAATTAAACCTCAGGATTGCAGCTTTGTTAATTTGTGCTCGATGGTTTCCACTGCCAATCATAGGCCCCGACTAATTAAATTTGATCATATTCCAAAGCTATGAGAGCAGGATAAATTTAATTAAAAGTCAAGATACGGGATCTTCAATCTTCCATATTGAAACTATCACTGCAGGTTGGATAATGAAAAGCCGCCGTTAGTATTTGTATTAATAGGTATCGGTAATATGAAAAGGTGCGCTTGATCCCTCCACCCTCAACCACGGCTCCACGATGACCGGTTCTGCATTAAAATCTCAAAATTGGCCGCGTCCTATGGAAGAATTAGAACATCGTGTGACTATTCATTTTGTCTTTCACATTTTGGTTTTGAGTAGATTTTCTTTTTTACACAGAAAGGGACAAATTTACTTACCCGCTCCTGTGGCGATCCCGCGGTGAGTTGTCTGACGAGCGCCCGAGTTCCTGCATCCGTCGCTTCTGCGCTGAGGTCCGCCGGAGTTCACCTTCTTCTTCCTGGTGCATGTGAGTGCTTGATCTTGCGACACAATTCCTTTTTTAAATTCCGCGGTTTGTCCGAATCCGTCGGGTTGTCCGACGGCCACGCCCCCCGATTTCTGCCCCGTGCAAGCTGGTGCCGATGCACCAAAATCTGATCGCGTGCGCCAAAATCCCGGGGCAATCTGGCGCACAATGGAAATATTCTGGAAACCCAACGGAATCTCAGTACCGCGGTCCCTTAGTAAATGAGCCCCAAAGTGTCCAGGCCGATGGCATCTCTTCTCGGCCGACAACCGGCAACAACTTTGAAGGCCTCTCTGAGGAACCATACAAAATTATGGACCTATTTCATACCGTGTAGGGGCCAAAACAGCTACTGTGTACCCCAACCAAAATACACTCCTAAAGATATTATAAAGGGGCTTATTTACTAAGGGTCCCGCGGCCACATTTCCATCGGTTTTCCAACGTTTTTGGGGATGGCGCCCCTGGGACAGGGATTTAAAGGGGATTGTGTTGCACGCGATCGGATTTTGGTGCATTGTCGGCGCCTTTCATGCGACAGAAATCGGGGGGGCGGGCCGTTGGACGATCCAACTGATTCGGACTAAGCGCAGGATTTACCTTTAAAATTGTGTCGCAAGCCATGCGCTTACATGCACCAGGAAGAAGAAGGTGAACTCTGGCCGACCTGGGCGGGGAAGCGATACATGCAGGAAATCGCGTGCACGATCTTAGTGAATCGTGGCAGAGTTCATTCTCGACGGACACTCCGGATCGGGGAATGTGCAGGACTGGGTAAGTAAATGTGCCCCATTGTCTAATTGCCCCATTGTCTAATTTCTACCATTTCCCACAAGTATATACAACTACTCCCACCTTGCAATGGAAACCCCCTAAGCATCTCCCAAACATTATCAATATGCTGAAGACAGCCTTAAAAAATAAACCTTGAAGATAAATGGAAATGAGCAAGTGGAAGGACATTGACCTCGCTGTTTGTGCACAACTCTGTCATATATGTTCCATCCTCTAATGTCTCATTTCCACCTAGGCCCTTTCTCGTCAATGTGTAATGTCCCGCAGGATGGGTAATCAGTAAATTTTGCTTTAGTTTGTTTCCTGGTTGGCTGGGCAGGGTCTGGTCAGCTTTCTCATGCCACCTTAAGATTGATTTTCTCTTTAAAGCTGTGGTTCCCTTGGTTCGACAAGTAATCCTTGCTATAGCTATTGTTTGCTGCTCAACTGTATTGTTGACACCTTCAGTATATCATGCCTACTACTGAAGGGTTAAGATGTGATATTTATGTTATGTTGAAACACTTGTTATCTTTTCTGCAGGATCCCAGGCTGAGATTGGTTAGCAGCTCAGCGTGCTCAGCGAGAATCTATAAATGAAAGCTCATTCCAAGCTTCTGGGTTTTTCCGATATTTTCTTTGATATTCCTTCAAAGATATACATCTCTGCATAACTGGAGAAGCAGAAGAGCCAACCTGGCTCCTACTGATAGCCTTCTAACCTGGATCAAGCCTGAGGTACTACTAAATTCCTACTCTTCAATGGAATCACGCATTATGCGTGCCTGCAGACAGGACCATTATCAGTCTGTTACCTGCTGCTGTATGGACTCTGTCTGCCATTAAAGAAACTGTGAGTCTTGCAACGGACCATCTGGCCGGGGATCTGTTAGCACACAAACCGGCAGTGTCCTGGGGGATCCTTCATCTACATCGCAGCCTCCTTCTCTTTTTACATTTCCCTGCTGGCCCTGATAGGCATGGAAGATACCATGACACTTTGGCCCGATGGGGTAAATTTGCAAATTTACTTCTTGGAGGAATTGTTTCTGGCCCCTTTTTTGTCTCATAGTGGACTTCCCAAATGCTGAAAATCTTAATCTTATAATTTTGAAAATGTATGATCAAAGCTCAAACACCTTGGTTTTGCACAGTGGTCTTCACCATTACACATCTGCCATATTGTCCTAAAAATCCATAAGTTGAGAGGCGATTTAAAGTTCATGGGTCTTAATGGTTAAAAATCAGAACCCACAACTTTTTCATATGCATATGGAATTATTAAAGCCCTTTGGGATATTCACCTGCCCATACACACTACTGTCAGTGTAGATTGTGGAGTGACAACTTTTGGGGAGAATGGGTGGTAACTGGAGCACGAGTTTCACATTGCCTAAGCTTAGAGCCTGTATACTCCTGCCAAGGCACTGGAACCTGGAGCACACATTTTGCGTTGCCTATTATTTGTGCCTGTGCACTCCTGCCAAGGCACTGGCACCTGGAGCACGAGTTTCACATTGCCTTAGCTTTGGGCCTGTATACCCCTGCCAAAGCACTGGAACCTGGTGCACAAGTTTTGCGTTGCCTTAGCTTTAGGCCTGTATACCCCTGCCAAGGCACTGGTACCTGGAGCACAAGCTTTACATTTCCTTAGCTTTGTGCCTGTATACTCCTGCCAAGGCACTGGAACCTGGAGCACAAGTTTCACATTGCCTTAGCTTTGTGCCTGTATACCCCTGCCAAGGCACTGGCACCTGGAGCACGAGTTTCACATTGCCTTAGCTTTGTGCCTGTATACCCCTGCCAAGGCACTGGCACCTGGAGCACGAGTTTCACATTGCCTTAGCTTTGTGCCTGTATACCCCTGCCAAGGCACTGGCACCTGGAGCACGAGTTTCATATTGCCTTAGCTTTGTGCCTGTATACCCCTGCCAAGGCACTGGCACCTGGAGCACAAGTTTCACATTGCCTTAGCTTTGTGCCTGTATACCCCTGCCAAGGCACTGGCGCCTGGAGCACGAGTTTCACATTGCCTTAGCTTTGTGCCTGTATACTCCTGCCAAGGCACTGGAACTGGGAGCACCATTTCCACATTGCCTTAGCTTTGTGCCTGTATACTCCTGCCAAGGCACTGGCACCTGGAGCACGAGTTTCATATTGCCTTAGCTTTGTGCCTGTATACCCCTGCCAAGGCACTGGCACCTGGAGCACGAGTTTCATATTGCCTTAGCTTTGTGCCTGTATACCCCTGCCAAGGCACTGGCACCTGGAGCACGAGTTTCATATTGCCTTAGCTTTGTGCCTGTATACCCCTGCCAAGGCACTGGCACCTGGAGCACGAGTTTCACATTGCCTTAGCTTTGTGCCTGTATACCCCTGCCAAGGCACTGGCACCTGGAGCACGAGTTTCATATTGCCTTAGCTTTGTGCCTGTATACCCCTGCCAAGGCAATGGCACCTGGAGCACGAGTTTCATATTGCCTTAGCTTTGTGCCTGTATACCCCTGCCAAGGCACTGGCACCTGGAGCACGAGTTTCATATTGCCTTAGCTTTGTGCCTGTATACCCCTGCCAAGGCACTGGCACCTGGAGCACGAGTTTCATATTGCCTTAGCTTTGTGTCTGTATACCCCTGCCAAGGCACTGGCACCTGGAGCACGAGTTTCATATTGCCTTAGCTTTGTGCCTGTATACCCCTGCCAAGGCACTGGCACCTGGCGCACGGGTTTCACATTGCCTATGCTTTAGACCTGCATAACCCTGCCATGGCACTGGAACTGGGAGCACCATTTCCGCATTGCCTTAGCTTTGTGCCTGTATACCCCTGCCAAGGCACTGGCACCTGGAGCACGAGTTTCATATTGCCTTAGCTTTGTGCCTGTATACCCCTGCCAAGGCACTGGCACCTGGAGCACACATTCCCGCGTTGCCTATGCTTTGTGCCTGTATACCCCTACCAAGGCACTGGCACCTGGAGCACGAGTTTCATATTGCCTTAGCTTTGCACCCTATTATCTTGCAATGGCATCTGGACCACAAGCTACTTTCATTCTTGATATCGTCCCTCATACCGGTATGTTCCTGAATACACAATTTTTGAGTAAAATGCAGTTTCTCAAATCTTTCTGTAGTAACTTGGGGCGATGGTACCATCTTCCGAAGAACACAACCAGTTAACGGATTAACCCTGCCCGATGCAATAAAAAGATTGCACCTCACTCTGCATTTATTGGGTTGGAGGCGGAATTCTGCTCAATATACAATCTGAAGTTCTCACTTCTCCCAGCAGAGGAGAGTCTGATTTATTTAGATATCTTTAGGCTATTTTAGGCAAAGTGCGCATTCACTATCAAAGCCTGAGAATGCTTCTTCTTGTACAAACACTTCTCTCTCTGGATGCTTCTATCTTGCCTGGTAGCGATACCAGACATCTGGCCTGTGCTTTGCTCCTGTGCTTCCTATTTGGGCATAATGTCTATGCACAATATGCCTGGCAGGCTGATCTGAATGAGACTGTGGAAATACATTCCCGTTCCGCCTGTACAACACTTTCATACACCCCCTTCCCCCCTCTGCCTTCGCTTTCCATTAGTTGCTGAGTAGAGTCCATTCCTGATGCTGGGACCTTATTGTTCCGGCCTGGAAGAGTATTCCTCTTCTGTTGACATTGGGATTTGTCAGAATGATCATATAGTAATGTATATCAGCCGACAGTCACTCAACGGATGGGTGGTGATAGTAGCGAGGAACCGCATTGCATGTCCTTGTATCAAGGTTGATGCTCTCCTCTGCTTGTTATGTGGAATCACAGATATATAGAAGATAATGACTGTGTGAAATCTCCTTATCATGGATAACAATGAGACGTGAATGCTCTGAAGGACGGTAGACAAGATAAACATCTGCTAGAGGTCGTAAATTTATTGTATGGTGGCTTACGTGTAGACCAACCTCCAGACAGATCCAGAAGGTAACAAGGTATGAAGACATAATGCAGAACATGACAAATACCTCAGGGAATATTGATCTAGTCTTCTATCTCCGACACAATACATGACAAACAAGATGAAATGTCCGTGGCTCATTATGGATGAGACGACAAGGATCCTCCATGACAACACAATCACAGACAAAGCCTATGGCTCCATAGTGGTCACACTACTAGTAGCGAAAAAGCTTGATTTTCTAAACTGTAATCCATTGAGTAGATTTGGGTTTAAAGTCTAAGGGATCCCTAAGCTGCATCAAATCACAAAAAAAGTGATGAAGAGCTTCTGATGGAGATGTAGCATGGTCAGAAAATGAGTTCTTCAGAAGTAAATGGGTCCGGACAAATGGGAGTGGAGGCAGATAATAAAGGCTATGTCAAAGGTAGAAAATAGGGTGCAAGCCCTAGACGCACCCACAACCGCTGTCACCTACCTAACAAGCCCCAGAAACCCTATTGGTTAGGGACTTCTGGTCCACAATCCCTACACTGACTGAGTGCACAGAAAGGATGCATCTATGAACTGTGTCCAATAATAGACCATATACAAAGTTTGGACACAGTTCATAGATGCATTTTGTGTGAGGCTTTGGAGATCCTCTAGTCCTGGACCAAGTAACTGTTTATTTCCCTCTTCGTATCTTTGTCTATTGTTTTTCTGGATTGCACAGGAAGGATGACCAAGCACAGAGGGACAGATAACCGACAGACAAGCGAAGTTGACAGAACCAAGTCAATACCAAGATGGCGGAAAAGCACAAATGGAATAACAAAAGAATGGTCAAATAACGAAGCAGAAGTCAGATACACAAAATAGCAAAGGGATAGCGAGTAGAAAGAGGGAAAGGTATCAGGAGGCTAGTAAAACCAGCAAGGTGTAATGGAACTGGCAGATGTCTAAAGGAGTTCCTGGACAATGCCCCCAGAAGCTGATTGGACCGACCGTCCATCACTCAAGTTAACCATTACTAGGCTGAGCTTCAGAAGAACAGGGATCCTCTAAGGAAAGAAGATAATGCTGGAATGAACATAACAGGCAAGGAGAATTACCAAGAGGTCCAAGAGAAAAAGGAACAAGCAATATACAGGAAAAAGGCTCAGGGTCAACCTGGAGTTAGAATCAGGTACAAGGGTAAGAACCTCAATTAACATAGAAGACATTGGAAGCATTGGATTAACCTTTAAAAGGCTTCTTGGCCAGATGTATCTGCCAGACAATGATGGCCTGACAACATACAGCTGCCGATCAAGGTGAGGAGAAGATCAATGACTGGGATTGACATTGGGCCAAGAGGAACCATTAGATCATCCAACAGAAGGAGACCACTCGCCAGGACTGGACATCTAACAGAAGGACACCACTCGCCGGGACTGGACATCTAACAGAAGGTGACCACTCCCCGGGACTGGACATCTAACAGAAGGTGACCACTCCCCGGGACTGGACATCTAACAGAATGTGACCACTCCCCGGGACTGGACATCTAACAGAAGGTGACCACTCGCCGGGACTGGGAATCTAACAGAAGGAGACCACTCGCCAGGACTGGACATCTAACAGAAGGAGACCACTCGCCGGGACTGGACATCTAACAGAAGGAGACCACTCGCCGGGACTAGACATCTAACTGAAGGTGACCACTCGCCGGGACTGGGAATCTAAAAGAAGGTGACCACTCGCCGGGACTGGGAATCTAACAGAAGGTGACCACTCGCCAGGACTGGACATCTAACAGAAGGAGACCACTCGCCAGGACTGGACATCTAACAGAAGGAGACTACTCACCGGGACTGGACATCTAACAGAAGGAGACCACTCGCCAGGACTGGACATCTAAAAGAATGAGACCACTCGCCGGGACTGGACATCTAACAGAAGGAGACTACTCGCCAGGACTGGACATCTAACAGAAGGAGACCACTCGCCAGGACTGGACATCTAGCAGAAGGAGACTACTCGCCAGGACTGGACATCTAACAGAAGGAGACCACTCACCAGGACTGGACATCTAACAGAAGGAGACTACTCGCCAGGACTGGACATCTAACAGAAGGAGACTACTCGCCAGGACTGGACATCTAACAGAAGGAGACCGCTCGCCGGAACTGGACATCTAACAGAAGGAGACTACTCGCCAGGACTGGACATCTAACAGAAGGAGACCACTCGCCAGGACTGGACATCTAACAGAAGGAGACCACTCGCCAGGACTGGACATCTAACAGAAGGAGACCACTCGCCAGGACTGGACATCTAACAGAAGGAGACCACTCGCCAGGACTGGACATCTAACAGAAGGAGACCACTCGCCGGGACTGGACATCTAACAGAAGGAGACCACTCGCCGGGACTGGACATCTAACAGAAGGAGACCACTCGCCGGGACTGGACATCTAACAGAAGGAGACCACTCGCCGGGACTGGACATCTAACAGAAGGAGACCACTCCCCGGGACTGGACATCTAACAGAAGGTGACCACTCCCCGGGACTGGACATCTAACAGAAGGAGACCAAACTTAAATTCCTTACATGACCTCTATCTATGACTACAGGGACCTCCACAATCATCAGAACGTGGGTGCTGTGTCCATGGTTGCACCCTAGAAGAATTAGCATGGAGTGGTGACTGTGGTTGGGTCCTATCGCTCTATCACCTGGTCATATTGATCACTTCCATACACGTGGCAGGACTCCAAATATTTCCTGGTCTTGTGGGTTAAACAAAGACACTGGAGCCAAATTATTTTTTGCTTATATAGAGAGACTGAATGCGAATTCATGGGATACAATGTAAAAGAAACATTGTCACGCAGACACATAGGTAGTAATTGCATGCGGCGGGTCTATATGACTATACGAGGTGCATGTCCCTTTAACCTTATACTATGAGACTGGAATAATTATGGCCGACATTTGATGTGTCTCTTACGCAAAACATTTCTCCCGCAAGTTTTCCTCTGTTCCAGCAGCTTGTTCTTTGTAAGGTCATAATGAGCCTTGGGCCAATGACGGAATTGTTGTGTTTAGCACCGATGCAGTCATTGTAATTCCTCCCGGCTGCTTCACACTTTGGCGGACGGGCCGTGTCTGGTAAGTACTGCAGGTGCTGTGTATGGGGTCAAAGTATCAAGTAAAGGTCAACCCCTATAAAACACCCCTGATGCCACCCAACCCTACATGACAATCCAGGGGTTACATTTGTAGGACATATATCAGACTCCCCTAGACTTGTCCTATTATTTAAGGGTTAATGCTTTACATTCAGCTTTACAGTTTTTACTTCATGGACAAGCAATTTACTAACATTTTCCATCCTGTTTTGTAACAAGGTCTTGTTTTTTGTAGGACAAATTATGGTTTTGATGGCACAATCTTAGGGCATGTAGAATGAAGTTATACTGATTCATCTGCAGGAAATTATAGCACTATGCACCTGGATCACATATATTAAAATCTGTCATCTATCAAATTTTTTTAAATTATTTACGGATTTGAACAAAAAACTGATGGAACCACCGGGATAGTCATATAGCAGAATCCTGGCCAAAGTATGGAAGTAGTTGTGGTGATGGTATCAGAGTAGTTACATTGCTGGGGTTAGAGTTACCTCCGATCTTGGTGACCTCAATAAGATTATAATAGCAAATTTACTGATCAGGAATGGGGTTTCCAATGTTGAAAACCACCACGTAAAACTTCATGTATCATCCCACTAGTAAAATTAGCAATGTGTAGGGATCTTTATACATTTTTCAGACATACCTTTGCTGTTCCACAGTGATCCATAATGTTAGAGAAAATGTTGTTTTTATCTGTCAAGAAAGAGAAGAAGTTCAAGCCCTCTGTTCCCACAACCTCTGTCCCTGCCTACTTGCTGGCTCTTTGCTAAATCACATGTGACACTTGGGCGATGGTCCCTGCACAGAACAATAAGACAAACAAATAAGAGATAGACAAGTAGCAAGGTAACACAAACCAATATGGCTGTGACGTACAAAATCGTAAGCCTATAGGATAGTCAAAGAAACAAGCAAAGGAACAAAAACACAGCAAAATCACTATGTAACCTGACCAGAAGACTTGTCTAATAGACACAGAATGAAGTCACAAGTGAGTTTTAATAGAATCCCTGGATGCCGCCCATCAGTCAATTGGTTTGCCCGTCAATCACTCCAACTGCCACCTGTGACACCCCCCAGCTATGGGTCAGTTCACATTATTCGATGACAAGGGGTCTATGGACAAGGTGCATCAAATTAAAGGGATAGATTAGAGAATATATGTGCAGAACAAATAGCAAAAATACTCTAGAAAGCTCAAAGCGACACCTCTGCCTCGCTCTACCGACTATAGCCAAAAATGTATAAGTGTCAGAGCAGATTATTGTTTTTGCAAAAAAAAAAAGGTGGTGGAAACAAAGATTGTCTTCTCAGTAGATGTAGTTACAATGGAATGACAAGACACCAGGGAATAGCTGCCAAGGCGTGCATATATATCAAGGTCATCTCCGGATCATCATTCTTCTCCGAGTACATCTCCCTTCCCGACATTTCTGGCTGCAGTCGTCTCGGAGCTGACACCTCTGTACCTCTAGGAGGGAACACACATAGAATATGGAGATCAGCGTGAAAACAGGAGCAGATGTTGCTCCCAGCCTGGTAACTACGGGGATGAGAGAGTCACATTAAGTCACGCTGATAGGAAATACAAAATCTGGAATTGCAGCTTCCACGAGTTCAGCTGGCAGCCAAGCTCCGAATCAGCCGAGTCTGAACACATCAATCCTGCTTCCGAGGCCTGTCAGCGAGCTGTGTACGAGCCGCACCGCCGGGTCAGCCGGCTCTGTCCTGAGATAGCTCCTGATATTATACATGACACCAAGAGAAAATATTATTGATACCGGACACGACGTCCACTCCGGGTCACATGACCCTCGCGGATAACCAGGGAGCAGGTGACCATCTCACACACGTGGTTGACTCTTGGTGAGATTACGTGCCACCATTGTGTGGGATCAGGTTTGATGCCCAACGTCAGGGCCATGCTCTCAACGAGACCAAATCTCCTAAGCGCTAAGCATGACATTTTTTATCGTGAGACAAACTTCCCTGAAGGAATCATCACCAGAGAAGAAGCAGATTGTAATATAACGACTTGGCAGCAGCCTGGTGCCTAATGCTTCAAGGGGGCCTATGACCACCATGTCTGATACCACCATGTAGAGAAGAGAGGGGCCTCGAATAGTGAAATTTTCATCTGCCTCTCGACACTTATGTATACAAGAGCATTTCAAGGACCTTAAAGGTCCTTAAAGTTCAGACGTGAAAGCCAAAAATAGGGATTCCCGTTCCTTTAAAGGGAACCTGTCACCAGGAGATGTAATGTGCGACCTTTCAATGTCATGTGCTCTGAGACAAGGTCATTTGTTCCCTGAGAGTGGCTATAGAGGAGCGCCCGCCTCCCCCCCACCAGGTTCCCTTTAAAAAAAAGCTTGTCTTAGTCTTAGAGGGGCTCACATTGCAGTCTTTAACATGGGTCATGCAACACAATTCTGTCGGACTCTGCATGTTACATCCGACGCACGGTCCGGCCAAGCACCAGATCGGCCCCTTCAGTGCAGGAATTTGTGTCACATGAAATATAGTGCAGCCGCAATACCAAATGGTCGTGTGCGGCACAAATGTGGCACGGGCACTTCTTAAATACCTGTGCAAGAAGTTTGTACTGAAAAGGATACTGGCGCAAGGACCTTAGAAAAGGTGCCCCTCCGTACGTCAAACATGATCCACTTTCATGAGTGATGAATGGGGCGGAGCTGTACTACCACACACAACCAATGGAAAGTTGTAGCGATGTTTTTGAAAAAAAAAAATAAAAGTGTGAAAAATTGTGAAAAACCATCCTTTTTTTTTACAACCCCTTTTTTCTTTAGATCCTAAAAGGCAGGAAATTTATTTTGGTATAAAACATTTGCCAGGGTTAACCCTTATGGTCAACCACCAGATATGAGAGGTTGTAGGGTTAATTTTATAGCAGGAAAGTAGAGGTGACCCTGAGTATACGGCGGATAGATGAAAGCAAGGTACTCGGCTTTCTTGGCGGGCAGCAGATTTCACATTCGTAAATGACAAGGTCTCCATGAACTTGAAATAAAAGTTAAAAAAAAGGGGAAAAAACCGTAAGAACGGCAAAAAAGAAGAAAAGCAGGACTCAGAGATAGTCCACTGGTCAGGTCAACCTAAATATTTCGCAGTACTTCACTATGTAAGAAGGACTTGTTACAATGCTCATCCTAATCCTCCTGGTTCAGAAATGTCAATATCCGATCAAAAAGTTAGTTTGATATTCCAGTAATAAAAAAAATTGCCACCAAAGTATAATGCAGGCACAAACTTAAATGTATTTAACACAAAGTAATAAGTATTTATACAGTGTAAAAAAAATAATGGGGGTCATTTACTTACCCGGTCCTGTCATGATCCAGCGGCGTGTTCTCCGTCGAGGTCCACGGGTGTTCACCAACCTATTCCTGGTGCATGTAAGCGTGTGTCAAGCGACATAATTTTTTTTTCCGAATCTGTTGGGTTTCCCGAAAATTACCGATTTGTGCCGAATTGCCCCGGGTTTTGGGGGCACGCGATCAGATTGTGGCGTATCGGCCCCGGCATGCAAGCAACGGAAATCGGGGGGCGTGACCGTTGAAAAAACCTGACTGATTCGGAAAAACTGCTGTATTTTAAAAACTTACCTGCACCCAGGCTAGCTTGCTGAACTCCAGTGAACTCCGACGGACTTCAGCGCAGCAGCGACACCTGGTGGACATTGGGCGCATGACCTTAGTGAATCGCCGGAAGACCCGAATCAGCGTCGGAGAACCCGCCGCTAGATTGCGAATGGACCAGGTAAGTAAATGTGCCCCATAGTGTTTTGTTATATACACTTTGGGGCACATTTACAAAGGGTCCATTTCCATCGGGTTTCCCGACTATTTCTGATTTGCCCTGAATTACCCCGGGTTTTAGGCGCACGCGATCAGATTGTGGCACATTGACAAAAAATTGGGGGACGTGGTTGTCGGACAACCCGACTAATTCTGACAAACCGCAGAATTTAACATTCAAATTGTGTTGCAAGATCAGCACTCACATATGCCGGGAAGAAGTAGGTGAACGCCAGCAGACCTGAGCGGGGGAAGCAACACATGCGGGAAATTGGATGCAGAAACTTAGTGAATCGCTGCAGCTCCGTATCCTCGTCGGACATTCCGGATCAGGGATCGTGATGGGACGGGTAAGTAAATGTGCCCCATTATGTTTATTATTACTGTATCTGTATAGACGAGCTAAAAGGGTTAATGAACAGTGAGAGGCATTTGTGACTGTGTATCTCTAACTAAAGAGAAACTAGTCATTTTCCAAAGCTTGCTTTACAGAAGTAGAGATTGCTTTGCAGAAGAAAAATAGACTTATTTGTAGAATGGCAGGTTCTGTCTGGAAAGTTGTTTACACTTTAGAAACTTGCTGCCATAGAATTAAGGGGACTCAATGTAAGTTTATGGGAGAATACAATGTCATTGTTTGTGCTGAAATGTAAAAAACCCTTCCCCTATAAAAAGAGAAGTGCCTTGCGGACCAAGCATAGTGTTAGGGCCACCCCTAACCCGGACACTACCTGTCCCCTGAAACAGGATCCATTCTTCCTTTACTTTCCAGTGGACTTATTTTGGAGGAAATTGTCTTTTACAATTATGCAAATGACCCTCAGGGGCTCCTGCCTATGTCACAGAAGCCCCTTCTGGCTCTGTCGTCTGCTTATTATGCATGCCTCTGTTTGGCACTACTGCCTGCTTCTTAACTCTTGTTGATGTCATAATTAGCAGGCAATGGAACTATAAGGGGCTTTGGTGGTGTAGACAGGAGCCCCTGAGGATCATTTTAAAAGACGATTTTCTCTAAAATTAGGTTGTTCAAAGATAAAGGAAGAACGGATCCTGTTTCTGGGAACACACACCTGCGTGTAAGTGTGCTTAGTGTACATTACTGCATCCATGTGGTAGATTTCCTTTAAGAGTGTACTGTAAAGAGGAGTGTGCCTCCATCGTATGGGCAGATGCAACCACTAAACTTAAGTAAACTGAACTGTGAACCCTGCATCTCCTGGTGTTTATTTGAACACCACAGACACACAGATGGACTATCTCCATGCGGAGAACACAGTTGGCTGTGCCGGAGGGGTATGACACCGCATTACAGTATCCTGATCGCAACCTCGGGACAGAGATTGGATGATTAACCAGTTAGCTGCCATGACTAACTCAACAGAGCATGCCGAGTTGGATTACTTGGGCCCCTCTTTGGCCCCTTCTTTAAATCCATATATTGCTGGTAACTTGTGGCTAGAGGTGAGCGGATCCGACGTTCCCATTTTGTCGCGTGACCCAGATACATTGTCAGATCGTATCCTGGCCAATCATAGCCATGGCTACTTATTAGGTGAATCAATTGGTGATGGATTGGTTATTTGTTCTCCAATCCACAAATATTTTGGGGTTGTGACATCTCTACTAATGATCTAGTTATTCAGTGACGCAGCAATAATATTGGGGCGTGGCACCTGCAAAACTTTTATTTTTCGGAGATCCGTCGTGAAGGTAGCAGAATACAATTATCCTTGAGATTCCTCCGCAGCAGCTTCCCCGTTCTTTAAGTGTTGTGCAGCAGACAGGTTTGCTCTTGATGTGCCAGGCTTGTTTTGTCATCCGCCGCAGCAGCTCCGTTAGATCATTTCTTAATCCTACTCCCAAAAGGCGAAGAGAAGAAGAATATTATCTGCATGTTAATATTGTGAAGTAATCTGACACAATTCAGTCAACCGCAAACACTATAATGACTTCCAACCAAAGAAGATGCAGGAATAATAACTGTGCCACACCCGGACTGTATACCATGCGAGCCACCATCACCCATCACTCATAGAGGGGTAACTCATGTCCAATACATTGTCTAACCCCCTGGCAAAAACTAATCCCCTTTGTCCTCTTTGTCCTTGAGAAGGGAGGTCTCTGTCCCTTAGGATAACCCAACCCATGAGGAGGGAGAGCACTTTCCCTTAGGATAACCCCACCCATGAGGAAAGAGGTTCTTACCCTTAGGATAACCCCACCCATGAGGAGGGAGACTCTTTCCCTTTGGATAACCCCACCCTTCAGGAGGGAGATCTCTTTCCCTTATGATAACCATATCCATGAGGAGGGAAGTCTCTTTCTCTTAGGATAACCCTATCCATGAGGAGGGAGACTCTTTCCCTTAGGATAACCCCACCCATGAGGAAAGAGGTTCTTTCCCTTAGGATAACCGCACCCATGAGGAGGGAGACTCTCTCCCTTAGGATAACCCCACCCATGAGGAGGGAGAGCACTTTCCCTTAGGATAACCCCACCCATGAGGAAAAAGGTTCTCTCCCTTAGGATAACCCCACCCATGAGGTGAGAGTTTCTTTCCCTTAGGATAACCCCACCCATGAGGAGGGAGATATCTTTCCCTTAGGATAACCCCATCCATGAGGAGGGAGACTCCCTTAGGATAAGACCCACCCATGAGGAGGGAGGTCTCTTTCCTTTAAGATAAACCCACCCATGAGGAGGAAGATCTCTTTTCCATATGATAATTCCA
Source organism: Engystomops pustulosus (assembly GCF_040894005.1). Lineage (NCBI taxonomy): Eukaryota > Metazoa > Chordata > Amphibia > Anura > Leptodactylidae > Engystomops > Engystomops pustulosus. Next base: position 12,612,384 of record NC_092419.1, on the reverse strand, counting down.
CCCATGAGGAGGGAGGTCTCATTCTCTTAGTATAACCCCACCCACAAGGAGGAAGGTCTCTTTCTTAAGACCTCCTTTCAGGAACCAGAGGAGAGTGATCCCAGTTTTATCAGTGGTCAGTTTAATCTATTTGCTGGTTCATAGAATCCTACTCATTTAAAAATGAAAAATCTGTGTTTTAGAGGACAACAAGAGCTCATATACCATTTTTCACAACAATTGGAGCAACCCTGGTTCAGACCGAATAGATTTGGATCTGAATAAAAAAAAATTTCCAAAAGAAATGTGTTGAGCCCTCGGCAAAGCAAAGTTTACAAGATCTCTAATCAGAGAGATAGAGCTAGACACATCTCCCCCATCCTATGCAAAACCAAAGATTCAGGATCAATTGATCATAGGGATCTGTCAACGGGTTTGACCCTACAAAGCTGCAGGCCGTGTTAAAGGGGTTGTCCACCATAGCACATTACAGCAGATAATTCATATTGTTTGTGTAATGAAAAGTCATTGCATTTTCCAATACACTTTCTATATCCATTCCTCACTGTTGATCTAGATCTCTGCTTGCTGTCTTTCTACAGGAAGCTTCTATGTTAACTTCCTGTGGATAAACACCAGTCCATGATCGTGTGATGTCACACATGTGTACGGCTGGTTGAAATCATACAGCTTTGATTTCACTGTGTGTTATGACGATCTTTGCACCTGTGTGACATCCCATGACCAGGGATATAACGATCTGTGCACCTGTGTGACATCTCATGACCAGGGACATAATGGGGGTCATTTACTAAGGGCCCGATTCGCGTTTTCCTGACGTGTTACACGAATATTTACGATGTGTGACGAATTGCCCCAGGATTTTGGTGCACGGGATCAGATTGTGGCGCAACGGCGCTGGCAAGCACGCGACGGAAATCGGGGGCGTGGCCGAACGAAAACCCGATGGATTCGGAAAAACCGCCGCATTTAAAACAAAAAATCTGTTGCGGAGCTTGCACTTACCTTCACTCAGCCCGAGCCGGTGAACTCCAGCTCGTTCTGATGCTTTTCAGCGCAGCAGCGCCACCTGGTGGACGGCGGAGGAACTACCTTAATAAATCCACCGAATCCACCGCAGAGAACGCGCCACTGGATCGCGAATGGACCGGGTAAGTAAATCTGCCCCAATGATTTGTGCACCTGTGTGACATCACATGACCAAGGATATAACGATCTGTGCACCTGTGTGACATCACATGACCATGGACATAACGATCTGTGCACCTGTGTGATATCACATGACCATGGACCACTGTTTATCTACAGGAAATAAATAATACAGCTTCCTGTTGCATGACAGCAAGCAGAGATCTTGAAAACCATGAAGAATTGATACAGAAAGTATATTGGAAAAATGTAAGAACATTTTATTACACAAACAATATCAATTAATTGCTGGAATGTGCTTAAAGTGGACAACCCCTTTAAGTATTGTGCTTGGAGATCTGTGTAATTATACCCATGTGTGTGTTAGTAACAGCAGGACTGTGGGATATGGATTCATATTCCATGATTTTAGTTTCTCCAGTGAACTGGGGAAGTGTTGTCACACTGCTTTGCTCTTAGCTCTCTGCATTGAGCTACTACCCAGCCCCTCCAATTAGATCTAAGTGAAATTTAGATCACCCCCCCCCCTGTGTATTGTTTTCTTTTTTTCTATTATACTCTATGAAACTGTGTATCTGCTCCCAATTCTCAACGAGAATCCTCATAGTAATGGAGAGGAGCAGTGCACAAGCTTACTGCACAGAGCCAAGAGCACAGCAGTGTAAGGACAAACCCTGATGCGTTTGGAGAAACTACAATCCTGAGATATAAATGCACAGTCCTGCTGCTACTAACAATGCATAGTTACAGAGATCTGTGTGCACCCTCTGTCCAGGATTCTCCGGGCTGTGTGTGGCGGCAGGATTTGGGCAATGCCTCCCCCCCCCCCGGGTAACATATGCTCAGCAGCTGGGAGGTGGCGCTATTCACTGGGACGGAGACTGATGCTGTCTCTGCCCGCAGAGCATCACACCACTCCGAGACACCCGAAATCCAATACGGATAAATCTCCTCACGTGAATTGCAGCCTCTATTCATCACCGTGCTGACAGATAATAAAGAATCTCAACAAAATTTGCAATTTTGTTCGTCGTAGCAACACACTATAAATTTCCAAGTCTATTTTGGGATTCACACATCGGTAAACGTCACCTATTGGGAAGATTTAGTCAATACTAGAAATGTAGCCGCAATTAAAGGGACGGTCCTGGAACTGTCCAATCACTGGAGGTCCATCCTCTAGGACTACTATCAATCACTACAATGAAGATCTCAAAATCCCCCATAAAATTTTTTTTACAGGGGTACAAGGGACCCCATTCCCTTTATTGGTGGGGGGTCTCAGTGGGTAAGGAATTATTTAGAATACATTCTGCATTTTCAAATTATCCTCAGTTTCAATTATTATCTATACTCCAGAGCTGCACTCACTATTTTGCTGTCATACATGACATTACTTATCCTGTACTGATCCTGAGTTACATCCTGTATTATACCCCAGAGCTGCACTCACTATTCTGCTGCTGGTGCAGTCACTGGGTACATACATGACATTACTTATCCTGTACTGATCCTGAGTTACATCCTGGAGATCTTTTACTTTATATAAAAGTGAAAACATAACAATAATAAACATAAATCATAAACAATAGAAACATAAACAATAGAAACAAAAAGAAACTTACAAAACTCTCCTGGCCCAGCCACACACACCACCCACTCAGCATGAAGACAACCAAAACCTTCACCCAATCCCACCACCTACATTTTTTTCCCCTTAAATAACTAAACAATACACAGCAGAAATAGCCATAACAGAAAAAAACTCCAGAGAGCGCACCTTCACCAGGTCACCCAGAATGTTCCTAACCACCTCAACCACCGGGAGGATTTTACGCTGCGTCCACCCAGGCCTCTGAATGCTCCATTGGCCCACTCTGCATAGGAGAGACCGGCCAACCCGGGCCAATGGATGGAAGCGCCCACCCGGTTGTACACCTCTGTGTTAAAGGGGCACTGAAGCAGGAAGTGGTCCATGCTCTCCAGCAGGCCACCGCACTCCTCCCAGGGACAACCCCTTTCCTCAGAGCTCCTACACTTCAGATTGTCCCTCACACACAGCTTTCCATGGAAGCAGCGCCAAGTCACGTCCCAAAACTTCAAGGGGATCCTGATGGAATTCAATAAACTCAAACCCACCCCCAGATCCCGACTTGGGCAATCCCTGAGGGCCAGAGGCTTCTGAAAATGGGTCAACAGAACCCTATGGTCGAGGAGTTTCCTTGATATGGTCCTGATCTCCCACATTCCCAGACCCCACCGGCGAATCACCTTCAGAACCGGGGTAGCGTAAGCCGGAAGATGCCCATGCGGTGTACGAAGATCCTTCACTTGTCCTCCTGTCTCCCATTCCTCTCTATCCAGAAAGGCAGATCAACCTCTCCACCCTCTACAGTGATTGATCTTTCTCCTTTTCTTAGAGCCTCCAGAAGACGCTCCCGCAAAATATTGCCCCTAGGAGGAGGATGCGAAATCTCCCCCAGCAGTGACACTGGCATAACTTCTGCCAGGAGTCCCCACCGCTGGGGGCACAACAGGACCAGATCCAACCATACCTTCACTCATAACAGCCCCCTTATTACCTGCAAAACCTCCCGCAACATCTCCAGCCACACCAGTATCTCTACTCACAGCAACACCTCCCACCATAGCAGCACCACAAGACCCAGCAACACCTCCAGCCACACCAGAATCTCTACTCACAGCAACCTCCCCAGTTACAGCAACACCTCCCACCATAGCAGCACCACTAGTCCCAGCAATACCTCTCTCCATACCACCATCTCCACTCACAGCACCACCATCACCTGCATTTTCTCCCCCTGATAACGACCCTTCAGCCACAGCACCATTCACACTTGCTGGACCAGCAGTAACGACGGACGGCAGGACAGCCTCAGCATCTCTAGCCATAGGGGCAGAGGCCACCTCCACAGAACCGATTCCCCCGGCCTGCATGGTCTGTCCAGAGGTGACCCCAACCCCAGATTTTCTTTTGCCCTCCGCTTCTTCGGCGTCAGATGTCAGTTTGCATTTAGTTGCCGTCCGTCTTTCACCAGTCTCTGCAGGATGTCTCTTGTCAGCATCACCAGTTCCAATACAGAAAAGGACTTTTTTATTCATGGAGTAACCACCACTGCTGGGAGGACTGGGACTAGTACCCGGAACCGCCGCCGACACCAGGCTGCCCCCCCTCCCCCTGGGGAGCAGGCTGCAGTGCCGGTGCTAGATGGAGCGCCCCCCGCGGGGCGACACTCAGTGGCCTTTCAGCCGATGCTTTCCCTGCTCCATCTCCACTACTACAAGCAGAGATGGAGCCTTGCGCCTCGTCACCTGACTTTGTAATCTCCCTGCACCCTTGCATCGGGTCCACAGCAGAACTCGGGGGGGGGGGGGGGTTGGGTAGCAGGGCGTGCACAGTGAGCTGACCCTGCGCTTTGCCCTGGGGGGTTTACAGGGAGGGGGGTAAAGATGAATCTTACCTCTTCTTTCTTATTTGGCCTGGTCTTCTTAGCCTTCCTCCGGCCGCTCTCCCCAGCGGCTTCCTCTGGGAGCTCATCACCAGAAGAAAAGTTCTCCATGCGCACTGGGGACTCGAGCAGCCGGATCTCTGCCATGAGCGCCCCTCCCTGGCTGCCGGTGTCACTGTCCTCCCCCGAGCGAGGTGTTTCTGCTGGATGTCCTGCAGGGGACCCACTGCACGAGGCCTGCTGATCTTCCTGCAGGCCGCCAGGTGTGTCCTGCTGCTCGTTGTCATCATCATCATCTATCTCCTACACCTGACTCTCAGGCTGCAACCCCATCAGCCTTTGCTCTCTGTTATCAGCCATCTGTCCACTATTCTCACAAATAAATATTCAGTTTAGCAATCTCTGCTTTCAGGGGATTAATCTCTTAATTAACCTCTATCTTGCGCTTCTTTGGCGCCGTGTTCGCCCTGGCGCGGGCACATCGCAGCTACTCCCGGAGCCTCCTGATGGTCTTGGTCGCCTCTTCGTACTCACAGAGGTGGCTCTGGACCCGGAAGGCATAGGTGGACTTGACCCCCGGGGCCCCTGCACCGCCCAGCCTCCCCCTGCATGGTCAGCCTTACCTCCATGTGCACTCCGCTTCACATGTCCAACCCTGGAAGGACAGCTCTCACCCGCACCGACATAGGCATGCAGCTTCTTGCTGCGCCGCTTCGCACTAGACCCAGGGGGAGTAGGAGCCGCATTGCTATGACTCCTGGTGGAACGTCTCACCCCTGAGTCCTCCATAGCGCTGGCCAGTATCTGGCTGCCCCTGCCCCCCGCTGGCCTGGCCTGGGAAGCAGGAGCCTGGGGCTTGCCGCTCTGGCTGATACCTGGAAACTCACCCCATCCCTGGGAGAGGAGTGAGCAGGCCCTGGGCAGAGATGGAACCTGCTTGGAGCTCAGAGCAGCAGCAGCACACAGGATCACAGCACCTCGCACTCCTAGTGAGCAAACGAGCTCCAGAGCTGCACTCACAATTCTGCTGGTGCAGTCACTGTGTACATACATGACATTACTAATGACATTGACACAGATGCTATTGATTTTCATACTAACCACAGACCTGCCGAATAGCTCTCAGTTGGTCTGTACTTCTGGGGGTCAGCACCGATCCTTCTGAATGCTCCGGCCTCGGATGTCCATACTATAATCCGCCATTAGTCACTATTATTATGTGGATCATGTCTGTACATTATATAAAATACTAAATTTTTGGAATCCTTTACCTTTGTAATAATAAATCATGGAACCTTCTACAATAGTGTAAATATAGAGCGAGAGCCAAGACCAGACAACAATCTTCCCTCGAGTCGCGATGTGTGAAGACATGGATATTGTCTTGTGTGCACAGTAATGTAGGTGGCCGCCCCGCACTCACAGGGTCAGCACAATGGAGGCGGCGGGGGCAGGGGGGGGGAGCAGAGCCCGGAATTTCATCGGAAGATATTTGCTCCCATCCATTCAATTCCCTTAGTGTAAGGATAGGAAGCAGCGGCTTTCCCATCAATCCCTCCGGGATCTTCCTGATTCCATGGAGAAAACATCAACTTACAATTTTCTCTTTGCTCTTCTGTGAACTATAACTTTTTAAATGACAGAACCATCTGAGGGCTTGTTTTTTTATGGGGAGAGGGAAAAAGCTGTTTTGTTGTTATGTCTTTATTACACTAATAACAAATTTATATCATTTATATATAGTTTTTTTTTATACTTCTTTTTAAATATACATTAAAACATATAGATTTTGTTTCTCTTTTAAGATTGGTTTAGGGGGGCTAGTTTTTTGTGGGATGTAGGCTCTATTGGTACCATTAGTATTTCGTAGTTTTAAAAATGTTATCTTTGTTCTTTGGGGAGCAGGATGACATTTTTTATTATTATTATTGTTTTTTACAGTGTTCATCACATGGGTCATATCATTTCATCATTTAATAAAGAAGGTCATATGGATGTGTGTATATAAATTTGCATAGGTTTTATTTTTTATTCCTTTCCTGTTTTTTTTTAATTCACCATGGATCACACACTACTGACATATGGATTACAAAAACGGACTACAGATCAGCACATGTTATTGTGTATGTAGTTCATGTGTAAGTCCCACAAGAAGAGCGAGGCCTATAGCTTCCGGGACCGGGCTGAACACAACCACATCACCTGGACTCACTGGGGCACATTTACTTACCCATCCCGTCGCGATCCCCGATCTGGAATGTACGATGAGGATTCAGAGCTGCTGCGATTCACTAAGATCGTGGGGGTTATTTACTAAGGGCCCGAATCGTGTTTTTCCGCCGGATTTCCCGAAAATTACCGATTTGCACCGAATTTGCGCCGGCATGCACGTGACGGAAATCGGGGGGCGTGGCCGCCAGAAAACCCGTCAGGTTCGGAAAAACCGTGGAACTTTAAAAAGAAAATGTGTCGCTTGACACGCACTTACCTGCACCCACGATAGCTTGGTGAACTCCAGTGCACTCCGACGGACTTCAGCGCAGCAGCGACATCGGGCACACTACCTTAGTGAATCGCCGGAAGACCTGAATCAGCGTCTGAGAACCCGCCGTTGGATCGCGAATGGACCGGGTAAGTAAATCTGCCCCCATGTGTCCAATTTCTTGCATGTGTCGCTTCCCCGCTAAGGTCTGCTGGAGTTCACCTTCTTCTTCCCGGTGCACGTAAGTGCTGATCTTGCGACACAATTTGAATTTTAAATTCTGCAGTTTGTCCGAATTAGTCGGGTTGTCCGACGGCACGGCCCCCGATTTGTGTCACATGAAAGCCGGCGCCAATGCACCACAAACCCAGGCAATTCAACGCAAATCAGAAATAGTCTGGAAACCCGACGGAAATGCGTCCAACGGATCCTTAGTAAATGTGCCCCACTGTGCCATAGTCACTCCTCTTGGGACTACCACCCAGTATTGAAAGAACAGACTGTATACAACTATTTTAAGGGTGCCCCTTAGAACCTACCTATGGCAAGCTGTAATAGACTAGCACATATGGCAGACTAGGTCCCTAGATTGCCATAGGCACTCTGCTTTCATTCTGTATCAGAGACCAGTTCAGAGCAATCACATGGATCTATTCTTTGCTTCCACAATGTAAGAATCTCCAATACGATCCCCGTAAAATGTAGGTGCTGTGAGATTTGTATTTTTTTATCAATTGCTAAATTTTTTTGCAACTCCTACTTTAAGAATCAGATGCATTTTACAATGCCATGAACATATATGACGTATCGGACTGGGGTCCCTTTGGCCAACCAGATGAAATGATTCTAGGAGCCCACCCTCCATCAACTCCTAGGAAATAGATCATTGAAGCCTTGGAGTTGGGTTGTCGTCAGCTGGACTTCTTAGACTTATTCTATAGCTATAGTCTGGGCCCATGGAGGATCCTCTGATTCTCCGGTGGGCAAGTCCAATGCTGCCTGGCGAATACAATGGGGGTCATTTACTAAGGGCCCGATTCGCGTTTTCCCGACGTGTTACCCGAATATTTCCGATTTGCGCCGCTTGTACATGAATTGCCCCGGGTTTTTGGCGCACGCGATCGGATTGTGGCGCATCGGGGCCGGCATGCGCGCGACAGAAATCGGGGGGGCGTGGCCGAACGAAAACCCGACGTATTCGGAAAAACCGCCGCATTTAAAAACCGAAAATGTGTCGCTTGGGGAGCGCTCACCTTCACCTTCTATGGGATGGTGCATTCCGGGGCGTTAAGATTATTTTCGGCGCTGCAGCGCCACCTGGTGGACGGCGGAGGAACTACCATCTTAAATCCCAGCCGGACCCGAATCCTGTGCAGAGAATGCGCCGCTGGATCGCGAATGGGCCGGGTAAGTAAATGTGCCCCAATGTATCAAATTGCCAATCTGTTTATTTAATGGGGACTTAAAAGGAACCTGTCACCAGGAGACCCATTTTTAGCACTGCCCCAGTCCCCACAGAGCATAGTACATACACTGCCAAAGTGTTTTTGTGTTAAAAATTGGTTTTACAGAAAAAAAAGATATGTTATATTGTACCTTTCATTAGCATCTGCTATGTGACTTGGCAGTTGACAAATGGGAGGGGCTGGAAAGGAGCAGTCCCCCCCCCCATCCTTGGGGAAAAGTTACTCCATGTGAACTTTTCAAATATATGAAAACACCCATCACTTGGCTTAGCGACGCCCCCTGCTCCTCTACAGCCAATCCCGAGAGTGGGGAGTTATTCATATATTTGTAAAGGTCACATGTTTCCCAAGGGTGGGGGGGAACTGCTCCTTTCCAGCTCCTCCCAATTGGCAACTGCCTAGTCACACAGCAGATGCTAATGAAAGGTACAATATAACATATCTTTTCTTCTGTAAAACCAATTTTTAATACAAAAACACTTTGGCAGTGTATGTACTATGCTCTGTGGGGACTGGGGGAGTGCTAAAAATGGGTCTCCTGGTGACAGGTTCCCTTTAAACTGGTGACGGTTTGGGGTTCCCTAGGTCAACCAGAGAAAGCCCACCTTTAATGATTGGTTTTGTTTTGTGCTGCACCTCTGGTGTTCAGTGCTGGTTTGAACCAGGGCCCACCGGTGGATCGTCTGGTACTCTGCTGGGCCAGTCCGACACTGTCTTAAATTATGTTGCAAAGTCCATTCTTTATAGGAAAACATTAATTCTAAGTAGCAATATAATGAAGAACTAGAAGTCCCAGAAATCTGTGATTTATTGGACGGGTGTTCTGGTCGCCTGTCTTGCACAGATGAAACAAATCCGCATCGCCATGGTTCTGGCTCGTCCCGCGCCGTCCTGTAGTGGCAGCTCATATCAATAAGAGATGATTAATGGGCGATTAGTAGCAGCTGCCTGGAATTCCCAGTTTGATCAAATGGTCTCCACGAAGCAGAATTCTGCTGGTGCCAGATCCTCACACACAGACGGCACATCCAGATCCTCACACACATCCGGCACATCCGGATCCTCACACACATCCGGCACATCCGGATCCTCACACACATCCGGCACATCCAGATCCTCACACACATCCGGCACATCCAGATCCTCACACACATCCGGCACATCCGGATCCTCACACACAGGCGGCACATCCAGATCCTCACACACATCCGGCACATCCAGATCCTCACACACAGGCGGCACATCCACATCCTCACACACATCCGGCACATCCAGATCCTCACACACAGGCGGCACATCCAGATCCTCACACACAGGCGGAACATCCAGATCCTCACACACAGGCGGAACATCCAGATCCTCACACACATCCGGCACATCCAGATCCTCACACACAGGCGGCACATCCAGATCCTCACACACATCCGGCACATCCAGATCCTCACACACATCCGGCACATCCAGATCCTCACACACATCCGGCACATCCAGATCCTCACACACAGGCGGCACATCCAGATCCTCACACACATCCGGCACATCCAGATCCTCACACACAGGCGGCACATCCAGATCCTCACACACATCCGGCACATCCAGATCCTCACACACATCCGGCACATCCAGATCCTCACACACATCCGGCACATCCAGATCCTCACACACAGGCGGCACATCCAGATCCTCACACACAGGCGGAACATCCAGATCCTCACACACAGGCGGAACATCCAGATCCTCACACACATCCGGCACATCCAGATCCTCACACACATCCGGCACATCCAGATCCTCACACACAGGCGGAACATCCAGATCCTCACACACATCCGGCACATCCAGATCCTCACACACATCCGGCACATCCAGATCCTCACACACAGGCGGCACATCCAGATCTTCACACACATCCGGCACACCGGATCCTCACACACAGACGGCACATCCAGATCCTCACACACATCCGGCACATCCAGATCCACACACACATCCGGCAAATTCAGATCCTCACACACATCCGACACATCCAGATCCTCACACACATCCGACACATCCAGATCCTCACACACATCCAGCAAATCCAGATCCACACACACATCCGGCACATCCAGATCCTCACACACATCCAGCACATCCAGACCCTCACACACATCCGGCACATCCAGATCCTCACACACATCCGGCACATCCAGACATCCAGACCCTCACACACATCCGGCACATCCAGATCCTCTGCAATGGATATTGGATGTCACTGTTATTGCTGTCTCTACAGTTAGATGACTGATTGACATGAGTTATGCCGCGTCAATGTCCATTAGTAAAATCCTGGGATATAGAAATGAAACGTTTCTTAGAAATATACAATAATTGTGAGGCCTCGTAGCACCGCGGCATCAAGAGTAGTAGTGATAAATCACTCAGTTACCATGAGGGTAGTAGGGTTGCTAACACTAAAAGTAGTAGCAATTATATCAGTAAGAATGGTAGTAAAGTGGTAACACTGATATAATGGATGTTGTAATAATTGTGGTGGCTGTAGTAATAGTAGTAATTGAGTTATTGGTGCACATTTACTTACCCGGTCCATTCGCGATCCCACGGTGCGTTCTCCGACATTGATTCGGAGCTTGCCGGGATTCACTAAGGTTGTGCACCCGATATCCACTAGTTATTGCTGCTGTCCCGGTGTATGTGAGTGCTGTTCTTGCGACACAATTTTTTAAAAAAATTCCACGGTTATTCTGAATCCGTCGGGTTCCCCCCCGGTTTTCGTCCCGTCACAATCCCCGATCGCGTGCGCCAAAATCCCGGGGCAATTCGGCGCAAATCGGAAATATTCGGGAAACCCAACGAAAATGCACGATTCGGACCCTTAGTAAATGAGCCCCATTAGAAGAACGGCTAGTAGCAATAGTGGTAGAAGTGATAGTAACTGTGTTGTAGTAATAGTGCTATCAGTAGAAGTAGTAATTAGGGCATTAGTAGAACTGGTAGTACTGATAAGGAGCCGCTCCCTGTGATGTTTATACTCCTGATCCAGAGCAATCTCCACCCTCTGCTGCCTGAGTGTAGGAAGGGACAGCGCCACCTACAGGCGATAGTGGTCTGGAGGCACATTCTCTTGGGGGATGGTGTTGGTGACTGTACTGCAGGATGGCATCCACTGCTTTAGGGGTCAATGCACACTGTTCATTGCTGATGCTATCGCTTGCTGTGGGGGTCAGTACAAAGTTTGCTACTTCCGGTCCTTTTTTGGCCTTTATACATACAGAATACCTGAACCTGCTTGGTTTGGTTTTAAGGGCCAATATCCCTTTTTTCTGAGTTAAAATATGTGTCCGTGTAAAATATGGCAAAAAATATACCACTTGAGATCATTTACTTACCCGGTCCTGTCGCGTTCCCACGTTGCGTTGTCCGACGTGGATTCGGGTTCTGCCGGGATTCACCATGGTCGTGCTCCCCAAAAATCCAGTCGCTGCTGCTCCAAGGTCCGCCGGAGGTCACCTGCTTCTTCTCGGTGCATGTAAGTGCTTGATCTTGCGACACATTTAGTTTTTTAAATTCCGCATTTTTTCCAAATCCGTCGGGTTTTCCGACGGCCACGCCCCCCAATCGCGTGAAAGCCATCGCGATTCGGCGCAAAACGGAAAAAATCGGGAAACCCAACAAAAGTGCGGCTGTGGAGCCTTTAGTAAATGAGCCCCATTGGGGGTCATTTACTAAGGGCCCGAATCGCTTTTTTTTCTTCGGGTTTCACAAATTTTTCCGATTTGCGCCGAATCGCCTTGGGTTTTTGTGGCACTTCGGCGCCGGCATGCATGCTATGGAAATCGGGGGTGTGGCCATCGGAAAACCTGACGTATTCCGAAAAATCGCGGAATTTAAAAAAAAAAAGTGTCGCTTGACACGCACTTACCTGCACCAAGAAATAGAAGGTAAACTCCGGTGAACTCCAGCTGACCTCGGCGAAGCAGCGACACCTGGTGGATATCGGCGCATGGACCTTAGTGAATCCCGGCCGGACCCTAATCAGCATCGGAGAACCCACCGCTGGATCGTGACTGCCTCATTGTCTCCAGTTTTTGCATTTAAATACTCTTCTGGTCCAATTGTCTCTGCTGAAAATTAGTTGTGACTTTTCACAATTTTGGGGGTAAAATACAAATGACTCCTGGAATAGTAGAATGACTATTGGGTACTTGGGGCACCGTGCCGTTTGGCTACTGGAAATGTAATGGATATTGGCTACGGAGGCTACGTGACTATTGGGGCTTCATGGATATCACCTACTGAGGGCTCCATGATTATTGGCTATTAGGGCTCTGTGACTATTGGCTAGTGAGTGCTCCATGATTATTGGCTATTGGCGGATCTGTGACTATTGGCTAGTGAGTGCTCCATGATTATTGGCTATTGGCGGATCTGTGACTATTGGCTAGTGAGTGCTCCATGATTATTGGCTATTGGCGGATCTGTGACTATTGGCTAGAGAGTGCTCCATGATTATTGGCTATTGGCGGATCTGTGACTATTGGCTAGTGAGTGCTCCATGATTATTGGCTATTGGCGGATCTGTGACTATTGGCTAGTGAGTGCTCCATGATTATTGGCTATTGGCGGATCTGTGACTATTGGCTAGTGAGTGCTCCATGATTATTGGCTATTAGGGGCTCTGTGACTATTGGTTAGTGAGTGCTCCATGATTATTGGCTATTGGCGGATCTGTGACTATTGGCTAGTGAGTGCTCCATGATTATTGGCTATTGGCGGATCTGTGACTATTGGCTAGTGAGTGCTCCATGATTATTGGCTATTGGCGGATCTGTGACTATTGGCTAGTGAGTGCTCCATGATTATTGGCTATTGGCGGATCTGTGACTATTGGCTAGTGAGTGCTCAATGATTATTGGCTATTGGCGGATCTGTGACTATTGGCTAGTGAGTGCTCCATGATTATTGGCTATTGGCGGATCTGTGACTATTGGCTAGTGAGTGCTCCATGATTATTGGCTATTAGGGCTCTGTGACTATTGGCTAGTGTGGACTCTATGACTACTAGGGTCTTATTGGCTATTGGGGGATCTGTTACTATTGGTTAGTGAGTGCTCCATGATTATTGGCTATTGGGGGCTCTGTGACTATTGGCTAGTGAGTGCTCCTTGACTATTGGCTATTAGGGCTCTGTGACTATTGGCTAGTGTGGACTCTATGACTACTAGGGTCTTATTGGCTATTGGGGGATCTGTTACAATTGGTTAGTGAGTGCTCCATGATTATTGGCTATTGGGGGCTCTGTGACTATTGGCTAGTGAGTGCTTCATGATTATTGGCTAGTAGGGGCTCTGTGACTACTAGGGTCTTATTGGCTATTGGCGGATCTGTGACTATTGGCTAGTGAGTGCTCCATGATTATTGGCTATTAGGGGCTCTGTGACTATTGGTTAGTGAGTGCTCCATGATTATTGGCTATTGGCGGATCTGTGACTATTGGCTAGTGAGTGCTCCATGATTATTGGCTATTGGCGGATCTGTGACTATTGGCTAGTGAGTGCTCCTTGACTATTGGCTATTAGGGCTCTGTGACTATTGGCTAGTGTGGACTCTATGACTACTAGGGTCTTATTGGCTATTGGGGGATCTGTTACTATTGGTTAGTGAGTGCTCCATGATTATTGGCTATTGGGGGCTCTGTGACTATTGGCTAGTGAGTGCTTCATGATTATTGGCTAGTAGGGGCTCTGTGACTACTAGGGTCTTATTGGCTATTGGGGGATCTGTTACTATTGGTTAGTGAGTGTTCCATGATTATTGGCTATTGGGGGCTCTGTGACCATTGGCTAGTGAGGGCTCTATGGTTATTGGCTATAATGAGCTCTGTGACTATTGGCTAGTGCGGACTCTATGACTTTTAGGGTCTTAGTGACTCTTAACTACTGTGACTACGGACACATCTCTTATTGAGATGCCTCTGAGTGCTATATTCAGGTACAGAAGTTGGAGGAACTTGTGAGCCCTGATTCTATAGATTTATGGGGATTAATGGGAACCTATTGTTGTACCATTATTGTTGGATTCATTTCTGTGTACATTTACATGCAAGTCTGAACCCTTTGTGTCTCCATCTCATATATATTATATTCCATTATCAGCCCTGCACATAACAATGATTTGTATGTTCTGTATGTAAATTATTATCTTCATTATTAAAATTTACATATAACATACAATGACCTGACCCTGACAGGGGTCATATTCCTTATCATCTGGTGCGGAGATTCTGTGTATACAGTCTTCTCCTAGTGCTGGAGGGAAATCATAAGTAGATGATTCTATTCCCTTCCCGTGTGTAGGGTTAATATTTTATGCACATGTTCTGTTGTTTCCTTATGTCTTGTATTTCCTATTACTATTATGCTGGTTTTTGTTATTGTTTTGTGGTTCTGGTTTCATATATATGTACATATTGTTATTGCTATTATTTATTATTATTATTGCTATTATGTTATTACTACAGTTTGTTACGTTTCCTGTTATTGTATCTGTTGTTATTATTTTATATTCTTGTTCACTTTTGGGCGTTAGTGGAATATTCATAAGAAAAATCTTCATAAATAAGTATATGAAAAAGTGCAGCCTTTTCCATGCAGATTTTTTTTTCCTATGTTTATATTATTAATATTATTATTTTATTATTCTTAGTTTTATACTAAAGCTGCTACACAGGTTTCTGTGTGTGGTGTCTGTGTGTTTTATTGATTGATGTTGTTGGTGTCATGATTGCTATTTATAATATTTATGTATTATTATTATTATTATTATTATTATTACTAGTACTATTATTTATAACATTTATGTATCATCAGTATTGATACCTAAATGTATCATGTTTCATTTTTTAGCATTAGGATTCTGTTTCAGAGCTGTAATGTGTAGCCTCCATAGGTTTTCTATCTCTGTATCCATCTTTCTTTTATGACTCTTAGTTTGTCATGTCTATTAGGGTAAGAAGGGGTTAAATTTGGACAACAACCCCCTTTTAGCATGGAAATGCCGGATGAAAGTGCAGCGAAGACATGAATAATATATGACAATATACGTAGCTGCAGTGTGGGGAGGACAGGGTTAAGGTGTAGTCGGGGCGGGGCAGCGGCGGACTGTACTTCTGGTCCATGTAGTGTTAGATGTGAAATGTAGGAGTGCACAGGAGACCTGGGGCTGCCTGTGGTGTGTGTGTGCATGTATGTGCACGCTCTGCCAGGTGTCTCTGTGCTGCGATGTGCTGCAGTGCTCCTCCCACCCCCGGCAGCAGGTCCCTCCCAGCCTCGTCCTCCCTCCCTCCCTGTCACCTCCAGCCTCCCCCACCCCGAGCACCCAGACTCACCGAGCCAGGGATTGGACAGGGTGGCTCCGGCACGGCTGCTCCCGGGGGTCGGATGTGCGCCCGTAGTCGGGGGGCCGCTGGATGGATTAGCCAGGGATTGGAGCTATGGATGGAGCTGCCCTCTGTATGCCCCTTTCCTGAGGCGGGGGCTGCTGCAGAAGGGGCGGCCAGTGCTGGCACCAGGTGGATGGCATGGCGCAGAGAGAGCCCAGCTGAAGGTAGGTGGCCACACACTGCAGTGCCAGCCTCATTACATGCTGCATCCTCTGCCTCTCCTCATGATGATGATGATTGTCCTCCAGCTTGTGGAGGTCTCTAGGATGTCACCAGCAGTCTCTTTCCCTGGTGCTAGGACTGTCTCAGGGTGTCTCTGTCTGTGGCTGTCTCTCTCTTTCTACATCTGACATTCCCTGCATGCATTGCCTTGCTGACTCCATGTTTGGATCTTCCTGATGTCCTGTCCCTGAGAATGAAGATTGATCAGCAATGGTCTTCATCCCCCCCACCCCCCACATCCATGTTACTGGACCTGTCCCTGGATCTGATCCAGCCCTAATCTATTCCTCTGCTCAAGATGCTGAGGCTGCTTTAACCCATATTACCGGACTTGCATCTGTACATGGTGCTGGGTCTGATCCAGGTCTCTCCAGAACCCTGTGCCCAAGATGCTGATTCTGCTAAGTTTATATTATTGGACCTGTCTCTGTTTATGGTGCTGAACCTGATCCAATTCCTACCAAATGTACTGAACCTGCTCATATGCATATTATTGGACCTGCCTTGGAACATGGTGCTAGATCTTATCGACTCCTTATCTATTCCCCTGCTCTAGATACTGACCCATATCACTGGACCTGCATCTATACATGGTGCTGGGTCTGATCCAGGTTTCTCCAGAACCCTGTGTCCAAGATGCTGATTCTGCTAAGTTTTTTTTTTATTATTGGAGCTGTCCCTGTGTATGGTGCTGAACCTGATCCAAGTCTTACCCAATGTACTGAACCTGCTCTTATGCATATTATTGGACCTGCCTTGGAACATGGTGCTAGATCTTATTGAGTCCTTATCTATTCCCTTGCTCTAGATACTGACCCATATCACTGGACCTGCATCTGTACATGGTGCTGTATTTGATCTAGGTCGCTCCAGAATTCTGTGCCCAAAATGCTGATTCTGCTAAGTTTATATTATTGGACCTGTTCCTGTGTATGGTGCTGTACCTGATCAAAGTCTTAACAGAACCTTCTAACCAATGTGCTGATCCTGCTCTTATGCATATTATTGGACCTGCCTTGGAACATGGTGCTAGTTCTGATCTAGTCCTTATCTATGCCACTTCCCAAGGTACTGATCCTTATTACTGGATCTGCCTCTTTACTTGGTGCTGATTGTAACCTAGGTCTTACCAGAATTCCCTGCCCAAGGTGCTGGACCTTCTGTAACCCTGTAAATGGTGCAGGATCTGACCCAGTCTTTTCTTCTGCTCAATATGCTGATCCACATTACTGGACCTGTTTCTACATGGTGCTGAATATGATCCATTTCTTACTAAAACCTATACAAAGAATGATTATGTTGCTCTGATCCACTTTACTGAGCCTGTCTCTTTACATAGTTATGTCACTGATCCAGTTCTTTTCAGAATCCATTACCCAAAATGCTCCAATCCACAATACTGGACCTGCCCCAGTACATGGTGCTAAATATGATCCAGGTCTTTCCAATATCCATGCACAAAGAGATTATACTGCTCTGATCCACACTACTGGACCTCCCTCTTTACATGTTGCTGTCCCTGATCCAGATCTTACCAGAACCCCCAGCCAAAGCTGCTGAGCCTGCCTTGATTCCTAATACTGGACCGGCTCTGTACATGGTTCTGATCCAGACCTCACAAATACCACTAACCAAGGTGTTTACACTGCTCTGATCCTTATTGCAGGGTACTGGATCTGACCCAGTCCTAAAACCTTGCCGAAGGTGCTGACCCTTCTATAATCCATATTACTTGACCTTTCTATACCAATGGTGCTACTAAAACTCTGCTGAAAGGTGCTGATCCTAGTCTGGTCCATGTTAGGGCTTATGTTTACAATTCTGATCTTGCTTTAACCAATATTATTGGACCTGTAAATGGTCCTGAATCTGACCCAGGGGGCTGTTACTCTTTCGTGTATTTAAGTTCATATTATTGGACTTAGTGGTTCTCCAATTGCTGAACCTTCCAATGTCGATGGTGCTGAACCTGCTCCAGTCCATGTTAGTATCACTGTCCATGGTGCTAGTTATGCTCTGGTCCATATTACTGGACCTGTCTCTGTACATGTTTCTGATCTCGCTGTTCTCGACATGAATGGTCCTGATTCTTTTCATGGTGATGGTTGTGCTCTGGTCTATGGTCTTGTCCATGGTGCTGATCCTAGTCTAATCCATATTACTGTATCAGCCACTGTCCATGGTGCTGAATCTAAACTGGTCAATATTCTGTGATCTGTTTTTGACACTGGTGCTGAACTAACCCATATTATTGGACACGCCATTGGCCATAGTGCTGGTCCGGGTGTAGTCCATATTACTGGACATCCCTCTGTGTGAATCTTATCAGATCCATTGATCTGTTCTTGTCCATGGTGCTGAACCTGCTAGCCCATATTACTGGACACGTCACTGGCCATAGTTCTGGTCCTGGTCTAGGTCATATTACTGGATACAACACTGGCCATAGTTCTGGTCCTGGTCTAGGTCATATTACTGGACATCACTCTGTGTGCACCTAATCAGATCCATTAATCTGTTCTTGTCCATGGTGCTGAACCTGCTGGACCTTGTTCCTGCTAATCTCAATGGCTTTGAACCTGCTATAGTCAATGTCAATGAAGCTCCTCTGTCCATATTACTGAGCCCACTATTGTTTCTGGTACTGATTCATATCCCCTGGTTCTGATTCCTTGCCTGGGGTATATTGCTATGATGAAAGTGCCCCTGATGTATCCATGATGATCATGCTACCCAGTGGTGCTGGATGTGTCCTTTGTCCTTGGTTCTGAACTGTGTGATCTGGATCCAGTATCCATATGACAGTCCTTGTACATGGCACATCATATGTTCATAATGCAGGTCATTACCATTCAATGTCATCATATCAGGCATCCATCCTCCTGCCTGGTAACAACCTGCAAATAATAAGGCAGAGACTGTGAGACATGTCAGGAGCAACTAACACCTTATTATTAATATCCACTCAGCAGATCCCTACCTGCATCCAGTTATGATGAATTATTTGCATACATGCAGCGGCCCCTCGGAGGTGACATCCACATATGTGCAGCTTCCCCCTGAGACCAACCAGCACAATACATCCCACCATCTTATCACTAGTCAGCACTCTACATCAAACAGCCCGGGAACATACATGATCCCTGCATAAATCTTCCAGCCTTCACACATATCAGCAGCGCTGGCTGAATATACTGCCCGCTATATACAGTATATCCTACAGCCCTGACACACACTATATACTATATACATTGTTCCGCTCAGTCCAGGGTGATCATATATCAGCGCAGATCCAATACCTTGTCTGCAATGCATTAAGGTCTGTGATGATCACTACTGAGCCAACGGGTAGGAGACTGATTGCCAACGTGATGAATACTGATGGCATCGCCAGAAGTTGTGTACACAGGAGGTAGCGATGGATCTGCCTGGGTTACTATGATGTGTCCAGGCTACTAGAGGCTGAATATGGCAACGGCTACTGAGCATCAATGGTGGATCAGTAGTAATAACTCAATGTTTTCAAAGTCCTCGTAGATGATCTCAATGGGTTCAGTAAATGAAGAAGAGAACCTGCACCCAGTTATTGTATGTGGGAGGTTTTATCATAATATGTTTTTCACAATTCACCTTGTACCTACTGATTGTAGAGGTTTCTACTCTTATATGTGTCCTGTAATTGCAACCTTCTTTACCTGGAGCAACTAGAAAAGTGGTCACATTGGAGGACCTGTCATGTACATGCATTGCCTGGGCAGAGTAGGGACTTCAGTAGGTGCATGAAACGCTGCTTCTTCCCTGTGCGGGGCACTCCAAGGAACTGAGCGCTGGCAGATAACAGCTTGTAGCTGGAGGTCCTGATAGTGGGGATCCCTGATTGCTGGAGGTCCTGATAGTGGGGTTCCCTGATAGCTGGAGGTCCTGATAGAGGGGATCCCTGATTGCTGGAGGTCCTGATAGTGGGGATCTCTGATAGCTGGAGGTCCTGATAGTGGGGATCCCGGATAGCTGGAGGTCCTGATAGTGGGGATCCCTGATAGCGAGAGATCCTGATAGTGGGGCACCCTGATAGCTGGGGGTCCTATAGTGGGGCACCCTGGTAGATGAAGGTTGTAATAGGGGGCACCCTGATAGCTGGAGGTCCTGATAGTGGGGCACCCTGATAGCTGGAGGTCCTGATAGTGGGGCACCCTGATAGCTGGGGGTCCTATAGTGGGGCACCCTGGTAGATGAAGGTTGTAATAGTGGGCACCCTGATAGCTGGAGGTCCTGATAGTGGGGCACCATAATAGTTGGATGTCCTGATAGTGGGGCACCCTGATAGCTAAAGGTCCTGATAGTGGGGCACCCTGATTGCTGAAGGTCCTGATAGGGGGGCACCCTGATTGCTGTAGGTCCTGATAGTGGGGCATCCTGAAAGCTGGAGCTCATAACAGTGGGGCACCCTGATAGCTAAATGTCCTGATAGTGGGGCACCCTGTTTGCTGGAGGTCCTGATAGTGGGGCACCCTGATTGCTGGAGGTCCTGATAGTGGGGCATGCTGATAGTGGGGCATCCTGAAAGCTGGAGCTCATAACAGTGGGGCACCCTGATAGCTAAAGGTCCTGATAGTGGGGCACCCTGATTGCTGGAGGTCCTGATAGTGGGGCACCCTGATAGCTAAAGGTCCTGATTATGGGGCACCCTGATAGCTGGAGGTCCTGGAAGTGAAGCACCATGATAGCTGGAGGTCCTGGTAGTGGGGCACCTTGATAGCTGAAGGTCCTGATAGTGGGGCACCCTGATAGCTGGAGGTCCTGATAGTCGGGCAACCTGATTGCTGCAGGTCCTGATAGTGGGGCACCCTGATAACTGGAGGTCCTGATAGTGGGGCACCCTGATAGCTGAAGGTCCTGATAGTGGGGAACCCTGATAGCTGCAGGTCCTGATAGTGGGGAACCCTGATAGCTGCAGGTCCTGATAGTGGGGCACCCTGATAGCTGCAGGTCCTGATAGTGGGGCATCCAGCACATCATCATGGGACTCTTTTAGTGATATATTACCATGTACAGTAGCAGCATTGAAAATGTAAACATCTCCTCTCTTCTCCTGAATTTTGTCTCTTTCCATTCCTCTTTTCTCGCTTGTTTTTCACCCTCTCTTCTCTCTCTTCTCTATTTATATTCTAATTATTTTGTTTTTGCTCTTTTACTGTATTTTGTATCTTTCCTGTGTTTTTTTAATTTCTCCTCTTAGTTTCTACTTTGCTGTATCTTTTTATCTTTTCTTGCTTGTTTTCCACCCTCTTTTATGCCTCTCCTCTCCTCTAATTGTTGTGTTTCTCCTCTTCTCTTCTTCTCTCTCCATCTCTTCTCCAATTTTTTTCCCCTGGACTTCTGTTCCTACACCGGAATCCACCTTTCTGTCTCCTTTCTTTTTGTTGTCTCTTCTATTTGTGACCTTTTTCTTCTCCTTCACTTGTCTCTTATATTTTCACTCTCTTTTTTCCTGCCTCTCCTCTCATTATTTTGTCTCCTCTCCTCTGTTTGTCATCTCTCCTCTCTCCTTGCCTTATTTTGCTTCATCTCCTCAGTTTCTCTCCTCTTTTTTCAATATTTTCTTCCTCTTTTCTCTCTCTTTCTCATCTGTCTCTCTTCTGTGTGTCTCTTCTCCGTCTTCTCTTTTCTTTACCCTCACTTTTGTCTCTCATTATAGATGTCACTTGTTTACCATTCATGTACAAAATTTACTTAGTATAAGTGTCCTTCAAGCCAACTGGAGTGTAGCAAAAGAAAATCCTTAATTAAGATCACACATTAATCTCACTTATCATCAAGTCTTGCAACTTTCTGGTTTGTTAATGTCCTTAGTGTTTTGAAGTAACCCATATTGCTTTTCCATGTATACTGTATATCTGTCTAGTGATAGAGCGATATAGTAATGATGTTCTTCACGAGGCTTGTGCTGAGGTGACATCCTCTAAATACTGGACGGTTTAGAATATTTTGGTCTTTGCTCAATGGTTGAACATAAACAAATGTGAAGATGTCTTGGTTCCAAAACAAGTTTGGAAATGGATGACCTGAGCTCAGTCATTAGTATCAAATCTTTGTGGGTCTGATACCAAGGTTCTACACTAATCAGCTGTCCAGCCTTGGACAGCTCCATGCACAATATAGTGGTTGTACCAAGGAACTGCACATCTTTTACTTCATACCTTGTTGACTATACCTAATACCCCTGTCCTACTTGTAACCCCTACTCCCCTTCTTCTTCTAGCTCTGGTTCCTCCATCAATATCCTGAGACAACCACTCAAGTCAACCAAAAATTAACCAGTAGACCTAGAGCCAGCAGACCATAAAGGAACTGATTGGGATAATGGGTCTCTGGTACCATAGATGAATGGTCTCTTGGGACCATGTCCTTTATAATTGGATGGAGAGTGGTTCCTAGTCTATTGTTACTGCAGATAAGATCTTATTTCCCTTTTATTAGAGATGGAACTAAAATGTAACAAACCTTCTGACTCCTAGGAGTGTAATGTACGGATTTGACTTGGGGCTACTCCTAAGGCACTTGTCATTGTGGTCCTCTGGTTTTGAATCTTTAAGCCTGGGTGTGGTGCTCTGGACATCGCTGAAGGGAATCCACCAGGTTGCTACCTCTTGGAGTAGAATCTACGTTACAGATAAAAGACATGGATGTATGATGTCAGAGGGGCTTACAAAGACTCGGTCAGGGGACAGGTTGAGGATGGTGCTGGTGGAAGTTCTGCATTGTAGTAATCCATTAAAAGTTATGGGTAGGTGATATAGAGTCAATACGGTTATCTGCTGGAAGTAAGTGGAGGTAGAACTTAGGTCATGAGTAGTATGGACAGACGTTGGAGAGATTTTGGTGATGCTTTGAGTTCCCTATGGCTCAGGCACCTTCTCCTAGGAAGGTGCCTTATATTATGAACAGTAGCCCAGATATATTATTGTGCCTGCACCAGTTTTCATATATCTGGGTCAATGTGCGGTGATTGTTGACACTGAGCCATGGCATCCAGCCTTGCAAGCAGACTAGTACTAGGACCCAGAAGCCACCAGGTATAGGCAGTGCAGGATATCAGAGGGTCGATGTGCTCCTGCCTCCAGGGAGTTTGACTATTTTATTCTTATGATGTCAGTGACAGCTCAGTAGTAAATCAGTAGTAGCATTGGGTGATTGTAAGTTGCTCGTACATTACTACACACAACCTCTCCTTTACTATCCAACAGATGAAGTCATTTTCCATCAACTGTAGCCATAAACAATGTATCATGTGTCATTTATCTGATGATAAGCCTTAGTAGATAATAGTGCGCGATCTGTAACAGGCATAACCTCTGCCCGGGATTTTATTAGACTTTAATTTTCTGATAATGGTAAGTGCCAATAAAGGGAGACAAGTGAATCTCCATTATGTACTGATGCCTGATATGAGGCTAATGCTACTTCACAGTCATTGGGGTAATATCAGAGATCTCCCGGTGTTTACTGGAGGGGATCTGGAGACTTCGATGTGATGTTACTCATCTCTTAGCGCTTAGTAATAATAGATGGAGATGCTGGAGAACTTCCACTTCATTTATTCATTAGAAATACAGCAATAGCTGGGGGTACATCAGTATATAGGAATGGTAGAGAGCTCTGGGGTCTGATGATTGTAAATGTACAGTACATGTAGTACAGGTAGAGAGCAGTACAGTACATGTAGTATAGGTAGAGGGCAGTACAGGACATGTAGTACAGGTAGAGGGCAGTACAGTACATGTAGTACAGGTAGAGGGCAGTACAGTGTATGTACAGGTAGAGAGCAGTACAGTACATGTAGTACAGGTAGAGGGCAGTACAGGACATGTAGTACAGGTTGGGGGCAGTGCAGTACATGGAGTACAGGTAAAGGGCAGTACAGTACATGTAGTACAGGTAGAGGGCAGTACAGGACATGTAGTACAGGTAGAGAGCAGTACAGGACATGTAGTACAGGTAGAGAGCAGTACAGTACATGTAGTACAGGTAGAGAGCAGTACAGTACATGTAGGACAGGTAGAGGGCAGTACAGTACATGTAGGACAGGTAGAGGGCAGTACAGGACAAGTATTACAGGTAGGGGGCAGTACAGGACATGTAGTACAGGTAGAGAGCAGTACAGGGCATGTAGGACAGGTAGAGGGCAGTACAGGACAAGTGCTACTGGTATGGGGCAGTACAGGACATGTAGTACAGGTAGAGAGCAGTACAGGACATGTAGTACAGGTTGGGGGCAGTGCAGTACATGGAGTACAGGCAAAGGGCAGTACAGTACATGTAGTACAGGTAGAGGGCAGTACAGTACATGTAGTACAGGTAGAGAGAAGTACAGTGCATGTAGTACAGGTAGGGGGCAGTACAATACATGAAGTACAGGTAGAGGGCAGTACAATACATGTAGTACAGGTAGAGGGCAGTACATGTAGTACAAGTAGAGGACAGTACAATACATGTAGGACAGGTAGAGGGCAGTACAGTACATGTAGGACAGGTAGAGGGCAGTACAGTACATGTAGTACAGGTAGAGGGCAATACAGTACATGTAGTACAGGTAGAGAGCAGTACAGTACATGTAGTACAGGGAGAGGGCAAAACAGTAAATGTAGTACAGGTAGAGAGCAGTACAGTACATGTATTACAGGTAGAGGGCAGTACAGTACATGTAGTACAAGTAGAGGGCAAAACAGTACATGTATTACAGGTAGAGGAAAGTACAGTACATGTAGTACATGTAGAAAGCAGTACAGTACATGTAGTACAGGTAGAGGGCAGTACAGGACATGTAGTACAGGTAGAGAGCAGCAAATTACATGTAGTACAGGTAGAGAGAAGTACAGTGCATGTAGTACAGATAGAGAGCAGTACAGTACATGTAGTACAGGTAGAGAGCAGTACAGGACATGTAGTACAGGTAGGGGGCAGTACAATACATGTAGTACAGGTAGAGGGCAGTACATGTAGTACAAGTAGAGGACAGTACAATACATGTAGGACAGGTAGAGGGCAGTACAGTACATGTAGGACAGGTAGAGGGCAGTACAGTACATGTAGTACAGGTAGAGGGCAATACAGTACATGTAGTACAGGTAGAGAGCAGTACAGTACATGTAGTACAGGTAGAGGGCAAAACAGTACATGTAGTACAGGTAGAGAGCAGTACAGTACATGTAGTACAGGTAGAGGGCAGTACAGTACATGTAGTACAAGTAGAGGGCAAAACAGTACATGTATTACAGGTAGAGGGAAGAACAATACATGTAGTACATGTAGAAAGCAGTACAGTACATGTAGTACAGGTAGAGGGCAAAACAGTACATGTAGTACAGGTAGAGGGCAGTGCAGGACATGTAGTACAGGTAGAGAGCAGCAAATTACATGTAGTACAGGTAGAGAGAAGTACAGTGCATGTAGTTCAGATAGAGGGCAGTACAGTACATGTAGTACAGATAGAGGGCAGTACAGTACATGTAGGACAGATAGAGAGCAGTACAGTACATGTAGTACAAGAAGAGGGCAAAACAGTACCTGTAGTACAGGTAGAGAGCAGTACAGGACATGTAGTACAGGTAGGGGGCAGTACAATACATGTAGTACAGGTAGAGGGCAGTACATGTAGTACAAGTAGAGGACAGTACAATACATGTAGTTCAGGTAGAGGGCAGTACAGTACATGTAGTACAGGTAGAGGGCAATACAGTACGTGTAGTTCAGGTAGAGGGCACTACAGGACATGCAGTATTGGAAGAGGGCAGTACAGTGCATGTTGTACAGGTAGAGGGCAGTACAGTAAATCTAGTACAAGTAGAGGGCAGTACAGTATGTGTAGAACAGGTAGAGGGCAGTACAGTACATGTAGTACAGGTAGAGAGAAGTACAGTGCATGTAGTACAGGTTGAGGGCAGTACAGTACATGTATTACAGGTAGAGGACAGTAAAGTACATGTAGTACAGGTAGAGAGAAGTACAGTGCATGTACTACAGGTAGAGGGCAGTACAGTACATCTAGTACAGGTAGAGGACAGTACAGTACATCTAGTACAGGTAGAGGGCAGTACAGTAAGTGTCGTAGAGGTAGAGGGCAGTACAGTATGTGTCGTACAGGTAGAGGGCAGTACAGTACATCTAGTACAGGTAGAGGGCAGTACAGTACATCTAGTACAGGTAGAGGGCAGTAAAGGACATGTACTACAGGTAGGGGGCAGTAAAGTACATATAGTACAGGTAAAGGGCAGTACAGGACATGTTGTACAGGTAGAGGGCAGTACAGCACATGTAGTAAAGGTAGAGGGCAGTGCATGTAGAATAGGTAGTGGGCAGTACATGCAGTACAGATAGAGGGCAGTACAGTACATGTAGCACAGGTAAAGGACAGTACAGGACATGTAGTAAAGGTAGGTTGCAGTACAGTACATGTAGTACAGTTAGAGGGCAGTACATTACATTAAGAATATGTACGGGGCAGTACAGTACAAGTAGTACAGGTATAAGGCAGTATAGTACATGTAGTACAGGTAGAGGGCAATGCAGTACACATAGTACAGGTAGAGGGCAGTACAGTACATATAGTACAGGTAGAGGGCAGTACAGTACATATAGTACGGGTCGAGGGCAGTACGGGACTTGTAACGGTAGGGAGCAGTACAGTACATGCACATGTACAGTACAGTATGTGCACGTTTTACAGCTAGAGGGCAGTACAGTACATGTCGTACAGGTAAAGGACAGTAAAGGACATGTAGAACAGGTAGATTGCAGTACCGTACATGTAGTACAGGTAGAGAGCAGTACAGTACATGTAGTACAGGTAGAGGGCAAAACAGTACATGTAGTACAGGTAGAGAGCAGTACAGTACATGTAGTACAGGTAGAGGGCAGTACAGTACATGTAGTACAAGTAGAGGGCAAAACAGTACATGTATTACAGGTAGAGGGAAGAACAATACATGTAGTACATGTAGAAAGCAGTACAGTACATGTAGTACAGGTAGAGGGCAAAACAGTACATGTAGTACAGGTAGAGGGCAGTGCAGGACATGTAGTACAGGTAGAGAGCAGCAAATTACATGTAGTACAGGTAGAGAGAAGTACAGTGCATGTAGTACAGATAGAGGGCAGTACAGTACATGTAGTACAGATAGAGGGCAGTACAGTACATGTAGGACAGATAGAGAGCAGTACAGTACATGTAGTACAAGAAGAGGGCAAAACAGTACCTGTAGTACAGGTAGAGAGCAGTACAGGACATGTAGTACAGGTAGGGGGCAGTACAATACATGTAGTACAGGTAGAGGGCAGTACATGTAGTACAAGTAGAGGACAGTACAATACATGTAGGACAGGTAGAGGGCAGTACAGTACATGTAGTACAGGTAGAGGGCAATACAGTACGTGTAGTTCAGGTAGAGGGCACTACAGGACATGCAGTATTGGAAGAGGGCAGTACAGTGCATGTTGTACAGGTAGAGGGCAGTACAGTAAATCTAGTACAAGTAGAGGGCAGTACAGTATGTGTAGAACAGGTAGAGGGCAGTACAGTACATGTAGTACAGGTAGAGAGAAGTACAGTGCATGTAGTACAGGTTGAGGGCAGTACAGTACATGTATTACAGGTAGAGGGCAGTACAGTACATGTAGTACAGGTAAAGGGCAGTAAAGTACATGTAGTACAGGTAGAGAGAAGTACAGTGCATGTACTACAGGTAGAGGGCAGTACAGTACATCTAGTACAGGTAGAGGACAGTACAGTACATCTAGTACAGGTAGAGGGCAGTACAGTAAGTGTCGTACAGGTAGAGGGCAGTACGGTATGTGTTGTACAGGTAGAGGGCAGTACAGTACATCTAGTACAGGTAGAGGGCAGTACAGTACATCTAGTACAGGTAGAGGGCAGTAAAGGACATGTACTACAGGTAGGGGGCAGTAAAGTACATATAGTACAGGTAAAGGGCAGTACAGGACATGTTGTACAGGTAGAGGGCAGTACAGCACATGTAGTACAGGTAGAGGGCAGTGCATGTAGAATAGGTAGTGGGCAGTACATGCAGTACAGATATAGGGCAGTACAGTACATGTAGCACAGGTAAAGGACAGTACAGGACATGTAGTAAAGGTAGGTTGCAGTACAGTACATGTAGTACAGTTAGAGGGCAGTACATTACATTAAGAATATGTACGGGGCAGTACAGTACAAGTAGTACAGGTATAAGGCAGTATAGTACATGTAGTACAGGTAGAGGGCAATGCAGTACACATAGTACAGGTAGAGGGCAGTACAGTACATATAGTACAGGTAGAGGGCAGTACAGTACATATAGTACGGGTCGAGGGCAGTACGGGACTTGTAACGGTAGGGAGCAGTACAGTACATGCACATGTACAGTACAGTATGTGCACGTTTTACAGCTAGAGGGCAGTACAGTACATGTCGTACAGGTAAAGGACAGTAAAGGACATGTAGAACAGGTAGATTGCAGTACCGTACATGTAGTACAGGTAGAGAGCAGTACAGTACATGTAGTACAGGTAGAGGGCCGAAAAGGACATGTACTACAGGTAGGGGGCAGTAAAGTACATATAGTAGAGGTAGAGGGCAGTACAGTGCATGTAGTACAGGTAGAGGGCAGTACAGTGCATGTAGTACAGGTAGAGGGCAGTACAGTACATGTAGTACTGGAAGAGGGCAGTACAGTGCATGTAGTACAGGTAGAGAGCAGTCCAGTGCATGTAGTACAGGTAGAGGGCAGTACAGGACATGTAGTACAGGTAGAGGGCAGTACAGTACATGTAGCACAGGTAGCGGGCAACACAGTACATGTAGTACAGATAGAGGAAATTAAAGAACTTTTAGTACAGGTAGGCAGCAGTACAGTACATGTAGTAAAGGTAGAGAGCAGTGGAGGAGATGTGTTACAGGTTGAGGGCAGTACAGTACATGTAGTACAGGTATAGAGCAGTAAAGTACATATTTTAACATTAGAGAGCAGTACAGTGCACATAGTACAGGTAGAGGGCAGTACAGGACATGTAGTACAGGTAGAGAGCAGTACAGTACATGTTGTACAGGAAGAGGACAGTACAGGACATGTAGTACAGGTAGAGGGCAGTACAGGACATGTAGTACAGGTAGAGAGCAGTACAGTACATGTAGGACAGGTAGAGGGCAGTACAGGACAAGTAGTACAGGTAGGGGGCAGTACAGTACATGTAGTTCAGGTAGAGGGCAGTACAGTACATGTAGTACAGGTAGAAGGCAGTACAGGACATGTATTACAGGTAGAGGACAGTACAGCACATGTAGTGCAGGTAGAGGGCCGTGCAGTACATGTAGTATAGGTGGAGGGCAGTACAGTACATGTAGTACAGGTAGATAGCAGTACAGTACATGTTGTACAGTCAGAGGGCAGTACAGTACATGTTGTACAGGTAGAGGGCAGTACAGGATATGTAGTACAGTTAGAGGGCAGTACAGTACATGTGGTACAGGTAGAGGACAGTACAGGACATGTAATACAGGTAGGGGGCATTACAGGGGATGTTTTACAGGTAGAAGGCAGTGCAGTACATGTATTTCAGGTAGAGGGCAGTACAGTACATGTATTACAGGTAGAGGGCAGTACAGTACATGTAGTACAGGTAGAGGTTAGTACAGGATATGTAGTACAGGTAGAGGGCAGTACAGTACATGTAGTACAGGTAGAGGTTAGTACAGGATATGTAGTACAGGTAGAGGGCAGTACAGTACATGTATTACAGGTAGAGGGCAGTACAGTGCATGCAGTACAGGTAGAGGGTAGTACAGTATATGTAGTACAGGTAGAAGGCAGTACAGTACATGTATTACAGGTAGAGGGCAGTACAGTACATGTAATACAGGTAGGGGGCAGTACAGTACATGTAGTACAGGCATGAGGCAGTATAGTACATGTAGTAAAGGCAGTGGGCAGTACAGGATATGTAGTACAGGTAGAAGGCAGTACTGTACATGTAGTACAAGTAGAGGATAGTACTGTACAAGTAGTACAGCTAGTGATCAGAACAGGACAAGTAGTATGGGTAGAGGGCAGGACAGGACATGTTGTACAGGTAGAGGACAGTAAAGAACATGTAGTACAGGTAGAAGGCAGTACAGTACAAGTCGTACAGGTAGAGGGCAGTACAGTACATGTTGTACAGGAAGAGGACAGTACAGGGCATGTAGTACAGGTAGAGAGCAGTACAGTACATGTAGTACAGGTATGGGGCAGTACAGTACATGTAGTACAGGTAGAGGGCAGCACAGTACATGTAGTACGGGTTGAAGGCAGTACAGTACATGTATAGCGCACACAGTATTGATGGAGGGCAGTATAGTGCACACAGTAATGATGGAGGGCAGTATAGTACACACAGTATTGATGGGGGCAATATAGTGCACACAGTATTGATGGAGGGCAGTATAGTGCACACAGTATTAATGGGGGGCAGTACAGTGCACACAGTATTGATGGAGGGCAGTATAGTGCACACAGTATTGATGGAGGGCAGTATAGTGCACACAGTATTGATGGAGGGCAGTATAGTGCACACAGTATTTATGGAGGGCAGTACAGTACCCACAGTATTGATGGAGGGCAGTTTAGTGCACATAGTATTGATGGAGGGCAGTACAGCACACACAGTATAGATGGAGGGCAGTACAGTGCACACAGTATTGATGGAGGGCAGTACAGTGCACACAGTATTGATGGAGGGCAGTACAGTGCACACAGTATTGATGGAGGGCAGTACAGCACACACAGTATAGGTGGAGTGCAGTACAGTGCACACAGTATTGATGGGGGGCAGTACAGCACACAGTATTGATGGAGGGCTGTACAGTGCACACAGTATTGATGGAGGGCAGTACAGTGCACACAGTATAGATGGAGGGCAGTACAGTGCACACAGTATTGATGGAGGGCAGTACAGTGCACACAGTATTGATGGAGGACAGTATAGTGCACACAGTATTGATGGAGGACAGTATAGTGCACACAGTATTGATGGAGGGCAGTACAGTGAACACAGTATTGATGGAGGGCAGTACAGTGCACACAGTATTGATGGAGGGCAGTACAGTGAACACAGTATTGATGGAGGGCAGTACAGTGCACACAGTATAGATGGAGGACAGTGCAGTGCACACCGTATAGATGGAGGGCAGTACAGTGCACACAGTATTGATGGAGGGCAGTACAGTGCACACAGTATTGATGGAGGACAGTTTAGTGCACACAGTATTGATGGAGGACAGTATAGCACACCGTATTCATGGAGGGTAGTATAGTGCACACAGTATAGATGGAGGGCAGTACAGTGAACACAGTATTGATGGGGGGCAGTACAGTGCACACAGTATTGATGGGGGGCAGTACAGTGCACACAGTATTGATGGAGGGCAGTACAGTGCAGTATTGATGGGGGGCAGTATAGTGCACACAGTATTGATGGAGGGCAGTATAGCGCACACAGTATAGATGGAGGGCAGTACAGTGCACACAGTATTGATGGAGGGCAGTACAGTGCAGTATTGATGGGGGGCAGTATAGTGCACACAGTATTGATGGAGGGCAGAATAGCGCACACAGTATTGATGGAGGGCAGTATAGTGCACACAGTATTGATGGAGGGCAGTACAGTGCACACAGTATTGATGGAGGGCAGTACAGTGCAGTATTGATGAGGGGCAGTACAGTGCACACAGTATTGATGGAGGGCAGTACAGTGCAGTATTGATGGAGGGCAGTACAGTGCACACAGTATTGATGGAGGGCAGTACAGTGCACACAGTATTGATGGAGGGCAGAATAGCGCACACAGTATTGATGGAGGGCAGTATAGTGCACACAGTATTTATGGAGGGCAGTACAGTACCCACAGTATTGATGGAGGGCAGTTTAGTGCACATAGTATTGATGGAGGGCAGTACAGCACACACAGTATAGATGGAGGGCAGTACAGTGCACACAGTATTGATGGAGGGCAGTACAGTGCACACAGTATTGATGGAGGGCAGTACAGTGCACACAGTATTGATGGAGGGCAGTACAGCACACACAGTATAGGTGGAGTGCAGTACAGTGCACACAGTATTGATGGGGGGCAGTACAGTGCACACAGTATTGATGGAGGGCTGTACAGTGCACACAGTATTGATGGAGGGCAGTACAGTGCACACAGTATAGATGGAGGGCAGTACAGTGCACACAGTATTGATGGAGGGCAGTACAGTGCACACAGTATTGATGGAGGACAGTATAGTGCACACAGTATTGATGGAGGACAGTATAGTGCACACAGTATTGATGGAGGGCAGTACAGTGCACACAGTATTGATGGAGGGCAGTACAGTGCACACAGTATTGATGGAGGGCAGTACAGTGAACACAGTATTGATGGAGGGCAGTACAGTGCACACAGTATAGATGGAGGACAGTGCAGTGAACACAGTATTGATGGAGGGCAGTACAGTGCACACAGTATTGATGGAGGACAGTTTAGTGCACACAGTATTGATGAAGGACAGTATAGCACACCGTATTCATGGAGGGTAGTATAGTGCACACAGTATAGATGGAGGGCAGTACAGTGAACACAGTATTGATGGGGGGCAGTACAGTGCACACAGTATTGATGGGGGGCAGTACAGTGCACACAGTATTGATGGAGGGCAGTACAGTGCAGTATTGATGGGGGGCAGTATAGTGCACACAGTATTGATGGAGGGCAGTATAGCGCACACAGTATAGATGGAGGGCAGTACAGTGCACACAGTATTGATGGAGGGCAGTACAGTGCAGTATTGATGGGGGGCAGTATAGTGCACACAGTATTGATGGAGGGCAGAATAGCGCACACAGTATTGATGGAGGGCAGTATAGTGCACACAGTATTGATGGAGGGCAGTACAGTGCACACAGTATTGATGGAGGGCAGTACAGTGCAGTATTGATGGGGGGCAGTACAGTGCACACAGTATTGATGGAGGGCAGTACAGTGCAGTATTGATGGAGGGCAGTACAGTGCACACAGTATTGATGGAGGGCAGAATAGCGCACACAGTATTGATGGAGGGCAGTACAGTGCACACAGTATTGATGGAGGGCAGTACAGTGCAGTATTGATGGGGGGCAGTACAGTGCACACAGTATTGATGGAGGGCAGTACAGTGCAGTATTGATGGAGGGCAGTACAGTGCAGTATTGATGGAGGGCAGTACAGTGCACACAGTATTGATGGAGGGCTGTACAGTGCACACAGTATTGATGGAGGGCAGAATAGCGCACACAGTATTGATGGAGGGCAGTACAGTGCACACAGTATTGATAGGGGCAGATTAGTATGCATGGCATAGATAGACGCCTGTGATAATACCCATACACTGTCCTGCACCCCCTATTACACATCCTGCAGTTATTTGCATCTAATGTGATGAACTATTTTTGCTCTATTGTGACAAGTCTAAAGCCTTTTCCCTATGAGATGACACTCTGTTTGTCCGCCGATGGCCTGGGGTTACCAGGAGTCCAGCGTTGTAGTCTCCAGGGATATTGAAGAGCAGAATAATCTCTGAATAATTCTCCACCTATATCCCTCTCCTCATAAACTAAGCGGCTCTGAAATTAACACATAGTAAAATAAACGCAGCCCAATTCTCCCTTCATTATGGAAGTCATCAGAGCCCCGGCCCCGCTCCTTTTACAGGCATGCGCCCATGACTTCTGCTTTATACCACAATTACCATGTATATGAGATCTGTGTATGGATAATAAGCGAGTTTATTGGGAGCAGACACTTTTTATGAGAACATACTCATAAAAGCAGTCACAAACAATGGCGCATAAACATTGGATGAACCCGCCTCATCACAAATGGATGTTGTATCGTCAAGGTCTCCTTGTGCAACTGCAACGCGGCCATCAGGATCAAGACAGAGACCGATGTGTTGTACCGAATGAAGAGGCAAGGACATGGTCAGGGGAAAGGCTGAGGTCAAGGCAAGCAGAGATCAGGGCACAGAGTGAATACTGTTATCAGGGAGAGGTCAGAGCAGGCACACCTGGATTAAAGCAGTAGCGGATTATAATATAGGTGGTCGGGTCGGCAGCCATATAGAGGGCCCATGGCCACCAAAACCACTCACCAAATTTTATATGCAGGAGGACCTTCACCATCTACATCTGTTCCTGCTCTCAATTGACATGTGTACAAAAGCCATTTAAGGACCTTTGAAGGTCCTCGAAGGGTCCTAAAAGCAGCAGAAGGGACACATTCTCCAACTCCAAAAAGTTGATTCTAGTACCAGATGTAGGAAGTGACTCCAGACTTGTAGGGGTCATAATATCCATACAGCCCAGGGCTCATGGTC
The DNA here is from genome assembly GCF_040894005.1 of Engystomops pustulosus. Classification (NCBI taxonomy): domain Eukaryota; kingdom Metazoa; phylum Chordata; class Amphibia; order Anura; family Leptodactylidae; genus Engystomops; species Engystomops pustulosus. The sequence continues at coordinate 12,577,730 of NC_092419.1, read as the reverse complement.
ATCTTAATCCGCTCTTGGGTTAAAGTATTCATTATTTTCATTCAAAGAAACTAAAGCAACGCTCCAGCAAATATTTTCAAAAGACAGAGTAAGCAGGGTCTTACTACAATCTATGATCGATGACAACTATTATATTATCTCACTTCAGATTCTCATTGTACCCTATGAGAGCTGGCTGTAATCTGTCTTTCCTGCCTCCTGCTTGTAACAGGTATCTCCTTGTTAGCTTTTATAAGCAGGAGCCCTGCAGGAGCAGTACCCCTAGAAATGGTCACATAGGATACACTGGGAATACTGCACACAGCACTTTCAATGTATCCTGGTAGCTTTAGTCTGCCTCCTGCTTGTAACAGGTATCTCCCTGTCAGTGTTTAAAAGCAGGAGCCCTACAGGATCAGTGTGAATCTGCACACCATAGGATACATTGGAATATCTGCACACAGTACTTTTAAGTGTACCCTATTTGAGTCAGCTTTATCCTGCCTTTCCTGCCTCCTGCATGTAACTGGTTTCTCTCTGTTTGCTTGAAAAAGCAGGAGCCCTGCAGGAGCAGTGTGAATCTGCACCCCAAAGGATACACTGGAATATCTGCACAGAGCACTATTAAGTGTACCCTATGTGAGCCATCTTTAGTCTACCATTCCTGTCCCCTGCTTGTAGCAGGTTTCTCTCTGTTAGCTTTTACAAGCAGGAGCCCTACAAGATCAGTGTGAATCTGCACCCCACAGGATACACTGGAATATCTGCACACAGTATTTTTTGTGTACCCTATGTGAGACAGCTATAGTTTACCTTTCCTGCCTCCTGCATGTAACATGTTTCTCTCTGTTAGCTCTTACAAGCAGGAGCCCTACAAGATCAGTGTGAATCTGCACCCCACAGGATACACTGGAATATCTGCACACAGTATTTTTTGTGTACCCTATGTGAGACAGCTATAGTCTACCTTTCCTGCCTCCTGCATGTAACAGGTTTCTCTCTGTTAGCTTTTACAAGCAGGAGCCCTACAGGAGCAGTGTAAATCTGCACCCCACAGGATACACTGGAATATCTGCACACTGTACTTTTATGTGTACCCTATGTGATTCAGCTTTATTCTACCTTTCCTGCCTCCTGCATGTAACAGGTTTCTCTCTGTTAGCTTTTACAAGCAGGAGCCATACAGGAGCAGTGTGAATCTTTACCTCATAGGATACACTGAAATATCTGCACACAACATTTACAGTTAGCAAAAAACAGGTTGTATAAGTTGAATTGAGCTGGAGTTAAACTTCTCTTGAGCCTAAAACATAGAATCAGCATCTGTTTGTTGCAATATTAGAGACCTGCGGCTGTCAGGATACGATGGGAGCTGTTGTTTTACAACAAGACAGTAACACATTGGAAACCACCGCAGTAGACCATGACCCGCTGTCATCCTGTTATGCTATACAAGGTAAGTATCTGGAGCGAATGACTAGAGTAATGACACAATACAACCGCCCATGTAAGAGAACAATAGAAAGTGGCAATTACATCTCCATTGCATAATTCCCTGTCACGCGCATCGCGCTGACCCAGTTGCCATCTTCTCTAATTATACTATGTGTCTCCTCCACCAGGCTGACATTATATGCGGAGACATGACAGAGAAGACTTGCCTGTGCCAGGGGGTCCTGCCCTGCTCCTATGACTGTGGTATAATCGTGGTAGAAGGGAAGCGGCCATGACAGCGATCACAATCTGTAATTGTAGAGTCCGACCTTCCTATATCACAACAAAAGCTGGAATGAGAAGGACCATGAGTCATCCGGTGGTGTCTTCAAATATTACATTGACATTTTCATTTATAGGGTCTTCTTAAAATAGATATTGGCTTATAATCGGTGGACGTTGCATCTCAGCCTTGTTTACTAGGATGTATCTGAGCTGCTGCGCTGGTGCAATGGCATAGACAGATGCTCCATCAAGTCACAAATTAGAATAAAGTCATTGCAAGTCTATATAAAGCTCCATTTCTCTGATGATCTCTATGAAACCTCGGGGGTGGGACCTAATTGAGACTACGTATAAGGAAGTCTGCTTTGTCTCTGTTGACCTCTATAGATCATTGAGGGTGGGACCAAATTGAGACCACCTAAAAGTAAGTCCACCAACTTTGATGTAATCCTACACATAAACAAAAGGACTTTATAAACTTTCAAGTCATACCATGCATTTTATCCAGTGATTTGTCGTTTTACAGAAAATTAGATTGGTCTTATTATGTAAAATATAGTCTTGGTTCCTCAGGGGCGGGGCCATGACTGCTTTTTCATCTTTCTTCACCTTATTTCTAGAGGAAATGTCATAGATTGGGGCACATTTACTTACCAGGTCCGGAGAAGTTCCAGAAAGTGAGTTGTCTGACGGCAATGCCCTGTGCCGCTCGCGTGTGACACAATCCCAGCCCAAACCCCTGTTAAATACCTGTCAAAGCTGCACAAATCCCAAGAACCCTAAACAGTCCGATGAAAGTGCGATCCGCGACCCTAAGTAAATAAGCCGCATTGTGTTGGTCAGCATAGAAAGAAGACAGGTTCACCAGAAGTCCTGGCCCCGCCCCTGAGGAACCAGAAATTAAAAGTAAAAATAACAATGTGATTTTTTAGTGAAATGACAAATCACTAGGAAACAAGAATGGTAAGTTTATAAAGTCTTTTTTTTATATGTGGAATTACATCAAAGATGGTGGACTCACTTTTAGGTAGTATCAATTAGGTCCCACCCCTGAGGATCCATAGATGCTTTATAAAGCATTGAGACTACTTTATTCTTCATTGGGGCATGATGGAGCATATGCCTATGCAATTACACCAGCACGGTCTCCTCCCAAGTGCATAAAGATAATGGGGGTCATTTACTAAGGGCCCGATTCGCGTTTCCCGACTTGTTACCCGAATATTTCCGATTTGCACCGATTTCCCCTGAATTGCCCCGGGATTTTGGCGCATGGGATCGGATTGTGGCGCATCAGCGCCGGCATGCACGCGACGGAAATCGGGGGGCGTGGCCAAACGAAAACCTGATGGATTCGGAAAAACCGCCATATTTAAAACAAAAAATCTGTCGCGGAGCTTGCACTTACCTTCACTCATCCTGGCTCGGTGAACTCCAGCGCGTTCCAATGCTTTTCAGCGCAGCAGCGCCACCTGGTGGACGGCGGAGGAACTACCTTAATAAATCCCGGCCGGACCCGAATCCAGCGCAGATAACGCGCCGCTGGATCGCGAATGGGCCGGGTAAGTAAATCTGCCCAAATGACTTTAACACTTGGGTGCTGGGCGACCCCTTTAATGTACATTCCTATAGAAAGCCCCTTTAAAACTGTGTTTATTAGGATGAATGAAGCCATACATCACATATATTGGTCCCCCTGACACAATGGGGCAGATTTACTTACCCGGCCCATTCGCGATCCAGCGGCGCGTTCTCTGCGGTGGATTCGGGTCCGGCCGGGATTTACTAAGGCAGTTCCTCCGCCGTCCACCAGGTGGTGCTGCTGCGCTGAAAAGCATCGGAACGCGCTGGAGTTCACCGGCTCGGGCTGAGTGAAGGTAAGTGCAAGCTCCGCAACAGATTTTTTTGTTTTAAATATGGCGTTTTTTCCAAATCCATCGGGTTTTCGTTCGGCCACGCCCCCCGCTTTCTGTCGCGTGCATGCCAGCGCCGATGAGCAACAATCCGATCGCGTGCGCCAAAATCCCGGGGCAATTCAGGGAAAATCTGTGCAAATCGGAAATATTCGGGTAACACGTCGGGAAAACGCGAATCGGGCCTTTAGTAAATGACCCCCATTGTGTGTATTATATTATTATAGTCCTCCGTCCAGCCTTTCCTATGCTCAAAGTAGTTAAAAGTAATTGGGATTTTCTTAAAAATCCAATTTTCATGCAGGTCCATATCCGTCACCAGCTTTTTATCTACTAATTGGCTGAATGTACAGACATATAAGTGATAAATCAGGGGGTAATGAGGAGCGAGGGAGATAATAAGCAGTTAGGAGCCTCAGTGACTCTGGGAACAATGCAGTAGGTGCTACAATACTATTCATGAGACTTTATATTAGCGAAAGAAGATAAGTGGGATCAAAAGTAGGGATCATCTCCAACGTAATAGGAGCGCGTGGACTGCATTCATTGTGGTTATTAGTGGTCACTAACAATTTAGGGTAACCGGATGATGCTGTGATGATGCAGCTTTCCTGTGATTTATAAAGACTTTCCGAAAATATCCTCAGGTAAGAGTAAAACTTCTCTTATAGGAAGATACTGGATCTGAATTTTTTTCTACCTTTCTCAACTTTGATAAAGGTGGCTGGACAATTTTGCATCTAATAGTCAGGTAATAACCAGAAAAGCACGAGAGGTCTGTCAGATTGCAAATAAAGTCTGATTTAGAGGCAGCATGTTATAGAGCAGGAGGAGCTGAGCAGATTGTACATAGTGTCCTGTCTGCAGGCAGCATGTTATAGAGCAGATGGGGCTGAACAGATTGTACATAGTGTCCTATATGCAGGCAGCATGTTATAGAGCAGTAGGAGCTGAGCAGATTGTACAAAGTGTCCTATCTGCAGGCAGCATGTTATAGAGCAGATGGGGCTGAACAGATTGTACATAGTGTCCTATTTGCAGGCAGCATGTTATAGAGCAGGAGGAGCTGAGCAGATTGTACATAGTGTCCTGTCTGCAGGCAGCATCTTATAGAGTAGGATGAGCTGAGCAGATTGTACATAGTGCCCTATCTGCAGGCAGCTTGTTATAGAGCAGGAGGAGCTGAGCAGATTCTACACCATGTCCTATCTGCAGGCAGCATGTTATAGAGCAGGAGGAGGTGAGCAGATTGTACACAGTGTCGTATCTGCAGGCAGCACGTTATAGAGCAGGAGGTGCTGAGCAGATTGTGCATAGTGTCCTATCTGCAGGGAGCATGTTACAGAGCAGGAGGAGCTGAGCAGATTATACATAGTGTCCTATCTGCAGGCAGCATGTTATAGAGCAGGAGGATCTGAGCAGATTGTACATAGTGTCCTATCTGCAGACAGCATGTTATAGAGCAGGAGGAGCTGAGCACATTGTACATAGTGTTCTATCTGCAGGCAGCATGTTATAGAGCAGGAGGAGCTGAGCAGATTGTACATAGTGTCCTATCTGTAGGCAGCATGTTATAGAGCAGGAGGAGCTGAGCAGATTGTACATAGTGTCCTGTCTGCAGGCAGCATGTTATAGAGCAGATGGGGCTGAACAGATTGTACATAGTGTCCTATCTGCAGGCAGCATGTTATAGAGCAGTAGGAGCTGAGCAGATTGTACAAAGTGTCCTATCTGCAGGCAGCATGTTATAGAGCAGATGGGGCTGAACAGATTGTACATAGTGTCCTATTTGCAGGCAGCATGTTATAGAGCAGGAGGAGCTGAGCAGATTGTACATAGTGTCCTGTCTGCAGGCAGCATCTTATAGAGTAGGATGAGCTGAGCAGATTGTACATAGTGCCCTATCTGCAGGCAGCTTGTTATAGAGCAGGAGGAGCTGAGCAGATTCTACACCATGTCCTATCTGCAGGCAGCATGTTATAGAGCAGGAGGAGGTGAGCAGATTGTACACAGTGTCGTATCTGCAGGCAGCACGTTATAGAGCAGGAGGTGCTGAGCAGATTGTGCATAGTGTCCTATCTGCAGGGAGCATGTTACAGAGCAGGAGGAGCTGAGCAGATTATACATAGTGTCCTATCTGCAGGCAGCATGTTATAGAGCAGGAGGATCTGAGCAGATTGTACATAGTGTCCTATCTGCAGACAGCATGTTATAGAGCAGGAGGAGCTGAGCACATTGTACATAGTGTTCTATCTGCAGGCAGCATGTTATAGAGCAGGAGGAGCTGAGCAGATTGTGCATAATAGTGTCCTATCTGCAGGCAGCATGTTATAGAGCAGGATGAACTATGCTGGTATCCAGGGGTTCAATACCAACAAGCCACCCTTCCTTGGGCAAGGATTTTAGATGAAAGACTTGTGTACATATCTGAATATGACCTAGTTGTGGTAAAATCTATGACTTAGTCTTGGCTGCAGGTTGGGCTGAATATCAGACATCCCATGTTTTCCTTGGGGAGATGTTCTGGCGCTGCCCCCTCCATATTCCCCAGTCTCTCCATCTCCTGATGACACGTCGGGGCAGGCCATCGTCTTGAGATCTCTATCTGTGTCTGGCGGCTCGGAGGCCAATTAGAATATTTGTAATTACAGAAAGCGTCTGGGGCTGGAGATTTGGGTAAACACGTTCTTATGTATTTTTCTCGGTAGGTAAATAATATTCACATAAAGAAACAAGTCAAGACAAAACAGTTTTGCCTGAACAAACAGCGGGAGCCGCCGCTGACGTACGTTCAAGAGGGAAGAGAAAATGCAGATTACTGACATTTTGTGCCGGGAATTGGCCATTTTATGAACCGTCGTGAATTTGCAGTGACAAATGCCGGAACACGAAGGGAGGGACGCGCTCCGACGGGCTCCCGGCATATGTCCCATGATCATATCCATAGATTAGGGAGCGCGTAGATATCCCAAGCACACAAAGCCATCTGCTGTATGGCTCCTGTCTATCAGCTCCCGCAACATCTGTCCGCGCTTCATCCTCCTCGTTGCTCTCTTTACCGGATAAATCCCTTTGTTCCCGGGAAGGTGTCGGTGAACCTAAATGTATTTCCTATAATAACTAATGCGCAGTGTAAATCCTCAGATCCAATCCATGAGACGCAATGTGCCGTGTGACTGCATGAACCTACTCAGCAGCGACATCTCCCCAGAGCTTCTACTAAAATAGTCGCAGCGACGTTACGTTGGAAGAATTCCATCGCCCATATGTCCTGGTCATGTCCTTTTTTCATAAGATGATCTTCCATTGCCTCTCCCCTACTGAGAGAAAGCTGTCATTTCCAATCTATCCTGTCGAAACCATGATGCTATCTTAATCGTGACACTTGCTGCGAGAAAATTGTCCTATATACTTAAGAAGTGGAAGAGGAAGCTATCCTGTACATTCATTCTGGTGGTGGAAACCTTCTCTCTTCCCCCGAGGCTCAGACACTCAGCTTTTATATGACCTCCACGACATGAAATACATGATGTCTCTTCACCTTCATCACTGATATTGAAGACTGGAACAAGGAGCCTTCTGTCTTCCTTAAGTTTTTTTTTTTATTATTTTGACCTTCACAAGGTCTCTTCACCTCAATCAGTCATATTGAGGATTGGAGGAAGGGGCCTTCTGTCCTCCTTGAGGTTCATACCTCCATCTTGATCTTCATGTTGACCTTCGAAGGAATAATAAAGGTTGTTTTCTCGCTGAGATTGATCACATTAAGGATTTGTGGGATGGACCTTCTGTCTCCACAATGAAAGATATGGGATTTGTCTAATCCTTGGTCACTTATATTAAAGACTAGAGTAAGGCGTTTTCTTTGTTCCTTGAGGTTCACACTTTGACACTTCTAAATTTTGATACTTCCTTTCAAAATGGAGAACAGATTGTGTTTCTTCACCTTGATGACTCACATTGAGAACTGATGGAAGGAACCATCTGCCTTCCATGTGGTCCATACCGTAACACATCTATATATTCACATTGACTATCACAATAAGAAACACATGGGGGCAAATGTTCTTACCCGATCCTGTCGTGATCCCTGATCAGGACGCTCCGATGAAGATGAAGTCCAGGGCGATTCACATAGCTCGTGTGCCCGAGTTCCTGCATCTGTCGCTTCTGCGCCGAGGTCCGCCGGGGTGCACCTGCTTCTTCCCGGTGCTTGTAAGTGCGTTGTCTTGCAACACAATTCTAAATGTTAAATCCCGTACGTAGTCCGAATCGATTGGGTTGTCCAACGGCCCGCCCCCCGATTTGTGTCGCGTGCAAACCGGTGCCGATGTGCCAAAATCCGATCGCATCTGCCTCGATGCAGCACAAAACAGAAATCGTCAGGAAACCCGATGAAAATGCGCTCCGCGGACCCTTAGTAAATGAGCCCCATTGTGTTTCTTCACCTTGATGACTCACATTGAGAACTGATGGAAGGAGTCATCTGTCTTCCTTGTGGTCCATACCTTAACACATCTATATATTCACATTGACTATCACAATAAGAAACACATGGCAGATTTAGTTACCTGGTCCCGTCGCCATCCCGCGGTGCATTGTCCGTGTTGTCCATCGGCCCGTCCCCTGATTTCTGTTGCGTGCAAGCCGGCGCCGATGTGCCAAAATCCGATCGCGTGCACCAAAATCCCGGGCCAAGTCAGCGCAAAATGGAAATATTTGGGAAACCCGACGAAAGTGCGGCGTTCGGACCCTTATTAAAGGAGCCCCATGGTGTCTCTTCACCTTGGTTACTCATATTGATGATGGATGGAAAGAACCTTCTATCTTTATTGAGGTTCATACCTTTAGTATCTTACTCTACCAACCTTCCCAAGAGGTTATTCCCCTTCACCTTCTGTGAGATGGAATCTCATTTTCTTCACTTTTAGAACTTAGAATCTTGAATTATCCTTGTATCCAGTAGGGGAACCATAGCATAAAAGAAATTGAGGACCTTATCACTGGACCACTAATTATTGATGTTCCTAGTATTTCTCTCCCACCCAAGCATTTTCTTTACTTTTGGAGACAACTCTCTGACCCAAGAGATGGGATGAATCAGGACTGGTCTCCTTCTCTCCAAGATTTCTATATTGCATAGGGGCAGATTTACTTACCCGGTCCATTCGCGATCCAGCGGCACGTTCTCTGAACAGGATTCGGGTCCGGACGGGATTTATGAAGGTAGTTCCTTCGCCGTCCACCAGGTGGCGCTGCTGCGCTGAAAATCATCTGAACGCACCGGAATACACCGAGCCGGACCAAGTGAAGGTAAGCGCTTCCCAAGCGACACATTTCCGTTTTTTAAATGCGGCAGTTTTTCCGAATACGTTGGGTTTTCGTTTGGCCACGTCCCGATCGCATGCGCCAAAATCCCGGGGCAATACAGGGAAAATCGCCGCAAATCGGAAATATTCGGGTAACACGTCGGGAAAACGCGAATCGGGCCCTTAGTAAATGACCCCCATAGACTCCTTCTATAAATTTGACCATTTTGACCTTCACAAGGAAACATCTAATATATCAGGTGTTTTCAAATAAAGACTTGTCCTGGGAGCATTCTCTTTTTCTAAGAGCCCTTCTGGAAGTCCATTGATATCCCTCTATATAAACATTCTCACTTTGGCCTTCACAATGACACCAGTCTGAGATCTCTTCACCGTGAAGTCTGGTTCTAGGAACCTCCCCTTATTCTTAGGGTTGTGGACAAGACTGAGCAACCTTGAAGTAGCGGAGCTCTGCCGAAGAAAAATGAGGTCAGGATCTTGTCTCTTCCATTACTTCTAAGCTTCACCAAGAGGAACTTATCCAGTTGACATTTTCTAATTGCCCCCAAATTAGTAAACAACTATGTCTATCTCCTCTCATCTCTTCTCTGATGATCCTATCCATTAATCCTAATCCCGTTGATTTATCCTCTGCAATTTATGTTCTCGTTACATCTAGCGGTTCGATATAATGTCCATGTTTCCTCCTCTCATGTGTGATAAATCTGTCCTCACCATCTCTTCTATCCATTACTGTCAGCGCTGTGACGTATCGCTCCCCATACATCTGCTCCGTTCACGCATGATCAATGTTCTAAGGATCCTGTTACACTGTAAGTTCACACTTTGAGGAACCTGTAATGTTCTCTCCTATGGATGTGATGAACCATATGTAGATGTGTTGTGTCTCCATGAAAGGGGCCTAAGACTTGGTATGAGATTCATATATCTGGGGAACTTACAGAAAGATGAGCTATTTTAGTATTCATAATAGGACGTTAGTTAATCATAACTTTTCTATATGTTGTCGTTGTTGGTAGCAGCAGGAATGTGAAAATCTGGATTTATATTTCGGGATTACAGCTTTTTCCAAGTGCTAGATCTCTGCATTTAGCTGCTCCGGGCCCCTCATCGCTCTTATTAGTGTTAGCTGTAGTATTCAACCAGAATCCCAGGGGAGTGACTGCAGAGCAGATCTATGCAAAGAGCAAAGAGCACAACAGTGTGAGGACATACCCCCAATGCTCCAAGTCCAGCTACAAATTGGGAAAATGAATACAATTTTTTACAGTCCTGCCACTCCAGTGGTCTGATCCCCAAGTAGTACCGTGGATGAACTGGGTTTTACTACTCTATGTGGCCGTCGGACTATGGAAGCCCATCCTGATGTTTCATGGAAGGTTGAACTTGATGGACTTTGTGTAGCAACTGTATAATTTGTTCAATAACATAATAGAAGAGAATAGAATAAAACTTTATTGATCCCGTTGGGTTATAGTTTTGTGCATCACTACTCCAGACAAGTCATGAAATGGTATTTTACATAATAGACAACAAGAATAACATTACATTGTTTGGGGGGGGGGGGGCGGTGGTAGAGGAAGGCAGGGGGGTGGATTTGACTTAATACTTTGCTTTCGCCACCGTTTGATGAAATAGTTTGTTTTCGGGATGAGGGAGTGGTGGAACCTTGTGGTACGGCAGGATAGTAACGGTGGCATTGACTTATGTTGCTCCGTTGTTGCAGTTGGGTGCCGTGTAGTGGGTGGATCCCGTTCACCGTGAGTAAAATTTCCTGAGGCATTTGATTTGACTTCTTCTCCTCAGCGTCTCCCCAATAGTGCTCTGGGCTCTCCGGATGACCTTGTTGAGACGGTTCTTTTCTTTACTTGTAACCAATTGTCCTCAAAGGGAAAGTCCCTTTCAGGAAAAGAAAGCCAAACTGAAAAGTATATGCCAATGTAGAAAACTTTACTACATACAATAGATTAACATTTTTTAAAAACATCAAGATGATGGCAGAGGAGGAAACAGGGCATCACCAGACAAAATATGGAGGATAGTGGGTACATATATAAAGGGGTATAGACTAAACTTGAGTGTGGGCAATCAGTATAATGTCACATACAAAGATAAGTACAAGTGTCCAACCGACCAAATTCCCAACACAAAGCTACAATGTTGTACATGTCTTACCCTAGTATTAGAAGTCACACTCCACTGTCCGGGATGGAACCTTCCCCGACGCACGTTTCGGCTCGATTGAGCCTTCGTCTGGGGGAAGAGCCGAAACGCGCGTCGGGGAAGGTGCCATCCCGGACAGTGGATGTAATCTCGTTGATGTAACCAACGATTACCAAGGGACAGTACAGTCCCTTGTGGTGCTCCCCTGTTGCTGATGATGGGTTTCCTATTTGGACTTACTTCGGTCGGTTTGTCAGGTAGTCATAGGTTCCATCGAGATGCCTGAGAATGAGACTGGACTAGTGATTCATTATATGCAAATCTTCCAAACCTTTTACAGGAAGGGTCCATAAACCTTCTTATCACCTGATAATTGGAGCCGTAACATCTATTAAGTTTTTATGATTTGCTCATTCATTTATTGAGAATATTAATGTCAATCTCTGATTCCAGAGAACCATATGGTCAAAAAGATTCCACCAAACACCTACAAAGTCAGTCATCACCCATGTCGACATGTGGTGACCCGGGATTGTATTTGGGGTGCTGGGCCTTTAAGGTGTCACACGGTGGTAGTCTATATCCGAGGGAATATATGGGCCCCAATCCCAGGTGGCACTCACACTCCTTGTGTGTCCCGATTACCCGCCCCCACGTAGGTACCTGTAGCAATGAAGACTTCAGACGCCCAGTCTCGGGGGTAACCGTTGCTCTTTATTGGCAGGACACGAGAAATCCAGATCACAGTCGTTTTGGATGGTGTAGCTGATGGTAAGTGGTCTTCTGAAGCAGATGAGCGGAGTCTTTTCACAGAGGCTTGGACTAGCAATAACTATGCTTGCTTGAGCTGAGTAGAATACCTGCTCCCAATGACTTTACTTCCTATTAGACAGGGTACGTGCTTAAATACGAACAAACTTTGGCGCTGCTGGCGGGATGACCCTCAAACTTCCAAGACAGCTTGCTATGGGCTCTGTATATATATTATGTATTGTCCCACAGACTGTTAAAGAGGATGCACGTAGTAATCCCTGCTAACTTGGGTAAACAGGTGATGAACAGGCTTGCAAAGGATAGGGCCTATGGCTCTTTCTCCTCACAGACTTACTTGACCACACACTGAAGTGTGTCTGCACACACCGAAGTGTGTCTCCCCAAAAAACTACAGGGTTACAGACCCTCTATCCAGAGGGCTGCTCCTGGGACTCCTCCTTCCAGAGCAATCAAAGCCTTGACTGGCCCTGGAGGTCAGGTGATTCAGAAGATCCACTCCCACAGCTTGACCATGTGCAGATGATGTAATATTACAGTAATATTGCGTAATATAGAAGGGAGGGCACTAACATTAGTGTCACTGGCAGATGCAATTAGCAATTTTTTTACCACAAGATGGGGCTAAGTGATATAATACAATTATACAAACCACATGGAAATCTAAAATGGAGAATGAACTACTCCCACACTAGGCTTGGGCCTATACCTTCACATGTGCTTACAGAAGATGCATGAAAGACTAGGTAAGGGAATACATATATGAGAAAACAGGGGTTTAAGCTATGCAGGTGACCAAACATATAGTGACAGACTGCCAGATGTATACTGGGCATGTCCAGGTCACTGCAAACACCCTCACTGAAAATAAGCCGTCCTCGGCGTCTATATGAGGAGGAAATGCACATGTTTAGGTGGGGTAGCACCTGAAATACAATGACAATGTAAAGTTAGAATGATCTGGAAAATATATCATAGAGCAATGCAATAACACATGAAAATAACAATGAAAATGCGCAAAACAATATGAACAGTAGATATAGTGCACTTTAGGTAGAGTCTCTTTTAGCAATTAGGCATTGTCCATGGGAAGGCTCTGGTAAAAGGCACTTTTGAGAACAGACACAGTCCTTAGTAGTCCATAGACTGTATTAATATGCAAGTTAACCAGAAACAATATGCATGGTAGTTAACCAGGTACTTGAGGCTTAAACCGTTGCAAACTAGCTAACTATCTAGTTAAATAAACAGTAATATATGTATACAAGCAAAACATTATATATACATGTCAAGGATATAGTTCTTTATTCTCTGTAACGGACAGGAGGAGTTCCTTTAGTACTTCGCTCTGAACGCCTCAGCACTTGACTTTCCTCAGAATCTGGAATTTGGTGATGAGGTAGTTCTTCTGATGCTGGTACAGGAACAGGAGAAGCAATTGAAGCAGGAACTTGAACTGGAACTTGTACAGGAGCTTGAAAAGGAACTGGTACCCATTGATAACAGCCTGGAATTATGAATGGAGAGTTATTGATTGATTCTTCCACAGTGGGCTGTCTTGGTGGTGTCTCAGTTACAGGAGTTGGTGTGTAGACCGGCATGACTGGTTGTGGAGGAGAAGACATAACCATAAGGTCTTCTTTAGTGCAGAGTTTCATGCGATTCCTGTGAACTGTTTGAGGAGCCATTCCCGGCTTCTTGACCTCGTAGACATCTGAATCAGGGTATGGGATACTTGTGACAGTGTAGGGTTCTCGTTCCCAGAGTGAGTCAAGTTTGTCTGAGCGATGGTATTTTCGTAACCATACTTTATCTCCCACTTGTAGTGGTGTGGCATTGGCTCTTAGGTTATAACACTCTTCTTGCCTACGATGAGCTTCATTCATCCTGTGATCAACTATTTCTTTTGCTTCATGGATGCGACGTTGATGTTCAGAGACCCAGTTGGTCCTAGGTAAGGGATTAATCACATCAGGTACTTGAATTCCTAAAGCTCGATCCCTAGGGAGTTGACCTTGGCGACCAAACATAAGGTAATATGGCGAGTAGCCTGTTGAACAATGAATGGTGTTATTGTAAATCTCCACTAGTTCATCTAGGAGTTGTGGCCATTCTGCTTGTTTGGTTACTGATGCAGTTCTCAGCATGTTGATGAACACTTGGTTTATTTTTTCACAAAGTCCATTCCCTTGTGGATGATAAGCTGTTGTACGTAGCTTCTTACACTCATGGAATTGGCAAAGCTCTTGGAAGAGTTGTGATTCGAAGGCAGGTCCACGATCTGTTAGGACTGCTTCAGGGCAACCATAATGTCTCACGTACTCACGATAAAAGACGGCAGCTGTAGTGCGAGCAGTAATATCTTTCACTGGAACAACTGCGACCCACTTAGAGTAGTGGTCCACCATAGTGAGAGCATAAGTATATCCTGAACGTGTAGGTGCCAGTTTCACATGATCCAGAGCAACTAGCTCATTTGGTCGGTGAGAGTTGATTGGATGCAATGGCGCTCTAGCTTCCTTCTTTCCGGCTTTAGTCAGGTTGCAAGCTGGGCATTCGCTGCACCAGTTTTCAATATCTGCTCGCATTCCAATCCAGTAGAAGCGCTGGCGTATGGTAGCTTCCGTTTTGTGTACGCCAAAATGTCCTGATTGGTCATGATAAGCGTCAAGCACAATTTTTGCATCTCTTCTGGGAATGAGAATTTGGTGTATTCTCTCTCCTGAGACAGGATCCAAGGTAGTACGTATGATGAGGCCCTTTTGAATGAAGAGCCTTTTTCGCTGTCTCCATAGACGCTTGAGTTCAGTATCTGGATACTGTCTTCTGAGTCTGACAGGTGTTCTTCCGGTAGTTAAGAAATCATAGATCTCACCTAAAACTCGAGATTCATTCTGGAGAGTTTGCCATCTAGATGGATCTTGAAGTGAATCATGTTTCTGTTGAGGACCTTTATCAGTCTGGGTAGCAGCAATAACATTCTGCATAGCAAACCTTTGATAGAAGGGAGGCATCTCAACGTCTTCCCACATGTCTTCTTCATCAGGAGGTCCTTCTCCTATGGGCAAACGGGATAATACATCTGCATTGATGTTGGTTTTACCACTGCGGTATTTGATATCAAAGCAATAATTTGCTAATCTGGAAGCCCATCTTTGTTCAAGTGCACCTAGCCGTGCAGTATTAAGGTGAGCGAGAGGGTTGTTGTCCGTGTAAACGGTGAATGGTGTGGCTGCGAGGTAATCTTTGAACTTCTCGGTAACGGCCCACACAAGAGCTAGTAGCTCTAACTTGAACGAACTGTAATTGTTATCGTTCTTCTCGGCACCTCTCAAGCTTCGGCTGGCATAAGCGATGACTCTCTCTTTGTCGTCTTGGACTTGTGACAATACAGCTCCTAAGCCTTGATAGCTGGCATCCGTGTAGAGACGGAAAGGATGGCTGTAGTCAGGGTACGCTAGAATTGGAGGAGAGGTCAGCAGGGCTTTCAAAGTCTGGAATGCAGCTTCTTGTCTCTCAGACCAATCAATAGGAAATTTTCGGTTATAATTTTCTCTAGGACAACCACGTAGAAGTTCGGTGAGTGGTTCTGCTACTTGGGCAAAGTTAGGTATAAAGCGGCGGTAGTAGCCCGCAAATCCTAGGAAACTTCTGACTTCCTTCACAGTTCTTGGGGTGTCCCAATTTTTCACAGCAGAAATCTTTTCTGGATCAGGCTGTATTCCTTCAGCACTGACGACATGACCCAAGTAACTGACCTTTGGTTTTAGAAGGTGACATTTAGACGGCTTGATCTTCAGACCATGTTCAATGAGCACTTGGAACACTTCGGTTAGATGATTTAAGTGATCTTCATATGTGCGAGAATAAACAATGACATCGTCAAGATACAGCAGGACGCTCTGGAAATTAATGTGGCCTAGACATCTTTCCATAAGTCTCTGGAATGTTGCTGGGGCGTTGCACAATCCGAATGGCATGCCATTGAACTCATAGAGTCCCATTGGAGTAGTGAAAGCTGTCTTCTCCCTATCCTCAGGAGCCATGGGTACTTGCCAGTAACCGCTGGTTAGGTCCAGAGTGGAGAAGTATGCAGCTGAGCCAAGAGCAGTGATGGATTCTTCAATCCTGGGAAGAGGATAGGCATCCTTGTGGGTGACATTATTCAGTTTTCTGTAGTCAACGCAGAATCTGATGTTGCCATCCTTCTTCTTCACTAAGACGATGGGTGCAGCCCAAGGACTTTGACTTTCTTGAATGACTTTGGTGTCTTTCATCTCCTTAATCAGTTTCTTTACTTGCTGGTAGTTGGCAGGAGGTATGGGACGGTGCCTTTCCTTAATAGGAGGATGATCACCTGTATTGATCTTGTGTTGAATCAAATTAGTCTTCCCAAAGTCCAGTGGATGCTTGCTGAAAGCTTCACTATGTCGCTTAGCGACTTTGATGACACCATTAATATCTTCAATAGGAGTGTTCGCATCTCCAACATTGAGTTCGTTCCACCAAAAGGTAGTTGGTTTGTGGTTACCTTTGGGGGTGGTTTTAATTGACTTTTGGTGCGCAAGATTTTCTTCATCCAGGATGTCTTCTGGATCCAGGTGATATAGTTGAGCAACTGAATTGAATTTGTACAAGTCTACAGGTGCATCGCTGAGGTTCACTAGCCGTACCGGTACTCTACCGTTTGAGACCGTGACGATACTTCTGGCAGCTTTTACCAGTGGCTGTCCTTCAATTTGGATGGGATCAAGAAGAGCTTCATAATCTGCATTATCTATCCCTGGACGAGCTCGACACCAGACTAGTGTTTCGCTGTTTGGAGTTAGGGTTACTGGTCTCACATCCTGGATACGGACACGGCAAATTTCACCTTTGCGATTGGCGAACTTCTGCTGGGCACAGAGCACTTTAATGGTCCGCTGAACTGCTTGTCTGTAATGGGAAGATGCAGAAGGGAGGGAAGCGTGCAAAGCAGCTAGTAATTCAGTAAAAACATGGCGCATCACATTCATGCCTAACACTACTGCTGTTGTATCTCCCTGAGCCTCAGTAACAATTACACCTTGACCTGGTAACTGACGATCACCAATACGAATGGTGGGTTCCCAGTAGCCTAGCTGGGAAATAGGTTGACCATTACTTGCTATTAAACGTAACTTGGCTTTACCCACAGGATTTAGAATGTCAGAGTCCCAATACTTTTCAAATGTCTGTCGCTCAATGGTAGTGACTTGTGAACCAGTGTCCACTAAGGCTTCTAAGGGTACACCATCTATACAAATAGTTATGTACGGGCATTTCGAGATGAACTTTGAAATCCATTGCGATTGTCCCTCTGGGCCCTTGGATTCACTACCCGAGGGGCGGCCCTTGGCCTCGGGAGTGGCCCGTTTAACTGGTAACATTGGTATTTGTAATGCCCAGGACGTTCACAGTAAGTACAATAAGGAGGTTCATGTCGTGGAGACCTTTCAGGAGGGAGCCTATCAGGTCTCGGGTGATTAGGACGTGGTTCTGGAGACAATGTCCTGGCTAAAGATGACTCACGGGATGAGGGCTGAACCTTTATCTCCTTTAAGGCTTGACACAGAGAGTCAACAACTTGGGCAAGTACATCAGTGGTATTAGGTGTAGTAACAGGGGTTGACTGGACAGTCTGAGTGGCCTGCATAGGTAAAACAGGAGGTAGTAGGGATGCAGTAGAAATTCCACCAGCCAGGTCTGGAGAATTAGTGGCAGAAGTATAACTAGCACAGGGTGAGTCAGTTCCTACTACTCGTAAGGCTAAAGTCTTAAAGTCTAGAAAGGACATGGTTGGGTTCTGGGCTGCCAGCATGCGGAGTTGGCTCTGTATTAGCCTGGAATCAACGCCTTCTATAAATCTATCAGTGATCATGCTTTGAGCAGCAACAGGGTCAATGGTATCTACTTGGCACAAAGATCTGTATGCAGCCTGGAGGGCGAGGGCATATTCTCTGAGCGTTTCTCCAGGTTTCTGACGTCGGTCATAAAATTTAAGACGAACCTCAGTTGGTGATTGGACCTCAAATTCCTTCTTGAGAAGATTGAGAATCTGGTCAACACTGGTCTTTTCTGCAGATGGCCAGGAACGGACTTCCTCTGCAGCAGGACCATCAAGTTGTCCTATTAGAAGCTGTACCTGCTGTTTGGGAGAAAGTGACACAAGTTCAATGGTACGCAATATCTTTTCTTTAAATGCATCAATGGTATGAGGATCCCCTCTGTAACTTGGGAGATTAGAGGTTCCTATGAAGAAAGGCATTCCTGTTGCTATAACAGGGGCTGGAACAGGTGCAGCAGCTGTAACCTGTGGTGTAGGAGCAGTAGCAGATGAAGATGCAGGGCTGCTATGGCGAGCCTGATCATTTTGAGAAGATGTAGACATTTTTGCAAAAATTAATGTACTGTCTCTTTAAGGAAAATATGGCTGCTGTCGCTTTAAGAAAAATTATCTTATGCAAAAACACAGTCTCTAAATATATAACTTCCTTTCCTTTATATAACACTGCTGAAAAACGAAGAGTTGCACTTATCTGTATAGCTGTAATGACAGGTGCTGCGCTCACAGCAGCAATCACTAGAAAATGCAGGCACAAACAGGCTGAAGAAAACAACTGGAGCTGCAGACTGAATGATAGGAGAACAGTAGAATGGAGCAATGCAGCAGTGGTGACAGAGCTGAGGGTCTGGTACTCTGTGCAAGATGGCAGTGCCTAGCAACTGTATGTGGTGCAGCTAAGAAATCCTTCCCCTTTAGTACAGGAACAACACAGAATAGTTCCACTTTGCCGGAATGAAGAGAGGAGGACCTGAACACGATGCAGGTGGACGGAGCTACAGTGCAGAGCTGCTGGGGGAGACAATTAACCTCTTGTATGCTCTTCTGGCAGCAGCACAATGAACAATGGCAGTAGATAGTCACACAGTAACACAGCAGCACAATCCTTTGCTTCACACAATTATAGGTAACTTTTGCAGTCCACAATAGAAGATGCACAGCGGCAGCAATAACTGTAATCCACAACAATGGCAACTGGAATCCACAATAGGGGATGCTTGCAATTCAGAAGATAAGCAATTGTATTCCACAATAGGAGATGCTTGCAATTCACACCACACAGATTTAAAGTGATGCAGTCTCAATCTCAAAGGGACGGCACCCTCACTTTTTCACAAGCACAGTAATGATTTTAGATGACTTGTAATGTCTCTTTAACAATTTTTCGTGACGCCACCGATTAATCGGAAGTCTTTATTGTGGCTCTTAGGCGCACTGGGCTGATCCTGTTACGTGATCGCCAAAAAGAACATGTGGTGACCCGGGATTGTATTTGGGGTGCTGGGCCTTTAAGGTGTCACACGGTGGTAGTCTATATCCGAGGGAATATATGGGCCCCAATCCCAGGTGGCACTCACACTCCTTGTGTGTCCCGATTACCCGCCCCCACGTAGGTACCTGTAGCAATGAAGACTTCAGACGCCCAGTCTCGGGGGTAACCGTTGCTCTTTATTGGCAGGACACGAGAAATCCAGATCACAGTCGTTTTGGATGGTGTAGCTGATGGTAAGTGGTCTTCTGAAGCAGATGAGCGGAGTCTTTTCACAGAGGCTTGGACTAGCAATAACTATGCTTGCTTGAGCTGAGTAGAATACCTGCTCCCAATGACTTTACTTCCTATTAGACAGGGTACGTGCTTAAATACGAACAAACTTTGGCGCTGCTGGCGGGATGACCCTCAAACTTCCAAGACAGCTTGCTATGGGCTCTGTATATATATTATGTATTGTCCCACAGACTGTTAAAGAGGATGCACGTAGTAATCCCTGCTAACTTGGGTAAACAGGTGATGAACAGGCTTGCAAAGGATAGGGCCTATGGCTCTTTCTCCTCACAGACTTACTTGACCACACACTGAAGTGTGTCTGCACACACCGAAGTGTGTCTCCCCAAAAAACTACAGGGTTACAGACCCTCTATCCAGAGGGCTGCTCCTGGGACTCCTCCTTCCAGAGCAATCAAAGCCTTGACTGGCCCTGGAGGTCAGGTGATTCAGAAGATCCACTCCCACAGCTTGACCATGTGCAGATGATGTAATATTACAGTAATATTGCGTAATATAGAAGGGAGGGCACTAACATTAGTGTCACTGGCAGATGCAATTAGCAATTTTTTTACCACAAGATGGGGCTAAGTGATATAATACAATTATACAAACCACATGGAAATCTAAAATGGAGAATGAACTACTCCCACACTAGGCTTGGGCCTATACCTTCACATGTGCTTACAGAAGATGCATGAAAGACTAGGTAAGGGAATACATATATGAGAAAACAGGGGTTTAAGCTATGCAGGTGACCAAACATATAGTGACAGACTGCCAGATGTATACTGGGCATGTCCAGGTCACTGCAGACAGATCTTAGGATCCCAGGAGCGTGTCACGTGGTGAGGGTCTGGGTGTTGTTGTTGGGATTCCCTCTAATCCGTGTTGTGATGTCTCCACGTTCTCGGTGCTCAGGAGTCGGCGCCATGCGGTGATTTGTAGTTGCTGCTTTGATGGTGGATGTCTCTGATGATGAAAGGGAGAGGCTTCAATAGAGTATTCACCGGGGAAAGGGGGGGTCACTTGAAAAGTAGAATTTAGAGGGTCCTTTACATTCATTTAACTTTAATAAGAGTGTAAGTGGGGATTTTAACCCTTGGGTTTCAGGTATATTGTAGGTAGAGAGGAATTTCTAATTAACTATAAAGATACCATGATCTCATGAAAGTCATTAAAGGGAACCTCAGGTTTTACCCCACTAAACTACCAGCCCCCCAGGTAAGGAATGAAATGTCCTTTCTAGAATTATCTCTTTTATGTGAAATCTCACCCGTTTACCGCTAAAAAGCTTCCCCAAAGTCATGTAAATATGTCTCTTCTCACTTCATTTTCACATGAGATGAGTCAAGTTTAGAGGCTGCAGAGGTAGTGTCACTTCAGGTGTCATATTAAAGATAAGAATCTCATCTTTCGGATCCCATCATGCTTACTGGATCTTTAGCTCGTTAGCTAGCGACAGCTTCCATTTCTATGTCTATAACGGCCTCTATACCAAGTGCTGTAGTTTACAGAACCAGAAGCTGAACAATGAGATTCTTATCTTTAATATAACATCAGTCACATGTTTGTAGGGGCTGTCACTATAACTGCAACCAGTAAACTTGACTCATCTCATGTGAAATGAGGTGAGAAGAGACGTATTTGCCGGATGTTGGGAAATATTTTTTCTATGTATACGGGTGAGATTTTTTACATAAAAGGGAATTCTAGAAAGGACATTTCATCCCCTACCTGAGGGGACTAGTTGTTTAGTGGGGTAAAGCCTGGTGACAGGTTCCCTTTAAAAACTTTTATTTTTCTCTCCCTTTAAAAACATATTTCTTTCTTTTGTGCTGACTGATATCATTTGCCCACAATGATACATTGTAGCAAATGCCAGGAAAGAGATTTGTGCTTCTGAACTGATACACTGTAACGATCTAAAGTTTGAACTGTTACACTGTAACTATAAGAAGTGTGGGCTGGACTTCTTTGGGGCCGAATCAAAGCATCATCAAAGCCTTTACTGCCTTAATAATATTCTCAGAATGTGCACCAATCGATTCTTCATCCTTGAGTTTCCTTTAGTGCTGTGTGCAGACTCCCTGTGCACTCTGTAGGATCTTTGTAGGAACTTGTAGCAGGAGATTATCACTCATCCTGCTCTCTCCTCCCCTCTCCCAGTGTCTGTCAGTAAGATGGACTGAGACAAAAAAGACACACTGGAGGCTGCCATTAGGACAGACTGAAGGAGTGAGAGACAGGAAGATGTGTGTAGAACAGGGAAAGGCTGAGGCTCTCATTGGAGGCAAAAGTACAGGTACTCACAGAGACATGTCTAATGGAAGAGATTTATTGAAATGTCACCAACCCCTTTATATTTGGTTGTTCCTGTGTTTCATTCTTGTGTTGTTGTCTGGGGGGCCACTGTAGAATCCTCTGATTCTCTGGAGGGCCTGTCAGACCCTGCAAACTTTGCAGCTGATTCTTAGATATTTTGCTCTAGTTTTATCCATTGGTCGGTTTAGTTCTGTTCCAATTTTGTGGCGCAGTGAGACTTTCAAGCCACACCCCTTATAACTAAACCACTCCCACTTGTCAAAACGTTTCATAACACAAATAAATATGGAGCAAGGTCAGAAAAGATGCAAGTTTTTTGGTGCACAATTTGGAGACAATTTTGTAAAGAGTTGTGGAAATTGGTTGTGGAACTTCACATCATCCTATGTCTAGAAGAGATCATACATGACACAGATTTTGCTATATCTCCCAGGGGTGGGGCTTAGTTGTCACATGACTGCCTGACCCTGCCAAATGACACTTCTGTGCAACCAGATAATTGACACGCAGTCGGTATATGATCCGTACCCTCCGCACGTCCTCTGTGTCTTCTCAATGAGTTTGTGCCTGTTCTTTGGATGCGCTTTGGATGAGCCTAGCGGGGATCATCTACGTCTCCACAAAGCGGGACGCGTCCTATTTTACCGTACGCTGGGAATTCCACCTAAATGTTTGTCTATTAAGGATTGTTACTTACTAACTAAGACAAGCGCTATGTGTCCCTATAGACAGGCGATAACCTGGTTTTGTCATTCAGTGTTACGGTTTATATACGTTACCTTCCCGGGTGGCTATGACATGTATCAGAGTCAGACAAGGGGAACTGGGGATCCTCCGATGGGTCCAGGACATCATCATTTTGAGGTGGCTATAGGGCAATCATTTCCTATGGGGTGAGTCTTAAATACCCTATATGTTCTTAAAGGTGATGCAGCCTGTGTGATGTGTACAGATGGGGTTTCTTGGGCACACTCATTCCCCAGGAAATAGACCGTAACTACCTCCAAATTATTACTATTGGATTAGAACCTGGGCCCACCGGAGTACCCTCTGATCCTATGGTGGGACAGTCCGACACTGCAGATTAAGATGTAACTATGAATGGATTGGATGAATTGATGTTCTGTAAGGGCCCCAGATTCTTCTTCTTTAAGGCACCCAAGAATTGTAGCTTCTAAAATATTAAGAGCAAATTACATTGGGGGTCATTTACTAAGGACCCGAATCGCTTTTTTTCGTCAGGATCCCCGAAAATTACCGATTTACGCCGAATTGCCCCGGGTTTTTAGCGCACGCGATCGGATTGTGAAAATCAGGGGGTGTGGCCGTTGGAAAACCCGACAGATTCGGAAAAAAAACGGAATTTTAAAAAAAATGTGTCGCTTGACACGCACTTACCTGCACCCAGTCTAGCTTGGTGAACTCCAGTGAACTCCGACGGACTTCAGCGAAGTGAATCGCTGGTAGACCTGAATCAGCGTTGGAGAACCCGCAGCTGGATCACGAATGGACCGGGTAAGTAAATCTGCCCCATTATCTTTGCTTTCTTAAAGGGTCTGTCTTGTTGTATGTTCTTGTTTCCACCCACACAGTTTGAACAGCTGAAGCTTTGCTACAATCTCGAGGTGTGAATACTTGAGGTGAGACCGGCACCACAAGTTTGTTACAATGTATCCACTCACATCTGCACTGATAGATTGTAACTAATCCTCAGAACAGGATAGAGATTAGCTGACACTGATACACTGTAACAAACGTCAGCTCGGAGAATAAATTGTTCTCAAACCCTAAATCTAAATCGGATTTTTTTTTATTCAGGTGGAAGGAAGACACTTTTTTAAATGGTAAAAAAGTAAAACACAAAGTATTGGAGAAAGTTGCCGAGAACTTCTCGTTCCTCCATGATTTATCTTCATTTACATAGAAATCTGAGGCTTGCTTTAAAGACTTGACATCAAAGGATCATAATAAATGGGCTCCTCTGAGGCTGAGACGATGACACCAGGAAACCTTGTGCTTCCTTACATGGAGGGAAATCATTTGTATGGAGCAGCAGAGCCCAATGCGCGCCAAGGCAAGGTGTCAGTGTCCATCTCCGCAGGTCCATACATAAATACCAAGCAATGCTGCGGCTCCTGCCTCCACCTCCTGGGGGGCCAAGACGGTCTGGTGTTGGTCAGATATGGATTTAACACTGCAATAATTTTCTCCTTCTGGCCTGCAATAGCTTCTTCTTCTTCCACAGGGTCTATAGAGCTTCACTAGTAATGAAATAGTCCTTCTACACAACTATTCACCGTCTATGGGTCTCGCTATAGATAGAGAAGACCTATGGTGGTCACCCAGGTTCAATAGTGATCCCTATACAAGGGCATACAGACCCTTCTGTCTGTCAATTAGCTGGAAAGAGTCCAGGGTCCACATTAGCTGTGGAGGTCCCAGTAGTCAGACCCTACAGATCAGATCATCAAACCTATACATAATATAGATCGTCAAACATGTCACCTTACTCTCCACTCGATATCTATATCAATAAGTACAGGGTTTTGCTTTTTTCTAACACTCTCATAGAAAACTAATTAAAGGGAACCTGTCACCAGAAAAGTCATTTTTTTGCTGCTTTTAAAAATGTCTTTGTCAACATTCTGAATCATTTCAGTACCTTGTTAAACTTTATTTCACATTACCTGGCTTCTTGCCAGCAGCTTGTTGCAAGTCTCTGGGGAGGGCAGCTGCAGCGTGTGTGTCGCAGTCTCCTCATGCAGGAGACTGAGACACAGGCTCACAGGCTGCTGCAACCCCCTCCTCCCCTTCCCGGGACTGACCACAAGCTGCTGACAGGAAACCGTGTAATGTGAAATAAACTTTTTATAAAGTAGTGTCAGTATTCAGAATACTGATGAAGGAATTTTACAAATCAGTGTAAATATTTAAACCTGTCACCAGCTAAAAATTACATTTCTGATGACAGGTTCACTTTAAGGGGCAGCATGTACCATCTGCTTTATCAACTAGCAGTTACAGTCCTCATGATTGGTAGCAATCCAATAGCTAGACTCTACAAATCTGATCCCAGGATCCCAGTGCTCAGATATTAGTAGATTGTTCTTGTCTTCTATCCTATGGATACGTTATAAATTAGTGTGATGGGACAGTATGTCTTCAGCATGCATGTACAGGAGCTCAGTTGCATGCGCTGTGAAATTGTGTATGCTCCAGTGCAGACAGAGTACATAAGTATGAAGGTTTGTTATACATAGGTATACATACGTATATGGCTATTTGGGACACTAACAATCCGGTCCATAAGGAACTGTGGGCGTTAAGTCACAAAGTCCCTGGAAGGTTCCCTTTAAGTTGCTGTGAGCAGTATCTTGAAGCACCTGTAAAATCTTCCCTTGTCCTATATTGCGTCTCTGTGGATTTGTAAGCGCTGCGATCCATCCTGACGCCGGTTATGATGCAGGATATGTGGGTGTTTGCCCAGGGGAATGATTATTAAGCGTTATTGTGGGATGGGTTATGCCGGGTAAAAGCTCTTAGTAATGTATCATTCCTCATCCTAATGCACAGTAACACACAGCGCTACCTGCACGGTTCCCCAAATATTTCTAGATTTCTCCCTGAGCGTTGCTATCCTTCCCGAGGAGCTGAATTGGACTCATGTCACTTTTCCTTTACTTTTTGATGAAATACAATGTTACAGTCCATATATTAGTTCTGCTCCAATAACCATGGACCAGTCGTTCTACTAGAGAGGAATATACACCTTGTACAATGCCTTCAATGGGTTGTAAATTCAGGTTGTGCATGGCGCAGGGTCTGAGGAGGGCGCTATAGGGCACATGTTCCCTAAAACATTCACTGTATAATCAGATCCTACACTCTTCTTACTCAGTGTCTGCCCCTTTATCAGAAAAAGATCATGGAAAAAATACTCAAACATCACATGATTCCGTTATACCCAATCAGTGCCCTCATTTATAACCCAGGACAACCATTGGCTGTAATAAGCATCCATCTACATGGCCATTGATTTTGGTTAAGAAAGTGTAATTCCTCATGTAGCCATCGGGGGAGCTGTAGGGAAACTACATTAGGAAGAGATCAGCATGTAACCAGATTAATCCGGGAGCAAACCACTTGTCAACGACATCGTGTTCTGATTCTAGCAAAGTCTGATGGCCACATCTGTTCACTTAACATCTAGATGCTCCTTTCTCTGGTCCTCATGTGTTCACGTGTGGTCGGTCCTCATAGGCTCCTGAACACATGAGGACCAGAGAAAGGAGCATCTGGTTGGAAGATGGATAATAGGATTGGACATGACTAAATGTTTAAGATGTGTGATGACTACAAGGACCCCATTTTATGTCCGAATTAAGACAAAAAGTGACATATTTGATACCCAATGAGTAATGTCCACAACATGGCCGCCATCTTGAATCCTGCCATATTGGATTCCAATAGGAAGATGGTCATATACTATATCATAAAAACCCCACCAATTGCCACAATCAGATCTGTAATATCTCTTGTGGTTCAATGCACTCATGTGGGTCCATAATGACTGGATCCAGCACCTTCACCTCTGTGGTCAGCATCAGGGACAATGGGGCAAATTTACTTACCTGGTTCAGTCGCGATCCCCGTTTTGGACGGTCCGATGAGGATGAAGTCCGGTGCGATACATGAAGATTGTGCACAAGAGTTTCTGCATCCGTCACTTCCCCGCCGAGGTCCGCCGGAGTTCAGCTTCTTCTTCCCGTAAGTGCGTGTATGCTCGTAAGTGCGTTTATGCGACACAATTCTAAATGTTAAATCTTGCGCGTTGTCCGACGACCCGCCCTCCGATTTCGAAGCACCAAAATCCGATCACTTGCAACACAATCCCTAGCACTATGCGGCGCAAAATGGAAATCGTCGGGAAACCCGACGAAAATGTGCTCCGCGGACCCTTAGTAAATGAGCCCCGATATGTCATATAGCTGTGCATCACAGGGGACGTTCCCAGTTATCGTCGCACCTTTCTCTATTATAACCCAGGGAGATATTGCAACGATTGTTTGTAGTAATTGATATCTTTGACAATTCGGATCTTCTCTGAAATCTTGCCCTTGATCCAGTATGGTGGCTTTCAAGATGTTCTGTTCAAGGCTTTATAGATCCCCTCGCCCTGTTACATGCTGAGGTATCAGATATGTCATTTTCCCTTTTGTTTCCAAAATCAAAGCTTATCCTCGGACTTCGGATTCCATCTGTATAATGACGGTTCTGACTACTCCATCATCTAGAGATGAGTCCAATGCAG
The DNA here is from genome assembly GCF_040894005.1 of Engystomops pustulosus. Taxonomy (NCBI): domain Eukaryota; kingdom Metazoa; phylum Chordata; class Amphibia; order Anura; family Leptodactylidae; genus Engystomops; species Engystomops pustulosus. The sequence goes on along the minus strand of NC_092419.1, from coordinate 12,550,594 downwards.
TTTCGCTTTTAGAGGACGCGAGGCGGCAGCCGGTGGGTAAGCGATGGCTTCTGTCATGGCTCAGACTGTGATGGATAAGATGTTGGCCTCTGTACACATGCGCCTGGCAGGCCAGACAGGATGCCGGCTCTTGTGGCTGCCAGCTCCATATTAGTTGGTTCCAGGGCTGAGCTGCAGGTAACATTACCCAGAGATCAATGAAGCGGTGGGAGCCGCCATCGAGGACTGCGAGGACTTAGATCAACACAACAACCCGGCCGCGTGAAAAGCCCATAACTGTCTCTGGAACAGAGGAGCGAGGGCGCAGCAGCGGGGCCGCCTTAAATATACAGGAACATCTACCAAATGGCTCCCAGGAGTTTCCTGCATTTACATTAAAAGTCATCATCCCACGAGCGCGGCCCCATCCAGTCCCCACTGCGTGATCAGCATATAGCGGGACCAGAGGAGGGGGCGTAGATACATGTACATGTGGATAGACAGACATAGAGATAGATCTACATGCAGGTAGACAGAGAGATAGATAGATAGATAGATAGATAGATAGATAGATAGATAGATAGATAGATAGGAGATAGATATGAGATAGATAGATAGATAGATAGATAGATAGATAGATAGGAGATAGATAGATAGATAGATAGATAGATAGGAGATAGATAGAGAGATAGATAGATAGATAGATAGATAGATAGATAGATAGATAGATAGATAGGAGATAGATAGATAGATAGATAGGAGATAGATAGATAGATAGATAGATAGATAGATAGATAGATAGATAGGAGATAGATAGATAGGAGATAGATAGATAGGAGATAGATAGATAGATAGATAGATAGATAGATATGAGATAGATAGATATGAGATAGATAGATATGATATAGATAGATAATAGATAGATAGATAGATAGATAGATAGATAGATAGATAGATAGATAGATAGATAGATGAGACAGATAGACTGATGTGTCATGATAGGTAGATATATATGATAGAGATCCAGAAAACCATGTGGGTTTGTTACAGATAGTATATTGGAAATGTGTATAATTTTTTTCATAGAAACAATAACATAAGTGGGGAATATCCCTTTAAGAATGAGAGTTGCATTGATTGGTTCCCATGTACTGGGGATGGCTGAGCTTTGTCTAGACAATACAATATGAATCTATGTAATTATCATTTATTGGTCATGTCATTGGTTTTATCACTGATGAGACGGCAGATGTATCCATCGAGTATCTGTCTCCATGATGTGCGCTGGATATATCCTGTCTGCTGCAGTCTGGTATCTATCATCTCTCTGGCCCCATAGTATATGTACTGTATATCTTACCTGGCCCCATAGTATGATGTATATGTACTGTATATCTTATCTGGCCCCATAGTATGATGTATATGTACTGTATATCTTATCTGGCCCCATAGTATGATGTATATGTACTGTATATCTTATCTGGCCCCATAGTATGATGTATATGTACTGTATATCTTATCTGGCCCCATAGTATGATGTATATGTACTGTATATCTTATCTGGCCCCATAGTATGATGTATATGTACTGTATATCTTATCTAGCCCCATAGTATTATATCTATATACTGTATATATTATCTGGCCCCATAGTATTATATCTATGTACTGTATATCTTATCTGGCCCCATAGTATCATATCTATATACTGTATATATTATCTGGCCCCATAGTATCATATCTATATACTGTATATCTTATCTGGCCCCATAGTATGATGTATATGTACTGTATATCTTATCTGGCCCCATAGTGTTATATCTATATACTGTATATATTATCTGGCCCCATAGTATTATATCTATGTACTGTATATCTTATCTGGCCCCATAGTATTATATCTATGTACTGTATATCTTATCTGGCCCCATATATTTATATCTATGTACTGTATATCTTATCTGGCCCCATATATTTATATCTATGTACTGTATATCTTATCTGGCCCCATAGTGTTATATCTACACTCACCGGCCACTTTATTAGGTACACCTGTCCAACTGCTCGTTAACACTTAATTTCTAATCAGCCAATCACATGGCGGCAACTCAGTGCATTTAGGCATGTAGACATGGTCAAGACAATCTCCTGCAGTTCAAACCGAGCATCAGTGTGGGGAAGAAAGGTGATTTGTGGCCTTTGAACGTGGCATGGTTGTTGGTGCCAGAAGGGCTGTTCTGAGTATTTCCGAAACTGCTGATCTACTGGGATTTTCACGCACAACCATCTCTAGGGTTTACAGAGAATGGTCCGAAAAAGAAAAAACATCCAGTGAGCGGCAGTTCTGTGGGCGGAAATGCCTTGCTGATGCCAGAGGTCAGAGGAGAATGGGCAGACTGGTTCGAGCTGATAGAAAGGCAACAGTGACTCAAATCGCCACCCGTTACAACCAAGGTAGGCAGAAGAGCATCTCTGAACGCACAGTACGTCGAACTTTGAGGCAGATGGGCTACAGCAGCAGAAGACCACACCGGGTGCCACTCCTTTCAGCTAAGAACAGGAAACTGAGGCTACAATTTGCACAAGCTCATCGAAATTGGACAGTAGAAGATTGGAAAAACGTTGCCTGGTCTGATGAGTCTCGATTTCTGCTGCGACATTCGGATGGTAGGGTCAGAATTTGGCGTCAACAACATGAAAGCATGGATCCATCCTGCCTTGTATCAACGGTTCAGCCTGGTGGTGGTGGTGTCATGGTGTCTTTGGGCCCCTTGGTACAACGCCACAGCCTACCTGAGTATTTTTGCTGACCATGTCCATCCCTTTATGACCACAATGTACCCTGTAACATCTGATGGCTACTTTCAGCAGGATAATGCGCCATGTCATAAAGCTGGAATCATCTCAGACTGGTTTCTTGAACATGACAATGAGGTCACTGGACACAAATGGCCTCCACAGTCACCAGATCTCAGTCCAATAGAGCATCTTTGGGATGTGGTGGAACGGGAGATTCGCATCATGGATGTGCAGCCGACAAATCTGCAGCAACTGTGTGATGCCGTCATGTCAATATGGACCAAAATCTCTGAAGGCAAAAGGGGGTCCAACCCGTTACTAGCATGGTGTAGCTAATAATGTGGCCGGTGAGTGTATGTTCTGTATATCTTATCTGTCTCCACAGTGTATTGTTTCATCTTTATCCCCATCTTATGTGTCCTGGTCTCTCGGGGCAGGAGCGTTAGCACAGTTTCCAATCTCCTGGACATCTTCATGACTTGGTGGACCACCTTGGTGGACCAGACCCTTCTGATGTCATTCCCACTGCTGACTCAGACCTTCTGCTTCTGGTTCCTTTAGTTTTATAGTTTGCACCTCTAGAGATTCTGAGATCAAGTCAAAGACATTTACCGGATGTCAAATCCTGGACCATGAGACTATTCTTGTGGATGAGGTTAACTCCTGCCTAATGTACAGGAAATGTGCTCTGAGCACCATACAATGGTCACCTATAATATCCAGAGAATAATTCAGACCCTCATCCACAATTAATGGATATCTTGTCTACAAGTCAACCATAAATGATTTTCCCGAAAAGTAGATTGTATTAGCAGGGTCCATGTGCTGGGGCACCACTGATTCCCAAAATAAAAGAAACTCTGGTCTTCAATGTATCATGCATTTGAAAGCTGTTGACTATGACATACAGTATTGGGATTTTCCCACTGGTTTAGGTAGGAATCAAGATCAGGAATCAGTTACCTGGTCTTTAAAGGGTTACCCCAGAATCTAGACTTGATAAAAGTCTAGCACTAGAGGATCCATCATTGAAGGTTCTACCACTGAAGTTCTCACTAATGGAGGTTCGATCATTGGTGGTGCCATCTCTGGAGGTTGCACCACTAGAGGCTTCATTACTAGTGGTGCAATCACTTGAGGTGCACCTACTTGAAGTTTCACCACTGGGAGTTGCGTCAGTAGAGGTTCCCCTTCTGATGGTTCCGGCAATAGATGTTCCACATCTGGAAGTCCCATCAGTGTAGATTTCACTGCTGTTGGTGCCACCACTGGAACATCCACTATTGAAAGTGTCATCACTTGAGGTTCCTCTACTAGAGGCCTCATCACTGGAGATTCCACTACCTGTGGTTACATCTGTAGAGGTTCCACCACTGGAGGTGCCATCACTAGAGGTTCTACCACTAAATGGGCCATCCCTGGAGGTCTCATCCATCTCAATGATCACCACCATGATGTCCACTGATCATGACAAACATCTTCTGGTTGTACATGCCACCTGTTTGTGCTCATCACCACGTGTGGCACAGTGGCAACCATGCCCGACCACTGCTTATTCAGACTCCTCCTAGACTTAAAATATGAATGGAATGGGGAAATGTGATCCACAAATCCAGGGATTAGTATGGAATTTGGGGAGGTACTTAAAACTTCACATCTCCCCTGGATGCGTATTGACATGTGTGACCCTGTATTCACATAGTTACATAGAAGATGATCTCTTACTACAGACCCTGAAATTTTTGGGACAAGTTTCCACGTTTGAGAAGCTCTTGTTGCTATTAGTCATGTTTGCCAGCTCCGTGCCGGCTGCTTTAGTTATTAATGGCATTAAGGCATTTGTGTGTGTGATATAATAGATCATTTTTGTCGTTTTGTGTTTAGTGCCATTACTGACCTCGTTAAGCGTATTATTTATCATGTGATTACATCTAATTACCGCGCTAATCGGAAAATCCTTTGGATTGCGATTTGTTATCCACTTTTTATTTTGATTACTATCCTAGAAAAATAGAAAGTCAGCAGCCAATGCGACAGGGTAATGATGTTCTGCAGCAGCTCAGGTGTCTACTATGAGGTTTTGCAGTGGTACTTGCTCATCTCCGATCATCTGCAAGCAGTGAAAGTAGTGGTGGCACAAATGTACCTTAAGATGCAAATCCCTTTAAGGGTGGGTTCTGCATTGGATGTGATACTGTAGTTGTTAGAGTGAAGCCCCTAAAGGACTATATGGAAATGGTGCAATGATCTGATCAGGAGGAAATTAGATGCCAGCAGTGGAAGATGAGGATGTTTATGTTGTAGGGAAAAGTGACCGTGTGATTGTACAAGGATTGTACAAGGATGGACAATGATGCATGTCAGGATTCTGGGGTAGTGGACCCACTGGACCACCGCGGAAGATGACGTAAGCCAACATCTGGGACCAGAGTCTAAGTGCTACCCGGTTTTCACCAGAGCCTCCCAGCAAAGCAGGTTGGACTTGCTGTGGCATGATGCCACCAGGTCGTTCCACATGTCCGCGGTGGCAACCAAGGCAAGGTACAAAGACGTTGAGCAAAATCGTAGTTGGGGACAGGCAGGAGGTCAGGACAGGCAGCATGGGATCAGAGTCGGGGACGTAGCAATAAGTAGGCAGCGGAGGAGCATAGTCAGGATGTGAACCGGGGTCACAATGTGCTGGCCCTTTAAAATTTCTGAAGCCGGCGCGTGCCCTAGTAGACAGGGAAGCGTGCACAGCCGGAGGACTGGGAACAGGAACGGGGAGAGGTAAGAAGCGCAGACGCTGAGACGGGTGAGCTTGCGACCTCAGATATGGGTCACGGTAGCATCGGTGACAATGCAACAAGGTGATATGACATGTTTCACAAATAACTAGAAAATATGAATAATAGTAACAAAAGGAAAGAAGTATGATGATCTTGCAGGAGACAATGGGGCAGATTCACTTACCCGGTCCATTCGCGATCCAGCGTCGCGTTCACTGCGGTGGATTCGGGTCCGGCCGGGATTCATTAAGGTAGTTCCTCCGACGTCCACCAGGTGGCACTGCTGCGCTGAAGTTCCCCGGAATGCACTGAACTACACCGGCCTATTCCTAGTGAAGGTAAGCGCGAGTCCCGCAACACTTTTTTTAAAAAATGCGGCAGTTTTTCCGAATCCGTCGGGTTTTCGTTCGGCCAGCGCCGATGCACCACAATCCGATCGCGTGCGCCAAAATCCCGGGGCAATTCTGGGAAAATCGGCGCAAATCGGAAATATTCGGGTAACACGTCGGGAAAACGCGAATCGGCCCCTTAGTAAATGACCCCCAGTGACTTATCCACTCAAGTGACCGTTGCACAGGACTGCATGTGACATTGCCAGCCTAAGCCTAGAGAACTAGATGGGTATACAGAAGCATATTACACAACAAATGAGATTGCAAATAACAAATGGTAACAGCAGGTAGAAAAGAGTATGCTGCCTTTCCAGGAGAAAGTGACTTATACACTGAAGTGACCATTGCACAGCACTACATGTGACATTGTCAGCCTAGAGAATGAGATTGATATACAGTAGTATATCCTACAGCATATGGGGTATTCAACATACAATAACAGCAGGAAGAGAGAAGTATGTTGATTTTGCAGGAGACAGTGACTTAACTGCTAAAAGGATCGTTTGAAAGCCTAGAGATACATGCAACATATTCAGCTGAGTACAGGTCTCCTACAGCACTTTAATAGAACAGTATATAATGTAAATGGTAACAGCAGATAGAGAAGAGTATGCTGGTTTTGAAGGAAACAGTGACTTGTCCACTCATGTGACAGTTAAGATTTGTGTGTGTCAGGGTCACTTTTATGTATACATTGTATATAGATTTAGAACAGTCTTCAGTCATTGATATGATCTAAATAACAACAGATGGGTAGGAGTATGCTGATTCTGTAGGCGGCAGTGACCAGTGATTGATAATTACATACAGGGAAGCAGGTGACGGGGTGAGTGTCATGAAATAGATCAATACCAAACAATCTAGTACCAATAAAGGCCATTTCTACTATATAATCAAAGCAGAAGCAGAGGAGTGTGTGGTTTCTGTAAGAGGCAGTGACTTATTCTCTTGCACATGTAAGTGATTACAGTTTTTTCCACCCGATTGGACGAAAGATGCCTAAAAATATATAATTTTTGTTTTTATTTTCATGACCCAAATACATAGACGCAGAGTCTGTAAAAACAGAATCCTCAATTTATGCACCTTGGTATTATGTTTGATTTTATAGAAATAAATTGGATCAGGAAAAAACATATAAACAACTTTGAACAACATAACCCAAAAAGATGCATGACCCTTCCTGGGACGTGGGCTGATCCCTGGATAAACAGTGTACAGTGCTAATAGTAATAGGCGTAGAGACTGAGGCCGAGGCTCGCTGCAGAGATGTCACCCTAGAAGAGTCTTTCGTAGGGCGACGAATGACAAAAAAGGAATAGCCTTTGAAGGGGGTGTGGCTTATAATAAAAGTAATGGCTACATTTATGCAGATCCCATTTCAAATTAGCAAGTCCTGACATAAAATTGACATGGATTCTGAAATCTCAACTGAATTCTGTCTTGATAGTATTAGCAGTGAGTCACAGCAGCTGCAAGACAACTGAAAACTATGGGGGGTGTATCATACGCTGGTACACGCTGCACCAGCATATGACGCGACGCCCTGCCCCTTGTTACTCACTGGACATATATCTGACCTCCTGAAAAATGTTGCTGGGGTTGCACCAGCACCAGGTCCAACCTGGCATAGAAAAGCGCCTTAGCCCTTGCCATTAACCAGCGCTGGCTATGGGTAGTGTGCAGGGACGGTTCATACCACTGAGCAGCTGGCCACGCCCCCATTCAAGCAACTCCACGCCCACTTGGTGTGGAGGTGGCATTAAGACAAAACAGGCACAATTGTGTGATAGATAGATTATTCTTACGCATCTGCCGGAAGACCAAAATTTGCCAAAATGCTGTCCTTGGATAGAGATTTTAATTCCATGATATTTGCACACACAGATTAATAAGGAAGGTCTTATTAATAAAGCTCATGGAGGTAATACTTCGACCTTTGCTGTCTGCTCAGTGATTATTTAATTGACTTACATCTGGCATAAGAAACCACCGGCAATCATCTGCTCCTGCCGAGAGGAGTTGAGCCAAGCCAAGCATTTTCCCTACAGTGGCCACTGCAGGACAAGCGTGATACTACACTCTGGCCACTCCAATGACTGACCATGTAGCACATTTTTCTCATGTGTTTCTGTTAGTTTCTGTAACTATCTCTCTACGCTACAAGGGAGAAGTTTCTTGAAGTAGTGAAATATCTACAATTTCCCATCTGGGAATTAATCCGTAGTGAGAGCATCTCTCTAATTATCCAGGTTTATCCCACAGACGGAATATCTTTCCTGTGATGTGCCCATGCGTTATCCCCTCATGAGATTATATCTCCAGCCTCCCCTCCGCTCTCTATGGTGGTTATCAGAATATTTCATTCACATATTATCTCTCTTTGAGAACAGAACATCTCACCATTAGCGAGGCTCAGGTCATAGCTCCGTGCCAGTGCGGAGGGCTCACTGACTGGCATCTACAAGATTGTAAATTATTCATAGAAAGCTGGGTATAACTAGTCTAATGGCTGCATCAGGGTGTATGGGGATAGAAATATATATCCTAAATCTATGGGCTATGTACGCCAGGGCCGGGCGTAGTAATAAACGATGTGCAGATCCCCACCGGATACATCAAATGGAGCTGGAGCCTATTGATGTATCCGACTGCGCCGGAGCAGTGGAGGGGTTATCATATGCCGACGCACGTGCCCCTTATTCTATATTGGCAGGGGTCTGATCCCTGGATCCTATAGAAGTGAAAGGAGCGCAGGTGAAGCTTGTGCACTTGGGCCCCATTTGGTATGCAGGACATTAGGGGATGTCCATGGATAGAGGGTCAGTATCAATCAAGGGACAACCCCTTTGTGGAGCATACTTATCATGTGACATCAACTAGTGGTATTTTTGAATAAAGTCGGGAAGGCTCATTGGATTTTCAAATCTTGATGGATGAATCTCTGATGGGGGAGCAAGTCTGATGTGTCCCTTACTGAATGTTTCTCGTCTCCAATCTTTCCATTTGGGTCAACGGGAGTGTCAATAGTAGTCCAGTCCAAAATGGTCCAGTCTATACACTCAGCTATTTTCAATATGCCATAGACATGGCAACACCTTTCATTTGGCCCAACTGTGAGAAGGGGGTCAATGGACCCCTTTTCTTGAGGTAAGTGTGGGCCTCCGAGGTGGGGTATTTGGCATGAGGCATTAGAATGTAAAAACCGGTGTCAATGGATCCATGTTCTCAAGATAAGTCTTGGCCCCCGAGGTGGGATATATGGCACATGGCCTTAGCAGGTAAAAAGGAGAACAGTGGACCCCTGTTCTAGAGATAGGTGAGGGTCTTTGAGGTGGGATATGTGGCACATGGCCTTAGCAGGTAAAAGAGGAGAACAGTGGATCCCTGTTCTAGAGATAGGTGAGAGTCCATGAGGAGGGATATATGTCATAAGGCCTTACAAGGTATAAAGGGGGTTAGCGGATAATAAATAAGTGTGGGCACCCAAGGTGAATGTTGCCATTGTTGGCAGAAAAGGGGGTCACCTCTGTTCTTGAGATAGGTGAGGGTCCCTGATGTGGGATATATGGAAAGGGGCCTTAGCATATAAAAAGAGGAACCTTTGTTCTCGAGATAGGTGAGGCTCCTCAAGGTGGAATATAGAGCATGAGGCCTTAGCAGGTGGAAAGGGGGTCAACAGACCATTGTTCACGAAATAGGTGAAGGTTCCCCAGGGTGGGAAATGTAGCAAAAGTTCAACCTTCTAGTAGAATAACCTTCTTTCTGAAGGGCCAGGATGATGATTGCATGATATCTTCCCTATCTGGCCATGAAGCGGCTCCATCCTCCTATTATGTCCCTCTCATCTTTGGCATATTATAACAGATATCTGGGGATGTTCTTCCCTCTATCTCCGGTGATATTTTATCTCCTGAAGTGACCTTTTTGCTCTGAGCATTTCGTTGCTTCCTCCGTGTAACCCTGAAATTCATCAAACCTTCTTACTAAACTAATTTCTAGATTGCTCTTCTTAGCCGTCGTGAATCCAGCTCTGGGCGCGACCTTTCCATGTCTTTGTAGTATATAGTATTGTAATCTCCCGCCGCTAAGCCACAGTATATATTCGGCATGTCCAATCTGTGTCATAGCTGCATTGGGTATGAATATCATCAGTTACTACGAGACAAGATCTTGATACGCCGCATGTTGCGAAGAGTTAGGAAACAGCTTTTTACTTATCCACAGGACACGTCTAGTATTGCAGGTCATTACCATTCATGTGCCTTATCAAGATCCGATTAAAGGGATTCAATGCTTTTGGTTAGCAACAGTCAAGCAATCCTGGTTTACCGCAGCTCAGCTTCTACTCTGACAAATGGGAACTGATCTGCAGGAACTCATGATGGCCACTATGTCGTGAACGGTGCTGTGTGATTACAGTTCTGTTTGCCATGCTAATTTTGGTAAGAACTGCTCCTTACATATGCTGATATTAATGACATATGCTAGCACAAATCTAAATACATGGCCTGTTTATATGGAGCTCCCTCTAGTGGTGACTTGAAGAAGTCAGAAATTGCTTAAAATTAAAAATACATTGGTGTGTTCCCTGCTAAGGAATATTATAAAACCATCACCACACATGTAACATCTGTGTCAGCGTAATCCTGGGTCAGTGGTGTGCGACTCGGGAGGCGCTGATTTTATCTCTGTGCTATGCTTGTATTTTAAAGTGTGAACACGGATTTTACTTGTTATACTGTTTGTTTGATTGATCACCACACTTGTTTTTTCCTGCAGCATAGCTTTGGTCCAGCGGTAGTTAACACCTGATGATTGACAGCCTGCGAACCACTAAACTGTTCCCTGTTCTGTCTGGGTCTCTAGGCTCTCGTCCAAATACACATGAGGCCGGAGCCTTGAGATCACATATTAGTTCTCTCTACCATTTTTTACCTCTAGTTAAAGAACTTTTCTTATCATCTCCAAACCTTCCTTGTGACTTGTACCTTTGATTTCTGCTTTCATGACATTCAGCTTGTTATTCAACCACTCTCCTGTCTAGTGATTTGGTACTGCGCTGCCCTCTCTGTTGTGACCTGGGTCTGTCGACTTTGTCTGTTTGTGTTGTTGGTTGTGTAGTAGGGAGGGACTGTCTTCTAGTTTCCCTGTACCACCTAGGGTACGTGAGGCAAGCAGGTAGTGTCTTTGGTGATTTTACTTGGGTCTTGTCTGTGTCCCTATATCTGTGTCCCTATATCTGGTCCCCGCATTCTGCAATTATGAATCTTTGTAGATGATGTATACAGAGGTGGGTGTTCCCTTTAAGATATTACTGACTACTCAAAGCATGGGCCCAATTTATAATTTTAGCAAATAATAAAGATGGATTATGTGAACATATACATCAGTATTAGGTTTTATGGAAAGCCTTATCTGCGTGTGTGATGGGTGTCATGGCGGGAGGAGGGGTGCAGAGCTGATTGACTGTCACACGGGAGAGCTGGCTGTCAGGATCGCTTCTGTACCTGGAATAAAGTTGCCAGTTCAAAGATTTCCTTTCCTTTTTATGGAGTAGCGGGAAAATATGCTGACATTTTACTGGTGTAAAACAAATCATTATCATCGGGGCTGGGAATATCTATACACTGCAGCAGATATATATAGATTTCATAGAGGCAGAGGGTACAGGGAGTATATAATGAAGGAAACATCTGAGCGGGGGGCCGCGCTGTGGCAGGTGGGCTCACACTCATTGAATTAGAATAATACATACACTGCATGGTTGTATGGATAGATGGATATGATAGGTCAGTGATTGATGGATAGATGACAGATATATTTTAGATATGAGATAAATGATAAAAATGAATAGTAATGGTGCACTTTTATCATGCGCTGGTGACTGTGCTGCACCCGGCCTTGCATCTCTTCACGTCCACTTGGCATCGAGGGGATGCAATTCTTGTCCATGTGTAAACATAACTTAGGAGAGTTTTGGAGCTCTACACCAATCAGCTGCTGGGGCGGCATACAGGTGGCGTAAGGAGGGACTGTCTTCTAGTTTCCCTGTACCACCCAGGATACGTGAGGCAAGAAGGTAGGGTTTTTGGTGTTTTCACTCTTCTCTGTCTGTGTTCATATATTTCATATATTTTGCAATTATGAATCTTGGTGGCCTAAAGGGGAAAAGAAATGCAATTCTTGACCGTATGTGTAAACATAATCCTATGAGAGTTTTGGAGCGCTACACCAATCATCTGCCGGGGCAGCATATCGACAGCTAAACTCACATGTGACTTCCTACAACAGCTTCTTAAAGACTTGGCACAGTGATTTCGTATATATCTGTGTTTTCTGCTGTGCCTTGCTACGATTCTGACCTTTGCCTACAACTTGACCATTCTTTTTTTGCCTTATGATTTTGTACCTCGCCGCCATCATGGTTGTGACCAGATTAGTTTCACCTTGTTATCTGTCTGTGTTTTTTTCTGCCTGTTTCTGATTTGCATCCACTTCTGTTTTTGTGCAGTAGTCACATGCAATTTAGATCAAGGGCCGACAAGTAGGCAGGGACAGAGGTTGTATGAAGCTCAGGTCCCACACCTTTCCACTACTGGCATGGCAATCGATGTGAGATAGATAGGTAGGTAGATAGATGAATACATGGGTTTGATAGATAATTCATTCTGATGAATTCACATTGACAAGATCAGAAGGTTTCGCATTGAATTTGATATTTTGTAAACACTGGATGATCTGATCAAGGTGACTGTGACCCTGACGTGTCATGTGTATTGATTTTCTGCTTTCTCTTTTATTCTGTTTTTATGTTTCTGGTATGAAAATAGCTCTTAATAAATCCATGCACTTTGATAGAAAACTGAGCTATTTTTTAGCTAACTAGTTGATAGATAAATAGATGGATGATAGATATATAAACAGATATGACAGATAGATGATAGACAGATAGGAGATAGATAGATAGGAGATAGATAGATAGATAGATAGATAGATAGATAGATAGATAGATAGATGATAGATAGGAGATATAGATAGATAGATAGATAGATAGATAGATAGATAGATGATAGATAGGAGATATAGATAGATAGATAGATAGATAGATAGATAGATAGATAGATAGATAGATAGGAGATAGATAGATAGATAGATAGATAGATAGATGATAGATAGGAGATAGATAGGAGATAGATAGATAGATAGATAGATAGGAGATAGATAGATAGATAGATAGATAGATAGATGATAGATAGATAGGAGATAGATAGATAGATAGATAGATAGATAGATAGATAGATAGGAGATAGATAGATAGATAGATAGATAGATAGATAGATAGGAGATAGATAGGAGATAGATAGATGGATAGATAGATAGATAGATGGATAGATGGATAGATGGATAGATAGATAGATAGATAGATAGGAGATAGATAGATAGATAGATAGATAGATAGGAGATAGATAGATAGATAGATAGATAGATAGATAGATGGATAGATAGGAGATAGATATATAGATAGATGGATAGATAGGAGATAGATAGATAGATATGAGATAGATAGATAGATAGATAGATAGATAGATAGATAGGAGATAGATATATAGATAGATGGATAGATAGGAGATAGATATATAGGAGATAGATAGATAGATAGATAGATAGATAGATAGATAGATAGATAGATAGATATGAGATAGATAGATAGATAGATAGATATGAGATAGATAGATAGCTAGATAGATAGATATGAGATAGATAGATAGATAGATAGATAGATAGATAGATAGATAGGAGATAGATAGATATGAGATAGATAGATAGATAGATAGATAGATAGATATGAGATAGATAGATAGCTAGATAGATAGATATGAGATAGATAGATAGATAGATAGATAGATAGATAGATAGATTTTAGAGATAGATAGGAGATAGATGCTTTCCGCTGGCAGGGATAATCAGCTCCTATATACAGCAGCGCCGCTGATCTCTGTATACTCATCAGGTTGTGACATCAGAATGTGATGTTTCTATGACTCGCCCATTGACGTATCTTATTTGTACATAGTTGGGATTTATGGGAGGGATAAACTGTACTGAGGCTGCACAGATACGGTGTCAGGCAGACCACGCTCACGTTGTGTAAACCGCCCACCTGCACAAAGTAAGGGCTTATCCTCCTGAAATTGCATACACAGATGCACAGCGTCGTCAGGGGCTTCTTTATGCGGCGGTATATAAAACCGCAGCCGCACGCCACCGTGCGCACACATAAAGCGCCAGCGCAGGCGAGACGTATGACATGGCACACATGGAAGCACAATCTAGTAATTATACAGCCCCTAATCCATCATGCACGCACATTAATAACAGTACGCCAGGCGAGCACCGCGCCACCGCTTTTCACTGTTCATTATCAGCTGCAGATCTCACGCCTTCCCCCGGGAGCTCCGAAAACATTGGATACAGACATCAAGGCTTAATCCTGAAAATAAAACTCATCTGAAGATCACGGGAAGGAGGGGAATAATATGGTGCGCCTCACCTGCTGTCATGGCAGGCAGAATACTCAACACGACCCGCTGACCCGTTCGACCCTAGTTGGAGATATCTGAACAATGGGAATTTGCTGCACATGGCCACCACTAGATGGCGCTAAAGAGTTTGGTGATTTGGAATTCAGTATTCATTCTGTATACAGAAATTTCCTCCTAGTGGTGACTAAAGGGAGACAACAATTTACAATTTAGAGGTGTTGTCCATAATTTTTAAAATTAATGTCTAAAAACCCTCCGCCCATTTGCTGAGCGGTCAGATACCGTATTTTTTGGACTATAAGGCGCACAATCAATAAATGCCTGCTACGACAATTCATATAAATTCATATAAGTTCATATATAAGGCGCACCGGTTTATAAGGCACACCGGACTATAAGGCGCACCTTTGATTTCTGAGAAAATTAAAAGATTTTTTGTGCGCCTTATACTCCAAAAAATATGGTAATTGTGATGCAGGAACAAGAAGAATCTTGACCTAGTGCCCAATCCTATGACCTTGTCCATTGCTAATCTCCTCTTCTTCTGGTCCTCAATAACTTTTAGGATCATCGCCCGACAGTAGCACTTATAGTCCAAGAGTAGGGTTAGAAAATAGGGAATTATGCTTTTTGGGCTTTGTCCTACCAGTTTTGTGAAGATAGGCAACTATAAAACAGTTTTCTGTAGTTGCTGACTACAAAGAGGCTTTGTGTAGTCAGACCCGCCTTCCACATTTTCAAAAATTATTGTACGTAACATGTGGTTAAAAATACTCCAGGACTGCAGCATCAGACTACACAAGGTTTCTTTACAATCTGTTGTACCATGGAGACACATAGCTGCCTCATTGGACCTGCATACAAAATTTTGGAAAAGTTTTGTATTTCTGACAGTTTTTTGGTTTATTTTATATGCTTGGTTGTGTTTTGAGTGCAGATTATTATTAGAGCTGATCTCCTGCCGCTGATAGCGTGAGCAGGGTGCAATGCCCGCTTGATCACCTTCACCACCCGAGGCCCTTGATGTTCTACTACGCCAAGGTGCGCACGGGAGTTAATGTGCATAATAGAAATGATGGTTGAGTTTGATTTCCCGTCAGCACAGAGCACTGGGGGAGAGGACGGTTGCCTATGAGATGTCACAGAGTGCGGGGGGAATGACATCACACTGTGTTATTTGTTCTCTGCCGGAACGTGATATTTATCTCACCTGAACTTGTCCCTCTTGTCCTCCGAGTCCTCTCTGGATAATATTTATGTGATTAGACCAGCAGGGAGCCGAGAGCTCATCCTGAGCCTGACAGACTGATAACGCTTCAGAAATTTTCCCATATAAATTATATGAACTGGTTAAAGGGGAATTGGATGTTTGATGATCTTTCTACAAGGCACATTCTATATCCATCGCACAGCCAGGGTCATACTCTGTCATTACTGGAAAGATCTGTGTAGAATTTCAGTAGAGGTCTACTGACATGGTATTGCCTCCCTTATAGAATAACAAATTTCTCTTGGAAATACATGGATAAATTGAGTGTAAAGAGGGCCATACCTCAGCAACAGTTATATATTGGGCAAGTGTTTATAAAGTATAATGTGCCCTTGGTTTCTTAGTATTTTGGTACTGGTTTCTGTGCAGTTCTGGGTTTTTGCTTAGTAACAGACTACAACTAAACTTTGTGTAGTCAGATCCTTCCGCCACGCCCACTTCTTCCTGTACCTATTTCCTTGTGACTAATAATGTTTTGATAAATTAGTAGGTGCCCTTGAATCCTTAGTACTTTAGTACTGGTTTCTGTGTTGGTCTAGGTTTATCCACAACTTAACTTTGTGTAGTCAGATCCTGCAGCCTGGGCCACTACTTTTTGGACTTTAATCTTCGTGACTAGTAATGTTTTGGTTTATTGATTCCTTAGTATTTCAGTACTGGTTGCTGGGAAGGTCTTGCTTTCGCCTTAGTAACAGACTACAACTAATCTTTGCATACAAGTGTTTATAAAGTATAATGTGCCCTTGGTTTCTTAGTATTTCAGTACTGGTTTCTGTGCAGTTCTGGGTTTTTGCTTAGTAACAGACTACAACTAAACTTTGTGTAGTCAGATCCTTCCGCCATGCCCACTTCTTCCTGTACCCATTTCCTTGTGACTAATAATGTTTTGATAAATTAGTAGGTGCCCTTGAATCCTTAGTACTTTAGTACTGGTTTCTGTGTTGGTCTAGGTTTATCCACAACTTAACTTTGTGTAGTCAGATTCTGCAGCCTGGGCCACTACTTTTTGGACTTTAATCTTCGTGACTAGTAATGTTTTGGTTTATTGATTCCTTAGTATTTCAGTACTGGTTGCTGGGAAGGTCTTGCTTTCGCCTTAGTAACAGACTACAACTAATCTTTGCATACAAGTGTTTATAAAGTACAATGTGCCCTTGGTTTCTTAGTATTTCAGTACTGGTTTCTGTGCAGTTCTGGGTTTTTGCTTAGTAACAGACTACAACTAAACTTTGTGTAGTCAGATCCTTCTGCCATGCCCACTTCTTCCTGTACCCATTTCCTTGTGACTAATAATGTTTTGATAAATTAGTAGGTGCCCTTGAATCCTTAGTACTTTAGTACTGGTTTCTGTGTTGGTCTAGGTTTATCCACAACTTAACTTTGTGTAGTCAGATCCTGCAGCCTCGACCACTACTTTCTGGACTTTCATCTTTGTGACTAGTAATGTTTTGGTTTATTGATTCCTTAGTATTTTAGTACTGGTTGCTGGGAAAGTCTGGCTTTCGCCTTAGTAACAGACTACAACTGATCTTTGCGTAGTCAGATCCTGCAGCTGTGCCCCCCTTGTCCTGTAACCATTTCTTAGTGACTAGTACTGCATTTGTTTGATTGATTCCTTAGAATTTTCGTATTGGTTTTTGTACTGATCTAGGTTTTTGCTTAGTAACAGACTACAACTGTTCTTTGCGTTGTCAGATCCCACAGCCATGCCCCCTTCTTTTTGTCTTTTTTTCTTTGTGACTAGTAACCTGATTGGTATTTATCCTTAGTATAATAGGACTGGCAGGGCCGCCTCCAGGTTTCAGTAGGCCCTTGGGTGACAGAGCCTCAGTGGGCCCCTTTGCAGTGAACTCATGTGGCGACATTAAACGTATAAAAACTAAAACACTCTCCTGTTCCCTTAAATATTCCCTACTTTATCATACCAAATCGCCCTGTCATGGTTATTTTATATAAAGCCCCCCTCACCATCTGTGGATTCATTAGATACAGCCTCCCTCAACCTCATGGGTTTCTTATGTACAGCCTTATGTGGGGCCCCCAGCAGCTCTGGGCCCCGGTAATTGCCCAGGTATGCCCAGCGCTGGCACCGGCCCTGACTACTGGTTTCTGGGAAGGTCTGGCTTTCGACTTAGTAACAGACTACAACTAATTTTTGCGTAGTCAGACCCTGCAGCTGTGCCCCCTTCATCCTGTACCCGATTCTTAGTGACTAGTAATGTTTTGGTTCATTGATTCCTTATTATTTTAGTATTGGTTTCTGTCCAGGTGTAGATTTCTGCTTAGTAACAGACTACAACAAATCTTTGTGTAGTCAGATCCCGCAGCCGTATCCACTTGTTTCTAAACTCTTTTCTTTGTGACTAGTAACTGGATTGGTATTTATCCTTAGTATTTTAGTTCTGGTTTCTGTGCAGTCCTGGCTTTCTGCTTAGTAACAGACTACAACTTAAATTTGCGTAGTCGGATCCTAAAGCCGTAGCTACTTCTTTCTGTATCCTTTTCTTTGTGACTAATAATGTTTCGATATGTTTCTTTGTGACCAAAAATAAATATAATGTTGTTATATAATTATGACTTCAGGATCAGGTTTGTTTGTAGTCTTTTAGCATGGAGACACATAGGTCTGCATTGGAGCTGTATACAAAAAAACATAGAAATTTTATTTAAAGATATTTAGTTTATGCACCGAACTTTATTGGCTGATCCCCATCTTTGGGTACCGTATAGGTCCTCATGGCTATACTTCATGGCCACCTACCCAGGTACACTATCCCAGATAGGTCACAGACAGATTTTCTATATGAGTATAGCTACAAAACAAGACATGATACGTAAGCTGATTCATGCACATGTCAGAGGGTATGGAGAAGCCGCTGATATGTTGATATAAGGGAACACGGGACATCTGTTATAGATGTACAAGACATCTGGAATAGCTGAGCGATGCCAATACATCCCTGGCACCGACAGTCTTCATAATGCACACATTTCATATCTCACATGGGTGCTGCATATCCTTTAATCAATGAAAAGAGGTTCTGCAGCAGCAATTAAGATATTGGGGGTCATTTACCAAGGGCTCGATTCGCGTTTTTTGTGACAGGTTATCCGAATATTTCCGATTTCCGCCAATTTTCCCTGAATTCCCCCGGGATTTTGGCGGACGCGATCGGATTGTGGCACATCGGCACCGGCATGCACGCAATGGAAATCGGGGGGCATGGCCGTAAAAAAACCCGACAGATTCGGAAAAACCGCCGCATTTTAAAAAAAAAGTATCGCTTGACGCGCGCTTACCTTCACCCGGCGGAGGACGGTGAACTTCAGTGCAATCCGACAAACTTCAGCGCAGCAGCGACACCTGGTGGACATCGGGGGAACTGCCTTAGTGAATCCCGTCTGGACCCGAATCCTCCGCAGAGAACGTGCCACTGGATCGCGAATGGACCGGGTAAGTAAATCTGCCCCAATATGTAAATTATTTAACTGGGACTTGTATATATGGGTGATATATGGTTTTCCATGAGAGGGGGAGGGGTGAACTATTCTATATATAGAGCCCCAGTACCCCTATAATGAGTCTGATATGAATAACCCCCCAGCCGCATCTAAATATAGGTGAATTACCCTGAGTGATACATTATAGGTTTCACCGTTTTGATGTGCTAAGCCCAAAGCTCAAGCACTCATCCTATAATTGGATTTATAGGAACGGGTATTAATAGAGCATTAAATTACTTCTCATTCATTCCATATAATTGTTTATTTGAAATGCAAATAGAAAAGCATCCAGAAAGAAGAGCGGGAAACCCCATAGGAACGCACTGGGATGTTGGTTTTTTTGGAGCATGGTGACACGTGTAATGCATGTGTCGTGTACATAGACAAATCCTATTATTACTAGTAATGTATGGCCTATATAAGAGAAAAGCTACATTATAGGGCAGAATCAATGGTTACCGTTTTGTGTTCACAGCTCCCATGCACACTCATGTGTTTCCAGGGTTTACAGGTTATCAACCAAACAATGATACATGGATGGGTAGAGGTCGATAGTAAGACGGCATGGGAGCAGTAGACAAAGCTTTGCCAAGTTATTTTTGGAATATTTTTAATTCTTACGAACCAAAGTACCTGTTGTCTTTAGAGGGTTGGACTCTTCTTTGGGATCTGTAGGACAATACACAGGATGGTGCAGGTTAGGTGGTCTTTGGTTACTCCAAGATCAGACAAATATGATGTTGATACCTTAAAGCCACTAAAACGGTTCTGACCTATCGAGGACTCCATAGTATTCTGAAGGGGTCCTATGTTATCTGGCTTCAAGACACTATCAGGAGGACCTTCAAGTCCTGTAACTTGTGACGTAGAGTCTCCATGGATCTGACTCCTCTTTCCAATGGATCCCACCATG
Source organism: Engystomops pustulosus (assembly GCF_040894005.1). NCBI lineage: Eukaryota > Metazoa > Chordata > Amphibia > Anura > Leptodactylidae > Engystomops > Engystomops pustulosus. Next base: position 12,530,424 of record NC_092419.1, on the reverse strand, counting down.
TTCGATTGAACTGGGATTCAGGGATTTTGGAGCAAGGGTTATGTACTTGATCCCTTCGTCTTGGTCTGTAGAGCATTACTGAACCATATTTTCAGTGTGACTAGTGAATTCTCCTGCTGGTAGAGGCTACATCCATTAGGGGGCACTGCTGCCATGAAGGGGGGGTAGTTCATTTTTACAAGGTCGGTGGTTTGTGTCATAGTAACACCCACATGATGCCACCGGCATCCGTGGTGTCCTAGTAGGACATTGAAAAGAGCATCACTGCGTCATTTTTAGCTTGTGTTCTTCCCATAATGCATCTGGTCTGCAGCACCGCCACCGTTAAACTGAGGTATTGCACTTATTGATAAGGTTTTGCATACAAAGTTGCTAATTTATAGAGGTTATGAATGAAGGACATATACATTGCATTGTATATGATCCAGGCCTCCAGACATCCATGACTCAGTACAGGCCTCGATGACGCTCAAGTGAGAATTGTTTCCTTAGAACAACAAGATGACAAAGCTTTAATTAACCTAAGGGGGCAGCTAAAAACTGAATAGGCAAGTCATGAGCTGTCGTCTTGCCTTGTTATGGCACTCGTGCCGCCATCGTTGCCCGCTCTGGTGTAAATTGTTGAGCGAAGCATCTTCCAAAGTCAGCGGAGTGGCTACACCTGAACGCGGACCTGTGGGATTATTAGTCGCTTTTATGAATAAATATATGCTGAGCCTTGGCGTTTCTCTACCGCGTGTGAACGACCTTGATGAAAGTGAGCGTCTGACTGGCTGATGTAGGTTCTAGCTTATTTGCACTTCATTAGGGAATAAGCTCTGGTGACATTATCCACGGCTAAAAAATATAGAGAAGGATCGATGGCCGTGCCTGGAGACTTCAATGAACACAGCTGACAGATGTTTGATGGGCTTAATCCAATTACATGGCTTGCCCCGCTCACGACTCAGCTAGATATTGGCTCATTTATATTGTAGAGGGAGAAATACCAGAAAACTAATACAAATTCCAGGCTGACCAGCCACGTAGTCGTTGACTTTCCCTTTTTGTTTCCAGGGTCGGGAAGTAAGAGATCTCCTTATGGTGACTGCCAATTATGGCCACCATGTAGGTGTGTAGAGTCTTATAGCCATGGGCGCTCCACTAGGGGATTCTGGGAAAATAAGCAAAGTTTTCCACTCCTCGAAAGAACATCACGCCTCCATTAGCCACCTTGAATGCAGCAGCACCCTTGATATCAAGAATGACCTTCAGGAAGCCTCTTGACATGATGCGGGATTAAAACCAAACCAGTATATCTATTCCAGAAGGAACAGACTCCCAATTGTAGACAACGCTGTATGATGTCTCCCCCGGGTTGGGTCCCTTCAGTACAGCGTTAGAAACTGGTTTGGCTGAGTGAGAGGCTTGTGATTAGGGACAGGAAGTAAGAGTTCTCCTTACGTAGATTGACAATTAAGGCCACCATGTAGGTGTGTGGAGTCTTATAGACATGGACGCTACACTTGGGGATTCTGGGAAAATATGCTGAGTTTTCCGGGATGGGATAAGGAACACCACGCCTCGATTAGCTACCTTGAACGCAGAAGGAACAGACTCCCAACTGTAGACAGCACTGTTTCCACCTTGTTGGGTCTCTTCAGTACGGCGTAGGGAACTGGTTTGGCTGAGTGAGAGGCTCGTGTCTTCCTGAACAATGAAGTCTAACATACTGTTGTAATTGTTCTCCTCTTAGTGCCACACAATAATATTGCCCATTTCTGTGCCACCTGTAGTCCACCTTAAGCCCTTACTTGCAGTAGTAAAATTGCTCCTCTAAATGCAACTGACTGTAACTGCTCCCCCTTTAAGCCCTACATAATAATAGTGCTTACCTTAATACCCAAACAGTAATACTGGGGACTCTGGACTCAGAGATGAGAGACAGGACAGTAAGCACTAAAATGAACCCCCAAACTGTCACCTGCCTGCTTGCCTCTGCATATCCTAAGTAATATGGGGCACCTAGAAGATAGTACCTCCCTACACCAAAATGAGGACACGAAACAAAACTCACAAATAACATAGAAGAATAAAGAGCAATCTGGCTCACAACTGAGGACATACAGCATAAACTCCCAGGATAACTAGAAATTCAGAATAGTAATAAAAGCAAACAAGGACTAAAGGGCCAGCAGAAAATATAACTAGCATAGTACTTGATATAAGCCTGATATATATGTATGAAACCTGATAGTCTCCGGCCAAGCTGACTGGAGCAGGGCTTTGTCCATAGCAGGAAGTTAAAGGTGTTTTCCCACCCTCAAGTTGGATAGGGCCTAACTTGCTAATCAGTGGGGGCTTCAGTGATGAGACCCCAAAAGATCACAAATGTGGAGGTCTCTGTCCGATTCCCCATTTTCATGATCCCTGTCCAACCCCTCATTCTCGTGATCTATGGGGTCCCATCACTGAAACCCCCACCGATTAGCAAGTTAGGCCCTACGCTTGGTGGGAAAACCCCTTTAACTATTTCTAGGCAAGAGCACAGCTGCAGTGAGATTAGGTGTGCAATTAGTCTCAACCACAGCCAGCAACATAAAACACAGTTCACACTAGAAATGTTGAACAAAAACAAAAAAGAATACACTGGCACAGATGTAACAACTATATTTTAAAGGATTTGGCCACATGACTTTACTGCCTTGTGGATAATCCCCGAATGTTCATCAAGTGATTCAGCTGTCCTGTTACTTATTTTTGTACTGTGTGCAGACTCTCCGTGATTCTTTGTTTACATTGCTGTGCCCAGTGAGAAGAGAGACATAATGGGAGAAGCCATGAGGACGAGGTGGAGCAGTGAGAGAGAGGAAGTTGTGTATATATGCCCCGGGCCGTATGGGAAAGACAAGAAAAGGATGAAGCTATTAAAGGAGGCTATCAAAGACACAGGTACATATACATGCAGAGGCATGGCTAAGGGAAGAGATTTATTAAAAAGTGTCCAACTGCTTTAATCTCCAAATAGTAATAGGGCCCCAAGCCCCTGTCAAGTCCTAAAAAGTAATATTGTTAATTTTATTTTCTTACACAGTAGTGCCCCGGACTGTAACAGTCATTGTTTGTGCCTCATGAAGTGGTATTGATCACCCCCTTCAAAAATATCAACTTTATGCAAATGTTGGGTCTTGAAGTCAATGCCATTGTTAAAATGTTCAACTGGACAAGGATAGTCATGAAAGAAGAGTTTGTTTTGCATATGGAGTTGGGAATGTGCTCTAGATGCCCAGTATTAGTGATGGCACTGGTGGATACCCAAGCCTCACCAATGAATGAGAATATTATACACATACATTCACTCGGAATTTCCCGGGAATTCTCAGAAGAGGCCGGCTGGGAGAGCGCTCCTGACTTCTTGGTGCTCCACGATACACCTTCCTTCTCACCACCGTCTTCCCTCAAAAGTCCCTTTTCTAATTTTCTATGCAGCTCATGTGACAAAAACACAGAATGTATCTCTGTTAGATCCCGGGAGAATAGATTTATTTCTTCATTTTCGCACATGGCTGGGCAGCTCGACTATCTGAAAAAAAAAATCTAATTAGGGAACAGCTTTTCTGTCACTGAGAATGTAACAGAACCCCATGTACACTTGTAAACAGAAGCAAATAGTCATTGTTAGTTTGTTATTTCCTTATAATTAATGGCCCGAGGCTGACCTCAGCGGAAAACAGTCCTGAACTCTCCAGCCCTACTGTATGGCATGTATGACGGATAGCTGTAGGGCTCCGACGGAGAAGGCAGCAATGGGTAACGTAGAGATGAAGAACGATGGGTTGGAATCAGTCCAAGAGCTTTTAAGGAATCAATGTGTGATGGCTCCAATGCTATACGGAATTTTTTATTTGTAACTTTTTTATGGAAATTGAACCAATTAGAGGGTCTTGGGTTTCCGGTATAGGTGGAGAAATAGATGCAGGCAGTTAGACTAGAGCTATCCACCCACATGGATTATTATAGCTGGAAGCCATCGAGGAGGGTGTTCTTTAATGTGACACTTCTAGCACACAGCTGTGTTGTGCCTGATACAAGGCCTGAAGGGGAGTGACTGATATATCCATTTGCAGTTCTGTTTCTCACCATTTAGTTTGTGAAAATTTCCTTGGCTGATTGGAGAACCTCCCATTTTCTATTGTTGCAAATGCACGGATATTGCCAGTTGGTTGCCTAAGTTATTGTCCTAAATTTAGCCATTGATTGGTGGAAAATAAAAGTCCCCATGGAGAAGAAGTGTTAACGAAGGCAAAGGTCATGACCAGGAAGGTAATTAGAAGGTAAGAATAGAATCGAAGGCCAGAGCCAGAAGAAAAGTTGAAGGTGTTGGGCAAATCATCAAAGGATAAAGCCAAGGTCTAGGTGAGTCAGGACTCAAGTTCAGGAACAGCTGTAAGATCAAAACCCAAAACAGAATGAGGGCCAAGGGTGAGGTTGAAGGTGGTGCAAAGGGTGGGGTCATACCTAGGGCCTGAAACATTAGAAGGTCTTTAAGGTCTCTCCTCCCATACAACGAGGCCAATGTTATGAATTATAGTACAAATTCAGGGGCCCAATGGCTCCAAGTTACAGATCTCATAGAGAAAAACCATACCCCTCTTGTGGAGGTCTTCAAGAGAGGGAGATCTCCTTCGAGCAAGGACCTTACAACCTTCCAATGGAGGAGTAACTTGATGCTAATGGTCCCCAATACAGAATATGTCACATCCTCATATATTGGGAAGGAACACCACAATCGGTACACTAAGGCTCATGGGCTTGGCACAATTGGCACGCTAAGGCTCATATTACCAAGCCCTCTGAATCTGTGGTTGTTTAATACCTTCAGAGATAGAGAGATCAGGATACGAATGGGAATATCAATGGGAGACCCCCTCACCTGTAATCTAAGTGCTGAACTGAATGAAGAAGGAAAGGTAAGAACTGTAGGAAAGACCAAACCAGTGGAGGGCCCCAATTTCTGAGCTAGCACCGTTCCGAAAATGATGGCATATCCCAGTGATGGCGAACCTATGGCACGGGTGCCAGAGGTGGCACTCGGAGCCCTTTTTGTGGGCACCCAGGCCCTCACCCCAACACAGGAGAAAACCTTGAGTCCTAGCTGGCAGATCCAATAGAGCCCAGGACGTGTCATGCTCAGCGCTATTTGGCTGCCAAGACTAAAGGAGGAGCAAGAAGGTGTGGATAGAGATGGATTGTTATTGGAGCTCTTGCTTTGGGTCCCCTGATCCTTCCTCTTCAGGGCACCCTGGAGGGAAGCTACAATCCAAATTTCTCCATCTTTCTATTATATTGGTGAACTCAGGACGCCAATACGATTAAAACCTGTGATACACCAGGGATCAATCACTTACTGCTTAAATTGTCATGTTGGCACTTTGCAACATATAATTGGGTTTTGGTTGTAGCTTGGGCACTCTGTGTCCAAAAGGTTCGCCATCACTGGCATATCCTAACAATGTGCCATTTGCTCATGTAAATGAGAATAACCCTTTAAGGTCAGATGTCTGAATTCTTCTAAACATATTCAGCTAAATTTGAGTCTCGTGGGACGTGTGTAAAAAGCACTGTCCTCAGTAAAATGGCAGAGGTTGCTCCTTTTTGTGAGTAGATTTCATCACCGCATAAAAGCCGATTGCCTCGCACACAAAATAAAAGGCTATTTAGATGTCCGTGCCATTAAATGGGAGAGGAACTTTTATTCAGAGGAGAGCGCTGGCAGATGGCCCGGGAATACTGGAGAAGCTGGCATTTACAATAATTACTATTGTGTGTTGGAATCGAGAGGTAAATATCCATCACTAGCGAGACAAGCTGACAGTGGTGGACCTCCGGGCTTACAATAATAGGGGTCCGGTGAGACTTCTCCTCTGTTTGTACATTCAATGGAAAAGTGAATACATAAGTAAACAACACACCCAGATAAAAATGTCGGGTTGCTGTAAAACTCTGTGTGATCTCCTAGGAGGATCTTGATGATTAGAGATGTGGTCTGTTGCCTCCAAAGAGGATAAAATATTTCCACCGCTGTCCTATCAAACCGCTTTCAGAGACTTCCGTTGGGTAGTGAACCTCTTCATGAGAGATCGTTGACTTCTAGACATGTCTCTACAAAGCATTCAAAGACGTTTGATGGGGGTCACATCATTGGAATAAGAGAAGCAGGTCAACCTGCCATCCAGGTCAACCTGAGCGAGCCACTAGGAGATGTTTGGTGCAGTGATTACGGAGTGGTTTGGGTTCGGACAACTTAAACAGACCACCAGTAGGGAGCCAATCATCTAACACAGGCAACGCTTTCATCTGCTCCTACATCCAGGCACTGGGATGAAGGAAGTTTGGTCTGAGGGCTTCCATCAAGTGACATCCACCATTGCTTTGGTTCACAATGGTGTCATGAACGAATAACTTGGACTTAAGCCACGTGATCCAACTCTACCTACATGCCATCGCCCAAGTTCTCTTTACCCAGCAAGCTTTTAGATTTTTCAAAGACACTGGTGACCTTTTGAAACATTGAGGCTTCTTTATACGTATGATGATGGCCAGGGTCAGACTGGGTTTCCTTAGGCCCACCAGAGAACATCAATTTGGGGGCCCACTCACTATCCCCCAGGAAAAATACTCTAGCAGCCTCCAAATTATGGTGTTTTTGGATGGACCTCTGGGGTTCAGTATTGGGTTGAGCAGGGGCCCACCGGAGGATCCTCTGGTAGTCTGGTGGGCCAGTCCGACACTGATAATGGCATTCACAGGGAGAATATATTGGCCCTCTACAATGGTTTCTACTTTCGGCATCCAGGTTGACCCATGTTCTAGTTCTTCCATCACCTATTGGCTTACAGATCTTCTGTAATGAGGAATCCTTAACAATTATTTGCCTCCTGGCATCCATCGAGATGGGACAAATCTGGGTTGTGCCCTCTGTCTCCTCTCTTGGCAGTATTCTGGTCCTCCTATGAAGTAACCGAAGTATACTTTGGTGGACACTCCAATGGGGCACGAAGGTTTAATGACCTCTCCACATTCAGGCCAAGGATTTTCTCCAAAACCATGTGCCTAAGATAGAGGACACTTCACCTACAAGGCTATATGTTTAGTACGTCTGTGGCCCAGGAGTCTTCTTTATAGATTAATGGGAGCATAGACCGTTGCTTTTGAGGATTTGGAGTCCAAGGTGGTTTCTTAAAGGTCCCACACGTGAAGCAATGCGACATCACGAGCCTGAAATAGATCACAGTCTACTTCAGATTTTCTCGAGCTCGACAGACATTTGATTCCTCTAATTTGTAGGTCAATGGTATTGCGCCTCGTGGGATAATTATATGCATATCATTTCTTCATGGGTTTCACCTTTAAGCGGAAGAGAAATGGTCCGGGGTGGTGGACCATGGATGAGGAAGCGCGAGGTGCCGCAGCAATCATCTCTCACCATCTGTTTTCTGCAACCTCCATGTACAGATCCCATCACTCCTCCTCTATGGATCAGTGGTCATCACGTCAGGCTCAGTTAAACCTCCATCCCTCACATCATGACGAGATCATACGTGGACATGGAGTGAGCCGGGGCGGAGGAGGACCCAAGAAGAAGAGCTTCTAATACAAAGCCATGGCGCGTCATCTGGCCTCAGCTCGGGCGACCTCCCTTCTGATGTCACATTCGGCACACTCGCTTCTCCTTGGAGTAGGGGTGGGGACGGCCGAGCATCTGCCAGATGGAAGGATTGATGAAAGAGACGGCATCATTGTATTCAGAAATGTGTCTTCAAAGCCCAAGCTCTCGGCTCTCTCTCTCCAAGAGTGGAATATACCACGGGGGATTGTGGGCCGTAGTCGCTAAGCAGCCTCCGCGTGCGCCCGTACATTCAGGAGCACAATTAAGCCTCGCAATCAGAGATGTCTCTCAGGATGCGGCAGAGGATGGAGATGGGTTTTATGTAATGCATATAGAAGGAGAGCGGCCGGGACCACGCAAGCAATAATAATGCATCCCATTAACCCCTCGTAACCTCAAGGCACATCACAATAACACACAACACATAACACTCCAGGGATACAGCATACAGTGATGTCACAGTGCAGAGATAATACACACAGTGATGTCATAGTACAGAAATAATACACACAGTGATGTCACAGTACAGGTATAATACACACAGTGATGTCACAGTACAGGGATAATACACACAGTGATGTCACAGTACAGAGATAATACACACAGTGATGTCACAGTACAGGGATAATACACACAGTGATGTCACAGTACAGAGATAATACACACAGTGATGTAACAGTACAGGATAATACACACAGTGATGTCACAGTACAGTGATAATACACACAGTGATGTCACAGTACAGGGATAATACACAGTGATGTCACAGTACAGGGATAATACACACAGTGATGTCACAGTGCAGAGATAATACACACAGTAATGCCACAGTACAGAGATAATACACACAGTGATGTAACAGTACAGTGATAATACACAGTGATGTCACAGTACAGGGATACACACAGTGATGTCACAGTACAGGGATAATACACTCAGTAATGTCACAGTACAAAGATAATACACACAGTGATGTCACAGTACAGAGATAATACACACAGTGATGTCACAGTACAGGATAATACACACAGTGATGTCACAGTACAGGGATAATACACACAGTGATGTCATAGTACAGAAATAATACACACAGTGATGTCACAGGGATAATACACACAGTGATGTCACAGTACAGGGATAATACACACAGTGATGTCACAGTACAGGGATAATACACTCAGTAATGTCACAGTACAAAGATAATACACACAGTGATGTCACAGTACAGAGATAATACACACAGTGATGTCACAGTACAGGGATAATACACTCAGTAATGTCACAGTACAAAGATAATACACACAGTGATGTCACAGTACAGAGATAATACACACAGTGATGTCACAGTACAGGGATAATACACACAGTGATGTCACAGTACAGAGATAATACACACACTGATGTCACAGTACAGGGATAATACACACAGTGATGTCACAGTACAGAGATAATACACACAGTGATGTCACAGTACAGAGATAATACACACAGCGATGTCACAGTACAGGGATAACACACACAGTGATGTCGCAGTACAGGGATAATACACACAGTGATGTCGCAGTACAGGGATAATACACACAGTGATGTCGCAGTACAGGGATAATACACACAGTGATGTCGCAGTACAGGGATAATACACACAGTGATGTCGCAGTACAGGGATAATACACACAGTGATGTCGCAGTACAGGGATAATACACACAGTGATGTCGCAGTACAGGGATAATACACACAGTGATGTCACAGTACAGGTATAATACACACAGTGATGTCACAGTACAGGGATAATACACACAGTGATGTCACAGTACAGGGATAATACACACAGTGATGTCACAGTACAGAGATAATACACGCAGTGATGTCACAGTACAGGGATAATACACACAGTGATGTCACAGTACAGAGATAATACACACAATGATGTCACAGTACAGGGATAATACACACAGTGATGTCACAGTACAGGGATAATACACACACAGTGATGTCACAGTACAGGGATAATACACACAGTGATGACACAGTACAGGATAATACACACAGTGATGTCACAGTACAGGGATAATACACACAGTGATGTCACAGTACAGGGATAATACACACAGTGATGTCACAGTACAGAGATAATACACACAGTGATGTCACAGTACAGAGATAATACACACAGTGATGTCACAGTACAGGGATAATACACACAGTGATGTCACAGTACAGGGATAATACACACAGTGATGTCACAGTACAGAGATAATACACACAATGATGTCACAGTACAGGGTAATATACACAGTGATGTCACAGTACAGGGATAATACACACAGTGATGTCACAGTACAGGGATAATGCACGCAGTAATGTCACAGTACAGGATAATACACACAGTGATGTCACAGTACAGGGATAATACACACAGTGATGTCACAGTACAGGAATAATACACACAGTGATGTCACAGTACAGATATAATACACACAGTGATGTCACAGTACAGGGATAATGCACGCAGTAATGTCACAGTACAGGATAATACACACAGTGATGTCACAGTACAGGGATAATACACACAGTGATGTCACAGTACAGGAATAATACACACAGTGATGTCACAGTACAGATATAATACACACAGTGATGTCACAGTACAGAGATAATACACACAGCGATGTCACAGTACAGAGATAATACACACAGTGATGTCACAGTACAGAGATAATACACGCAGTGATGTCACAGTACAGGGATAATACACACAGTGATGTCACAGTACAGATATAATACACACAGTGATGTCACAGTACAGGGATAATACACACAGTGATGTCACAGTACAGGGATAATACACACAGTGATGTCACAGTACAGAGATAATACACACAGTGATGTCACAGTACAGAGATAATACACACAGTGATGTCACAGTACAGATATAATACACACAGTGATGTCACAGTACAGGGATAATACACACAGTGATGTCACAGTACAGAGATAATACACACAGTGATGTCACAGTACAGAGATAATACACACAGTGATGTCACAGTACAGGGATAATACACACAGTGATGTCACAGTACAGGGATAATGCACACAGTGATGTCGCAGTACAGGGATAATACACACAGTGATGTCGCGGTACAGGGATAATACACACAGTGATGTCGCAGTACAGGGATAATACACACAGTGATGTCGCAGTACAGGGATAATACACACAGTGATGTCACAGTACAGGTATAATACACACAGTGATGTCACAGTACAGGGATAATACACACAGTGATGTCACAGTACAAAGATAATACACGCAGTGATGTCACAGTACAGGGATAATACACACAGTGATGTCACAGTACAGGGATAATACACACAGTGATGTCACAGTACAGGGATAATACACACAGTGATGTCACAGTACAGAGATAATACACGCAGTGATGTCACAGTACAGGGATAATACACACAGTGATGTCACAGTACAGAGATAATACACACAATGATGTCACAGTACAGGGATAATACACACAGTGATGTCACAGTACAGGGATAATACACACACAGTGATGTCACAGTACAGGGATAATACACACAGTGATGACACAGTACAGGATAATACACACAGTGATGACACAGTACAGGATAATACACACAGTGATGTCACAGTACAGGGATAATACACACAGTGATGTCACAGTACAGGGATAATGCACGCAGTAATGTCACAGTACAGGATAATACACACAGTGATGTCACAGTACAGGGATAATACACACAGTGATGTCACAGTACAGAGATAATACACACAGTGATGTCACAGTACAGAGATAATACACACAGTGATGTCACAGTACAGGGATAATACACACAGTGATGTCACAGTACAGGGATAATACACACAGTGATGTCACAGTACAGAGATAATACACACAATGATGTCACAGTACAGGGATAATACACACAATGATGTCACAGTACAGGGATAATGCACGCAGTAATGTCACAGTACAGGGATAATACACACAGTGATGTCACAGTACAGGGATAATACACACAGTGATGTCACAGTACAGGAATAATACACACAGTGATGTCACAGTACAGATATAATACACACAGTGATGTCACAGTACAGAGATAATACACACAGCGATGTCACAGTACAGAGATAATACACACAGTGATGTCACAGTACAGGGATAATACACACAGTGATGTCACAGTACAGGGATAATACACACAGTGATGTCACAGTACAGGAATAATACACACAGTGATGTCACAGTACAGATATAATACACACAGTGATGTCACAGTACAGAGATAATACACACAGCGATGTCACAGTACAGGGATAATACACACAGTGATGTCACAGTACAGAGATAATACACACAGTGATGTCACAGTACAGGGATAATACACACAGTGATGTCACAGTACAGGATAATACACACAGTGATGTCACAGTACAGGGATAATACACACAGTGATGTCACAGTACAGGGATAATACACACAGTGATGTCACAGTACAGGATAATACACACAGTGATGTCACAGTACAGGATAATACACACAGTGATGTCACAGTACAGATATAATACACACAGTGATGTCACAGTACAGGGATAATACACACAGTGATGTCACAGTACAGGGATAATACACACAGTGATGTCACAGTACAGAGATAATACACACAGTGATGTCACAGTACAGAGATAATACACACAGTGATGTCACAGTACAGATATAATACACACAGTGATGTCACAGTACAGGGATAATACACACAGTGATGTCACAGTACAGAGATAATACACACAGTGATGTCACAGTACAGAGATAATACACACAGTGATGTCACAGTACAGGGATAATACACACAGTGATGTCACAGTACAGGGATAATACACACAGTAACGTCACAGTACAGAGATAATGCACACAGTGATGTCACAGTACAGGGATAATACACACAGTGATGTCACAGTACAGAGATAATACACACAGTGATGTCACAGTACAGATATAATACACACAGTGATGTCACAGTACAGGGATAATACACACAGTGATGTCACAGTACAGGGATAATACACACAGTGATGTCACAGTACAGGGATAATACACACAGTGATGTCACAGTACAGGGATAATACACACAGTGATGTCACAGTACAGAGATAATACACACAGTGATGTCACAGTACAGAGATAATACACACAGTGATGTCACAGTACAGGGATAGTACACACAGTGATGTCACAGTACAGATATAATACACACAGTGATGTCACAGTACAGGGATAATACACACAGTGATGTCACAGTACAGGGATAATACACACAGTGATGTCACAGTACAGAGATAATACACACAGTGATGTCACAGTACAGATATAATACACACAGTGATGTCACAGTACAGGGATAATACACACAGTGATGTCACAGTACAGATATAATACACACAGTGATGTCACAGTACAGAGATAATACACACAGTGATGTCACAGTACAGGGATAATACACACAGTAACGTCACAGTACAGAGATAATGCACACAGTGATGTCACAGTACAGGGATAATACACACAGTGATGTCACAGTACAGGGATAATACACACAGTGATGTCAGTACAGAGATAATACACACAGTGATGTCACAGTACAGATATAATACACACAGTGATGTCACAGTACAGGGATAATACACACAGTGATGTCACAGTACAGGGATAATACACACAGTGATGTCACAGTACAGAGATAATACACACAGTGATGTCACAGTACAGATATAATACACACAGTGATGTCACAGTACAGGGATAATACACACAGTGATGTCACAGTACAGAGATAATACACACAGTGATGTCACAGTACAGAGATAATACACACAGTGATGTCACAGTACAGGGATAATACACACAGTGATGTCACAGTACAGGGATAATACACACAGTAACGTCACAGTACAGAGATAATGCACACAGTGATGTCACAGTACAGGGATAATACACACAGTGATGTCACAGTACAGAGATAATACACACAGTGATGTCACAGTACAGATATAATACACACAGTGATGTCACAGTACAGGGATAATACACACAGTGATGTCACAGTACAGGGATAATACACACAGTGATGTCACAGTACAGGGATAATACACACAGTGATGTCACAGTACAGGGATAATACACACAGTGATGTCACAGTACAGAGATAATACACACAGTGATGTCACAGTACAGAGATAATACACACAGTGATGTCACAGTACAGGGATAGTACACACAGTGATGTCACAGTACAGATATAATACACACAGTGATGTCACAGTACAGGGATAATACACACAGTGATGTCACAGTACAGGGATAATACACACAGTGATGTCACAGTACAGAGATAATACACACAGTGATGTCACAGTACAGATATAATACACACAGTGATGTCACAGTACAGGGATAATACACACAGTGATGTCACAGTACAGATATAATACACACAGTGATGTCACAGTACAGAGATAATACACACAGTGATGTCACAGTACAGGGATAATACACACAGTAACGTCACAGTACAGAGATAATGCACACAGTGATGTCACAGTACAGGGATAATACACACAGTGATGTCACAGTACAGGGATAATACACACAGTGATGTCAGTACAGAGATAATACACACAGTGATGTCACAGTACAGATATAATACACACAGTGATGTCACAGTACAGGGATAATACACACAGTGATGTCACAGTACAGGGATAATACACACAGTGATGTCACAGTACAGAGATAATACACACAGTGATGTCACAGTACAGATATAATACACACAGTGATGTCACAGTACAGGGATAATGCACACAGTGATGTCACAGTACAGGATAATACACACAGTGATGTCACAGTACAGAGATAATACACACAGTAACGTCACAGTACAGAGATAATAAATACATTAGTATACATTTCTCTTAGAGACAGAATATTACAAGCCACTGGAAATTTTATATGATGGAAATTTGGGGTTAATGTTGATGTTATTGGTAAAGTATAAGTACTGGGGATATTTAATAAAATTATGTTGCTCCTAAAACCGAATTGAGTTGAGCTGCTACCAACAAAGCGGCACATTTCCATGTTTTCATTGCCTTATTAAACGAGCCCAATAACATTTTATGGACATCTGCAGAACTTCTCTTGTTCTACAGGAGGATTTCATGAATTTTGTCAATGTGAGCGATTTAGCTGAATATTTTATTCCTTGTTTTGCTTCGTGGTCATAACCCTGCGCAGGTCCGGGGAGATCCAGACCTTCAGTGCAGACAAAACTAAAGTTTAACATTGGTCCTTAAAGGGATCCTTGTAATGTTGAAAATCCAGTCCAGTTCAGGAGTCCAGTGGGCGGGATCTTTTAACACTAATGGGCGGAGTCAACCGCCCCTTTAAACTATAAAAGTTCATAAAGATAAAAACTTAGAATTAATGGGGCAGATTTATTTACCCGGTCCATTCGCGATCCTGCGGCGATTCAGGTCTTCCGGCGATTCACTAAGGCAGTTCCTCCGACGTCCACCAGGTGTCGCTGCTGCGCTGAATGCACTGGAGTTCACCAAGCCGAGCCGAGTGAAGGTAAGCGCATAAATGCGGCGGTTTTTCCGAATCCGTCGGGTTTTCTCTCGGCCACGCCCCCGATTTCCGTCGCATGCACGCCGGCGCCAATGCGCCACAATCTGAACGCGTGCGCCAAAATCCCGAGGCAATTCAGGGAAAATCGGCGCAAATCGGGTAACACGTCGGGAAAACACGAATCAGGCCCTAAGTAAATGACCCCCAATGTATTTCTAGTTGTATCGAATGTGTCATTTTAAATGTACTTAAATGTATAATTTTCAGGATCTCTGCTGTCTGTCTTTGATCTGAAACATTGGGGCTCATTTACTAAGGGTCCAAATTGCGCACTTTCGTCGGGTTTCCTGACGATTTCCGATTTGCACCGATCGGCGCTGGCTTTCACGCGACAAAAATTGGGGGGTCGGACATCCCGACGGATTCGGAAAATCCGCAGAATTTAAAAAACGTTGCAAGATCAGCACTCACATGCACCGGGACGAAGAAGGTGAACGCCGGCGGACCTCGGCGCAGCAGCGACACCTGCTGGATATCGGGCGCACGACCTTACTGAATCCCGGCAGACCCGAATCCTCGTCGGAGAGCGTGCAGCTGGATCGCGACTGGACCGGGTAAGAAAATGTGCCCCATTATTATTTACATTCAAGGGGTGAAAACCCTAAAGAGGCTTCAGACTTGTCACAGCAGAGGGTTCGTCACAGTCCTCTCCAGTGCGGGTTGAGCTCTGCTACATGGGTGGGACATAGGCAGCGCCTGTTTACAGCCGTCGCCGCTTTCCCCTGCAGCTTTATTGTTCCAGACAGACAGAACACACAATAAGAACACAATTACCAAACTTTTTACTGAGCAGGAACGTTAGGAGGCACAGGAAGCCATTCCCGGGCTGTAATGTCTTCTTTTCATTTCCACCATTATGCTCCAGCGAATTTCATTTATTTAACAGTCCCATTTAGCGGCTCGTAGACGCGGCTGCGGGATGGAAAGACGATTTTCCTGTGTCTCTCATGTAATGGCAAACAGCAATCTAGAGATCAGGAGAGGAGTTATGTACGAGAAAATCTAGTTAGCGAAAATCGCTTGCCTACATCATCTGCTACAGCTATTATGGTCGCTTTTCCACCAGATTTCCCCCCAAAAATGTAACCAATAGGAAAGCTTGGTTACTTTTTGGAACCTTCCACCCGCTCTACCCCTTTGATAGGTCTCTCTCCGCTGATTCTGGAACAGTTGGAATTTTTTCTCTAGGCCCTACCGTTCCCAAGATATTATGATATGAGTTTTATCATCTTATATGCTAATTAGGATATCTATTGTCAGGAGGGAGGTGCCAGGATGTCTGCTCCCACCTACTTGACAGAAGAAAGCCTAATGAAAGGCATTGATTTCTCTGGAATGGTGTGGGCTAGAGAAAAAATTTCAACTGCGTCGGAATCAGTGGAGCAAAATCTATCAAATGTATTTAGAGTTGGTGGAGGTGGCAATAGGTCTTTTTTAAAGGGATACCACCAAAAAAACATAGATTACACACTTAGATGTGAGGTTTACCATACTTTTAGAGCCATTAATGAGTTGGGTTAGTGTCCAGCTGGAATGATTTATGAATGATATATTATTGTATATTGTAGCGGTTTTGTAGTCTTGATGGTGTTTTTGTGTGCGGCCTTTAAAGGGATATCTACATCTAAATGTAAGAAAATTCTTTTAAGAAACCGTGACCATGAAACTTTAAATGGACAATGTCATATGCTAAACAAACCCAGCTACCTTTTTCCAGAAACAGCGCCACCTTTACTCTAAGGCCGTGTCAGGAATTGCAATTTAAGACCATTTTTTTAAATAAAGGGTTTGGTTTTACTACCACAACATCTGACACAACCCCTTTAAGCTTCATTCCGTTCCTTCAAATACTAATTTCCGTCTGTGAGGGTCAGAAGCTACGAATCAGTTGTGCGCGCCGCGAGTTCTGAGCGTCAGTGTGTAATTTATCTGTCATTAGATAAAGAATAGAAATGAATGTGACATTTATCAACTCATCTCTAGTTATAATAACACAGAGAGCAAATGACCCAGTAACCGGATTACACCAGTCAGACGTCCGTCAGATGTAAATCCAGGCCTGGAAAGGAGAGGAGGCGCATGAAGTTACCGGGCTGTGATCCAAAATCTGCACCAGACGCCCCCGCCCCCACCCCACCCCATAACTCAGATCCTGCCTGGACCAGGGAAGGTGTACGGACAGAAGTCCATGTAGGCCGGATCGTCATCCTGGAAGAATGAAAAGTATAATTGTTCCTTTTGGGACGTGGGATGTGATTTGCATGTATGACAGGTACGTTGTAAATTGGACATGGATTTTTGTGTGCCGCTTAATTATCCATAAGCCCGTAATGGAAATCCACATAATTATGCCCCGGGGGGTGCGGAGGAATAATTGAGGAATAGTCAGATAACGCAGCTGGTAATGTATCCATGAACATGTAATGAACACGGGAGGATCATGAGATAAACGAGAAAGAAAAACGTTAAAAATAATCTTACATAATCTTTGGGTTAAAGGGGTTGTGCCAAAGGCTGATTGTTGTGCCCTAGCTACAAGATCTGATTATTGGGGGTCCCACAACTGATTGTGAGAATGTGGGTAACTAATTGATCGGGTCTAAAGTCGAGTATACTTACTGCCGCTCCATTCAGTAGTATAGGGAACATCACAAATGGGCAATAATAATAACTCTTCCTTATCTCTGACACACTCCGGAAGAGTGAATGGAATAGACAAGTGCTCTGCCCCTCCCAACTCTCTGGTAGGATTGGGTGGAGCGACAGTAGGTATGCTCGACCCGCTGCTCCACTACCTACAATACCAATCTTCCTATTTCAAATCTCTTTTTATTTGTTTTTTTTTAAGTTTGAATAAATAAGTACAGGCGGTCCCCTACTTCAGGACACCCGACTTACAGATGACCCCTAGTAAGCCCACTGTGACCTCTGGTGACCTCTCTGGATGTTACTATAGTCCCAGGCTGCAAAGATTAGCTGTAAGGTGTCTGTAATGAAGCTTTTTTGATAATCCTTAGGCTATATTCAGACTGTCATTGCTCGCCGCACCATAGCACCGTGTGCACACGGCAGCGCTGCTCACCCCCACCCCTCTCCACAGGGATATATGGTGCACGACGCCATATGCCGTGAAGAAATAGGACATGTCTAATCTTGGAAATAATTGGTGACCTATACAACGTTTTAACCAACTTCCATCCTGTTGGGTCTGAAATCTATGGATCAACAGCTAATCTATAGGTATGGCCAATTTTAGGATGGGGAGTAGGAATGAGGCGTTGGGAAGCCATCATTTTGCAACCAGAACGGGTAAGTCAGATCATCGTAAGATGGAGTTGAGGTTGTGAAAGAGAAGGGGTCAGAAAGAAAAGATTTATTGATAGTAACATCCATCAGATGAATACTTGGACTTATGACTCCATTCATGATGTGCTTCCTATTCTACTATGGTGTCAATCGGTTGAGACTAATTCGGAACACATTTTGTAACACCGTTCATTTGCCAAACATATGCGATGTATTGCTCACTGCGCTGTGGTGATGAGTAATAAATTCTTCAGAACAAAAATTCTGCGATTTAATTAGTTTTATAGAGGAATTAGCCGCATCTCTATATAGTAGAAGGTGACAACACACAAGAACTTCGGAGGGAAGCGTTGTCTACCGCCTATTGCGCAATTGGTCGTCACCAAGAAATGTTAAATTGTAGTAAAAAATCAAGTTACTTGTGCATCAATGACCCACGCCAGGAATGGAGACTCATTAGTGTTTATGGACACGTGTAGACGTTATATCCACCTATTGTGATTTTTTAGGCAACTTCCGAATTATAATTTTCCTATTGTTTTCTGTATAATATAAAAAAAGGTGAAAACAATCATAATAAACATCATGGATCGATTTGATGGGGGTTTTACTTAAGTAATGGTAGAGGCTACGGGCTTAGTGGTTGGGAGATCATCTCAAGAGGCAACTGGTTTGGAAGTTACAGAATGTTTGGATTGAGGTGGACCTCATGCTTAATCAGTCCAGATGTCACGCCGTTGGGTGGGAACCCTTCATTTCCATAGTTTCATGATCGCTACATACTTAAGCCCATGTGCGTCCTACATGTTTCTACATCCTGGCTGATGTTCAACTAGGTGCTGCTCAAATACTACACCACCGATCCTCATGGTGGTGCACCAACTAGAGGGCTCTACTTGTCCACTTCTACTCTCTACTACGAAATGATGCTTTTGGACCGATTAATTGAAAACCCTGTACAGACCTACTGTACAGTGATCTCTATATGACCTTGACACAAAGTATGGTACAGGTGTCAGGTAAATGCTAATAATCACTTCTTGGTTTTCCATCTACTGTATATATATTTCCATGGTAAAAAAAAAATACCACCAACTACTTCCTCATGTACCAAGTACATGTTATCAAAAGTACAAAGCAGATGGGAGGAGCTGACTACACAGAGTCTTTTTGTAGTCTGTTACAAATAGCAGATTATTAAGTAACAATATTTGCAAATTTGCTTTGATCTTCATTTGTTTATTTACTTCTCAGTCCCAATGTCCAGGGGCCTAATATAAGTAATATTTGTTAAAGGGGATTGAACGTTAAAGGGGATGTCACTGATCTTGCTTACATTTTACATTCTATTGATGGGATTCATAATTACCTACGACAGGATTGATGTGGACCCATACTCATTGCAGGGACCATATGGATGTTTTTATGGCCAGCTGGAACCTGCAGATGCTACACGAAGTAATGTTAGGAGGCAAAAACATCCTCTGTTGCTATACAGGAAAACAACGCAGCCACCCAATTGTCTACAGGCAGCAGAAATAACTCTGCATCGTTCTCACCTTTTTAATTACTGTAATTGAAATAGTGATAATATAATGTAGTCACTGAATATATTGGCATCTGAGAATTTATCGAAAATCTACCTGGTATTAAGCTGACTGCTAAGTCTCTAACCCCAGGGCAAACATACTGTAACCCCACAGCATTTGAATGCCTATTTTTAGGGTAGTGGTAAAGGGGTTTTCTTGGCCAAAAGTACTAATGACTTGTTGGGGATGCCAGATGTTGTATCTCCAACAACACCATATTGATGAACGAGTTAATTAAATATGGAACCTCCCTTACAGCATTGACTGACATACCCAGGGGTGTCCAAGAAATTGGCTTCTTAGCTTAAGTAATATCTAACATAATTATATATTATAATATCTATTTAAAGGGAAACTGTCAACAGAGACCCTTTTTTAGACTCACTATGTCCCCACAGATGGGAAACAGTAATCAGATAGATTAAAGTTGACCTGGCTCCTTGCCAGCTTGTGTCCTGGGTCCCTGGGGAGTGTTCAACAAGGAGCAGAGTCCCGCCCCTTCCAGAAAACACTCATCATCTGGGACCTAAAAAAACAAAAACCCTCCCTCCTCCCAGTCACTACTTGTCCTCTCCTCCTCTTCTCACTGACCACAGGTGGTCAGCACCTACTTCTGGACATGTGCAGATGCAGTCCCGACAACCGGCTATCTCTGCATGCACCGCATTGCACTCCATGTTGCCAGGCAGTGAGCCGGGTACGCAACTCACATTACGGAATTTGTTTACCTGCTGGTGCCCCATTGTCTAGCAGACCTGTGCATGATGTTGCGCATGCGTAGATAGTAGTGAAGATGGGCCGGTTGTCAGGACTGCATCTGCGCATGTCCAAAAGTAGTTGCTAATCGAGCAAGTGCCAGATTAGATTTCTGTGGTCAAGAAGAAGAGCAGAGGGCAAGGAGTGAAAGGAAGGAGGGAGTTTTTGGGTGATGAGCAATTTACCAGAGGGGGCGGGGCTGAACATGCCCCAGGGACCTAGGGACACAAACTGGAAGAGAGCCAGGTAAACATAAATCTAATTTAATGTTTAACTAAAAAGGGCAGAATTTTTATGAATTACTGTTTGGGATATGCTGTTTATTGTCTGTGGGGACATGGGCGAGTCTAAAAGAGGGTACGTGATGACAGGTTCCCTTTAACTCATGTCCCGTGACCCAACAGAGACGATGATGTAATTATTTCTGGATCGGTAGACAAAACCTAATCCTTTTCAATCAAAATTGATTATTCTAGATTCCCCTGGATAAAGGAGGATGAGATGCTGAATGCTGACCATATGCAATATTGCATGAGGCTCATTTGTAAGAGATTATGTAGACGTTGCACAAAGGTAGAGTCCAATGGTGACATCACTGATATTTACAGGATATACAATGAAAGTTATACACGCTCCAACGAGCCATTACAGAGAGACGTTCTCCCTCATTCATCTAAATGGGCACCATGGAATAATTCATTGCTCCTTCATCTGACCAAATGAGTGTTTAAAGGGAACCTGTGAGGTGTTTTTGGGGGCACTAAACCGCACCCATGCCTTTATGCAGCTTTGGGGTTCCAGATCTATTAAATGTGTTGTCACCAGGAAGTGGAGGTAATACAGAGAGAAGGTGCTGGAGGTTTACGCTACGCATTGAGCCAGTTGAGGCCAAATTCAGTACGTCACTGTGTATGCTTTGACATCGGCGCATGCGCAGCAAAGCTTTGAGACCTCAATGTACATGCACCAGGGGACTGAAACAGAACCAAGTCATCGGACATCTAGTACATTTACCCCCTGTAACTATTCCAACATTGGTGAGCTTAATAAGTTTGAGACTAAATTCCAGCTACTTAATACCATGCTGATGGTATGGTGGTCCAAAACACTGGTTCCCTTTAAATTAAATGGGGGGGATCTATCAAGAGCTGGCCCACCCCGTACGTCACACCGGTTATACTAAGATGCTCTGGTCTCTTAGTATATCTGACATCAGAAGAAGTACATGATACAGCCTTGATAAATCCCCCCCCCTCCCCCCCACAATATTCTAGTGAAAATATTGGGCAGTGGCTTACATTAAGAAAAGAGAGCAGGTGCAGCAGAGGGCCATAACTTGTTTTTGTGGGGGTGAGGGGTTCAGAAGAAGCAGGTATAATCCGGTAGTGAACTATAATATGAATGGTTCTATGGCCATTTAGGGCACGGTGGGGCCCGTGACCACCCAAACTTTTCACCAAGTGATCTATTTCCCATTAGAGATGTGAAGGAGAAAGGTCACCAGCCATGCACTACTCATTTATATGTGCCGCCTCCCAACAAGAAGCATCAATATCCCATCAAAGACCTTGGAAAACTCCTTCAAAGCTCCCAAAACTGAGCCCTAAAATGAGAAAACCACGACATTCCCCCTTTCTTGCCAAGAAGCTTGGTTCTGGTACTGTATCTGGAGAGTAGGTGCTAAACAACTTTAAACCCCAAGTTTTCAGTCCGTGGTATTTCTGATCAACCTCTTCTCATGTCCTTAGGAGAAGACTGGAGTTCAGTAAACTGGGCACATGATGGGTTCTGGTTACTGCTTCTCCATTGAGTTACACCCCCGAGGAGCGGACAGAGATAGCTACTTCCTGTAGAAGACGATAGCTGACCCCCTGGTGGTTTTACTGACTATAGCTGGGTCTCCTCTTTCCATGGGCTCCACAGTAGCTTCTCCTTTTGTACACGTGCCTTTGTCTTGGGGGTCGGGACCCTTTTTATCACACTCAGCTCCACTCTGATCTATAGAAGCTTTGGAAGTCCTCCGGGCCGGCGCTGATACATGGTCGAGGAGGTTCACTTAATAATCTGTATTTAAATCCCTTTCTTTAAACCTGAAAACTGTATTGATCTTTTGTGCCGGGAATCTCTGCCGTTCGTCTGGGGCCTGTAGGATTTAAGACTTAATCATGAAAACTGTCAGGTGTATACAGTAAAATGTTGCTTTTATTACCGACTTTGTTAGCACAATATAAAGTCGTCTTTTATAACAATGAAATGCAGATCTAAAAGGTTTATTAGAAATATTTGTGCTCATTGTTACCTCACCTGAGTGATTTACACCCGGCCGTCTTTACGACTCTCATAAATGTCTGTCTCGTTTTTCAGATCTGGATGAGCTCCTTCGTTGCAATGTATACATGACAGTGACTCTGGCTCGCTAACTCCAAGATGTAACATCCCTGCACTGGTATAAGGTAGGTACGACATGTATGTCTCCAGGATACATGATGTAACATGAGGAATTGGTTGTCCAGTTATTTTCTCTTCCATCTGTATAAGACTATGTTCACATTTGCAGTGGAGGATTTTGATGCCTACAGAGCAATTTTTCATGATCTACCCCATTGGGGGTTAAAGGGGTTTTCCCAAGAAACAGGTTAGGCCCCGTCTACAGGATAAGGCCTAACTTGCTTATCGTTGGTGGTTTAAGTGAGGAGAGCCCCACACATCACAAGAACGGGGGGCCTGCTGTACCCCTTGTCACTCCCAAAGATGAGCGGAGCTGCCGGCCGTACATGGCCAGGCTACCCCGTTCAACTCTATGGAGCTGATGGAGATTGCCGAGCTCCATATTCTACAATATCCATAGAGATGAATAGGGCATCCCGGCCATGTACCACTAGCTGTTCTGTTCATCTCAAGGGGTCCGATGGGAGTACATTGAACCCCACTGGACCTCCGGTTCTTGTGATCTGTGGTCGTCTCATCGATGAGACCCCCGCCGATAAGTTAGGCTCTACCCTGTGGATAGGACATAACTTGATTCCTGGAAAAACCCCTTTAATGGTACCCCCTATCATCAGCTGATATACAGAATGAACACAGACAAATCCATTCTTTGTGGCAGAACCGAGTTACCGCAATAAACCGTTTTCACCACCACACGGAGAATGGCGCTGTCTGCTTCCTGTCTCATTCTCCATACTGGCAAAAGCTGATCTATGAGGGTACCAGATGTTAGACCACCACAAATCTGATATCGAAACCCTATTTTATGGATATGTTATCAATGTTTTCTAGAGAGTTTTCTAAATTCCTGTGTTGACATGGAATAGTTGTAGCACTGGAGAGACACATGTTTCACCAGGTAGTTGCAAAAAGTTGGTTTAAAGGGTCTTCCACCATCTCTTTCAATACTAAAAAGGGGCACTAGGACACCTGACCCTTTCCTATATCTTAAAATCCCACTAAACTTGTCGGCTCCGGGCAGGGAGTCGGTGGCTCTGTTAACTCCGCCCCTAGATAACTGACTCCACCCCTGAAAGGAGACTCCCTATATTATATTTAATAGGGAACCATTCAGCGGTTATAAGATTCGACTATTTTCAGTGTACTGAGCCTAGTGATCTAGCTGACTGAGAAGAGCCAGACTGCCCATGTCTATCTTCCTGGATTCATGGAAAACCCCCTGGGGCAGGTCCATTGTAGCTCCAAGGTCCTAACTCCA
Source organism: Engystomops pustulosus (assembly GCF_040894005.1). NCBI lineage: Eukaryota > Metazoa > Chordata > Amphibia > Anura > Leptodactylidae > Engystomops > Engystomops pustulosus. The sequence continues at coordinate 12,505,691 of NC_092419.1, read as the reverse complement.
TCAGAATTGTCCAGGGTCAATGGACAGACCTCAGCCAACCAGTGAGATTCTGCAGACAGCGGGACAACACTTGTGATATAGGAGGAATTGACGTCCCATGGTCTGAGGAGCCATCTGATTGGCCAAAACATGTCCCCTTCCCATCGGCACTTCTGAAGGCACCAATGCCACTGAAGACTGGAGCAAAACTGGAAATGTTAGTCGGATCAGGGTTAGTACGCTTTTTTTCAGTACCCCTGACCCCCAGGGGGATTTCCCTGTTCCCTAGTACTTACATTTTGTCCACCCAAACAATCCAGACCCCCTGTGAGTGCATCCGAAACATAGAGACCCCCTTAGTACTTGTTCTATGACATTTAGTCGGAATCCATCAAAAATACAAAAAAAGGTACGAATAAAGGAAATAAAGTTACATTACGGATTTAGATGTGTCCTTGGATGTAGCTATGACAACCTCTATATGAAAACCTCTATTGTTTACATCGGAGGCTTCATGCGGAGAATTGGAAAATGGAGCGGAATAAGGTTTATGATAAACATTCTATATACGTTTGTACCACACATTACGCTGTGAAATTGGAAGTATACAGAGATCCAGTAGGTACCTGCAGTTTCTTATTTTTACTAGAACCCCTATAATCCTATGTGAACCCCTAACAAAGAGGAACCCATTATAAAAACCTACACATGGGTTCATATAGATTTTGCATGAAGGCTCAATATGGCGCAAAAATGCTTCAATTATGACAAGTACAGAACAGATTTACAAGATGGTGTCATCGACCTTTAATGAGTTTCCCCACCAATTTTGGCTTTAAGTCATAACTTACTAATGATGGTGATCAGTGTCAGAATAGGCTTCCCCAGGCCCACCAGATAAACTTATTCTGGGGGTCCACCCTATTAGGGAATAGACCCTAGTAGGTTTCCAAATTGGGTTGACATGTGTTAGAATTTTGCTGTCCAGGATTCAGTTAGGGCCTTAGCTCACTGGAGGATCAGCTGGTGCTCTGGTGGACCAAGACTGATGGCTTTCCAATCACTGGTCACTAGAAGGGAACGTCCTACAGTATAAATACTAGAGACATAACCGCAAGCTTCTGGGCCCCAATGGATAATCTGTACCAGCTCCCACTTTCTACTCTATGCCGTTTTAAATACTGATGTCTTCTTATGTTTCAAAGAGGCCAGAGGGTCCATTAGACTCCGTGGCCTGGTGGTGACTGGTACCTCTGATTTCCCTATAGCTATGACATTGATTTACACTATGGGGCTCATTTACTCAGGGTCCGCGGAGCACATTTTCGTCAGGTTTCCTGACGATTTCCATTTGCGCACTGAATTGCCCCATGATTTTGGCGCATGCAATCAGATTTTGGCGCATCGGCGCCGGCTTGCATGCGGCAGAAAACAGGGGGCGGGCCGTCGGACGGATTCGGACTAACCACGGAACTTAACATTTAGAATTGTGTCGCAAGACACGCACTTACAAGCACCGGGAAGAAGCAGGTGAACTCCGGTGGACCTCGGCGGGGAAGCAATGGATGCAGGAACTCGGGCGCACGACCTTAGTGAATCGCGGCAGACCCGAATCCTCATCGGACAATGCACCATGGTATCGCGACACCCTATGGGGCAGATTTACTTACCCGGTCCTGTCGCGATCCCGCGGTGCATTGTCTGACGAGGATTCGGGTCTGCCGCAAAGCACTAAGGTCGTTCACCCAACTTCCTGCAACCGTGGCTTTCGTGCTGAGGTACGCGGAGCTCACCTGCTTCTTACCGGTGCTTGTAAGTGCGTGTCTTGCGACACATTTCTTAATGTTAAATCCCGCGGTTTGTCAGAATCCATCGGGTTGTGCGACGGCCCGCCCCCCTATTTCTGCCGTGTGCAAGCCAGCGCCGATGCTCCAAAATCCGATCGCATGCGCCGGCAATTCAGGGCACAAAATGGAAATCGTCGATTAACCCGGCGAAAATGAGCCCCTAAGTATCAATCTTAAGTGATCACTATCTAAGGAATGTTTATGTCAAGAGTAACCTAGTGCCATGAAAATGCCATCATGGCTAGTGGGTCCATTCTTGGTATTGATGGGGGTCCTAACAGCTATGGATGTCAAGATCAGTAAGTGTTGGGTATTCTTGCCTTTACTGCCTCTAAAAACCCTATAAACATTCCCCATGTTGTGAGAGGCCACTAGACGATTATCTCATGGTCTGTAAAGATAAAATCCCTGTTAGCACCTCTAATGCCCAAAAATATCGACAAACTATTTTCATTAAAAAATAAGTTATTGTTTGAAGAATGCAGAGATTAAAAAAACCATCCGTAAGGGGTCGGCAACCTCAAGGAGTTAAATAGTGGCAAGCTGTCCAGGTAATGAAGCGGTAAAATCATCTTCTCATCTTGACTAGGAGTTTGATATTCTTACTACAGAATGCTGTATTTGCTTAAAATCAGACATATTGGGACCTGTGTTGTTCAAAGAGATCCATATTTGATTCATGTCTCTAGAAAACGCTGCACTAAACAGCTTGAGGAACATCTAAAGTTTTCGGAATATCTAAGAAGAGCATTGATCTTCTTTTCTCTGTAGTGGTGTCCGCCTTTTTACTCAACCATGAATCCAAGTATTTTTCCCCGTTTTCATATTGTGGTGCCAGGAACAATGAGGCGGGAGAAGCTTGATGTTCTCCTGAGATGTTTCTAATGGTGTTTGGCCTTCGGAGTCTTGTAGGCTTTACCCTCGATAAATCATACTTCTACATCTTGAGTGTTTGATTATTACGAGCTTAACCGAAATCAATGGTGACCCGAAGTATTTTCATTCTATATGTTTCCATTCGTTTGCTTGATAATAACAGACATGAAAACCTTTATCAGTAGAGGTGGTAGAAGAGACACAAGAACACGGGATAAATTGAGGTCCAATAAAGCAATTTCTCTCACCTTCAAGATATAGACAAAATCCATGGAGCATTTACATATGGTCATATCCAAAAGTATCACAGGTATTGGTGGATCCATTCTCCACCATCTCTGTCATGGGATTTCTCCTTGCTTTGGATTACTTTTGGATCTTTGGTTTATTCTGGTATAATTTGGACCTCGGGTGGTTTCCCAACTGTTCGGAAAAGCAAATGTTATGCCAAACCAAGGGTCTAGCATGTTGGGCTCCTTTTCCTTTCCCTGGAGATAAGCCATCCCCGGAAGTTTCTGGCAGTGGCTCATTCCTGTATTCACATTGAGATCTTCCATGATTATACAAGAGTATGAGGTTCATGGATGGAAAGCAATGACCCAACTATTTTTGGCAAACAGTTGACTAATGTGTAAGCCTATCGAGGGCCATCTCTTAATGACTTTCTCTAGGGATAAAAACTCTTCATTATTTAGTGGCCTGCCTTATGTAAATGTTGCATTGACTTACCTGAGTACAGACTATCAATGTCATTTTGGAAGGAGCCTGGTCATATATATATCAGGTCACTGATTGGTCAATCGCCAACATCTTTGGCCCAGCTGGGACTGTTCTTCTCTTGTCTGCCCACTGCAGTGCTCTCTGCCTCCTGCCCCTTCTTTACAAGACAGCTCAAGTACAGGCACTTCCTACCAGCAAGCAGCGTGCAGAGACTCCACAAGCTACAGACAAGAAAATGGGGCTCATTTACTAAGGGGTCAGTCGGACGCTCTTTCATCGGGTTTCCTGACGATTTACGATTTGCGCCGAATTGCCCCGAGATTTTGGCGCACTCGATCGGATTTTGGCGCATCAGTGCCGACTTTCACACAACAGAAATCGGGCTGCATGGCCGTCAGACAACCTGACGGATTCGGAAAAACCTCAGGATTTAAAAAACATTTTGTGTCGCAAGATCAATCAATTACATGCACCGGGAAGAAGAAGATGAACTCCGGGCGCACAACCTTAGTGAATCCCGGCAGACCCGAATCCTCATTGGACAACGCGCCGCGGGATCACGACTGGACCGAGTAAGTAAATGAGCCTTATTGTCTTTATTTGGAAGGGAGGCATATAGCAGAGCTGACTCTGTGTGTCATAGCTGACATAAAGTAGAGCTGAGAGTGTAATTGTGTGTTATATCCATCTCATGGATCTCATCATTTCTCAGCTCTGATCTCTCTCATCTCTCTTTTTCTATGTGTCAGATACTATTAGGATGTTTAGAAGCTGAACAAAAGTGTAGATAACCCTGTACCCTGATAATCGAAGCACATTGTCAGCACACAGCATCACATAGCACAGAGGAATCATGAAGTGTCTTAGAGACACACTCTGAGTGATAGGAGCTAAAACAGCAATAAAACTGAGTAATATTGTAAAGTAAGGGGGTTAAAATGATCTTTATTGTGTAAACATCACTAGGGGGTTGAAATTTAAGGACTTTTTTCATGGGAAAACCCTTTAAAAATAGACAATTTTTTTTATCATAGGAAGACTTCACTGCAGAAATTCAGCCTATATTGACGATGCTTTCCGATGTAGAAGCTTTCGAGCTGAAAATAGTTGTGCTGCTCTAGCACAATTCTTGTGAGAAAAGATGGAAAACATTAATAATTCTTGGTTATTTGCTATCTCAGCTGCGCGACCAAAAAAGCCACTAAAAGGTCAATCTTAGATAGTGTTAACTGGCAGATTGAGGTCTCTGTAGAAGATATAACAGTGTGAGACGTTTTCTCGGCTTCCTTCTTGTCAGAAATTTATGGATTTAATAAGTCTTAAAATATCTCATTGAGGAACATAATTGCTTCGTAGAGACATTACACAAAGAATATGATCAATACAAATCCTATATTAGAAGATATGCACTGATGCAATTCCAAGCTTTTTAGCTCAGTGATAAAGGGAGCGGAAAAGGGGGGAAGGGAACATTGTCCAGGACAATGCCTGGAATTTGGAGGTGCAATACATCTGGAGATAGAGGTGGTGGGGGAGATTTATGAAATTGTCACTGTAGAACAGCCTGTACCACAACCGGGTGAATAAACAAGGTCTGGGGTCTGGGGAACCTTGCTGTTCCTCATCTAGAATGGATTGTCCAGTGGTGAAACAAGGGTAAAAAAATGCTGACATCCAAAAACATCTGGTGTTTCCCCAAAGCTGTCATTCTATCACCTCCTGGATATCTCACTGGTATCTATATCATGTTCCTCTTGGGCATCTCACTGGTCTCTACTTTCTGGCCCTCCTGGGTATCGCAGTGGTCTCTAATATCTGGTAACCCTGCATACTTCACTGGTCTCTACTTCTTGGTCCTTGTGAGAATCTATTTCTTATTTGTTCCTGGCTTCTCACTGGTCTCAACTTCCTGGTCCTCCTAAGAACCTCAGTGGTCTCTACTTCCTGGTCCTCCTAAGTACCTCAGTGGTCTCTACTTCCTGGTCCTCCTAAGTACCTCAATGGTCTCTACTTCCTGGTCCTCCTAAGTACCTCAATGATCTCTACTTCCTGGTCCTCCTGATTACCTCAGTGGTCTCTACTTCCTGGTCCTCCTGATTACCTCAGTGGTCTCTACTTCCTGGTCCTTCTGAGTACCTTAGTGGTCTCTACATCCTGGTCCTGGCTTCTTACAGATCTCTACTTCCTGTTCCTCCTGAGTACCTCAGTGGTCTCTACTTCCTGGTCCTCCTAAGTACCTCAGTGGTCTCTACTTCCTGGTCCTCCTGAGTACCTCAGTGGTCTCTACTTCCTGGTCCTCCTGAGTACCTCAGTGGTCTCTACTTCCTGGTCCTCCTGGGTACCTCAGTGGTCTCTACTTCCTGGTCCTGGCTTCTTCTTACAGATCTCTACTTCCTGGTCCTCCTGGGTACCTCAGTGGTCTCTACTTCCTGGTCCTGGATTCTTCTTACAGATCTCTACTTCCTGGTCCTCCTGGGTACCTCAGCGGGCTCTACTTCCTGGTCCATCTGAGTACCTCAGTGGTCTCTACTTCCTGGTCCATCTGAGTACCTCAGTGGTCTCTACTTCCTGGTCCTGGCTTCTTACAGATCTCTAATTCCTGGTCCTCCGTAGTACCTCAGTGGTCTCTACTTCCTGGTCCTCCTGGGTACCTCAGTGGGCTCTACTTCCTGGTCCTGGTTTCTTACAGATCTCTACTTCTTGTTCCTCCTGAGTACCTCAGAAGTCTCTACTTCCTGGTCCATCTGAGTACCTCAGTGGTCTCTACTTCCTGGTCCATCTGAGTACCTCAGTGGTCTCTACTTCCTGGTCCTGGCTTCTTACAGATCTATAATTCCTGGTCCTCCTGGGTACCTCAGTGGTCTCTACTTCCTGGTCCTGGCTTCTTCTTACAGATCTCTACTTCCTGTTCTTCAAAAGTGTCTTACTGATCTCCAGTTGATCCTTCTGGATCCCCCACTGTTCTGTACTTCCCGTTCCTTCTCAGTGCCTCACGACCTCTGCATCCTGTGCCTTCTGACTCACTGGTCTCTACTTATTGGTCTTCCAGGATACCTCATTGTTTTATACTATAACATCCACCTTGGCAACTCACTGGTTTATTTTTCTTGATCCTCCTAAAAACCTAACTGGACTCAACTTCCAGGTCCCCTTGGGTATTTCACTAGTATCTATTTCCATGTCCTCCTTGGTATCTCACTGGCCTTTACTTCCTGTTCCCTCTCAGTACCTCACTTGTCTTTACTTTTTGGTCTTCTGTGATACCTCACTGGCTTCTACTTCCTTGTCCTCTTGGGTACCTCAATGGCTTCTACTTCCTTGTCCCCTTGGTACCTCACTGGCTTCTACTTCCTTGTCCTCCTGGGTACCTCACTGGTTTATTTTTCTTGTTCCTCCTAAAAACCTAACTGGACTCTACTTTCTGCTCGCAATAGGTTTTTCACTGTTATCTTTTTTTCATGCCCTCCTAGTTCTCTTCTTATCTATTCCTCTTGAGCACCTGACTAGTTTCTACTTCCTGGTCCCATTTCCTAGTACACCCAAGTACTTCCATGGTCTTCACTTCCTGGTCATCCTTGGTTCCTTACTTTGTGGACTTCCCAGCAAATAAAAAATGTCGGGTGATTTTCTGAGGATTCATTTTAAGTATTGAGAAGGACTAGGAAACAGAGACTTTCAGAAGTCCCAAGTAGCCCGAAAGAACCAAAGGGACTTCACAACTCAGGATAGACTCCTAAGGTGACGCCATGGACCCACGCAAGTAAATAATCAGAATTTTAGAATTTACTGTTATGTCTGTGACAAAATTTTGTAGAAATCTCTAGAAATGTAGTATAATAATAGATACAAACAACATAAAAATAACAAATACTTTAAACCCTCACAGGAGGAAGGGCTGGAGGAGTATTTAGTCTTATGCTACATGGATATATGTGGTAATAATACACAGAATGTCGGAATTTATCTCGAAAAAGATGGAAGGAAAGAATCTGACAACTGAAGGTTATCTATTGACAGAGGATATAATTGGATTTCTAAGGTTTTATTTATTGCGTTGTTATAGCAGAGGATACAATGTCCTTTAATGTTGTATCACGATATACAGTATCATGCGAGACAAGAGAAGAATGCAGCCTACAAGAATGGGATATGTAGGATGATCACCTGAAGGAGATAGAGACAGATACGTCTGCTATGTCCACATTGTAACACGTAGGCAGCAGGAGGATGAAACATGAAGGTCACATGACGCGGTGCACGTTACACGGATGAACTTGTTTCACCTCATCTTCCTGTACTACACTTGGCCTCCATGATAGTGGACACTTGGCCTCCATGATAGTGGACACTTAGCCTCCATGATAGTGGTCACTTGGCCTCCATGATAGTGGGCACTTGGCCTCCATGATAGTGGACACTTGGCCTCCATGATAGTGGACACTTGGCCTCCATGATAGTGGACACTTGGCCTCCATGATAGAGGACACTTGGCCTCCATGATAGTGGACACTTGGTTTCCATGATAGTGGGCACTTGGCCTCCATGATAGTGGACACTTAGCCTCCATGATAGTGGACACTTGGCCTCCATGATAGAGGACACTTGGCCTCCATGATAGTGGACACTTGGCCTCCATGATAGTGGACACTTGGCCTCCATGATAGTGGACATTTGTTCTCCATGATAGTGGACACCTGGCCTCCATGATAGTGGACACTTGGCCTCCATGATAGTGGACACTTGGCTTCCATGATAGTTGACACTTGGCCTCTATGATTGTGGACACTTGGCCTCTATGATGGTGGACACTTGGCCTCCATGATAGTGGACACTTGGCCTCCATTATAGTGGATACTTGGCCTCCATGGTAGTGGACATTTGGCCTCCAAGATAGTGGACATTTTGCCTCCATGATAGTGGACACTTGGCCTCCATGATAGTGGACACTTGGCCTCCATGGTAGTGGACATTTGGCCTCCATGATAGTGGACACCTGGCCTCCATGATAGTGGACACTTGGCTTCCATGATAGTTAACACTTGGCCTCCATGATAGTGGACACTTGGCTTCTATGATAGTTGACACTTGGCCTCCATGATAGTGGACACTTGGCTTCCATGATAGTTGACACTTGGCCTCCATGATAGTGGACATTTCGCCTCCATGATAGTGGACACTTGGCCTCCATGATAGTGGACAACTGGCCTCCATGAAAGTGGACACTTGGCCTCCATGATCGTGGACACTTGGCCTCCAAGGTAGTGGGCACTTGGCCTCCATGATAGTGGGCACTTGGCCTCCATGATAGTGGACACTTGGCCTCCAAGGTAGTGGACACTTGGCCTCCATGATAGTGGACACTTGGCCTCCATGATAGTAAACACTTGGCCTCCATGATAGTGTCCTATCTGCAGGCAGCATGGTATAGAGCAGGATGAGCTGAGCAGATTGTACACAGTGTCCTATCTGCAGGCAGCGTGTTATTGAGCAGGAGGTGCTGAGCAGATTGTACACAGTGTCCTATCTACAGGCAGCCTGTTATAGAGCAGTAAGAGCTGAGCAGATTGTACATAGTGTCCTATCTGCAAGCAGCATGTTATAGAGCAAGAGGAGCTGAGCAGATTGTACATAGTGTCCTATCTGCAGGCAGCATAGTATAGAGCAGGAGGGGCTGAGCAGATTGTACATAGTGTCCTATCTGCAGGCAGCATGTTATAGAGCAGGAGGGGCTGAGCAGATTGTATATAGTGTCCTATCTGCAGGCAGCATGTTATAGAGCAGGAGGTGCTGAGCAGATTGTACATAGTGTCCTATCTACAGGCAGCCTTTTATAGAGCAGGAGGAGCTGAGCAGATTGTACATAGTGTCCTCTCTGCAGACAGCATGTTATAGAGCAGGAGGAGCTGAGGAGCTTATACATTGTGTTATACATTGTGTCCTAAAGTTTTACTTATTATGGGCTTAGGACAGTGATGGTGAACCTTTTAGAGGCCGAGTGCCCAAATTACAACAAAGACTGGGTGGCATGAGCCAACAAACTTAAATAACATCTCTCAGGCCCTTTAATGAAACCCCTTTATAAAACACATAACCATAAAACGCACAGACTCACTTTTTTGTTGGGTATAAAAGATGGTCACAGATTTATTTAATTAACAATTCAAATTTTAACTTGTAAAGGCACATGTAAATCGTTCTGTCGGCCCGGCAGCTGTATGCCAGCTGGCCTCCCAGCTGCCAAGTCGGCCAACCGAGCCTTCACATCCATCGCTCACTTTCCGCCAGCTATGACTTAAATAACAAAAAGAACAATAAATTATCACAAAAACACAAAAAAAGGGGCGGGAGGGAGGGACTGCTTCCTTGCCGGCTTGACAAGAAGAGGGAAGAACCACCCCTCTGGCAAGGCTTAAATCCACACGCCAGAAGGCGTGAATAATTATGAGGTAGCGGGGGGTGGAGATAAGCCATAACCCACACTTTTACTTAAAGTGCCAAACCCTGACCTTGAACTTGAATTATATAAAACCGAGAGCAGCCACCAGTCCAGGGGCACCTTCCTTATTTAGTCAGGCGCACCCCGCAGACCCGCTTATTTATCGCAAAGTGCCCACACAGAAATGTAATTTGTGATTTATCCTCCCTTCTCTGTCACAGCTTTCATTGATACCAGCACCTGAGGACATCAATAAAGCAGAAAATAGTCCCAGGTAGACCTGTCACTTTAAAATATCTCTGTGCACAGCAAGTCCTGGGCTGTCTGGGACTGCAGGAAGATACCTGGAGTCATCTCTGGTGATGGCCTGAGTGCCCACAGAAAGGGCTCCGAGTGCCACCTCTGGCACCAGTGCCATAGGTTAGCCATCACTGGCTTAGGTGATCTTTGTGTTGTCCAAATGATTGATGTGCATCTTTGAATGTCTTATACACAGATTGGAGGCTGTCACTGAGTAGGAATTCCCATTTTTATACATAAATATATATGTTAGCAGCTCCTCCTGCTCTGCGTTAGGCTACTTTCTGAGTTTCAATGTGATAAAAGTGATAAATCGGATGGGATTGGGGATATTTCTAGTGCCAGGCGGTGGGATAGAAGACGCTGTCATCCTACAGGTGATCGTGTGGATACAATTCTGTTTATCTAAGACAAGAAGAGGTTAAAGAGTATAAAGAGCCAATCTATAAGCCTGGAATTCATGAACCCATATGTTTAGTGCAATTACTAGGTAGTAAAATTCTGCATTATCCTAAAGAGATGAGGATTGAGTGAGGAATTAAAGGGCTGGTCCTGTGCGATTGCCCTTTAGGCGATACTTAAGGTTTGTCCTGACAGATGCCGGTGCATCTGATTATGAACGGATTATACCGGAGTGTTGATATATATGGGGGCAATATAGTTATATCTGCCCCAAGGTGGTTCCCAGCACAAACACAACCTGTTCCCCCAGACAAGACCTCGAATACTATAGTTATGCAAAAAGTGTAAAAATGTGTCTCCTTACATTGAACTGGTTATGAAAATCCTTCTGTAAGTGCCACGAGGCGTCGCTCACGTTCCACTGTCCTATTGCTCCGGCCAATAGGAAGACCCTCAACTTTTATCGAGACACAAGATATTTGCTGGGAGATCAGTGCTATCCGTAAACTATTGGATGTGGTTAGTGGTGGGGAGGAGCCAATCTATTTCGTTCTGTATGGACCATTTTTTAGGCACCCAATCGCATCCGGATCTTTTCTGATTCGCTTCCGACAAATCAGACAAAATGACGGCTACTTCTGTCATTCAGCCTTAAAGCCAAGGATGGATGAGAGGAAATTATATACACCCTGGACGGGTGTTTATGGCCACCAGCTACACAGATTCTCCTCCTGTTTTGTGTCTCACCTTCGGGACTAAGTTCCCCCTCATCCACCCAGAGCAGAAGCCTCTCTACATGAGCAGATCCTGTCTCCATCCAGTTCTACCATCTTACAGAAAGACCACTCTCCACCATATGACTGTGCACCTGTGTGACATCACATGACCAGGGATATAACGAGCCGTGCACCTGTGTGACATCACATGACCAGGGATATAACAAGCCGTGCACCTGTGTGACATCACATGACCAGGGATATAACGAGCCGTGCACCTGTGTGACATCACATGACCAGGGATATAACGAGCCGTGCACCTGTGTGACATCACATGACCAGGGATATAACGAGTTGTGCATCTGTGTGACATCACATGACCAGGGATATAACGAGTTGTGCACCTTTGTGACATCACATGACCAGGGATATAACGAGCCGTGCACCTGTGTGACATCACATGACCAGGGATATAACAAGCCGTGCACCTGTGTGACATCACATGACCAGGGATATAACGAGCCGTGCACCTGTGTGACATCACATGACCAGGGATATAACGAGCCGTGCACCTGTGTGACATCACATGACCAGGGATATAACGAGCCGTGCACCTGTGTGACATCACATGACCAGGGATATAACTAACCTTGCACCTATGTGACATCACATGACCAGGGATATAACGAGCTGTGCACCTGTGTGACATCACATGACCAGGGATATAACAAGCCATTCACCTGTGTGACATCACATGACCAGGGATATAACAAGCCGTGCACCTGTGTGACATCACATGACCAGGGATATAACGAGCCGTGCACCTGTGTGACATCACATGACCAGGGATATAATGAGCCGTGCACCTGTGTGACATCACATGACCAGGGATATAACGAGCCGTGCACCTGTGTGACATCACATGACCAGGGATATAACTAACCTTGCACCTATGTGACATCACATGACCAGGGATATAACGAGCTGTGCACCTGTGTGACATCACATGACCAGGGATATAACAAGCCATTCACCTGTGTGACATCACATGACCAGGGATATAACAAGCCGTGCACCTGTGTGACATCACATGACCAGGGATGTAACATGCCGTGCACCTGTATGACATCACATGACCAGGGATATAAGGAGCCGTTCATCTGTGTGACATCATATGACCAGAGATATGCCGAGGTGTGCACCTGTGTGACATCACCTCACCAGGGATATAATGAGTCGTACACCTGTGTGACATCACATGACCAGGGATATAACGAGCTGTGCACCTGTGTGACATCACATAATGAGGGACAGATTTTTGTCCACTGGAAGTAAACACTGAAGCTTCTGATAGAGTGACAGCAAGCAGAGATCTAGAAAACTGTGAGGTATTGATATAGAAAGTATATTGGAAAATTGGAACATTTCGTTATACAAACAATATCATTTACAGTTTTAATTGCAGAATCAGCACATTTTGTGATATATGATCACTTGATGATGGAGCGTTACAGTCTTGTCTCCATGACCTGTGGCGCTGTAGAAAGTACAAGCGGGATCCTGCCACCTCGGAGGTGGAATCACATGCGGCTTGTGCTGAGATGTCATCCGCGCTGCAGGCGACAGACATTACCGGGAGAAGCTCAAGTCAAAAGACTTTCCTGAGAATGTACATTGCTACTTTTCTGGGCTGAGAATATAAAAATGTAACACATTTTCCTTTTGTACTTACTAATTCTTCCCGGCATCTGAAACTCACGTCCTACAGTACGTCTCTATTGTCGCAACTTGTTGGCGACGTGTAAACGCAACGTCAACTGTCCACAGAGCATTGCACATACACTGCTAAACATTTTTTGTATGAAAAATCGGTTTTACAGAACAAAAGATAACTTACATATTACCATTGCATGACATGTGCCGTGTGACTAGTCAAGTCGCCCCCTGGGCAGGGGCTGAAGAGGAGTAGTTTACCCCCACCCTTGGGAAACCGCTCCTCCACGTGTGATTTTCAAAGAATACTCCCGCCCCTCTCCTTCATTCTTACGTCCCCTGGCTCTCCCCCCCTGCACACGTCACCTACCCATATCCCGCCCGCTGTCCTGAATTCTCGCTGACCGCGCCAGGCATTCTTGCGCCTCTTCTCGTACCGTGCGCACGGACATGCGCAGATGAAGCGGTGCTGGCCACAAGGTCCCTGCATTTGTCTGCCCATGGGCCACACCACGCTGCTGACTCGGAGTAGCTAAGTAGACAGTGAGGCGCCCGGAGATACGAGAACTAAGTAGCTACTCCGAGTCGGCAGCGTAGTGTGGCGCATGCGCAGACAAATGCAGGGACCTTGCGGCCGACACCTAAAATATGGTCAAATTGTATAGTCCACAGCAATTACCCCCCTCGGTTTACTTATCCCGTATATGGGAGATTTTTGGTTCTAGAGGACCAGGGGTCTTGGTGTGAACCATGGGTCATGCGGAGCTGTGATGGAGCTTCCAGAGGGTTCAATTGGCCCAGAAGAGAACCAGAGGGTTCTCCGGTGGTACCAGGTTCTCTGTTGGTACAGTGGACAATAACCCAATTCGAAGGTTTTGGGCTATTAAAGTCTATTTCCTAGGGTTCGATCCAGATCCATTTTATCTGTTTTGCCCAAGAGACCTTAATTTGACACTGGTAGAGGTCAAAGAGTCCCCAGAAGAACCTCTCTATACCTTTCATTTGTATTGTATTTTATATATATATGGGTATATTTGAGTCTAGATACATTGTTTATTGCGGGAAGACCACCTATGTATGGTTCTCTTTATAGGCTTTACACCAGCACATGGAGGTTGTGTATCGTCACACTATGGATCACTGCTGTGTGAACAGTCCCTTAGTCCCATGCACCACTATAACATCTCTCGTAGCTGTATGTGACGCTGCCTCTATCCCATTGCATTGTCAGTCTTAGAGAACAGTTCTAATGAGAGCTGTGTATTTTGGAGCGCTGTCAGTTTGAGTGAAATCATCTGCGAGGGAGCGATCATACATCCAAATGGCCTAGAACACAATGGGGGTCATTTACTAAGGGCCCGATTCGCGTTTTCCCGACGTGTTACCCGAATATTTCCGATTTGCGCCGCTTGTACATGAATTGCCCCGGGTTTTTGGCGCACGCGATCGGATTGTGGCGCATCGGGGCCGGCATGCGCGCGACAGAAATCGGGGGGCGTGGCCGAACGAAAACCCGACGTATTCGGAAAAACCGCCGCATTTAAAAAACGAAAATGTGTCGCTTGGGGAGCGCTCACCTTCACCTTCTATGGGATGGTGCATTCCGGGGCGTTAAGATTATTTTCGGCGCTGCAGCGCCACCTGGTGGACGGCGGAGGAACTACCATCTTAAATCCCAGCCGGACCCGAATCCTGTGCAGAGAACGCGCCGCTGGATCGCGAATGGGCCGGGTAAGTAAATGTGCCCCAATGTGCAACCATGTTATCCGTTTACGTAACCGCATAAAGCTGCATGCACATCTATAATCATGTCTCCCCGATGGACGGGGGAGGGGTGCTCTCTCCTTTGTCTCGTGTAGTATATCCTTCATTGTGAATGACATTTATCCTGCAGTCCAGAAACATATCACATGGACCTTGCAATTTGTATGCACATTACTTAAAGGAAAAGTGGTTTTAGCCTAGGAAGGATTTCAATGACATCTAAATAGAGATAGAAAAGAAACCACCATTGATAAAAAGTGGGGGGGGGTAACAACTTATCGACTCCACCTCCACCTCTTGCAATACTCTTCCAGAGACTTCAATCAACGTCTTCAAACGAAATTGTCTATTGGCCACGGAAGGTCTATAAGAGCTGATCATGTATATTCATCAGTAGTGGATTATAATGTAGGCAGTTTGTGCAGCTGCCCGGGGCCCAAGGTTTCTAGGGGGCCCATGATCACCTGAACCAATCACCAAGTTACTGAGAAGGACATCCAGCCATGAAATCCTCAATCTATCAACACATATGTTTACAAGTGTTCTTCCAGGTCCTTCAATGGTCCTCAATTTGCAGAACTAAAAGTGGACAGGAGAGACCCCCTCTCCTCTCCCAAGTAGCTTGATTCTAGTACACAGTCACAGTTTTCATACAACCCAGGGTCCATGGCCATCTTAATTCGCCCCTGATGTTAATGTAGGTTGGTTAACTAAACATGAGATGTAATGCCCCATAAGGTCTACATAGGAGATAATGGGGTAATGGGGGTTGTACTTAAGTCGTTCCATAGTTTGGAGGAGTTTTCATTTTTACAGTAGGAATGTCTGTGGCAATGATGATATATTTGAATTAAAATCTAGTAAATGTATAAGTATATATGTCAAGTGAGGGAAAGGGCTGCAGGCCATAATTACCTACACAATAACCTCGCAAACCCTTGTGGTAAGGGACTACTGGTCGACAAGCCCTACTCTGAGTTTTTCCTCAAGACAGAAGGAAAATGAAGAGAGAGACCGACAGATAAATGTACAGACCAAATAAAATCACGGAACATGTACAGGGGTTCAGACTAGATTCAGGCTCAGGTAAAGTTTTGGGGTTCAGGGTTCTGGATCAAACAGAATATAGGCTCCGGTACAAGTTCAGGATCAGGTTAGGTTTTAAGATTCGAGATCAGGCAAGATACAGATTCAGGTTCAGGTTCCGAATCAGATTGTGGTTCAGGGTTCCGGATCAGACAGGATCTAGGCTCAGCTACAGGTTGAGGGTTCTGGCTCAGATTGGGGTCAAGGTTCTGGATCAGGCAGGATCCAGGCTCAGGAACGGGTTTCAAGGAACAGGTCCAGCAAAACAAAAATGTGGCTCCTTTACTCAACAGCTGAAAACTCCCAGCTCAGAAGCTACACCTAGGAATTAACTCAGCAAGGCAGAGCTCCAGCAGAGAAGCCCCCAAACTCAGAACACTGCAACCAAAATCCATTCAGAGGGTTCTGACAACAGGTCTAAATGCAATTCATCAACTTCAAGATATGTCCTGGTGCATTTAGTTTTGGACTCTGATGAGTCCAAAAATATTGCATCTGTATCCCTACGGATGTGAAGAAAAGGGTGCCATGTCAGCAGTCATCCGGGCAATTGGGTGGCGCACAAGAAGAACCAATCCGAGAAAATATTGGTGTCCTACTGAATTCAAGGGCAGTCCCAGACCTAGGGTGTCCCAAAACGGGATTGATCCCAAGAATAAGGTTTCTAATCGGGGTTGTTCCCCCAATGACATCACCACTGATCCTTCATATTAACAATGGGATGTTTGGTCCATGTGCTACATTTTCTAGAACTTTCACTGAACCCAAGAACATTTTGTCCAGTTTTACAGTGATTCTAAGCCAGACTGGGAAAAGTGTGGACCCCCCCCCCCCCCCACTTACCACAATCTCTTATATTTATAAGGACTAGAGATGAACAAATCATCCAGTATTCACTACATTGAAGCTTTGCCAAATTTTTCAAAAGATTTGTTACAGGTCCGCACCTATCCGTCCAAACCTACTTTGTCCAATTGTCCTGGAAATTGGTATATAACCCCCTTTAGTCCTTTAAAACATTGATTTTTGTTTCCATTTTTTACCATTTTTCCATTTTCCCCAGCAACAGCCCCCCCCATCTTAGATCTGGGATGAATAACAACATTGTCAGGGTACGGGATCTGTGGATCCTCTGGACCACTGCGGGAGGTGGTACTAGCCGACACACAGAAACACGGAAACGCAGGAACACGGGAACTCAGGAGCAGTAACACACAGGAACAACCAGGAATGCAGGAATACTCAGGGATATCGCAGGGAGCTTTCTCAATGGCACAGTCTCACAGATCCGGCAGGGTGTGCAGGGAGAGGCAGATTTAAATAGAATTCTGGGAAATGGCCAGCGCCAATTAGTGGTGCGCTGTCCCTTTAAATTTTCTGAAGGCGGCATGCGCTCACCCGAGGAGTCTGGGACGCGCACATACGGCCCGAGGTCCAGAATCAGGTGCGGAGAGAGGCAAGCCGCGCTGGCGACCGGAGAGGGGTACGGGTGAGCCCACGATCCGAGATATGAGTAGTGGGAGCACCCGTGACTAGCATTTTCTAGGCACCACTTTACAAGATTCATCGAAAGTGAAACCAAAAGGTTTCGGTGCCCGAAAACTGGAAGCTTCATATTAGCCGAAGAATAGTCTCGCTCATGCCTACCGGGGACCCCCCTCCTTTAGCTCCTGGGCTCGTTCCTGGCAATCAATCTTGCTCCAGGATTTATATCACAATGATATCTCATAAAGGTTAATTGTAAAAAAAAAAACATTCCACAATCTGTAAAATATAAAATCATCACTTATTATTGATGACCCAATTACTGGGCTCGGTAATTACTACCGTCCTCGCTCACATAATTGATGTTTTTTTATCTTGTACTTTTACATTTGGCTAGAGATGTAACTCCTTACATAAAGGCAAGAAGACTGTGATACATTCCCTGCTGTTATTCTTATATAAGACGCATTACTATCGAGCCGCTCGGCCCCCCGAGAGCTGTAGGTAATATATATATTTTTGCTGATGTTCCAGATCCCCCCCTTCTCCTGCCTCGACGTTAGATCGGCCGTATCTGGAAGCCGGTACCGATGCAAATTGGACATTTTCTGCAGCGTTATTCCAGTTCTACACTTTGTTTTCATGAAATATTCCATTTACTTGGTTATTTACACTGGGAAAAACCCCATGTTTAGACACAATTATTAATTCCCTCGAATGTGTACCATACCACCTACGCAGAGCGAGGAGAGATTTCCACAGATGAATATTCTAGAGGTGTTATGGGATTGACTGCGCAGTAATATTATCGCTAGTATAAAAAAAAACAAGTCCACGTTATGGGATGTTTTTTGCACTCAATTATCTCTTCCATATGGAAACATGGAAAAATTTGTAAATATAAATTTGAATTATTACTTGATTAAGTTGCAAATCATCCATATTGGTTACTTATGGCACAGTACAAAAGCAAGTGCCCCCCCTCCGAAGCCGCTCCACTGTTATCCATCGGTTATCCAACCACATTGTAAAACGTACACATATATTCCAAATATTATTTGCACCTTATGATAATATTCGGTAAAGAGAACATACACTTTTGCCGCTATAGTCTGTCTCCGTGGTTACAGACTACAAACAAAGCCTGCATGTAGTCTGATTCTTATATGTGTTTTTCTTTTTCATCTGTGTCTACTCTTCAACTGTGTTTAGGTTATGGAGAAGTAAGAGCTGAGAGTAGAGGATTAGATGACCCAGGGGTGCACCAGCCATGAGGCGAATTGAGCCTCTTGCCTCAGGCAGCACCACCTGCAGCAAAGTGGGGGGCAGCATCAGGGGCGCAGTCACCTACTATAGAGCAGGACCTGACTATTTGACTTAAAAATAGTGTGGGTAATTTACCAAGGAACCGATTCGCGTTTTTGCGACGGGTTAACCAAATTTTTCAGTTTTGCGCCGCTTTTCCCTGTATTGCCCTGGGATTTCGGCACGCTCGATCGGATTGTGGCGCATCGGCACCGGCATGCACGCGACGGAAATGGGGGGGCATGGCCTTAAAAAAAAAGTGTCGCTCGGCACGCGCATACCTGCACCCACGATGGCTCGGTGAACTTCAGTGCGTTCCGGTGCTCTTCAGCGCAGCAGGGACACCTGGTGGACGTCGGATGAACTGCCTTAGTGAATCGCCGGAAGACCCGAATCCACCGCAGAGCCACTGGATCACGAATGGACCGGGTAAGTAAATCTGCTCCAGTGTCTCTTCACACCCATGTCTACATGGAGATCTCACTTACTGATATGTGACTACTGTATAAGGCAGAGGGGGTGGTGTTCCATAGGCAGCAAATAGTTCAGGTTCACCCCTGACATGACCTTAGACTACATTGAGTTTGGCTGTAGTCTGTTACTATGCCAACACATAGGTATATATGTAACTGGCTATAAGACTATACTGACTATAATGTCCTATACAGATCTACCCAAATAGGAACTTAGGGGAGAAAACTCATATGGTTTCACCATTGTATTGCATAAAGATCTAGAAACACAAACAAATGAATGGGAAGAACACTCAAGCAATATTAAGTGTGGAAAACAATAAACACGTTTCCAACAAGGTCGATAGACAATTCATTCATCCCTCTCCAAATTAGTCTAGAAATGATGAGGACCAGATTCATTGTATTAAGCCATCACTTGCCATCACTGGCAGGTCTTGGTGGTGATCCCATGGTGTTGTAGTGTTGTGTGGACCTCTTCTAGGCTGTTGACCCGAGATGCCCTTCCATAATGATGGGGCAGAAATACTTACCCGGTCCATTCGCGATCCAGCGGTGCGTTCTCTGCAGTGGATTTGGGTCAGGCTGGGATTCACTAAGGCATTTCCTCCGCCGTCCACCAGGTGGCGCTGCTGCGTTGAAGTCCGCTGGAATGCACTCAAGTTCACCGGCCTATTCCTAGTGAAGGTAAGTGCAATTTTCGCGACACATTTTTTTTTTTTAATGCGGCGTTTTTTTCGAATCCGTCAGGTTTTCGTTCGGCCACGCCCCCCCCGATTTCCGTCGCGTGCATGCCAGCGCCGATGCGCCACAATCCGATCGCGAGTGCCAAAATCCCGGGGCAATTCAGGGAAAATCATCGCAAATCTGAATTATTCGGGTAACACGTCGGGAAAAGGCGAATCGGGCCCTTAGTAAATGACCCCCAATGTCTTTACTGCTGCCCAGTGCACACCAGCCAGGTAAGTGTAATTTCGTAGTAGTATAATAGGGTACATTTCCTACTCCCAATATCTAGCGACAGTACTCTCAGTTGTAGATAGAGCCAAATAAATGGGCCTCCAAAGGGTCAATTATTTTCTGTCGAAATTATTGGTTGTCTACAAGTCCAATAAAGGCTTAAAACTGGATAATAGTGAGAAGGCCGGAAACTAGAGGATTATTCTGATGCTGAATCATCACAAGAGGGACTTATGTTCACAAGCAGAAAATAAAACCACAACTTCACAAGCCATCGTATCTCTTATTCTGTGAGATAAGGAAGATTAATGAGGGAGTGGATAGAAGAGGTTGGAAGAGTTGACCCTTAACTATTCCCAAAGTTTAGATTTGGCCATCTAAGTCAAGGCTATTAAGGGGGTTTTGAGCTTGATGATTTTGAAGATTTATACAGGTGTTGAATGCACCGAAAAACAAAGTTTGGGTCCTTGTCCTGGATTTCACCCAGAAGTTCGGATTTAGCATTTGGCACAACACGGAAAAGCTGGTTAATGAGCTGCTGAACAGCCCATCAATCAGCTTTTAATGATGTTTAAAGAGGGCTCATGGTCTGAGATGCATTTAATACTGGCAGCAAGTGCACACCGCCATCTCCCCTAGGAGGGGTGCACCAGCCCTGTGGCAAGTTGAGCCTCTTGCCTCAGGCAGCACCACCTGCAGCAAAGTGGGTGGCAGCATCAGGGGCACAGTCACCTATTGTAGAGCAGATATTGACTATTTGACTTAAAAATAGTGTCTCTTTATCCCCAATGTCAACATGGGTGTGATACACTACATGGAGAACCCACTTAAGGATATGTTACTACTGTATAAGGAATTTAATACTGGCAGCAAGTGCACACCGCCATCTCCCCTAGGATCATTGTGCTCCCCAATGATGTAATGGGATGTGACGACCCTCGGGTAAATGCTGTCGGCTTTGCTGGCAGCATTCAAAAGAATTGGTGCCGGATTTTGTCAAGGCTCAGCCGAACTCGCCAAACCCGAAAGAATCCGCTCATCCTTAGCAAAGGAGAGTAACTTGGCTCAACCACTACAAAGAGAATGGAACTGTTCTTCTGTCTCCGTTTCCTCTGCTGATTTCAGCACAAGTGGCAATTAGAATCCACTGATTAGTGATGGTCCAACAAAGGATTTGGAGGCAACTTTGAAACCAATAACAATAGGGTCGATTTCTATACATAAACATAGAGAAAGATGACGGCACGCACCGGTTCCAAAAGCAGGAAAAGCGTCCTTTATTGGTGGGGAAGCATGCAGGGGGGTAAACAGACAGGTTCCGGCAACGGGGCCGTTTCACGTACTGTGACGCTTTTCCTGCTTTTGGAACCGGTGAGTGCCGTCATCTTTCTCTATGTTTATGTATGGATATCTTCTTATATACATTGATTGAGCGCCGCTGGAAAGTCCTGCCGTGATCACCCCTGCCCCTGGAGAGTCGGGCCACGCGTTGGGCTGCCGGCGGTATCGTTGGGGCTGTGCCCGCCAGAGACTTTTCTCCATTTAATATAGGGTCAATTTCTAATGGGATAATTTACTCATAATGTAGTCATGTAAACTTTACGGAAGATATGTACCAGGGGTTGCCCATTGGACCCATTGCGGATCTCAATATCATGTGGTCCTGAGAACCAGTTCCTTGAGTAGATCAAAAGAACCATTGATCCCATATTTACAATTTACAATTGTGCTTTAGTTTAGGTCCATGTTGACACAAATTTCCCACTAGTTTTGCACTAGTTTTCGAAATGTCTTGATGAAGAGAATCATGTTATACAGACTCTCTAAATCTTGTTCATGGTGGAACCCAACAAGGCACAACAGCTGTTTTCTCAGATGCATCAGATTTGCTCTCCATGTAGATGGAAGACTTAATAGTTGCATTGTGTATTGTATCAGTGACACTACATTGGTTTGACACATAGATGTTCCTATTACCCCCCGTTTCCTGACCATGACAGCAGCACAGTCTGGAACAGCCTGCTTGTCCTTTTAAAAGGTCTAATCAAAGTGAAAAGTCCACGCTTGTTCTGTCCAAGTGTGTCATTCCGATTCAGGCTCACGTTCTCTATCCTCAGGCAGCTGACAGATCTCTCCCGGGAACAGAAGTAAACAGTGTGTCACCTCCTGTAACCCATCAAAAACACGTCACCCGGCCTCCAGGGAGCAGGGAATCTCAGGGGAATGAATGCCTTTGCGACTGAATGTCTTCACGGGAGGGCATGATAATGAATTATTTTACAATTATAATGTACAAAGTGCACAACGGTGAACAAGGACTTGTTGTGTTGCATCAAAATTCCTAAAGTCAAAGCAATTCATCAAAAACTTTACATGAATTTACTGAAACCAAAAGGCAGGCTATTGTTATGGAAAGCCCATGACTATAGGTCAATGGTAAGATCCACTCTAAGAACAGATCAAAGCAACTCGTAAAGTTTTCATAGTCCTCCATGTCCTCTCCTTCGTTGAAGCTCGATGAAGACTGCCAAGGGGTTGAGGAACTTGATGGCCCTGCAAACCTCTCTTAGACCTCTTTGAAACTTTACAGAAGCAGCACCTTCACCCTGAAAGAGTCTACACAATTAGACTACTTCTTCAATGACACCTATTGGAGATAACCGCACAATAGTCATTGTCCAGCCCCTTAAGGAGCCATAGAGTATGACTACTACTTCAGTTCCTGGCAAATAGTCATCGGTTCTTCTCCTTAGAGGTTGTAAAGTTGTATTGCCAGGGCTCCTGAGTACAATACACAAACTTCCTGTGAAAACTTTGAAAATAAAATGGTAAATCTCAAACAGAAAGGGTTACGGAGTATTAACATGACTCAGAATGTCTATGTCTTCTACTGAGGTAAGAAAACAACCCGGGATTTCTACCTGATTGAATCTGACGGGCATAGTCAGTGAGATCATTTAGCTAAGGTTTCTTCTCTGTTTATGACTCATAGAATTGCCTGTGGGGTTCCAAGAATAAGACAAAATATTGCAGCACAATAGGTTCATTAATCGAATTGAAGACATCAACCTCTAGAGGAGTCCTCACCAGGTTGTTTTATGGCAGAGTGACCCTTGATACCATGTATCTCCTAGAGTGGTTGTCAGGCTTGCGGGATGTGGATCCGCTGGACCACTGCAGACGATGACTCAAGCCACTACCTGGGACCGGAGTCTAAGTGGTACTCGGTTTTCACCAGAGCCCGCCGCAAAGCGGGTTAGACAAGCTGCGGCGTGGTACCACCAGGTCGTTCCTCAGGCATGACTTGTCTGCAGTGGCAGCCAAGGTTGAGGTACAGAAACAGCAGTCAAGCTCGAGGTCACAGTCCAGGCACAGGGTCAGGGCAGGCGGCAGAGATGCAATGTCAGGGTCCAAACCGGGGTCAGCAACAGGAGGTCCAAGCAGAAGGGTACGGGAACACAGAATTCACGACAGCAATACTGGGGAACACTGGTACATGGGAACACGAAGGTAGTCAGGTAACACAGGAACACGGAAGGAGTCAGGCACGCGGAAAACACAGGAACGCAGAAGACACTGGAACGCAGGCAAATCGTAACAGAGCTTTCTCTAAGGCTGTGAGGCACAAAGATCCGGCAAGAGTGTGAGGGAGGTGCAAAGTTTTTAAAGGGGAAGTGATCAGCCAGTGCACCAATTAGCGGTGCACTGGCCCTTTAAATTTCCTGAAGATACCGCGCGCGCGCCCTGGGAGACGGGAACGCGCGCGGCCGGAACCTGGCAGCGATTCCGGAGCGGGGAGAGGTGAGTCGCGCCGGCACCGCGCCTGCGAGGCTCGAAGGGCACGGGTGAGCCCGCGACCCGCGATATGGGTCGCGGGACCACCCATGACAGTGGTCTGTAGTATTAGCAACTGGCACAGTTTACGCATGCTCAAAGGGCCACTCTATACCTCAAGGTGTTCTCTTGGTTACTGACCCACCAGTTTTCACAAACCTTGCTCCCAGTTCCAGACCATCAGGGTAGTCACACTTCCAATCCAAGTTCATATGTTTGGGAATTCGACCTCTATAAGGAAATCACTGGCATACAATATTGTTCCATGAACATCATAGCATTAATTCTTCTACACAACCTTGTCCTTAACCATCAGAAATGTTCAGTGGGTCAACCTTCTGCCACCAGAATTTGCGACAGGAGAGTAGCTTTACAGGTCTTCCCTTGGACAGAAGAGGTCTCTTCTTGGTTCCTCTTACTTTAGCTCAACATCTTGATGGGAGTTGGGTTGAGCATGATATTTCACACCATTCATAGTAGGTCTCCCTGTTTGGCCATTCTATACACCTCCTCACTCCTAACTTTCTCCCTTCGTGGCAATGCTCAATATCGCAAGACTGTCCAGTTATCAGTTCCAGGCTTTGTATGGACCTACATTGACACCAGATCCTTCCTCCTCTAAACTGAAAGCCAGGAAACTCTGTTTTATGGTAAATAAGATTTCTTCTTAGGGGTTTTGTGGGCACCTCTGATCGTTGGAGACCAGACAATCCTCTAGGTATTCATCAAAGGTTCTGCTCACTGTGGGCCACTAAGACGAGAACCGGCAAAACAAAGGGGCAAACAAAATCAAACAATACAAGGGGGTTAAGAGGCTGCCTCGTAGTAACTTACTTCAACTTTTTTACCCAAAATGATTGTCATGGTACCAGAGTTTCTTTATGTGAAGAGCTTGAAGAACCTGTGAGAACAAAGCACTTGCACCAATACTGTGACTTCTTTTATATTTTTCTTTTGAACAATATTCCTATCTGTAAGTTCATTAAAGAACACAGCGGGGAGCAACGTGGAAGCTTTTATGAGCAGAGAAAAATAAGGAGGGCAAAAGCAATAATAAAATAGTATATGTGATGCCAAAGATCCTAAATCCTGCCGCACTACGTGGAATGCTGCGAAGATGAGCCATCGTAAACCCAGAGGGACAGTGGGACACTCACAGATTTGGATCTATCATTTATGGGTTATCAAAAACTGAGCTAGCAAGGAACTTATGTTCCCAATACTTGCTAATGGGTCCCTGGGCCGGGGTGGTCAGGCAATGAGTAGCCAAGTTACTATAATTGGTATAGCCCAAACAGGGGATTAGGATGGGGCAAACTGGGAATTTGCCCTAAACAGATCCTCTCCATCTCCAGATATTTCTGAGCTGCCGAAACATGTTGTGCAGTGTGGAAGATGTGCACTGTTATATACATAGTATGATGTACAGCGTGCAGAATATTATGTATATAATGGGGGAAATCCTCCATTCTTTGGTGTGTCAGGTCAGATGACGGGGGCCCCCTGACACTGCGGGCCCCATAACAGCTTCTATGGCTGCTACCACTGTAGTTGCGCCCCTGGCCACCATCAGATCTATCATATTTTTTGTGGTTAATAAGTTATCAACAGAGATATTCTCAAGAGATTTCAGTTCATAATCTTCATTGTCTTCCGCTCTGTGTTGAGCCCAATAGACAACATACTGTATAGTTGTGCATCACAGGAAACATTAAGAGTTGTTTTTGCAACTTTCTATATTGATAATTTTTGAGCTAAAAAAGATTTATGTTGAGACAATTCTGGTCTTCTTTGTTATGCTACATGAGAAAACTTGCCCTTGATCCATTTTGGTGGAATGTCGATGACAGCCATATTCTGGTCATAGCCAAAAAGATAGGCTCCTTCACCCATTACTTCATGAAGTATCGGATATGTCATTTCTCTTTACCCTTCTGGCATAAAACGGTGTCCTCGACATAGATTGTAATTCGTTTTCAATCACAGTGACTCCATTTATTCCAATCCACAACCTACGTGCAGTTTTCTACCTCCGGATACTTGTCTTCCTTACGTTATGTGTTCTGCATTCTTAAAAAGGACCCTACCCAGCCATGGTATACCCACTGTGTACAGTAATCATCCAATGGAACAGACCAATCACCGTCGGACCTTATCACAGACCTTCACTTCTGACAGCCGTAGGGAGTCGATAAGCATTCAATAGCGGATTTCATGGGGGCTCATCAGGTGGTTTGCAGGAGGAGATCTCAGCACTGACCAGAACAAGTTTTCCCTCTATCTCCAGCGCTCATCTGCTTTTAACCTCAGCAGTCTAATCTCATTGATTTTCAGACAGTAAAAGCTTCTTCCTTCCCCTACGGAATACATTTCCCGTTAAACAGTAACCTTAGAGATCCATACATGAGGAGAAAACACGGCGTAAGAAGGAGGCTGAGAAGACGATGATGGAAGGAAGGAACAAAACAAGTATGGGATGAGTATCTGCTGCGGCTACTCAATATAAATTGCAAAAAATTACACCAGTTGAACCAAAATTTAAGTGGATGCCCCCCCCCTCCCCCCCAAGCAAGCCTAATGTAATAATTACAATTCTGGAACATGTTTCCTCATAATTCTATTTTTTGCTATTCCCTGTTAAACTACTGGGTGTTACCGTTCTCCTTTCAATTTACTCTTATAGGGGTTTTGTGGGCTTAAAATATCGAAATTGTTTTTTCTGGGCAAAAAAAAAACCTTTTGGAGATCCAAAATGTGGTTGGGACTACTTTGATGTCACATACAGGATCCGATCTTTGATACTAAGGAAAGTCAATGGTTAAGCCATTTTGGGGGACAGAGCTTAAATCATAGAGCAAACCCCAATGAAATTTGTGGTTTACGTGACACTGGAGAAAGTAGTCAAGTAGCCAGTGATCAAGATGAATTCCAATTTTCATAATTACCACAGTTTTTGGTGATTATTAGAGATGAGCGAGCACTAAAATGCTCGGGTACTCGTTATTCGAGACGAACTTTTCACGATGCTCGAGTGCTCGTTTCGAATAACGAGCCCCATTGAAGTCAATGGGAGACTCGAGCATTTTTCAAGGGGACCAAGGCTCTGCACAGGGAAGCTTGGCCAAACACCTGGGAACCTCAGAAAAGGATGGAAACACCACGGAAATGGACAGGAAACAGCAGGGGCAGCATGCATGGATGCCTCTGAGGCTGCTTAATCGCACCATTATGCCAAAATTATGGGCAACAGCATGGCCATGACAGAGTGACAGAATGAAGCTAGATAGCATCTAAAACATCCAATAATTGACCCTGACACTATAGGGGACGGCATGCAGAGGCAGCGGCAGCAGCGGAAGGCTAGAGAGTGTCATGGCGACATACCCTAAATGGACTCAGGCTTCAAACCAATGGGTAGCAGAGAGGAACCAAAGGAGGTGAGCAAGAAGCGCTCAAATAATATTGGTACATGATAAAAGTTTGCCAGTATATTTTGTGGATTACACAGCAGGGTGGCGACAAAGTTAACATGGAAGCCATGAAAACAATCCAAAATTCTACCTGACACAGCTCGTTTGATAAGGGGACGATGTAT
This sequence comes from Engystomops pustulosus, assembly GCF_040894005.1. Lineage (NCBI taxonomy): Eukaryota > Metazoa > Chordata > Amphibia > Anura > Leptodactylidae > Engystomops > Engystomops pustulosus. The sequence goes on along the minus strand of NC_092419.1, from coordinate 12,478,200 downwards.
GGAGGCAGTGAACTAGTAGTAGATTAAAGGTGCTGCAGTTAAAACTATGTTAGTTGGTTCTTGGCATGGAGCTGGCGCTCCGCTGCCAGGCGAGCTTTCGCCAATCCAAGCCCCTGTCTCTAGGCTACTCCCCAAACAGCACTTCTAAGAACCTTTCGGATAAGATCAAGTGTAGTAGCGTTCTTATAAGTTTGGGATATGGCGGGTGAGGGGAATGTAAACAGATGCGCAAGAAGCGCTGAAATAATATCCGTAAATGAAAAAAGTTTTCCAGTATATTTTGTGGCTTACACAGCAGGGTGGCGACAAAGTTAACAAGTTTGATGTGGAATGCCCTGCAATAGCTCTTGGGTGGTGTGCCTTTTATCACCTAGGCTCAGCAGTTTGAGCACCGCCTGCTGTCGCTTAGCAACGGCACTGCTGCTGTGCCTAGAGCTACCGACTGATGGCGCCATGCCCACGGATGGTAATTCGGAGGAGGAGGAGGTGGAGGAGGGGTGGGAGGATTTGGAGGTATAGTAGGCCTTTGAGACCTGGACCGAGGTAGGCCCCGCAATCCTCTGCGTCGGCAGTATATGACCAGCCCCAGGGTCAGACTCGGTCCCAGCCTGCACCAAGTTAAGTGTAGTAGCGTTCTTATAAGTTTGGGATATGGCGGGTGAGGGGAATGTAAACAGATGCGCAAGAAGCGCATGATGCGCATGGAGCTGGCGTTCCGCTGCCAGGCGAGCTTTCGCCAATCCAAGCCCCTGTCTCTAGGCTACTCCCCAAACAGCACTTCTAAGAACCTTTTGTATAAGATCAAGTGTAGTAGCGTTCTTATAAGTTTAGGATATGGCGGGTGAGGGGAATGTAAACAGATGCGCAAGAAGCGCTGAAATAATATCCGTAAATGGTAAAAGTTTGCCAGTGTATTTTGTGGATAACACAGCAGGGTGGCGACAAAGTTAACAACTTTGATGTGGAATCCATGAAAACAACCCAAATTTCGGCCTGACAAACCTCGTTTGATAAAGGGACGATGTATGGAGGCAGCTATATGGACGACTTTTGGAGGTAGCAATGGAGACAACGTGTGGAGGCTGCTATGGAGACAATTCAATTTGGATAGTGCCTGTATGTGGCAGTCCAAAAAATTTTTCAAACCAGAGGAGCAGGTAGGTGGCCCTCCAGAAAAATGGAATAGATTGAGTGCCTGTATGTGGCAGTCCAAAAAAGTTTTTAAACCAGAGGAGCAGGTAGGTGGCCCTCCAGAAAAATGGAATAGATTGAGTGCCTGTATGTGGCAGTCCAAAAAAGTTTTTAAACCAGAGGAGCAGGTAGGTGGCCCTCCAGAAAAATGGAATAGATTGAGTGCCTGTATGTGGCAGTCCCAAAAAATTGTTTAAAACAGAGGACCGGAAAGGTGGCCCTCCAGAAAAATTGAATAGATTGAGTGCCTGTATGTGGCACTCCCAAAAATTGTTTAAAACAGAGGACCGTGTCGGTGGCCCTCCAGAAAAATTAAATGCATAAAGTACTATACCTAGAGCCAGTGGGCCCTGTCAAAAAACAGCCAGTTTCCTCTGCTTTACTGTAGAAAGAGGAGGAGAAGGAGGAAAATGAGGAGGAGGAGGAGTGGATAAATTATTCAGGTTGAGCTTCCTTCACCTGCTGGAGATTTGAAATTAGGAGAAATCCATGCTTTATTCATCTTGATAAGCGTCAGCCTGTCAGCGCTGTCAGTCGACAGGCGTGTACGCTTATCGGTGATGATGCCACCAGCTGCACTGAAAACCCGCTCTGACAAGACGCTAGCGGCAGGGAAGGCAAGAACCTCCAAGGCGTAGAGCGCCAGTTCGTGCCACATGTCCAGCTTTGAAACCCAGTAGTTGTAGGGAGCTGTGTGATCATTTAGGACGATGGTATGGTCAGCTACGTACTCCCTCACCATCTTTCTGTAAAGATCAGCCCTACTCTGCCGAGACTGGGGACAGGTGACAGTGTCTTGCTGGGGTGACATAAAGCTGGCAAAAGCCTTGTAAAGCGTACCCTTGCCATTGCTGGACAAGCTGCCTGCTCGCCTACTCTCCCTCGCTACTTGTCCCGCAGAACTACGCACTCTGCCGCTAGCGCTGTCAGAAGGGAAATACTGTTTCAGCTTGTGCACCAGGGCCTGCTGGTATTCATGCATTCTCACACTCCTTTCCTCTCCAGGGATGAGAGTGGAAAGATTTTGCTTGTACCGTGGGTCCAGGAGAGTGAACACCCAGTAATCGGTGCTGGAATAAATTCTTTGAACGCGAGGGTCACGGGATAGGCAGCCTAGCATGAAATCTGCCATATGCGCCAGAGTACCAACGCGTAAGAATTCACTCCCCTCACTGGCCTGACTGTCCATTTCCTCCTCCTCCAACTCCTCCAACTCCTCTTCTTCTGCCCATACACGCTCAACAGTGTAGGACTCAACAATGGTCCCCTCTTGTGTCTCGCCAACATTCTCCTCCTCTTCCTCCTCATCCTCCTCCACCTCCACCTCCTCCGATATGCGCTGAGAAACAGACCTAAGGGTGCTTTGGCTATCAACAAGGGAATCTTCTTCCCCTGTCTCTTGTGAGGAGCGCAAAGCTTCCGACTTCATGCTGACCAGAGAGTTTTTCAACAGGCCAAGCAGCGGGATGGTGAGGCTGATGATGGCGGCATCGCCACTGACCATCTGTGTTGACTCCTCAAAGTTACTCAGCACCTGACAGATATCAGACATCCACGTCCACTCCTCATTGTAGACTTGAGGAAGCTGACTGACCTCACTACCAGTTCTGGTGGAAGTTGACATCTGGCAGTCTACAATCGCTCGGCGCTGCTGGTAAACTCTGGATAACATGGTCAGTGTTGAATTCCACCTCGTGGGCACGTCGCACAACAGTCGGTGAGCGGGCAGTTGGAGGCGGCGCTGCGCTGCCCTGAGAGTGGCAGCATCTGTGCTGGACTACCTGAAATGCGCACAGATGCGGCGCACCTTCGTGAGCAAATCAGACAGATTGGGGTATGTCTTGAGGAAACGCTGAACTATCAGATTTAACACATGGGCCAGGCATGGCACATGTGTCAGTCTGCCGAGTTGCAGAGCCGCCACCAGGTTACGGCCGTTGTCACACACAACCATGCCTGGCTTCAGGTTCAGCGGTGCCAGCCACAGATCAGTCTGCGCCGTGATGCCCTGTAATAGTTCTTGGGCGGTGTGCCTTTTATCGCCTAGGCTCAGCAGTTTGAGCACCGCCTGCTGTCGCTTAGCGACGGCACTGCTGCTGTGCCTAGAGCTACCGACTGATGGCGCCATGCCCACGGATGGTCGTTCGGAGGAGGAGGTGGAGGAGGGGTGGGAGGAGGAGGAGGCATAGTAGGCCTCAAACACCTGGACCGAGGTAGGCCCCGCAATCCTCGGCGTCGGCAGTATATGACCAGCCGCAGGGTCACACTCGGTCCCAGCCTCCACCAAGTTAACCCAATGTGCCGTCAGAGATATATAGTGGCCCTGCCCGGCAGCACTCGTCCACGTGTCCGTGGTCAGGTGGACCTTGTCAGAAACGGCGTTGGTCAGGGCACCGATTATGTTGTCTGACACGTGCTGGTGCAGGGCTGGGACGGCACATCGGGAAAAGTAGTGGCGGCTGGGGACCGAATACCGAGGGGCGGCCGCCGCCATGAGGCTGCGAAAGGCCTCGGTCTCTACTAGCCTATAGGGCAGCATCTCCAGGCTTAGCAATCTGGAAATGTGCACATTAAGGGCTTGGGCGTGCGGGTGGGTTGCACTATATTTGCGTTTCCGCTCCAGCGTCTGGGGTATGGAGAGCTGAACGCTGGTGGATGCTGTGGAGGATCGTGGAGGTGACGATGGGGTTTTTGTGGCAGGGTCCTGGGCAGGGGCCTGACTATCAGCTGACACAGGGGAAGGAGCAGTGGTGTGCACGGCCGGAGGTGAACGGGCTTGGTGCCACTGAGTGGGGTGTTTAGCATTCATATGCCTGCGCATACTGGTGGTAGTTAAGCTAGTAGTGGTGGAACCCCTGCTGATCCTGGTTTGGCAAATGTGGCACACCACAGTCCGTCGGTCATCCGGTGTTTCCTTAAAGAACCTCCAGACTTCTGAAAATCTAGCCCTCGCCGCAGGAGCCCTCGCCACGGGAGCTTCACTAGTTGACACATTTGGCGCTGATGCACCAGCTCTGGCCCTGCCTCTCCGTCTGGCCCCACCACTGCCTCTTCCAACCTGTTCTGGTCGAGGACTCTCCTCCGTCTCAGAAGCACTGTGTTCACCCGGCCTCTCAACCCAGCTTGGGTCTGTCACCTCATCATCCTCCGATCCCTCAGTCTGCTCCCCCCTCGGACTTCCTGCCCTGACAACAACTTCCCCACTATCTGACAACCGTGTCTCCTCATCGTCGGACACCTCTTTACACACTTCTTCCACTACGTCAACAAGGTCATCATCACCCACAGACTGCGACTGGTGGAAAACCTGGGCATCGGAAAATTGCTCATCAGCAACCGGACAAGTGGTTTGTGACTGTGGGAAGGGTCCAGAAAACAGTTCCTCAGAGTATGCCGGTTCAAATGGCAAATATTGCTGGGAGGGGGCAGACTGGGGGGGAGGAGGCTGAGGTGCAGGAGCTGGAGGAGTGCCGATTTCGGTGACATGGGTGGACTGCGTGGAAGACTGACTGGTGGACAAATTGCTCGAAGCATTGTCAGCAATCCACGACATCACCTGTTCGCACTGTTCTGGCCTCAACAGTGCTCTACCACGAGTCCCAGTAACTTCAGACATGAACCTAGGGAGTGTAGCTCTGCGGCGTTCCCCTGCTCCCTCATAAGCAGGTGGTGTCTCACCCCGCCCAGGACCACGGCCTCTGACCCCTGCAGTAGTTGGACGCCCACGTCCCCGCCCTCGTCCTCTACCCCTAGCCCTCGGGTTAAACATTTTGAAAATGAGAGTTATAACTTTTTAATTTTTTTTTTAACTTTTTTTTTTTTTTTTTTTTTTTTTTGTGTTTTTTAGTTTTTAAAACCAAACGATGCTATCCTATTGCTATGGCTATTTTCTAGCCAAGTATTACAGCACACTACTATGCCAGATGAGATGACGCTGAGTTATGAAAAAAATAAACGTAAAATAAAAAAGGAAATGGCAGACTGTGCCTAGTTGAAATACAACCCCGGGCCCTAATAAATTTTCCCACTTCGGTCTTTGCGATGGATATGTGCGTCACTAAAACACAGTGGTCGCAAGTCTGACTCCAAATTGCTCCCAATTTGATAGTAGATGCACTGCAGCAAGTACAGCCACCAGCAGATCAACCAGAAATCAAATATATATAACGCTACTGTAGGCGTAATTAAGACGTTTGTATTCTCCTATGGCTATTTTCTAGGCAAGTATTACAGCACACTACTATGCCAGATGAGATGACGCTGAGTTATGAAAAAAATAAACGTAAAATAAAAAGAAACTGGCAGACTGTGCCTAATTCTACTCAAACCCCTAATAAATTTTCCCACTTTGGTGTTTGAGGTGGATATGTGTGTCACTAAGAGCTAAACACAACGGTAGCAAGTCCCCCTGCTAATTCCTCACAATATGGTACTAGCTGCAAATAAAAAAAAAAAAAAATTATAACGTTATTGTAGCCCTAAGAAGGGCTGTTGGGTTCTTTAAGAATCACTCCTGCCTAACAGTAAGCTAATAGAACAGCCTAACGCTTTCCCTGAGCAGCAGCAGCTCTCTCCCTAGCGGCATCCAGACAGAGAATGATCCGAGCAGCGCGGGCAGCGGCTAGTCTATCCCAGGGTCACCTGATCTGGCCAGCCAACCACTGCTATCTACGTGTAAGGGTACCACGTCATGCTGGGTGGAGTGCAGAGTCTCCTGGCTTGTGATTGGCTCTGTTTCTGGCCGCCAAAAAGCAAAACGGCGGGAGCTGCCATTTTCTCGAGCGGGCGAAATACTCGTCCGAGCAACGAGCAGTTACGAGTACGCTAATGCTCGATCGAGCATCAAGCTCGGACGAGTATGTTCGCTCATCTCTAGTGATTATAAGATCTTACAAATATATAGTCAAGAATGTTCCGACAATCCTTTTGAGTGTTCATAGAAGTCCATGGGAGTATAAATTTACCTCCATATGTTCTGAGGTTTTTCCTTTCATGACTTTTATATCTTTGATAACTCCCATATGACAATCATACTGTAGATGTCTGAAGGCATGAGATGGTCTTCAAACATCTATGAAGAGGTCTGAAGGAATGAGATGGTCTTCAAACATCTATGAAGATGACTGAAGGCATGGGATGGTCTTCAAACATCTATAAAGAGGTGTGAAGGTATGAGATGGTCTGCAAACATCCATGATGAGGTATGAAGGCATGAGATGGTCTTCAAACACCTATGAAGATGTCTGAGGGCATGATATGGTCTTCAAACATCTGTGAAGATGTCTGAAGGCATGGGATGGTCTTCAAACATCTATGAAGAGGTGTGAAGGTATGAGATGGTCTGCAAACATCCATGATGAGGTATGAAGGCATGAGATGGTCTTCAAACACCTATGAAGATGTCTGAGGGCATGAGATGGTCTTCAAACATCTATGAATATGTCTGAAGGCATGAAATGGTCTTCAAACATCTATGAAGAGGTCTGAAGGCATGGGATAGTCTTCAAACATCCATGAAGAGGTATGAAGGCATGAGATGGTCTTCAAACACCTATGAAGATGTCTGAGGGCATGATATGGTGTTCAAACATCTATGAAGATGACTGAAGGCATGATATGGTGTTCAAACATCTATGAAGTTGTCTGAAGGCATGAGATGGTCTTCAAACATCTATGAAGATGTCTGAAGGCATGAGATGGTCTTCAAACATCTATGAAGAGGTCTGAAGGCATGGGATGGTCTTCAAACATCTATGAAGATGTCTGAAGGCATGAGATAGTCTTCAAACATCTATGAAGATGGCTGAAGGCATGAGATGGTCTTCAAACATCTATGAAGATGTCTGAAGGCATGAGATTGTCTTCAAACATCTGTGAAGATGTCTAAAGGCATGGGATGGTCTTCAAACATCTATGAAGAGGTCTGAAGGTATGAGATGGTCTTCAAACACCTATGAAGATGTCTGAGGGCATGAGATGGTGTTCAAACATCTATGAAGATGACTGAAGGCATAAGATAGTCTTCAAACATCTATGAAGATGTCTGAAGGCATGAAATGGTCTTCAAACATCTATGAAGAGGTCTGAAGGCATGAGATAGTCTTCAAACATCCATGAAGAGGTATGAAGGCATGAGATGGTCTTCAAACACCTATGAAGATGTCTGAGGGCATGATATGGTGTTCAAACATCTATGAAGATGACTGAAGGCATGATATGGTGTTCAAACATCTATGAAGATGTCTGAAGGCATGAGATGGTCTTCAAACATCTATGAAGATGTCTGAAGGCATGAGATGGTCTTCAAACATCTATGAAGAGGTCTGAAGGCATGAGATAGTCTTCAAACATCTATGAAGATGCCTGAAGGCATGGGATGGTCTTCAAACATCTATGAAGATGTCTGAAGGCATGAGATAGTCTTCAAACATCTATGAAGATGGCTGAAGGCATGAGATGGTCTTCAAACATCTATGAAGATGTCTGAAGGCATGAGATTGTCTTCAAACATCTGTGAAGATGTCTGAAGGCATGGGATGGTCTTCAAACATCTATGAAGAGGTCTGAAGGTATGAGATGGTCTTCAAACACCTATGAAGATGTCTGAGGGCATGAGATGGTGTTCAAACATCTATGAAGATGACTGAAGGCATGAGATAGTCTTCAAACATCTATGAAGATGTCTGAAGGCATGAAATGGTCTTCAAACATCTATGAAGAGGTCTGAAGGCATGAGATAGTCTTCAAACATCCATGAAGAGGTATGAAGGCATGAGATGGTATTCAAACACTTATAAAGATGTCTGAGGGCATGATATGGTGTTCAAACATCTATGAACATGACTGAAGGCATGAGATGGTGTTCAAACATCTATGAAGATGTCTGAAGGCATGAGATGGTCTTCAAACATCTATGAAGATGTCTGAAGGCATGAGATGGTCTTCAAACATCTATGAAGAGGTCTGAAGGCATGGGATGGTCTTCAGACATCTATGAAGATGTCTGAAGGCATGAGATAGTCTTCAAACATCTATGAAGATGCCTGAAGGCATGAGATGGTCTTCAAACATCTATGAAGATGTCTGAAGGCATGAGATTGTCTTCAAACATCTGTGAAGATGTCTGAAGGCATGGGATGGTCTTCAAACATCTATGAAGAGGTCTGAAGGTATGAGATGGTCTTCAAACACCTATGAAGATGTCTGAGGGCATGAGATGGTGTTCAAACATCTATGAAGATGACTGAAGGCATGAGATAGTCTTCAAACATCTATGAAGATGACTGAAGGCATGAGATGGTGTTCAAACATCTATGAAGATGTCTGAAGGCATAAGATAGTCTTCAAACATCTATGAAGATGTCTGAAGGCATGAGATGGTCTTCAAACATCTATGAAGATGTCTGAAGGCATGAGATTGTCTTCAAACATCTATGAAGAGGTCTGAAGGTATGAGATGGTCGTCAAACATCTATGAAGATGTCTGAAGGCATGGGATGGTCTTCAAACATCTATGAAGAGGTCTGAAGGTATGAGATGGTCTTCAAACATCTATGAAGATGTCTGAAGACCACATTATGTCTCTAAGTTCTTTCCCCTTTTGCCATTTTCCATGGGATGTAATGTTATGGAGAGATGTTGGGGTTTACACGTCTATATGACCCCATATGGTATCTATAAGATACCATATCTATAAGACACTATAGAGTGGGTGGTACATAGCTCCATAGTAAGGACTCATTGAGATCTGAAAATCCAGTCCATCAATAGCCGAATCAATACCACCATAAAGTATGTAGATGATGAGAACTGGTGGACAAAAACTAAAATGAAAAATATGCAAACGAGTCAGCGGTGATGGGTATTTACTGCACACGCTCATTCCATATCGATCTCTTATGATTTGTACCTATTGAATTACTGTACATAATCCATACATGTAATGAGTCTGATTATTTCACTAATCAGTCTTCTCCTGACTGGAGAACCTAAGGATCAGGCATGACTTACGTATAGGGGACGTTCAGGATCTAAGTCAGGATATGACAGCACATGCTTTCAGTCAACCTGACCGATCAATATCTGCCAAAGAGTGTGAGCCGGAGAGGGGGAGGGGGGTGGGGGACTCCGTTTTTTGAGAATTTTGCTTACCCATGAAAAATGACATCAAGAAGAAGCTTAATTTAATCATCTGCTCCATTCTTTCATTGTATTTAATTATATTCTTTAAATTTCATTAAAGAGATTTTATATACTGGATTATCACAATACCAATTAAATGCTAAATGACTATGCATTTACAGTTTAAGTTTTAAAAAAAAAATTTTAGTTTAATTATATATTCTAACGTTTCAATATACTATCAATTGATGGGTAATGATGAATGAGGGGACTTAGGGAGGGGTATGAAGAAGGTGCCGCTAACCCTGATGATCTAGAGATCTGGAGTGTACACCTGGAGCTGGATCTAGGTTTCAAGGATTGTTTCATTATATAGATAACTGATCCATGGGACCAATCATCAGTATCAGCTTGTTGGTGGTCCAGCACTTAAGACCCACCAATGGTCAACTCAATCCAGCTTTCTCTTGTGGTGAAAGCAACACAGCACCAGAAAAATAGCTCCATTCCCTGTGTAGTGGCCAAGCTGCATTACTGCATCTCTGTTTCCTTTCACGCGATTGGGCTGCAGTTTCCCTACCTGGCCACTACACAGAGAGCAGAGCTATTATTTTAGTGCCAGGTTGTTTTTACTGCAAGAGAAAGCTGGATTGAGTTGGCCTATGGTGGGTCCTAAGTGTTGGAGCACCAACGATCTGATACTGATGATCGATCCCATGGATCAATCATCAATATAACAAAACAATCCTTTAACATTCAGACAAGCAAGTGTAAAATATGATTGTATGGTACACCAACCAACCTATGGTCACCAATGGGAATTGGTAGGTATGACTATATATACACTAATAAACACGGATCTGCCATAACAAAGGTGAGTAATAGATTACCTCTAGACCATGGATGGACTAGGGGTAGGATATTAAGGCAAGTCCATACTTCATGAGCAAACCTATTAGTTGCTTCATAGACCAATTGTTCTATATTGAATTGAATTCAGATTTTTTTTTTCGGATTCTCTTAAGATCAAACTATTTTGCTTCATTTGATGTGGGAATTGGTAGATAACCCTTTTAGTCCTATATTTTCTTTTAAATTTAAAGGTCCTATCTCGTTTTCTTCAATTTCTATAATTGTTTCATTTTGGTTCGGGGTAGGGTTAACCCAAACCCTATTTCTAACCCTAATACCAACCATAATCTACCAAAAGTGGTCCAAGAAGGACAGCTAGTAAAGTAACAACAAGGTCATGGGCTCCAAAGATTCAGTGATTTTCATGTGATCCATGGAGTATCAGCTGTAAGGACTTAAAGTATCGGCATCTAATGTCTTGGCTAAGTGGAGTTGATGCCTTATAGAAGGGTACGGTTAGCCCAAACCCTATTTCTAACCCTAACACCAACCATAATCTACCAAAAGTGGTCCAAGAAAGGAGAACTAGTAAAGTAGTAACAAGGTCATGGGCTCCAAAGATTCAGTGATTTTCATGTGATCCGTGGAGTATCAACTGTAAGGACTTAAATTATCGGCATCTACTGTCTTGGCCAAGTGGAGTTCATGCCTTTTGAAGGGCAGGGTTAACCCAAACCCAAACCCCATTTCTAACCTTAACACCAATCATAATCTACCATCTAGTAAAGTAGTAACAAGGTCATGGGCTCCAAAGCTTCATTGATTTTCACGTGATCCAAGGACTTAAAGTATTGGCATCTACTGTCTTAGCCAAGTGAAGTTGATGCCTTATGAAGGGTAGGGTTAACCCAAAACCCAAACCCTATTTCTAACCCTAACACCAACCATAATCTACTAAAAGTGGTCCACGAGGGACAACTAGTAAAGTAGTAACAAGGTCATGGGCTCAAAAGCTTCATTGATTTTCATGTCATCCAAGGACTTAAAGCATCGGCATCTACTGTCTTGGCCAAGTGGAGTTCATGCCTTATGAAGGCAGATCCATCTTGGCAGCAGAAGACGGACCTACACCTTATAAGACAGAACTGGCAATACAATTTTTTTGCATATCTCTTAGTTCTTTTTACCCATTCTACATAGAGCGGTAATTGCGGCACATAACCGAAGCCATTACAGAACCTCTTCCTAATTTCATTATAATGCATGGATTTAATTTTACACTTGTGGAGTCTCCATCACTAAACAGTACAGAAAGGGTTCTCATGTGAGCCGAAATTGTCTGTAATATTATGGGACATTTATGAAAAGCAGTGGAAGAGATCATACCACCCATAGCAACCAGCCAGATATTACCCTAGGCGGCACTAGAGAAATGACAGAATCTAATTACTTTCTTTAAGGAACATCAACTTTTTTTTCCCAGGAATCTGTTCCTGCAAATAACCCCCACCTGATTGTACTAATTTACCCGCAGACTTGAAGGTTCTGTAATGCGATTCTTAGAAATTTTTGCTGAATGTATTAAAAAGTTGAAAATTACAGCTCCAGGGTCCTAATTGGTACAGAAAAAATGGTTTATGCAAAGGTGATGTCTGTGGGAAACAAAACACAAGAAAGAATCAATAGTCAACCCCAATAGGGTTTTCTAATATTGGTTGTTTGGTCGGATGCACAGGACACAAGTCTACTGGCAATGACCAACAAAACAAGTTGATGAAGCCTTTTATATAATAAGGACTTCTCATACATGTGTATGAGCTTAAACATGTGGGTAACCCTTCCAGGACCTTTGAAGGCCCTCCAAAGGTATCCAAGGCCTTTAAAATGTCCTCCAAAAGACCCAATGGCCTTTAAAAGCTCCACCAATGGTCTTTAGGGCTTTTAAAAGGTTCTCCAAAAATCCTTAAACAGCAGATCTGAACTGGATGGTCCTGGTTCTGAATTTTGTGTCATACTATTTTTAAGAATTTCCTGGTGGGAACCCACGGTCTTCATACGATCCTCAAGGGCCCGTGGCAGTCTTAATCGGCCCCTGGTTATCCCTCTAGTTCCTCCTCTGCCCCTGTTATGACACTTACCAGCAGGTCTCTTCTTCCTGGTCCAGTCACAATACACAGAAAATGCTCTCTCAGCCAATCACTGGCCACGATACAGGCATTTCCTGTATGTTTAAACAGAAACAGGAAGTAGAGACTAGCAAAGACTGGAAGGGCTCAAAATGAATTTGAAGACTGTTTCTTTTTTACAGTTTCTGTGATTTTGAAATATTTAAAACTCCTTTGATAATGATTTTTTTTTAATTGATATGTACTTTTTTTGCTTATTCTTCTCACTATCTTTTTTCTCTTCCCTGCAGACTCTTTTGGCCAAGAGGCCATGGAGAAGTTGCTATGCCTGCTGCTGATGGGAGCTCTGGGGTACCTTGGGAGAGCACAGCACTGCCCCGGTCGCTGCATCTGTCAGGTCAACTCTCCAACCCTCACCATGCTGTGTGCCAAGACAGGACTTCTCTTCGTTCCACCAGCCATTGACCGCAGGACAGTAGAGTTACGACTGACAGATAATTTCATCACCATCATTCGACGCAAGGATTTTAGCAACATGACCAACCTGGTACACCTGACACTGTCACGGAATACTATTAGCCAAATCGTACCGCTGGCGTTCTCCGACCTACGTTCTCTGAGAGCCTTGCATATGAACAGCAACAGACTCTCTGCCCTAAGAAATGAGCATTTTCGTGGTTTGGGCAATTTGCGCCATCTAATTTTAGGTAACAACCAGATAAATACTATCCAGCCCGGGGCTTTCAATGAGTTTCTGTCCACTGTGGAGGATCTCGATTTGTCCTACAACAACCTCGAAGAACTGCCCTGGGAAGACATTGGCCAAATGGTGAATCTGAACTCACTAACATTAGACCATAATTTAATTGACTACATTGCAGAAGGAACATTCAGTATGCTGCATAAGCTGGTGAGGCTTGACATGACCTCCAATCGCTTGCATAAACTGCCTCCAGACAACCTTTTTCTCAAGTCTCAAGTTTTGGCAAGTTCAAGAGGGTCTAGTGCTTCATCTCTGGCCATAAGCTTTGGTGGGAATCCTCTGCATTGTAATTGCGAGCTTTTATGGCTTAGACGACTGACCAGGGAGGATGACCTTGAGACCTGTGCCTCACCAGAACAGCTAACTGACAAGTATTTCTGGTCAATTCAAGAGGAGGAATTTATCTGTGAAGCTCCGCTTATTACCAAACACTATGCCAGCAAAACCTTTGTCATGGAGGGTCAAAGTGTTAGCATTAAGTGCAAAGCAGTAGGAGATCCTGAACCATCAGTACACTGGATTGCTCCAGATGGAAAACTTATCCATAATACAACAAGAATGGTCGTTCATGACAATGGGACGTTGGATATCATCATTACCACACTGAAAGATAGTGGTTCCTTCACTTGCATTGCATCTAATGCCGCTGGTGAGACCACTGCCCCGGTGGAGTTGGCAATAGTACCGCTTCCATTGCTGGTGAACAACACAGCTCATATTAAAGAACCTGATCCAGGGTCTTCTGACATCACAACTTCAAATAAGTCTGGATTTAATGATACCAAGAACTTGCAAGACCGGAGAATTGTGGTGGACAAGTTGAAGTCAACCTCAGTTGTCATCCAGTGGCCATCAGAGCGTCATATTCCTGGCATCCGCATGTACCAGATTCAGTATAACAGCTCCTTAGATGACTCTTTAGTATACAGGTAAGTGATATTGATGGTAATAGTTGTAGGTCATATGTTATAATGTGAAAGCCTAAAGTTATTTTTAATGGACAGATCTAGCCCTAGCCCTAACTCAATAGAATTCCCCTAGTTCAATACATGTTTCTCATCAAACCTTTAGCACATCAGAGATGGAGAGCGCAGAGTCCTATCTTATGGTCCAAGCCAAGTCACAGTTTAGTGAAAGAGTGATACTCTTTCAGTGTATCCTATATGATGTAGCTTTAACCTGTCTTTCCTGCCTTCTGCTTTGTATTAGTTTCTCCATGTCAGCTCTTACAAGCAGGAGGAAGAGGAGAGTAGAACAAAGCTGCATGTCAATAGATACACTGGAGATTCTACGTACAGAACTCACAGATACTATAGACAACCAGTCTGGCAAATACTTAGGACATAGATGGGCAAAAGTGTGTCTTGAAGACAGGCTAGGATTAAGGTAGGTGGAGGTTTTTGGGCACAAAATCTGGTGGGGGCCACCACTGAAAGTAGCCCAGACAGTGGTGCATACAAAATGCAGGCTGTGTGGGCAATCTCTCACTGACAGAGACTGTGCACACTGTGCATCACTCCCAGACAAGGCTGATTGGGGCCTCCTTATGAGTAAAGTGGTGGGGGCCCTGGGGCGCGCACCCCTAGAACCCTCCCTATAATCCCACCCCCTGCTTGAAGACTTGAGAGATCATCACCTAACCATCTGAAGATTACAAATATTTAGACTTTAAGTTCTCTATTTACCACTTCATCACCAAAAAGGAAATGATCACATCAGTATAACAATCTCCCACGCTGAACTTGGTCTTAAAACCACCATAGGACCTGCATACCACTACAGTGCTCCCATGCTCTAATTGATTTCTACAATTGTAATTTTTCACCATAACATATACTATACTATCTGAGAAAACACCCAAAATGTCTCTAAAAATCTTGAAAGTGGAGTAAAGTGGAGTTTTCTCCAATTATATCCCACTATACGATGTCTCATATTTTGAAGGAGCGGTTAGTATAATGGAGAAGAGTGCTCCTTGTAGCTCCTTATTTCCATCCTATTATTATTCTAGATATTTCTTCCCATAGAAGACTCCTTAGCTATGGGAGAATTGGGGAGATAAGATCCGTCCTTTGCCCAGTATCACCGTAATGACAATTCCTCCAGTGTATAGATGGAGAATGTCAAACACTGCAAACAGTTTATAATGGGATGGTTGGGGCTTGCCAAGCAATACAGAGCGGTAATATTTGCCGTAGATAAACAGTGCGGAGAAATAAAATCTGCTTAACGTGTAGATACAAGACAAAGCAAAGTGTTCAGTGTTTAACTATGGATATTGCGTAGAATATTGGAGAAAGTCCCGTTCATTGTACTGTATTTAAGGGGAAAGTTGTGATTAGTGATATCTGACAGAGGTGATGGTCAAGTCATTCTTCTAAGATCTTATCAATGTCCTTAGACCTCAGCAGTTTTGGACTTTGGTTCTCCCTTGCCCACCATGTGGACATCCAACTCCTGTCCCTATACACAAAACACCACAAATACTGTAGGTTATACTTGAATCACCCTCTTAAAAAAAGACCCTACTAGAACGTTATTGGCTACAGAATCAAGTCCAATTGGGTTGTTGTTACTGGCGTCAACAAGGGGAGACTATTGTGGATAAATGTGATCCTGGATAGCTTCTTGCATCTCTAATGCTTTCAGCCCAATGGTCCTGAAGACCATACTGTGATCCCCACCTGTGGTCCCCACAACTTCAAGACTGGTGGGGACCACCAAAGTGTTATTGGTGACATTTGTGATGTTATCCAAGTTCCTGGACAATTTTGTCTCTGTTTAGGGACAATTAGCTCAACCCACTAAGGCAGCTCTGTTCCTTACCCATTAATAGGGTCTACAAACATAGAGGGGGTTTACCCAGAGAACTCCATGTAGGAACCCTCGGGGAGAACTGATAGGTTTCATTACCTCTTGTTGACCCAACCAAAGGAAAAACTCATACTTGAAAACTTTCCCAAAATATCCAAAGGTCTATCAAAGGCCAACATTCAAGACTGGACAGATCTCCCAATCCTTGCAGGATGCTCCTCCATCCGCTGACCTCATAAACATGGCACTTTCATGTGTCCTGAAAAAGTTGTGTGACTTTGTTGTAGAGTTACGTGTCCTCCCAGAAACATATTGGCCATGGTTTAGGAACCTTGAAGCTCCTAAGAAGCTTCAGCCTACAAAAAGCCAATTCTACGAGAGGGTCTTTCTACGTAGACTTCAAGACATGATTGTGACTGCCAACTGTGTACCCAATTTGCCTCTTTACCTGGCCATCAGTGTTTTACGTGGTCACAAGTGGCTGTATGTGGATGTGCTATCCCCTCCAGCGGCTGCAGGTAGACCTCCCAGAATCCCATCCATTAGTGGTGACCACATTGTCATGTACATCCCAGTATTTATTCTATTTCCTTGTGTTACCTTCAGTGTCACTTCAGCTAATGGCGGCAGCGAGGCTCCTCTGTTTTCTCGTGCCATATAGCTGATACATTCTTCTAAGATTAGATCTGAGAGGTTTCCCCGCTGTTCATGTCTGGGAAGTCTTTCTTCTGGTCTAGTATCAGCTGTAAACAACTATGAAGTCTCCTCTCTGTCGTTCTATCCCCGTTCTCTCTACCACCCGCGCCCTTTCTAATCCTCCATCATGTCCTCTCATCCTTTCCCTTTCACGTTCTCTCTGTTTTTCTCTTTTCTTACACTCTTCTATCCCTCTATGTGACTGCTCTCTCTCATCTTCCTCTCACCTTCTCTCTGCAGCTCCATATCCCTCCTCCCTGTCTCTCCGCCCTTCTCACCTTCCTTTACTTAATTTTCATACGTCTCTCTTTCCATCACTTCTGCCTCTTTGATGTAGGGTACATGTATATGTCATAATGCACAAATTTGTTAGAGGCATTCATTTGAATATTTATCCATACACGGATGCAGGGGTGTACCAAGCCTATCTGCTGCCTGAGGCGAGCCATAGAAAGACGCCCCCCCCCATATATGTAATATATCAGATACAGCGTGAAAATAGATACAGCGTACCTCCATGTAGTATAAAATAGATACAGCGTACCTCCATGTAGTATAAAACAGATACAGCGTACCTCCATGTAGTATAAAATAGATACAGCGTACCTTCATGTAGTATAAAATAGATACAGCGTACCTTCATGTAGTATAAAATAGATACAGCGTACCTCCATGTAGTATAAAATAGATACAGTGTACCTCCATGTAGTATAAAATAGATACAGCGTACCTCCATGTAGTATAAAATAGATACAGCGTACCTCCATGTAGTATAAAATAGATACAGCGTACCTCCATGTAGTATAAAATAGATACAGCGAACCTCCATGTAGTATAAAACAGATACAGCGTACCTCCATGTAGTATAAAACAGATACAGCGTGCCTCCATGTAGTATAAAATAGATACAGCGTGCCGCGATGTAGTATTAAATAGATACAGCATGGCACCTTGTATTATAAAATGCATATAGCGTGCCGCCACGTAGTATAAAATGCATACAGCATGCCGCCATGTAGTATAAAATGCATACAGCGTGCTGCCATGTAGTATAAAATGCATACAGCGTATCGCCATGTAGTATAAAATGCATACAGCGTGCCGCCATGTGGTATAAAATGCATACAGCGTGCCGCCATGTGGTATAAAATGCATACAGCGTGCCGCCATGTGGTATAAAGTGCATACAGCGTGCCACCGTGTAGTATAAAACTAAAATTTGCTATTATTTCAGGGCTTCTACACCACTGACATGGTGCAGAAACCCTGATAAATATCACCAATACAGCATAAACAAATAGCATATATACACACTCATACAGTTTATACAACATCTATACACATACTGAGTATGCATACAGCAAATACACATATACAAACAGTATATACACACATTGCACATACATACAGCAAATATACACACACACCATATTCAGAATATACATAAATACAAACATATATATACACATCTATACATACATGCACAAAAATATATACATATACATACATCATACATCACTTATACATATTTATATACATACACATCTATACATATATACTTATATATACATATACATAAAAGGTACCTTTTTTTTATTTTTTCTATGGTCCTGGCTGTTTGGTCTTTATATCCAGAGGGGGGGGGATGTGTACCGAAGCCGGGGGGACCGGAGTCGGGTAGGGGGGGGAGGGTTGGGGGGAAGAAACAGCAGCCGGGAGCAGAGAGAAGTGGGGGAACCCGGAGTGGACAGGTGGGGCTGCGGGGGGCTATGGGGCTGTTCGGGAGGGCGGGATGTGCCAGCCGACTGTCAGGGTGGGAAGTGCCGGCCAGCGGGAGGGTGATGCCATGTATATGTGCCGGGGTGCGGGCGGATGATATGCTGCCTGGCGGGATGTAATGGAGCAGTGCCGGCCAGCATGTACATGCACATATTGGAGTAGTGCCGGCCCGCAGGCATGTGCTTGTGCGAGGGGATGGGCGGAGGATGTGGCGCCCGGCGGGACGCACGGAGCAGTGCCGGAGGCAGGCATGTACATGTGCTGGGGGGCGGGCAGAGGATGTTCCCTCCGGCCGGACAACACTGGAAGTGCCATCCGGCAGGCATGTAAATGTGTCGGGGGCGGGCGGAGGATATGCAGGCGGGATGCCACGGTCAAGTGCCGGCCGGCAGGCAGGTACGTGTATTGGAGGGTGGGCAGGGGATGTGCCAGCGGGCTGGAGCATGTGGCGGGCGGAAGCCTGATGCCGCCCCCTCGTCCAGCAGGATGCGTGCCGCCTGAGGCGAGATTCTCAACTCGCCTCATGGCAGGTGCGCCCCTGCACGGATGAGCCTAAACTGTCTGCTGATTGAGGCAATCTATAGAATGGCGCCCCCTCTGCCCCATCCAGTAGTAATATATCAGATTATTTTTTTAGTCAATGGGTTCTGCTTGCTGACCTCAGGTATGAACAAGGCTGGTGTTAGGGGGCGGCAAACTGGGCCTTTTCCAAGGAGCCCATTGTGCTAAAGGGGCCCCTGCATGTGGGCTTTTCTGAACAGAGGATGTATTGCTCTTGTAATACCCCTTCCTGGGTGAAGATGTTTATCTATCTATCTATCTATCTATCTATCTACACGTAGTGAAGAGGCAGCACTCAGTAAGTTGTGGAAAGATGGTGAACTTTTATTCCATCACACGGCGACGTTTCGGTGCTAAAGCTGCACCTTTTTCAAGCATGATAACAGTGAAACAGCTCCAACTATTTAAGGACCAACAGGCATGCTGATTGGTCAGTAATTGTGTGAAACAATAATTGATATAACATACAAAATTGATACAATAGTGCAATATCACAATGTACATTTCATTATTAAAGTGCAATAGTGCACTTTAATAATGAAATGTACATTGTGATAATGCACTATTGTATCAATTTTGTATGTTATATCAATTATTGTTTCACACAATTACTGACCAATCAGCATGCCTGTTGGTCCTTAAATAGTTGGAGCTGTTTCACTGTTATCATGCTTGAAAAAGGTGCAGTTTTAGCACCGAAACGTCGCCGTGTGATGGAATAAAAGTTCACCATCTTTCCACAACTTACTGAGTGCTGCCTCTTCACTACGTATATTAAGGACCCGTGCCAAGGGATCAACGGCTATTGCACCGATTATCGTTTACTGGCTTGTGCTGCTTTGGACTTTGCATTTTTCTATCTATCTATCTATCTATCTATCTATCTATCTATCTATCTATCTATCTATCTCATATCTATCTATCTATCTATCTCATATCTATCTATCTATCTATCTATCTCATATCTATCTATCTTCTATCTATCTATCTATCTATCTATCTATCTCATATCTATCTATCTATCTATCTATCTATCTATCTATCTATCTATCTCATATCTATCTATCTATCTATCTATCTCCTATCTATCTATCTTCTATCTATCTATCTATCTATCTATCTCATATCTATCTATCTATCTATCTATCTATCTCATATCTATCTATCTATCTATCTATCTATCTATCTCCTATCTATCTATCTATCTATCTATCTCCTATCTATCTATCTATCTATCTATCTATCTATCTATCTATCTCATATCTATCTATCTATCTCCTATCTATCTATCTCCTATCTATCTATCTATCTATCTATATATCTATCTATCTCCTATCTATCTATCTATCTATCTCCTATCTATATATCTATCTATCTCCTATCTATCTATCTATCTCCTATCTATCTATCTCATATCTATCTATCTATCTCCTATCTATCTATCTATCTATCTCCTATCTATCTATCTCATATCTATCTATCTATCTCCTATCTATCTATCTATCTATCTATCTATCTCATATCTATCTATCTATCTATCTATCTATCTATCTATCTCATATCTATCTATCTATCTATCTATCTATCTATCTATCTATCTCCTATCTATCTATCTATCTATCTATCTATCTCATATCTATCTATCTATCTATCTATCTATCTATCTATCTATCTCCTATCTATCTATCTATCTATCTCCTATCTATCTATCTATCTATCTATCTATTATCTATCTATCTATCTATCTATCTATCTATCTATCTCATATCTATCTATCTATCTATCTATCTATCTATCTATCTATCTATCTATCTATCTCATATCTATCTATCTATCTATCTCTTATCTATCTATCTATCTCTTATCTATCTATCTATCTATCTATCTATCTATCTATCTATTATCTATCTATCTATCTATCTATCTATCTATCTATCTATCTATCTATCTTTCTATCCTCCTATTATCTGTCCATCTGTTGGTTACCTGAAGACCAAAAGTCAATCTTTGCTTTTATGGGCTTCATGGAACCAAACACAGCGGCACTAACCTCGCTTAAACTCCAAAGAACATAATTAGGCCTGTGACTGCAGACTGCACTGAGTGCATTAATCGGGCGGCTGCACTGACTCAACCCCTTGTGATTTATTGATCTCCTACATCCATCTAGTTTTATTTTCCTCTTCTGCACCGAGCACTTCACCGGTTCCTGTCCTCTACGATACTCGTTATTACTTTTATTTCTCTTTTGCTATATACATTTTTTAAATATCTGATTTTAAACTTTGGACAAAAATTGTGAGCTGTCAGCTTCCTCTCCATGTTGGATATTATTGTGTTCAGCGTCCGGTGATCTCCTGATTCCTCGCCTGGTGTCCTCTGTCCTTCTGCTGGTGTCCTGCCGATGTCTCCCAGCTGGTCGCAAATATTTATCGTCTCTGCTTAATGAGCCGTGAAAGATACTTAAAAAAACATTAAACCTCCTTCTTCCCTCGAAAATATTAACAGTCAGGATAGTTTGAGGCAGAATATTACCAGAACTTGAGCCCCTTTATGGGTCATGACTAGAGATGAGCGAACACTAAAATGCTCGGGTACTCGTTATTCGAGACGAACTTTTCCCGATGCTCGAGTGCTCGTCTCGAATAACGAACCCCATTGAAGTCAATGGGAGACTCGAGCATTTTTCAAGGGGACCAAGGATCTGCACAGGGAAGCTTGGCCAAACACCTGGGAACCTCAGAAAAGGATGGAAACACCACGGAAATGGACAGGAAACAGCAGGGGCAGCATGCATGGATGCCTCTGAGGCTGCTTAATCGCACCATTATGCCAAAATTATGGGCAACAGCATGGCCATGACAGAGTGACCGAATGAAGCTAGATAGCATCTAAAACATCCAATAATTGACCCTGACACTATAGGGGACGGCATGCAGAGGCAGCGGCAGCAGCGGCAGGCTAGAGAGTGTCATGGCAACATACCCTAAATGGACTCAGGCTTCAAACCAATGGGTGGCAGAGAGGAACCAAAGGAGGTGAGCAAGAAGCGCTCAAATAATATCGGTACATGATAAAAGTTTGCCAGTATATTTTGTGGATTACACAGCAGGGTGGCGACAAAGTTAACATGGAAGCCATGAAAACAACCCAAAATTCTGCCTGACACAGCTCGTTTGATAAGGGGACCATGTATGGAGGCAGTGAACTAGTAGTAGATTAAAGGTGCTGCAGTTAAAACTATGTTAGTTGGATCTTGGCATGGAGCTGGCGCTCCGCTGCCAGGCGAGCTTTCGCCAATCCAAGCCCCTGTCTCTAGGCTACTCCCCAAACAGCACTTCTAAGAACCTTTTGTATAAGATCAAGTGTAGTAGCGTTCTTATAAGTTTAGGATATGCCGGGTGAGGGGAATGTAAACAGATGCGCAAGAAGCGCTGAAATAATATCCCTAAATGGTAAAAGTTTGCAAGTATATTTTGGGGATTACACAGCAGGGTGGCGACAAAGTTAACAACTTTGATGTGGAATGCCCTGTAATAGCTCTTGGGCGGTGTGCCTTTTATCGCCTAGGCTCAGCAGTTTCAGCACCGCCTGCTGTCGCTTAGCGACGGCACTGCTGCTGTGCCTAGAGCTACCGACTGATGGCGCCATGCCCACGGATGGTAATTCGGAGGAGGAGGAGGTGGAGGAGGGGTGGGAGGAGGTATAGTAGGCCTTTGAGACCTGGACCGAGGTAGGCCCCGCAATTCTCTGCGTCGGCAGTATATGACCAGCCCCAGGGTCAGACTCGGTCCCAGCCTGCACCAAGTTAAGTGTAGTAGCGTTCTCATAAGTTTGGGATATGGCGGGTGAGGGGAATGTAAACAGATGCGCAAGAAGCGCATGATGCGCATGGAGCTGGCGTTCCGCTGCCAGGCGAGCTTTCGCCAATCCAAGCCCCTGTCTCTAGGCTACTCCCCAAACAGCACTTCTAAGAACCTTTTGTATAAGATCAAGTGTAGTAGCGTTCTTATAAGTTTAGGATATGCCGGGTGAGGGGAATGTAAACAGATGCGCAAGAAGCGCTGAAATAATATCCCTAAATGGTAAAAGTTTGCCAGTATATTTTGTGGATAACACAGCAGGGTGGCGACAAAGTTAACAACTTTGATGTGGAATCCATGAAAACAACCCAAATTTCTGCCTGACACACCTCGTTTGATAAAGGGACGATGTATGGAGGCAGCTATATGGACGACTTTTGGAGGTAGCAATGGAGACAACGTGTGGAGGCTGCTATGGAGACAATTTAATTTGGATAGTGCCTGTATGTGGCAGTCCCAAACATTTTTCAAACCAGAGGAGCAGGTAGGTGGCCCTCCAGTAAAATGGGATAGATTGAGTGCCTGTATGTGGCAGTCCCAAAAATGTTTCAAACCAGAGGAGCAGGTAGGTGGCCCTCCAGTAAAATGGAATAGATTGAGTGCCTGTATGTGGCAGTCCCAAAAATTGTTCAAACCAGAGGAGCAGGTAGGTGGCCCTGCAGTAAAATGGAATAGATTGAGTGCCTGTATGTGGCAGTCCCAAAAATTGTTCAAACCAGAGGAGCAGGTAGGTGGCCCTGCAGTAAAATGGAATAGATTGAGTGCTGTATGTGGCAGTCCCAAAAATTGTTCAAACCAGAGGAGCAGGTAGGTGGCCCTGCAGTAAAATGGAATAGATTGAGTGCCTGTATGTGGCAGTCCCAAAAATGTTTCAAACCAGAGGAGCAGGTAGGTGGCCCTCCAGTAAAATGGAATAGATTGAGTGCCTGTGTGTGGCAGTCCCAAAAATTGTTCAAACCAGAGGAGCAGGTAGGTGGCCCTGCAGTAAAATGGAATAGATTGAGTGCCTGTATGTGGCAGTCCCAAAAATTGTTCAAACCAGAGGAGCAGGTAGGTGGCCCTGCAGTAAAATGGAATAGATTGAGTGCCTGTATGTGGCAGTCCCAAAAATTTTTTAAAACAGAGGACCGGGTAGGTGGCCCTCCAGAAAAATGGAATAGATTGAGTGCCTGTATGTGGCACTCACAAAAATTGTTTCAAACAGAGGACCGGGTAGGTGGCCCTCCAGAAAAATTAAATGCATGAAGTACTATAGCAAGAGCCAGTGGGCCCTGTCAAAAAATAGCCAGTTTCCTCTGCTTTACTGTACAAAGAGGAGGAGAAGGAGGAAAATGAGGAGGAGGAGGAGGAGTGGATCAATTATTCAGGTTGAGCTTCCTTCACCTGGTGGAGATTGGAAATTCTGAGAAATCCAGCCTTTATTCATTTTAATAAGCGTCAGCCTGTCAGCGCTGTCAGTCGACAGGCGTGTACGCTTATCGGTGATGATGCCACCAGCTGCACTGAAAACCCGCTCGGACAAGACGCTAGCGGCAGGGCAGGCAAGAACCTCCAAGGCGTACAGCGCCAGTTCGTGCCACATGTCCAGCTTTGAAACCCAGTAGTTGTAGGGAGCTGTGTGATCATTTAGGACGATGGTATGGTCAGCTACGTACTCCCTCACCATCTTTCTGTAAAGATCAGCCCTACTCTGCCGAGACTGGGGACAGGTGACAGTGTCTTGCTGGGGTGACATAAAGCTGGCAAAAGCCTTGTAAAGCGTACCCTTGCCAGTGCTGGACAAGCTGCCTGCTCGCCTACTCTCCCTCGCTACTTGTCCCGCAGAACTACGCACTCTGCCGCTAGCGCTGTCAGAAGGGAAATACTGTTTCAGCTTGTGCACCAGGGCCTGCTGGTATTCATGCATTCTCACACTCCTTTCCTCTCCAGGGATGAGAGTGGGAAGATTTTGCTTGTACCGTGGGTCCAGGAGAGTGAACACCCAGTAATCGGTGCTGGAATAAATTCTTTGAACGCGAGGGTCACGGGATAGGCAGCCTAGCATGAAATCTGCCATATGCGCCAGAGTACCAACGCGTAAGAATTCACTCCCCTCACTGGCCTGACTGTCCATTTCCTCCTCCTCCAACTCCTCTTCTTCTGCCCATACACGCTGAACAGTGAAGGACTCAACAATGGTCCCCTCTTGTGTCTCGCCAACATTCTCCTCCTCTTCCTCCTCATCCTCCTGCACCTCCACCTCCTCCGATATGCGCTGAGAAACAGACCTCAGGGTGCTTTGGCTATCAACAAGGGAATATTCTTCCCCCGTCTCTTGTGACGAGCGCAAAGCTTCCGACTTCATGCTGACCAGAGAGTTTTTCAACAGGCCAAGCAGCGGGATGGTGAGGCTGATGATGGCGGCATCGCCACTGACCATCTGTGTTGACTCCTCAAAGTTACTCAGCACCTGACAGATATCAGACATCCACGTCCACTCCTCATTGTAGACTTGAGGAAGCTGACTGACCTGACTACCAGTTCTGGTGGAAGTTGACATCTGGCAGTCTACAATCGCTCTGCGCTGCTGGTAAACTCTGGATAACATGGTCAGTGTTGAATTCCACCTCGTGGGCACGTCGCACAACAGTCGGTGAGCGGGCAGTTGGAGGCGGCGCTGCGCTGCCCTGAGAGTGGCAGCATCTGGGCTGGACTTCCTGAAATGCGCACAGATGCGGCGCACCTTCGTGAGCAAATCAGACAGATTGGGGTATGTCTTGAGGAAACGCTGCACTATCAGATTTAACACATGGGCCAGGCATGGCACATGTGTCAGTCTGCCGAGTTGCAGAGCCGCCACCAGGTTACGGCCGTTGTCACACACAACCATTCCCGGCTTGAGGTTCAGCGGTGCCAGCCACAGATCAGTCTGCGCCGTGATGCCCTGTAATAGCTCTTGGGCGGTGTGCCTTTTGTCGCCTAGGCTCAGCAGTTTGAGCACCGCCTGCTGTCGCTTAGCGACGGCACTGCTGCTGTGCCTAGAGCTACCGACTGATGGCGCCGTGCCCACGGATGGTAGTTCGGAGGAGGAGGTGGAGGAGGGGTGGGAGGAGGAGGAGGCATAGTAGGCCTGAAACACCTGGACCGAGGTAGGCCCCGCAATCCTCGGCGTCGGCAGTATATGAGCAGCCCCAGGGTCAGACTCGGTCCCAGCCTCCACCAAGTTAACCCAATGTGCCGTCAGCGATATATAGTGGCCCTGCCCGGCAGCACTCGTCCACGTGTCCGTGGTCAGGTGGACCTTGTCAGAAACGGCGTTGGTCAGGGCACGGATGATGTTGTCTGACACGTGCTGGTGCAGGGCTGGGACGGCACATCGGGAAAAGTAGTGGCGGCTGGGGACCGAATACCGAGGGGCGGCCGCCGCCATGAGGTTGCGAAAGGCCTCGGTCTCTACTAGCCTATAGGGCAGCATCTCCAGGCTAAGCAATCTGGAGATGTGCACATTAAGGGCTTGGGCGTGCGGGTGGGTTGCACTATATTTGCGTTTCCGCTCCAGCGTCTGGGGTATGGAGAGCTGAACGCTGGTGGATGCTGTGGAGGATCGTGGAGGCGACGATGGGGTTTTTGTGCCAGGGTCCTGGGCAGGGGGCTGACTAGCAGCTGACACAGGGGAAGGAGCAGTGGTGTGCACGGCCGGAGGTGAACGGGCTTGTTGCCACTGAGTGGGGTGCTTAGCATTCATATGCCTGCGCATACTGGTGGTAGTTAAGCTAGTAGTGGTGGAACCCCTGCTGAGCCTGGTTTGGCAAATGTTGCACACCACAGTCCGTCGGTCATCCGGTGTTTCCTTAAAGAACCTCCACACTTCTGAAGATCTAGCCCTCGCCGCAAGAGCCCTCACCACGGGAGCTTCACTAGTTGACAGTGGCGCTGATGCACCAGCTCTGGCCCTGCCTCTCCGTCTGGCCCCACCACTGCCTCTTCCAACCTGTTCAGGTCGAGGACTCTCCTCCGTCTCAGAAGCACTGTGTTCACCCGGCCTCTCAACCCAGCTTGGGTCTGTCACCTCATCATCCTCCGATCCCTCAGTCTGCTCCCCCCTCGGACTTCCTGCCCTGACAACAACTTCCCCACTGTCTGACAACCGTGTCTCCTCATCGTCGGACACCTCTTTACACACTTCCACTACGTCAAGAAGGTCATCATCACCCACAGACTGTGACTGGTGGAAAACCTGGGCATCGGAAAATTGCTCAGCAGCAACCGGACAAGTGGTTTGTGACTGTGGGAAGGGTCCAGAAAACAGTTCCTCAGAGTATGCCGGTTCAAATGCCAAATTTTCCTGGGAGGGGGCAGACTGGGGGGGAGGAGGCTGAGGTGCAGGAGCTGGAGGAGTGGCGATT
This sequence comes from Engystomops pustulosus, assembly GCF_040894005.1. Taxonomy (NCBI): domain Eukaryota; kingdom Metazoa; phylum Chordata; class Amphibia; order Anura; family Leptodactylidae; genus Engystomops; species Engystomops pustulosus. Next base: position 12,451,049 of record NC_092419.1, on the reverse strand, counting down.
TCGGTGACATGGGTGGACTGCGTGGAAGACTGACTGGTGGTGGACAAATTGCTCGAAGCATTGTCAGCAATCCACGACATCACCTGTTCGCACTGTTCTGGCCTCAACAGTGCTCTACCACGAGTCCCAGTAACTTCAGACATGAACCTAGGGAGTGTAGCTCTGCGGCGTTCCCCTGCTCCCTCATCAGCAGGTGGTGTCTCACCCCGCCCAGGACCACGGCCTCTGACCCCTGCAGTAGTTGGACGCCCACGTCCCCGCCCTCGTCCTCTACCCCTAGCCCTCGGGTTAAACATTTTTAAAATGAGAGTTATAACTTTATTTTTTTTTTTACTTTTTTTTGTTTTTTTTTGTGTTTTTTTTTTTTTTTGTGTTTTTTGTTTTTTTTTGAGTTTTTAAAACCAAACAATGCTATCCTATTGCTATGGCTATTTTCTAGCCAAGTATCAAAGCACACTACTATGCCAGATGAGATGACACTGAGTTATTGCCTAATAGAAATCCAACCCCTACTGAATTTTGCCACTTCGGCCTTTGCTATGGATATGTGCGCCACTAAGCGCAGAACACAGCGGTCGCAAGTCTCACTACAAATTGCTCAGAATTGGCAAGTACATGCACTGCAGAAACTACAGCCACCAGCAGATCAACCAGAAATCAAATATATAGAACGCTACTGTAGGCTTCAAGAAGCTGTTTGTATTCTCCTATGGCTATTTTCTAGCCAAGTATCAAAGGAAGCACAGTACTATGCCGGATGAGATGACACTGAGTTATTGCCTAATAGAAATCCAACCCCTACTGAATTTTCCCACTTCGGTCTTTGCTATGGATATGTGCGCCACTAAGAGCTAAACACAACGGTAGCAAGTCCCCCTGCTAATTCCTCACAAAATGGTAAAAGATGCAAATTAAAATAAAAAAAGTAGAACGTTATTGTAGCCCTAAGAAGGGCTGTTGGGTTCTTTGAGAATCACTCCTGCCTAACAGTAAGCTAATAGAACAGCCTAACGCTTTCCCTGACCAGCAGCAGCTCTCTCCCTAGCGGCATCCAGAGACAGAATGATCCGAGCAGCGCGGGCAGCGGCTAGTCTATCCCAGGGTCACCTGATCTGGCCAGCCAACCACTGCTATCGACGTGTAAGGGTACCACGTCATGCTGGGTGGAGTGCAGAGTCTCCTGGCTTGTGATTGGCTCTGTTTCTGGCCGCCAAAAAGCAAAACGGCGGGAGCTGCCATTTTCTCGAGCGGGCGAAGTATTCGTCCGAGTAACGAGCAGTTTCGAGTACCCTAATGCTCGACCGAGCATCAAGCTCGGACGAGCATGTTCGCTCATCTCTAGTCATGACCCAGTTTTAACCATCTTGAAGTTTACGTGGCCACAAATCTCTCTATTTTCTCCTTATATTTTGTACTGTACTTTACTATATCAGTATAACAGTCATTGAAGTTGACTTGTTGAGAGCCCGGAGCTTGGCTAACATTGGGATCGGTGCCATTGTGTCAAGAGCTTGAATGCATTGAACCAGCCCAAAGAAGTCCAAGGAAGGACAGGTGGTTGATTAATGGCGGGTCATGGATACCCAAGAACCTTTTGAAGTACATAGAGAGAAAAGTTTAGACCAACTGGTAGCAAAACTTCTAAAATAAAGTTATATCTGGCTGTAATAGAAAGTGGTCTGAACCCACGGTGGCTCAGTGGTTAGAATTATAGCCTTGCAGCACCGTGGCTCAGTGGTTTAGCATTACAGCCTTACAGTGCTGGGGACATGAGTTCAAGTCCCAGGGTCAATATCTGCAAAGAGTTTGTATGTTCTCTCCGTGTTTGTGTGGGTTTCCCCAGGGTCCTCCGGTTTCCTCCCACACTCCAAAACATACTGGTCGGTTGATTAGATTGTGAGCCCCATTGGGGACAGGGACCGATTTGGCAAACTCTGTGCAGCGCTGCGTAATCTGTGTGCGCTATATAAATAAAGGAATTATTATTATTATTATAACCCACATGGGGCTGCGTACCGGTGTAATATGCAATATATACAACTATAGTATACAACTATAATATATACCGTATATACTTGAGTATAAGCCGACCCAAGTATAAGCACATTTTTTTGTGCTGAAAAACTAGGCTTATACTTGAGTATATATGGTAATTGACCATACTGGTCTTCTCTTTGAAAGAGACCCCCCAATAGGTCTATTGGGAAGAGTATATGACTGTGGTTATTCTGATCTCTTAGAGGTATGACTATCCTTCATCTACACAGAACATGCCAAACATACATGACTAATAGTCCTAAATCATCCCATAATGAATAGGAATTAGTGTCAAGTTATTGACCTCCCTGTGCTAGACCTCTGGACTTATGGTGGTCTCAAAGCCTAGATCCACCAGAGTATTCATAGTAGGGTGTACACTTAAATATAATAAAATCCTTGAAATGTAGAAATATTTTGCTATAACATGTTTTTTAGAGCGTCTTTTAACTTTTTGTTTTTCTTTCTCCAGGATGATTCCACCGAGTAACCGAAGCTTCTTGGTCAATGACTTGGCTCCTGGCCGGGAGTATGACCTCTGTGTCCTGGCTGTTTATGATGATGGGATGACCTCGCTCACCGCCACTCGTGTGGTAGGTTGTGTCCAGTTCAACACGAAAGAAGAAGGTGCTCAATGTCAACCACTTTACACGCAGTTTCTTGGTGGAACGATGATTATCATTATCGGAGGAATCATTGTAGCTTCCGTGTTGGTGTTTATCATCATCCTAATGATCCGATATAAAGTGTACAGCGGACAGGAGGAAGGAGGCAAAGCACGGGTCAGTAATGTGTATTCCCAAACAAATGGGCAACAAGGCATGGCCTGTGCTCATTCCTGTGCCAAGTTGGGAGAAAATAACTATGAACCATTGCCCCCAGCTTCCAAAGAACCCCAAGTGGAGGGCAAAGACCCTGCTAAAGGGGAGAACCGACCATGTTCACCTGTTCCAGCTCCTCTGATGGAAATGGACAAGAGGAGAACTAAGACATCTAGTGATCTCCAAACAGTGGCTCTTTTGTCTTCTCTCTCAGGTGGAGATCAGACAGAGACCAGCGCAATGGGCTCCACCACCTCATTATGTCTGATTACTACGGAAGGGCAAGCACACCTGGGGCCCAAAGCTCCTCCCAGGACTTATCAACATAGATTCTCCTTCGATGGAGACTACACTCTGTTCCAGAGCCACAGTTATCCTCGCAGGGCACGGACAAAGCGACACATGTCCGCCTTGGAGTTGCACAACCAAGAAGCTGAACTTGGACATCGAAGAGTCACATTTAGCAGCACAGAGTGGATGCTAGAGAGCACCGTGTGAATAGCACAGTAGTTCACAAAAATTTCCAAGCAAGGGGCGAGTATCATGGAGGGACATTTCCTTTGATACATCATGTCTCAGCAATCATGTTAGGGGCACATCAAAGTTTTCTATGGAAGTTCTGCATTGTGTAGCTATGTTTAATATCTCTGTACACTTTTGCAAAGGAGGGAAGTTTTTGGAACCAGCCACGTCCATGTCTAGTCAAGGTTCCTTCCATCATAGGTGGCGCAGTCTGCCTTGAGAGCATCCTACTGATTCCTCAAAGTGTACAGACATATTCTACATTGTTATATGGTGCGTAAACTTTGGAAGAAGCATGGGCACTGCTTTCTTGAAGGGTCTTAAAGTTGTGTTTTTTCTCTAGAGCCCACAGCCTGGTATTGCCATGTGATGCCGAATCCAACACAAACCATATCATAACCAAGAGCAATTCAAGAATTTTTCGGCAAGCTCCTTCTACTTGCCCTAACTAAAACTGATCCACATCTTTGCCCTCTGTGAGCCCTTCCCTCCTCTGGTTTGGGGATCTAGAGGGATATTGTTCTGCTTGGGTTGTGGTACGTGAATGCTGAGCCCTTGAAGCAGTGCCTTAAACCAAGAGAAAGACCAGCACACAAGCTTTCTGGAACCCTCTGTGACCTTTCCTTTCCATGGGGATGGACACGTTGGTTCATCAGGGGGAAACAGGACTTATGCACAAATGACACGATTCCCAAACCTACCGTACAAGAGGGAAAACCTAGAAGGATTTGTTGACCATGTTGTTTGGGTCCTGACACTATATACCTTCTGTACATCTAGCTGGTCTGGATCCTTTCTGAGTTACTCAAGTCAGGAGCCTTTCTGGGACCTTGCAGGAAGAGAATTCATCTGGAATTGACAAGCACAAGTTTTTACATTAAAAACGTGTGTGGCCCTCCCTCTTCTCGGCACATATATCATTGCGGAGAGAGAGATGCCAGTTGGGTGCAGTGGGAAATTAAAGTCCTTTCTGTGACTGCTCCGTCTGTCTCTTGTGTTTATTTCTTACGGTCACAACTAAGTCAACATAAGGTTGTATCTGTGTAGGAAAAATTGTGAATGGATCGCTCTCGGTGGACGTGTTGGAAAAAGAAAAAATTGGGCAAGCGTAAGATGACTTTGTAAGAGCCAAAGTGTGAGGTCTTGAGAGTTGGGTTGGAGCATCTACAAAGTTGTAGGTATTTTGCAATCGCTCCTGGTATTCAGTGGTGGTCAGAAAAAGGACAACTGAACGGATGGTCCTATAACAAGGTCAGGGGTGCCCAAAGCTCATGCTAGTGTGCGGAGCAAAGGATAATCTCATCTGACCTGAAACCAAAGGGGAGCTAAAATTTCTGCAAAAAATTATGGTTGATTTTAATAGAAAGGTTACAATACAAGGGGATCTCTTCAGCTGCTCTAGAATTGGCAGATTATCTAAATATAGTAAAGGATTTTTCCTAGAACAGAGTGAGAAGGCCAGCTCCGCGCTTTTTCTAGTGGCCAGCAGCGCTAAATGCAGCTGCGTTTCATTCAATGGGAAGCGAGCAGCCAATTCTGGTGATTGACACTACATAGGGAATGAAGAGAAGCTAATCCTCAGGGGGTCACCATGTCTGGTACCCTTAAAAGTGATATTAATTATCTTCTCTATCTAAAAAGAAGAAATAAACTTTTAATTTAAAAAAAAATTCAAAAGTCTAAGCAAAAATGGTAGTGAAATGGATTTTAGAAAATATGACAAATATAATATAAATAAAATATATACAGACAGTCCCCGGGTTACGTACAAGATAGGTTCTGTAGGTTTGTTCTTAAGTTGAATTTGTATGTAAGTCAGAACTGTATATTTTATAATTGTAGCTCCAGACAGATTTTTTTTGGTCTCTGAGACAACTGGATTTTAAAATGTTGGGTTTTCATAAAAACCAGGATTACCAATAAATCTTCATTACAGACGCCTGTGATAGACTAAAGTACAGTAAATTACCAACATCCAGAGGTCCGTTTGTAACTAGGGTCATCCGTAAGTCGGGTGTTCTTAAGTAGGGGACCGCCTGTATATATATATATATCGGGGCACATTTACTAAGGGTCCGCACACCGCATTTCCATCGGACTATTTCTGATGTGCGCCACATTTAACAGGGGTTTTTGGCACACGCGACCGGATTTTGGCGCCAACTTTCATGTGACAAGAATCGGGGGCGTGGCCGTCAAACAACCCAACGGATTCAGACTAAGCGCGGGATTTAAAATTCAAATTGTGTCGCAAAACATGCACTCACATACACCGGGAAGAAGAAGGTGAACTCCGGTGGACCTGAGCGGGGAAGCGACACATGCAGGATATCGGGTGCATCTTAGTGAATCGCACCGGAATCATCCTCGTCGGACAACGCACCTCGGGGATCGCGACAGGACCGGGTAAGTAAATGTGCCCCATTATGTTTGTAGCAAAATAAGAGTCTAAGGGGCACATTTACTTACCCAGTCCTGTCGCGATCCCCGAGGTGCGTTGTCCGACAGGGATGAAGTCCGGCGCGATTCACCAAGCTCGTGCGTCCGATTTCCTGCATGTGTCGCTTCCCTGCTGAGGTCCGCCGGAGTTCACCTTCTTCTTCCCGGTGCATGTTAGTGCATTGTCTTGCGACACAATTTTAATTTTAAATCCGGCACGTAGTCCGAATCAGTCGGGTTATCCGACGGCCGGCTCCCGATTTGTGTCGCATGAAAGTCGGCGCCAAAATCTGATAGCGTGCGCCAAAAGCCCCTGTTAAATGCGGCACAAATTGGAAATAGTCAGGAAACCCTGACAGAAATGCGGTCCGCGGACCCTTAGTAAATGTGCCCCTGTATGTTTATGTTAAGTGGGAAGGGGGCCCCATTCACAAGTCTGCTATGGGGCCCTTCCTCTCCTAGTTCTGCCCCTAAAGTGAATTATTATTTCTTTCTTTACACTTTGCCCTGTCTTTTTTTTTTTAATCTTGCGGATCTAGAAAATACGGCGTAATGTATTGTGTTCCATCCTTTGTGTCTCTGCCATAAGATGTAGCCCCGACTCAAACAATTGTATCATCAGTCTATCATGTTAATCAAAGAAGTTTTTTAAATAATTGATGAGACAATCCACATAAAAGTAAGAAAAGTCTAGTATAAAAAGTTTGGTTTCTCTCTGGCCACTATAGGCAGAAGACTCCTTCTGTGACCCGTCAGCTTTGCCATGTAGACAGCAGCGGGTCAGCAGAGTCATCTCATTATTTTTAATGACAGATGAGAGCTCCATTGTACTGCTCTGGGATGGCAGATGAAGCAGAATACACGATACACATGGATGCGGCTCTGCTCTCAGTTCTCCTGCCACTCCCTGGTCTACGAGAAAAGGGTTTTCTCCCATCTTTTCATTAGGAGTTTTTTGGCTGAAAGTTTGATAATATGTTCATAGAATAATACCTCAATAGGCCGAATCTAAAAATGTGGGGCTTTTTAAAGGGAAGATGCCTTAGAGGCAAGGTCAGCGTCCTAGTATGGTCCTAGTATGGTCCTAGTATGGTCGGGAAAATCCTGGGACCCACTGGTGCTCTCTAATCTGGTCTACCTCAGTGTAGTGTAGTCAGACATATCAGCCGAGCTGCAGTGACTCGGTTCAGCCACTAGACAGAGAATGGTGCCGAATAGAGATGAGCGAGTATACTCGTCCGAGCTTGATGCTCGTTCGAGTATTAGCATACTCGAAACGGCTCGTTGCTCGGACGAGTATTTCCCTTGCTCGAGATCGAGCATTTACTTAAGAAAACACAGTGAAGAACAGTGAAGAATACAATGAAAACAGTGAACACAGGATCATTTAAAGGGCACCTACCACCACGATTCTACCTATAAAGGTAGATCGGGTGGTAGGTGGATGTAAGGGACGTGAGGAGAGCTCTTTTTAGAGCTAATCCTCACGTCCCCGCTAACTTTTAATAATCTTTATTCCCCTAACATTCCACCTACCACCCGATCTACCTTTATAGGTAGAATCGTGGTGGTAGGTTCCCTTTAAGTGAAGAACACAGTGAAGAACACATTGCAGATGTTCCGTACATCTGCTAACTTATCCGAAGACGCGCGCTGAACGGTGTTCTTCACAATAGTATGTGAAGAACATTGGGGCAGATTTACTTACCCGGTCCATTCGCGATCCAGCGGTGCGTTCTCTGCGGTGGATTCGGGTCCGGCCGGGATTCACTAACTTAGTTCCTCCGACGTCCACCAGGTGGTGCTGCTGCGCTGAAGTTCCCCGAGGCCCGCCGAAATACACTCAAGTTCACCGGCCTATTCCTAATGAAGGTAAGTGCAAGTTTCGCGACACTTTTTTTAAAAAAATACAGCGGTTTTTCTGAATTTGTCGGGTTTTCGTTCGGCCACGCCCCCCCATTTCCGTCGCGTGCATGCCCGGAAATATTCGGGTAACACGTCGTGAAAACGCGAATCGGGCCCTTAGTAAATTACCCCCATTGTTCTTCACATACTATTGTGAAGAACACCGTTCGGCACTCGTGTCTTCCGATAAGTTAGCAGATGTACGGAAACATCTGCAATGTGTTCTTCACTGTGTTCTTTCAATGTGTTCTTTCAGTGAAAACATCTGCAAACATCTGCAATGTGTTCTTCAGTGTTCTTCTTTCAATGCGTTCTTTTAGTGAAAAATGCTCGAGTCTTAACTTCATAGGGGCTCGTTATTCGAGACGAGCATCGGGAAAAGTTTGTCTCGAATAACGAGCACTCGGGCATTTTAGTGCTCGCTCATCTCTAGTGCCAAACAAAAAGTATTCCTGCCCATTAACCTATATTTAGACATGAGCGGCCCCAATCGTCTGGTTCGGGGTTCCGCTGCCTGACCCGGAGATATTGCCGGATTGGTGGCTGAACAGATTATCTAGCAAATTGACGCCCCTTGGGTCTGCTCATCTCTACTTGTTTCACCAAGACTGTTTCACCAAGCAAACAGTCTATATAACACCTTCCATGGAAAAATGTTACATGCCCTTAAAGGACGATTCCATACCTCCATGTTCAGTGTTTGAAATGTGGATCAAATTTTATTGGTATGTTTAGGGCGCCTTGCTCATGTCATAGTCATATTACATGTTATTGGCAGTAGATGATCATAATATGGATGATACATGTGTGTCATCCACTGATATATGTATACAGCAGCCCTTTTAGGACCTTTAAAGGGGTTGGCCACTTTTCAATAAATCTCTTCCATTAGCCATGTCTCTGCATATATATATATGTACCTGTGTCTTTTCTTCCTTTGAGAGCCTCAGCCTTTCCCCATTCTCACCGTGCTGCCATCAGCATATATATACAGCTACCTCTCTCTAGACTTTCCTCATGGCATCTCCCACTGTGTCTTTCTTTTCACTCTCCATACTCACTGACAGACACTGGGAAGAGGCAGGGTGAGTCATAATCTCCTGCCGCAGCTCCTCCTATTCATCAGAGCTCAGACATTGAAACAAAGAATCACGGAGAGTTTGCACACAGCAACAAAGGAAGTAGCAGGACTGCAGAATCACTCGATGAACATTCAGTGATTATTATTAAGGCAGTAAAGGCACATAAGCAACTTATGTAGAAGAGGTCCTCGAACTGGAGAACTGAAAATGACCCCATTCTACTCTTTTGAATCGTGGCTCTAAAAGTTGGGAGTTATTGTTGGCATCCCACTGGACACCTTAAAGGGGTGAGGTATTTGTGACATAGAGAATATGTCATAACTACTTGATAGATGTTCATTTCACATTTGGGACTTGGCACCAACCTGTCATGCCGGGGTATTCTGGTCCTTGTTTTGTTGCCAGGTAGATTGAAGACTATAGTCCTAATGGTGAGATCCACCTCTGTCGTGTTTTTAGGATATATCCTGTGGATGGGGAAATCACTTCATCTAAGAGTAGAAGAAATGTATCTCTTTACGAACAAAGACTATGGAAATCGGAATACGGTGTGAGAAGAGAGTAGAGATGGTCGTCAGTAATAAGAAGATGAGAGATAAAAGGACAAGAACAAAGGAAGGTGATGAGAAGAACATGGAGTAGGGCGGCTTAGGTGGTGGGGAAGCAGGATGGAAGGTGGAGATCTCCGCTCTATCCGGCATCATTATGTGTGAGTAGAAGTTCACACCGAGTCCAATAATGACAAGGAGAACTGGCAGCAAATCCATCCTTCCATCCCATATGTCCGGAGCCCAGCAGAGTGCTTAATACTAATCACTTCTCCAAGAAACAGCTGTCTCGGCGGCCACTTGAGACGCTCGCTCTGCCCGGCTCCTTATACGTTATCTCCACTTCTTCTCCTTAACCTCGTCCCTTTCGAGAGTCTTTCTCTCCGTGCTGCTCGCTACTGATCTTCCCCATCCACCATCCCTTGTGTTCCATGTCATCCATTACTATCTCCTCCTTTTATTGTATTCATCTCTCCGTCTTCCGTGCCCCGCCTGACAGCTGCGAAGCTTTTACATTAGGGAAAGCAAACACCGGCCTTGTAAAGCTTTGAATTCTAAGCAGATTTCTCTCATTGGCATCTTTGCTTTTAGCATTGAGAGGTGTCAATCCTGCGAGAGAACATATCGAAGGATATGGAAGCGGGAGATAAGAATTAGATATAGTACAACCAGAAATGTAGACTAGAACCTGCAGATTGGGGGTCTTCTGTCTCTTCGATTATGGAGTCCCCATCAATTATTTCCTATATTATGATTTTGTGGTAATGGATTCACGTTGTAGACTATCATGACCTTCACGTATAAATGGAACCTGATAAGTCATACAGATAAGTAATAATACTGCGAGATGGAGCTGAATAACGAGTAAGTAACGAGACGTCCAATGCCAAGTAGTCAGTTCATAAAGTGAGATATTGGGGCACATTTACTAAGGGTCCGAATACAGCATTCTCGTCGGGTTTCCCGACTTTTTAGCGTTTTGCCCTGAATTGGGTTTGCCCGGGTTTTTGGCGCACGCGCACGGATTGTGCACTGGCTTGCAGGCAGCACAAATCGGGAAGCGTGGACGTCGGACAACCCGACTGATTCGGACAAACCGCGAAATTTAAAAAACGAAATTGTGTCGCAAGATCAGCACTCACATGCACCGGGAAGAAGAAGGTGAACTCCGGCGTACATCAGCGGGGGAAGTGACGGATGCAGGAAATCGGGCGCACGAGCTATGAGAATCGTGCAAGATCCGAATCCTCGTCGGACAATGCACAACAGGGATCACGATGGGACGGGTAAGTAAATCTGCCCCATTATATTAAACCCTCCAAATAAAATATTGACCTTCTATGAATTAAAAGTATGGCGTCATCTGAAAAGAAGGGGTTTGGGAGATTTGCATAAACTGAGGGTCTAAAAATTTGGGGCTTTTTAAAAATAAGATGCCTTAGAGGCAGGGTCAACGTCCTCACCTAGTATGGTCGGGAAAATCTCAGGACCCACTGGTGCTCTCTGATCTGGTCTAGCGAAACCTAAATATAGTAGATGTTCGGAATCCCTTGACTATAAATCAAGGGAAGTTGCTTCCAGTTACATATTTATCTTCCTTTTCATTCCTCTTCTCAATGATGGGATTTGAATCCCAGGCAAGAATATTAACAGCGATGACCCAGGAAGATTTTTTATGTTTTCTAAAAATGATATGATTATGGAACATACCACAAAAACTCTTCAAGGGGGTGGGGTGGCTTAACACACTTCCATCACAGTAGGGACTGAAGCACACAATTGTGTTCATATTTTGGGCCACAAGCAATGGGCCACGTGTCACCGCTTGTGGTCCGATGTCCATAGGTGGTGAGTTCACAGGCCACATAGTCAGGTAGTGATAGGAGCTGTCCTATCTTTTGCACGCAGACAGTTCCCATCACAGTGATGAACAATGGCCGCGCATACTCCACTCGTGTGCACAACAATATGAGTCAATGGGGGGCATTTCTCTTATCTCTGTTTTTTTCTTTTGTCTTTTTTCCTTGTGTTACATGGGTATTTTCTTGCAGATCTGTTTTTGAGACATTTGTTACAAATGTCTCAAGTCATTTCTTTCCATTTCCATTTTATAAGTTTCCCTTAAAGGGGTTCTCTGGAGGTGGAAAAACATGGCTGCAGTCTTCCAAAAACAGCGCCTCACCTGACCATGGGTAGTGTGTGGTATTGCAACTAAGCTCTATTCATTTCTATACAGCTGAGCTGCAGTACTGGCAGTAACCATGGTCAGGTGTGGCGCTGTTTTTGGAAGACTGCAGCCATGTTTTTCCACCTCTTGAGAACCCCTTTAAGTCTGGTTTCGCTTGGAGTTTTTTGTGCCAAAAAAAAAAGTGTCATTTGAGACATTTAGCACTTCAGGAATAAAAATTAAATGTGTCTTATTGACAATAAAAAAATGTCCCCAAAAAGGTCCAAAAATTGCAATGTCTCAAAAAAGACAGAAAAAAAGTAAGGAAAATAAAGATAAATGACCCCCAATATGCTATTTTTGAGGTTAACTCATAACCAGAGCATTAATTCATGTGTATGAGGCCTTACTCATGAGGATTAGACCGTTCAATTTCTCTATCTTTGTACTGTCTTCTATCAATCTCATGATGCCTCAGCATAATTTTACATGGTTGTTGAAAATTGTCCTGTGTCAGCCCCACTAGATTTATAGATTGGAATAAATTAAATAAACTCAAGACCAAGAGATTCGCCCCACATAAACCAGCAGCTATTGATCTGTGTTTTTGACTACACAGGTGATGACTGCTGTCAGGCTCTGATCACACAGTTGTAATTAAGAACATGACAATGCAGCCTCCCTGGCTGTATACAGATGGCCCATTGTCCAGCTAGCAGACAGAGATGGTGCAATTTCTAATGAACATGTGAGATTTTGCTGAGACATCATGGGATTGGGAGGATACTGCATAAAGATAGAGAAATAGAGAAAGATATTGTCAGAACAGAGAGGAGTCGGCACTGCAGGGAAATGTATGTGCAGTACTCTGAACTTCTATTCTGTACAAAGCCAGGTAAGAGGAATAAATTTGTCGGAGTAATGTGTAATAGCACAAATAGTAATGGTTGGGGTAACAGGATGAAAATATCCCTTTTATAATAACCTATTGTGGGTATATCAAAGAATTGAGCAGTTGCTTTTACAGAACAGTAAGGACGGAGTTGGGTTTCCATGGCCCAGCAGATGTTCAGGTCCAGTGCCAAGTATCCGCTGGTATGGAGCATACTGCCATTGGATTCTGAAGCAGCGGAAGTTGAGTGATGAATTATGTTCCACCATCTGGCCGTCTGAAGGATGAGTTTGCCAGGACCATGATTCCTGATGATTGAATATGTAACGTGTAGACCATAGAGGAAGATCATACAGTGACCGTCTAGGGTTTGGGAAGCTCAGATCACGAGCAAAGAGCGGGAAAGGTCTTCACAAGTGTAAAGTGGAGTGTAAAGTCACCTTAGGGGAAATGATCAAAGAAGAAAACTTCTACCTGGAAGTTTTTCTTTATGTATGAGGGTCGATGCAACAAGAAACGATAAAATGAAGGGATTTACAATCAAAGTGTTGTATGCTGAACTTTTAGGGTGGTGAAGTGTATTCTGGAAGGGCTACATTTGGGCTCCACAAAAGGTTGTCCTGTTCCTGCTGACCTATAAAATTCTCCCAAGATTTGAGAAACTTGACTGGACGGTGACCATATATTGCATATGGCTGTCCTGTTATTTGTCCAGCTGCTTTTTCTCCTGCCACCCTCCACCATGTATGCATGCATGCTGTACTTTGCAGATCATGGGGCACATTTACTTATACGGTCCTGTCGCGATCCTGCGGTGCGTTGTCCAACGAGGATTCGGAGCTGCCGCGATTCTCTAAGATTGTGCGCCCGTGTTCCTACATCCGTCGCTTCCACGCTGAGGTCCGCCGGAGTTCACCTGCTTCTTCCTGGTGCATGTGAGTGCTGATCTTGCGACACAAATCCTTTTTTAAATTCAGCGGTTTGTCCCAATCCAACGGGTTGTCCGACGCCCTGCCCCCACAATTTTTGTCGCCAAAATCCGATCCCGGGGCAATTCGACGCAAAACGGAAATCGTTGGGAAACCTGACGAAAATGAGCCCCCATTTTTTGGAATAGGGGGTAGGGGAGTAAGTTACCTCTAGGCACTTATGGTGGTGGATATTCTCCACTGAATGCAAAAGTATCGGGAATGTACAATTCAACCTAATTCATTGTACTTCCCTCAATCATCAGATGATTGGCTAAAGAGTGGGTCCTGCCAAAACTACATTCAGGGCCCAGACCGAAATGAGTCTAATTTTCCAAATTTGGTGCCAAATACCACCAATACTTTTGCGGGTCAAAGTAAGAGAATTTGATCAATTTTTGTCCAAATTCTAGACGAAAGCCATCACTAAAGAGTGTAGACTGTCTGGTCAACTCAACAATAAATACCTATACAGACAGTCCCCGGGTTACGTACAGGATAGGGTCCATAGGTTTGTTCTTAAGTTGAATTTGGATGTAAGTTGGAACTGTATATTTTATAATTGTAGAGAAATTTTTTTTTTGCCCCAGTGACAATTTTTTGCTGTAATGGGACCAAGGATTATCCAAAAACCTTCATTACAGACATCTTGCAGCTGATCATTGCAGTCTGGGACTATAGTAACATCCAGAGAGGTCACCAGAGGTCACAGGGGGCAGAGGGGTCCGTCTGTAAATAGGGGTTGTCTGTAAGTCAGGTGTCCTTAAGTAGGGGGCTGTCTGCATTACTTTGATCATGTATGTCACTATACCGAAACATCAAACTAACATTACACACCAATGGTATAACAGAGGGCGTCAGACCTTCGACAAGTACAGATAGGATGACTTCCAGATGTCCATGTCCTTTTCTCCTTCAGCAGTTCCGAGCTTCTCTGACGTCTTCGGGGTTTGTTTTTTTTCTCTCTAATAACTAATAAAGATCCTAAAAATAAATCATGAAATTACAAATTCATCTCTGCTGGAATTATAGATTGGAAGCCTTCAGACACAACGGTTTATGGATTGAAATGAACTCCATCGTGAAGACGGCCATGTGCCGGGAGATTCCCTCCACGGAAAGCAGCTGCTATTGATCGGCGTTTTTGGACTACACAGATGATGACTTTATCATGGGAAACTCAGGAGGAATCATACTAATCAATAGATAACAACGTTGACTGAAGGTCGTTTAGGAAGTCGCAGAGGTTATTCGGTTATCGGGGGCATTTACAGGAGCAGTCCGGATTTATTACATTACACTTTGACAATAGGTATTGAAACTTTGATGGTTGTTGCTAGGAGAAAACCTAATCATGAAATCAAGGAAATTTCGAACCTTAAGATTATGTCTGTTCTCCTGTTGGAGGATAGCAGAAGATGGGGGTTGGGGGCAGCATTGAGCTTCTGGACAGCTATTCATGTAAGAGTTTGTATTTTGGGAGAGTGAACAATCATATGGTATGAAGACTACTCAAAATGTCAGTCTAATAAATACCATATATACTCGAGTATAAGCCGACCCAAGTATAAGCCAAGGCCCCTAATTTTACCACAAAAACCTGGGAAAACCTATTGACTTGAGCATAAGCCGAGGGTAAGAAATGCATTGGTCACAGCCTCCCCAGTATATAGCCTGCCGGACCCTGCCCCATAGTATATAGCCAGCACCTGCCCCCCAGTATATAGCCTGCCAGCCCATATACCCCAGTATACAGCCAGCCCCTGTACCAGTATATAGCCAGACCCCTGCCCCAGTATATAGCCAGCACCTTCCCCCCAGTATATAGCCTGCCAGCCCATATCCCCCAGTATATAGCCAGCCCCTGCCCCAGTATATATAGCCAGCCCCCTGCCCCAGTATATAGCCTGCCAGCCCATATCCCCCAGTATATAGCCAGCCCATATCCCCCAGTATATAGCCTGCCAGCCCATATACCCCAGTATATAGACAGCCCCTGCCCCAGTATATAGCCAGCCCCCTGCCCCTGTATATAGCCTGCCAGCCCATATCCCCCAGTATATAGCCAGCCCATATCCCCCAGTATATAGCCTGCCAGCCCATATCCCCCAGTATATAGACAGCCCCTGACCCAGTATATAGCCAGCCCCCTGCCTCAGTATATAGCCTGCCAGCCCATATCCCCCAGTATATAGCCAGCCCATATCCCCCAGTATATAGCCAGCCCCCTGCCCCAGTATATAGCCAGCAGCAGGGGAAGCCAAAACAGTGAGTTTTCTTTCTTTTTTTTTTAACTCGAGTATAAGCCGAGTTTTGGTTTTCAGAAAAAAAAATTTGTGCTGAAAAACTAGGCTTATACTTGAGTATATATGGTAAGTCTCAGGAGAAGCTAGGTATTCAAGAATGAATGTCGTCTCATAATGTAAGTTCCTCCATAAATATATCTTGACCATGTGTTGGGTTACTTCATAGCATAGACAACAACATCCTCAAGAAGATCTATTTTGTGGGGAACCAGATCTCTCTTGAAACAGAAAAGGTTGGATTTCCTACTTATACAAACAAATTGTGAAGATGTATTTTAGAGGCTTTCACCTGATATCTTAGGGTTCACCTATCAAGTTTCTGTCATGGCCAAGGAAGTGTCCTTGAAGAAGTTTTCGCGACCCTGGAAGATAAAGTATCGTGGTGTCGTAGCTGTACAGTGGAGAGTCTACCAACTCTCCCAGCTATACACAACTATCCTCACCCTATAGGAGATGCCCATAAAAATCTGTATGTATATCAGCTTAGTTTGGGGAGATGTTTGGGTTATGCCTAAAGACATATAGTTGTAGGAATATCGATTTGCAGTTGGGGGAGGTGGTAGACGCCCTTTAAAGGAATTTTCCTACAAAGAAAAGTTTCTTAAATATACTCAGGATAACACATTGGGGGTCATTTACTAAGGGCCCGATTCGCGTTTTCCCAACGTGTTACCCGAATATTTGTGATTTGCGCCGATTTTCCCTGAATTGCCCTGGGATTTTGGTGCACGCGATCGGTTTGTGTTGCATCGGCGCTGGCATGCACGCGACGGAAATCGGGGGGGGGGGGCGTGGCCGAACTAAAACCCGACGGATTCGGAAAAACCGCCGCATTTAAAAAAAAAAAAATGGTCGCACGGGCCACACTCACATGCACCACGATGAAGACGATGAACTTCGGGCACCTCGGCGGACTTCGGCGCAGCAGCAACACCTGGTGGACATCGGGCGCAGGACCTTCATGAATCGCCGGAAGACCCGAACGCTCGTCAGAGAAGACGCCGCTGGAACACGAATGAACCGGGTAAGTAAATGTGCCCCATTCTCTAATGCAGCATTTCACAGATATAATTCCAACCTGTCTCGGTCAGTCCTGGTGTACACAATTTCAGTTGCCCCTGGTTTCTGACCCTGGATCTTCTGAATTTAGGGTTGGCAGCCATCTTTTCTAAGGCTGCGGAGTTGAACAGTTCTCTGCTCTCTCCCTCTAGCCCCCAGCCTTGCATTCCAGGATGAGCTCACACTGATACTCACTGATTTCCTGCCGGCAAGCAACAGCAGTAGTGATGGGAATTACATCTCTTCTTAGTAAGCTGTGTCATTAGGCTCTTCTGGCTCCTGAACGGCTCCCTATTACATTTATAATAGGGAGCCACAGTCCAGCCAGTCTCCCTAATACCGATTGTTACGAGTTAACACGGGGCATGGTGAGCCGGTAAGGGGTGGGATTTAGTGAGCCATAGGCTCACTGCAGGGAGCCGAATCCCGTTGTTCGTGTAAAAGAATTTTATTTTTTGGGCAAACCCCTTTAACTGCTAAAATGCTATAACACCTTGTATTGCTGGGTTATGAAAGTTTCTTAAAATACATTAGCCTGTCTTGTTTGAAAGTCAGACTATCTTTAAGGTTGAATAAAGACACATGTCCATCAAGTTCAACCAACAATCCTACAGTGTTGATCCAGAGGAAGGCAAAAGAAAAACCTGATTTTTATCAGCTTTCTCAAAATTCCAGGCTCATATCTAGATGACTTATAAGTATTACGGGTAATTGAACCTTTTCCAAACCACAAGGACTTTTTGGGTTGCAAAAGGTTCTTGAAGAACACATACCCAGCCATTACTCAAGTTTAAAACGTAAACACTGTTGGAAATTCCAAATCTCAAGATTATGTTGTCTTGGTGAAGGATAGAATAAGATGAGGGTAAGTTACAAAGCCTTAATGAGGTCAAACTCATTGGGGGTCATTTACTAAGGGCCCGATTCGCGTTTTCCCGACGTGTTACCCGAATATTTCCGATTTGCGCCGATTTCCCCTGAATTGCCCCGGGATTTTGGTGCACGCGATCGGTTTGTGGCGCATCGGCGCTGGCAAGCAAATTGGGAGGCGTGGCCGAACGAAAACCTGACGGATTCGGAAAAACCGCTGCATTTAAAAAAAAAAAATTGGTCGCACGGGCCATACTCACATGCACCACGATGAAGACGATGAACTCCGGGGCACCTCGGCGGACTTCGGCGCAACAGCGACACCTGGTGGACATCGGGCGCAGGACCTTCATGAATCGCCGGAAGACCCGAACGCTCGTCGGAGAAGCCACCGCTGGATCGTGAATGGACCGGGTAAGTAAATGAGCCCCATTGTGCTAAAGCCAATGGTGGCCTGTGAGGTTGCCTTCTTCTCCTACCCTTGTCCCTGGTTGTGTGCTTAGGGTTCCACCATCCTTATGGTAAGATATTATAATTGTAATATTGCAGCTAAATCTTCTGGCCGTACGTGAGGAAACTTCATTATAAGATTGCGTTATGATAATTTGAGTTTGCCCAAGTTCTGATCATATTTTTAGAGAGAGAAACTTGGCAAAGTTTCTTCCTCGCCTCGGTAAGCCGTTGATGCGGCGTCTGAGCAGAGTGGGCTTTGTTCTGTTGTCCCAGCACTTAGAGTTTTTCCAACAGCTGAGACAGCTTTTTATTCCGCTGCCACATAAAGTGAGAGCTGATACGGAAGAGAATCCCTTTTATAAAAGCCCCGTGGGCATTCTGTTTTGTGGATGTATTTGTCTCGGGGGTATTGTTAGGCTCTAAAAATTTTACAAGTTCTTTATGGACTGTCTGTTGCATTTGTTAAAGGGAAAGGAGGAATATGTTCAGATTAAGGGATATTTACCAGGGTAGTGGACTCCAAAGATAATGGGGGTCATTTACTAAGGGCCCGATTCGCATTTTTCCGGCGGGTTATCCGAATTTTTCCATTTTGCGCTGATTTTCCCTGAATTGCCCCGGGTTTTTGGCGCACGCGATCGGATTGTGGCGCATCGGCGCCGGCATGCACGCAACGGAAATCGGGGGGCGTGACTGTAAGAATACCCGACTGATTTGGGAAAAAAACGCTGTATTTAAAAAAAAAGTGTCGCTTGACACGAACTTACCTGCACCTAGCGTAGCTTGGTGAACTCCGATGGACATCGGGCGCACTACCTTAGGGAATAGTCGGAAGACCCGAATCCTCCGCAGAGAACGCGCCGCTGGATCGCGAATGGACCGGGTAAGTAAATATGCCCCAATCACTTCCTTCTCCGCAGGGGAAAATGATCTTAAATACAAGGAACATACACAATTATGCAATTACCCAGCCTCTTTGTGGTCTCTGCACACAGTCCATGGTCAGGGTAAATTTTCCTTAGCTAAAGTTAATAAAAGTAAATCGACCTGCTCCCCAAACGGTGGCAAATGTCCATGTTGTGGATTCCTCCCAGATTCAAGGCGTTTGAAACGCGTTGGTGATACTTTTGAACACAGCCGGTCCCTGTAATAAGCTTTTACGGATATCACTAAGAAATAAATTTTGAAGAATTTTATAAAGAAACTTTGGTCTCCAGTGCTGGATTGTTGGTTTTTTTTGGTAAATTTTCCTTAGTATAATACAGAACCATCTGTGGGTCATTTCACGTTCTTTTAGCAGATATCAAAATCCATAAGTAGTGTGTGGATTCAGTACAGATATCTGATCCGTGATCAACTACTGATTCATAAAAGCAAGGATGCAGTTACGGGAAGTTGGGCGTCCCAATTCATCAAGTTAAGAATAGAGGACATTTCCAGATTGGTCCACTCCACCACCATATCAGATCTCATGATCCCACTGTAGTCCACACTGGAAGCTTCTTACACATACACGTATCTCATCAATCAATCAAATCCACGACAACCACATTTCCCAACCCTTGCTTTTGCCGGTTCCGGCTTCTTCCGCGGTATTGGCATTGAAACACACAAAACTTGCTCCTTTGATACAATCGCTCCTTGACCCTTGTGGGGGATTAGATATATTTTTATGAAGTGATATGTTGCAGATTTTGGTGCAGCTATGTGCTTAGATTTTGGACAGTCTGCACTATATCGTCTGCTATCTCCTTAAGATTGTTTTGCATGAATCCTGAAAGCCCCCTGGGGGCAGAGATGACATGATAGAAAGTGTACCTACCCTGCTCCAGCTCTCGTTCCAGTATTCCAAAAATCTTCCAGTCTCGGGGAGTGATAGTTTGCCCACTAGTGCCACGAATAGCGACAACCAATTGGGTCAATTAGTGGATTCCTTGGGAATTAGGACTGGGACGTGACAAGGGACATCTCATGGTCTGAGAAGGCAACTAATTGGCTTGTGCACTACTGGCAGAACCTCTGACGTTGAAGACCACCACAACACTGGAACCTCAACCATGGCCCCCATGGGGATCTTCTGGATTCATAGACAAGCCTTTTAAACAATTTCTAGGAAACTGTTGGTACCTTTTCCAATATTCCACTAGCTAAAGACTTGAAGAAGGATCTCCGACAAATTATCTGGAAATAAAATAAAAGACCTTGTCCGGGCTTCCAAGATGTCCTGAGGGCAGTATGTGATCGGAAATATGGGGCAAGGACACAAATTAGGTAGCAGTCTCATCTGAGCCTAGGTTCATCATTGATCCCAGTGGACCCTGCAAGAATTGAGACCCAGAGTCTGCACAGTAGATTATGGACAATGCCAAGTGGGCTGAGTTAGGACCATAATAATCGGACACTTTTTACATTCTGAGTTCTCTTATTCCTGGTGAAGGTTTCGTCTTCGAGTTTGACTCCATTACAGCACATGATATGTGCCATATATGTGCCTAACAGTAGGAAAGTGCCATATGTGCCATATATGTGCCTAACAGTAGGAAAGTAGTATTTTCCTGGCCCGTTCCTTTGTACTGTTGTCTACAGTTTCTGGCTCCAGCACTTTGTGAGTTTTTCCGCAGTGCAGGAGTAGCCTTGTATGCATTTTTACACTTATCCAGGGTCAATGGCACTTAGTGTTAACCTTTACAAAATTACCACTTCAGAAGGATGTTCAGATGTAAACTGCAAACACACTCCATCCAGTCCCTCATGGCCATCAAGAAATACAAGAAGGGAAAGAAAAATTCGTCGGAAGCTTTATGAAAGATGTAAAGCATTAACATAAAATACACACATTCAGAAAATGGTAACAAAAAAAGGTCCTACAAAATAAAAAATTAGGTAATGGACATAAAAAATAATAATAAAAATCCTTGTTATACAATATACTTCAGGAAATATTTACCAGCATAATCTAAAAACTCTGAACCCCCCTCTACATGTATGGGCCTATATGTATGGTCCATCAAAAAGACTGTATGCAAATGAGCCTGAGGGACTCCTTGCTCCATTAACACCTATGGAGCCTGGAGCTACTCAGGCTCATTTGCATATAACCCTTCATCCTGGTGGTAGATACCCTTTAACGAGCTTCTCTCCTCCATCAACATGAGGCTTTACCCGAGATTTGGTGCCAATGATGAAGTCCTACAACCAGAGGTAGGATCTGACTAGTTCTCTCGCATTCCTCTCCACCAATTGCTAAGATAACATCCAGATTAAAGACCTGGATCTAAGTTAACCCTTATCTATAGGATCGGTGGGGGTCCCTGTTGTAAGACCTCAATAGATCACTAGAACTGGGGTCCATTGTACTGTCAATTTCCACCAGTTCATAGACAGAGAGTGGAACAGCAACACACAAGTCCGACCTGCCGCTCCATTCTTTTGGGCAACAATGGGCTATAATGGACCCCCATTCTCGTGATTATTAAAAGCGCTTCAACTGAGACCCTTACCCACCGATCAACAAGCTATCTCCTATCCTGTAGACTGGACAAACA
The DNA here is from genome assembly GCF_040894005.1 of Engystomops pustulosus. Taxonomy (NCBI): domain Eukaryota; kingdom Metazoa; phylum Chordata; class Amphibia; order Anura; family Leptodactylidae; genus Engystomops; species Engystomops pustulosus. Next base: position 12,429,435 of record NC_092419.1, on the reverse strand, counting down.
AGGAATGGGAGACATTCACCATCCAGTTGTCCACATTTGGCTTGTAAGATGAAAGATGTATCTAGGGTTTAGATGATACAATGATATCATCATATCCACCTTTATCTGAAAAGCAGATGTTACTCCCCCCCCCCCATACCCCAACCTGGAATTGGTACTTATACACATGCACCCCAATCATTCAGGAAGGCAAAATATTTACAAAATTACTAAACTTGCCGTTCAATTTTAAAAAGTGGAGTGTCCCTTTAAGGCAGAATGTTGAAGAACGTTTCCATTGTCTGATTGTACTCAATCTCCACCAGAAGATTTTAGTGAAATTATTGTCACATCCATGGTCGTTTTTGAACTGGGATAAAACGCCGTGAAACAGAAGATCACGTCGGCCCCTCTCAGCCCCTCTCGCCTTCTCTTACCGCCTTGATGTCTCTTGATGTTTCTCTGCTCTATTTCTGCATCTTCTGAATATCACTCCTCGCTGTACCATCTTCTGCCCTCTCCACCTCTTCTCCTTCCTTTTATATATCACAGTCTTCTCATCCTTCATCTCCCGACGTCCCTCTACTGCAGGCTCCTTACTTGCTTTTATCCCGTCTTATGTTCCTATGTTTTTTTGTTTTTTTTTAATCCATCCAGGGCCACCAAGGTTTGGGAGAAGACAACCCTATTTGTGGATGACCATGGAGACCTATAACATCTAACACAAAGACTGCAATACATTTTGAAAGGATGTGTACATGTTCTTTATACACAAAACCCAATGACTGATACTTTGACACTATATCAATGTATATCACATACTCCATCTCCATGCAAGTAATTCAATTTGGCAATTCCATCAGTCTCGATACAAGCCTACAGAGTCTTTCATCTCTGGTAGTGGCTCTCTGCTGTGCCCAACTTACTTTTGTCATCTTTACATCCGGAAAATCCACAAAAGAAAGACCCAGGACCTTTTTATCTCAGTGTGTCCTCCTGACAGTCCGGAGAGTAAGGATGGATATTACCTTCCCAAATGCTTTGTTCTTCGGCTAGATTAAGAGAAACGCCCTTCTTACCTCATTCAGAACAAATGGAAGACTGGATGAGACAAACACAATGTAAAAAGGAAAAAACCCAAAGGTGAAAAGTCCAGCTCACCCAAAAGGAGACAATCCCAACTTGCCTGGTCTCGGCCTCGGTGCACGCTACCACATCCACAGGATCCAATCTTTGAAAAAGTAAGCAAAAGGTTTGGCACTCGGAAGAAGCCACCAGGATGAGTAAAATGTAGTTTCTCTTTAATCTTGTCTCAGGCTCATAATAGCTTTAGTGCATACGATCAACCAGGATCTGAGACAAACACAAATCCATATGTATGGGGATGCCACCAAAATAGTTGTTCTCTCGAAGCCTATGGGGCAGATTTACTTACCCGGCCCATTCGCGATCCAGCTGCGCGTTCTCTGCGCTGGATTCGGGTCCGGCCGGGATTTATTAAGGTAGTTCCTCCGCCGTCCACCAGGTGGCGCTGCTGCGCTGAAGAGCATCGGAACGCGCTGGAGTTCACAGGCTCGGGCTGAGTGAAGGTAAGTGCAAGCTCCGCGACAGATTTTTTGTTTTAAATGTTACAGGTTTTTCCGAATCCGTCAGGTTTTCGGTCGGCCACGCCCCCTGATTTCAGTTGCGTGTATGCCGGCGCCGATGCGCCACAATCCGCTCGCATTCGCGCCAAAATCCCGGGGCAATTCAGGTATAATCGGCGCAAATCGGAAATATTCAGGTAACACGTCGGGAAAACGCGAATCGGGCCCTTAGTAAATGACCCCCAAAGTGTCTATATGTTTCTATGTCCATCACCCCATTGCTTGTGTTACTACATTGAATCGGTTTCTTTGGAGTCCTAAATGGTCGGTAACTATTCAACCATCTTAGTATAAATTATTAGTACAAAAGCCTATGAATATATGTTATTAAGCCCCTTCACGACCGGTCAATGTATAATTACCGTATGTTTTGAAGGAGTCATGGAGGAAGCCCTCTCCATTGGTGTCAGCTGTATTATAGAGTTGACACCTGCTATGATTGGTGCAGGCACGAATCACGACAGTTAACCTGTTAGGTGCCATGTTCAAACCCAGCCACAGGAGTTTATCAATGTTGCACATGCCGCCATCTTGGCTAATGATTGCTGTTCCCCTGACAGCATCGGAGGCGGTTGATCAGTTTCCATGACAGCTGAGATGCTACCATAGTTGTCATTCAACAGTCACTGGCAATACAGTTTTATTGCAGTATATTGTATAGGTGATCAGACCCACTAGGGCAGTGATGGTGAACCTTTTAGGGACTGAGTGCCAAAAATTACAAGCAAAAGCCATATATTTGCCAATTTAAAGTAACTCACAGGTTTAAAACGTATTGGCGCCCTGAGGACACCAATACAGGAGTAAAAAGGAGAAATTTGGATTATTATTGTAGTTTCCCTCCAAAGTCTCCTTAACAGAGTGGATCGAGGGTCTGGAGAAGGGGCTACAATGATAATCAAGTTCCTTCCACACCTCCTTGATTTAGGTCTTGAGTCCTGAATGGTGACCTTTGGCTGGGTGATAGCCTGGGTGCCCACAGAGAGGGCTTTAAGTGCCACCTCTGGCACCCGTGCCATAGGTTCGCCACCACTGCCCTAGCGGGACCAAAACAATCGTGAGAAACACATTTTTTTTTTCAAATTATGAAAAAAACACATAGAAAAATAAACAAATTTAACCATAAACATGTTCCCCGCATCCCAACGTGTCCAATCAATCAAAATATAAAAATTTATCGTTCCACGTCATGAAAAATAGTGCAGAAATGTCTGAATCACCATTTTTTCTCCATTAAGCCTCAAGTGATCAAAAGATAGTAGAGATGTCATAATGGTATCAATCATCAATGAGCATCTAGTCCGCAAAAATTGCAACTTTTACAGGCAGTCCCCGGGTTACCTACAGGATAAGTTCTGTAGGTTTGTTCTTAAGTTGAATTTGTATGTAAGTCAGAACTGTATATTTTATAATTTTAACCCCAGCCAAATTTTTTTTGGTCTCTGTGACAATTGGATTTTAAAAATGTTGGATTGTCATAAGGACCAGGATTAACACTAAAGCTTCATTGCAGACACCTGTGATAACTGTTACAGCTGTTTATTGTAGCCTAGGACTAAAGTACAATAAATGACCAATATCCAGAGGTCCGTTTGTAACTAGGGGTCATCTGTAAGTCGGGTGTTCTTAAGTAGGGGACCGCCTGTATATAATTTGATGTATGGAGCCGTACAAAAAAGTTCCGGTTATAAGGTATTAATTCACAATTGAACAATATAGAATTGGTATCTCTATAATCCTACTGACATAAAGAATAAAGAGGACGTGTCATCCGGGGCAGTGAGCACCTCCTACTGTATTCTTAGTGAAGAGGGAGGGGTGCAGGTGATACAGTGTAACAGCCAGTTAAGCCAGATCACAGAGGGGCTAGAGGCAGCCCTTCAGGCTCGTTATCATCATTTTGAAAGTTGATTTTTGAAGGAAGGAGGCCATGGATAACAAATAAAAGAAGACGCCACAGTCCCGGTGCCTGGACCTATGAGTAATGTCCCTGGTTTATCAGGATGGATTTTAGGCTATATTCACACTGCCGTTGCCCTACCGTACCGTACCGTAGCGGGCAACGGCAGTGCACGGGGAGAGGAGGAGGAGGTGAGCGCAGCTCACCCCCGCCCCTCTCCATAGGAAGTAATGGCACACGGCACCGTATTACGGGAAAAGATAGGACATGTCCTATCTTTTTCCCGGGTACGGAGCGGTACGGTGCCGCACCGTACTGCTCCCGTAGAGTGCCGTTCTCCCATTGCCGTCTATGGAGGACGTATATACGTCCTCCATACGTTAGTGTGAATGTAGCCTTATAGTAGATTTCTTTTAAGAAAATAACTTCCTTCTCCAATAATTGTAATCCTCTTGTGCTCCCTCCCTTCATGATCACATGAGTTTCACTCCAAAATTCTCTATGAAATCCCTTTGTCTTGCAAGGATGCAAAAATAAAGTGCCAGATTACATTGACCCTCTATGGAGAGGGGAGGGGGCAGAGTGAGTCACAGCAACTAGGTCTCCACCCAAATTACTGATTAAAGGGGTCGGCCACTTTACCTCATGATTTCTGTACTGTGTGTAAGTGGGGGGGGGGCAGGATATGAGGTAATTTACCGATATACATCTATTACTAGTTCTGCTTCGCTTTCCTGATATGTAAAGTGAAGCCTCCTGTCTTTTACCTCATCAGCATAAAATGGCTGCCGATGGAGGGTCATGTGATCTCTAATTGTTCATGAGAAGCGATTTTTGGCTGCTCTTTAAGTCGGCTTTGGTTTTAATGACCTTTGTACACTCTGACTACACGGCCGATGTCTGTCCTCTGACTACATTTCTGATGTCTATTCTCTGACTACATGTGCAACACCCCTGCCAAAGTATAGGCAAGGGGGTAGTTGCAACTAGAGCCATCTACCTGTTGGTATGCTCAGGAGACTCTTATCCAGAGCTGCAGCTTCCACAGTTTGGACACAGCTCCATCTGTGACCTATCTTACAGACGCTTAGGGGGTTGCCCCAGTACATCAGCCTCTCCCTCCATATTTCTTGCACACATCACCTGCTGGAGACCTGCCAGGCTGTAGGTCAGTCCTCCGGTCCCTACACCAAGCACCGTGACACTAGTGTGCCTAGGCCGCAACTGCCAGCCACTCCAGTATTCTGGGCCCCGGCTGCCTCCAGGCCCCAAAAAAAGGCTAGGCCCCGGTGGGGGATGTTGCACATGTCTGATATCTGTCCTCTGACTACACGGCTGATGTCTGTCCTCTCTGACTACACGGCTGATGTCTGTCCGCTCTGACTACACGGCTGATGTCTGTCCGCTCTGACTACACGGCTGATGTCTGTCCGCTCTGACTACACGGCTGATGTCTGTCCGCTCTGACTACACGGCTGATGTCTGTCCTCTCTGACTACACGGCTGATGTCTGTCCTCTCTGACTACACGGCTGATGTCTGTCCTCTCTGACAACACGGCTGATGCCTGTCCTCTGACTACACGGCTGATGTCTGTCCTCTGACTACACGGCTGATGTCTGTCCTCTCTGACTACACGGCTGATGTCTGTCCTCTGACTACATGGCTGATGTCTGTCCTCTGACTACATGGCTGATGTCTGTCCTCTCTAACTACACGGCTGATGTCTGTCCGCTCTGACTACACGGCTGATGTCCGTCCTCTCTGACTACACGGCTGATGTCTGTCCTCTCTGACTACACGGCTGATGTCTGTCCTCTCTGACTACACGGCCGATGTCTGTCCTCTCTGACTACACGGCTGATGTCTGTCCTCTGACTACACGGCTGATGTCTGTCCACTCTGACTACACGGCTCATGTCTGTCCACTCTGACTACATGGCTGATGTCTGTCCGCTCTGACTACATGGCTGATGTCTGTCCTCTCTAACTACACGGCTGATGTCTGTCCTCTGACTACACGGCTGATGTCCGTCCTCTCTGACTACACGGCTGATGTCTGTCCTCTCTGACTACACGGCTGATGTCTGTCCTCTGACTACATGGCTGATGTCTGTCCTCTCTAACTACACGGCTGATGTCTGTCCTCTCTGACTACACGGCTGATGTCTGTCCTCTGACTACATGGCTGATGTCTGTCCTCTCTAACTACACGGCTGATGTCTGTCCTCTCTGACTACACGGCTGATGTCCGTCCTCTCTGACTACACGGCTGATGTCTGTCCTCTCTGACTACACGGCTGATGTCTGTCCTCTGACTACACGGCTGATGTCTGTCCTCTCTGACTACACTCCTGATCTCTTTCCTCTCTGACTACACGGCTGATGTCTGTCCTCTGACTACACGGCTGATGTCTGTCCTCTCTGACTACACGGCTGATCTCTTTCCTCTCTGACTACACGGCTGATCTCTTTCCTCTCTGACTACACGGCTGATGTCTGTCATCTCTGACTACACGGCTGATGTCTGTCCACTCTGACTACATGGCTGATGTCTGTCCTCTCTGACTACACGGCTGATGTCTGTCCTCTGACTACACGGCTGATGTCTGTCCTCTGACTACACGGCTGATGTCTGTCCTCTGACTACACGGCCGATGTCTGTCCGCTCTGACTACACGGCTGATGTCTGTCCTCTCTGACTACACGGCTGATGTCTGTCCTCTGACTACACGGCTGATGTCTGTCCTCTGACTACACGGCCGATGTCTGTCCGCTCTGACTACACGGCCGATGTCTGTCCGCTCTGACTACACGGCCGATGTCTGTCCTCTGACCACACGGCCGATGTCTGTCCTCTCTGACTACACGGCTGATGTCTGTCCTCTGACTACACGGCTGATGTCTGTCCTCTCTGACTACACGGCCCGATGTCTGTCCTCTCTGACTACACGGCTGATGTCTGTCCACTCTGACTACACGGCCGATGTCTGTCCTCTCTGACTACACGGCTGATGTCTGTCCACTCTGACTACACGGCCGATGTCTGTCCGCTCTGACTACACGGCCGATGTCTGTCCTCTGACTACACGGCCGATGTCTGTCCTCTGACTACACGGCTGATGTCTGTCCTCTCTGACTACACGGCCCGATGTCTGTCCTCTCTGACTACACGGCTGATGTCTGTACACTCTTACTGGATCTCATACTGATCAATGTATCTCAGCTGGAAGAAGGCAGGTGCAGCAGGACACACAATGATGGCGGAGCCGTGTAGAGACTCAGAGGAAAGCAAATACAAGAAGCAAAGCAACACAAGAGATGAAAGAAGGCAGCGATAGGAAGAAGCTTCATTACCGCTCGCCCCATCTCCTGATATTTTCGCACTTCCTGACAGCTGCGGGGCTCACACATAAGGGGAAGCTGAAGATCTGACTCCTAGACACATACAAGTCCTGATCATCGCCGTCCTTTCATTCCGAGACCCTTTAATGAATGAGGACATTCTCTGGTGATTTATAAAGACGTCGGCCCATGAAAGAGACTTCCCTGTAGCAGGAGAGAGAACGCCATGAATAAGACCATAAAATATAAGACTCGTCCAGGATGAATTAGATTTAGGATTCTCACCTGTTATCATGGATGATCTGAATATTGTAGGATGGATTCATGCACATGAGGCCCAGTGTATAATACTGAATCTTCTCCCTGTGCAACATCCCCCACCGGGGCCTTTTCTTGGGGCCTGGAGGCAGCCGGGGCCCAGAATACCGGAGTGGCTGGCGGTTGCGGCCTAGGGCACGCTGATGTCACGGTGCTTGGTATGGGGACCGGAGGACTGACCTACAGACTGGCAGGTCTCCAGCAGGTGGTGTGTGCAAGAAATATGGAGGGAGAGGCTGAAGTACTGGATCTCCCTGGGGCAGCCCCTGAGTGTCTGTAGGATGAGTTACTGGGTAATGGATGGGGAGCCCGTGGTGGTAACAGCCGTATCCAGGAATCAGATGGAGGCAACGTTGTGCAAATTAACTCACGGCTCTTTAATGAACAACAGGTAGCAGGCAACGGCCAACAGTCTAACATCAGATTCTGGTACTGGAGTGGTCATGGAGAGTGGTCCTCAGTAATAGTGCAAATTAGATGGAGTTGTGTCCAAACTATGGAAACTACAGCTCTGAGTCTCCTGACTCTGTTCCTGGGATTGGGTTCAGTGTCAATACTGAAGGTGTACTACACACTGTCTCTCTATTCACTCTGACGGCATGTCTGACTCCCTGCTGTGTGGAAAGACCATGTGCTCCCACTGCACAGGGGTTTATACTGTCAGCTGGTCGCACCTCTCCAATCACACTGCAGTTTACAATTCAGCCACATATTTGGATAATTTCTTACACCTATTTAACTATTGCCTTTCCAGGCAGAGGCTACAGCTGCTATTACATAATCTCTCTGTTCTAGAAACTTACTAGAGGGTGCATGACTCCCTGACAGCTCATGACCTGGAAAGGGCGCTATTTGCAACTACCAGCCTGCCTATGCATTGGCAGGGGTGTTGCAGATTCATACACATGAGGCCAAGTGTATAATAATCTCCCTGGCTGTACATATACGTGACACAGGGGGTCCCTATGTTATAGATGAGTCAGGGTTCCCTATATACAGGGAGCCGTGTTATCTGTATACACATTAGATATTTGCCTCTTATACCTGACACATCGGATGGTCACATGTCATATAACTGCTGCACACACGTCTCATACATTAGATACTTGTCACACTCGCCTCAACACACTCATAAACCCCTGTCACTCACACTTACACATAAGCTGCACCTGTCACTCACACTTACACATAAGCTGCACCTGTCACTCACACATTATATATAAACTGTACACCTGTCACTCACACATTATATATAAACTGTACACCTGTCACTCACACATTACAGAATGTCCAACCTGTTACCAGTCATCTCTTCTCTGCTGAAGCATTATATATAATAATTATACTTCTTATTTTTCTTTTATGTTCACAATAACATTTTATACAGTGTGTATTATCCCTGTACTGTGACATCACTGTGTGTATTATCCCTGTACTGTGACATCACTGTGTGTATTATCCCTGTACTGTGACATCAATGTGTGTATTATCCCTGTACTGTGACATCACTGTGTATTATCCCTGTACTGTGACATCACTGTGTGTATTATCCCTGTACTGTGACATCACTGTGTATTATCCCTGTACTGTGACATCACTGTGTATTATCCCTGTACTGTGACATCACTGTGTGTATTATCCCTGTACTGTGACATCACTGTGCGTATTATCTCTGTACTGTGACATCACTGTGTGTATTATCTCTGTACTGTGACATCACTGTGTGTATTATATCTGTACTGTGACATCACTGTGTATTATCCATGTACTGTGACATCACTGTGTGTATTATCCCTGTACTGTGACATCACTGTGTATTATCCCTGTACTGTGACATCACTGTGTATTATCCATGTACTGTGACATCACTGTGTGTATTATCCCTGTACTGTGACATCGCTGTGTGCAGTGTCGGACTGGCCGACCAGAGCATCAGAGAATCCTCCTGTGGGCCCCAGGTTCTTATACCTTATAATGGGGCCCCAAAGATCTTTATCAAAGTGAATGGAGTAATCATTGGATATTATGATATATTACATATAGGCCAATATCCAATCTTATAGATTATTAGACCTTTTTTGATGATGCATCCAACATGATATAATTTTTTTATGGTTGAAGGGTGGGCCCCCAAGATCACCACCTCTGGTAGGCCCAACACATGCCAGTCCGACACTGGCTGTGTGTATTATCTCTGTACTGTGACATCACTGTGTGTATTATCCCTGTACTGTGACATCGCTGTGTGTATTATCCCTGTACTGTGACATCACTGTATGTATTATCTCTGTACTGTGACATCACTGTGTGTATTATCTCTGTACTGTGACATCACTGTGTGTATTATCCCTGTACTGTGACATCACTGTATGTATTATCTCTGTACTGTGACATCACTGTGTGTATTATCTCTGTACTGTGACATCACTGTGTGTATTATCCCTGTACTGTGACATCACTGTGTATATTATCTCTGTACTGTGACATCACTGTGTGTATTATCTCTGTACTGTGACATCACTGTGTATATTATCTCTGTACTGTGACATCACTGTGTGTATTATCCTGTACTGTGACATCACTGTGTGTATTTTCTCTGTACTGTGACATCACTGTGTGTATTATCCATGTACTGTGACATCACTGTGTGTATTATCCCTGTACTGTGACATCACTGTGTGTATTATCCCTGTACTGTGACATCACTGTGTGTATTATCCCTGTACTGTGACATCACTGTGTGTATTATCTCTGTACTGTGACATCACTGTGTGTATTATCTCTGTACTGTGACATCACTGTGTGTATTATCCCTGTACTGTGACATCACTGTGTGTATTATCTCTGTACTGTGACATCACTGTGTGTATTATCTCTGTACTGTGAGGTCCTCCCCTCTCCTTATGGTATCTCCCCTCTTCCTTTTACATTGTCCATTGATCCATTGTAGGAGTGAAGTTTTCCCTGGAGTATAATTACAGCCGGAATCTTATATTTTTCCATGTGTTTTCCCTTCATTTTACCTTAAGTAGGTCGGAGCTGTTTTGCAAACTTAGCCAAAGTAATTCATCTTCATTGTGCGGCAGTGATATAACTCACCGCTGGCTCCAGCCTCATGGTCAGGGAATAGACCTGACATACAATAGATCTAGTCCGCCGGACCCCAGACCATTCCCTGATCTAGTGTGAATGGCTCCCAATGTCATGACCCTAACCCTACACCCCTTACAAAGTATAATGCCCCCAGTCTCCACAAGGTATAAAACACCCTATTGTATCAGTTGACCCTCTTTCCTCAGGCAGCACCACCTGAAGCAAAATGGGGGGCAGCAGGAGGGGCGCAGTCACCTACTATAAAGCAGGACATGACTCCTAAAAACATTGGGGCAAATTTACTAAAAACAGTGCAGTGTGTACTATGTGCAGTTATCTGTGTAGTGTGCAGGGGGCGCCAGATTCTGGATTTCTGACGTCCGTTCTGCATGAATCTAGCGTCCACTGCACTGCTCCGACAGAATGCACCAACTTTTTTTTGGTGCACCTTTAATATCATAGTATCATAGTATATAAGGCTGGAAGGAGACGCAAGTTCATCAAGTCCAACCTTCAAGAATTAAATAAATGTTTTATCCCCATAACCCGTGATATTTTTCCTCTCCAGAAAGTCATCCAGGCCTCTCCTGAACATGTACATAGAGTCCTCCATAACAACCTCCTGCGGCAGAGAGTTCCACAGTCTCACTGCTCTTACAGTAAAGAACCTTTGTCTATGGTGATGGTAGAATCGCCTCTCCTCTAGGTGTAGAGGATGCCCCCTGTCTATGGTGATGGTAGAACCTCCTCTCCTCTAGGCGTAGAGGATGCCCCCTGTCTATGGTGATGGTAGAACCGCCTCTCCTCTAGGTGTAGAGGATGCCCCCTGTCTATGGTGATGGTAGAACCTCCTCTCCTCTAGGTGTAGAGGATGCCCCCTGTCTATGGTGATGGTAGAACTTCCTCTCCTCTAGATGTAGAGGATGCCCCCTGTCTATGGTGATGGTAGAGCCTCCTCTCCTCTAGGTGTAGAGGATGTCCCCTGTCTATGGTGATGGTAGAACCTCCTCTCCTCTAGGTGTAGAGGATGCCCCCTGTCTATGGTGATGGTAGAACCTCCTCTCCTCTAGGTGTAGAGGATGCCCCCTGTCTATGGTGATGGTAGAACCTCCTCTCCTCTAGGTGTAGAGGATGCCCCCTGTCTATGGTGATGGTAGAATCGCCTCTCCTCTAGGTGTAGAGGATGCCCCCTGTCTATGGTGATGGCAGAACCTCCTCTCCTCTAGGTGTAGAGGATGCCCCCTGTCTATGGTGATGGTAGAACCTCCTCTCCTCTAGGTGTAGAGGATGCCCCCTGTCTATGGTGATGGTAGAACCTCCTCTCCTCTAGGTGTAGAGGATGCCCCCTGTCTATGGTGATGGTAGAACCTCCTCTCCTCTAGGTGTAGAGGATGCCCCCTGTCTATGGTGATGGTAGAACCTCCTCTCCTCTAGGTGTAGAGGATGCCCCCTGTCTATGGTGATGGTAGAACCTCCTCTCCTCTAGGTGTAGAGGATGCCCCCTGTCTATGGTGATGGTAGAACCTCCTCTCCTCTAGGTGTAGAGGATGCCCCCTGTCTATGGTGATGGTAGAACCTCCTCTCCTCTAGGTGTAGAGGATGCCCCCTGTCTATGGTGATGGTAGAACCTCCTCTCCTCTAGGTGTAGAGGATGCCTCCTGTCTATGGCGATGGTAGAGCCTCCTCCCCTCTAGATGTAGAGGATGCCCCCTGTCTATGGTGATGGTAGAATCGCCTCTCCTCTAGGTGTAGAGGATGCCCCCTGTCTATGGTGATGGCAGAACCTCCTCTCCTCTAGGTGTAGAGGATGCCCCCTGTCTATGGTGATGGTAGAACCTCCTCTCCTCTAGGTGTAGAGGATGGCCCCTGTCTATGGTGATGGTAGATCCTCCTCTCCTCTAGGTGTAGAGGATGCCTCCTGTCTATGGTGATGGTAGAACCTCCTCTCCTCTAGGCGTAGAGGATGCCCCCTGTCTATGGTGATGGTAGAGCGGCCTCTCCTCTAGGTGTAGAGGATGCCCCCTGTCTATAGTGATGGTAGAACCACCTCTCCTCTAGGTGTAGAGGATGCCCCCTGTCTATGGTGATGGTAGAACCTCCTTTCCTCTAGGTGTAGAGGATGCCCCCTGTCTATGGTGATGGTAGAACCTCCTCTCCTCTAGGTGTAGAGGATGCCCCTTGTCTATGGTGATGGTAGAACCACCTTTCCTCTAGGTGTAGAGGATGTCCCCTGTCTATAGTGATGGTAGAACCACCTCTTTAGGTGTAGAGGATGTCCCCTGTCTATGGTGATGGTAGAACCTCCTCTCCTCTAGGTGTAGAGGATGCCCCCTGTCTATGGTGATGGTAGAACCTCCTCTCCTCTAGGTATAGAGGATGCCCCCTGTCTATGGTGATGGTAGAACCTCCTCTCCTCTAGGTGTAGAGGATGCCCCCTGTCTATGGTGATGGTAGAACCTCCTCTCCTCTAGGTGTAGAGGATGCCCCCTGTCTATGGTGATGGTAGATCCTCCTCTCCTCTAGGCGTAGAGGATGCCCCCTGTCTATGGTGATCGTAGAACCTCCTCTCCTCTAGGTGTAGAGGATGTCCCCTGTCTATGGTGATGGTAGAACCTCCTCTCCTCTAGGCGCAGAGGATGCCCCCTTGTCCTGGTCACAGGACGAGGTATAAAAAGATCTTTGGAGAGATCCTTGTACTGTCCGTTCAGGTATTTGTACATTGTAATGAGGTCTCCCCTCAGTCGTCTTTTTTCTAAACTGAATAATCCCAAATTTTGTAATCTGTCCTTGTATTCTAATCCCTCCATTCCCCTAATAATCCTGGTTGCTCTCCTCTGCACCCGTTCCAGCTCTACTATATCCTATATCCTATATATGGGGTGTTAACATTTGTTAACATTATAAATAATAATAATTCTTTATATAGCGCACACATATTAGGCAGCGCTGCACAAACCACGACAAATCAGTCCCTGTCCCGATGGGGCTCACAATCTGATCAACCTAACAGTATGTTTTGGAGTGTGGGAGGAAACCGGAGGACCCGGAGGAAACCCACGCAAACACAGAGAGAACATACAAACTCTTTGCAGATGTTGACCCTGGACCCAGGACCCCAGTGCTGCAAGGCAGAAGTGCTATCCACTCAGCCACCATGCACAAGGTCCGACTAAGCAGCGGAAGCACCCCTTCAGAGCAGTTCTGTAGCTCGCCTCGTGCAGCAGATAATTTAGGTCCAGCCCTATAGTTAGTCCTAGACATTTGGGAAGGATAAAGATATTAGAATCCACAAAAAGTGGTGAAAAAGCAACTGCACAGAAAAGATGTATCAGCACAGTCTATAGGTGAATCACTAAAAATACCATCAAGGGAGCAAACTCTACCTTGTATGGCCACGAGGTTTAGGATAACATGTATCAGCAAAAAATTACAAATTCTGACGACGATAATGCCCTGTGCGGGGAGTCACTAAGATCGTGCGCCCGATATCCTGCATGTGTCGCTTCCCCGCTCAGGTCCCCGGAGTTCACCTTCTTCTTCCTGGTGAATGTAAGTGCATTGTCCGTGTATAATGCGCTGTGCGGGGAGTCACTAAGATCCTGCGCCTGATATCCTGCATGTGTCGCTTTCCCGCTCAGGTCCCCGGAGTTCACCTTCTTCTTCCTGGTGAATGTAAGTGCATTGTCCGTGTATAATGCGCTGTGCGGGGAGTCACTAAGATCCTGCGCCTGATATCCTGCATGTGTCGCTTCCCCGCTCAGGTCCCCGGAGTTCACCTTCTTCTTCCTGGTGAATGTAAGTGCATTGTCTGTGTATAATGCGCTGTGCGGGGAGTCACTAAGATCCTGCCCCGATATCCTGCATGTGTCGCTTCCCCGCTCAGGTCCCCGGAGTTCACCTTCTTCTTCCTGGTGCATGTAAGTGCATTGTCCGTGTATAATGTGCTGTGCGGGGAGTCACTAAGATCGTGCACCTGATATCCTGTATGTGTCGCTTCCCCGCTCAGGTCCCCGGAGTTCACCTTCTTCTTCCTGATGCATGTAAGTGCATTGTCCCTGTATAATGCGCTGTGCGGGGAGTCACTAAGATCGTACGCATGATATCCTGCATGTGTCGCTTCCCCGCTCAGGTCCCCGGAGTTCACCTTCTTCTTCCTGGTGAATGTAAGTGCATTGTCTGTGTATAATGCGCTGTGCAGGGAGTCACTAAGATCGTGCGCCCGATATCCTGCATGTGTCTCTTCCCCGCTCAGGTCCCCGGAGTTCACCTTCTTCTTCCTGGTGCATGTAAGTGCATTGTCCGTGTATAATGTTCTGCGCGGGGAGTCACTAAGATCGTGCGCCCGATATCCTGCATCTGTCGCTTCCCCGCTCAGGTCCCTGGAGTTCACCTTCTTCTTCCTGGTACATGTAAGTGCATTGTCCGTGTATAATGCGCTGTGCGGGGAGTCACTAAGATCCTGCACCCGATATCCTGCATGTGTCGCTTCCCCGCTCAGGTCCCCAGAGTTCACCTTCTTCTTCCTGGTACATGTAAGTGCATTGTCCGTGTATAATGTGCTGTGCGAGGAGTCACTAAGATCGTGTGCCCGATATCCTGCATGTGTCGCTTCCCCGCTCAGGTCCCCGGAGTTCACCTTCTTCTTCCTGGTGCATGTAAGTGCATTGTCCGTGTATAATGCGCTGTGCAGGGAGTCACTAAGATCCTGCGCCTGATATCCTGCATGTGTCGCTTCCCCGCTCAGGTCCCTGGAGTTTACCTTCTTCTTCCTGGTGCATGTAAGTGCATTGTCTGTGTATAATGCGCTGTGCGGGGAGTCACTAAGATCGTGCGCCTGATATCCTGCATGTGTCTTTTTCCCACTCAGGTCCCCGGAGTTCACCTTTTTCTACCTGGTGCATGTGAGTGCATTGTCCGTGTATAATGCGCTGTGCGGGGGGTCACTAAGATCGTGCACCCGATATCCTGCATGTGTCGCTTCCCCGCTCAGGTCCCCGGAGTTCACCTTCTTCTTCCTGGTGCATGTAAGTGCATTGTCCGTGTATAATGCGCTGTGCAGGGAGTCACTAAGATCCTGCGCCTGATATCCTGCATGTGTCGCTTCCCCGCTCAGGTCCCTGGAGTTTACCTTCTTCTTCCTGGTGCATAAGAGTGCATTGTCCGTGTATAATGCGCTGTGCGGGGAGTCACTAAGATCCTGCGCCTGATATCCTGCATGTGTCGCTTCCCCGCTCAGGTCCCTGGAGTTTACCTTCTTCTTCCTGGTGCATGTAAGTGCATTGTCTGTGTATAATGCGCTGTGCGGGGAGTCACTAAGATCCTGCACCCGATATCCTGCATGTGTCGCTTCCCCGCTCAGGTCCCCAGAGTTCACCTTCTTCTTCCTGGTACATGTAAGTGCATTGTCTGTGTATAATGTGCTGTGCGGGGAGTCACTAAGATCGTGTGCCCGATATCCTGCATGTGTCGCTTCCCCGCTCAGGTCCCCGGAGTTCACCTTCTTCTTCCTGGTGCATGTAAGTGCATTGTCCGTGTATAATGCGCTGTGCAGGGAGTCACTAAGATCCTGCGCCTGATATCCTGCATGTGTCGCTTCCCCGCTCAGGTCCCTGGAGTTTACCTTCTTCTTCCTGGTGCATGTGAGTGCATTGTCCGTGTATAATGCGCTGTGCGGGGAGTCACTAAGATCCTGCGCCTGATATCCTGCATGTGTCGCTTCCCCGCTCAGGTCCCTGGAGTTTACCTTCTTCTTCCTGGTGCATGTAAGTGCATTGTCTGTGTATAATGCGCTGTGCGGGGAGTCACTAAGATCGTGCGCCTGATATCCTGCATGTGTCTCTTTCCCACTCAGGTCCCCGGAGTTCACCTTTTTCTACCTGGTGCATGTGAGTGCATTGTCCGTGTATAATGCGCTGTGCGGGGAGTCACTAAGATCCTGCGCCCGATATCCTGCATGTGTCGCTTCCCCGCTCAGGTCCCTGGAGTTTACCTTCTTCTTCCTGGTGCATGTAAGTGCATTGTCTGTGTATAATGCGCTGTGCGGGGAGTCACTAAGATCGTGCGCCTGATATCTTGCATGTGTCTCTTTCCCACTCAGGTCCCCGGAGTTCACCTTTTTCTACCTGGTGCATGTGAGTGCATTGTCCGTGTATAATGCGCTGTGCGGGGGGTCACTAAGATCGTGCACCCGATATCCTGCATGTGTCGCTTCCCCGCTCAGGTCCCCGGAGTTCACCTTCTTCTTCCTAGTGCATGTAAGTGCACTGTCCATGTATAATGCGCTGTGCGGGGAGTCACTAAGATCCTGCTCCCGATATCCTGCATGTGTCGCTTCCCCGCTCAGGTCCCCGGAGTTCACCTTCTTCTTCCTGGTGCATGTATGTGCATTGTCATGCGGCACAATTTGAAAGTTAAATCCCGCGCTCAGTCCGAATCAGTCAGATCGTCCAACGGCCCGTTCCCCAATTTCTGTCGCATGAAAGCAGCGCAGCTGAGCCACAATCCCACCGCCAGTGACACAATTCCCAGTTAGATACCTGTCACAGTGGCGCAAATCCCGAAAATGTCGGAAAAGCCAACAAAAGTGCAATCGACAAACCTTAGTAAATAAGCCGCAATAGGGCTCCACGGCCGCACTTTCCTCGGATTTCCCGAATTTTTCCGTTTTGAGACGAATTCCGACGGGATTTTGGCACAAGTGATCGGATTTTGGCGCAATTGCGTCGGCTTTCACGTGACAGAAATCGGGGGCGTGGCCATCGGACAACCCGACGGATTCGGAAAAACCCCGGAATTTAAAAAACTAAATGAGTTGCAAGATCAAGCACTCACATGCACCATAGAGAAGAAGGTGAACTCCGGCGGACCTCGGCGCAGCAGCGACACCTACTGGATATCAGGCAAACAATCTTAGTGAATCCCGGCAGACCCGATTCCACGACGGAGAACGCACCGCTGGATCGCGACTGGGCCGGGCAAGTAAATGAGCCCCATAGTTTCTACATCGCCAGGAGGAATAACAAAGCATCAGCACAAGTAGATTGTACATTCTTACTCTATGCAAACGCAATCCTATAATGTATCCGCTTAATCACCTTCAGATCAAATACACTTCAGAATTCTCCCAGGAAATGGCGATGAGTTACACCCGGACTAACACGATGGTGAAAAAGCCAAATACTTAGAACTTTAATGTCTGATTTAAAAACATGTAAGCAGATTGCTATTGCCTCCATTGCTGGCGAGATGGAGAATTGCTTGAAGTCACTGACGTGGAATGATGGACTTGTGGAGCGGCGAGCGATGAGCAATGAGACTGCAGCAGGCAACGGGCGGCGAGCAACCTGATTGATTTTCTGAATCCTGCGGAAAAAAACAAAAATTCAGCTGTTAGCGGAGCGAGCGCGATCCAGGAGGTGTTACTGGGATGAGGCTAATGCAGGAATACATTATACATCACTAGGGACACCTACCTGGCTTTAGATATGTAGCAGATATTAGGATACTATTGGTTATGCTCGAGTGGACCGAGTGTACTCATATACGACAGCTCCAATACCGCAGATTACCGTCCAGTGTGTGGCGCTATTTCGGGTGTTGGGTGACTTATAATCCTCATCCCCTATGCTGCCCACTTTTTCTAAATATGAAATGTACTTCCAAATACCATTATGAGACCTAGCTGCTGTGACTCCCCTCCCCTGTTGGTTTAAAGGGGGTTTTCAGAAATCTCAAAAAAAAAACCCTGGGGCATTGATGGGCAACCCATGGCAGAGGTAGCACTCAGAGCCCTCTCTATGGGCGCCCTCCCCATCACCCCAGCGCAGGGTTCACCAGACAGCCCAGGACCCTAGAAGAAAGCTACAATGATAATCCAAACTTCTTCTCCTTCTCTCTACTGTGTTGGTGTCCTCAGGTGCCTATACAATTTAAACCTGTGGATGAGCAGGGAGTGATAAGTTACTGCTTAAATTGTCGCATTGGCGCTTTGCGAAAAATACGTGGATTTTAGTTGTAGTTTGGATACTCGGTGTCTAAAAGAATCACATCACATCACAGGATGTGTTAGGGACACAAAGAAATCGTACCTACCATTCCTGGGAACGAGGCTCCCATGTAGCTTCAGGTTTTCGGCACTATACCTAGCTGAAAGGTCACTTTAGCCAATGAGTAGCCTCCTGGGTCCTAGAGACAACAAAGGTAACCCAGGACAACTAAGACGACCCAACGGTTATTGGATGTGAGATCCTGTGGTTCGAGGAAGCCACTCATGGGATGACCTCCCAGAACTACAGGCTAGGCATTCTGCCGAAAACCTGATGTACTGGGAGCTAGGTAAGAACTTCAGATTTTGGAAAAACTATCTAATATATGCTGGAAAAGTTACCAATTGATGGTGGTTATTGATGAGTGGACTCGGACATTTGGCTCCAGGCTGAACATTGTGGGTTGAGGTCCCTGAACCCAGACTTAAGCATGAAGTTCGGGTTCCGCATTCATCTCACCCCTCCTTTGTCAACACCTCTGATCGGTGCTGGCGCTAATCACTGGTGTTAACACTTGTAATGTGACCAGCAACGCTGGTGGCATCATCAGGGAGCGACGATCCCTGGGAAAATGGCGGTGGAATTGTGCCGCTTTGGAAAACCTAGACCTTAATTGGTTCACACATCCCTAATGGTGGTCGAACAGCTAGGACCCGCACTTATCATGACTTCCATTGGATGTTGCAGAACACATCAATGATTTGTGAAGACACAATCAAAGAGAGAGCAGCCAAAGTAGAGGGTACCATGATGTGACCAGGATGTAGGGGTAGGGAGTTGCCAAGAGGAGCCATTAGAAAGCAGGTGGGATGTGGAGTCTCTTTTGTTAGTAATGGGTCTTGGTGTGGGGTCAGGAAGATTATTATTGTTGGGGTGTGCGAGTTGTTTTCCTCATGGCAGCGTCTTGGGTTTTGGGGGACCTGGAATTGATGGTTATTTCATGGAGGAGAAACATGGCAGGTAGTTTCTCCCTGAATGTTTTGGTCTGGCTGGTGAGGGCTCATGTTGGGTGGTCTCTTAGAAAGACATCTTTGGTGAAGTAAGGTGCCTTGTAATTTGGTGGTAAACTGCGGTGTTGGGAAAATTTTTGGAGCTCAAAAGACTTTCCTTCCCCAAAAATATATCTCCAGGTACATGTGATGGTGATATCCAGAATTTTAGGTAACAAGGAGACTAATACTAGCTTTGGGCATCTGGGGTTGGCAAGTTAAAATAAGAGAGATTAACTCAATGATGCCAGGGAGGCCAAACCACGGCCAACAATCTTACACCTTGCAACCTGCTTTCTTTTTTTGCCGAATTTCATGTATTTTTCCAGTAGGAGAAGCTTCTGTGGTTGTCCTTGGATTGCCCTCTGCTGCACATTACATATACTGCAGGTAGGATTTCTCCCCTTCTCCTGCCAGCTCTACCTGGCACATACTACACACAGGATCCTTTGACAGTCGAGGGGTTAAATCATTTGCATCCAGTATATGGCAATTGGAAAGCTTTGGGCCCAGATGATAAGGGGACGGGAGAATTTGTTTTGAACAAACCAAGCTTTGTAACATAGCTCGGGGTATGTTCCCATAGAGACTGTGCCGTCCTGTTTTGGCAAACTTCATCAAATTTAATTGCTTAAAATAATTAGAGTGGCGTGCTGCCCAAACCAAGCAGTTTGAGGATGCGATGGGTTAATTATTCCATGCTGGACAGTGCATCGGAAGGCCAGGAGAAATGATGGATCCTGAGCCAGTGTCCAACTATGGGGAATACACACAGGTAGACATCGAGAGGGAAGACGTCTCCAGATCAGAAGACGATGAAGATGCAAATATCCGGAGCATTGGATGACTGCACAATGATAACCCATAGGAGGAGTCTGGATATGCTGAGTAAGTGCTTCTCCTCTTCATATAATACGGATATACTCCGGGGAACGATTCAGGAGCATTCACTCATCAAAGTGTAAGGATAAATATTACGGGGAGACGCCTAAGGGATCATCATCAGATGTATGGAGTCCTATTGTGTGCAGCACATTGCAGGGAACCACAATCATAACTTCTTCTAAGGGTCCCGCACCTCTATAGATATGAGCGATGGGCGATGTTACTCCATGGAACTAAGAGGTGATCAGTTATGGTCCCTCTAAATTTGGGTCAAGGTCCATGACCACCATCATTAGACACCTCCATTAGATGGAGATGTTCTGCCTGGTAACTAGAGGTTGGCAGCAGTTGGACGAGGACTATGGTGACCGAGGGGTCTCGTGGTGAATGGACTTGTAGAGAAGAATTTCCAATGGCTGTTGAATATCCTAAAAATTGCCTGAAAACAGGTCAAAGAAAATAAAAGACCCTTAGTGCTCGGTCCTAAGAGTTTCTTCCACCTGTGTTCCGGAAAGGGCTGGAGATGATGAGACTTCTGTCACCAGTCTAGCCAATCACTGGCCTCAGAAGTCACATGGGAATAAGGTGGGTGTCACCGGGGATCAGACATAAGCACATCTATTTGGCGAGGTGTAGTTTCGGTAAAACTCTGCTGACTTTCCGGGAATGTACATGTGAATGGAGGGACATATCCTATATGTATGTATACAGTCTGCATATCCTGTATGTATGTGTGTATAGATAAATATATACTGTATGTATGTGTGTGCATGGAGAAGTATACACTGTATGTGTGTATATAGTCTGCATGTACTGTATGTATGTATGTGTATATATAGAGAAGTATATACTGTATGTGTGTATATAGTCTGCATATCCTATATGTATGTGTGTATATGGAGAAGTATATACTGTATGTGTGTACATAGTCTGCATATAATGTATGTATGTGTGTGTATGGAGAAGTATATACTGTATGTGTGTACATAGTCTGCATATAATGTATGTATGTGTGTGTATGGAGAAGTATATACTGTATGTGTGTACATAGTCTGCATATAATGTATGTATGTGTGTGTATGGAGAAGTATATACTGCATGTGTGTATATAGTCTGCATATCCTGTATGTATGTGTGTATGGAGAAGTAAATACTGTATGTGTGTATATGTGGTGTGTACATTCTGTATGTGTATATAGTCTATATTGTTCCTCAATCAGGGGTGATAAATTAGATTGTCTTGGAGAACTGTTCCACCAGGAGGCAACAAAACTGCAAATAGATGTCTAGATATTGCTAAAAATGGCTTCTTTATTGAATATAGGTGTTCTGATACAATATACGTGTGAAATGCATTGCTTTAGTTTGGGTCTTTGTTTTTTTTGTTTTTTCACTTTATTTTCCTTAAAGGAATTCTCCCATCAAAATCCATCCTGATAAACCAGGGACAATACTCATCGATCCAGGCACCGGGACTGAGGTATCTCCTTATGTGTTATCCATTGCCTCCTGCCTTCTAAAAATCAACTTTAACTTCTGTAAAGAGATCATATCTAAGGTGTAACCTCCCCCCATCCGCTGCTGGTGTCCAATGAACCTTCTGTACAACCCAATGCACAAGGAATAGATACAAATAGACCACATTATAAGCCGGCAGCACGGAGGCAGCAACATTTATAATTATTGAGCTGTAAAGATTCCTCCCAAATTACCTTTTGTCTGCATGAAGTCATCAGCCAGAAACCTCATGAGTGTGAAGCGATGTACCTGGAGAAAAACCGAAATAAGTCAGAAGGTCAAACAAGACCTATCCTAGAACACAGATTAGGCTGCGTTCACATTTCCTTTTTTTTATACACTTGGTGTATACATTGATAAATAGTGGCAGATGGAGGGATAGTTGTTTCCTCCGTCTGGCTACTAAACGTTCTATCCATCACAAAATACAGGATGAAAAGAGGTAGCGAGCTACGTCTTTCCATCCTGCAGCCTCCACCTGAGCAACGTATGCGCTAACGGAGGCAATGGGCGGCATATCACATCTCTCCCTACTGCCCCTCCGAGCGCATACGTCGCTCGACAGAAGGGGGGACCCGGTGATGTCACTCTCCATATTAGGACATTGATATCACTGAAAGAAAACCGATCGCTGGCTACTGCTTATGTATACAGCCTCCACACCCCGCGCATTCAGGGGGGATTTGGGGTCCTCGGGCAACATATCCCACTGTATATGCAGTGAGATTCGCCTGTGCCATACCCTGTCCTTACAACGTATGACTATTAACATTTGTAAAAAACGTCTCAAAAAAAGATCTGAAAAAACAACCCCCATTTAACACAAGGAAAAAGTGAGATTTATTAATTACCAAAGAAGCAGACGGAAAAGAGACAGACAGAGATAAGATAAATGACCCCAAAGTGTTTATTTAAGATGATTGCGCGTTTCAGAGGTGGACCAACTCCTTCCTCAGATCTAAAATCAACTTCCGGGGTCAGACGCTGAAGCTGTATGTGAATTTAGCCCCTGGTGCCGATCCAGTCCCATCAACAGGTATCCGAATCTCCATGCGTTCCATGCACACGGACGTCTGCCTGCAGGACATCTAAGGTAATCCTCCACCTAGGGTGCGGAAACGGGCACCAAAAACTAAACGGTTGCGTCTACTTTAGAGGGGCACTGCCTTGTTTTTATATTTCCTCTTTTACAGGAATAGGGGGGGCTATATACCACTTTTTCAAGACAATTGGAGCAACATCGATGTGTCCAAAGTGAACCAGGTAAAATTCTGAATCCGGTGCCGTAAAGTCAGGAGATTCATCCCTTGTAGCTTCTCCTTCCTCGTGGGTTCCAATAAAAGTTAATAGAGCAAGAAAAGAACACGAGAGCATCACACAATGTAGCGGCAGAGGCATAAGTACATGGTGAGTAGTTACACCCACACGAAGAGAGAGTCCAATGGTTTCCCTGCTACATACTGTAGTGAGATACAAGTTTTATAAAGCGACCTTCAACAGAGACCCAAAAGCTGAAAAAGTCACTTTTCCTATATTAATTGTAGCAGTAAATACAAGATACTTTGCAATATCCTATCCTAGGAAAGTGCTTCCTTCTCCTCTTACTTTGGCGCTTATCCTCCTTCCTGCTTCTCTTCTAGTTTGCTTTTCCATTTGGAAATATCTGCTGAATTCCTTCTTGCTTGTAACAAGAGAGATGGAAGCTTACTGAGGATTGACTCTGATTACATAGTCTATGGAGAGGGGAGGGTGTGCTGTGAATCATGGGAGACAATACTCCGCACAGCAGCTGAAGGTGAAGCTCATACACACAGAGGAGACTGCGGAGATGAATATTACAAGTAACATCATGGATAGTAATAAATCATACGCTCTGGACTACTGAAGTATGCAGAGATTTTAGAGAAGTTGAAGTATAACTCTCTGGAGTTCCCCGTAACACAAATAGCCATATTGGGGCACATTTACTTACAGGGTCACTGGAGTTCATAGAAAATGCATTGTCCATGTATAATACGCTGTGCGGGGAGTCACTAAGATTGTGTGCCCGATATCCTGCATGTGTCGCTTCCCCGCTCAGGTCCCTGGAGTTCACCTTCTTCTTCCCGGTGCATGTAAGTGCATTGTCCGTGTATAATGCGCTGTGCGGGGAGTCACTAAGATCCTGCGCCCGATATCCTGCATGTGTCACTTCCCCGCTCAGGTCCCCGGAGTTCACCTTCTTCTTCCTGGTGCATGTAAGTGCATTGTCCATGTATAATGCGCTGTGCGGGGAGTCACTAAGATCGAGCACCCGATATCCTGCATCTGTCACTTCCCCGCTCAGGTCCCTGGAGTTCACCTTCTACGTCCTGGTGCATGTAAGTGCATTGTCCGTGTATAATACGCTGTGCGGGGAGTCACTAAGATCGTGCACCTGATATCCTGCATGTGTCGCTTCCCCGCTCAGGTCCCTGGAGTTCACCTTCTTCTTCCTGGTGCATGTAAGTGCATTGTCCGTGTATAATGCGCTGTGCGGGGAGTTACTAAGATCCTGCACCCGATATCCTGCATGTGTCACTTCCCCGCTCAGGTCCCCGGAGTTCACCTTCTTCTTCCTGGTGCATGTAAGTGCATTGTCCGTGTATAATGCGCTGTGCGAGGAGTCACTAAGATCGTGCGCCCGATATCCTGCATGTGTCGCTTCCCCGCTCAGGTCCCCGGAGTTCGCTTTCTTCTTCCTGGTGCATGTAAGTGCGTTGTCTTGCGACACAATTTGATGGTTAAATTCCGCGCTCAGTCCGAATCAGTTAGATTGTCCAATGGCCCGACCCCTAATCGGTGTCGCATGGAAGCAGCGCAGCTGTGCCTAAAAAAGGGTCCTGTGCATCACAATCGCACACACTTATTAGATACCTGTGCAAGTTTTAGCCCTGAAAACGGTGCACAAAAGTGCACACGCGACCCTTAGTAAATGAGCCCCACTCTATATCGTGACCCTCTTTTTGCATGTTGGGTGTTTGGGGTGATCTTCTCCTTATATTCTTGTTTTCTACCTCCATATCGTCGCATCTTGTCTTGATCTTCCGCTCTGAGCACGAGCCGTTGTCTAATGATTTTCTCCTGGACGCAGCATAAATGTGGAGTAATTAGCCCCCGGTGGCCGGATGGAGTTTTATTAGCTTTTTCACATAAGTATTTCCAGCTGCTGAAACATTCAGCTCTAATTAACTATTGATTTGATTACAATAAACGTTTTAATCAATAAAAATCTATGTGTCCCCCCCCCAAATGTGCAGGTCACTATCACTGTGTCACTATCACAGCTGTCCCGGAGCCGGACTCAGGAGTCGTTAAGGGAAAAGGGAAGGTGGAAAATGTTACAGAAATGGAGCAATAATAATAACAGTTCTCAAGACCTTGGGTGAGGGATGAGACCATGAGAGACGGCATTAGAGCAGCCTGCGGCCTGAAGCCTGCGACACCGATGGCTCGTGGTGCATCCTTCTACTTCCTGCCGGGTAGAAACCAATGACTGGTTCCTGCATAAGGACCCAGAGCAGAGTTGAGCAGGGATCAAAAAACAGCCCAATGTGGTGCAGGGAGAAGAGAGGCCAGTGTAATTTTTTTATTTTTGTATGCTTTGCAGGGTCTCCATTATTATGATCTGCTCTGGGGTCTCCATTATTATGATCTGCTCTAGGGTATCCATTATTATGATCTGCTCTGGGATCACCATTATTATGATTTGCTCTAGGGTCTCCATTATTATGATCTGCTCTAGGGTCTCCATTATTATGATCTGTGCTGGGGTCTCCATTATTATGATATGCTCTGGGGTCTCCATTATTATGATCTGCTCTGGGGTCTCCATCATTATGATCTGCTCTAGGGTCTCCATTATTATGATCTGTGCTGGGGTCTCCATTATTATGATATGCTCTGGGGTCTCCATTATTATGATCTGTTCTAGGTTCTCCATTATTATGATCTGCTTTGGGGTCTCCATTATTATGATCTGCTCTAGGGTCTCCATTATTATGATCTGCTCTGGGGTCTCCATTATTATGATCTGCTCTGGGGTCTCCATTATTATGATCTGCTCTGGGGTCTCCATTATTATGATCTGCTCTAGGGTCTCCATTATTATGATCTGCTCTGGGGTCTCCAACATTATGATCTGCTCTAGGGTCTGCATTATTATGATCTGTTCTGGGGTCTCCATTATTATGATATGCTCTGGGGTCTCCATTATTATGATCTGTGCTGGGGTCTCCATTATTATGATCTGCTCTGGGGTCTCCATTATTATTATCTGCTCTAGGGTCTCCATTATTATGATCTGCTCTGGGGTCTCCATTATTATGATCTGCTCTAGGGTCTCCATTATTATGATCTGCTCTGGGGTCTCCATTATTATCATCTGCTCTGGGGTCTCCATCATTATGATCTGCTCTAGGGTCTCCATTATTATCATCTGCTCTGGGGTCTCCATTATTATTATCTGCTCTGGGGTCTCCATTATTATGATCTGCTCTGGGGTCTCCATTATTATGATCTGCTCTGGGGTCTCCATTATTATGATATGCTCTGGGGTCTCCATAATTATGATCTGCTATAGGGTCTCCATTATTATGATCTGTGCTGGGGTCTCCATTATTATTATATGCTCTGGGGTCTCCATTATTATGATCTGCTCTAGGGTATCCATTATTATGATCTGCTCTGGGATCACCATTATTATGATTTGCTCTAGGGTCTCCATTATTATGATCTGCTCTAGGGTCTCCATTATTATGATCTGTGCTGGGGTCTCCATTATTATGATATGCTCTGGGGTCTCCATTATTATGATCTGCTCTGGGGTCTCCATCATTATGATCTGCTCTAGGGTCTCCATTATTATGATCTGTGCTGGGGTCTCCATTATTATGATATGCTCTGGGGTCTCCATTATTATGATCTGTTCTAGGTTCTCCATTATTATGATCTGCTTTGGGGTCTCCATTATTATGATCTGCTCTAGGGTCTCCATTATTATGATCTGCTCTGGGGTCTCCATTATTATGATCTGCTCTGGGGTCTCCATTATTATGATCTGCTCTGGGGTCTCCATTATTATGATCTGCTCTAGGGTCTCCATTATTATGATCTGCTCTGGGGTCTCCATCATTATGATCTGCTCTAGGGTCTGCATTATTATGATCTGTTCTGGGGTCTCCATTATTATGATATGCTCTGGGGTCTCCATTATTATGATCTGTGCTGGGGTCTCCATTATTATGATCTGCTCTGGGGTCTCCATTATTATTATCTGCTCTAGGGTCTCCATTATTATGATCTGCTCTGGGGTCTCCATTATTATGATCTGCTCTAGGGTCTCCATTATTATGATCTGCTCTGGGGTCTCCATTATTATCATCTGCTCTGGGGTCTCCATCATTATGATCTGCTCTAGGGTCTCCATTATTATCATCTGCTCTGGGGTCTCCATTATTATTATCTGCTCTGGGGTCTCCATTATTATGATCTGCTCTGGGGTCTCCATTATTATGATCTGCTCTGGGGTCTCCATTATTATGATATGCTCTGGGGTCTCCATAATTATGATCTGCTTTAGGGTCTCCATTATTATGATCTGTGCTGGGGTCTCCATTATTATTATATGCTCTGGGGTCTCCATTATTATGATCTGCTCTAGGTTCTCCATTATTATGATCTGCTCTGGGGTCTCCATTATTATGATCTGCTCTAGGGTCTCCATTATTATGATCTGCTCTAGGGTCTCCATTATTATGATCTGCTCTAGGGTCTCCATTATTATGATCTGCTCTGGGGTCTCCATTATTATTATCTGCTCTAGGGTCTCCATTATTATGATCTGCTCTGGGGTCTCCATTATTATGATCTGTGCTGGGGTCTCCATTATTATGATATGCTCTGGGGTCTCCATTATTATGATCTTCTCTAGGGTCTCCATTATTATGATCTGTGCTGGGGTCTCCATTATTATGATATGCTCTGGGGTCTCCATTATTATGATCTGCTCTGGGGTCTCCATCATTATGATCTGCTCTAGGGTCTCCATTATTATGATCTGTGCTGGGGTCTCCATTATTATGATATGCTCTGGGGTCTCCATTATTATGATCTGTGCTGGGGTCTCCATTATTATGATCTGCTCTGGGGTCTCCATTATTATTATCTGCTCTAGGGTCTCCATTATTATGATCTGCTCTGGGGTCTCCATTATTATGATCTGCTCTAGGGTCTCCATTATTATGATCTGTGCTGGGGTCTCCATTATTATGATCTGCTCTGGGGTCTCCATTATTATGATCTGCTCTGGGGTCTCCATCATTATGATCTGCTCTAGGGTCTCCATTATTATGATCTGCTCTGGGGTCTCCATTATTATGATCTGCTCTGGGGTCTCCATTATTATGATCTGCTCTGGGGTCTCCATCATTATGATCTGCTATAGGGTCTCCATTATTATGATCTGTGCTGGGGTCTCCATTATTATGATATGCTCTGGGGTCTCCATTATTATGATCTGCTCTAGGGTCTCCATTATTATGATCTGCTCTAGGGTCTCCATTATTATGATCTGTGCTGGGGTCTCCATTATTATGATCTGCTCTGGGGTCTCCATTATTATGATCTGCTCTGGGGTCTCCATCATTATGATCTGCTCTAGGGTCTCCATTATTATGATCTGCTCTGGGGTCTCCATTATTATGATCTGCTCTGGGGTCTCCATTATTATGATCTGCTCTGGGGTCTCCATCATTATGATCTGCTATAGGGTCTCCATTATTATGATCTGTGCTGGGGTCTCCATTATTATGATATGCTCTGGGGTCTCCATTATTATGATCTGCTCTAGGTTCTCCATTATTATGATCTGCTCTGGGGTCTCCATTATTATGATCTGCTCTAGGGTCTCCATTATTATGATCTGCTCTAGTTTCTCCATTATTATGATCTGCTCTGGGGTCTCCATTATTATGATCTGCTCTAGGGTCTCCATTATTATGATCTGCTCTGGGGTCTCCATTATTATGATCTGCTCTAGGGTCTCCATTATTTTTATCTGCTCTAGGGTCTCCAATATTGTTATTTGCTCTGTGGTCTCTATTATTATTATTATTATTATGTTCTTTTAGGGCAGTGGTAACGAACCTATGGCACGGGTGCCAGAGGTGGCACTCGGAGCCCTTTCTGTGGGCACTCAGGTCATCGCCCCAGGTGTTGACATAACTGCATTATCTTTGGAGTTCCTCCTGCTGGACCCACAATTCTTCCTGCACAGAGAGATCCTGGAGAGAAGCTACAATGAGAGTCTGAAGTTGTCCTCCTTCCTTCAACTGTATTGGTGGCCTCAGGGGCCGATACGATTGAATGATGTGGAAGAACTGGTAGCAATAGGTTGCAGCTTAAAATACCATGTTGGCACTTCACGGTAATGAAGGTTCGCCATCACTGTTTTAGGGTCTCCATTATAATTATATGCTCTGATGTTTATGTTGCTATTTGTCTGCTCTGGGGGATGAAGTTCTCCATTATTAATCACAGCTCTGGGACCACTAGTTTTATTATCTGCTCTGGGGGTTACCCTCAATATTTGTCTGCTCTGGGATCTCCATAATTATCTGCTCTGGGGTCTTTATTATTATTATTTGCCCTACGGTCCCTTCATTATTATTATTATCTGCTCTGGGGTCTCAATCAATATTGTTAGATCTGGGGTCTCCATTATTATTATTTGCTCTGGGGTCTCAATCAATATTGTTAGATCTGGGGTCTCCATTATTATTATTATCTGCTCTAGGGTCTCAATCAATATTGTTAGATCTGGGGTCTCCATTATTATTATTATTTGCTCTGGGGTCTCAATCAATATTGTTAGATCTGGGGTCTCCATTATTATTATTATCTGCTCTAGGGTCTCAATCAATATTGTTAGATCTGGGGTCTCCATTATTATTATTTGCTCTGGGGTCTCAATCAATATTGTTAGATCTGGGGTCTCCATTATTATTATTATTTGCTCTGGGGTCTCAATCAATATTGTTAGATCTGGGGTCTCCATTATTATTATTATCTGCTCTGGGGTCTCAATCAATATTGTTAGATCTGGGGTCTCCATTATTATTATTTGCTCTGGGGTCTCAATCAATATTGTTAGATCTGGGGTCTCCATTATTATTATTATTTGTTCTGGGGTCTCAATTAGAGATGAGCGAGCACTAAAATGCTCGGGTGCTCGTTATTCGAGACGAACTTTTCCAGATGCTCGAGTGCTCGTCTCGAATAACGAGCCCCATTGAAGTCAATGGGAGACCCGAGCATTTTTCAAAGGGACCATGGTTCGGGAATAAAATGTGTTATTTAATTGAAAAAGAATGTCTTCTGATAAGTTATTAGATGTATGCAAACATCTGCAATCTATTCTTCACTGTTCCGCGCGTATATTATCTCCCGACAAGTTAGCAGATGTGAAGAACAGCGAAGAATAGAATAAAAACAGTGACCACAGGATCATTTAAGTGAAAAACACAGTGAAGAATAGATTGCAGATGTTCGGCACATCTGCTTACTTGTCGGGAGATACGCTGTCCCGGGATCCGCTGCTCTTCTTCCACTGAAGTCTCCCCGATGTCACCGATGTCACCGTGCCCCGATGTCTCCGTGCCCCGATGTCTCTGTGCCCGATGTCTCCGTGCCCCTATGTCTCCGTGCCCCGATGTCTCCGTGCCCCTATGTCTCCGTGCCCCGATGTCTCCGTGCCCCTATGTCTCCGTGCCCGATGTCTCCGTGCCCGATGTCTCCGTGCCCCTATGTCTCCGTGCCCCTATGTCTCCGTGCCCCTATGTCTCCGTGCCCCGATGTCTCCGTGCCCCTATGTCTCCGTGCCCCGATGTCTCCGTGCCGCTCCGTGCCGCTGCCCGATGTCTCCGTGCCACTGCCCCATGTCTCCGTGCTGCTCCCCGGTGTCTCTGTGCTGCTCCCCGGTGTCTCTGTGCTGCTCCCCGTTGTCTCTGTCCTGCTCACCGTGTTCTGCAATGTCTTCTTCACACATATATATTGTTCTTCACATACTATTTTGTTCGCACCGTTCCGCACGTATCTCCCGACAAGTAAGCAGATGTGCCGAACATCTGTAATCTATTCTTCACTGTGTTCTTTACTGTGTTTTTCACTTAAATGATCCTGTGGTCACAGTGTTCACTGTTTTTATTCTATTCTTCATTGTTCTTCATTGTGTTTTTTTAATTAAATGCTCGATCTCGAGCAGGGGAAATACTCGTCCGAGCAACGAGCCGTTTCGAGTACCTTAATACTCGAACGAGCATCAAGCTCGGACGAGCATGTTCGCTCATCTCTAGTCTCAATCAATATTGTTAGATCTGGGGTCTCTGGGTTGCTCTGGGGTTGCTCTGGGTAATAAAAGTTTGAACTTTTATTTTTTTTTTTCATTTTTTTTTTTGTGGGGTGAAAAGAGGAAAAAAAAGCTTTTTTTTATAATTTATAGTCATTTTATATAATTTTCAAATTAACTGAAATTGAACATTATTAATAAATTTTTTGTTTCGGTGGTTTTGATATATATTGGGGCAGATTTACTTACCCGGTCCATTCGCGATCCAGCGGCGCGTTCTCTTCGCTGGATTCGGGTCCGGCCGGGATTTATTAAGGCAGTTCCTCCAACATCCACCAGGTGGCGCTGCTGCGCTGAACTCCGCTGGAATGCCCTGAAATTCAACGGCCTATTCCTAGTGAAGGTAAGTGCAATTTTCGTGACACTTTTTTTTTTGAAAATGCGGCGGTTATTCCGAATCCGTCGGGTTTTCGTTCGGCCATGCCCCCCGATTTCCGTCACGTGCATGCCGGCGCCGATGCGCCACAATCCGATCGCGTGCGCCAAAAACCCCAGGGCAATACAGGGAAAATCGGCAAAAATCGGAAATATTTGGGTAACACGTCGGGAAAACGCAAATCGGGCCCTTAGTAAATGACCCCCAATATGTAAAGTCTCGGGCAAACGGGACGACTATGGCGATGCTTTTTGTAGTGTAGCGGGGGATTTTTTTTTTTTTATTATATGGGGAATTGTCATTGTATTTTTATGAATTTTTATTTATTGATATTTTTTTTTGTGTGTGATTTTACTTTATATGTTCCCCATGAGGTCATAAAAGACGCCTGGGGGGACGTTTTCACTTTTTCTTTTCCCCTGTAGCATCTATAAGAGCCTCAGTTACAGGGGAAATGACCACTTGTCACTGGAGATTCTGATCAGAACTGGACTGGGTCTAATTAGACCCGGCAGATCTGTTTAACCCCTTTAGACCCGGCGGTCACGTGACCACTGAGTCTATGGAGCCGGCACAGCTCTGCTCCTCTGTGCATCGCGCTACTTCAGTATAATGATGTGAGGAGCGGAAAAGGCAGAAGCGGTAAGGAACCGCATCTCCCTTCTCCCCAGTGTCTCCCAATGGGGCTCATTTACTAAGGGCTCCGCGGCCGCAGTTTCGTCGGGTTTCCCGACTTTTTCCGTCTTGCACCGAATTCCGCCGGGATTTTGGAGCACGAGATCGGATTTCAGCGCAATCGCGAGCGGAAAAGGCAGAAGCGGTAACGAACCCTTCTCCCCAGTGTCTCCCAATGACTCTGACACCCGGAGACCGGGTCCTGCTCCTGCGGCGACGTCCGGACCTGCGCCCGCTGACGTCTAAAGTCGGCAGGAGGTCCGAATAAAGTAAATCGTCTGTGTGTCAAGTGTTCATTTAATTATTTAAAAACAACGAATGAATCATTTTAAAAAAATAATTGACCCCGGCGATCGATACAACTTGTATCACATCTCATAATTATGGGGCGGAGCCTGGAGGCATCGGGGGGGGGGGTGACTCCAATCAATCTCACGCTTTATACTAAAGACGAACGACTGAACCCGTCAGAGGAGACGTCACCCGGATACTGACTGCTCACAACTTGTGTGTAGTATGGAGAAGCAATTCTGTCCACATCAGCCACCGGATACCATCGTAACCTCTGCACCTCATATGTTTTCATGGGATATTGGGGCCCATTTACTAAGGTCCTTGCCCCAGTTTTCTGTGGCACTTTGCACGTTCTTTCTAGTGGAAACTGCTTGTACATGTATTTAAGAAGTGTCTGCAGCACATACGTGTCACACGTGACCCTTTTGTGGCGCAGCTGCACCAGGCACCATGCAACACAAATTTCTGCACTGTAGGGGGGGCTCCGGTGCGCCAGATCATGCAAAGTGCCAAAGAATTCTGTCACATGTCCCAGGTTATAGGTGCACTCTGTCAGGGCAGTGCAGGAGGCGCCAAATTCATGAAGAATGGGCACCAGAAATCCTGAATCTGGCGCCCCCTGTACTATATACAGGGAAATGCACATAGTACACACTGCACTGTTTTTAGTAAATGTTCCCCACTGTGCTCAGTGATGTCACAGTACAGGGATAATACAAACAGTGATGTCACAGTACAGGGATAATACACACAGTGATGTCACAGTACAGGGATAATACATACAGTGATGTCACAGTACAGGGATAATACACACAGTGATGTCACAGTACAGGGAATAATACACACAGTGATGTCACAGTACCGGGATAATACACACAGTGATGTCACAGTACAGGGATAATACACACAGTGATGTCACAGTACAGAGATAATACACACAGTGATGTCACAGTACATATATAATACACACAGTGATGTCACAGTACAGGGATAATACACACAGTGATGTCACAGTACAGAGATTGTACACACAGTAATGTCACAGTACAGGGATAATACACACAGTGATGTCACAGAACAGGGATAATACACACAGTGATGTCACAGTACAGGGATAATACACACAGTGATGTCACAGTACAGAGATAATACACACAGTGATGTCACAGTACATATATAATACACACAGTGATGTCACAGTACAGGGATAATACACACAGTGATGTCACAGTACAGAGATTGTACACACAGTAATGTCACAGTACAGGGATAATACACACAGTGATGTCACAGTACAGGGATAATACACACAGTGATGTCACAGTACAGGGATAATACACACAGTGATGTCACAGTACAGATATAATACACAGTGATGTCACAGTACAGAGATAATACACACAGTGATGTCACAGTACAGGGATAATACACACAGTGATGTCACAGTACAGGGATAATACACACAGTGATGTCACAGTACAGAGATAATACACACAGTAATGCCACAGTACAGGGATAATACACACAGTGATGTCACAGTACAGAGATAATACACACAGTGATGTCACAGTACAGAGATAATACACACAGTGATGTCACAGTACAGGGATAATACATACAGTGATGTCACAGTACAGGATAATACACACAGTGATGTCATAGTACAGGGATAATACACACAGTGATGTCACAGTACAGGGATAATACACACAGTGATGTCACAGTACAGGGATAATACACACAGTGATGTCACAGTACAGGGATAATACACACAGTGATGTCACAGTACAGAGATAATACACACAGTGATGTCACAGTACAGAGATAATACACACAGTGATGTCACAGTACAGAGATAATACACACAGTGATGTCATAGTACAGGGATAATACACACAGTGATGTCACAGTACAGAGATAATACACACAGTAATGCCACAGTAATGTCACATTACAAACAAATGTGACTGTTACCTCTGCACTCCCTGTATGTCTATCTATGTATATCTTTACAATTCACATATATTGGTTAAAACTGCACGGGGCTGGTAGCAATGCATTAGTGTTGTTGTCTGGTGCAGTTCTGCTGTTCCCCCACATGATGGCAGTATGTGACAGACCTCAGTCTCTGCAGTGGGGCTCAGTCCTGTATCTATTATATAAACCTCTGGATGGAGCAGAACTATTTTTAGCCGGTCCAGGCAGGAGGGAAAGACAATGCGTTCAGTGTGAGAACCAGAACAGCCGCCCAGCACTCGCCTGACTTCACTACTGCACAGACAGGTCCATAGATCAAGCAGAACAGATTTGGGCCCCAACATACAGTCGCCTCCTCCTTCCATCTTCCGCAGCATAAAAAACCCTTTCACATCGCACTCCTCATTGACATGCACAGGGGAGGCATCGATTCCTCCTGCCGCTCTTGTTATCTGGTGTCACCCAACTGTTCTGCCTGTTCTGCAAGAAAACAAAAAATCAATGTTTGCTAATTTATCTAGAAGTTTTATTCATTTAGTCCAGTCAAGGGGGAGGGGGGGAGGGGTAGCGATATCCCTGACTGTGCATAAATTAGCCGGACGGGTAGGGGTTAAATTATTCCTGCTATAGATCAGATAAAAATAGAGAGATCCTCGAAGAGAGCGCCAGTGGCTATCAGAGGGGAACAGCTGTCACCCCCCCAGAACCCAGGGGCCCCTGAGCTGTACCCCCAGTGTGAGCACGTCCCAAACAGATGGTGAAGAAGAAGTGACTGTATCCTGATGTAAACCGAAAAGAGGAGGGAAAGAGCGAGAGAAGGTAACAGAACAGATGTGGAGAGAGATTAGACAGTAAGGAAGAAGGAGACGGCTCTGATGAGACATCACTGGATGAAGGAGACAGCTCTGATGAGACATCACTGGATGAAGGAGACAGCTCTGATGAGACATCACTAGATGAAGGAGACGGCTCTGATGAGACATCACTAGATGATGGAGACGGCTCTGATGAGACATCACTAGATGAAGGAGACAGATCTGATGAGACATTACTGGATGAAGGAGACGGCTCTGATGAGACATCACTAGATGAAGGAGACGGCTCTGATGAGACATCACTAGATGAAGGAGACAGATCTGATGAGACATCACTGGATGAAGGAGACGGCTCTGATGAGACATCACTAGACGAAGGAGACGGCTCTGATGAGACATCACTAGACGAAGGAGACGGCTCTGATGAGACATCACTAGATGAAGGAGCCGGCTCTGATGTGACATCACTAGATGATGGAGACGGCTCTGATGAGACATCACTGGATGAAGGAGACGGCTCTGATGAGACATCACTGGATGAAGGAGACGGCTCTGATGAGACATCACTAGATGATGGAGACGGCTCTGATGAGACATCACTAGATGATGGAGACGGCTCTGATGAGACATCACTAGATGAAGGAGACGGCTCTGCTGAGACATCAATAGATGAAGGAGACGGCTCTGATGAGACATCACTAGATGAAGGAGACGGCTCTGATGAGACATCACTAGATGATGGAGACGGCTCTGATGAGACATCACTGGATGAAGGAGACGGCTCTGATGAGACATCACTAGATGAAGGAGCCGGCTCTGATGTGACATCACTAGATGATGGAGACGGCTCTGATGAGACATCACTGGATGAAGGAGACGGCTCTGATGAGACATCACTAGATGATGGAGACGGCTCTGATGAGACATCACTAGATGAAGGAGCCGGCTCTGATGTGACATCACTAGATGATGGAGACGGCTCTGATGAGACATCACTGGATGAAGGAGACGGCTCTGATGAGACATCACTAGATGATGGAGACGGCTCTGATGAGACATCACTAGATGAAGGAGACAGCTCTGATGAGACATCACTAGATGATGGAGACGGCTCTGATGAGACATTACTAGATGAAGGAGACGGCTCTGATGAGACATCACTAGATGATGGAGACGGCTCTGATGAGACATCACTAGATGAAGGAGACGGCTCTGATGAGACATCACTAGAGGAAGGAGACGGCTCTGATGAGACATCACTAGATGAAGGAGACAGATCTGATGAGACATCACTGGATGAAGGAGACGGCTCTGATGAGACATCACTAGATGATGGAGACGGCTCTGATGAGACATCACTAGATGATGGAGACGGCTCTGATGAGACATCACTAGATGATGGAGACGGCTCTGAAGAGACATCACTAGAGGAAGGAGACAGCTCTGATGAGACATCACTGGATGAAGGAGACGGCTCTGATGAGACATCACTGGATGAAGGAGACGGCTCTGATGAGACATCACTAGATGATGGAGACGGCTCTGAAGAGACATCACTAGAGGAAGGAGACGGCTCTGATGAGACATCACTAGATGATGGAGACGGCTCTGATGAGACATCACTAGAGGAAGGAGACGGCTCTGATGAGACATCACTAGATGATGGAGACGGCTCTGATGAGACATCACTGGATGAAGGAGACGGCTCTGATGAGACATCACTAGATGATGGAGACGGCTCTGATGAGACATCACTAGATGATGGAGACGGCTCTGATGAGACATCACTAGATGATGGAGACGGCTCTGAAGAGACATCACTAGAGGAAGGAGACAGCTCTGATGAGACATCACTGGATGAAGGAGACGGCTCTGATGAGACATCACTGGATGAAGGAGACGGCTCTGATGAGACATCACTAGATGATGGAGACGGCTCTGAAGAGACATCACTAGAGGAAAGAGACGGCTCTGATGAGACATCACTAGATGATGGAGACGGCTCTGATGAGACATCACTAGAGGAAGGAGACGGCTCTGATGAGACATCACTAGATGATGGAGACGGCTCTGATGAGACATCACTGGATGAAGGAGACGGCTCTGATGAGACATCACTAGATGATGGAGACGGCTCTGAAGAGACATCACTAGAGGAAGGAGACGGCTCTGATGAGACATCACTGGATGAAGGAGACGGCTCTGATGAGACATTACTGGATGAAGGAGACGGCTCTGATGAGACATCACTGGATGAAGGAGACGGCTCTGATGAGACATCACTAGATGAAGGAGACGGCTCTGATGAGACATCACTAGACGAAGGAGACGGCTCTGATGAGACATCACTAGATGAAGGAGACGGCTCTGATGAGACATCACTAGACGAAGGAGACGGCTCTGATGAGACATCACTAGACGAAGGAGACGGCTCTGATGAGACATCACTAGATGAAGGAGACGGCTCTGATGAGACATCACTAGATGAAGGAGACAGATCTGATGAGACATCACTGGATGAAGGAGACGGCTCTGATGAGACATCACTAGACGAAGGAGACGGCTCTGATGAGACATCACTAGATGAAGGAGACGGCTCTGATGAGACATCACTAGAGGAA
This sequence comes from Engystomops pustulosus, assembly GCF_040894005.1. NCBI lineage: Eukaryota > Metazoa > Chordata > Amphibia > Anura > Leptodactylidae > Engystomops > Engystomops pustulosus. Next base: position 12,391,536 of record NC_092419.1, on the reverse strand, counting down.
GGAGACGGCTCTGATGAGACATCACTAGATGAAGGAGACAGATCTGATGAGACATCACTGGATGAAGGAGACGGCTCTGATGAGACATCACTGGATGAAGGAGACAGATCTGATGAGACATCACTGGATGAAGGAGACGGCTCTGATGAGACATCACTAGATGATGGAGACGGCTCTGAAGAGACATCACTAGAGGAAGGAGACGGCTCTGATGAGACATCACTAGATGATGGAGACGGCTCTGATGAGACATCACTGGATGAAGGAGACGGCTCTGATGAGACATCACTAGACGAAGGAGACGGCTCTGATGAGACATCACTAGATGATGGAGACGGCTCTGATGAGACATCACTAGATGATGGAGACGGCTCTGAAGAGACATCACTAGATGAAGGAGACGGCTCTGATGAGACATCACTAGATGATGGAGACCGCTCTGATGAGACATCACTGGATGAAGGAGACGGCTCTGATGAGACATCACTAGATGATGGAGACGGCTCTGATGAGACATCACTAGATGATGGAGACGGCTCTGAAGAGACATCACTAGATGAAGGAGACGGCTCTGATGAGACATCACTAGATGATGGAGACGGCTCTGATGAGACATCACTAGATGATGGAGACGGCTCTGATGAGACATCACTAGATGATGGAGACGGCTCTGATGAGACATCACTAGATGATGGAGACGGCTCTGATGAGACATCACTAGATGATGGAGACGGCTCTGATGAGACATCACTAGATGATGGAGACGGCTCTGAAGAGACATCACTAGATGAAGGAGACGGCTCTGATGAGACATCACTAGATGATGGAGACGGCTCTGATGAGACATCACTAGATGATGGAGACGGCTCTGATGAGACATCACTAGATGATGGAGACGGCTCTGATGAGACATCACTAGATGATGGAGACAGCTCTGATGAGACATCACTAGATGAAGGAGACGGCTCTGATGAGACATCACTAGATGATGGAGACGGCTCTGAAGAGACATCACTGGATGAAGGAGACGTCTCTGATGAGACATCACTAGACGAAGGAGACGGCTCTGATGAGACATCACTAGATGATGGAGACGGCTCTGAAGAGACATCACTGGATGAAGGAGACGGCTCTGATGAGACATCACTAGATGATGGAGACGGCTCTGATGAGACATCACTAGATGATGGAAACGGCTCTGAAGAGACATCACTAGATGAAGGAGACGGCTCTGATGAGACATCACTAGATGATGGAGACGGCTCTGATGAGACATCACTAGATGATGGAGACGGCTCTGATGAGACATCACTAGATGATGGAGACGGCTCTGAAGAGACATCACTAGATGAAGGAGACGGCTCTGATGAGACATCACTAGATGATGGAGACGGCTCTGAAGAGACATCACTAGATGAAGGAGACGGCTCTGATGAGACATTACTATGAGCAGCTCATGACAGATATGATAGGAAAGTTTCTATAATGTAAGTGGATTTGCAGTATCAGGGAATGACCACAGGGGGCGCACTCACAGCAGATTATCTGCCCGTTAATCCGCTGGGATTACAGTAGCAGCAAAGTGGATGGGATATACAGAGATCTCATCATCACCTGCAGAGCACATTGACCTACAGTAAGGAGCGGGCGGCGGGGGGATAATGGAGATCAGGGGGTCTCACAGAGCAGACATGTGTCCATCCTCTGCCTCAGTCCTATCTATGGAGATCGATCGCTGATACTTTGTTCTTGCTTTTACATGATCTGCAATGTCAGCATCCCGCTTCCTCCCTGTGAAGTCTGACATCTAGCGATTCCCTAAATCCATAGCAGCTTATTATAGCGGTTCACCCCCAGGAGGGCGGTCATCCTATAGAGGGGTCACGTGGCGGCTCATGTCACCAAACGCTTCAAATCCGGTCTGAGATTAGATTCTTTACAGCAAAGACACTTGATAAAGTGATTACATGATCACAAAACTGCTGTCTGCCTGCAATGCACAGCACAACCACTGGGCGGCAGCACATGCAGACATATTACAGGAGGATGTCACTCAGGGACACATTGTTGCAAAACCTTATTATCTTGAAAATCTGTTCATCTTATGTAACACGATTCTATAAGTTACCGGCCAAAAGGAGAGGTAGGGAAGGCATAAAATCCAAAACCTTTCTTTACAATGGAAGTGAATGGGAGTCAAGGGAAGTTTCACAACCAAAATGTTATAGGTAAAGCAGAATTACCATTAGCCACAGGCTCCAGTTAACGTTGTCTTAGAGGACCCAAAACTATACAAAATTACAAGCACTGACCACCTATTTTTAAAGGGATAGGCCCAAGATTCAGTGTTATGCACTATCCGCTGCCTTCAGAAGAATGGGGAAAGCGTCATATTAAAGGGGTTGGCACAAAAGTGCTCTATATTACCCCATTACCCCCTACTGATCATGCTGGGGTCCCTGTGGTCAGATCTCTTCCGATCACAAGAACTGGGAACCCAATGGTCCCATATCTACTGATCACGAGAACTGGGGTCCCAATGGTCCCATATCTACTGATCACGAGAACTGGGGTCCCAATGGTCCCATATCTACTGATCACAAGAACTGGGGTCCCATTGGTCACATATCTAACAAGAACAGGGGTTCCAGTGATCAGATATCTACCGATCACAAGTACTTGGATCCCAATGGTCCCATGTCTACTGATCACGAGAACTGGGGTCCCAATGGTCCCATATCTACCGATCACAAGATCTGGGGTCCCATTGGTCACATATCTAACAAGAATTGGGGTCCCGGTGGTCAGATCTCTACTGATTACAAGAACAGGGAACTTAGTGGTCAGATATCTACCGATCACAAGAACTGGGGTCCCAGTAGTCGCATATCTAACAAAAACAGGGGTCCCAGTGGTCAGATCTCTACTGGTCATAAGAACAGGGTTTCCACTTTACAGATCTGAGAATGCAATCATCCACTTTGCTTATTCTCTATTTATTCTCCATACACTTTAGGTAGCGGCCATCCCTCCTAACTATGACATACACCCGCACACCCGGAGGGGGCATATCCAATGGTTACTTGTTCCTACCAAAATTATTGGGCTCACACAACACTTTCCAGATTAAGATTCCTTACTGGTTTCCAAGCAATTTTCTTTACATCCATCTGAAAATTCTATCCGGATTTTGCCGTGATAGAAAGGGCCACCCGCAGGTTGCGTACAATTGACTTATTTTCGGCTGGAGAGTAACACGGAGCCTGGGGGCGCTCGGTGTGTTGTTAGAGGAGACCCAGCATGAGCGGCGATGAGACCACGTCAGCTCCGTTACCATCTCATCTCTCCACTCCCCGCGCTCCCTATTCCTCCTCTCCGAGCTGCTCTCTTGTCACTTGTATCTCTCACGCTTCACCTGCCTCTGACTCCCTCTCCTTCTCCTCTCTCTTCTGTTTCCATATCCTGATTGTTTACATTCTACCTGGTTTTATTGTTATCTCCTATACCCAGGATCACAAGCCGTTGGTGGGGTTCTGACTGCTGGGACCCCTAAAATCAGGGCAATCTCACTAATGGGTGGAAGTCCAGCATGTGTCCTACTGCTTAATCCAATACTATGGGAGCGTCAGACATTTCTCTGGTATCTCAGGCACTAACAAAGACATTGGGGGTTATTTACTAAGGGTCCCGCGGACGCATTTACATTGGGTTTTCCAACGTTTTCACGGATCGCGCCACTGGGACAGCTATGTAGTAGGAGATTGTGTTGCACACGATTGGATTGTTTTGCCCAATCGCGATGGCTTTCAGACGATCTGCCGGATTCGGACAAACCGTGGGATTTAAATGAAAAATTGTGTTGCAAGCCAAGCACTTACAGACACCGGGAGGAAGTTGGTGAACTCCGGCGGACCTGATTGGGGAAGCAACACATTCAGGAAATCGGGCGCACGATCTTCTTGAATCGCGGGATCTCCTCAGGACCGGGTAAGTAAATGTGCCCCATTGAACCCAAAGGTAAGACCCAACCTTGGGACAACCTCAAATGTGTAATACATATCAAATGTGTAATACATAAAGATAATTAAAGCTGAAGTTGATTTATTCACCCTAAAAACATGAGACCTAGTTTATGGTCCATCTAAAACCGGTTCCCCTGGGTCACTGTATGGGGCCTCCTATTCCATAATCCCACCAATAGGAGATGAAGAAGAGGATGTCCTGTCTATAATGCTCCCCTCACTACAAGAGAAGCTATGGATGACCATCTTGAAGATATGCTCATACCTTTCCTCGATTTTCTTGAGTGTCTTTAGAGACACTTGCTCAAGAGATGGCCTCGAAGGAATCACGATGTCTACTTTATATCAGGAGAACCTCTTAGACATTGGGGAAGACCCTGATGACTCTATGGATGGAGTGTTGGGTCATGGACACCAATGGACCACATGCATCTACAGTAATGTAATGGATGGGACAGTATATGACTTCAGAACATTTAGACTCTGAGGTCAAGTGGCCGCCTACACAATCCTCCTGTCTACTGATATGTGGTAGATACAGAGGGGCAGATTTACTTACCCGGTCCATTCGCGATCCAGCGGCGCGTTCTCTGCGCTGGATTCGGGTCCGCCCGGGATTTATTAAGGCAGTTCTTCCGACATCCACCAGGTGGCGCTGCTGCGCTGAAGAGCATCGGAACGCACTCAAGTTCACCGGCCTATTCCTAGTGCAGGTAAGCGCAAGCTCCGCGACACTTTTTTTGTTTTAAATGCGGCGTTTTTTCCGAATCTGTCGGGTTTTCGTTCGGCCATGCCCCCCGATTTCCTTCGCGTGCATGCCAGCGCCGATGCGCCACAATCCGATCGCGTGTGCCAAAATCACCACAAGTCGGAAATATTCAAGTAACACGTCGGGAAAACGCGAATCGGGCCCTTAGTAAATGACCCCCAATGTATTTGTGTAGTTACCGCAGAGGCGTCAGGTTCTAATGAGATTATCGACTCTACAGAGCGGACGGACTCCTGCAATATTTATGTGGATATAATTATGGGCACTATTAGGAGATTTATATTACAATATTCAGTATTTTAGCTGTAACATCTTATACAAGGAAATTAAAAGAGTTTACACCACGGACGGAAGGTAATCCATCTCCATAACTGAGCAGTATTATCACATTCATCTTTAATGAAGCTTCTCTGTGTAAACAGGCGGCTTCTAATAACTGCTGAGACCTACGGAGGTCCAGAGCTTTGAGGGTCAGGTCTGGAGTAACCGAAAATGGTTCACTATTATGGGGCCCTAACAAGGTGTGATAGGGCCCCTGTACACTCATTGGTGATCAAAATTAGAGAACAATGGGGGTCATTTACTAAGGGCCCGATTCGCGTTTTCCCCGACGTCTTACCCGAATATTTCCGATTTGCGCCGATTGTACCTGAATTGCCCCAGGATTTTGGCGCACGCAATCGGATTGTGGCACATTGGCACCGGAATGCACGCAACGTAAATCGGGGGGCGTGGCTGAACGAAAACCCGACGGATTCGGAAAAACCGCCGCATTTAAAAAAGGAAATTGTGTCGCGGAGCTTGCACTCACCTTCATCCATGATAGGATCGTGAACTTCAGTGCATTTCAGGGAACTTCAGCGCAGCAGCGCCACCTGGTGGACGTCGGAGGAACTACCTTGATGAATCCCGGCCGGACCCGAATCCACCGCAGAGAACGCGCCGCTGGATCGCGAACGGACCGGGTAAGTAAATCTGCCCCAATGTATTATCACTTAATTCTTTCAGAAATATCCATTTGATGAACATTTGATGGATTTTTTGTAAGAGGTCACCGGCCACTAGAACTGAGTTTTACGAAAATATAAACATTAAACCTTTATTTTGCAAAAAATTTGTGATGCTCATAATTAGAGAACAGCAATGACTGGAGCCATTTTCTGAAGGTCCCTGCAGTCATTAGTCAGTAGGGAGAGCACAGGACCTCAGCACCGGTCACAGGACCTCAGCACCAGCCACAGGAACTCAGCACCGGCCACAGGACCTCAGCACTGGCCACAGGACCTCAGCACCTGCCACAGGAACTCAGCACCGGCCAGAGGACCTCAGCACCTGACACAGGACCTCAGTACCGGCCATAGGACCTCAGCACCAGCCACAGGACCTCAGCACCGGCCACAGGACCTCAGCACTGGCCACAGGACTTCAGCATCGGCCACAGGACCTCAGCAGTGGCCACAGGACCTCAGCATCCGCTTGGCTTCCAGTCTCTTCTACAGTTCTGTGACGGTTTCGATTTATTGGCCATAACTTTGTCGCCAAGGATTTTCCAGAGGTTTTCTGTTGGGTTTAGATCAGGACTCGGGGCTGTGGCCACTTCATTGTTTTAATATTTTCAGTTTCAAGGATCTGCTTTACTGGTTTTGCTGTGTGACAGGGGACATTGTCCTGCATGACAATTGCTGCTCATCCAGCGAAGAACGGAAGGAAGGAACCACTTGTTGTTGAAGAAGGTTCTGATACAAATTTAGATTCTGCCACTGTCTCTGACTGTCTCTGTTATGGGGGTCCTGTCAGTATCCTGCTGCCTAGTCCTTGTCTCTGACTGTCTCTGTTATGGAGTCCTGTCAGTATCCTGCTTCCTAGTCCATGTCTCTGACTGTCTCTGTTATGGGGGTCCTGTCAGTATCCTGCTTCCTAGTCCTTGTCTCTTACTGTCTCTGTTATGGGGGTCCTGTCAGTATCCTGCTGCCTAGTCCTTGTCTCTGACTGTCTCTGTTATGGGGTCCTGTCAGTATCCTGCTTCCTAGTCCATGTCTCTGACTGTCTCTGTTATGGGGGTCCTGTCAGTATCCTGCTTCCTAGTCCTTGTCTCTTACTGTCTCTGTTATGGGGGTCCTGTCAGTATCCTGCTGCCTAGTCCTTGTCTCTGACTGTCTCTGTTATGGAGTCCTGCCAGTATCCTGCTGCCTAGTCCTTGTCTCTGACTGTCTCTGTTATGGAGTCCTGTCAGTATCCTGTATCCTAGTCCTTGTCTCTGACTGTCTCTGTTATGGGGTCCTGTCAGTATCCTGCGTCCTAGTCCTTTTCTCTGACTGTCTCTGTTATGGGCTCCTGTCAGTATCCTGCTCCCTAGTTTTAGACTCTGACTGTCTCTGTTCTAGGGGTCCTGCCAGTATCCTGCTTCCTAGCCCTTGTCTCTGACTGTCTCTGTTATGGGGGTCCTGTCAGTATCCTGCTCCCTAGTTTTAGACTCTGACTGTCTCTGTTATGGGGTCCTGTCAGTATCCTGCTTCCTAGTTTTAGACTCTGACTGTCTCTGTTATGGGGGTCCTGTCAGTATCCTGCTGCCTAGTCCTTGTCTCTGACTGTTCCTGTTATGGGCGTTCTGTCAGTATCCTGTGTCCTAGTCCTTGTCTCTGACTGTCTCTGTTATGGGGTCCTGTCAGTATCCTGTGTCCTAGCCCTTGTCTCTGACTGTCTCTGTTATGGGGTCCTGTCAGTATCCTGCTTCCTAGTTCTTGTCTCTGACTGTCTCTGTTATGGGGGTCCTGTCAGTATCCTACTGCCTAGTCCTTGTCTCTGACTGTCTCTGTTATGGGGGTCCTGTCAGTATCCTCCTTCCTAGTCCTTGTCTCTGACTGTTCCTGTTATGGGGTCCTGTCAGTATCCTCCTTCCTAGTCCTTGTCTCTGACTGTCTCTGTTATGGGGTCCTGTCAGTATCCTGCGTCCTAGTCCTTTTCTCTGACTGTCTCTGTTATGGGCTCCTGTCAGTATCCTGCTCCCTAGTTTTAGACTCTGACTGTCTCTGTTCTAGGGGTCCTGCCAGTATCCTGCTTCCTAGCCCTTGTCTCTGACTGTCTCTGTTATGGGGGTCCTGTCAGTATCCTGCTCCCTAGTTTTAGACTCTGACTGTCTCTGTTATGGGGTCCTGTCAGTATCCTGCTTCCTAGTTTTAGACTCTGACTGTCTCTGTTATGGGGGTCCTGTCAGTATCCTGCTGCCTAGTCCTTGTCTCTGACTGTTCCTGTTATGGGCGTTCTGTCAGTATCCTGTGTCCTAGTCCTTGTCTCTGACTGTCTCTGTTATGGGGGTCCTGTCAGTATCCTGCTTCCTAGTTCTTGTCTCTGACTGTCTCTGTTATGGGGGTCCTGTCAGTATCCTGCTTCCTAGTTCTTGTCTCTGACTGTCTCTGTTATGGGGGTCCTGTCAGTATCCTACTGCCTAGTCCTTGTCTCTGACTGTCTCTGTTATGGGGGTCCTGTCAGTATCCTGCTTCCTAGTCCATGTCTCTGACTGTCTCTGTTATGGGGGTCCTGTCAGTATCCTGCTGCCTAGTCCTTGTCTCTGACTGTCTCTGTTATGGGGTCCTGTCAGTATCCTACTGCCTAGTCCTTGTCTCTGACATTATCTGTTATGGGGGTCCTGTCAGTGTCCTGCTTCCTAGCCCTTGTCTCTGACTGTCTCTGTTATGGGGTCCTGTCAGTATCCTACTGCCTAGTCCTTGTCTCTGACATTATCTGTTATGGGGGTCCTGTCAGTGTCCTGCTTCCTAGCCCTTGTCTCTGACTGTCTCTGTTATGGGGGTCCTGTCAGTATCCTACTGCCTAGTCCTTGTCTCTGACTGTCTCTGTTATGGGGGTCCTGTCAGTATTCTGCTTCCTAGTCCTTGTCTCTGACTGTCTCTGTTATGGGGTCCTGTCAGTATCCTACTACCTAGTCCTTGTCTCTGACTGTCTCTGTTATGGGGGTCCTGTCAGTATCCTACTACCTAGTCCTTGTCTCTGACTGTCTCTGTTATGGAGGTCCTGTCAGTATCCTGCTGCCTAGTCCTTGTCTCTGACTGTCTCTGTTATGGGGGTCCTGTCAGTATCCTACTGCCTAGTCCTTGTCTCTGACTGTCTCTGTTATGGGCGTCCCATCAGTATCCTACTGCCTAGTCCTTGTCTCTGACTGTCTCTGTTATGGAGGTCCTGTCAGTGTCCTGCTTCCTAGTCCTTGTCTCTGACATTATCTGTTATGGTGTCCTGTCAGTATCCTACTGCCTAGTCCTTGTCTCTCACTGTCTCTGTTATGGGCGTCCTAACAGTATCCTACTGCCTAGTCCTTGTCTCTGACTGTCTCTGTTATGGGCGTCCCATCAGTATCCTACTGCCTAGTCCTTGTCTCTTACTGTCTGTTATGGGGGTCCTGTCAGTATCCTGCTTCCTAGTCCTTGTCTCTGACATTATCTGTTATGGGGGTCCTGTCAGTATCCTGCTGCCTAGTCCTTCTCTCTGACTGTCTCTGTTATGGGCATCCTGTCAGTATCCTACTGCCTATTCCTTGTCTCTGACTGTCTCTGTTATGGAGTCCTGTCAGTATCCTACTGCCTAGTCCTTGTCTCTGACTGTCTTTGTTATGGGCGTTCTGTCAGGATCCTGCTGCCTAGTTCTTGTCTCTGACTGTCTCTGTTATGGGGGTCCTGTCAGTGTCCTGCTGCCTAGTGCTTGGGGGTCATGTTCCCTATGAGTTCCTTCATCCCAGTCTGTGACTCTACAGAACTTTCTGTCTCTCTCATTGTTTCACTGCTGGTTTCTACTACTTATTACATGTTCCATACTCCACCATGTGATGGAAGCTGCAAGGCTAGTCCCCATAAACATTCTGTATGCACACTGTGCAATGTTCATTGAATTTATTTGTAGGAATCTCACTGGATCTACTGCTACATTTCTGAATGAGAGAACACAAGACTTCATGGCAACTGGGCAGAGTGCATTTGACTAAGCTTCAAGGCAGATACAGGAAGAGGCGAGTCTCTTCGATTTTTGACAACACTGTCAGAACAGAAAATGCCATAATTTTGGAAAGAAAAGTGCAAGCAGCACAACATTCTTTTTGATTTAAAAGGGGAATCACATTGTAAAATTTGGTAATTTATCATTTTGGAGCTATGCTTTAATCTTGTCCTCCGAGGTGACTGTCAATTACTTTTGTCAATCGCTCAATCTGTCAATCTCACATTTGTAGTTGAGCAGCTGGTACAATGTGCCGTCATATCTGTGTGTTTTTGTAAAATAAAAATCTTAACAAAATGAGTCCAGTCCAGACTGGTGTCACCCCTCCCCCTGCTTTCTCGTCTACCTGCTTTGCCGTTTCCTTTTTATGGTCTTCTGAGTCCTGTGGCTTAGCTTGATGCCAGGATTATGATCCAGGAGAGCTCTCGACAAGCCTCGGAGGAGCACATCAAGAGCTGCCCCCGCACACTTCATATTACACAGGCCATACAGAGCGGAGATGCTGCTTCATCATCTGAAAGGAGCCATTAAAGAGATAAATTAGAAGCCTACGAGGGCGACCACTGCCTGTATGTTTGTATTTTTTATCATATGGCATCAGGAGGTTGGTATCAAAGTCTTGGTGACTCTGGCGCAGGTTTAAGGAAACCTACCATCAGTGATCTATCTATTAATGTAGATCCGATTGTAGGTTCATCCTAACATCCTAAGCCCTAAACTATCTTCCCCTAATACTTTAGTACCTCCTAACCTGATTTAAACTTCATCTAACTAATATGTTAATTTTGGCCGGGCTACTAGGGCTCAGAGCAGCCTCTCTGAGCCGTGGGAGTAAAGGCTACTCCATGCCTCAGTAGCCCTAGTAACCTATCCTGCGCCTCCTGCTTCCAAGTCCTTGGCACACTCCTCTACGGTGCCAGCTTCATCGAGCTCTGGGCATGTGCAGTACCTCTTGCTCAGTATCATGGCACCTGCTGACACTGAAAGTGTAACGGCGCATGCGCAGAGCTCAGCAAAGACGTCGTTGAGAAGGAGTGTGCTGAGGACACTGAAGGAGGTGGGCAGCAGAGGCTACTGAGGCTTGGAGTAACCTTTGCCTCCAAAGCGCGGAGAGGCTACTCCATGCCCCAGTAGCCCTAGTAACCTATCCTGCGCCTCCTGCTTACAAGTCCTTGGCACACTCCTCTACGCTGCCAGCTTCATCGAGCTCTGGGCATGTGCAGTACCTCTTGCTCAGTTTTATGGCACCTGCTGACACTGAAAGTGTAACGGCGCATGCACAGAGCCCAGCAAAGACGTCGTTGAGAAGGAGTGTGCTGAGGACACTGAAGGAGGTGGGCAGCAGAGGCTACTGAGGCTTGGAGTAGCCTTTGCTCCCACAGCGCGGAGAGGCTACTCCATGCCTCAGTAGCCCTAGTAACCTATCCTGCACCTCCTGCTTCCAAGTCCTTGGCACACTCCTCTACGCTGCCGGCTTCTTCGAGCTCTGGGCATGTGCAGTACCTCCTGCTCAGTATCATGGCACCTGCTGACACTGAAGGTGTAACGGCGCATGCACAGAGCCCAGCAAAGACGTCGTTGAGAAGGAGTGTGCTGAGGACACCGAAGGAGGTGGGCAGCAGAGGCTACTGAGGCTTGGTGTAGCCTTTGCTCCCACAGCGCGGAGAGGCTACTCCATGCCTCAGTAGCCCTAGTAACCTATCCTGCACCTCCTGCTTCCAAGTCCTTGGCACACTCCTCTACGCTGCCGGCTTCTTCGAGCTCTGGGCATGTGCAGTACCTCCTGCTCAGTATCATGGCACCTGCTGACACTGAAGGTGTAACGGCGCATGCGCAGAGCTCAGAAAAGACGGTGTAGAGAAGGGGGTGCCGAGGACACTCAATTTTTCAAACTTCAAAGACGTCTCTTGTGTCTTGTGAGCAATATGGTATGAGAATGAAGAAAAGACCTAAAGTGTAACTAAACCTTTGAAGCAATTAATTTTTTATTTCACAAATGAATAGAGCAAGTGATAAACTTCTGAGAAAAAAAAATATATGCCCCATTATTTGCTTGTTTCTTCTCCTGCAGTGAGCGCCCACAAACTCTTCTTGACTTTCTCTCTCCGGCACATTTCATATCTAACAAATCTGTCCTCACACAAACTGTTCATTTTCTTCATTCATTTAAAGAGAACCAGACAGACGCTATAAGCATAACGTCAGATGATGAAGACGTTGCAGCTCCGGAACTTTGATCCTTAAAAATCACATAAAGGAAACCACCTAACACTTAAAGAAGATCTGCCAAAGTCCTGGGTCTGATGCTTCACTGTTATGTCCATATCCTTATATGCTCAAAAAATACAGCAGATAAATTTTACTCTTTGGCTCTGCGCTCTATAAGTGGCTGGGGGAAGCAAGACTCACAGGCTTTCTCTATGAGTGGGTGGGAGTAGCAGGACTCACAGGCTTTCTCTATGAGTGAGTGGAGGAAGCAGGACTCACAGGCTTTCTCTATGAGTGGAAGGGGAAGCAGGACTCACAGGCTTTCTCTATGAGTGGAAGGGGAAGCAGGACTCACAGGCTTTCTCTATGAGTGGGAGGAGGAAGCAGGTCTCACAGGCTTTCTCTATGTGTGGGAGGGGGAAGCAGGACTCACAGGCTTTCTCTATGAACTGAAGCAGGAAGCAGGACTCACAGGCTTTCTCTATGAGTGGAAGGGGAAGCAGGACTCACAGGCTTTCTCTATGAGTGGGAGGAGGAAGCAGGTCTCACAGGCTTTCTCTATGAGTGGGAGGAGGAAGCAGGTCTCACAGGCTTTCTCGATGTGTGGGAGGGGGAAGCAGGACTCACAGGCTTTCTCTATGAACGGAAGCAGGAAGCAGGACTCACAGGCTTTCTCTATGAGTGGAAGGGGAAGCAGGACTCACAGGCTTTCTCTATGAGTGGAAGGGGAAGCAGGACTCACAGGCTTTCTCTATGAGTGGGAGGAGGAAGCAGGTCTCACAGGCTTTCTCTATGTGTGGGAGGGGGAAGCAGGACTCACAGGCTTTCTCTATGAACGGAAGCAGGAAGCAGGACTCACAGGCTTTCTCTATGAGTGGAAGGGGAAGCAGGACTCACAGGCTTTCTCTATGAGTGGAAGGGGAAGCAGGACTCACAGGCTTTCTCTATGAGTGGAAGGGGAAGCAGGACTCACAGGCTTTCACTATGAGTGGGAGGAGGAAGCAGGTCTCACAGGCTTTCTCTATGTGTGGGAGGGGGAAGCAGGACTCACAAGCTTTCTCTATGAGTGGAAGGGGAAGCATGACTCACAGGCTTTCTCTATGAGTGGGAGGAGGAAGCAGGTCTCACAGGCTTTCTCTATGAATGGGAGGAGGAAGCAGGACTCACAGGCTTTCTCTATGAGTGGGAAGATGAAGCAGGACTCTCAGGCTTTCTCTATGAGTGGAAGGGGAAGCAGGACTCACAGGCTTTCTCTATGAGGAGGAGGAGGAGGAAGCAGGACTCACAGGCTTTCTCTATGAGTGGGTGGGGAAAGCAGGACTCACAGGCTTTCTCTATGAGTGGAAGGGGATGCAGGACTCACAGGCTTTCTCTATGTGTGAGTGGGGGAATCAGGACTCACTGGCTTTCTCTATGAATGGGAGGATGAAGCAGGACTCACAGGCTTTCTCTATGAATGGGAGGAGGAAGCAGGACTCACAGGCTTTCCCTATGAGTGGAAGGGGAAGCAGGACTCTCAGGCTTTCTCTATGAGAGGAAGGAGGAAGCAGGACTCCCAGGCTTTCTCTATGAGTGGAAGGGGAAGCAGGACTCACATGCTTTCTCTATGAGTGGGAGGAGGAAGCAGGACTCACAGGCTTTCTCTATGAGTGAGTGGATGAAGCAGGACTCACAGGTTTATGAATGGGAGGGTGAAGCAGGACTCACAGGCTTTCTCTATGAGTGGGAGGAGGAAGCAGGTCTCACAGGCTTTCTCTATGAATGGGAGGAGGAAGCAGGACTCACAGGCTTTCTCTATGAGTGGGAAGATGAAGCAGGACTCTCAGGCTTTCTCTATGAGTGGAAGGGGAAGCAGGACTCACAGGCTTTCTCTATGAGGAGGAGGAGGAGGAAGCAGGACTCACAGGCTTTCTCTATGAATGGGAGGAGGAAGCAGGACTCACAGGCTTTCCCTATGAGTGGAAGGGGAAGCAGGACTCTCAGGCTTTCTCTATGAGAGGAAGGAGGAAGCAGGACTCACAGGCTTTCTCTATGAGTGGAAGGGCAAGCAGGACTCACATGCTTTCTCTATGAGTGGGAGGAGGAAGCAGGACTCACAGGCTTTCTCTATGAGTGAGTGGATGAAGCAGGACTCACAGGTTTATGAATGGGAGGGTGAAGCAGGACTCACAGGCTTTCTCTATGAGTGAGTGGATGAAGCAGGACTCACATGCTTTCTCTATGAGTGATTGGATGAAGCAGGACTCACAGGCTTTCTCTATGAGTGAGTGGATGAAGCAGGACTCACAGGCTTTCTCTATGAGTGATTGGATGAAGCAGGACTCACAGGTTCTGTATATTAGTGGCCTATTACAGAGTTTACATTGTTACCCAGCAACTTTAAGTTAGACCTTAGTACCAAACTGATGTCTATAAAGAGATGACCCCTTCCTCCTCCATCATATAATGTGAATATTCTCCTTCTGTTCTATACAACATTTCATAAAGGTGCAGTGTGAATGAGACATTTTCTCAATCCAATTAAAATGCCTTTTTTTTATGCATGCGGATACAATGTCCTCTAATATAACAATCCCCATCAAGGTGACGGCATCCATAAACTCCGGACTATTTGTTTACAGTCCATGAATAATTCGGATTTGCTCTTTTGCTCTTTTGCCGCTGAATGGACCTTTATAACTTTACACAATGGCGCTGATCAGACAAAGAACAGCCCCGACCCGTCTCCATCGTCCCTAAACACCTACAATTGTATTACAGAATAATGTCATTATAATAATGTAATAGGTTGTCACATCCATCTACCAGGCATGAGACACATTGATTGGCACCTGCTGGTTACTATGGCAACAAAGCAGCACTCCGACTGCTCAGTATGACAAGGGGTGCGCAGCAGGAAGAACCGGCGGGAGACGGAATATGCAAAGACCCGTCCCCAATATAGTCCAGGGACTACAGAGAGGCAGGACAAGAGCGGCAAATAGAAAACAAAGTAAATTCCCCCTCCCTGTACAATGACCTCTATGTAGATAACAATGACCCATCATTACATCACTACTGACAATAGAAGATGTCACAGCTTATCTCCTCCCCCTCCCTGTACTATGTCCTCTATATAGATAACACTGACCCATCATTGCATCACTGCTGACAATAGATGATGTCACAGCTTATCTCCTCCCCCTCCCTGTACAATGACCTCTATATAGATAACACTGACCCATCATTACATCACTGCTGACAATAGATGATGTCACAGCTTATCTCCTCCTCCTCCCTGTACAATGACCTCTATATAGATAACACTTACCCATCATTACATCAGTACTGACTATAGATGATGTCACAGCTTATCTCCTCCCCCTCCCTGTACAATGACCTCTATATAGATAACACTGACCCATCATTACATCACTACTGACAATAGATGATGTCACAGCTTATCTCCTCCTCCTCCCTGTACAATGTCCTCTATATAGATAACACTGACCCATCATTACATCACTACTGACAATAGATGATGTCACAGCTTATCTCCTCCCCCTCCCTGTACAATGACCTCTATATAGATAACAATGACCCATCATTACATCACTACTGACAATAGATGATGTCACAGCTTATCTCCTCCCCCTCCCTGTACAATGACCTCTATATAGATAACACTGACCCATCATTACATCACTACTGACAATAGATGATGTCACAGCTTATCTCCTCCCCCTCCCTGTACAATGACCACTATATAGATAACACTGACCCATCATTACATCACTACTGACAATAGATGATGTCACAGCTTATCCCCTCCCCCTCCCTGTACAATGACCTCTATATAGATAACACTGACCCATCATTACACCACTACTGACAATAGAAGATGTCACAGCTTATCTCCTCCCCCTCCCTGTACAATGACCTCTATATAGATAACACTGACCCATCATTACATCACTACTGACAATAGATGATGTCACAGCTTATCCCCTCCCTCTCCCTGTACAATGACCTCTATATAGATAACACTGACCCATCATTACATCACTACTGACAATAGATGATGTCACAGCTTATCTCCTCCCCCTCCCTGTACAATGACCTCTATATAGATAACACTGACCCATCATTACATCAGTACTGACTATAGATGATGTCACAGCTTATCTCCTCCCCCTCCCTGTACAATGACCTCTATATAGATAACACTGACCCATCATTACATCACTACTGACAATAGATGATGTCACAGCTTATTTCCTCCTCCTCCCTGTACAATGTCCTCTATATAGATAACACTGACCCATCATTACATCACTACTGACAATAGATGATGTCACAGCTTATCTCCTCCCCCTCCCTGTACAATGACCTCTATATAGATAACAATGACCCATCATTACATCACTACTGACAATAGATGATGTCACAGCTTATCTCCTCCCCCTCCCTGTACAATGACCTCTATATAGATAACACTGACCCATCATTAC
The DNA here is from genome assembly GCF_040894005.1 of Engystomops pustulosus. Classification (NCBI taxonomy): domain Eukaryota; kingdom Metazoa; phylum Chordata; class Amphibia; order Anura; family Leptodactylidae; genus Engystomops; species Engystomops pustulosus. The sequence goes on along the minus strand of NC_092419.1, from coordinate 12,375,046 downwards.
ATCACTACTGACAATAGATGATGTCACAGCTTATCTCCTCCCCCTCCCTGTACAATGACCTCTATATAGATAACACTGACCCATCATTACATCACTACTGACAATAGATGATGTCACAGCTTATCTCCTCCCCCTCCCTGTACAATGACCACTATATAGATAACACTGACCCATTATTACACCACTACTGACAATAGATGATGTCACAGCTTATCCCCTCCTCCTCCCTGTACAATGACCTCTATATAGATAACACTGACCCATCATTACATCACTACTGACAATAGATGATGTCACAGCTTATCTCCTCCCCCTCCCTGTACAATGTCCTCTATATAGATAACACTGACACATCATTACATCACTACTGACAATAGATGATGTCACAGCTTATCTGCTCCCCCTCCCTGTACAATGACCTCTATATAGATAACACTGACCCATCATTACATCACTACTGACAATAGATGATGTCACAGCTTATCCCCTCCCTCTCCCTGTACAATGACCTCTATATAGATAACACTGACCCATCATTACATCACTACTGACAATAGATGATGTCACAGCTTATCTCCTCCCCCTCCCTGTACAATGACCTCTATATAGATAACACTGACCCATCATTACATCACTACTGACAATAGATGATGTCACAGCTTATCTCCTCCCCCTCCCTGTACAATGACCTCTATATAGATAACACTGACCCATCATTACATCACTACTGACAATAGATGATGTCACAGCTTATCTCCTCCCCCTCCCTGTACAATGACCTCTATATAGATAACACTGACCCATCATTACATCACTACTGACAATAGATGATGTCACAGCTTATCTCCTCCCCCTCCCTGTACAATGACCTCTATATAGATAACACTGACCCATCATTACATCACTACTGACAATAGATGATGTCACAGCTAATCTCCTCCCCTCCCTGTACAATGACCTCTATATAGATAACACTGACCCATTATTACACCACTACTGACAATAGATGATGTCACAGCTTATCTCCTCCCCCTCCCTGTACAATGACCTCTATATAGATAACACTGACCCATCATTACATCACTACTGACAATAGATGATGTCACAGCTAATCTCCTCCCCTCCCTGTACAATGACCTCTATATAGATAACACTGACCCATTATTACACCACTACTGACAATAGATGATGTCACAGCTTATCTCCTCCCCCTCCCTGTACAATGACCTCTATATAGATAACACTGACCCATCATTACATCACTACTGACAATAGATGATGTCACAGCTTATCTCCCCCCCCCCTCCTGTACAATGACCTCTATATAGATAACACTGGCCCATCATTACATCACTACTGACAATAGATGATGTCACAGCTTATCTCCTCCCCCCACCCTGTACAATGACCTCTATATAGATAACACTGACCCATTATTACATCACTCCTGACAATAGATGATGTCACAGCTTATCTCCTCCCCTCCCTGTATAATGACCTCTATATAGATAACACTGACCCATCATTACATCACTACTGACAATAGATGATGTCACAGCTTATCTCCTCCCCCCACCCTGTACAATGACCTCTATATAGATAACACTGACCCATTATTACATCACTCCTGACAATAGATGATGTCACAGCTTATCTCCTCCCCCTCCCTGTATAATGACCTCTATATAGATAACACTGACCCATCATTACATCACTACTGACAATAGATGATGTCACAGCTTATCTCCTCCCCTCCCTGTATAATGACCTCTATATAGATAACACTGACCCATCATTACATCACTACTGACAATAGATGATGTCACAGCTTATCTCCTCCCCCTCCTTGTACAATGACCTCTTTATAGATAACACTGACCCATCATTACATCACTACTGACAATAGATGATGTCACAGCTTAACTCCTCCTCCTCCCTGTACAATGACCTCTATATAGATAACACTGACCCATCATTACATCACTACTGACAATAGATGATGTCACAGCTTATCTCCTCCCCCCTCCCTGTACAATGACCTCTATATAGATAACACTGACCCATCATTACATCACTACTGACAATAGATGATGTCACAGCTTATCTCCTCCCCCCTCCCTGTATAATGACCTCTATATAGATAACACTGACCCATCATTACATCACTACTGACAATAGATGATGTCACAGCTTATCTCCTCCCCCTCCCTGTACAATGACCTCTATATAGATAACACTGACCCATCATTATATCACTACTGACAATAGATGATGTCACAGCTTATCCCATCCTCCTCCCTGTACAATGACCTCTATATAGATAACACTGACCCATCATTACATCACTACTGACAATAGATGATGTCACAGCTTATCCCATCCTCCTCCCTGTACAATGACCTCTATATAGATAACACTGACCCATCATTACATCACTACTGACAATAGATGATGTCACAGCTTATCTCCTCCCCCTCCTTGTACAATGACCTCTTTATAGATAACACTGACCCATCATTACATCACTACTGACAATAGATGATGTCACAGCTTATCTCCTCCTCCTCCCTGTACAATGACCTCTATATAGATAACACTGACCCATCATTACATGACTACTGACAATAGATGATGTCACATCTTATCCCTTCCCCTCCCTGTACAATGTCCTCTATATAGATAACACTGACCCATCATTACATCACTACTGACAATAGATGATGTCACAGCTTATCCCATCCTCCTCCCTGTACAATGACCTCTATATAGATAACACTGACCCATCATTACATCACTACTCACAACAGATGATGTCACAGATTATCCCCTCCCCCTCCCTGTACAATGACCTCTATATAGATAACACTGACCCATCATTACATCACTACTGACAATAGATGATGTCACAGCTTATCTCTTCCCCCTCTCTGTACAATGACCTCTATATAGATAACACTGACCCATCATTACATCACTACTGACAATAGATGATGTCACAGCTTATCTCTTCCCCCTCTCTGTACAATGACCTCTATATAGATAACACTGACCCATCATTACATCACTACTGACAATAGATGATGTCACAGCTTATCTCCTCCCCTCCCTGTACAATGACCTCTATATAGATAACACTGACCCATCATTACATCACTACTGACAATAGATGATGTCACAGCTTATCTCCTCCCCCCTCCCTGTACAATGACCTCTATATAGATAACACTGACCCATCATTACATCACTACTGACAATAGATGATGTCACAGCTTATCTCCTCCCCCCTCCCTGTACAATGACCTCTATATAGATAACACTGACCCATCATTACATCACTACTGACAATAGATGATGTCACAGCTTATCTCCTCCCCCTCCCTGTACAATGACCTCTATATAGATAACACTGACCCATCATTACATCACTACTGACAATAGATGATGTCACAGCTCATCTCCTCCCCCTCCCTGTACAATGACCTCTATATAGATAACACTGACCCATCATTTCATCACTACTGACAATAGATGATGTCACAGCTTATCCCATCCTCCTCCCTGTACAATGACCTCTATATAGATAACACTGACCCATCATTACATCACTACTGACAATAGATGATGTCACAGCTTATCTCCTCCCCCTCCCTGTACAATGACCTCTATATAGATAACACTGACCCATCATTACATCACTACTGACAATAGATGATGTCACAGCTTATCTCCTCCCCCTCCCTGTACAATGACCTCTATATAGATAACACAGACCCAGGCAAAAAACCCAGGCAACATGGCAGCCCCCATAGTCACAATGATGAGGCAGATTTACTTACCCGGTCCATTCGCGATCCAGCGGCGCGTTCTGTGTGGAGGATTCGGGTTCTGCCGGGATTCACTATGGTAGTTCCTCCGACGTCCACCAGGTGTCGCTGCTGCGCTGAAGTTCATCGGAGTTCACTAAAGTTCACCAAGCCGGGCTGGGTGCAGGTAAGCACGTGTCAAGCGACCCTATTTTTTTTTTACAACCACAAATGTGGTCAGCTCACCCTTACTGGAAAGGCTTGTAGCACCTGGAGAACTCCACGCACGGATCACTCTGGCTTGAGAGCAACAACTTGAGTAATAAACAGCAGGAAGGGAAAATCTCTTCACACGATCCAGCTTTAAAGGAGACACCAGGTAATAAAATCTTCAAGGCTTTATTTGTAGATTAAAACGATACATAGTAGCCACGAGATACACATGTCACAGCAAAGCGGTCTACGCGTTTCGGATATCACGTATCCTTTTTCAGTCATGAATAAGGATACGTGATATCCGAAACGCGTAGACCGCTTTGCTGTGACATGTGTATCTCGTGGCTACTATGTATCGTTTTAATCTACAAATAAAGCCTTGAAGATTTTATTACCTGGTGTCTCCTTTAAAGCTGGATCGTGTGAAGAGATTTTCCCTTCCTGCTGTTTATTTTCTTTTTAAATGCGGCGGTTTTTCCAACTCCGTCGGGTTTTTGCCCGGCCACGCCCCCCGATTTCCGTCGCGTGCATGCCTGCGCCGATACCACACAATCCGATCGCACCAAAATCCCGGGACAATTCATGGAAAATCTGGGCAAATCGGAAAAATTTGCGTAACCCGCCGGAAAAACGCGATTCGGGCCCCTAGTAAATGACCCCCGATGAGTCAAAGCCTTTTCCTTTACAATACAAACCAGACCACAATCAATCAGCAATTTTAAGACAGTTTTAGCCGGATCCATGTATCACCTCCTCCATCTCACAGAGCGACACATTAGTGAGGGGCGCGCGCACATACAATCTCCCGACACGTGTTGCCTTAATGAGTTTGTCTTAGGCGCAGGTTGTGTTAATTGGAATTGCAATTACCTTATTCCAGCTAATAAATGTATTCCATCGCTCGCCCTCCAAGCATCTCTCTCTCTCTCCTGGGATTTAACTAATAAGCTGTCAAACTTCGAGCTGAGACTAAAGTTTCTCTTCGGATAAACACACGCGGTGATTTAACCCTTGTGTTCTGCAGAGCGTTGCGCTCAGACTATGTACAGAACGTCGCATGAAGAAAGTCTAATGTCATATCATCTCCTGTGGTTATCGCAGCCGGAAAGAGGGATATTTGCGTAGATTATGCGTCATGTGATGTATTCATGAAAACAGGGACATAGGGGGGCGCCGAGGCAGCGGTCGCATTAACCCCCGGCTATGCTGCGGCAGATCTGCATTCAGTGACACGTCCTACCCTGATATCTTACTCAATGCTTCTGCTGACCCGGAGATCTCCATAGACATAACATAGAGCAAGATGTGAGTGGTCAGTATTATAAATGATACTAATTTTCTTCTTACATGTAATATCCGTATAATGGGGCACATTTACTTACCCGGCCCCACAGAGTTCAAGAAAGTGCTTTGTCCGTGTACAATGCCCTGTGCCGCGATTCACTAAGATATCCTGCATGTGTCGCTTCCCCGCTCAGGTCCCGGAGTTCACCATCTTCTTCCTGGTGCATGTAAGTGCGTTCACCAAAAATGTGTAGTCTTTATTCAAGCCGGCAGGGTAACATTGTGGCGTGCCCGGCACCCCTCAATGTTACCCTGCTGGCTTGAATAAAGACTGCACATTTTTGGTGAGTGACCCGACTTTCTTTTTCTTCCATATCTGGATGAAACATATCTTTGGATTTTTAAGTGGAGCGCACCACCTAGCAAGATACGTGTCAGTGTCTGAAAAAGTTCTGCATACCCTGTCAGTGCAAGAGCTGTGCAGTAGACGCAGTTGCCTGCTTTTACTTTCCTTTTTCTCTTGGATGAATTATGTAAGTGCATTGTCTTGCGACACAAATTGAAACTTACATCCCTCGCTCAGTCCGAATCAGTTGGATCGTCCGACAGCCTGCCCCCCCCCCCCCCGATTTCTGATTTGTCGCATGGTAGCAGCGCAGCCGCAACACAATCCGATCGCGTGCGACACAATCCCCCTGTTAAATACCTGTCAAAGCTACACAAATTCTGAAAAAGGCAAACAGTCCGACTTAAGTGCCATCCGCGACCCTTAGTAAATAAGCCCCATTGTGTCACATTTAGTAAAGCCCCATTGCGGCAGTTTTATGTCTAATTTTGCACTACAAAGGACGTGCAAACTGCTTGCACATGTATTTATGAAGTGCCTGCGCCAGTTTTGTGTCGCAGCTGCACCGTGCCCTGCACGTCACAAAATTTATTAACATACAGGGGCGTCCGGTGCCGAGTCGTCATCAAAGAGAAAGAAAGTGCGATGCTGTAGGTGCACACCAAAAAATGATAATGAAATAAGAAAAATGCACAAATGGGATCAAGTACTATTATGAAAAAATTTATTAATAAATATGACGTGTACGGCCTCCGTGAATATCACATCAATTATAGATGTAAAATTAGGAAAAGAATGGAAGAGGGAAAAAAAAACCCAAAACTGTTAAAAAGCTAATGTGCAGGTGTCAACCCTTTAAGTGCCTCCAGCAAAGCTGTTCTAGACGATCCTAGGGAAAGTAGCTCCGCTGTCATTTAGACGCTGCCGATAGTATTTATAAGGTTAATACTCACAATCGGTGCCCAACCAACGTTACCGTTGGCTGTTCAGCAGTTCATCAACCAGCTTTTCCGTGTTTCGTACCCGAAATTCTGTCTGATTCATGTTAGGGTTCAATGTTTGGCATGAATCCAAATATTGCACAAGTCACTAGTCACTAGTAGGAAGACAGAGATGAAGACAAGAATTGGTGCAACTTTCCTCACTGCAAGTGTCCAGGTAATTTAAGAAAAACACAACAAGCACACCGTCCGGGATCCGGTACGGGCGCGCACATGGCCATCTGAATGAGCCCTAAAGTGGTAAGCGTAGCCACTGACACCCATCATATAATATGCCACATAATATCACCCTGGTGCGATGCTCTTTCATTTGACAAGACTCATTAATATGTTGGGCACAATCTAAACAAGACGACATCTGTTCCTATTACATCCTAATAGCTACACAAATTAATTGTGCTAGATTTTTTTTTGCCTTCAAGGAAATTGATACAGAAGCCACATTTTCAGCTGTAAATGGATGTCCTACAAGATGGTGAACATTTACAGATGATTTGGTATCATAACAAATTTTTGGCCCCAAAGGCAACACATTCATTGTAACAAAATTACCGGTACCTCTTATCTGAACAGGGTTCCACCTTTGGGCAAGTCAGGTTTGAATGTTTTAGAGTCTTCTTTTAGGGTAGAAGAATGGATGACAGGCTGGGGTTGGTGTCAGACTTTCTAAGCCCCGGGTATCATAGCATCTGGATAAGGTTCTCCGGTACTGACCATGTGACCATAAATGTGAGAGAAGATGCAGTGATGAAGCAAATTGAATCCACATTCAGACTTGAATTTGTATTCTCATGGTTTACACACACAAGGAGGAAGGACCACTGAAGGTCCCCCAAGTCATGACTCCAAGCATAGTCAGCAATAATGAGAGGACAGGAACAAGACCAGACATGGAAGTGATACTAACATTACTAGGGGAATGGTCACCTGTAGTTGAAGAAGAGATGCAGTGATCAAGCAAGCAGATTGGATCCTCATTCAGACTTGAACTTGTCTCCTCATGGTTAACCCCTCAAGGATGTAGAAGAACTAAAGGATCCCCCAAGTCATGATACCAAGAATAGTTGGCAATAATAACTGGACTGGGACGAGACTGGACTTGGTAGTTAGTACAGGACTAGGAAAATAGCCAAGTTATTGATACTGAAGCGCTGCTCCGACCTCATTAACAAGGAGACGCTTCTCGCACCTTTCTCCCTGGTGAATTAGTCAGAGATACATCATATGAACATTGTTTTCTGCGCCGGTGGTTACTCCACCGCATGGAGGATGCAGAAATCTCACTGTTGGTGAGTTCCAGGGACCAGCGCTTTTCACGGTTCCTGGGTCGTAGAATGAGACGTAGCAGCAATTCAGTGGGAAGCGCATAATATGTAACCTCGCAATCAGTCGTTTTCAATAAAAAATTCTATGTTTTATTAAGTCCCCCGTCCCCCTCCTTCAGAGTTTCCTCCCTAATTAAACCAGCCAGGTGTGTAATTCTAGACGGAAGGCAAAACTCGCAGTGCTTGATTACCCAGTAACCCTCACCGGTGGGTGTTCCTTTGGTGAATTTCGGCTTCAGAAGGACTCAATGTGGTTTTATCTTTACTGCAAATCCTATGTGTATCCTTTATTGTCTCATCATAAGGCTGTGAGGAATTGTTACATCTGAAGTCACACTGGAATTTATGAAACTTTCCATTTTCATTAAATTAGAAGGATTATACATATAGACAATCCATTTTTGGGAAGTAGGATCCCACTATGACAAAATGATCACTAGTAGATCACTTGCAATGTCCACCTGTGGGGGAATCTGGCAGCATCTGTCCAATCTGTCTGCAGTGCCCCCAGAGGGGAAATTAAGCATTACACTGCGGTGCAATTCCCAGCCTTGCCAGGTCCTACGAAGATAGAGATGTTTCTGTAGCCACTGTTTGCTATGTCCAAGAGATCAATGGGGCAGATTTACTTACCCAGTCCATTCGCGATCCAGCGGCACATTCTCTGTGGAGGATTCGTGTTCTTCCGCGACTCACTAAGGTAGTTCCTCCGACCTCCACCAGGTGTTGCTGCTGCGCTGAAGTTTATCGGAATGCACTGAATTTCACCAAGCCGGGCTGGGTGCAGGTAAGCGCTTGTCCAGCGAGACTTTTTTTTTTTTTAAATGCGGCAGTTTTTCAGAATCTGTCAGGTTTTCGTACGGCCACACCCCCTGATTTCCGTCTCGTGCATGCCGGCACCAATGCACCACATTCTTATCGCGTGCACCAATACAGGGAAAATCGGTGCAAAACGGAAAAATTTGCGTTACCCGCCACGCGATTCGGGGCTTTAGTAAATGAACCCCAATATTATTATTTGTTGGGCAATAACCTGGAAAATTTGTTGTTCTGGCATCCAAAAATTTTCAATTTTCTATTCTTGTTATTGTTCTACACCATACTTTCCATGTTTACTACCTGCAGATGACATCTAGTTTAACTACTAGCTGGAGTAGATGTGTCTCTCTGCACACAGGGGGCAGACATGCCAAATTACAAAACAAGGTAGGTGTCTCTCAACAAATTTTGCCCAATGCTCAAAGACACTTTTTTGGCTACTCAGCTCCAGTCATGACATGTACAATGTAACGCCACCTATCGCTTGTACCTATGGGCTATTAAAGGCTTGTGATATAAGTAGCCACCTGAGCAAAGTTCCTGGCTATCTAGATCATGTGAAGGTTTTCTTTTTGCTACTGAATTCTCTGGGTACCTATATTTGATATACTGACCTTCACCTGTATTGTCTTTCATGCCCTATTGCCTGGATTACATAAACCCAACCTGCCCAGACCTTAGTCTTTACCTATCACTTTGCATCTCACAACTGACTCTCTCCATCTTCACAAAGATCGTGTGCCCAATTTCCTGCATGTGTGGCTTCCCCGCTCAGGTCCGACGGAGTTCACCTTCTTCTTCCCGGTGTATGTAAGTGCTTGTCTTGCAACACAATTTGAAAGTTTAATTCCAGATCGTCTGACGGCCGCCCCCCAATTTCTGTCGTATGGAAGCAGCACAGCTGTGCCAAAATCCGATCACGTGTGAAAAAATCCCCTGTTATATATCTGTCACGGCCGTGCAAAACCCAAGAGCGTTGGATAGTCCGATGAAAGTGCAGTCCACACATGTTATGTCTGGAAGCTATTCCATTATTCCTTGCTACTTCATCAGGGACATATGCAGTTTCCTGGTTAGTGGTGGCCCCAATGCTGTGCTGGGGTTGCTAGACACTGTTGAGGTGTCACCATATGTCGCTGCTCTCCGGAAGGGATCTTAAGGTGTCATGCACCCAAATGGGAAATAAGTCCAGAGAGTCAGGATCTGCAGATTCCTAAAGAAATGCAAAGTAATACAAGCAAATCAAAGGGCTGACTTCTCCAATCTCCTCCATGGCAGAAGAAGGGTTAATGCTGAGGAAAGGCCTGGGCTGGCTGTCACTCTCTTTCTCAGATGTCTTGGACCCTAGTCACACGTTAGGAGCCAAGGGTTTATGGCAGAGTATCCCTGTCTCAGCTTCTTCTGCTGGTTGCTTAGGTAGACTGTCAGTCTTCGTCTCCAAACTCTGGTTCCTAACTGCAAGACACTAAGGACTGGGACTGTTCTTCTTATATACTTTTTATCAGGGGAGGAGTGGTTACAATTCAGCACAAAAAACAATGACAAAGCATTTTCCCATAGACTCACATTGAGTCCCCATAATATTCTATGGCAGTGGTGGCGAACCTATGGCACCGGTGCCAGAGGTGGCACTCAGAGCCCTCGATATGGGCACCCTTGCCATCACCCCAGGGTAGAGTTTGCCAGACAGGACTCAAGTCCTCTTGCAGTCCCAGGCAGCCCAGGACCCTAGAAGGAAGCTACAATGATATTCCAAACTTCTTCTCCTTATTTCTACTGTCCTCCGGTGCCTATACAATTTAAACCCATGAAAGAGCAGGTAGTAATAAGTTACTGCTTAAATTGTCACATTAGCACTTTGCGAAAAATCCGTGGGTTTTGGTTGTAGTTTGGGCACTCGGTGTCTAAAAGGTTTGCCATCGCTGTTCTATGGCAACAAGCTTTTAGAGTGTAAACAACTTTCCAGACATCACCTGTCATTCTAAAGGTCAAGCTGTTGCCAAGTCTGTTTTTCGTCTGCAAAACACTCTTTACTATAAATGTGGAAAATAACTGGCTTCTCTGAGGGATAGAGATACAGAAATCAGAAATATCTCTCAATGTTCATTAACCCTTTCTACTAGTCTATACAGATACAGTACTAATAAACAGAATGTATACAACAAAACACTATGGGGCACATTTACTTACCCGGCCCATTCGCGATCCAGCGGCGCGTTCTCTGCACAGGATTCGGGTCCGTCTGGGATTTAAGATGGTAGTTCCTCCGCCGTCCACCAGGTGGCGCTGCAGCGCCGAAAATAATCTTAACGCCCCGGAATGCACCATCCCATAGAAGGTGAAGGTGAGCGCTCCCCAAGCGACACATTTTCGGTTTTTAAATGCGGCGGTTTTTCCGAATACGTCGGGTTTTCGTTCGGCCACGCCCCCCCGATTTCTGTCGCGCGCATGCCGGCCCCGATGCGCCACAATCCGATCGCATGCGCCAAAAACCCGGGGCAATTCATGTACAAGCGGCGCAAATCGGAAATATTCGGGTAACACGTCGGGAAAACGCGAATCCGGCCCTTAGTAAATGACCCCCTATAGGTTAATGTATGTTAACCCTTCATGTTTAATAAAGTAAGAAGTGCTGAGTTCACATAGGGGAAATATTCAAATGTCCACAAATGTCCAAAGTTCATAGTATCATAGTTCATACGGTTAAAAAAGACTCATGTCCATCAAGTTCAACCAAGGAAGGGAAGGGATTGGATGAGGAAGGGATTTAGGGGAACATAACCATCAATGTTATTTAGGCATAAAAAGTCATCTTGAAGCTCTCTGCTGTCCCTGCTGTGATCAGCGCCTGAGCTCAGCTATTCCACAGTTTGACAGTTCTAATGCTCCTCTGATCCAGGGCACTAGATGGGGGGTTTTTCCTTAATGTAATACAATGATTTCTCTTACAATGAGATTCTCTTATAGATTGGCTCCTGATTCGGGCTCGTAAAGATGGTCCCAGACACCCTTCTGGATGATTTGCATCACCCGAATAGGGTGTGTGAGCAGAAAATGGGGCACATTTACTTACCCAGTCCCTGTGCAATCCCCGATCCGGACTGTCCGACGCGATTCACTTCCCGACTTTCTGCTTGTGTCGCTTCCCCGCTCAGGTCCGCCGGATTTCACCTTTTCTTCCCAGTGCATGTAAATGCTTGCCTTGCGACACAAATTTGAATGTTAAATCCTGCGCTTAGTCCGAATCCGCCCGCCCCCCAATTTCTGTTGCGTGAAAGCCAGCACCGAAGCGCCAAAATCCGATCGGGTGTGACACAATCCCCAGTGCGATCTCCGAAAAAGTCGGAAAATCCGACTAAAATGCGGCCGTGGGACCCTTAGTAATTAAGCCCCGATGTCTTCATTAGACATCTGGGTCCTTTGATTCTTGTTAAACAGTAAAAAGTTATGATCTTTCGGTGCATTATTACTCTTTGGGGTTGTAGTTGTAGTTGACCCCATCGTTGCATAGACCATTCTAGAAGACTATTTACTTCTAACATGAACCATATTACAATTCACATCACAACTCTATGGTCAGCAGAATGTGATTCCACCCTATAGCGCGCTCGCCAGAAGCGGCAGGACTCTGCACGGCGTCGTAGATAACACGGAAGGATCATCATTAGACACAGTAGGCTTGTGCCTATGGGCAGCGGAGGTTACGCAGTGTCTTCCTTACGCAGCGTGAATATCAAACTCACTTTCCTTTGTTTTCGGAGGGAAAATATATTGTGATGGAAATCTAGAAAGCAATCAATGTGCCGGTAGCGTCGCTGGGATGGATTTCGGGAGACGGCAGCACCTTTGGTCAGCTCCCAAACCCAGAACGTGTTTAATCAATCCCGGTCTGAAGGAGAAAATAGGCAGATTTCAATGCATAAAAAACTCGGCATGTCTTCATTGTTTGCGATTTTATAATTGACCATTAGTGTGTCTGTCCACAGGGAGATTCTTGGAATCCGATGAGCCGCAGCCTTTAAAGACGAGCAAGACTCCCTCCGACAGCATTATAATGAGCCGGCGCTGCAATATGACAAACACACACAAAACCAGGAGATTTTTTTCCTTCTTATATCCAGGGGTGTTTTATTTCCACTGATAATTGGACCGTCCTTAACATAAAGGCTCAGAATTACAAAACAATATGGATCATGTGACCCAGAGGGACTCAATTTTGTATAAACAATCACAACCCTTTCTATAAGTGAAGAGATTTTGGGCCAAATGTATAGCATGGTTTTTTCTGTTGGTGTTTTTGTTTTAGCGTCTGTTCAATGTGTTGCAGTAATATTGCCCCAGTTTTGCGCCTAATCAACAAATGAGCCGTGCAACAAAAAATAACCATATTTATCTCTTTCATTCTATCAATCAAGATGTTTTTCTTTGCCTCCTAATGATTTATTACATTACATTCACTTACCCAGTCTAGCAGGGTTCACGAAAGTGCATTGTCTTACGATAATGCACTGGGCCGCAATTCACTAAGATCGTGCGCCCAATATCCTGCATGTTTCGCTTCCCCGCTCAGGTCCCAGGAGTTCACCTTCTTCTTCCTGGTGCATGTAAGTGCATTGTCCGTGTATAATGCGCTGTGTCACTAAGATCATGCGCCCGATATCCTGCATGTTTCGCTTCCCCGCTCAGGTCCCTGGAGTTCACCTTCTTCTTCCTGGTGCATGTAAGTGCATTGTCAGTGTATAATGCGCTGTGCGGGGAGTCCCTAAGATCGTGCCCCGATATCCTGCATGTGTCGCTTCCCCGCTCAGGTCCCCGGAGTTCACCTTCTTCTTCCCGGTGCATGTAAGTGCATTGTCCGTGTATAATGCGCTGTGCAGGGAGTCCCTAAGATCGTGCCCCGATATCCTGCATGTGTCGCTTCCCCGCTCAGGTCCCCGGAGTTCACCTTCTTCTTCCTGGTGCATGTAAGTGCATTGTCCGTGTATAATGCGCTGTGCAGGGAGTCACTAATATCCTGCGCCCGATATCCTGCATGTGTCGCTTCCCCGCTCAGGTCCCTGGAGTTCACCTTCTTCTTCCTGGTGCATGTATGTGCATTGTCCGTGTATAATGTGCTGTGCGGGGAGTCACTAAGATTGTGCGCCCGATATCCTGCATGTGTCGCTTCCCCGCTCAGGTCCCCGGAATTCACCTTCTTCTTCCTGGTGCATGTATGTGCATTGTCCGTGTATAATGTGCTGTGCGGGGAGTCACTAAGATCGTGTGCCCGATATCCTGCATGTGTCACTTCCCCGTTCAGGTCCCCGGAGTTCACCTTCTTCTTTGTGGTGCATGGAAGTGCATTGGATGCAACACATTTGAGTACTAAATCCCTTGCTCAGTCCGAACCAGTCGGATCGTGTGACGGCACGCCCCCTCCCATTTCTGTTGCATGGAAGCAACACAGCTGAGCCACAATCCGATCGCGTGCGACACAATCGCCTTCTAAATACCTGTCAAAGCCGCGCAAATCCCAAAAACATCGGGAAGCAAATCCCAAAAAGATCGGGAAGTCCTATGGGAATGCGATCCGTGGACCATTAGTAAATAAGCCCCAATATTTCTATTGTGTCCAGAATGTGAATGAGTCCTGGGAAACCAAATGACATAAAATGTGGTAGTAGAATCTACAGCATCTGATCATGACCCAAAGTATCAAGATTTTTCTCAATGGGCCTGTGCTCTCTGTCTATAAATGCCAGCGTATGTTCATATTTGGGGATGAGCAGATCCGTTTGGCTTTGTAGAGTTTGGCTGAACACAAACCTGAAAGGCTCACCCCAGTGGTAACACCCACACATGGTGCCGGCTGATCACAGCTGTTGCCCTTGAAATGCCAAATACTGGTGACGTCTTTGTCAACACCCTTTAAGGGTTGGGGTGTAACTTGAGGGGGTGCAGAGGGAGGCCAAGAAGGCTTAGGGGGTCCTTAAAGTGTCACTACCCCATATGAAAAGACTATTACTATATACCGTACATTATAGTCAGGGGGCCTGGCACAGACTTTGCACTGGGGCCCTGCAGATTCAAGTTACGCCACTGTTAAAGGGGGTAACCCCCACAATCGGTGCCTGATCATCCCCTAATTCTTTTGAGGCCCATAACTTTCATAAATTTTTATTCCCCCCATATTGAAATTTCCTAAATAGGCTATTGGGGCGTGGCGTAACCGGAGCTGAGGCTTTGGGGCGCAGCTACTCCACGCCCCAGTAACCTCTTGCGTTCCGCCTGCCAATGCATCCTCAGTCTGCGAAGCTGGGTTCTGCGCATGCGCAGAACGCAGGGCCCCCGGCTGTGCAATCTCGGCTCTGCAGCCTGAGCTACTGTAGAAGACTATGCGGAGACTTTGTAGGTGACCATTCACATTAACCAGTAATTACACCGGTATAACTGTTTTTTCTCTCCATTATTTTTTTAGTTTTTGTGGTTACTTTGTAATGTTTTTCTGCTTTCATTCCACATTTACAAAAAATTCCATCCTCCTGCTTCCATATCAACACCTCAGTCCTGACCATTGCTTTTCACACATGGCCGGCGCTACACGAAGGACTACGCGACCTACCTGGAGCATGACTTCCTTTTTGTTATTCATGTCTCAGCTGGAATGGAAAAGCTGTAAGAGAAGTGACAAGCGTCCAAAATACAGTGAAGATGTAAGAATCTCACATCATAGCATCATAGAGGATAAGGCAGAATTAAGCTGCAGGTCCATCAAGTCCAATGTATAACCTGATAGTGTAGATTCTCCTTTAACAATCCACATTATGGCGGATGCAAATTAGAGGAAATCTACCATCAGGATCAAGGACTGAAAACCAAGCACACTTACCTGTAGGTGTGCGCCCCCCCCCCCCCCCCCCTTGCAGGATCCATTCTTCTTTCAGCTTCTTATGTTCTTGTTTTTCATAAAAAGGCTTTTAACATTATGCAAATTAGTCTTAGGGGCTCCAGGCTCCATAGCTTTTGATTGAGCCTGAAGCCCCTTAGGCTCATTTGCATAATTTTTAAAGCATAAGATACTTAAAGAAGAGTGAATCCTGCAAGAGGGGGCACACACCAGTATGTCAGTGTGCTTGGTTTACAACCCTTCATCCTGGTGGTAAATTCCCTTTATCCCATATTAGGGAAAATATTCCTTCATGATTCAAAATGTCCCATCACTAAATTTTGTTCTCTTAATGTAATATTATTGCAATCAAGAAAGTCATCCAGGCCCCTCTGAAACTACAGGTGGTCCCCTACTTAAGGACACCCAACTTACAGACGACCCCTAGTTACAGACAGATCCCTCTGCTCACTGTGACCTCTGGTGACCTCTCTGGATGTTACTATAGTCCCAGGCTGCAATGATCAGCTGTAAGGTGTCTGTAATGAAGCTTTATTGATAATCCTTGGTCCCATTACAGCAAAAAATTAAGAAACTCCAATTGTCACTGGGGCAAAAAAAAATTTTGTCTGGATCTACAATTATAAAATATACAGTTTCGACTTCCATACAAATTCAACTTAAGAACAAACCTATGGAACCTATCTTGTACGTAACCCGGGGAATGCCTGTACTTCATACAATCCCACGGTAGTAACCGTGATCTTATTGCTCTTACAGTGAAGAATCCCGTCTATGACGATGGTGATCCCCCCTTTCCTCTAGGTGCAGAGGTTGTCCCCTTGTTTTCATTACTGACCTAGTCCTAAGAATATCAGTAGAAAGATCCCTTATTTGATAACCCGTCCTTGTTCTCTAATTCACCCATTTCTTAATTGTAGCTCTAATTCATAGTCTCCTTATATTCTACTGTCCCCAAATTGTACTCCATGGCCCACGTGTGGTTTGACCAGTGACTTTGTCCTGAGAGTAGTTACAGTATAAGTATCTCTTGATACTTCCCAGCAGCTGTCTGGCACTGGCAGGAATAATATTGATGTCCTTTCATCACAAATGTCCATCAATTACCTTCTCCTCCTGGCCGGGTGCCCTATGTGTATACAGCCGAACAGCGGAACGGTGCACCGGGACCGACGCCAGTCCCCACAACCATTACTGGCCTTTTTCTGCACGAGGCATCAATTGTCATTCCCGACCAACCCGATTACACCAGCAGCCTAAGGGTAAATTCTGCAAAATGTAAATCTATGGTCAAAAGTCACAAATTTTACGTGACTTGCACTGAGGGACACCAGTGTAAATTCATCCCTTAATATTTGATAATACACCTCAATTAAATATTAACAACTTAAAGGAATTTTCTAGATTCTAAATTAAGATGGAGTTACAGAGACATCAGTAATAAGATTAACCCGGATTCAAACCCTGGAATCGGTCATTAATATCTCAGCGCCGATGATCATTCATTGACATCATAAACAGAAATCAGAAAGCAGTGACTGGAGGATGTAACTGCATCTATGGCTTTTATAGAAGTGAATATACTACTACTAGTGCTCTGGTGTTGTGCCGGAACGGACAGATGACACACAAAGTGGGCCTGGAAATTCTCCTTTCTAGCTGTCCCTGCCTGATTGCCTCGCCCTACCTTGAGCGGTAAGGGACAACTAGTCAACATATTAGGGCTCGTTTACTATGGATCCAAATATTTCCGGCGCCAGCTTGCAAGTGACAGAAATCGAGGGGCATGCCGTCGGACAACACGATGGATTTAGACAAAGTGCGGAATTTAAAAAAGGATTTGTGTTGCAAGATCAAGGTCTCACATGCACCGGGAAGAAGCAGGTGAACTCCGGCGGACCTCGGCGCAGCAGCGACACAGGAAGGAACTCGGACCCACGATGTTAGTGAATCGTGCCGGACCCGAATCCTTGTCGGACAACGCACCACGGGATCGCGTCGGGACCGGGTAAGTAAATCTTCCCCAATATTCAGAATACACCAAAGTTCCCACTCACCAAAAAACAGATTAAGACTGTATTCACATGACCGTATGGGGGACGTATATATGGCCGACATATATACGCCCTATGTACGTCCCCCATAGACGCCAATTGGCGCACGACGCCGCATGGGAGTGGTACGGTGCAGCACACATGCGGCATTGACTGTCCTGTAGACTGTCCTGTAGACAGTCCTATCCGTCTCTCTCTGATATGGAGAGGGGCAGGAGTGAGCAGCTCCCCGGTACCGCCGTGTGCCCGCAGTGCTACAGTACAGCCACACGTTGTGTGAATGTAGCCTAAAACAAACTGACCCATCAGCACACCCTCAGCCGTACCTTACAAACATAGGATGACTTTGGCACAGATGTTGCAACTAGTTTTGGCAACCTCACGCGTCCAGCTGTTTCTGGTTGGAAACGGATGCCGAGCTCTACCGATCAGATAATGAATCATCATGGATAGGCCAATTATTTTCTGGCCAATCCCTTTAACAAACAGCCCACTCATTTAAGCAAGATTCATTTTGAAGGCCCTACAGGGAAATCAAACACTTCTGTTGGACTCCTCTACACGCGACGGCTGATGTTGAGCGTTTCATGAGTAGTCAACTTTCAAATCTTCCAACAAAAAAGTTATTGCCCAAAATGGACAAATCCTTGAAAAATTCACTCCGTCCCAGAGAGGACCATATATATATACGACAAAACAAGTTGCCGCTGGTGGAAGAAATCACATGTGGATAAGCGGCTTCAGACAATCGATCAGAGAGAAGCGTCGGGAGATGATCCGTTTGTTCTTCAGAAGTGACAGACGCGTTTGCGGCCTCCACTTTGCTGAGATGACAGATGCACTTTTATTCTGGCGGCCGCTACTGCGCGCTTCTTGCTCGTGTCGGGCAAAATCAAATTTGTTCTTTTGAGGTGACATAAAAAGAACACGTTCCGAGGTGCAGTTACTCCGTCAGCAAAATGTGTATTTTTAGCCAATTTTTTTGAATGTGAAGCTCCGGCTTGTAGCCATTTTACAGATTTTATTAGGTTGCTGCATAAATAAGAGAACTGAGTTATGATGTAGATATCCGGCTCAGGTGAAACTACAACTCCCAGCACGTGCTGCCATCCTACCGCCCTCCAGGTGTGATCAAGAGTTGTTGCACATTTACTAAGGGTCCGAATCGCTTTTTTGCGCCGGGTTATCCCAAATTTTTCCGATTTGCGCCGAATTGCCCCTGGATTTTGGTGGCGTCTTTCATGCGAAAGAAATCAGGGGCGTGGCCGTTGGAAAACCCGACGGATTTGGAAAAAACACAGAATTTGAAAAGAAAATTTGTGTCGCAAAAATAGCACTCACATACACCGAAACAGAGGAGGTGAATTACAGCGGACTTCGGCGCAGCAGCAACACCTGGTGGTCATCGGGCGCCCGGACCTTAGTGAATCCCGGCAGAACCCGAATCAGCGTCAGAGAACGCGCCACTGGATCGCGTCTGGACCGGGTGAGTAAATCTACCCCAATATATGGAGCTGTTCTCTTGTTCTATATCTGTTCTTGTTTCATGGAGCCCAGAATCCTTCACTACCAATGAATCTACTTGGTGTTGATATTGGTGGCCCATCTCAAAATACAGATGGACTATGCTTGGGATATATGCTCAACATAAGACTGGTGAGGATGAGCTCATTTACTCAGGGTCCGTGGACCGCAATTTCGTCGGGCTTACCGAATATTTCCATTTTGCCCTGAATTGCCCGGTTTTTTGGCGCATGCCATCGGATTGTGGCTCCTCAGCGCTGGCTTGCATGCGACAGAAATCGGAGGGCGTGGTCGGACAAACCGCAGAATTTAAAAACGGAATTGTGTCGCAAGAGCAGCACTCACATACACCGGGAAGAAGAAGGTGAACTCCGCGGAGCGCAGAAGCAACACATGCAGGAAATTGGACGCACGGCCCTAGTGAATCTCGGCAGACCCGAATCCTTGTCAGACAACGCGCCGCTGGATCACGACAGAAACGGGTAAGTAAATCTGCCCCATAGAGTTATACATTAGTATTGTAGTATATTGTATGAGAGATCAGACCGCACTAGGTTATGTGAACCATAAAGGAAAGAAAATTTTTAAAAATTTATATTTAAAATAAAAAGTTGCCTATTTCTCTAGAAAAGCAAATAATAATGAATATACAAAATCATAAACATGCCTTCCGAATACAGATTAAATTAATCAACCTCTTCCACAAAGCTTCACAATTTCAACTCTCTTTACTAACCCGTCCTGTGTCCTCCTCCCGGCTGTTACCCGACAAACACCAGACACCAAGCTCCAGGCTTCTCTGCAGTCACTTTCACCTTGCACTTTGTATATAAGATGGCGGCTGATGGCTGGTTCCAGCAGTAGCATTTTATTTATTATATTGTGTTATGTCATTTTGTTCTATTCTTTTATAAAGAATGGCTGGACCATTATACAAGCTTTTTACACCCAACCAACAGCTCCGTACACTGGAGTGTTACTTAGTGTTACTCTGTTGTTTACTCTGGTGTTTATCTTATTTTACTGACTAGTAGAGAGCTTGATGCTTAAAACGGCTCATTGTTCGGACGAGTATCTCTCCTGCTCGTGATCGAGCATTTACTTAAGAAAACACAGTGAAGAACAGTGAAGAATACAATGAAAACAGTGAACACAGGATCATTTAAGGGAAGAACACAGTGAAGAACACATTGCAGATGTTTCCATACATCTGCTAACTTATCCGAAGACACGCGTGCCGAATGATGTTCTTCACAATAGTATATGAAGAACAATATGTGTGAAGAACACCGTTCGGCGCGGGTGTCTTCGGATAAGTTAGCAGATGTATGGAAACATCTGCAATGTGTTCTTCTTCAGTGTTCTTCTTTCAATGTGTTCTTTCAAATGCTCGAGTCTCCCATTGACTTCAATGGGATTCGTTATTCAATACGAGCACTCGAGCATCGGGAAAAGTTCAACTCAAGTAACGAGCACCCAAGCATTTTAGTGTTCGCTCATCTCTACTGACTAGAGATGAGCACACGCGGGGTTCAGGTACATCCCATGTGACCTTAACCTATTGCTGGATTGGGTGGCCATGCAGCCAATCTGGAACACTGATGCCCCTACTAAAGATGGCTGTGATTGGCCAAGGATGAGCGGGATGCACCCAAAGCCCAGACCTGATCATAAAAAACAATCCCACTCATCTCTAGTTCTGACCACAAGAAATGTATCATTTGGACTGCAAAATTAAATCCATAGAATCCTCTCCCAAGTACAGTATCACCCATAGAAAACAAGCCCTCATACAGCTCAATAAATGGAAAAACCAAAAAAAAGTTATGTTTTTTTTGAAAGTGGGGAGTAAAAAAATGCCAACTCAAAAACGGAAAAGGGCGGCGCCTTTAAAAAGTTGCTATAGAAGCTCCACTGGATCGAGTTCTGCAATTAAAGAACCCAAGTCGTGAAGCCCGTGGGAGGCCAAAACTTTCCTGGCACTTTAGTATCAGCAACAGTTCAATAACCGGCAGCGCACGACATGGAGCCTGGCACAGCGACAAGTTATGTTTCCATTCCATGCGTGAGATGAGTCGTGCCAAGGATGTAAGGAGAATCACAGCAACTTGTGTGGGGGGAGGGAGAGTAATATATCACCACGGCTGATACTGCTTTCATTATTTTAATTTTTTGATAAACATTTAAGAGGTTGTCCACGTTAGAGGGCATCTACCACCAGGATGAAGGACTGTATGCAAATCAGCCTCATGGGCTTCAGTCTCCATAGGTGTTAATGGAGCCTGGAGACCCTCAAGCTCATTTGCATAGATGTCCTTTAAGAAATATAATATAACAAATAATTCATATTGTTTGTGTAACCATAAACTATACATTTTTCTAATATGTATATGTAATATTATTATATTCTATATCAATTCTTCACGGTTTTCTAGATCTCTGTTGTTGTTTTCTTGCTGTCACGCAACAGGAAGCTTCATCGTTGACTTCCTGTAGATAATCACCGGTCCATGGTCATGTGATGTCACACAGGTGCAGGGCTGTGATGACACTGTGTTTTATAATGAGCTGTGCACCTGTGTGACATCACATAACCATGGATCGTGTGTTTGTGTACAGGAAGTCAACAATGAAGCTTCCTGTTGCATGTCAGCAAGAAAATAGCAACAGAGATCTAGGAAACTGTGAAGCATTGATACAGAAAGTAATTTGGAACTTTTCATTACACAAACAGTATCAATTATTTGCCAAAATGTGCATGAAGTGGACAACCCCTTTAAGATTTCCTTGCACATTTTGTAACTATGTAGACATTTAAAAAAAAAAAATGCATGAAATTTTAAAGAAATCTACCACCAGGATGACGGATTGTACACCCAGCACACTGACATAATGGTGTTCATCCCCTCTGGCAGGATCTGCTCTTATTTTAGCTTCTAATGCCCTTGTCTTTAAAATTTATGCAAATTAGTCTGGGGGACTCCAGGTTCCATAGATGTTAATAGAGTAGGGAGCCCCTCTGGCTCATTTGCATAATTTACATTTTTTTTGTAAAAACAAAGACAAAGGAAAATAAAAGAAAAGAGGATCCTGCCAGAGGGGGCGCACACCAGTATGTCAGTGTGCATGGTTTACAATCCTTCATCTGGGTGGTAGATGTCCTTTAATTGTGCAACATTTGGGCACATTTACTTACCCCGTCCAGAGGAGTTCACCGAAAGTGCATTGTCCGATGAGACGATTCACTAAGATTGTGCGCCTGATATCCTGCATGTGTCGCTTCCCCGCTCAGGTCCCCGGAGTTCACCTTCTTCCTCCTGGTGCATGTAAGTGCATTGTCTTGCGACACAATTTGAATGCTAAATCAGTCCGAATCCGATGGCCCTCCCCCCAATTTCTGTTGCATGAAAGCAGCGCCGCTGCACCACAATACAATGGCGTGCGACACAATCCCTTTCTAAATACTTGTCACATTCACGCAATCCCTGAAAATGTCGGAAAATCCGACGAAAGTGCGATCCACGGACCCTTAGTAAATAAGCCCCATTGAGACTTACCTTCAAGGACCAATGTGAGCAGAACCTTCAAGAAACAAAAAAAAAAAAAATTCTCATGCCTAGAATCCGTACGCACATACAATACCTTCAAAAACTTGTTAAGGGGACCAAAAATATCAGTGGAGTTGTGTTAAAGTTGATGAAAGTCCTGATTAGGGACATGGGACGAGAAAAAATCTATGTGTCAGATGAGACACATTGGGGCAGATTTACTTACCGGGTCCTGTCGCGATCCAGCGGAGCGTTCTGTGTGGATGATTCGGGTCTTCTGGCGATTCACTAAGGTAGTGCGCCCGATGTCCACCAGGTGTCGCTGCTGCGCTGAAGTCCGCCGAGGTCCGCCGGAGTTCACCAAGCTATCCTGGGTGCAGGTAAGTGCGTGTCCGGTTACACTTTTTTTTTTTTAAATACGGCGTTTTTTTCCGAATCCGTTGGGTTTTCTTACGGCCACGCCCCCCGATTTCCGTCGCGTGCATGCCGGCGCCGATGCGCCACAATCCGATCGCATGCGCCGAAATCCCAGGGCAATTCAGCGAAAATCGGAAATATTCGGGTAATGGGACGGAAAAACGCGATTCGGGCCCTTAGTAAATGACCCCCATCCTCTGTGATTGGTAACATGTTATTAGGAGTCTGTGCAGACATGACATTAACAATCCGTCTCATCTGTCCCGGGCCTGAGCCGTGTTATTAGCGCTGATTCCCACTTCCCTTCTAATGTGAGATCCTGGTGGTTTATAGCTTTGCGCTTATTTCTGACGCCCCCCGTGTGATTCTTAATCTACAGCGTGTAACAAAGAGGTCGGGCCGGTGGAATATATCACGAAAAACACCCACCAGATCGAAAAACTACAAATAAACATATCAAATATTTTTCAAAACTAATGAACTCTTAATCTTAAATGGAGAGCACCGTTTATTATTACAGATTGAGATTCTTCAGGAAAAATTACATTGGTTAATCTACGATTTGTGTTGTTATCGCTAACAGAACTTGTTGAAAAATGGGAAAATCTAGAGTAATACACTATGGGGGTCATTTACTAAGGGTCCGTCGGACCCATTTCCGTCGGGTTTCCCAAATTTTTCTGTTTTGCCCTGAATTGCTCCGGGTTTTTGGCGCACGCGATCGGATTGTGGTGCATCGGCGCCGGCTTGCACGCGACAGAAATCAGGGGCGTGGCCGTCGGACAACCCAACTGATTCAGACAAACCGTGGAATTTAAAAAGCAAATTGTGTCGCAAGATCAGCACTTACATGCACCGGGAAGAAGAAGGTGAACTCCGGCGGACCTGAGCGGGGAAGCCACACATGCAGGAAATTGGAAGCACAATCTTGGTGAATCGCGGAAGCTCCGAATCCTCATTGAACATTCCAGATCGGTGGCGTCAGCGGGATGGGTAAGTAAATGTGCCCCAATGGGGCAGATTTATCAAGCTGTCTGAAAGTCAGAATATTTCTAGTTGCCCATGGCAACCAATCACAGCTCAGCTTTCATTTTACCAGTGCTCATGAATATTTTAAAGGGGAGCTGTGATTGGTTGCCATGGCCAACTAGAAATATTCTAACTTTCAGACAGCTTGATAAATCTGCCCCATTGTGTTGATAAACAAAAAAATATGACACCAATATTTCTTATCAAATGATAATAAAGTTAATCCTGTATTTTCACTCCCCAGAGGGATGTAATTTAGGAACTAGGAAAGAAATCCAGCAGAATAGGGCTCATTTACTTACCCGGTCCATTTGCGATCCCGTGACGCGTTGTCCGACGAGGATTCGCGTCCTACTGGGATTCACTAAGGTCGTGCGCCCGATATCCACCAGCTGCGCCGAGGTCCGCCAAGTTCACTTGCTTCGTCCCGGTGCATGTAAGTGCGTGTCAAGCGACACAATTTTTTTTTTTAAATACCGCATTTTTTTTCCTAATCCGTCGGATTTTCCGACAGCCACGCCCCCGATTTCTGTTGCCGATGCGCCAAAATCCGATCGCGTGCGCCAAAATCCCGGGGCAATTTGCCGCAAATCGGAAATATTTGGGAAACCTGACGAAAGTGAGCGATTCGGGCCCTTAGTAAATGAGCCCCAATTTACCAGTACTATAAGTAAAACGTAACTTTTAATAATTACTGATAAAATAAGTTCCCAGTGAACCACAATAATCTGCACATCAGAAAGGAGCTCGTTCAGACCCCCAATAAGTCTCGTCTGACACGGTCCCCAGTAATACCTCACCGTGCCTTAGTGCTTTCATGTATAGCATCTGACCCGGTCTCCATTAATCCCCGTTTCTTAGTGCATATGACACGGCGCATCATCTCAAAACCCCCGACCAACATTAATCCGGAGAGTAAGGAATAGGGTGGCTCTCACCAGTCCTCGATGCGTCGTCTCCTGGTCGAGCGGTACTGGTCCGGAGGTACAGGACCTATTAAGCCCTACAATCGGTTTGTATCCTGACCCCGCAATATTTCTCCCGCCCTGACAAGGACGGTCCCAGTACTATGCCTTACAGACCCTGTTAGTCCCTATTATGTAATCCCTACGTGTTTCATACGTCGTGTGACGCACTCATCAGGGGGATAAAGTAATGTAGTGGACTGTGCAGCCTTGATACTAAGTATGGCTGCAAAAGCTCCACATCAAGGGGTTAAAATAAATCAAAAACGAGCAGTGGCCCGTATAATACTAGTTATACCAGTATGGTGCCACTACAATACATCTAGCCACCATATTAGTATAACTTGTATTATACGGGCCACTGCTCGGTGTAACATGGCCATGCAAAGAAAATTTTGTTCTGAAAGGTTTTTTTTTTTGTAGAAGATTTTAAAACATATCACAAACCATATAAATGTGACAGCACCCTGATCACACTGACCCGTGCAATGACGGAAACAACAGGATACAAGTAATAGAGGTAACACATCATTATTACTGTGCGGCACATCCTGTTAAAACAAGACTGGTGGAATGAATGACTAACCCCTTCTTCGCATATAACTCACCGGCACTTTACTAACAGCATTCACACAAACCGTAGTAAACCCAAATAACGTAAACATTGAGGCTCATGTTGGGTGGTGGAAAACCGGTCACAGCATTTATTAACATTTATTGATTAACATTCTCAAACATTATTGAACAACATTAGGCACTTTTGGTGAAAGAAATCTCCATCCAACGGTAAAACGGCTCGGGACTGCACTATGCCCATCTGGACTCCCAGATGGCAAGTCGGCCAGACGAGCAAAGTACACCTCTCAAATCTCCATTTTCCGCCAGCTGTGACTTCAGGACTAAAGAAAACAAATATACAAACAGTAAAATTAAACAACCAATAAATTAGGGAGGGAGGGAGGGACTGCTTCCTGAGTGCCGCAATCAAGAGAGGAAGAGGGAGGAGACTTGCTCCCCTTATATACAGAACAAGAGGGGAGGAGGAAAGTGCCTGCAGCAAACCTCCTCCCCTTAAAGTGCACTTATACTTATTAACCCCTTACGCCTCCCCAACTTCCTCCACCAGTCCAGGTGTACCCTCCATAACCTGTCGGGCGTACACCGCAGACTGGTGGAATGAATGACTAACCCCTTCTTCGCATATAACTCACCGGCACTTTACTAACAGCATTCACACAAACCGTAGTAAACCCAAATAACGTAAACATTGAGGCTCATGTTGGGTGGTGGAAAACCGGTCACAGCATTTATTAACATTTATTGATTAACATTCTCAAACATTATTGAACAACATTAGGCACTTTTGGTGAAAGAAATCTCCATCCAACGGTAAAACGGCTCGGGACTGCACTATGCCCATCTGGACTCCCAGATGGCAAGTCGGCCAGACGAGCAAAGTACACCTCTCAAATCTCCATTTTCCGCCACAAGTAGGTCCGTGTACCCCTACACGGAGCTACGACCGCCACCCAACGAGAATAGAGCCTGCTCCACCCCATCCTGTAAACCTGTCAGAAATATGTCCAAACCAATCTCGTTCAAATGTACACCGTCGGGCCGCAACAAAGCACCATTATCACCTTCTAACTCCTGATGTCGGACGACAACCCCACACTTTGCTCTCACATACCGCGCCATTCTAGCATTAACTGTGCGGCGGGATCTCTCCACTGCTGCCGCATCTCTGGCCCCATGCCACACCCTGCGAGGGATAATCTCTGACCACACGAGAACCACTTCAGGGAAATAAGCCAAAACCCTATCCAGATCATTCTGCATCAAAGTAAGAAGTTCCGGCACCCGCAGAAAACCCAAATCATTTCCCCCTGCATGAATAACTAGAACCACAGGCCCTGATGTGGCTCTCCCAATCTCCACCGCTTCAGGCAAAACTTGAACCCACTTCAAGCCACGAACACCTCTCCAAAACACATCAGCGCGTTGAAAACCGAGTTGCCGACCGCCCGGCCGACATGCCGCTCTCTGACCCGCCCAAAGGACATATGAATGCCCCAAAATCCAAACCGACGGACGAAGTGATCCCGAAGAGCCTGCAAGACAAACAAATGAAATTAGAGCAGATCAGGGCGAACATATCTAGCAAAGCATGCAGACCTCCATCTACCTATCCGCATCACCTCAGAGTCGGGCAAACCCGCTCTAGCCGCCTCAGTCGCTGCGCCAATCCTAAACGAATGGGTCCCATATGCGGATGCATCTGAACCTAGCTCCAACAAACATTTTTTAAAAACAGACCGAAATTGAAAACACGTCAAAGGGGAATCATCCCCATGGGACAAGAAATTTTCCCCCGGAATAGACAACGACACATAATCCTGCGCAAGGGCATAAGGGCATGCTGGCCCAGGTACAGCCAGAAGGCGAACCCATGACCCCCGACCATAAAGGTCAGTCTTGGACCTACACACCCGAATCCTAACACAACCTTGACCCAAACACACATCCCCCCTAGACAAACCACCCCGCTTGACAGAAGAAGGGGAAACCAGCTCACTCACCCGAAAGGCCCCAAAAAACGCAAAACTGAACGCCAGCGCAAACAATAAAGCCTCCGCAGGGGAGGAACACACTATCGGAGTGACCCGAATCAAGTCACACAACAGGGCAAAAGAAACCAGGCGACGCGATTCCATCGTGACATGTTCTCGACGCCAACCCTTCAAGGCTTGTCGTATCACAAAAGACTTTGTAACATCTGCAAAGCCATAAAGCTGCAAGAAAAAAGCTACCCCTGCTAACCTGCGCTGCGCTACCGCACCAGACACACCCAATTCCCGCAATGAAACCAAATACCGGTGGGTAACCTGAATTCTATCAGAAACACAGTGGAAAACATCGAACCCACCAGACACAGCCAACCAGGCCTCCCACGCCTTACCGTACTGCTGCCAAGTAGCCGGAGCCAAAGATGACCAAACTAAAGCCATCAACTGCGGATCAGCTCCCACAGGAAAACCGGGCACTCCCTGCCCAACAGTGCCGCCGATGGGTGGCGCTGACGAAAAACCTGGAAATCAAAACGTGACAACGGATCAGCGACAACATTCTCAACCCCAGGGACATGACGGGCACGGAAATGGATGTTAAACTGGAGGCACCGCAGAACCAGATGCCGTAGGAGACACAAAACTGGCAAAGAGGAGGAAGTCTGTTTGTTAATGCAATAAACCACACCCATATTATCAGTGCAAAAACGAATCCTCCTGTTTGAAAAAACATGCCCCCAAATCTCGACCGCAACCACTATTGGAAAGAGCTCCAAAAGCGTAAGGTTGCGAACCAGCCCATCCTGTATCCACGACTCCAGCCAAGGAGCCGCGCACCATTCGTTGCCAAAAACCGCCCCAAAACCGCTACCACCAGCAGCGTCTGTAAACAATGAGAGCTCAACATTCTCCACCTCATCACTTTGCCAGCAAGTCCTACCATTATAAGACACCAAAAACTGCCGCCACATTTTCAAATCCGCACGCAATGAAGCAGAAATGCGAATGTGATGGTCTGGATTAACCACCCCTTTCGTGGCCAAAGACAAGCGTCTAGAAAAAACCCGGCCCATTGGCATGATTCTACAAGCGAAAACCAAAAGGCCGAGAAGCGACTGCACCTGCCGCAGCGTAACCCTCTTCACAGCGCAAAATCCCTCTACCAGAGACACCAGCCTTTCCAACTTATCCGCAGGTAAACGATACACCATGGCCTCTGAGTCGAGCTCGATGCCCAAAAAGGAAATGACCGTTTTCGGTCCCTCGGTCTTGTCAACCGACAACGGCACCCCAAAACGCTGCATCAAAAATTGAAAAGTAGAAAGGAGATGCAAACACACAGGGCTCCCCGCAGGCCCCACAAAAAGAAAATCATCTAGATAGTGGGTAACCGAACGAAAACCTGTCTCCCAACGAACTGCCCACTCCAGAAATGAACTAAACGCCTCAAAATAACGACAATAAATGGAACACCCCATTGGCAGGCAAGTGTCGTAATAAAAAAGGCCATCAACACAACAACCTAGCAGATGATAACAGTCCGGATGTACAGGCAACAAACGAAAAGCAGATTCCACATCGGACTTAGCCATGAGGGCCCCTTGACCCGCCTCCCTAAGAAGATAAACCGCCCTATCAAAAGACACATAGGAGACAGAAGCCTCCTCGGCAGAAATACCATCATTCACAGACGTGCCCTTCGGAAAGGACAAGTGATGAATGAGGCGAAACTTCCCCGGTTCCTTCTTGGGAACAACTCCCAAAGGAGAAACACGCAAATTAGGGAAAGGCGGCGTATCAAAAGGGCCCTCAATCCTACCCAAATCCACTTCCTTCTGAATCTTCTCCCTCAAGATCTCAGGATTCTCCCTGGCAGACTTCAAATTCTTAGACACACAACCTTCCTCCCTATACTCAAAAGGTATAAAAAAACCAAAACTAAAACCTTCCCACAACTGACTAGCGGCCAGCCGATCAGGATACTGGTCGAGCCACGGCAACATCGCGACTACGTTCACTGGTGTCTTTTCGATCAGGGAGGGGTTGGGACCTGGCGCCCTGCTTCTGTGGCGCTCGGGGACAGCGGACGACTGCGTGGCCACCCCCACAAGAGGAGCACTCGTGCTTGTACTTGCACAAGCCATAGAAACGGCAGTGTCCGTCATTATAAAGCCAGCAGGCGCCAGGTCGCCGGGGGGCCACCGATCCCTGAGCGGCAGAAACAGAGGAACCGGTGGCCGAGGACTGAAAAGGCGGCTTAGGGGACACCATCAAACGTACCCAAACATCGGTCACCTTAACACCCCAACCCACTTCCGGCTCCAATGCAAGCCGCCGCCTAAAGTCCTCATCATACTTCCACCAAGCATTTCCACCATGAGTCTTAAACGAAGTATAAATCACATCTTGATATAAAAACAACTCAGAGCAGCGCTCCGGATGCTTCTGACCCATCACATAACCCAAAACCGAGAAAGCCTGTAACCAATTATTTATTGTCTTAGCCACTTTCGGCTTCCTGTCCTGAGGGCGGGCAGTAGCCACCACCCTCTCCCGGTCCACCGTATTCTGATCAACCGATACAAGCGACCAGATGTCAATATAGGCGTTAGACCAAATCTTCTCTTTCAACTCAGCATCCAAATGCGCCCCAAGCGGGCTCACCCCGCAAAACACAGCATCCTTGTGAATCCCTGCCAGCGGAGGGGCAGCTGGCCCAGAGGAAGAGGGCTGAGGGAGGGGGGAGGGCGCGGGGGGGGTATAACGGTCTAACAAAGCCTTCAATGACGCTACCAGCTCAGGACCCCCCCCTGGGCCCTCCCCACTACCCCACGCCCCAGCATATTGAAAAGTACCTGGAGAAGGAGCACCCGCGGTCTCAACCGCGGGCGACGCGCTCGCTGCTGCTGGAACCAGGCCGGACGCCCTGGATGACCCCCTTCGGTCCCGCTGATGCCGAGCCCGGCGCCTTGGACCAGACCTCGCCGATGGGCTCGATGAACCGCCCGAGGATGACGGGGAGCGCCATCTGGACGACCTGGATCTCCTATGTGTTCGAGACGACCTGGAGCGGCCACTTTGCTGAGAAATTGACGCCGCAGAGCCGCGGCGCCTGCGCCTGCGGTCGTCCCGGGAGGAGGAAGAAGATGGCGAGCGCCTAGCGCGCTGGGATTGGGCAGGTGGAACCGAGGGCACTGGCACACTAACAGCCCCCAAGGGAAAAACAGGGGCCTGGGGCATAACAAAACTGGCCGAGGGGTAGACTGCTGGCTGAGATAAAGCTGTGCCATCGCCAGAGTCAGACCCCGCAGCCATAGGCATGGCAGGAGACACTGCCACTACAGGAGGAGGTATGGAGGTAGGAGGAACAGACACCCCAGCCTCATCCTGAGAAGGAAGAGGGGTGTCTGTAGAAGACCCAGCAGACCTGGAGTTCCCCATAGCTGGTGCGGCTGGTCTGGCTGCTGCGCTGCAGAGAAGCGTGTAGCTGACACGCTGGGAACCAGTCCGAGCCGGAGCAGGAGCAGGAAGCCCCCCCCCGGCGCGTGCACGTGCGCCATATCCAGGCGCAGCACGCGCAGCGCCCGACCTCCGCACCGCCACAGGGGAGTCAGGGGGGGCCATCAAAACTGGGCTAAGGCGCTCCGGCGGTCTGGAGATCCTCGCAGACCGCCGAGCAGCGCCGGAAGCGGCGACATCAGCCGCCGAGCTAGCTGCGGGGGGGGGGGGGGGGGTTGGGGGAGGGTGAGTGGGACCGGCCGGGATCGCTGAAGGGGAGAGGACTTGAGATAACCACCCCTCCCCTTCAGCTTGGACACGGGCGCGGAGCGCCACAACCAGGGGATCCTCCATCTTACCAGGCAATAAGTCCTGGCTGCCTCTCCGCGCGCACTGCTTCCTGAGTGCCGCAATCAAGAGAGGAAGAGGGAGGAGACTTGCTCCCCTTATATACAGAACAAGAGGGGAGAAGGAAAGTGCCTGCAGCAAACCTCCTCCCCTTAAAGTGCACTTATACTTATTAACCCCTTACGCCTCTGCAACACCCTCGCCGATGCAATGGCGAGGTAGTGCTTGCGAATACGTCCCACCTGTAGGTAACACCACATTACACTACATGGTCCTGATAGGACATAGGGGTATTGCAGTGGTTAATCCTGCCTGGCAAGGCAGATGTTAATTTGTGATGTAAGATTCTGTCATCCAATGATATGTGTTACATCCTGTGCTCTGTAAGCTGAGATGTGATTGGAGGAGCAGCCACCACCTGACCAAAGGGAGGTAATAAAACCTCTGGCCAGGAATGTTCTGGAGAACATTAGGGGATTCTCAGTGAAAGAGATTCCAGTGTAGGAGAATCAGGGAGTGAGTGAGAAATCTCTGTCTAGCCCATACCAGAGCAGGAAGAGCCTAGCCCCTGCCTCTGAAGAGTGGAGCATTAGACTAGAGTTAGTGTAGTGAGGAAAAGGGGTATCATCTTACCTTTGAAGGTGATACCTGAAGCCCTACAGGACAAGCTGAAGCTTCCTACCAGGACACAGCTGCCTCCCAGCCTGCCCTCTACATCCAGGCTGGTGAACTATCTCCTGAGGCTCCCTCCAACTCACATCTCGGCACCCTACCTACCTGTTAAAGGCACGTTTGCTGCGGTTCCTGCGGTTCAAATAAAGAACTGTAAGTTGTTTTCTTCAACTTCTGTCTCCGTCTGGTCCCTGCTAATACGGCTGCCTTCATCACCGGCACCCTGTCCATCACCCAGAGACTCACACTCGGGACATTAAGGGGTTGCCCCAGGGAGATCCGCTATAGCAGCCTCTCCCTCATCTTTTCTTGCCAACACCACCCTGCTGGAGACCTGCCAGGCTGTAGGACAGCCCTCCGGTTCCCCCGTACCAAGCACCGTGACAATAGCGTGCTTAGGCCGCAACCGCCAGCCACTCCGGTACCGCGGGCCCCGGCTGACTCCAGGCCTCACCGCAAAGGGCTAGGCCCCGGTGGGGGATGTTGCAAGTGGCGTCACGAATCACAGGATATTTACTTCTGTGCCTTATCCTGGCACTAAAGACTGTACTTTATTATTAAAAAGACTGTGCTGCCTAACCCTGCTGCCATCCGGGTTTAGGCCCAAGTATTTGTGTGTTTCTACATTGAACTTTATACTGCTGCCACGTGTTGTCGAGCGCTGCTCCAGCACTCAAGAGGTTAATTCCTGCAAGGACTGTGTCAGCTCTGCTACATCCGGCGCTGCTGCGCCTGAAGCATTTACCTCAGAGGCGTGTGGCGCAGCAAGTATTTCAAGCCCGCCAAATCTTCACTGGCGGGAACTCCAGAGGCGTCATTAGGCCCCGCCCCCTGCGCGAGTGGCGCGAACTACCGTGGAGGAGGAGCTGGAGCGAGTGCGGCCGGCAACGAAGAGGGTTAATCGGCCATCTTGGATTTCGGCGCAGGCCGCGCCTGAAGCCTGCCAACAGTGTGCGCCTCATCCGGAGGTCCGGCGCACGTGTCCTGCGACTGGAGGAGAACACCGCTGAGCATCACCGAGCCCCTGCTGCCTGCCGGACATCGGGAACGGAGACCTCGTGTACCGGAGCTGTCCTGTCACCGCGGCTGATCCTGAGTGAGTACCGCTGGGGAAGTTAAAGGGGGGTAGAGATTGTTTCCGATGCTAGGTTATTGGCTCACCTCCCAGGGAATAGCGACTGTGTCTTAAGGTGCCCACGTCCCATTCTAGCCATCGCCCATAGCAACGGACATTGTGTAACCCTACAGACTTCCCTCAGCTAGGCCAGTCATGTCCGCCCAGGACGAAGATACGGGACTGGCGCAAGTCCCGTCCCCTGGTCCCTCCTCAGGGTACCGGAGCATGTTAAGTCCTCCAGAGAGTCCTTTCAGCCCTGCTACAACTAGTGTCCCTGGGACTCCCACCATGATGCCTCTGACTATGCCCTACTATCCGGGGGCCCCCTGGTTACCCCACTACGAGGGAGAATCACACACTCTCTCTGAATTCAGAGACAAATTGTTAGCCACCTTCGCCCTGTGTCCGTTTACAGAGGAACAGAAAGTGGGCATCCTCATCGGGCAGTTGAAAGGACCCGCTCTCCGGGAAGTCAAGTCTTGGCCCCGAGAACAGTGTCAGAATGTGGTCCAGATTCTTGATAGGCTACGCAATACCTTTGACAAGTGTACTGTCTCCGAGTTGAAGCAGAAATTCTTCGGGAAAAGACAGAAGCCCCAAGAGTCCCTCCGAGACTTTGCCCTCTCCCTACAGGAGACATGGAAGGCCATCACCTGCCTGGAGCCCAAAGACGCTGAAACCTCTGATCAAACCTTAAGGGAACAATTTATTAATGGACTTGTTGATAGAAATCAAAGGTGTCAACTAAAGATCATCTCTTCTCAACATGCCCAGGCCTCCTTCCTTGAGTTTAAGGAAACTGCCATTGACATATTAG
This sequence comes from Engystomops pustulosus, assembly GCF_040894005.1. NCBI lineage: Eukaryota > Metazoa > Chordata > Amphibia > Anura > Leptodactylidae > Engystomops > Engystomops pustulosus. The sequence goes on along the minus strand of NC_092419.1, from coordinate 12,340,810 downwards.
GGGACCGACCGCCTACTGGACCGCAGAAAGAGCCTGAGTCCGTGGAAATGGAGGAATCTGCTCTAGCTTGCTATCCAACGCAGTCGACATCACCTACTCCTGCGGCTACGGAAGTTGCTGACTTAGCAGGACAGGTCTCTAATCTGGCGGACACCCTGCATAAAATCCTCGATCGGTTGACCCAGGTGGAAGTGACTATCTCCGCTATGAGGAGGAAACCTCCAGAGAACCCGGTACGGTCAGCTACTCCTCGTGAATCTCCGACTAAACAGCGCCCAAAAGAAGCAAAGTCGTTAAGCACCTGGAGTCAGAAGAAACCCCGTCAGCGGTGCAGCTACTGCCATAAATATGGGCATGAAGAGAATGACTGTCGTCAGTTAAACGACAAACCCTTGGAGCTAAGGGACGACCTCCAAGGGAAGAACTTGTAAGTCCCCGAGATGCTAACTGGATGCCCAGGTTCGTGGGGACTCGCCCCATGGTTCATGTAACCATCAATGGAGTTACCCTACCGGCCTTAATTGATACCGGCTCTCAAGTGACCACCCTCCGGAGTGCTGCCTTCGAGAAATGCCGAGGAAAAGCATCCCTAATCCAGCCTCCCAAGGCTTACTTGAACATTATTGCTACGAACGGAAAACCCGTACCCATCCTCGGCTACTGGGAGCCCACGCTAACCATTGGAGACACTGAGTTAACCAGACAGGGCGTAGTGGTGACACGTGTGCCCGAAAACGGTAACTTCTCCCTGGTACTGGGTACCAATGTCCTCCGCAATTGCTACCCTGAAGTGCTGAAGGCTCTCCACGACTCCCTGCCAACAGTGCCCAACGGTTCCCGGAAGGTAATTCAGGAGACTATGCAGGTTCTAGCGGCGCAACAGAAGTTTGCTGGCCCTAATGGAGAAATCTGCAGAGCCCGGATCAAGGATCCCCAACCTGTCCGCCTTCAACCTGGGACTGAGACGTTAGTATGGTGTCGAGCCTGCATGGGCGTCCAAGGTCAAGACTACCAGGCGATAGTAGAACCTCTACCAGCTGATGAAGACCTGCCCATTCTAGCCGCCAGGAGCCTAGTCACTGTATCCCGAGGACAAGTACCCATTCGATTACTAAATGTGGGAGACTCCCCAGTGGATCTGAGAAAGTACCAAGCCGTAGCCACTCTCTTCAGTGTCCATCCTGAAGACTTGGTGGAAACCGCTCTGTCTGCCTCCCAACAGTTGGAAGTGAAGCCAAGTGCTGAAGGTGAACCTGCCGAGCAATCCTGGTGGCTTGAGCTCAATATTGGAGACGACGATTTTACTCCTGCAGACCAAGTACAAGGTGTCCTGGATGTCGTTATGAAGCACCACCAGGCCTTCAGCAAACACCCACTGGATTTTGGGCAGACTACTCTGATCCAACACACCATCCCTACTGGCTCTCATCCTCCTATCAAGGAACGATACCGGTCCATACCTCCAGCCCGTTACCAAGAGGTGAAAAAGCTGGTACAAGAGATGAAGACAGCCAACGTTATCCGGGAGAGTCACAGCCCATGGGCTGCCCCGCTGGTCCTTGTGAAGAAGAAGGATGGAACCCTTCGATTCTGTGTTGACTATAGGAAGATCAACAATATCACCCACAAGGACGCCTATCCTCTGCCTCGAATCGAGGAATCCCTCGCAGCCCTAGGGTCAGCTGCCTACTTCTCTACCCTGGACCTGACCAGTGGCTACTGGCAAGTGGCCATGGCGCCGGAAGACAGAGAGAAGACGGCTTTCACCACCCCAATGGGCTTGTTCGAGTTCAACAACATGCCGTTTGGGCTATGCAACGCCCCAGGCACATTTCAAAGGCTGATGGAGAGATGTTTGGGTCATCGCAACTTCGAGACCGTCCTGCTATATTTGGACGACATCATCATCTACTCCAAGACTTATGAAGACCACCTCCAACATCTGGCTGAAGTCTTCCAAATCCTGACCCAACATGGGTTGAAGGTCAAGCCATCCAAGTGCCACCTGCTACAACCTAGCGTCAAGTACCTGGGACATGTGGTGAGCGCTCATGGAATTGAGCCAGATCCAGAGAAGATTGCAGCTGTCTACGACTGGCCTACCCCATCAACCGTACGGGACATCAAAAGCTTCCTGGGATTTGCCAGTTACTACAGGCGTTTCATCCCGAAGTTTGCCCAGCTGGCGGCTCCCCTGCAAGAGCTTCTAAGGGGCCTGCCAAAAGAGAGCCAACGTTCCCGAGTATCCATTGAGTGGACGGCCGAACGAGAAGCTGCCTTAAAGATGCTCAAGCAACGGCTGACTGAACCTCCGGTGTTGGGATATCCAGACTATAGTCTGCCTTTCACCCTATACACTGATGCCAGCAAGCAAGGTCTAGGGGCGGTATTATCCCAGCTCCAAAACGGAACTGAAAGGGTCATAGCCTACGCCAGCCGTTCCCTCCGAGAACCGGAGCAAAACGACCAGAACTATAGTTCCTTCAAGTTGGAGTTTCTGGCGTTAGTCTGGGCTGTGACCGAAAAGTTCAAGGACTATCTAGCTGCATCATCTTTCACTGTCTTCACAGACAATAATCCTTTGGCGCATCTGAACACCGCACGTCTTGGAGCACTGGAACAACGGTGGGCCTCCAGACTTGCCAATTTCAGCTTTACCATCAAGTACCGGGCTGGTAAGACCAATGACAACGCCGACGCTCTGTCCCGTCTCCCTGACCAGTGGGAGGGACCCTCCACGGATGCTCAGTGGGAAGATGTGGAGATGCCAGCGTTCTATGCCCGGTTTGTGCGTCAAGATGCCCAGAGAGTTTACTCCCTACCGACAGAGGCAGCGCCAGCTACTCCTCAAGAAGAGTCAGAGCCCCCTGCGGAAAAGGACCTCTGGATGAGTCTTCAGGCTGATAGCCGTGCCATAGGAGAAGTAATGGACTATCTCTCTAGTGGGCGAGTGCCTGAAAGAATCCGGCGCAGAAGAGCTGATGGAGAACTGTCTCAATTGTGGCGCCAGAGAAAGACTCTGAGCATGCACCAGGGTCTGCTAAAGAGAAGAACTCTGGACCCTATCACTTATGACCGGCTATACCAGATTGTGATTCCCAGGAGGGACGCCAAGATAGTACTGGAAATGTACCATGACCAGTCCGGACACTTTGGCGCTCAGAAGACTGAAGCCACCCTCCGAAGGCGATTCTTCTGGGTCAGCATGAAGTCCGACATTGAAGCCTGGTGTCGAGAATGCCCAGCCTGCGCCATCGTTTGAGGAGAGCGACACAATCAAAGGGCCCCTCTACGTCCCATTGTGAGCCAACGGCCCTTGGAGATCCTGGCATTGGACCACGTGAAGTTGGAGCCCAGCAGATCCGGTCACAGTTATGCTCTTACGATCATCGACCACTATACCAAATTTGTGGTTGCAGTACCTGTCAGAGATCTGTCTGCAAGGACCACCGCAGCGGACACCGCTGTGGAAGAGCTTCATCCTCCCCTATGGCTGTCCGGACCAGATCCTTACAGACCAAGGAACAGCATTTGAGTCCCAAGTCTTCCAGGAGCTGTGCACTCTATATGGCTGCAAGAAGCTGAGGACCACAGCCTATCATCCCCAAGGCAACGGGCTTTGTGAAAAGATGAACCAGACTCTAATCAATATGCTGAGGACTCTGACCCCTGCAAAAAGGGCTGACTGGCCAAAGCTGTTGCCCGAATTAGTGTACCTGTACAACAATACCACTCATTGCTCCACAGGATACACCCCGTATTATCTGATGTTCGGGAGACACGGCCATCTCCCTGCTGATATGACCTGGGACATGGAGTCCCCTGATTCTCAGTCTTTACTCCCACAGACTGACTGGGTTCATGAACACCAGAGGTGCCTGGCGGATGCCAGAGAAGTTGTGGATCTGCGGTTAGAAGAGGCCCGGGAGAAACAAAAAAGGGACTTCGATCGTAATGCCTGTGCTGAGCCTTTTGCCCCAGGAGATCGAGTGTGGCTGCGCAACAACCATCCTACCAGTAAGCTAGATGGGCGTTGGGAGCGTGAGCCATACCTAGTTAGGGACAGTCTCTCCCCTGAAGTCTACGAGATTTCAAGAGGAGACCGTCCACCACTCCGGGTACATAGGAACCGGCTGAAGAGATGTCTTCGTCCTTTTGCCCCTATGTCTACACCTCTCACCTCGACCCCCAACTTACAGACCTCCTTGTGTTCGCCTACCCCCAGTTTCTTGGAACTTGTGACTGTGCCTCAATTCTGTTTTGTTTCCACTCCAGTAAGAGGTACCTCGCAGAGACCATCATCCCCACCGCAGTCTCCAATACTGCTGCCTGTGGAGGATGATCCGGCTCCACTGTCTGCAACCCCTGAAACATCAGAGCCAGCTGAGACTCCGACTCCAGCGCCTGAATCAGAGGACGACGATGAGGAGATTGTTATCTTCTCCAGGCCGGAACCTCGAAGGTCTCAAAGGGAGACAAAAGGTAAAGCTCCTGCGTACCTGCAGGAGTACCAGCTGGTGACACGCAGAAGCAGGAGACAGGTACGCTTTTCTGACACCGAAGTACTTACCACCGAAGAAGATGCAGACTAACCCCTGAAGGGCTGTAGCCCACTTCAGGTACTGCACTGTGTACATATTGTATATTTCTCCATTTTCCCCAAAGAGCCAGAGACTTTCCTGAGACTCTTACCCTTATTTATCTCAGTCAAGAGATTATACACTGTCATGTGCTATGATAGCACCCCTTCCTCTGCCACAGCAGAGTTTTCTTCAAAGGACTCTGTCCCTCTCCAAATAGAGGAGACCCTTTGCTTCTTCATTGCACTTTTTCCCCACATCAAGGGCTGTACCCAGAAGATGGACTTTGTCAGTAGAGACCTTCTGAGAGACTTTTGCCAACCTCCAGGAAAAGTGGCAATGTAATTTATTATCATTTTGCACTTAATGCCTTCCTTTTTAGGTATGGACATTCTGTTTGCACTTTTTATGCCTTTTCTTTGCAGGAAAAGAGACATTTGCTACCGTGCTACCCTGAGTAGCCTACCCACCTCTGTAACGTTGTGTTATAAGATGTGTACCCATTGGGCTCCTAAGCCAATGTGATCTTAACCTGTTTGCACACTGTCAGAAGATATGCCAGTAGTCTGCACTAACCCTTTCATAGGCTTTTCAGGTTGTAGTGTGGCTGTGTCGGACCGTCTCTATGTAGTACAATGTTTTATTGTGTCACATATGCCAATGTATGCATATATACACTATATAATTGCCGCCAGGGAAGAAGCGTTGATAAAACAAATATACAGGCCTTGGTGCAAGGAGTGGATTACAGGACATGACACCACACCTTTCCTACTGTACAGTTCGGTTTAATGGCGTCAGCGACCAACTGTCATACAGCTACATGTTTTGTCTTAGTCCGACACCAACCCAGGTGCCTGTCTCCAGGACCATGGGCGGTTTGTCCCTACACCTCACATAGCCTGCACTTCCTAGAAGTGCCCTTAGCCCCCTCTGTGCCCCAAACCATCTGTAGTCGAGCCGAGGGCGGCTCTTTCAATTGCCCCCGGGGTATGCAACACCCTCGCCGATGCAATGGCGAGGTAGTGCTTGCGAATACGTCCCACCTGTAGGTAACACCACATTACACTACATGGTCCTGATAGGACATAGGGGTATTGCAGTGGTTAATCCTGCCTGGCAAGGCAGATGTTAATTTGTGATGTAAGATTCTGTCATCCAATGATATGTGTTACATCCTGTGCTCTGTAAGCTGAGATGTGATTGGAGGAGCAGCCACCACCTGACCAAAGGGAGGTAATAAAACCTCTGGCCAGGAATGTTCTGGAGAACATTAGGGGATTCTCAGTGAAAGAGATTCCAGTGTAGGAGAATCAGGGAGTGAGTGAGAAATCTCTGTCTAGCCCATACCAGAGCAGGAAGAGCCTAGCCCCTGCCTCTGAAGAGTGGAGCATTAGACTAGAGTTAGTGTAGTGAGGAAAAGGGGTATCATCTTACCTTTGAAGGTGATACCTGAAGCCCTACAGGACAAGCTGAAGCTTCCTACCAGGACACAGCTGCCTCCCAGCCTGCCCTCTACATCCAGGCTGGTGAACTATCTCCTGAGGCTCCCTCCAACTCACATCTCGGCACCCTACCTACCTGTTAAAGGCACGTTTGCTGCGGTTCCTGCGGTTCAAATAAAGAACTGTAAGTTGTTTTCTTCAACTTCTGTCTCCGTCTGGTCCCTGCTAATACGGCTGCCTTCATCACCGGCACCCTGTCCATCACCCAGAGACTCACACTCGGGACATTAAGGGGTTGCCCCAGGGAGATCCGCTATAGCAGCCTCTCCCTCATCTTTTCTTGCCAACACCACCCTGCTGGAGACCTGCCAGGCTGTAGGACAGCCCTCCGGTTCCCCCGTACCAAGCACCGTGACAATAGCGTGCTTAGGCCGCAACCGCCAGCCACTCCGGTACCGCGGGCCCCGGCTGACTCCAGGCCTCACCGCAAAGGGCTAGGCCCCGGTGGGGGATGTTGCACCTCCCCAACTTCCTCCACCAGTCCAGGTGTACCCTCCATAACCTGTCGGGCGTACACCGCAAACACATAGGAAGAATTGTGCAGCTTTACAGCCGTTCCCAATTCCACTGCATTTCGATTTTTCTTCAGCTTCCCACTTACCTCCCAGTAACCAGAGCAAATACAATGGGGCACATTTACTTACCCGGTCCAGTCGCGATCCAGCGGCGGGTTCTCCGTCGCTGATTCGGGTTCTGCCGGGATTCACTAAGGTCCGTGCGTCGATATTCACCATGTTTCGCTGCTGCGCCGAGGTCCGCCGAAGTTCACCTGCTTTTTTCTGGTGTATGTGAGTGCTTGATCTTGCGACACAAATGGCCCGATTTCTGTCGCGTGAAAGTCGGCGCGACAGCACCAAAAATCGATTGCGTGCGCCACAATCCCGTGAAATACAGCGCAAAGCGGAAATATTCGGGAAAACCCCGACGGATTCGCGGCTGTGGACCCTTAGTAAATGTGCCCCAATGGGTCTGTACGGGGTACAGTAATTGCCCAGAATAAGTATAGGGATGGCCAACCGATATTTTCAATTGGGCTACATCTTAGGGTTGGACTTTATGTGTCTTTTTCCAACCTTATACCAGCCCCTTTTAGGGACCGCCTAAAGAAGGGGCCAATCGCCTTTTTAGCCACCTCCTAAAGTTCCCAGCCCCTTCTCTATCCGATTTTAGGCTAATGAGCTCCGTATACATAGACAAATACTGGCAGGGGGAACCTTTTTGCCTCCGTTAGCTCGGTATACATTGCACACTGCTCCCTCCTGCTGAGCGATGTGTATGCTCAGCAGAGGCCATTGGAGGCAATAAGGACAGTTACAAATCATTGCATCCATCCTGGGACTCCGCACGCTATTGGGGGACCCCAGTGATGACACTGTCCATGTAAAGACACTGGGGCTTATTTACTAAGGGTCCGAGGGATTTAGAAGGGGATTGTGTCGCACGTGACTGGATTGTGGCGCAGCGGCACCGACTTTCATGCAGCAGACGGGCCATCTGATTCGGACTCAGCGCGGGATTTAATATTCAAATTGTGTCGCATCCAATGCACTTACATGCACGAGGAAGAAGATGGTGAACGGATGCAGGAAATCGGGCGCACAATCTTTGTGAATCGCGGCACAGTGTATTGACATCATGCACTTCGGGTGAACTCCGTCAGCCGGGTAAGTAAATGTGTCGCACTGACTTCATTGGAGGTAATACCCTGAACACCAGTGTTTACTCCTCCTCCCGAAAATGCGCCATGCGGACCCTCAATAAATGTGCCCCATTGTGTACTGTTGAAAACAAAGGCTGAATAGATGCATCAAGTTACATCTTTCTATCCTGCTTCCTCCTGCTGAACGATCTATATGCTCAGCTGAGGTCATTGGAGGCAATGAGGAGAGATGCAAAGTATTGCATCCATCACGGGACTCCGCCGAACATAAGCTTAAGCAGGACCCCAGTGATGTCATTTCCCATATAACGATAGTGATATCACTGGCGGTAACACCCTGAACAATGGCGGAAGCCAGAGATGTCCAGTCCACCCCCTTTTTAAGGGAGGAGAGGAGGAACAGGATGACGTATCCCACGGTATCGGAATTCTCCCAACATATCCTTACAACACATAGCCGAAATGTAATGTGAATGCAGCCTTATTCCGTAAACTCCAGTCTTGGTCACGATCCACATTCATGACTTGCAAATTCTACTCTATGCTGAAACCAAACTCATATCTTCAATCTGAAAGTTTACATTTAACATTTTCTTCTTTTTTTCCCCCCCAAGTGCTTCTCCCCGATTATTATTCCTACAGTTTTGATCTTGATCTCGTATGAAAGCTACAATTCTGTGCTTGACAATGATACCAGAAAGTAAAATCTCACTTCTCTTCTAGTTGCGGCAAATCATTCAAAGTCCTGACATGAAAGCATCAGACGGGCGGGAAGATATGAGAAAAATAGTATAAAAGGCGGCAACGCGGTACAGAGATGCCCTTAAGGGACTCACGAATCCCCCCTTTGTTTATACAGGAGCCCCCACTGTCTCCTCCGCGATAACGCTGCCAGTTCCCGAATTATCATACAAATGACTCGATTCTTCCGTAGCTTTGGAAAGCAATAACTTATTAAACATACAGTATCTCCTCCATGTTTTATTTACAATGAGGAGGAGGGTGACTATGGATCGTTCCGATGCCCGGGAAGTTGTACTGCGCCGCTGACAACGTCGTCGCCTCTCAGATTACGGATCGTCATCGAGGCTGAATTTTTGCATTTATTCTGCATTTTCTATTGTCACAGTTCTTTCCTAATCCTGGTCCTTCCTCCTATCAACTGGCGCAGCTTAGTCACTGTGGGCCACGATCAAAGCCAAACATCCCCACGAGAGGAGGAAAGCTAAATAAGCCGCTTGATTCGCACTGAAATAATTTAACAGGGAGCAACGAAAAAAAAAAAACTAAACAAACAAAAGACTCAAATCTATTCATTTTTTAAAGCAAAGCAGCCCAGAGCTATGAATTATTGAGAGACAGAAACGCTGTGTTTTACAGGTCATGGAGCCGATGGAGCTGCTGGAGTATACAGATCAAACATGGCCCACCACAGAGCAGCCCCTCGGAGGAGACCAGAAGTCCCCTTAGATGTGGAGAGCTCACCACAGAGCAGCCCCTCGGAGGAGAGCACACGTCCCCCTAGATGTGGAGAGCTCACCACAGAGCAGCCCCTCGGAGGATAGCACCCGTCCCCCTAGATGTGGAGAGCTCACCACAGAGCAGCCCCTCGGAGGAGAGCACCCGTCCCCCTAGATATGGAGAGCTCACAACAGAGCAGCCCCTCGGAGGAGAGCACACTTCCCCCTAGATATGGAGAGCTCACCACAGAGCAGCCCCTCGGAGGAGACCACACGTCCCCCTAGATATGGAGAGCTCACCACAGAGCAGCCCCTCGGAGGAGAGCACACGTCCCCCTAGATATGGAGAGCTCACCACAGAGCAGCCCCTCGGAGGAGACCACACGTCCCCCTAGATATGGAGAGCTCACCACAGAGCAGCCCCTCGGAGGAGACCACACGTCCCCCTAGATATGGAGAGCTCACCACAGAGCAGCCCGTCGGAGGAGACCACACGTCCCCCTAGATATGGAGTGCTCACCACAGAGCTGCCCCTAGGAGGAGACCACACGTCCCCCTAGATATGGAGAGCTCACCACAGAGCAGCTCCACGGAGGAGACCACACATCCCCCTAGATATGGAGAGCTCACCACAGAGCAGCTCCTCGGAGGAGAGCACACGTCCCTCTAGATATGGAGTGCTCACCACAGAGCAGCCCCTTGGAGGAGACCCCACGTCCCCCTAGATATGGAGTGCTCACCACAGAGCAGCCGCTTGGAGGAGACTACACGTCCCCCTAGATATGGAGAGCTCACCACAGAGCAGCTCCTCGGAGGAGAGCACACGTCCCCCTAGATATGGAGTGCTCACCACAGAGCAGCCCCTTGGAGGAGACCACACGTCCCCCTAGATATGGAGAGCTCACCACAGAGCAGCCCCTCGGAGGAGACCACACGTCCCCCTAGATATGGAGAGCTCACCACAGAGCAGCCCCTCGGAGGAGAGCACACGTCCCCCTAGATATGGAGAGCTCACCACAGAGCAGCTCCACTGATGGGGACCACACATCCCCCTAGATATGGAGAGCTCACCACAGAGCAGCTCCTCGGAGGAGAGCACACGTCCCCCTAGATATGGAGTGCTCACCACAGAGCAGCCCCTCGGAGGAGACCACACGTCCCCCTAGATATGGAGAGCTCACCACAGAGCAGCTCCTCGGAGGAGACCACATGTCCCCCTAGATGTGGAGAGCTCACCACAGAGCAGCCCCTCGGAGGAGACCACACGTCCCCCTAGATATGGAGGGCTCACGACAGAGCAGCCCCTCGGAGGAGACCACATGTCCCCCTAGATGTGGAGAGCTCACCACAGAGCAACCCCTCGGAGGAGACCACACGTCCCCCTAGATATGGAGAGCTCACCACAGAGCAGCCCCTCGGAGGAGACCACACGTCCCCCTAGATATGGAGAGCTCACCACAGAGCAGCCCCTCGGAGGAGACCACACGTCCCCCTAGATATGGAGAGCTCACCACAGAGCAGCCCGTCGGAGGAGACCACACGTCCCCCTAGATATGGAGTGCTCACCACAGAGCTGCCCCTAGGAGGAGACCACACGTCCCCCTAGATATGGAGTGCTCACCACAGAGCAGCTCCTCGGAGGAGAGCACACGTCCCCCTAGATATGGAGTGCTCACCACAGAGCAGCCCCTTGGAGGAGACCACACGTCCCCCTAGATATGGAGAGCTCACCACAGAGCAGCCCCTCGGAGGAGACCACACGTCCCCCTAGATATGGAGAGCTCACCACAGAGCAGCCCCTCGGAGGAGAGCACACGTCCCCCTAGATATGGAGAGCTCACCACAGAGCAGCCCCTCGGAGGAGAGCACACGTCCCCCTAGATATGGAGAGCTCACCACAGAGCAGCTCCACTGATGGGGACCACACATCCCCCTAGATATGGAGAGCTCACCACAGAGCAGCTCCTCGGAGGAGAGCACACGTCCCCCTAGATATGGAGTGCTCACCACAGAGCAGCCCCTCGGAGGAGACCACACGTCCCCCTAGATATGGAGAGCTCACCACAGAGCAGCTCCTCGGAGGAGACCACATGTCCCCCTAGATGTGGAGAGCTCACCACAGAGCAGCCCCTCGGAGGAGACCACACGTCCCCCTAGATATGGAGGGCTCACGACAGAGCAGCCCCTCGGAGGAGACCACATGTCCCCCTAGATGTGGAGAGCTCACCACAGAGCAACCCCTCGGAGGAGACCACACGTCCCCCTAGATATGGAGAGCTCACCACAGAGCAGCCCCTCGGAGGAGACCACACGTCCCCCTAGATATGGAGAGCTCACCACAGAGCAGCCCCTCGGAGGAGACCACACGTCCCCCTAGATATGGAGAGCTCACCACAGAGCAGCCCGTCGGAGGAGACCACACGTCCCCCTAGATATGGAGTGCTCACCACAGAGCTGCCCCTAGGAGGAGACCACACGTCCCCCTAGATATGGAGTGCTCACCACAGAGCAGCTCCTCGGAGGAGAGCACACGTCCCCCTAGATATGGAGTGCTCACCACAGAGCAGCCCCTTGGAGGAGACCACACGTCCCCCTAGATATGGAGAGCTCACCACAGAGCAGCCCCTCGGAGGAGACCACACGTCCCCCTAGATATGGAGAGCTCACCACAGAGCAGCCCCTCGGAGGAGAGCACACGTCCCCCTAGATATGGAGAGCTCACCACAGAGCAGCTCCACTGATGGGGACCACACATCCCCCTAGATATGGAGAGCTCACCACAGAGCAGCTCCTCGGAGGAGAGCACACGTCCCCCTAGATATGGAGTGCTCACCACAGAGCAGCCCCTCGGAGGAGACCACACGTCCCCCTAGATATGGAGAGCTCATCACAGAGCAGCTCCTCGGAGGAGACCACATGTCCCCCTAGATGTGGAGAGCTCACCACAGAGCAGCCCCTCGGAGGAGACCACACGTCCCCCTAGATATGGAGGGCTCACGACAGAGCAGCCCCTCGGAGGAGACCAGATGTCCCCCTAGATGTGGAGAGCTCACCACAGAGCAACCCCTCGGAGGAGACCACACGTCCCCCTAGATATGGAGGGCTCACCACAGAACAGCCCTTCGGAGGAGACCACACGTCCCCCTAGATATGGAGTGCTCACCACAGAGCTGCCCCTCGGAGGAGACCACACGTCCCCCCTAGATGTGGAGAGCTCACCACAGAGCAGCCCCTCGGAGGAGACCACACGTCCCCCTAGATGTGGAGAGCTCACCACAGAGCAGCCCCTCGAAGGAGACCACACGTCCCCCTAGATATGTAGAGCTCACCACAGAGCAGCCCCTCGGAGGAGACCACACTTCCCCTCTAGATATGGAGAGCTCACCACAGAGCAGCCCCTCGGAGGAGACCACACGTCCCCCTAGATGTGGAGAGCTCACCACAGAGCAGCCCCTCGGAGGAGACCACACGTCCCCCTAGATATGGAGAGCTCACCACAGAGCAGCTCCTCGGAGGAGAGCACACGTCCCCCTAGATATGGAGTGCTCACCACAGAGCAGCCCCTTGGAGGAGACCACACGTCCCCCTAGATATGGAGAGCTCACCACAGAGCAGCTCCTCGGAGGAGAGCACACGTCCCCCTAGATGTGGAGAGCTCACCACAGAGCAACCCCTCGGAGGAGACCACACGTCCCCCTAGATATGGAGGGCTCACCACAGAGCAGCCCGTCGGAGGAGACCACACGTCCCCCTAGATATGGGGTGCTCACCACAGAGCTGCCCCTCGGAGGAGACCACACGTCCCCCCTAGATATGGAGAGCTCACCACAGAGCAGCCCCTCGGAGGAGATCACACGTCCCCCTAGATGTGGAGAGCTCACCACAGAGCAGCCCCTCGGAGGAGACCACACGTCCCCCTAGATATGTAGAGCTCACCACAGAGCAGCCCCTCGGAGGAGACCACACATCCCCCCTAGATATGGAGAGCTCACCACAGAGCAGCCCCTCGGAGGAGATCACACGTCCCCCTAGATGTGGAGAGCTCACCACAGAGCAGCCCCTCGGAGGAGACCACACGTCCCCCTAGATATGGAGAGCTCACCACAGAGCAGCTCCTCGGAGGAGAGCACACGTCCCCCTAGATATGGAGTGCTCACCACAGAGCTGCCCCTTGGAGGAGACCACACGTCCCCCTAGATATGGAGAGCTCACCACAGAGCAGCTCCTCGGAGGAGACCACACGTCCCCCTAGATATGGAGAGCTCACCACAGAGCAGCCCCTCGGAAGAGACCACATGTCCCCCTAGATATGGAGGGCTCATGACAGAGCAGCCCCTCGGAGGAGAGCACACGCCCCCCTAGATGTGGAGAGCTCACCACAGAACAACCCCTCGGAGGAGACCAGACGTCCCCCTAGATATGGAGGGCTCACGACAAAGCAGCCCCTCAGAGGGGACCACACGTCCCCCTAGATGTGGAGAGCTCACCACAGAGCAGCCCCTCGGAGGAGACCTCATGTCCCCCTAGATATGGAGAGCTCACAACAGAGCAGCCCCTCTGAGGAGACCACACATCCCCCCTAGATATGGAGAGCTCACCACAGCGCAGCCCCTCGGAGGAGACCACACGTCCCCCTAGATGTGGAGAGCTCACCACAGAGCAGCCCCTCGGAGGAGACCACACGTCCCCCTAGATATGGAGAGCTCACCACAGAGCAGCTCCTCGGAGGAGAGCACACGTCCCCCTAGATATGGAGTGCTCACCACAGAGCTGCCCCTTGGAGGAGAGCACAGGTCCCCCTAGATATGGAGAGCTCACCACAGAGCAGCTCCTCGGAGGAGACCACACGTCCCCCTAGATATGGAGAGCTCACCACAGAGCAGCCCCTCGGAAGAGACCACATGTCCCCCTAGATATGGAGGGCTCACGACAGAGCAGCCCCTCGGAGGAGAGCACACGTCCCCCTAGATGTGGAGAGCTCACCACAGAACAACCCCTCGGAGGAGACCACACGTCCCCCTAGATATGGAGGGCTCACGACAAAGCAGCCCCTCGGAGGGGACCACACGTCCCCCTAGATGTGGAGAGCTCACCACAGAGCAGCCCCTCGGAGGAGACCTCATGTCCCCCTAGATATGGAGATCTCACAACAGAGCAGCCCTTCAGAGGAGACCACACGTCCCCCTAGATATGGAGATCAACCAGGCATCGGAGACCGGTCTCATAATCCAATAACTGATCAGTCAATCACGAGAGATAAAGCATAAGATAACCCCGGAGAACGTTCTCCAGACTCCTTCAGATCCCCAGGATTGTTCTTCATTGTTACTATTCGTTCTTTGGACGGGAGTAACAGTTGGTCCGATTTGTAACAGTCCCCATGACCTCTTGGGAAGTCTTCTTCTCTTGATTGCTGCTCGTATCTTAGCTCCTGATATTAAAACAAAGGCCAATCTATGGTGAGGAGCCCTATGGGTCCCTCTCGCACAACTCTGGGCCGGATCATTGATTCCAGAAGTGCTACAGTTATGACCCAGATTGATTTCACAGCTGTGTCCTATAGATGGCCTCTTCCCTGATCAACCTGATCCCCACTGCCAACCTGGTCCCAGATATAACTGATCATAATCTGTGTAAGAGATGTGTCGAATAGATGGCCACCTTCCCCGATCAACCTGATCTCCACTGCCAACCTACTCCCAGATATATCTGATCACAATCCATGTCACAGCTGTGTCCTATAGATGGCCACCTTCCCCGATCAACCTGATCTCCACTGCCAACCTGGTCCCAGATATAACTGATCGCAATCCGTGTCACACCTGTGTCCTATAAATGGCCTTCTCCCCGATCAACCTGATCTCCACTGCCAACCTGGTCCCAGATATATCTGATCGCAATCCGTGTCACAGCTGTGTCCTATAGATGGCCTCCTTCCCGATCTACCTGATCTCCACTGCCAACCTGGTCCCAGATATAGCTGATCACAATTTATGTCACAGCTTTGTCCTATAGATGGCCACCTTCCCCGATCAATCCGATCTCCACTGCCAACCTGGTCCCAGATATATCTGATCACAATCCGTGTCACAGCTGTGTCCTATAGATGGCCTCTTCCCCGATCAACCTGATCTCCACTGCCAACCTGGTCCCAGATATATCTGATCACAATCCGTGTCACAGCTTTGTCCTATAGATGGCCACCTTCCCCGATCAACCTGATCTCCACTGCCAACCTGGTCCCAGATATATCTGATCGCAATCCGTGTCACAGCTGTGTCCTATAGATGGCCTCCTTCCCGATCTACCTGATCTCCACTGCCAACCTGGTCCCAGATATAACTGATCACAATTTATGTCACAGCTTTGTCCTATAGATGGCCACCTTCCCCGATCAATCCGATCTCCACTGCCAACCTGGTCCAAGATATATCTGATCACAATCCGTGTCACAGCTGTGTCCTATAGATGGCCTCCTCCCCGATCAACCTGATCTCCACTGCCAACCTGGTCCCAGATATATCTGATCACAATCCGTGTCACAGCTTTGTCCTATAGATGGCCTCCTTCCCGATCTACCTGAACTCCACTGCCAACCTGGTCCCAGATATAACTGATCACAATTTATGTCACAGCTTTGTCCTATAGATGGCCACCTTCCCCGATCAATCCGATCTCCACTGCCAACCTGGTCCCAGATATATCTGATCACAATCCGTGTCACAGCTGTGTCCTATAGATGGCCTCCTTCCCGATCAACCTGATCTCCACTGCCAACCTGGTCCCAGATATATCTGATCACAATCCGTGTCACAGCTTTGTCCTATAGATGACCACCTTCCCCGATCAACCTGATCTCCACTGCCAACCTGGTCCCAGATATATCTGATCGCAATCCGTGTCACAGCTGTGTCCTATAGATGGCCTCCTTCCCGATCTACCTGATCTCCACTGCCAACCTGGTCCCAGATATAACTGATCAAAATTTATGTCACAGCTTTGTCCTATAGATGGCCACCTACCCCGATCAATCCGATCTCCACTGCCAAACTGGTCCCAGATATATCTGATCACAATCCGTGTCACAGCTGTGTCCTATAGATGGCCTCTTCCCCGATCAACCTGATCTCCACTGCCAACCTGGTCCCAGATATATCTGATCACAATCCGTGTCACAGCTGTGTCCTATAGATGGCCTCCTTCCCGATCTACCTGATCTCCACTGCCAACCTGGTCCCAGATATAACTGATCACAATTTATGTCACAGCTTTGTCCTATAGATGGCCACCTTCCCCGATCAATCCGATCTCCACTGCCAACCTGCAGATATATCTGATCACAATCCGTGTCACAGCTGTGTCCTATAGATGGCCTCCTCCCCGATCAACCTGATCTCCACTGCCAACCTGGTCCCAGATATATCTGATCACAATCCGTGTCACAGCTGTGTCCTATAGATGGCCTCCTCCCCGATCAACTTGATCTCCACTGCCAACCTGGTCCCAGAAATATCTGATCACAATCCGTGTCACAGCTTTGTCCTATAGATGACCACCTTCCCCGATCAACCTGATCTCCACTGCCAACCTGGTCCCAGATATATCTGATCGCAATCCGTGCCACAGCTGTGTCCTATAGATGGCCTCCTTCCCGATCTACCTGATCTCCACTGCCAACCTGGTCCCAGATATATCTGATCACAATTTATGTCACAGCTTTGTCCTATAAATGGCTTCCTCCCCGATCTACCTGATCTCCACTGCCAACCTGGTCCCAGAAATATCTGATCACAATCCGTGTCATGTTTATTTTTCTTTTAGGACAGGGAACCTTATCTGTCCTAGAGGTCCCTGCGAGGTCTGGAGAGGCAATGCAATTCTTAAAGGGTTTGTCCACTTTCAGCAAATAATTGATATTGTTTGTGAAATGAGAAGTTCTACATTTTCCCGATTTCCTCACGGTTTTCTAGATCTCTGCTTGCTGTCATTCTATAGGAAACTTCACTGTTTACTACCTGGGCATAAACAGCTGTCCAAGGTCATGTGATGTCACACAGGTGCACAGCTTGTTATATCCCTTGTCATGTGATGTCACAAAGGCGCACGGCTTGTTATGTCCCTGGTCATGTGATGTCACACAGGTGCACGGCTCATTATATCCCTGGCCATGTGATGTCACACAGGTGCACAGCTCGTTATATCCCTGATCATATAGGGATTTAATGTAGATCTCTCATTCATTCATTTACAGTCCATATTGTTTAGAAATTAAAATATACAATGTAACTTCTATTTTTGAACATTTTCCTTATATGCAACATTTTTCTACATCTGCCTAAAACTTTTGCACAGTGCAGTAAGAAGTGTCTGGTAATCCGTCCTGCTCATTAGAGCTTAGTATCATCCATCATCGGAATATGGAAACCACCGGAGAACAGCCGAGATTAAGGATTCATATAAATAACTGGAGGCTAAAGGCGAAAGCTTAGTGACGGTATCTTCAACTTCATTATTAGAGAGAGCGGTAAAGCCCTGCCACTCAGGGGAGCCGAAATCTGTGCCAACGCATGAGACCGGGACTGGTGCTTACCGGATACATTACACCGGAGAGGTGGCTGGTCCACAGTGCACAGAACCAGGGCTGTAAAACCCAGGAACAAAGGTCACAAATGTAACCACACAAACCATGTATATATATATATACTGTAGTGTGCCCTTACATGCCGAATAGGAGTAGTAGTAGTATGCTGTGCTCATATATACAGGATAGGAGTAGTAGTACTATGCTGTGCTCATATATACAGGATATGAGTAGTAGTACTGTGCTGTGCTCATATATACAGGATAGGAGTAGTAGTACTGTACTGTGCCCATATATACAGGATAGGAGTAGTACTACTGTGCTCATATATACAGGATATGAGTAGTAGTACTGTGCTGTGCTCATATATACAGGATAGGAGTAGTAGTACTGTGCTGTGCCTATATATAGAGGATAGGAGTAGTAGTACTGTGCTGTGCTCATATATACAGGATAGGAGTATTAGTACTGTGCTGTGGCCATATATACAGGATAGGAGTAGTAGTACTGTGCTGTGCTCATATATACAGGATAGGAGTATTAGTACTGTGCTGTGGCCATATATACAGGATAGGAGTAATAGTATGCTGTGCTCATATATACAGGATAGGAGTAGTAGTACTGTGCTGTGCTCATATATATACAGGATAGGAGTAGTAGTACTGTGCTGTGCTCATATATATACAGGATAGGAGTAGTAGTACTGTGCTGTGCCCATATATACAGGATAGGAGTAGTAGTACTGTGCTGTGCTTATATATACAGGATAGGAGTAGTAGTACTGTGCTGTGCCTATATATACAGGATAGGAGTAGTAGTACTGTCCTGTGCCCATACATACAGGATAGGAGTAGTAGTACTGTGCCCATATATACAGGATAGGAGTAGTAGTACTGTGCTCATATATACAGGATAGGAGTAGTAGTACTGTGCTGTGCACATATATATACAGGATAGGAGTAGTAGTACTGTGCTGTGCTCATATATATACAGGATAGGAGTAGTAGTACTGTGCTGTGCCCATATATACAGGATAGGAGTAGTAGTACTGTGCTGTGCTTATATATACAGGATAGGAGTAGTAGTACTGTGCTGTGCCTATATATACAGGATAGGAGTAGTAGTACTGTCCTGTGCCCATACATACAGGATAGGAGTAGTAGTACTGTGCCCATATATACAGGATAGGAGTAGTAGTACTGTGCTCATATATACAGGATAGGAGTAGTAGTACTGTGCTGTGCACATATATACAGGATAGGAGTAGCAGTACTGTGCTGTGCCCATATATATAGGATAGGAGTAGTAGTACTGTGCCCATATATACAGGATAGGAGTAGTAGTACTGTGCTGTGTACATATATACAGGATAGGAATAGTAATACTGTGCTATGCCTATATATACAGGATAGGAGTAGTAGTACTGTGCTATACCCATTTATACAGGATAGGAGTAGTAATATGGTACTGTGTCTATATATACAGGATAAGGGCTTATTCACATGGCCGTCTGCGGGGACGTACATGCGGCCGCAAATTTGCGGCCGCATGTACGTTCCCATAGACGACAATAGCGGCACGGCGCAGATGCGGTGCCACACATGTGTGGCACCGATCCGGCACGCACACCGCAAAAAGATAGAGCATGCTCTATCTTTTGGCGTGTGTGCGGCCGTGCGCCGCTATTCTCTATGGAGGGAGGAGGGGCCGCCTCCTCCTCCTCTCCAGCACACGGCGGTATGCCCGCACGGCGGGCATACCGCTGTGTGAATGTACCCTAAGAGTAGTGGTACTGTGCTGTGCCCATATATACAGGATAGGAGTAGTAGTACTGTGCTGTGTCCATATATACAGGATAGGAGTAGTAGTAATTTGCTGTGCCCATATATACAGGATAGGAGTAGTAGTACTGTGATTTGCTCATATATACAGGATTGGAGTAGTAGTACTGTGTTGTGCTTATATATACAGGATAGGAGTAGTAGTACTGTGCTGTGCTCATATATACAGGATAGGAGTAGTAGTACTGTGCCCATATATACAGGATAGGAGTAGTAGTACTGTGCTGTGCCCATATATACAGGATAGGAGTAATAGTGCTGTGTCCACATATACAGGATAGGAGTAGTAGTACTGTGCTGTGCTCATACATACAGGATAGGAGTAGTAGTACTGTGCTGTGTCCATATATACAGGATAGGAGTAATAGTACTGTGCTGTGCTCATACATACAGGATAGGAGTAGTAGTACTGTGCTGTGTCCATATATACAGGATAGGAGTAGTAGTACTGTGCTGTGCCCATATATACAGGATAGGAGTAGTAGTACTGTGCTGTGCTCATACATACAGGATAGGAGTAGTAGTACTGTGCTGTGTCCATATATACAGGATAGGAGTAGTAGTACTGTGCTGTGCCCATATATACAGGATAGGAGTAGTAGTACTGTTCTGTACCCATATATACAGGATAGGAGTAGTAGTACTGTGCTGTACTCATATATACAGGATAGGAGTAGTAGTACTGTGCTGTGCCCATATATACAGGATAGGAGTAGTAGTACTGTACCCATATATACAGGATAGGAGTAGTAGTACTATGCCCATATATACAGGATAGGAGTAGTAGTACTATGCCCATATATACAGGATAGGAGTAGTAGTACTGTGCCCATATATACAGGATAGGAGTAGTAGTACTGTGCTGTGCCCATATATACTGGATAGGAGTAGTAGTACTGTGCTGTGCCCATATATACAGGATAGGAGTAGTAGTACTGTGCTGTGCTCATACATACAGGATAGGAGTAGTAGTACTGTGCTGTGCTCATATATACAGGATAGGAGTAGTAGTACTGTGCTGTGCCCATATATACAGGATAGGAGTAGTAGTACTGTGCTGTGCTCATACATACAGGATAGGAGTAGTAGTACTGTGCTGTACCCATATATACAGGGTAGGAGTAGTAGTACTGTGCTGTACTCATATATACACATAGCTCCCAACCGTCCCGATTTTGACGGGACTTTCCCGTTTTTCGTACCTCTGCCCCGCGTCACGGGCAGCTATGATATTGTCACGGATTCTCCCCCCAGGTCCCGCTGTGTCCCGGCGCTGTGTCCGCATAGTAAATACTTTGAAAGTCTCAACTCACAGTACAGAATGGCTTCTACAGACATCGGGAGGGAATCCTTTTCAGAGAAGTGTCGGGCTTAGCGCAGAGCAGGGACCACGTCATCAGCTTCAGATCTGTCCATATATGGTCACTGCATCTCCTAGGGTTCCCCAGAGCAGACATCGGGCAGGGAATCCTTTTCAGAGAAGTGTCGGCTTGGCAGAGAGAGCAGGGACCACGTCATCAGGTCAGATCTCTATCTATCCATATATGGTCTCCAGGTCTTCCCCAGACACAAGCTCTTTATATAATTAAATTACATAAAGTTTTGGCCAGGCTGAGATTCGAATCTGGGACCCTCTGCACCATAGACAGGAGCTTAACTAACTGAGCTATAAGCCCAGTGATACAGAGCTGAGGATTTCTGGTAACTAAGACATGTTATCTGCCATTTACACTGTGACACAGACTAATGCACTGATATATAGAGAGGAATCTTCTCAGAGGTTATTATTGTAATTATTGAGACTATTATTATTATTATTATTATTATTATTATAAATTTTATTATTATGGAGATGATTATTAATAATGGTAAAAATAATAATAATCATCTCAATAATAATAATAATAATCTCCATAATAATAATAATAATAATAATAATAATAATAATAGTCTCAATAATTACAATAATCTGAGAAGATCCCTCCCTATATACCAAGGCAGTATATAGTTCTTAGTTACCAAAATTCTCTACCTTGTTAATCACTGAGGTTATAGCTCAGTGGGTTAAGGCGCTGTGTTACTATTGTACATGGACACTGCAGGTTCTGGGTTCAAATCCCAATGAGGATAATTTTTTTTTTTTTTTTTTAAATGATGATTTTTATTATTTTAATATTGCTAAAATTTGGGGCGTGGCCAGGGAGTGATTGGGGGTGTGGCTTAGGGGGATCGCCGCGGCACGCTACGCGTGCCGCCATTTTGTCCCTCTTTCCTTTTCCCAAATGTTGGGAGGTATGTATACATGATAGTAGTATTAGTACTGTGCTGTACCCATATATACAGGATAGGAGTAATAGTACTGTGCTGTGTCCATATATACAGGATAGGAGTAGTAGTACTGTGCTGTACTCATACATACAGGATAGGAGTAGTAGTACTGTGCCCATACATACAGGATAGGAGTAGTAGTACTGTGCCCATATATACAGGATAGGAGTAGTAGTACTGTGCCCATATATACAGGATAGGAGTAGTAGTACTGTGCCCATATATACAGGATAGGAGTAGTAGTACTGTGCCCATATATACAGGATAGGAGTAGTAGTACTGTGCTGTGCCCATTTATACAGGATAGGAGTAGCAGTACTGTGCTGTGCCCATATATATAGGATAGGAGTAGTAGTGCTATGGCCATGTATATGGATGTATGAGTAGCAGACACATAACACATGCAGGCAGTTATTGCCATTGGGCTTAGTTCTATTTTAGTCCTGAGGAGGCAGAAAGATTTGGGACTGACAGGGGCCCTCCTAGGGCTGGTATAGCTGCGCCCTTTGCCCTGTGGCCCTGTGCACCTCTGATGTGTCTGGATAGTGTCCCTAATTGTTAGTTAGTAATATCAGGCAGTTATGGTAAATGGAAACACAATAAATGATAAACTTAAACCTATGAAGTCGTCTAATAGAATCATATGTGGATACGGGTGCAGTCAGGCCGGATACATGGAGATGGAAAAGGTCACCTGTGACGCTAAGGAGCTGTGACACGACCGCCATCTCGCCCCATCACACGTTTGTCACCTCTTTATGCAGGTAAACGAGTCTCCAGGCCCTACAGGCGCTGATGACAGGTCTCCAGAGATCCAAAACTCAGTCGAAAATATGTTTTTGCCAAAATGATTGTATGGTGGTAAACTGCTCGCATTAAGGGACCGTGACTGGCCCAGCTGGTGGCTGCAAAAGCTAAATGCCTGTCCCTTTAAGGGGGTTTGTAGACTAGGGAAATAAAGAAATCTACAAGTAGAACTGTGTAGGGAAAATTCATTCCGGTCAGACAATGCACTTTCAGGGTAAGTAAATGTGCCCCAATGTGTTGTTATGAGTACATATAAGAAACTGGTCTTCATGGGAATATCCCTTTAAAGTCTTAACAGTCCTCTTTATAAGGGGTCAACTGTCTAAAACCCAGAACAAAGTCAACAGGAGACTGTGGTGAAAATCAATTAAA
Organism: Engystomops pustulosus; assembly: GCF_040894005.1. Classification (NCBI taxonomy): domain Eukaryota; kingdom Metazoa; phylum Chordata; class Amphibia; order Anura; family Leptodactylidae; genus Engystomops; species Engystomops pustulosus. Next base: position 12,317,676 of record NC_092419.1, on the reverse strand, counting down.
AAAGCCAGGAGCGGAATAAGACAGTGTTCAGATTAGTGCAGGACAGAATGCAAACTAAGAACAAAATTACAGCCAGCAGCGCATCTTCTGATGTTCCTTACGGGCTGACGGTGACATTGAACCCTGAACAGACACAGATGGATTGGAGATTAATTCAATAGGATGGAGAAGGAGAGTGGATGAAGAAGTTTTGTATTCAAAGCAGTTCGTATTTTTTACACATTCAGATTGTGGCGTTTTGTCTTTTGTACAATGTCAGGCTTAGTCTTTCTTGAAGTACAGTCCTGAGATAAAAGACTTGTTCCCTGGATGTAATTTCATCTCTATAACTGACGTGAGGTCTCATGAGGAGGAGATCTTCCCTGTAATTAACCCGTCTTCCAGGTTGCTCTCCGCTCTCGTGCTACTCTCCGGTTACATGTGGCTTGCCCCTCTTAGATGCCTCCTCGATGGCTCGGCTTACACCGTGCAGCCCATGTTCTGTGGACGTTCTCAGCTACAATTTCTTCTCTATGTACGGTAATGGTATCCCGTCAATATTTTGCTTTCATCTTCCCCCCGTGTTGACGTCGATAAAATCTGTCCATAATGCACTTGGGCTTATGGCTTTGTTGCAAATGGAAAATATGAAAAATTCATTGGCTGTCAGTAAAATTATTGTTGGCCGCCAGCGATCTACGGTTATATTCAGCATTAGCCCCACGTGCATTAGGTTCCTCGATGGCAGTCTCTTTGAGTGCTGATGCTATTTCAACCTTTTGACCTCTCATTTGGTGACTGACTGTAGGTACTCCCATGTTCCCATGTTCCTCGCGCTCTTGTAACCTGTCATATTGCTTGTCTCAGCGTTGGCCTTGGCTTGACGTAACATAGAACCTCTGCTGGTCTCGGCTGACCTCTCAGCTCACTTCCCTTCTCTTTTCCAATTTGGTGTTTCATGTAACCTGTCTTCACTTTCTCGTGAGGATACTTTGAGAGTCACGACCTCACATTTCCCTTACAACAAAGACCAAAGGCTGTTGTGTTTAAAAGCCAATATCGTACATTTCCACTGTTTATTGGATAAGAGTCAATATGTTAGCTGCACCAGGAATGTTTGGCCTTAGTTTTCCTTCCATTTGGTCCTTCTGCATCTTGAAGAGTAGGCTCTTAGGAGCCTGTGATGTTTTAACCTACTGACCTCTTATTATAGCTACTTTCATGTTCCTTAAGCTCCTGTAACTTGTTACTTTGCTTATTTTTATGCTTCTCTGTGTCGTGACCAGAGGTGGCCATACATCTCAGATAGCTGTTGCCTGTGACATCCATTCCACATGACCTTCCCCACATGAAGTAAACCCTAAGAAGTCCTCTGGCAGAAGCCCTTCAAGAGTCATTGAAATTTATCACGCTCTAATCTACTTTCCCCTAATATCAGCCGTGCAGGAAGAGTCAGGACACCTCCATACACCATAGATGGATCCCAAATCCCATCAAACCATAACCTTTAGAACCTATGACAGTCTTTGACCTTTAAGATGAATACCCTTCTTTCTTTCTCCTGACCTTCAAGTTTATTACCTTTCCCTCTTCCACCTTAGACCTTCACTTCATCTGTCTAAAGCTGGCAAGATATAATATATACAGTGATTACAGATCAAGTAGTTGGAGATCTAAACTATGGCCATCTCCACGGTTGTCAAAGTCTCAAAAGATCTCATTAGTTTTAGCTAAATCGTCCAGTTTTTTTCACTTATGTATCTTGGTTTGGTCAGATGGCATCTATGAGGTACTGAACTTAAGGTGGACATACGTGAAAGATGACTATACACAATAGTATCTGTGGGTCAAATGCTAAGGAAGTCAACAGCTAATTCTCCCGACCCTCTCCATTCACATTTGTGCTCACTTTGACTGTTTTCTTCCAATAACTAGAGGAGAATAAGTTGTTGGAGATCTTCCTATTAAAGAATTGGGAAGGCTCCATCCATTCAAGAAAAAGTAGCCTGACCCAGTTGGAAGTAGAAGGTTTGGCCTACTTTTTCTTCTGTGGCTGACTGATGGCTTTTGCTACTAAGTTTCAATAAGTTGTCAATGGGGAGATGAAAATCAACTAATCATTTCTGGTGGTGGTTCATCTCTTGGAGTCCACTATGCCCAAGCCTTCTCTTCTCTGAAGTCTACTGATTCACATTAGATGTTCTGGTCATGTGATCCTTCTGAACTATCAAGCTTGGCCAACGTTCATCCAAGATACATGGGGACACCATGGCTTGTCTCCAGAACAAAGGTGGATGGAAGGACATAGAAGATCTTGGACCTCCTTGATATACAATATAGGACCTTATCATTTCGATATTCTACTGTCTTCAGTTCTCCTCCGTCCAGGTTCTCATTATTTCAGGGAAAATAGAGGGTAATGTCCAGTACTACCTTCACCAGTCATAGCGGTACATTTACTAAGGCTCCGAACACCGCACTTTCGTCTGGTTTCCCTAATATTTCCTTTTGCACCGAGTTGCTCCGGGATTTTGGTGCATCGGTGCAGGCTCGCATGCGGCAGAAATCGGGGGCTGTGGTCGTCGGACAACCTGATGGATTCGGAAAAACCATGGAATTTTAAAAATGGAATGTGTCGCAAGATCAAGCACTTACATGCACCGGGAAGAAGATGGTGAACTCCGGCGGACCTCGGCGCAGCATCGGCACATGCAGGAAATTGGCCGCGCGGAACTTAGTGAATCGCACCGGAACCGAATCCGCATCGGACAATGCACCGCGGGATTGCGACAGGACCGGGTAAGTAAATCTGCCCCATAGAGTCTACCACACTATTTGCTGATGCGGTCTATCACCAGGTCCGTCCTTCTTCGAGTGTCTCTTCTTGCACGTAGTCTGATGGATTAGACTGAGAATCTACAAGAACCTCTCTATCAAGCTCCCACCTTCTCAGGTATTTTTATAGTAAATCCAGGCCGAAAAAGTAATTAGTTTTCACATAACCCTGCAAATACCTCACATTTCATTCCATGCTCCCTGGTAGCCGCGTAAGAGATTACAACGGATTTAACCCCCTCAGGGACACTGCAGGTTTTATGTAGCAGGACAGCTTGAGGCTGTGTAAGTGTGAAATGACAATTGGCCATTTATTAATGAGGCACAGGGGACGCCGGTGCTGCCATGTTTGGAGTAATCCTTGCCGCCTCTTCACTGCCTGTGTCTTATTCAGGTCTCTCTCAATCTGGCAGGTCTACACCTCTCAGGACAAAGGTTTACAGATTGTACCAGATCCAACACTTATATTTTAATGCCATTTACTGCGGTGCCTTCTGCATACATAATCACTGCTCACAGACAGCCGGGTGCATCCATGGACAAGCAATATCTGGAAACTTCCTGAAAATTGCACTGAAAAATACTGTAGAAATAGGTATATGAGGGACAGACATAGGGTCTAGTGGCCTTCTTCCACTGGCGAACCAATGGTAGGGACCAAGCATGATACATAGTGGCAGTTTTCAGGTCGTTCTTAGCATTGGGACCACAGAATCTACATCTTTGTGCATGGTCCACATGCACCAGCTGTACCAGGACTTATAGCTTTAAAGGGAAGCTACCACCATGATTCTACCTATAAAGATAGGACGGGTGGTAGGTGGATGTATGGGACATGAGGATAGCTAATCCTCACATCGCCGCTATCTTTTTGAAATCTTTATTGTAAATTTTGTAAAGCGGCTATTGGGGCGTGGTGAAACCGGACATGAGGCTACACGTCGCGGCTACTCGACGGCCCAGTAGCCTCTTTGCTGATCCTACCCTGAGATCTTTGGCGTGCATCTCCACGTAGCTGCGTGCCCTCATCCGAGAAGCTGGAGTTCTGCGCATGTGCAGTAGCTCCGGCTTCAGAGAAGTGGCCACGCAGCCATGGTCCTGCGGTCTGCGCATGTGCAGAACGCCAGCTTCTCGGACGAAGGCGTGCAGCTACAAGCCGAAGATCTCAGGGTAGGAGGAGCAAAGAGGCTACTGGGGCGTGGAGTAGCAGTGACGTGTAACCTTATATCCGGCTACTCCACACCCCAGTAGCCGCTTAACAAAATTTACATATTAGGGCAGTAAAGATTTTAAAAAGATGACATGAGGATTAGCTCTAAAAAGGTCTATCCTCACGTCCCATACATTCACCAACCACCCGTTCTACCTTTATAGGGAGGATCGTGGTGGTATGTTCCGTTTAATGTATTGCTTATAGTGTTCAATTGGAGAATAGATGCCCCAAGTCTTCTGGGCCTAGGTGGTGGTCCCTCTACTAGTCCACCATAGTCAATCATTTTTAGGACCTATTCTATATATACCTAAACTGCTTGACCCACAACAACATATGAACCAGGCACCCAACAATAATGTATTGTTTCCCACATACTGTATGAGTTAGAGATGCCCAACGGGTGCCCTAAGGTTCGTAACCAGTGTGAGGGTCCACCAAATATTTTTTTTTTACCTATCGGCGGAGGCCTGACTGAACCCAATGCAAAATCTTAAAGCTCATGGGTCCGGATGGTACAACACCCTCTGGACTCCCTCCATATCCTCAATCTATTCATGTGAACTATATAGCGGTAATATTGATGTATATATCAAAGCAGTAAATATAGCAGTATCATTTACAAGATGATTTGGCGGTTCTGGTATCGTGTACTGTTCTATTCATGTACTATTGAAGTCATACAACTAAGGGGAACTACATTGCGGTATTATTTATGTGCTACATATAGCAGTAGTATTTTGTTTTACAGTAAAAAGTTTTTGGGGCAAAAGCTATTAACGACCCATCCGGAGCGTCACCCATGACATCAATAGGTTCTGCCTGAAAACTTCTTTAAGCGCTATTATTTATCTGCACAAAATTGCAGTAAATTGATTGAAGTTTTATCCATGCGTGCAGTATGGGATTTTCTCATGAAACAAGTTAGGCCTTATATACAGGATAGGGCCTAACTTGCTGATTGGTGGGGGTCTCTGTGATGGGACCCCCACAGATCACTAGAACGAGAGGTCTGAGATTGCTCTCGTGATCTGTGTGGGTCTCATCACCGAGACCCCCTACTGATCAGATAGTTAGGCTTAACCTGTTTCTTGGGAAAACCCCTTTAACTAATATATAGCAGTATCACTTCAGTGTATGATATTGTGGCACTACTTATGTTTGACCTTTTAATGTCTAGTAAAACGCTATTATTTATGTGTACAGTCTGGCAGTACAATGAAAGGAAATCTACCACCAGGATGAAAGATTATAAACCAAGAAAATACTGACAGGTGTGTGCCTCCTGCGGCAAGATTCAGACTTCTTTTAGCTTCTTATGTCCTTGTTTTTTATTTTTTAAAGGCTTTAAAAAGTATGCAAATGAGTCTGAAGGGCTTCGGGTTCCATAGCTGTTAATTGAGCCTGGAGCCCCTCAGGTTTATTTGCATAATGTTTCGAGCCTTCTTTTGTAAAACAAGGGCATAAAACTAAAAGAAGAGTATAAAAGAAGTATTATTTATTGTGTATAGTCTGGCAATACTTATACTTAAATACCGGCACTTATTTTGTACATTATAGAACTATTATTTATGTGTACAGTCAGTACATTTGTATAGTGTAGAGTTAATAGATATGTGTCCAGTACTACTATTTCTCAGATCTTCTGGTGCAGCAGTGTTATATATGTGCTATAGCAGTACTATATAGCAGTATAGCAGTACTATTCATGAATGGGGGGCATTGTCATGGGCGCACCCGTGCTCCTCCGTGTGACCCTAACCCAGTCACGGCTCTCACCTCTCCACTATCCAGGCCGATGCACTTCCCTGCCTCCTAGGGCGCACACGTGCCGGCCTCCGGAGATTTAGAGGGTCAGCGTGCCGATAATTGGCGCTGGCCGGCTGACAATTCTGATAAATTCTCAGCCCCTTCCTGTCTTCCCTGCCGGATCTTTGTGCCTTACAGCCTTAGAAAAAGCTTATGTCCGTGACCTCTGCGCTGAGAGTGATCTCCCGTTGCGACCCCGGACCTGTTCCCTTTTACGCTCCTCCGCTGCCAGCCTTGACCTTCTGCTCTGCCTCTGACCCTGAACCTTTGCCGCCTGTCTTAACCTCCTGCCTTTCCCCGACCATGAATTTGTCTGACGATTCTGTACCTCGCCTTTGCTGCCACTGCGGACACCTGTGGAACGACCTGGCTGGTGCGACGCCGCAGCAAGTCCAACCTGTTTGTGGCGGCTCTGGTGAACACTGGCCACTTAGACTCTGGTCCCAGTTGTTGGCTTACGGCATCGTCTGCGGTGCTCCAGTGGGTCCACTTCATTTATTTAAGGATTTTCTTTTATTATTCTCTTTGAGACCTGTGTGTGACTTTTAAATAAAAAGTCACAAAATCCCCAGAGACTCAGCTGCCTGACATATCAACCTCTAAAGATAAACAAGTCTAAAAAAACAAGAAAAGACCCAAAGATAAATGACGCTCAATGGGGCAGATTTACTTACCCGGTCCTGTCGCGATCCAGCGGCGCGTTCTCCAACGAGGATTTAGGTCTGCCAGGATTCACTAAGGTCGTGCGCTCGATATCTAGCAGGTGTCGCTGCTGCGCCGAGGTCCGCCGGAGTTCACCTGCTTCTTCCTGGTGCATGTAAGTGCTTGATTTTGCGACACACTTCGTTTTTTAAATTCCGCAGTTTTTCCGAATCCGATGGGTTTTTCATTGGCCACGCCCCCCGCTATTTCTGTTGCGTGAAAGCAGACGCCGATGTGGCATAATCCAATCGCGTGTGCTAAAATCCCGGTGGAATTTGGCGCAAAACGGAAAAATCGGGAAACCCAACGAAAGTGCGGCCGCGGAGCCCTTAGTAAATGAGCCCCAATGTTTTACATCACATTTCAAATAAATAAATGGATGCTTCTGGTTCTGACTGTATGGGGGCACTTACCATAATTTTGCGGACTATAAAGCGCACCATCAATAAATGCCTGCTAAAACGTCTAGGTTCATATATAAGGCGCACCGGATTATAAGGAGGAATGACCAGCAGGTGGCAGACCTGTGCACAGGTCAAGGCAGCTGTTGTCTGTAAGTACGGTTCATATATAAGGCGCACTGGACTATAATATATGAATATATATGACGCACTGGATTATAAACGCACCGGATTATAAGGATGAATGACCAGCAGGTGGCAGACCTGTGCACAGTACAAGGCAGCTATTGTCTGTAAGTACGGCTCATATATAAGGCGCACTGGACTATAAGGCGCACCTGATTATAAGGATGAATGACCAGCAGGTGGCAGACCTGTGCACAGTACAAGGCAGCTATTGTCTGTAAGTACGGTTCATATATAAGGCGCACTGGACTATAAGGCGCACCATGAATATATATGACGCACTGGATTATAAACGCACCTGATTATAAGGATGAATGACCAGCAGGTGGCAGACCTGTGCACAGTACAAGGCAGCTGTTGTCTGTAAGTACGGTTCATATATAAGGCGCAATGGACTATAAGGCGCACCTTTGATTTCTGAGAAAATCAGAGGATTTTTTGTGCGCCTTATATTCTGAAAAATACAGAATGGGGGGGGGGGAGGTGTCATAAAAATCCTTTAATAACAACTTCACCAGATCATAAGAAATGAAGGCATCCGAAACTATATCGTGTGTCTTCAGGACTGGACGCTTTATATGTGAAGGAGCTTCTGTTATTATGAGGATTATCGTCAATTAAAGGGGTTTAGGGTCCTAGGGCTGTACTTGGATTTAGCTGTCAGGTCGTATGATTTCTGTATTAACCCCCGGAGGAGATGTCTTAGCGCAGGACATATAGGTGCGAGGCTCGGTCAGCTGTACATCGGAGCTTCATGGCTGTTTAGATGTTCTCCTTGTGTCAGTCTTTCCCCTGGGATTATCTTCTCTGAGACTGAGTGTTAACCTATATGGAAATGGCTGTGCACAAAAATGGATACAAGTGTCATATACGACTAATATCACTGCTCTTCGCCTCCAGCTTTTTACAGGCAGAGGAGTATTTCACCTCCTTTTACTAAATATTCGCTTTATTTAGATCAGAACAACTTGCAGAATTTGTATTCAAGGTCAAATGAGTCTGAGTACTGTTACTACCCCATTGTATAATGCTATCAGGTGGCAAATCTATTATGGGGGCAGACCACAGGTACAGGGAGCTGCTTCCTGCTAGAGGAACCCCCACCAGAGGGTATTCAAGGAGATAAGTTTCCAGGTAAGTGACCCAGAAGATTGACAGACATCAAAGGAGGCTTTGCCTTGTTCCTGCCCCATCTGTTCGGTAAGCTGTCCCCTTACTAAGAGGCAGATCCATAACCACCAAGCAACATACTTGTAAGAGTATAATCATTTTGCAAGTTGCCTCTAGTAATAGTGAAACCATTGTGCAAGTCGCCTCTATTAAAAGGCTAACCATCGTACAGGTTGCCTCTTGTAAGAATGTAACCCTCATACAAATTGCCTCTAGTAAGAATTTAACCATCATGCAAGTTGCCTCTAGCTAGAGTGTAACTATTATTGCAAGTTGCCTTTAGTAAGAGTGGAACCATCATGCAGGTTGCTTCTTGTAAGACAGTAACCATCATACATGTTTTCTCTAGTAAGACAGTAACCATCATACAAGTTTTCTCTAGTAAGACAGTAACCATCATACAAGTTGCCTCTTGTACAAGTGTAACCATAATACAAGTTGCCTTTAGTAAGAGTGGAACCATCATGCAGGTTGCTTCTTATAAGAGTGTTACTATCATACAAGTGACCTCTTGTACGAGTGTAACCATTATACAAGTTGCCTCTAGTAAAAGTATAATTATCATACTAGTTGCCTCTAGTAATAATGTAACCCTCATGCAAAATACACGGGCAAACACATACTTGTGGTTATGTCATACTGTATTGTGCTGTATCGTATGTGTCCTGTACATATGTAACTATATAACTATGTTAGTGTGCAACTAAGAAATCAGTAACCAAGGAACGAGAAACATGTAAGAATGAAGCACCTCCTGTAGTGTATGTATGTAACTGTAACGTTAAGTCTGTCTCTAAGTGTGTAACAATTGCTGGGACATTATGTACAAAATAATCCCACCCGGGGATCAATAAAGTTGTATTGTATCTTATCATAAGCATCATACAAGTTGCCTCTAGCAAGAGCGTTACCATCATACAAGTTGCCTGTAGTAAGAGAGTTACCACCATACAAGTTGCCTCTAGTAAGAGAGTTACCATCATACAAGTTGCCTGTAGTAAGACAGTAACCATCAAACAAGTTGCCTCTAGTAAGAGAGTTACCATCATACAAGTTGCCTGGAGCAAGAGAGTTACCATCATACAAGTTGCCTGGAGCAAGAGAGTTACCATCATACAAGTTGCCTGTAGTAAGAGAGTTACCACCATACAAGTTGCCTCTAGTAAGAGAGTTACCATCATACAAGTTGCCTGTAGTAAGAGAGTTACCATCATACAAGTTGCCTCTAGTAAGAGAGTTACCATCATACAAGTTGCCTCTAGTAAGAGAGTTACCATCATACAAGTTGCCTCTAGTAAGAGAGTTACCATCATACAAGTTGCCTCTAGTAAGAGAGTTACCATCATACAAGTTGCCTCTAGTAAGAGAGTTACCATCATACAAGTTGCCTGTAGTAAGAGAGTTACCATCATACAAGTTGCCTGGAGCAAGAGAGTTACCATCATACAAGTTGCCTCTAGTAAGAGAGTTTACCATCATACAAGTTGCCTCTAGTAAGAGAGTTACCATCATACAAGTTGCCTGTAGTAAGAGAGTTACCATCATACAAGTTGCCTGTAGTAAGAGAGTTACCATCATACAAGTTGCCTCTAGTAAGAGAGTTACCATCATACAAGTTGCCTCTAGTAAGAGAGTTACCATCATACAAGTTGCCTCTAGTAAGAGAGTTACCATCATACAAGTTGCCTCTAGTAAGAGAGTTACCATCATACAAGTTGCCTGTAGTAAGAGAGTTACCATCATACACGTTGCCTGTAGTAAGAGAGTTACCATCATACAAGTTGCCTGTAGTAAGAGAGTTACCATCATACAAGTTGCCTGTAGTAAGAGAGTTACCATCATACAAGTTGCCTGTTCACAAGTAAATTCCATTGAGGTTAATGGATCACAGGACGAGTGGATTGGGCATAAACGTTTTTAATAGGAAAACCCCTTTAAGACTTTTATAAAAGGCTCAGAGGCGCCAAATCATTTATAATAACCGAGATGATGAAAATTTCTTGAGCCTAGCGTAAATTTCTAAAGGTTTGGGGTCAGGTCAGGCCTGATGGTTGCCCTTTGGATATGCCGCACGCTTGGATAGGTCATGATAGCGCCAGTAAGTCCCCAGGCAGGGAAGGCAGAGGTGCACATAGTGTAACCTACATCTCTGCTTGTGCTTCTGCCTCTAAACTCAGCAGCCTAAAAATAACGTCCCCTCGTCTGGAGAGCGAGGCAGAACACCATGGATCCAGCCATTATGTGCTGCCCTCAGATGGATCTTTGATAATCAATATTTTCCTCACATCAGACTCCAAAACAGGCAGCGGGGACGGGGACCTGGCGTTCTGTTCTGTCTTGTTACCAGGGGTTGTAGTGTGGGCTCAGCCGGGGTTACCTAGGGATCCAGACAACCTGCTAGAATCCCCCTGGAAAATTCTAGATATAAATTAAGATTGCGGTGCTCCATGGGCGGGGCTTATAATCCAGTGCAGAATCATTTTGCATCCGAATTTTGTCAAGGACAGTGAGGCCGCACATAGAAACTTACCTGATGTTGTTATGTGACAGAACACTATGGGGGACATAGTTTTTTAGACAGTTTTTGCAGTTTTTTAGCACAATTTTTTTGCGCAGTTATTGAATTTGTCTCTTATTTGGGACTTTTTTGAGTGCAAGCAAAAATCCGGCACTTAGTGGTTTAGCATGTCTGCTCCTTATCTGAAATAGTGAATGGCTGTTCTGCAGATGTTTGCACGCCATCTATCAGTTTGCGCCTAAAAAGTCTATTTCATTTCATCTATCTGCAACATCCCCCACCGGGGCTGAGCCTTTTCTTGGGGCCTGGAGGCAGCCGGGGCCCAGAATACCGGAGTGGCTGGCAGCTGTGGTCTTGGGCACGCTGATGTCACGGTTCTTGGTATGGGGACCGGAGGGCTGTCCTACAGCCTCACAGGTCTCCAGCAGGTGGTGTGTGCAGGAAATATGGAGGGAGAGGCTGAAGTACTGGTTCTCCCTGGGGCAACCCCTGAGTGTCTGTAGGATGAGTCCCTGGGTAATGGATGGGGGAGCCCGTGGTGGTGACAGCCATATCCAGTTATCAGACGGAGGCAACGTTGTGCAAAAGAACTCACAATTCTTTATTGAACAACAGCAAACAACGGGGCTAAACGGTGTCACAGCAGATTCGGATTACTGGAGTGGTCATGGAGAGGGGTCCTCAGGAACAGGGCACCCGCCTGTTAGGAGGTGCAGGCTGGGATGGAGCTGTGTCCAACCTATGGAAGCTGCAGATCTATCTATCTATCTATCTATCTATCTATCTCCTACCTATCTATTATATATCTATTCATGTTATGTCTATCAATCTTGTATTTATATCTCGCTATCTATATATCTTGCTCTATCTTGCTTGGGGTATGTTTTTTAGTTAAAGGAAGTAAATTTGCCTTCTTCCTATCCCCATATCTATCTATCTATCTATCTATCTCCTATCTATCTATCTATCTCATATCTATCTATCTATCTCCTATCTATCTATCTATCTCCTATCTATCTATCTATCTATCTATCTATCTATCTCATATCTATCTATCTATCTATTTATCTATCTATCTATCTATCTATCTCATATCTATCTATCTCATATCTATCTATCTATCTCCTATCTATCTATCTATCTATCTATCTATCTATCTATCTCATATCTATCTATCTATCTCATATCTATCTATCTCATATCTATCTATCTCATATCTATCTATCTCCTACCTATCTATCTATCTATCTCCTATCTATCTATCTATCTATCTATCTCATATCTATCTATCTATCTATCTATCTATCTATCTATCTATCTCATATCTATCTATCTATCTATCTCATATCTATCTATCTCATATCTATCTATCTCATATCTATCTATCACCTATCTATCTATCTCCTACCTATCTATCTATCTATCTCCTATCTATCTATCTATCTATCTATCTATCTATCTCATATCTATCTATCTATCTATCTATCTATCTATCTATCTATCTATCTATCTCATATCTATCTATCTATCTATCTCATATCTATCTATCTCATATCTATCTATCTCCTACCTATCTATCTATCTATCTATCTCCTATCTATCTATCTATCTATCTATCTATCTATCTCATATCTATCTATCTATCTATCTATCTATCTATCTATCTCATATCTATCTATCTATCTATCTCATATCTATCTATCTCATATCTATCTATCTCATATCTATCTATCACCTATCTATTATATATCTATTCATGTAATGTCTATCAATCTCGCATTTATATCTCGCTATCTATATATCTTGCTCTATCTTACTTGGGGTATGTTTTTTAGTTAAAGGAAGTAAATTTGCCTTCTTCCTATCCCCATATCAGGTAATACTGGTGAGTAAGACATTTTTGGGTGTCTTTAGGCTGAGATGTGTTACTGTCCTCATAGTTTCCATATGCCACCTAGGTGGGAGGAAGGTAGGGGGTCTGTCACCTTTGGGTCCAGGAGCCTTAGGGGCCCTATAAGGTGTCTCTTCGGTGTAACAATAACATAACATTGGGCTGGGGCTGGTGTCTCGCTGTTACCCCCTGGACAAGGGTCTATCTGTATGTAATTCCCTCCTCGTAGCCGGACATCACAGTAATCCGTTGTCTTACAGTAAAATCCTCTCCGGGCGTCAGACATGGAGGTCGCGGGTCAATACTAATGATTTTCAGATGCAGCCGGAGTATTTGCTGTAGCAGGCAGTACTGTACAAATGTCTTTGTATCTCATCTGAAATGTATTGTTGGGTAAGCAGCTTCTGCCTCCTGAACCGGCGCTTACCGTGTTCCTGCAAATGTGTTTATTTTCCAGTCTAGTGATTTCTATAAGGACTGTGAATTTATACTGAAAACCTCATGTATATGGCCATATTATGTGCATGGCACCAGGTAGCACTGTATGTATTGTGTCACCCCCAGAAGTCTAGTGCGGGGGGGGGGAGGGGTGGGTCTCGTACTTTGTTTTAGGGACCTCAACTTCTACTTAAATATACTGCCGTACCTGAATATTACAGTATTCCAATAATACTACCAAACTGTACCCACTTATTGCAATATTCTCGTTATATCCCTGCTCATGTGATGTCACACAGGTGCACAACTCGTTATATATCCCTGGTCATGTGATGTCACACATGTGCACAGATTATTATATCCCTGGTCATGTGATGTCACACAGGTGCACGGCTCGTTATATATCCCTGGTCATGTGATGTCACACAGGAGCACAGCTCATTATATCCCTGGACATGTGATGTCACACAGTTGCAGGGCTCGTTATATCCAAGGTCATGTGATGTCACACAGGTGCACGGCTCGTTATATATCCCTGGTCATGTGATATCACACAGGTGCGCGGCTCATTATATCCCTGGTCATGTGATATCACACAGGTGCACGGCTCTTTAGATCCCTGGTCATGTGATGTCACACAGGTGCACGGCTCGTTATATCCCTGGTCATGTGATATCACACAGGGGCACGGCTCATTATATCCTTGGTCATGTGATGTCTCACAGGTGTGCAACATGTTATATTCCAGATCATGTGATGTCACACAGGTGCATGCCTCATTTTAACACACAACTCTGATTCGTTTTCTGGTATATAACGAGCCCTGCAGCTGTGTGACATCACATGACCTGGAATATAACAAGCTGTGCACATGTGCGGCATCACATGACCAAACAGGGAGGAATTGATACAGAAAGTAAATTGAAAAAATATATAACTTTTCATTACACAAACTTTATCAATTATTTGATGAATGCGCACAACCCCTTTAATTTCTGTTTTATATTTCCAATCTGCATTTACACTTGGGAATGCCACTGCTGAAATTGGCAGAAGTGATGATGTCATCAGTGTGCGCCTGCATCATAAGTCACTTCCAAAAAATGACAGACACTTCTTGCTGGGTGGAAAATTAGGTCACAGCTTTATTTTTTTATACATTAATCCTTAATATCCAAAAATCAGGCACTTGGTATAGAATCACATATTTTTGTGCTCTGGAACTCCCAGCTAGCAAGTCGGCCAACCGAGAAACCACCATCTTACATCTTCCACCATTCCGCCTGCTGTGACTGGAAATTAACTATAAAGTAGAAGGATAAAACGTTACAAAAAAGCATAACATCTCAATAACATAGGGAGGGAGGGACCGCTTGAGTATCGCCTAAAAGAGGGAGAGTCATCAGCCATATAAACCCCCAAGTCCTGTAGGAGGGGAGGACATCATTAGGGAACCAGGGAGGGGGGAGAACACATTTTAAAGCCACAGATCACCAACCCTATGAAAGTGCAATAGTACCCAAACTTTTAATCCTTTTGCATCTGATAACGTCAGCCCCCAGTCTAGGGGTACCTTCCTTAAACAGTCAGGTGTACCCCACAAAACTTTACACTGTCTGAAGTTTTACATGGTCAAACTGCTGACAGATTCCCTTTTACAGGGAATATATATGTTTTTCCAGCTGTGTCAGTCAACTACTCCTGGCATACCGCCTCATCCTGCTAGGAGTTGTAGTATTCCATGAGCCAGAGAGGGCCTCTAGATAGAGATACTGGGGCAGATTTACGGTGCGTTGTCCGACGAGGATTCGGGTCAGGCGCGATTCACTAACATCGTGCGTCCGAATTCCTTCCTGTGTCGCTGCTGCGCCGAGGTCCGCCGGAGTTCACCTTCTTCTTCCTGGTGCATGTGAGTGCTTGATGTTGCGACACAAATCCTTTTTTAAATTCCGTGGTTTGTCCGAATCCGTCGGGTTTTCCGGCGTGAACGCCCCCGATTTCTGTCACGTGCAAGCTGGCGCCGATGTGCCAAAATCCGATCGCGTGCGAAAAAAACCGCAGGCAATTTGGCGCAAAACGGAAATATTTGGGAATCCCATACGAATGTGCGCGATTCGGACCCTTAGTAAATGAGCCCCACTGTAATGCATTGCAGCCTCTTCATAGGGTACGGAGACACCATATGGCGGCACATTTGTCCCGTAATAACAGACGTCTTTGGGGCAGATTTACTTACCCGGTCCATTCGCGATCCAGCGGCGCGTTCTCTGCGGTGGATTCTGGTCCGGACGGGATTCACTAAGGTAGTTCCTCCGCTGCGCTGAAGTTCCCCGGAGGCGCGCTGGAATGCCCTGAAATTCACCGGCCTATACCTGGTGAAGGTAAGTGTAATTTTCGCGACACATTTTTTTTCTTAAATGCAGCGGTTTTTCCGAATCCGTCGGGTTTTCGTTCGGCCACGCCCCCCGATTTCCGTTGCGTGCATGCCAGCGCCGATGCGCCACAATCCGATCGCGTGCGCCAAAATCCCGGGGCAATTCAGGTACAATCGGCGCAAATCGGAAATATTTGGGTAACACATCGGGAAAACGCGAATCGGGCCCTTAGTAAATGACCCCCTTTGTGACCCGCCATACATGCCCGTGCTTGAATTATTGATAGGTTAACCTTCCATTTATCTGGGTCAGTCCCCTCGGAATATTTTCAGGTCTCTTTTATTTATGCGCCGTCTCTATGGGGGGGTAATTATAGGGACGCTCAGCCTCACTACTGCCTTGACTGCTGAAATCACCATCAAAGCGGCAGCTTGACAGGTCATCGGCGGTGGCGGCGTGCGCGCACCTGCTCCTGCAATAGGGATCTGCGTGTTATTAACTGGCTCACGTGTGTGAGATATGGAGTAATTGCAGAGTCGGGGAAGGTTCCCAAGATAAAGTGGGTTAAAATGAGCAGTTAAAATGCATTAAAACCTCCCCGTGGACTGATAACTCCCAAAGAGGAGTCGCACGTCCCCCGTCCCTGGAGGGGCTGTATATCAGCGCAGATACAGGAGGCGACCTTTTAACATAATGAAATACAACGCTAGGTCTAAAAAAGACATCTGCTAACATATTCTCCTCCAGCGGAGCTGATAATGAAACGAAACAGACGCTCCGCAAAGTGACTAATGATGGATCAGTCGGGCTAATGGACCCAGCGCCGAGCATCCATCCTGAGCGCTGCCCGCTAGCACCAGGCTCCACAAGAAGGGCCTTATTTATAGCGTCATATACCGAGGAGTACAAGCAGGAAATCTGATGAGATTGGGAAAAATTATCAGGAAACTTACAGTATTTTATGCTTTACTTAGTTTAGTTTTGGTCTAAAGAGGTCGTATTATCCCCAAATCCGTAGAACAGCGGTCTGATCGGTGGGGATCCGACTTCTGGACTGGGGTCCAATTTTCACAAATCAATGGAGCGGCAGGTCGACGATATCTACTAACAATCCATTCAATACTATGGGAACATCAGAAATTGCTGAGCACAGCGCTCCAGTATTTCTGGCTCTCTTATAGACAGTGATTAGGATTGCTTATGCTCTCTATGGGGAGGTCAGAAATAGCTGAACGCAGCGATCAGGTATCTCTGATGCTTTCATTGACAGTGAATGGGAGTGCTGATGCTCCTGTTGTATTGAATGGCGTGGCAGTAGGCATGCTCGACCTGCTGCTCCATCAATTGTCATGATCATTGGGGAAAACCATCAATCAAACTGTTATCACCTAGTTTGACACAACTTGACATAACCTTTTTAAGCGCCTGGAAAAGTACACAAAGAGGAGATGTGTCATTGGCGCATCATACATGTGTCCAAGCCAAGATAAGCCCCCCCCTTCCCGTGTTTAATGGCTCATTAAAATCATATAATACCTATATTATACGATATTATACAACACGTCATGCTTTTCATCTTCCTTTTAGGATGGGTTTTTGCCTCCCCAAATACTGACCCATCAAGAGGAAAACTGATAAAGATTTCCTTCCTTCCGCACCATATGCTGTATACAGTCATTTAATTTAACCCTTAGGCGTCTTTCACAGCACTACACGCTCCCCCGGACGTGGGCGCACGCCTGAGAGGAGGAGGGGTGAGCACGGGAAAAGATAGAACATGCTCATTCTTTTTCCCATGCACGGTACTGTGACACACAGGTGGGCGCCATAACAGTCTATGGGGACGTATATCTGACTGAAAATTTGCGGCCGGATATACGTCCCCTCACCTTATGGGGAGATTTATCAGCAGTGTCTGAGGTAAAAGTGTTGTAGTTGCCCATGAAAACCAATCAGAGCTCAGCTGTCATGTTATAAACAGCTGTGGGAGAATGAAAGCTGAGCTCTGATTGGTTGTCATGGGCAACAAGAACACTTCTGCTCTCAGCAGAGCCGGCGTCAGCACCCGGCTGACCTGGGCAAGTGCCGGGGCCCCAGAGCTCCACAGGGGCTCACAACGACGATCCATGAGAAACAACAGCTCTATTACGTGCCCCCGGGCCGTTCCACTACCTACTACTGATTGCTTAGGAGGTGAGCGCGGAGGTAGAGGGACAGTCCCGGGGGCAAAGTATGATCCCATCCACTCCCGGCCTGTCCCTTGACTGCTCCTGAAGGATCTTGAACATTCTGCCTGCCCACTTCACATGTGACATGGCGCATCCCGTGCCTCTATTCCGACCCGGCCAGCTGCCTCTCGTCCGGCTTGGTCTGCGCGCCTCTCCTCCATGGCATGGTGCATCCCACGCCTCTTGTCCGGCCCAACCTGCGCGCTTCTCCTCCATCCCGGCCGGCGCACCTCTCTTCAGGCCAGTCTCCTCTCGTCCAGCCCAGCCTGCGAGCTTCTCCTCTGTCCCGGCCTCCCCGGCGGACCCGTCATGTCTGCCCTTAACCGATCCGCGTGACTCACAGGCCTGTCCGCCTTCACCTAAGCGGTCTCCTACTGGGGTGAGTATAATTGCTACAAATGTAAATGTTGTTTGTTTGCTGTATATGTGTTTATGCGTATTTCTGCTGTATATGTGTTTGTGTGTGTATCTGCTGTATATCTGTGCGGATGTGCTGTGTATACTGGATGTGTGTATATCTGTGCGTATGTGTTGTATATACTAGATGTGTGTGTGTATATATGTTGTATATCTGTGTGTATGTGTTGTGTATACTGGATGCGTGTGTATATATGCTGTATATCTGTGCATATGTGCTCTATATACTGGATGCATGTGTTTATATGCTGTATATCTGTGTGTATGTATTGTATATACTGGATGTGTGTGTATATATGCTGTATATCTGTGTGTATATGTTGTGTATACTGGATGCGTGTGTATATCTGTGCGTATATGTTGTATATACTGGATGCGTGTGTATATCTGTGCGTATGTGCTGTGTATACTGGATGTGTGTATATCTGTGCGTATATGTTGTATATACTGGTTGCGTGTGTATATCTGTGCGTATATGTTGTGTATACTGGATGCGTGTGTATATCTGCTTATGTGCTGTGTGTGTATATATTGGATGTGTGTGTGTATGCTGTATATACTGGATACGTGTGTATGTATGTTGTAAATTTGTGTATATACTATATGTATGTAAAAATGCTTGTGATTTTGTAAAAACATGCATCCATCCCCTTCTATGGTCTGCTATGGAGCCAAGCCTCTGCTGGTTACGCCCCTGATCAGAAAATGTAATTACATCAGCAACGGCATCCTGGTTGCCTATGTAATTGAAATATATGATTTTGTCTGCGTTCAGGTGGTAAGGCCATGTCACCACATGAGTTCACTGTTAAGGGGCCCACTGAGGCTCTATCGCCCAGGGGCCCACTGAAACCTGGAGCCGGCCCTGGCTCTCAGACACTTCTGATAAACAAGGCCTTGATCGTCAACGAGTGAGTTTGATGCTTTCAGCTCACATTAAACTCTCGGCCTGTGCTTGCTGGAACAGACACGAGTTTGATGCCAGTTGGATGCGTCAAACTCGCTCATGGGCAATAGGCCTAAATGTCAGTGTTGACCCATTGGGGTAGATTTACTTACCCGGACCATTCGCGATCCAGCGGTGCGTTCTTTGCGGTGGATTCGGGTCTTCCGGCGATTCACTAAGGCAGTTCCTCCGACGTCCACCAGGTGTTGCTGCTGCGCTGAAGTCCGCCGAGGCCCGCTGGAGTTCACGATGCGTTGCCGGGTGCAGGTAAGCGCTTGTCCAGCGACACTTTGTTTTTTAAAATGTGGCGGTATTTCCGAATCCGTCAGGTTTTCATTCGGCCACACCCCCGATTTCCGTCGTGTGCATGCCGGCGCCGATGCGCCACAATCCGATCGCGTGTGCCAAAATCCTGGGTCAATACAGGGAAAATCGGCGCAAGACGGGAAAAATTCGGGTAACCCGCCGTAAAAACGTGAATCGGGCCCTTAGTAAATAACCGCCATTATCTGCCTTTGGCTTTAGGATCTGTATGGGTATTATTTGGATATTATATTATTTAGCAATGATATGAGATAGAGATTAAACTATGAATCTAATTATTGATATGGCACGATATAGCAAAGTGAATGTCACGGTTGTCCCAGTGATCCTTGCCTCGGATCCCCCGTCCCACACTCACCTCTCCACGCTCCTGCTCCCATACCGGCTAGGCCGCGCACACGTCCCCGCTCCCTAGTGCGCACACGGTTTGGGGTTTATCATAAAGACTGGCGGCTCCCTTCACTCCCCGCCGGATCTTTGCGCTCATTAGCCTTAGTGATCTTCCCTGTTCCCGTTTCCTGCCTCTGCATTGATCTCCTATTGTGACCTCGGACCTAACCTCTGACCTTTGCATCTCTGCCGCCTGCCCAGACTGCCTGCCTTTGCCTGACCTCCAGCCTGGACGCTGATTCTGTACCTTGACCTTGGCTGCCACCGTGGGGTAGTCGCACCTGTGGAACGACCTGGGGGTGCCATGCTGCAGCAAGACCATCTCGCTCTGGTGAAGACCAGACGCCACTTAGACTCCGGTCCCAAGTGTCGGCCGTCCCCCGCGGTGGTCCAGGGGGTCCACTGACCCCGAGTCCTGACAGTGAATCGCGTTATTGTGAAGGAAATTTATGGCAGTGTTAAGACGATATTATAATATAGCACAGTAGTTTTTATTTTAATACAAGAATTACCGGTAGGAAGGGACTAGCGGACTCGCCTTTTTTTCTTGCACCTACGTAAAACCCTAAAATGTTTCCTAGAAGGTCCTTCCATCTCAGGATGAGATTACATATTGCTAGGACATGCCACAACATTGTAATCGGTGGGGGTCTAATCTCACGTGGATCCTGAATGGAAGGGGCTTTCTGCTTTTCTTCCTGGCAGCTGCAGTCCTGGACACCTACTGTGCAGGGAATCGCAACGTAACCCCATTACCGTGAATAGGACTGTGATGCAGGTCCCTGCTCAGCGGGAGATCGGGAGTTTCAATGTGTAGGGAAAACTCGAAAAGCTACCACAGCTCTTTATTGGATCTGAAGTCCCTTATAGAGTCTAAGTGATGACCCTCACCTATGAGCAGCCTATAGTAATATCTCACGTATTTCCTATAGTCCCTTTAATTGTATAAGCCATACAGTATATAGAGTCCTCGTTATCTATCGCCCATGGTGCAGGATAGTTGTCATACAGTATATAGGGTCCTCATTATCTATCACCCATGGTGCAGGATAGTTGTCATACAGTATATAGGGTCCTCGTTATCTATCGCCCATGGTGCAGGATAGTTATCATACAGTATATAGGGTCCTCATTATCTATCGCCATGGTGTAGGATAGTTATCATACAGTATATAGGGTCCTCGTTATCTATCGCCCATGGTGCAGGATAGTTATCATACAGTATATAGGGTCCTCGTTATCTATCGCCCATGGTGCAGGATAGTTATCATACAGTATATAGGGTCCTCGTTATCTATCGCCCATGGTGCAGGATAGTTATCATACAGTATATAGAGTCCTCGTTATCTATCGCCCATGGTGTAGGATAGTTATCATACAGTATATAGGGTCCTCGTTATCTATCGCCCATGGTGCAGGATAGTTATCATACAGTATATAGGGTCCTCGTTATCTATCGCCCATGGTGTAGGATAGTTGTCATACAGTATATAGGGTCCTCGTTATCTATCGCCCATGGTGCAGGATAGTTATCATACAGTATATAGGGTCCTCGTTATCTATCGCCCATGGTGCAGGATAGTTGTCATACAGTATATAGGGTCCCTATTATCTATCGCCATGGTGCAGGATAGTTATCATACAGTATATAGGGTCCTCGTTATCTATCGCCCATGGTGCAGGATAGTTGTCATACAGTATATAGGGTCCCTATTATCTATCGCCATGGTGCAGGATAGTTATCATACAGTATATAGAGTCCTCGTTATCTATCGCCCATGGTGCAGGATAGTTATCATACAGTATATAGGGTCCTCGTTATCTATCGCCCATGGTGTAGGATAGTTGTCATACAGTATATAGGTTCCTCGTTATCTATCGCCATGGTGCAGGATAGTTGTCATACAGTATATAGGGTCCTCGTTATCTATCGCTATGGTGCAGGATAGTTATCATACAGTATATAGGGTCCTCGTTATCTATCGCCCATGGTGCAGGATAGTTATCATACAGTATATAGGGTCCTCGTTATCTATCGCCCATGGTGCAGGATAGTTATCATACAGTATATAGGGTCCTCGTTATCTATCGCCATGGTGCAGGATAGTTATCATACAGTATATAGAGTCCTCGTTATCTATCGCCCATGGTGCAGGATAGTTATCATACAGTATATAGAGTCCTCGTTATCTATCGCCATGGTGCAGGATAGTTATCATACAGTATATAGGGTCCTCGTTATCTATCGCCATGGTGCAGGATAGTTGTCATACAGTATATAGGGTCCTCGTTATCTATCGCCCATGGTGTAGGATAGTTATCATACAGTATATAGGGTCCTCGTTATCTATCGCCCATGGTGTAGGATAGTTGTCATACAGTATATAGAGTCCTCGTTATCTATCGCCCATGGTGTAGGATAGTTGTCATACAGTATATAGAGTCCTCGTTATCTATCGCCCATGGTGCAGGATAGTTATCATACAGTATATAGGGTCCTCGTTATCTATCGCCCATGGTGCAGGATAGTTGTCATGCAGTATATAGGGTCCTCGTTATCTATCGCCCATGGTGCAGGATAGTTATCATACAGTATATAGGGTCCTCGTTATCTATCGCCATGGTGCAGGATAGTTATCATACAGTATATAGGGTCCTCGTTATCTATCGCCCATGGTGCAGGATAGTTATCATACAGTATATAGGGTCCTCGTTATCTATCGCCCATGGTGTAGGATAGTTGTCATACAGTATATAGGGTCCTCGTTATCTATCACCATGGTGCAGGATAGTTATCATACAGTATATAGGGTCCTCGTTATCTATCGCCATGGTGCAGGATAGTTATCATACAGTATATAGGGTCCTCGTTATCTATCGCCATGGTGCAGGATAGTTATCATACAGTATATAGGGTCCTCGTTATCTATCACCATGGTGCAGGATAGTTGTCATACAGTATATAGGGTCCTCGTTATCTATCCCCCATGGTGCAGGATAGTTATCATACAGTATATAGGGTCCTCGTTATCTATCGCCCATGGTGTAGGATAGTTATCATACAGTATATAGGGTCCTCGTTATCTATCGCCCATGGTGCAGGATAGTTATCATACAGTATATAGGGTCCTCGTTATCTATCGCCCATGGTGCAGGATAGTTGTCATACAGTATATAGGGTCCTCGTTATCTATCGCCCATGGTGCAGGATAGTTATCATACAGTATATAGGGTCCTCGTTATCTATCCCCCATGGTGTAGGATAGTTATCATACAGTATATATGGTCCTCGTTATCTATCACCCATGGTGCAGGATAGTTGTCATACAGTATATAGGGTCCTCGTTATCTATCACCCATGGTGCAGGATAGTTATCATACAGTATATAGGGTCCTCGTTATCTATCGCCCATGGTGCAGGATAGTTATCATACAGTATATAGAGTCCTCGTTATCTATCGCCCATGGTGCAGGATACTTGTCATACAGTATATAGGGTCCCTATTATCTATCGCCATGGTGCAGGATAGTTATCATACAGTATATAGGGTCCTCGTTATCTATCGCCCATGGTGCAGGATAGTTGTCATACAGTATATAGGGTCCTCGTTATCTATCACCATGGTGCAGGATAGTTGTCATACAGTATATAGGGTCCTCGTTATCTATCGCCATGGTGCAGGATAGTTATCATACAGTATATAGGGTCCTCGTTATCTATCGCCCATGGTGCAGGATAGTTATCATACAGTATATAGGGTCCCTATTATCTATCGCCCATGGTGTAGGATAGTTATTATACAGTATATAGGGTCCTCGTTATCTATCGCCATGGTGTAGGATAGTTATCATACAGTATATAGGGTCCTCGTTATCTATCGCCCATGGTGCAGGATAGTTATCATACAGTATATAGGGTCCTCGTTATCTATCACCCATGGTGCAGGATAGTTGTCATACAGTATATAGGGTCCTCGTTATCTATCGCCATGGTGTAGGATAGTTGTCATACAGTATATAGAGTCCTCGTTATCTATCACTTATGGTGCAGGATAGTTGTCATACAGTATATAGGGTCCTCGTTATCTATCCCCCATGGTGCAGGATAGTTATCATACAGTATATAGGGTCCTCGTTATCTATCGCCATGGTGCAGGATAGTTATCATACAGTATATAGGGTCCTCGTTATCTATCGCCATGGTGCAGGATAGTTATCATACAGTATATAGGGTCCTCGTTATCTATCCCCCATGGTGCAGGATAGTTATCATACAGTATATAGGGTCCTCGTTATCTATCGCCCATGGTGCAGGATAGTTATCATACAGTATATAGAGTCCTCGTTATCTATCGCCATGGTGCAGGATAGTTATCATACAGTATATAGGGTCCTCGTTATCTATCGCCCATGGTGCAGGATAGTTGTCATACAGTATATAGGGTCCCTATTATCTATCGCCATGGTGCAGGATAGTTATCATACAGTATATAGGGTCCTCGTTATCTATCGCCATGGTGTAGGATAGTTGTCATACAGTATATAGGGTCCTCATTATCTATCGCCATGGTGCAGGATAGTTATCATACAGTATATAGGGTCCTCGTTATCTATCGCCCATGGTGCAGGATAGTTGTCATACAGTATATAGGGTCCTCGTTATCTATCGCCATGGTGTAGGATAGTTGTCATACAGTATATAGGGTCCTCGTTATCTATCGCCATGGTGCAGGATAGTTGTCATACAGTATATAGGGTCCTCGTTATCTATCGCCCATGGTGCAGGATAGTTATCATACAGTATATAGGGTCCTCGTTATCTATCGCCCATGGTGCAGGATAGTTGTCATACAGTATATAGGGTCCTCGTTATCTATCGCCATGGTGTAGGATAGTTGTCATACAGTATATAGGGTCCTCGTTATCTATCGCCATGGTGCAGGATAGTTATCATACAGTATATAGGGTCCTCGTTATCTATCGCCCATGGTGCAGGATAGTTATCATACAGTATATAGAGTCCTCGTTATCTATCGCCCATGGTGCAGGATAGTTATCATACAGTATATAGGGTCCTCGTTATCTATCGCCCATGGTGCAGGATAGTTATCATACAGTATATAGGGTCCTCGTTATCTATCGCCCATGGTGCAGGATAGTTATCATACAGTATATAGGGTCCTCGTTATCTATCGCCATGGTGCAGGATAGTTGTCATACAGTATATAGGGTCCTCGTTATCTATCGCCCATGGTGCAGGATAGTTATCATACAGTATATAGGGTCCTCGTTATCTATCGCCCATGGTGCAGGATAGTTATCATACAGTATATAGGGTCCTCGTTATCTATCGCCATGGTGCAGGATAGTTATCATACAGTATATAGGGTCCTCGTTATCTATCACCATGGTGCAGGATAGTTATCATACAGTATATAGGGTCCTCGTTATCTATCGCCCATGGTGCAGGATAGTTATCATACAGTATATAGGGTCCTCGTTATCTATCGCCATGGTGCAGGATAGTTATCATACAGTATATAGGGTCCTCGTTATCTATCGCCCATGGTGTAGGATAGTTGTCATACAGTATATAGGGTCCTCGTTATCTATCGCCCATGGTGTAGGATAGTTATCATACAGTATATAGGGTCCTCGTTATCTATCGCCCATGGTGCAGGATAGTTGTCATACAGTATATAGGGTCCTCGTTATCTATCGCCCATGGTGCAGGATAGTTATCATACAGTATATAGGGTCCTCGTTATCTATCCCCCATGGTGTAGGATAGTTATCATACAGTATATATGGTCCTCGTTATCTATCACTTATGGTGCAGGATAGTTGTCATACAGTATATAGGGTCCTCGTTATCTATCGCCCATGGTGCAGGATAGTTATCATACAGTATATAGGGTCCTCGTTATCTATCGCCCATGGTGCAGGATAGTTATCATACAGTATATAGGGTCCTCGTTATCTATCGCCCATGGTGCAGGATAGTTATCATACAGTATATAGGGTCCTCGTTATCTATCGCCCATGGTGCAGGATAGTTGTCATACAGTATATAGGGTCCTCGTTATCTATCGCCCATGGTGCAGGATAGTTATCATACAGTATATATGGTCCTCGTTATCTATCACTTATGGTGCAGGATAGTTGTCATACAGTATATAGGGTCCTCGTTATCTATCGCCCATGGTGCAGGATAGTTGTCATACAGTATATAGGGTCCCTATTATCTATCGCCATGGTGCAGGATAGTTATCATACAGTATATAGGGTCCTCGTTATCTATCGCCCATGGTGCAGGATAGTTATCATACAGTATATAGGGTCCTCGTTATCTATCGCCCATGGTGCAGGATAGTTATCATACAGTATATAGGGTCCTCGTTATCTATCGCCCATGGTGCAGAATAGTTATCATACAGTATATAGGGTCCTCGTTATCTATCGCCCATGGTGCAGGATAGTTGTCATACAGTATATAGGGTCCTCGTTATCTATCACCCATGGTGCAGGATAGTTATCATACAGTATATAGGGTCCTCGTTATCTATCGCCCATGGTGCAGGATAGTTATCATACAGTATATAGGGTCCTCGTTATCTATCGCCCATGGTGTAGGATAGTTGTCATACAGTATATAGGGTCCTCGTTATCTATCGCCCATGGTGCAGGATAGTTATCATACAGTATATAGGGTCCTCGTTATCTATCGCCCATGGTGCAGGATAGTTGTCATACAGTATATAGGGTCCCTATTATCTATCGCCATGGTGCAGGATAGTTATCATACAGTATATAGGGTCCTCGTTATCTATCGCCCATGGTGCAGGATAGTTGTCATACAGTATATAGGGTCCCTATTATCTATCGCCATGGTGCAGGATAGTTATCATACAGTATATAGAGTCCTCGTTATCTATCGCCCATGGTGCAGGATAGTTATCATACAGTATATAGGGTCCTCGTTATCTATCGCCCATGGTGCAGGATAGTTATCATACAGTATATAGGGTCCTCGTTATCTATCGCCCATGGTGCAGGATAGTTATCATACAGTATATAGAGTCCTCGTTATCTATCGCCCATGGTGTAGGATAGTTATCATACAGTATATAGGGTCCTCGTTATCTATCGCCCATGGTGCAGGATAGTTATCATACAGTATATAGGGTCCTCGTTATCTATCGCCCATGGTGTAGGATAGTTATCATACAGTATATAGGGTCCTCGTTATCTATCGCCCATGGTGCAGGATAGTTATCATACAGTATATAGGGTCCTCGTTATCTATCGCCCATGGTGCAGGATAGTTGTCATACAGTATATAGGGTCCCTATTATCTATCGCCATGGTGCAGGATAGTTATCATACAGTATATAGGGTCCTCGTTATCTATCGCCCATGGTGCAGGATAGTTGTCATACAGTATATAGGGTCCCTATTATCTATCGCCATGGTGCAGGATAGTTATCATACAGTATATAGAGTCCTCGTTATCTATCGCCCATGGTGCAGGATAGTTATCATACAGTATATAGGGTCCTCGTTATCTATCGCCCATGGTGCAGGATAGTTGTCATACAGTATATAGGGTCCCTATTATCTATCGCCATGGTGCAGGATAGTTATCATACAGTATATAGAGTCCTCGTTATCTATCGCCCATGGTGCAGGATAGTTATCATACAGTATATAGGGTCCTCGTTATCTATCGCCCATGGTGCAGGATAGTTATCATACAGTATATAGAGTCCTCGTTATCTATCGCCCATGGTGCAGGATAGTTATCATACAGTATATAGGGTCCTCGTTATCTATCGCCCATGGTGCAGGATAGTTATCATACAGTATATAGAGTCCTCGTTATCTATCGCCATGGTGCAGGATAGTTATCATACAGTATATAGGGTCCTCGTTATCTATCGCCATGGTGCAGGATAGTTGTCATACAGTATATAGGGTCCTCGTTATCTATCGCCCATGGTGTAGGATAGTTATCATACAGTATATAGGGTCCTCGTTATCTATCGCCCATGGTGCAGGATAGTTATCATACAGTATATAGAGTCCTCGTTATCTATCGCCATGGTGCAGGATAGTTATCATACAGTATATAGGGTCCTCGTTATCTATCGCCATGGTGCAGGATAGTTGTCATACAGTATATAGGGTCCTCGTTATCTATCGCCCATGGTGTAGGATAGTTATCATACAGTATATAGGGTCCTCGTTATCTATCGCCCATGGTGTAGGATAGTTGTCATACAGTATATAGAGTCCTCGTTATCTATCGCCCATGGTGTAGGATAGTTGTCATACAGTATATAGAGTCCTCGTTATCTATCGCCCATGGTGCAGGATAGTTATCATACAGTATATAGGGTCCTCGTTATCTATCGCCCATGGTGCAGGATAGTTGTCATGCAGTATATAGGGTCCTCGTTATCTATCGCCCATGGTGCAGGATAGTTATCATACAGTATATAGGGTCCTCGTTATCTATCGCCATGGTGCAGGATAGTTATCATACAGTATATAGGGTCCTCGTTATCTATCGCCCATGGTGCAGGATAGTTATCATACAGTATATAGGGTCCTCGTTATCTATCGCCCATGGTGTAGGATAGTTGTCATACAGTATATAGGGTCCTCGTTATCTATCACCATGGTGCAGGATAGTTATCATACAGTATATAGGGTCCTCGTTATCTATCGCCATGGTGCAGGATAGTTATCATACAGTATATAGGGTCCTCGTTATCTATCGCCATGGTGCAGGATAGTTATCATACAGTATATAGGGTCCTCGTTATCTATCACCATGGTGCAGGATAGTTGTCATACAGTATATAGGGTCCTCGTTATCTATCCCCCATGGTGCAGGATAGTTATCATACAGTATATAGGGTCCTCGTTATCTATCGCCCATGGTGTAGGATAGTTATCATACAGTATATAGGGTCCTCGTTATCTATCGCCCATGGTGCAGGATAGTTATCATACAGTATATAGGGTCCTCGTTATCTATCGCCCATGGTGCAGGATAGTTGTCATACAGTATATAGGGTCCTCGTTATCTATCGCCCATGGTGCAGGATAGTTATCATACAGTATATAGGGTCCTCGTTATCTATCCCCCATGGTGTAGGATAGTTATCATACAGTATATATGGTCCTCGTTATCTATCACCCATGGTGCAGGATAGTTGTCATACAGTATATAGGGTCCTCGTTATCTATCGCCCATGGTGTAGGATAGTTATCATACAGTATATAGAGTCCTCGTTATCTATCGCCCATGGTGCAGGATACTTGTCATACAGTATATAGGGTCCCTATTATCTATCGCCATGGTGCAGGATAGTTATCATACAGTATATAGGGTCCTCGTTATCTATCGCCCATGGTGCAGGATAGTTGTCATACAGTATATAGGGTCCTCGTTATCTATCGCCCATGGTGCAGGATAGTTGTCATACAGTATATAGGGTCCTCGTTATCTATCGCCATGGTGCAGGATAGTTATCATACAGTATATAGGGTCCTCGTTATCTATCGCCCATGGTGCAGGATAGTTATCATACAGTATATAGGGTCCCTATTATCTTTCGCCCATGGTGTAGGATAGTTATTATACAGTATATAGGGTCCTCGTTATCTATCGCCATGGTGTAGGATAGTTATCATACAGTATATAGGGTCCTCGTTATCTATCCCCCATGGTGCAGGATAGTTATCATACAGTATATAGGGTCCTCGTTATCTATCGCCCATGGTGCAGGATAGTTATCATACAGTATATAGAGTCCTCGTTATCTATCGCCATGGTGCAGGATAGTTATCATACAGTATATAGGGTCCTCGTTATCTATCGCCCATGGTGCAGGATAGTTGTCATACAGTATATAGGGTCCCTATTATCTATC
Source organism: Engystomops pustulosus (assembly GCF_040894005.1). Lineage (NCBI taxonomy): Eukaryota > Metazoa > Chordata > Amphibia > Anura > Leptodactylidae > Engystomops > Engystomops pustulosus. The sequence goes on along the minus strand of NC_092419.1, from coordinate 12,287,916 downwards.
GCCATGGTGTAGGATAGTTGTCATACAGTATATAGGGTCCTCGTTATCTATCGCCATGGTGCAGGATAGTTGTCATACAGTATATAGGGTCCTCGTTATCTATCGCCCATGGTGCAGGATAGTTATCATACAGTATATAGGGTCCTCGTTATCTATCGCCCATGGTGTAGGATAGTTGTCATACAGTATATAGGGTCCTCGTTATCTATCGCCATGGTGTAGGATAGTTGTCATACAGTATATAGGGTCCTCGTTATCTATCGCCATGGTGCAGGATAGTTATCATACAGTATATAGGGTCCTCGTTATCTATCGCCCATGGTGCAGGATAGTTATCATACAGTATATAGAGTCCTCGTTATCTATCGCCCATGGTGCAGGATAGTTATCATACAGTATATAGGGTCCTCGTTATCTATCGCCCATGGTGCAGGATAGTTATCATACAGTATATAGGGTCCTCGTTATCTATCGCCCATGGTGCAGGATAGTTATCATACAGTATATAGGGTCCTCGTTATCTATCGCCATGGTGCAGGATAGTTGTCATACAGTATATAGGGTCCTCGTTATCTATCGCCCATGGTGCAGGATAGTTATCATACAGTATATAGGGTCCTCGTTATCTATCGCCCATGGTGCAGGATAGTTATCATACAGTATATAGGGTCCTCGTTATCTATCGCCATGGTGCAGGATAGTTATCATACAGTATATAGGGTCCTCGTTATCTATCACCATGGTGCAGGATAGTTATCATACAGTATATAGGGTCCTCGTTATCTATCGCCCATGGTGCAGGATAGTTATCATACAGTATATAGGGTCCTCGTTATCTATCGCCATGGTGCAGGATAGTTATCATACAGTATATAGGGTCCTCGTTATCTATCGCCCATGGTGTAGGATAGTTGTCATACAGTATATAGGGTCCTCGTTATCTATCGCCCATGGTGCAGGATAGTTATCATACAGTATATAGGGTCCTCGTTATCTATCGCCCATGGTGTAGGATAGTTATCATACAGTATATATGGTCCTCGTTATCTATCGCCCATGGTGCAGGATAGTTGTCATACAGTATATAGGGTCCTCGTTATCTTTTGCCCATGGTGCAGGATAGTTATCATACAGTATATAGGGTCCTCGTTATCTATCGCCCATGGTGCAGGATAGTTATCATACAGTATATATGGTCCTCGTTATCTATCACTTATGGTGCAGGATAGTTGTCATACAGTATATAGGGTCCTCGTTATCTATCGCCCATGGTGCAGGATAGTTGTCATACAGTATATAGGGTCCCTATTATCTATCGCCATGGTGCAGGATAGTTATCATACAGTATATAGGGTCCTCGTTATCTATCGCCCATGGTGCAGGATAGTTATCATACAGTATATAGGGTCCTCGTTATCTATCGCCCATGGTGCAGGATAGTTATCATACAGTATATAGGGTCCTCGTTATCTATCGCCCATGGTGCAGGATAGTTGTCATACAGTATATAGGGTCCTCGTTATCTATCGCCCATGGTGTAGGATAGGTATCATACAGTATATAGAGTCCTCGTTATCTATCGCCATGGTGCAGGATAGTTATCATACAGTATATAGGGTCCTCGTTATCTATCGCCCATGGTGCAGGATAGTTGTCATACAGTATATAGGGTCCTCATTATCTATCACCCATGGTGCAGGATAGTTATCATACAGTATATAGGGTCCTCGTTATCTATCGCCCATGGTGCAGGATAGTTATCATACAGTATATAGGGTCCTCGTTATCTATCGCCCATGGTGTAGGATAGTTATCATACAGTATATAGGGTCCTCGTTATCTATCGCCCATGGTGTAGGATAGTTATCATACAGTATATAGGGTCCCTATTATCTATCGCCATGGTGCAGGATAGTTATCATACAGTATATAGGGTCCTCGTTATCTATCGCCCATGGTGCAGGATAGTTATCATACAGTATATAGGGTCCTCGTTATCTATCGCCCATGGTGTAGGATAGTTATCATACAGTATATAGGGTCCTCGTTATCTATCGCCCATGGTGCAGGATAGTTGTCATACAGTATATAGGGTCCCTATTATCTATCGCCATGGTGCAGGATAGTTATCATACAGTATATAGGGTCCTCGTTATCTATCGCCCATGGTGCAGGATAGTTATCATACAGTATAAAGGGTCCTCGTTATCTATCGCCCATGGTGTAGGATAGTTGTCATACAGTATATAGGGTCCTCGTTATCTATCGCCCATGGTGCAGGATAGTTATCATACAGTATATAGGGTCCTCGTTATCTATCGCCCATGGTGTAGGATAGTTGTCATACAGTATATAGGGTCCTCGTTATCTATCGCCCATGGTGCAGGATAGTTATCATACAGTATAAAGGGTCCTCGTTATCTATCGCCCATGGTGCAGGATAGTTATCATACAGTATATAGAGTCCTCGTTATCTATCGCCTATGGTGCAGGATAGTTATCATACAGTATATAGAGTCCTCGTTATCTATCGCCCATGGTGTAGGATAGTTATCATACAGTATATAGGGTCCTCATTATCTATCGCCCATGGTGCAGGATAGTTATCATACAGTATATAGGGTCCTCGTTATCTATCGCCCATGGTGTAGGATAGTTATCATACAGTATATAGGGTCCTCGTTATCTATCGCCCATGGTGCAGGATAGTTATCATACAGTATATAGGGTCCTCGTTATCTATCGCCCATGGTGTAGGATAGTTGTCATACAGTATATAGGGTCCTCGTTATCTATCGCCCATGGTGCAGGATAGTTATCATACAGTATATAGGGTCCTCGTTATCTATCGCCCATGGTGCAGGATAGTTATCATACAGTATATAGGGTCCCTATTATCTATCGCCATGGTGCAGGATAGTTATCATACAGTATATAGGGTCCTCGTTATCTATCGCCCATGGTGCAGGATAGTTGTCATACAGTATATAGGGTCCCTATTATCTATCGCCATGGTGCAGGATAGTTATCATACAGTATATAGGGTCCTCGTTATCTATCGCCCATGGTGCAGGATAGTTATCATACAGTATATAGAGTCCTCGTTATCTATCGCCCATGGTGCAGGATAGTTATCATACAGTATATAGGGTCCTCGTTATCTATCGCCCATGGTGCAGGATAGTTATCATACAGTATATAGAGTCCTCGTTATCTATCGCCATGGTGCAGGATAGTTATCATACAGTATATAGGGTCCTCGTTATCTATCGCCATGGTGCAGGATAGTTGTCATACAGTATATAGGGTCCTCGTTATCTATCGCCCATGGTGTAGGATAGTTATCATACAGTATATAGGGTCCTCGTTATCTATCGCCATGGTGTAGGATAGTTGTCATACAGTATATAGGGTCCTCATTATCTATCACCCATGGTGCAGGATAGTTATCATACAGTATATCGGGTCCTCGTTATCTATCGCCCATGGTGCAGGATAGTTATCATACAGTATATAGGGTCCTCGTTATCTATCGCCCATGGTGCAGGATAGTTGTCATACAGTATATAGGGTCCTAGTTATCTATCGCCCATGGTGCAGGATAGTTATCATACAGTATATAGGGTCCTCATTATCTATCGCCCATGGTGTAGGATAGTTATCATACAGTATATAGGGTCCTCGTTATCTATCGCCATGGTGCAGGATAGTTATCATACAGTATATAGGGTCCTCGTTATCTATCGCCATGGTGCAGGATAGTTATCATACAGTATATAGGGTCCCTATTATCTATCGCCATGGTGCAGGATAGTTGTCATACAGTATATAGGGTCCTCGTTATCTATCGCCCATGGTGTAGGATAGTTATCATACAGTATATAGGGTCCTCGTTATCTATCGCCCATGGTGCAGGATAGTTATCATACAGTATATAGGGTCCTCGTTATCTATCACCATGGTGCAGGATAGTTATCATACAGTATATAGGGTCCTCGTTATCTATCGCTATGGTGCAGGATAGTTGTCATACAGTATATAGGGTCCTCGTTATCTATCGCTATGGTGCAGGATAGTTATCATACAGTATATAGGGTCCTCGTTATCTATCGCCATGGTGTAGGATAGTTGTCATACAGTATATAGGGTCCTCATTATCTATCGCCCATGGTGTAGGATAGTTGTCACACATTATATAGGGTCCCTATTATCTATCGCCCATGGTGCAGGATAGTTATCATACAGTATATAGGGTCCTAGTTATCTATCGCCCATGGTGCAGGATAGTTATCATACAGTATATAGGGTCCTCATTATCTATCGCCCATGGTGCAGGATAGTTATCATACAGTATATAGGGTCCTCGTTATCTATCGCCATGGTGCAGGATAGTTATCATACAGTATATAGGGTCCTCGTTATCTATCGCCATGGTGCAGGATAGTTATCATACAGTATATAGGGTCCCTATTATCTATCGCCATGGTGCAGGATAGTTGTCATACAGTATATAGGGTCCTCGTTATCTATCGCCCATGGTGCAGGATAGTTATCATACAGTATATAGGGTCCTCGTTATCTATCGCTATGGTGCAGGATAGTTGTCATACAGTATATAGGGTCCTCGTTATCTATCGCTATGGTGCAGGATAGTTATCATACAGTATATAGGGTCCTCGTTATCTATCGCCATGGTGCAGGATAGTTGTCATACAGTATATAGGGTCCTCGTTATCTATCGCCATGGTGCAGGATAGTTGTCATACAGTATATAGGGTCCCTATTATCTATCGCCATGGTGCAGGATAGTTGTCATACAGTATATAGGGTCCTCGTTATCTATCGCCCATGGTGTAGGATAGTTATCATACAGTATATAGGGTCCTCGTTATCTATCGCTATGGTGCAGGATAGTTGTCATACAGTATATAGGGTCCTCGTTATCTATCGCCCATGGTGCAGGATAGTTATCATACAGTATATAGGGTCCTCGTTATCTATCGCCCATGGTGCAGGATAGTTGTCATACAGTATATAGGGTCCTCGTTATCTATCGCCCATGGTGTAGGATAGTTATCATACAGTATATAGGGTCCTCGTTATCTATCGCTATGGTGCAGGATAGTTGTCACACAGTATATAGGGTCCTCATTATCTATCGCCCATGGTGCAGGATAGTTATCATACAGTATATAGGGTCCTCGTTATCTATCGCCCATGGTGCAGGATAGTTATCATACAGTATATAGGGTCCCTATTATCTATCACCATGGTGCAGGATAGTTATCATACAGTATATAGGGTCCTCGTTATCTATCGCCCATGGTGCAGAATAGTTGTCATACAGTTTATAGGGTCCCTATTATCTATCGCCCATGGTGCAGAATAGTTGTCATACAGTTTATAGGGTCCCTATTATCTATCGCCCATGGTGCAGAATAGTTGTCATACAGTTTATAGGGTCCCTATTATCTATCACCCATGGTGTAGGATAGTTGTCATACAGTATATAGGGTCCTCGTTATCTATCGCCCATGGTGCAGGATAGTTATCATACAGTATATAGGTCCTCGTTATCTATCGCTATGGTGCAGGATAGTTGTCATACAGTATATAGGGTCCTCGTTATCTATCGCTATGGTGCAGGATAGTTGTCATACAGTATATAAGGTCCTCGTTATCTATCGCCATGGTGCAGGATAGTTGTCATACAGTATATAGGGTCCTCGTTATCTATCGCCCATGGTGCAGGATAGTTATCATACAGTATATAGGGTCCTCGTTATCTATCGCCATGGTGCAGGATAGTTGTCATACAGTATATAGGGTCCTCGTTATCTATCGCCCATGGTGCAGGATAGTTGTCATACAGTATATAGGGTCCTCGTTATCTATCTCCCATGGTGTAGGATAGTTGTCATACAGTATATAGGGTCCTCATTATCTATCGCCCATGGTGTAGGATAGTTGTCATACAGTATATGGGGTCCTCGTTATCTATCGCCCATGGTGCAGGATAGTTGTCACACAGTATATAGGGTCCTCATTATCTATCGCCCATGGTGTAGGATAGTTATCATACAGTATATAGGGTCCTCGTTATCTATCGCCATGGTGCAGGATAGTTATCATACAGTATATAGGGTCCTCGTTATCTATCGCCCATGGTGCAGGATAGTTGTCATACAGTATATAGGGTCCTCGTTATCTATCGCCATGGTGCAGGATAGTTGTCATACAGTATATAGGGTCCTCCTTATCTATCGCCCATGGTGTAGGATAGTTGTCATACAGTATATAGGGTCCTCATTATCTATCGCCCATGGTGTAGGATAGTTGTCACACAGTATATAGGGTCCCTATTATCTATCGCCCATGGTGCAGGATAGTTGTCATACAGTATATAGGGTCCTAGTTATCTATCGCCCATGGTGCAGGATAGTTATCATACAGTATATAGGGTCCTCATTATCTATCACCCATGGTGTAGGATAGTTATCATACAGTATATAGGGTCCTCATTATCTATCGCCCATGGTGCAGGATAGTTGTCATACAGTATATAGGGTCCTCATTATCTATCGCCATGGTGCAGGATAGTTGTCATATAGTATATAGGGTCCTCATTATCTATCGCCATGGTGCAGGATAGTTATCATACAGTATATAGGGTCCTCCTTATCTATCGCCCATGGTGCAGGATAGTTATCATACAGTATATAGGGTCCTCGTTATCTATCGCCCATGGTGCAGGATAGTTATCATACAGTATATAGGGTCCTCATTATTTATCGCCCATGGTGTAGGATAGTTATCATACAGTATATAGGGTCCTTGTTATCTATCACCCATGGTGTAGGATAGTTGTCATACAGTATATAGGGTCCTCATTATCTATCGCCCATGGTGTAGGATAGTTGTCACACAGTATATAGGGTCCCTATTATCTATCGCCCATGGTGCAGGATAGTTGTCATACAGTATATAGGGTCCTCGTTATCTATCGCCCATGGTGCAGGATAGTTATCATACAGTATATAGGGTCCTCGTTATCTATCGCCCATGGTGTAGGATAGTTATCATACAGTATATAGGGTCCTCGTTATCTATCGCCCATGGTGCAGGATAGTTGTCATACAGTATATAGGGTCCTCTTTATCTATCGCCCATGGTGCAGGATAGTTATCATACAGTATATAGGGTCCTCGTTATCTATCGCCCATGGTGTAGGATAGTTATCATACAGTATATAGGGTCCTCGTTATCTATCGCCCATGGTGCAGGATAGTTGTCATACAGTATATAGGGTCCTCGTTATCTATCGCCCATGGTGCAGGATAGTTATCATACAGTATATAGGGTCCTCGTTATCTATCCCCCATGGTGTAGGATAGTTATCATACAGTATATAGGGTCCTCGTTATCTATCACCCATGGTGTAGGATAGTTATCATACAGTATATATGGTCCTCGTTATCTATCACTTATGGTGCAGGATAGTTGTCATACAGTATATAGGGTCCTCGTTATCTATCGCCCATGGTGCAGGATAGTTATCATACAGTATATAGGTTCCTCGTTATCTATCGCCATGGTGCAGGATAGTTATCATACAGTATATAGGGTCCCTATTATCTATCGCCCATGGTGCAGGATAGTTGTCATACAGTATATAGGGTCCTCGTTATCTATCGCCCATGGTGTAGGATAGTTATCATACAGTATATAGGGTCCTCGTTATCTATCGCCCATGGTGCAGGATAGTTATCATACAGTATATAGGGTCCTCGTTATCTATCGCTATGGTGCAGGATAGTTGTCATACAGTATATAGGGTCCTCGTTATCTATCGCTATGGTGCAGGATAGTTGTCATACAGTATATAGGGTCCTCATTATCTATCGCCCATGGTGTAGGATAGTTATCATACAGTATATAGGGTCCTCGTTATCTATCACCCATGGTGCAGGATAGTTGTCATACAGTATATAGGGTCCTCGTTATCTATCGCCATGGTGCAGGATAGTTATCATACAGTATATAGGGTCCTCGTTATCTATCGCCCATGGTGCAGGATAGTTATCATACAGTATATAGGGTCCTCGTTATCTATCGCCATGGTGCAGGATAGTTGTCATACAGTATATAGGGTCCTCGTTATCTATCGCCCATGGTGTAGGATAGTTGTCATACAGTATATAGGGTCCTTGTTATCTATCGCCATGGTGCAGGATAGTTGTCATACAGTATATAGGGTCCTCCTTATCTATCGCCCATGGTGTAGGATAGTTGTCATACAGTATATAGGGTCCTTGTTATCTATCGCCATGGTGTAGGATAGTTGTCATACAGTATATAGGGTCCTCATTATCTATCGCCCATGGTGCAGGATAGTTGTCACACAGTATATAGGGTCCCTATTATCTATCACCCATGGTGTAGGATAGTTATCATACAGTATATAGGGTCCACATTATCTATCGCCCATGGTGTAGGATAGTTGTCATACAGTATATAGGGTCCACATTATCTATCGCCCATGGTGCAGGATAGTTGTCATACAGTATATAGGGTCCTCGTTATCTATCGCCCATGGTGCAGGATAGTTGTCACACAGTATAAAGGGTCCTCATTATCTATCGCCCATGGTGTAGGATAGTTGTCATACAGTATATAGGGTCCTCGTTATCTATCGCCATGGTGCAGGATAGTTGTCATACAGTATATAGGGTCCTCCTTATCTATCGCCCATGGTGTAGGATAGTTGTCATACAGTATATAGGGTCCTCATTATCTATCGCCCATGGTGCAGGATAGTTATCATACAGTATATAGGGTCCTCGTTATCTATCGCCCATGGTGTAGGATAGTTATCATACAGTATATAGGGTCCTCATTATCTATCGCCCATGGTGTAGGATAGTTATCATACAGTATATAGGGTCCTCCTTATCTATCGCCCATGGTGTAGGATAGTTGTCATACAGTATATAGGGTCCTCGTTATCTATCGCCCATGGTGCAGGATAGTTATCATACAGTATATAGGGTCCTCGTTATCTATCGCCCATGGTGCAGGAAAGTTGTCATACAGTATATAGGGTCCTCGTTATCTATCCCCCATGGTGCAGGATAGTTGTCATACAGTATATAGGGTCCTCGTTATCTATCGCCATGGTGTAGTCTAGTTATCATACAGTATATAGGGTCCTCGTTATCTATCGCCCATGGTGCAGGATAGTTATCATACAGTATATAGGGTCCTCGTTATCTATCGCCCATGGTGTAGGATAGTTATCATACAGTATATAGGGTCCTCGTTATCTATCGCTATGGTGCAGGATAGTTGTCATACAGTATATAGGGTCCTCGTTATCTATCGCCATGGTGCAGGATAGTTATCATACAGTATATAGGGTCCTCGTTATCTATCGCTATGGTGCAGGATAGTTGTCATACAGTATATAGGGTCCTCGTTATCTATCGCCATGGTGCAGGATAGTTGTCATACAGTATATAGGGTCCTCGTTATCTATCGCCCATGGTGTAGTCTAGTTATCATACAGTATATAGGGTCCTCGTTATCTATCGCCCATGGTGCAGGATAGTTATCATACAGTATATAGGGTCCTCGTTATCTATCGCCCATGGTGCAGGATAGTTGTCATACAGTATATAGGGTCCTCGTTATCTATCGCCCATGGTGCAGGATAGTTGTCATACAGTATATAGGGTCCTCGTTATCTATCGCCATGGTGTAGTCTAGTTATCATACAGTATATAGGGTCCTCGTTATCTATCGCTATGGTGCAGGATAGTTGTCATACAGTATATAGGGTCCTCGTTATCTATCACCCATGGTGCAGGATAGTTATCATACAGTATATAGGGTCCTCGTTATCTATCGCTATGGTGCAAGATAGTTGTCATACAGTATATCGGGTCCTCGTTATCTATCGCTATGGTGCAGGATAGTTGTCATACAGTATATAGGGTCCTCGTTATCTATCGCCATGGTGTAGTCTAGTTATCATACAGTATATAGGGTCCTCGTTATCTATCGCCATGGTGTAGGATAGTTGTCATACAGTATATAGGTTCCTCGTTATCTATCGCCATGGTGCAGGATAGTTGTCATACAGTATATAGGGTCCTCGTTATCTATCGCCATGGTGCAGGATAGTTATCATACAGTATATAGGGTCCTCGTTATCTATCCCCCATGGTGTAGGATAGTTATCATACAGTATATAGGGTCCTCATTATCTATCGCCCATGGTGTAGGATAGTTGTCATACAGTATATAGGGTCCTCGTTATCTATCCCCCATGGTGCAGGATAGTTATCATACAGTATATAGGGTCCTCGTTATCTATCGCCCATGGTGCAGGATAGTTATCATACAGTATATAGGGTCCTCGTTATCTATCGCCATGGTGCAGGATAGTTGTCATACAGTATATAGGGTCCTCGTTATCTATCGCACATGGTGCAGGATAGTTATCATACAGTATATAGGGTCCTCGTTATCTATCGCCCATGGTGCAGGATAGTTGTCATACAGTATATAGGGTCCTCATTATCTATCGCCCATGGTGCAGGATAGTTGACATACAGTATATAGGGTCCTCGTTATCTATCGCCATGGTGCAGGATAGTTGTCATACAGTATATAGGGTCCTCGTTATCTATCGCACATGGTGCAGGATAGTTATCATACAGTATATAGGGTCCTCGTTATCTATCGCCCATGGTGCAGGATAGTTGTCATACAGTATATAGGGTCCTCATTATCTATCGCCCATGGTGCAGGATAGTTATCATACAGTATATAGGGTCCTCGTTATCTATCGCCCATGGTGCAGGATAGTTGTCATACAGTATATAGGGTCCTCATTATCTATCGCCCATGGTGCAGGATAGTTGTCATACAGTATATAGGGTCCTCGTTATCTATCGCACATGGTGCAGGATAGTTATCATACAGTATATAGGGTCCTCGTTATCTATCGCCCATGGTGCAGGATAGTTGTCATACAGTATATAGGGTCCTCATTATCTATCGCCCATGGTGCAGGATAGTTATCATACAGTATATAGGGTCCTCGTTATCTATCGCCCATGGTGCAGGATAGTTGTCATACAGTATATAGGGTCCTCATTATCTATCGCCCATGGTGCAGGATAGTTATCATACAGTATATAGGGTCCTCGTTATCTATCGCCCATGGTGCAGGATAGTTGTCATACAGTATATAGGGTCCTCGTTATCTATCGCCCATGGTGCAGGATAGTTGTCATACAGGATATAGGGTCCCTATTATCTATCGCCCATGGTGCAGGATAGTTGTCATACAGTATATAGGGTCCTTGTTATCTATCGCCCATGGTGCAGGATAGTTGTCATACAGTATATAGGGTCCTCGTTATCTATCGCCCATGGTGCAGGATAGTTGTCATACAGTATATAGGGTCCTCGTTATCTATCGCCCATGGTGTAGGATAGTTGTCATACAGTATATAGGGTCCTTGTTATCTATCGCCATGGTGCAGGATAGTTGTCATACAGTATATAGGGTCCTCCTTATCTATCGCCCATGGTGTAGGATAGTTGTCATACAGTATATAGGGTCCTTGTTATCTATCGCCATGGTGTAGGATAGTTGTCATACAGTATATAGGGTCCTCATTATCTATCGCCCATGGTGCAGGATAGTTGTCACACAGTATATAGGGTCCCTATTATCTATCACCCATGGTGTAGGATAGTTATCATACAGTATATAGGGTCCACATTATCTATCGCCCATGGTGTAGGATAGTTGTCATACAGTATATAGGGTCCACATTATCTATCGCCCATGGTGCAGGATAGTTGTCATACAGTATATAGGGTCCTCGTTATCTATCGCCCATGGTGCAGGATAGTTGTCACACAGTATAAAGGGTCCTCATTATCTATCGCCCATGGTGTAGGATAGTTGTCATACAGTATATAGGGTCCTCGTTATCTATCGCCATGGTGCAGGATAGTTGTCATACAGTATATAGGGTCCTCCTTATCTATCGCCCATGGTGTAGGATAGTTGTCATACAGTATATAGGGTCCTCATTATCTATCGCCCATGGTGTAGGATAGTTATCATACAGTATATAGGGTCCTCCTTATCTATCGCCCATGGTGTAGGATAGTTGTCATACAGTATATAGGGTCCTCGTTATCTATCGCCCATGGTGCAGGATAGTTATCATACAGTATATAGGGTCCTCGTTATCTATCGCCCATGGTGCAGGAAAGTTGTCATACAGTATATAGGGTCCTCGTTATCTATCCCCCATGGTGCAGGATAGTTGTCATACAGTATATAGGGTCCTCGTTATCTATCGCCATGGTGTAGTCTAGTTATCATACAGTATATAGGGTCCTCGTTATCTATCGCCCATGGTGCAGGATAGTTATCATACAGTATATAGGGTCCTCGTTATCTATCGCCCATGGTGTAGGATAGTTATCATACAGTATATAGGGTCCTCGTTATCTATCGCTATGGTGCAGGATAGTTGTCATACAGTATATAGGGTCCTCGTTATCTATCGCCATGGTGCAGGATAGTTATCATACAGTATATAGGGTCCTCGTTATCTATCGCTATGGTGCAGGATAGTTGTCATACAGTATATAGGGTCCTCGTTATCTATCGCCATGGTGCAGGATAGTTGTCATACAGTATATAGGGTCCTCGTTATCTATCGCCCATGGTGTAGTCTAGTTATCATACAGTATATAGGGTCCTCGTTATCTATCGCCCATGGTGCAGGATAGTTATCATACAGTATATAGGGTCCTCGTTATCTATCGCCCATGGTGCAGGATAGTTGTCATACAGTATATAGGGTCCTCGTTATCTATCGCCCATGGTGCAGGATAGTTGTCATACAGTATATAGGGTCCTCGTTATCTATCGCCATGGTGTAGTCTAGTTATCATACAGTATATAGGGTCCTCGTTATCTATCGCTATGGTGCAGGATAGTTGTCATACAGTATATAGGGTCCTCGTTATCTATCACCCATGGTGCAGGATAGTTATCATACAGTATATAGGGTCCTCGTTATCTATCGCTATGGTGCAAGATAGTTGTCATACAGTATATCGGGTCCTCGTTATCTATCGCTATGGTGCAGGATAGTTGTCATACAGTATATAGGGTCCTCGTTATCTATCGCCATGGTGTAGTCTAGTTATCATACAGTATATAGGGTCCTCGTTATCTATCGCCATGGTGTAGGATAGTTGTCATACAGTATATAGGTTCCTCGTTATCTATCGCCATGGTGCAGGATAGTTGTCATACAGTATATAGGGTCCTCGTTATCTATCGCCATGGTGCAGGATAGTTATCATACAGTATATAGGGTCCTCGTTATCTATCCCCCATGGTGTAGGATAGTTATCATACAGTATATAGGGTCCTCATTATCTATCGCCCATGGTGTAGGATAGTTGTCATACAGTATATAGGGTCCTCGTTATCTATCCCCCATGGTGCAGGATAGTTATCATACAGTATATAGGGTCCTCGTTATCTATCGCCCATGGTGCAGGATAGTTATCATACAGTATATAGGGTCCTCGTTATCTATCGCCATGGTGCAGGATAGTTGTCATACAGTATATAGGGTCCTCGTTATCTATCGCACATGGTGCAGGATAGTTATCATACAGTATATAGGGTCCTCGTTATCTATCGCCCATGGTGCAGGATAGTTGTCATACAGTATATAGGGTCCTCATTATCTATCGCCCATGGTGCAGGATAGTTGACATACAGTATATAGGGTCCTCGTTATCTATCGCCATGGTGCAGGATAGTTGTCATACAGTATATAGGGTCCTCGTTATCTATCGCACATGGTGCAGGATAGTTATCATACAGTATATAGGGTCCTCGTTATCTATCGCCCATGGTGCAGGATAGTTGTCATACAGTATATAGGGTCCTCATTATCTATCGCCCATGGTGCAGGATAGTTATCATACAGTATATAGGGTCCTCGTTATCTATCGCCCATGGTGCAGGATAGTTGTCATACAGTATATAGGGTCCTCATTATCTATCGCCCATGGTGCAGGATAGTTGTCATACAGTATATAGGGTCCTCGTTATCTATCGCACATGGTGCAGGATAGTTATCATACAGTATATAGGGTCCTCGTTATCTATCGCCCATGGTGCAGGATAGTTGTCATACAGTATATAGGGTCCTCATTATCTATCGCCCATGGTGCAGGATAGTTATCATACAGTATATAGGGTCCTCGTTATCTATCGCCCATGGTGCAGGATAGTTGTCATACAGTATATAGGGTCCTCATTATCTATCGCCCATGGTGCAGGATAGTTATCATACAGTATATAGGGTCCTCGTTATCTATCGCCCATGGTGCAGGATAGTTGTCATACAGTATATAGGGTCCTCGTTATCTATCGCCCATGGTGCAGGATAGTTGTCATACAGGATATAGGGTCCCTATTATCTATCGCCCATGGTGCAGGATAGTTGTCATACAGTATATAGGGTCCTCGTTATCTATCGCCCATGGTGCAGGATAGTTATCATACAGTATATAGGGTCCTCGTTATCTATCGCCCATGGTGCAGGATAGTTGACATACAGTATATAGGGTCCTCATTATCTATCGCCATGGTGTAGGATAGTTATCAAACAGTATATAGGGTCCTCGTTATCTATTGCCCATGGTGCAGGATAGTTGTCACACAGTATATAAGGTCCTCGTTATCTATCACCCATGGTGCAGGATAGTTATCATACAGTATATAGGGTCCTCGTTATCTATCGCCATGGTGTAGGATAGTTGTCATACAGTATATAGGGTCCTCGTTATCTATCGCCCATGGTGTAGGATAGTTATCATACAGTATATAGGGTCCTCGTTATCTATCGCCCATGGTGCAGGATAGTTATCACACAGTATATAGGGTCCTCGTTATCTATCGCCCATGGTGCAGGATAGTTATCATACAGTATATAGGGTCCTCGTTATCTATCCCCCATGGTGTAGGATAGTTATCATACAGTATATAGGGTCCTCATTATCTATCGCCATAGTGCAGGATAGTTGTCACACAGTATATAGGGTCCCTATTATCTATCACCCATGGTGTAGGATAGTTATCATACAGTATATAGGGTCCTCGTTATCTATCGCCCATGGTGCAGGATAGTTATCATACAGTATATAGGGTCCCTATTATCTATCACCCATGGTGTAGGATAGTTATCATACAGTATATAGGGTCCTCGTTATCTATCGCTATGGTGCAGGATAGTTATCATACAGTATATAGGGTCCCTATTATCTATCACCCATGGTGTAGGATAGTTATCATACAGTATATAGGGTCCTCGTTATCTATCGCCATGGTGTAGGATAGTTGTCATACAGTATATAGAGTCCTCGTTATCTATCGCCCATGGTGCAGGATAGTTGTCATACAGTATATAGGGTCCTCGTTATCTATCGCCATGGTGCAGGATAGTTGTCATACAGTATATAGGGTCCTCGTTATCTATCGCCCATGGTGTAGTCTAGTTATCATACAGTATATAGGGTCCTCATTATCTATCGCCCATGGTGCAGGATAGTTGTCATACAGTATATAGGGTCCTCGTTATCTATCGCCCATGGTGCAGGATAGTTGTCATACAGTATATAGGGTCCATATTATCTATCGCCCATGGTGCAGGATAGTTGTCATACAGTATATAGGGTCCTCGTTATCTATCGCCATGGTGCAGGATAGTTGTCATACAGTATATAGGGTCCTCGTTATCTATCACCCATGGTGCAGGATAGTTATCATACAGTATATAGGGTCCTCGTTATCTATGACCCATGGTGTAGGATAGTTGTCATACAGTATATAGGGTCCTCGTTATCTATCACCATGGTGCAGGATAGTTATCATACAGTATATAGGGTCCTCGTTATCTATCACCCATGGTGCAGGATAGTTGTCATACAGTATATAGGGTCCTCATTATCTATCGCCCATGGTGTAGGATAGTTGTCATACAGTATATAGGGTCCTCATTATCTATCGCCCATGGTGTAGGATAGTTATCATACAGTATATAGGGTCCTCGTTATCTATGACCCATGGTGTAGGATAGTTGTCATACAGTATATAGGGTCCTCGTTATCTATCACCATGGTGCAGGATAGTTATCATACAGTATATTGGGTCCTCATTATCTATCGCCCATGGTGCAGGATAGTTATCATACAGTATATAGGGTCCTCATTATCTATCGCCCATGGTGCAGGATAGTTGTCATACAGTATATAGGGTCCTCGTTATCTATCGCCCATGGTGCAGGATAGTTATCATACAGTATATAGGGTCCTCGTTATCTATGACCCATGGTGTAGGATAGTTGTCATACAGTATATAGGGTCCTCGTTATCTATCACCATGGTGCAGGATAGTTGTCATACAGTATATAGGGTCCTCGTTATCTATCACCCATGGTGCAGGATAGTTATCATACAGTATATAGGGTCCTCGTTATCTATGACCCATGGTGTAGGATAGTTATCATACAGTATATAGGGTCCTCGTTATCTATCACCATGGTGCAGGATAGTTATCATACAGTATATAGGGTCCTCGTTATCTATCACCCATGGTGTAGGATAGTTATCATACAGTATATAGGGTCCTCATTATCTATCGCCATGGTGCAGGATAGTTATCATACAGTATATAGGGTCCTCATTATCTATCACCCATGGTGTAGGATAGTTATCATACAGTATATAGGGTCCTCATTATCTATCGCCATGGTGTAGGATAGTTGTCATACAGTATATAGGGTCCTCGTTATCTATCACCATGGTGCAGGATAGTTATCATACAGTATATAGGGTCCTCGTTATCTATCGCCCATGGTGCAGGATAGTTGTCATACAGTATATAGGGTCCTCGTTATCTATGACCCATGGTGCAGGATAGTTATCATACAGTATATAGGGTCCTCGTTATCTATCGCCCATGGTGCAGGATAGTTATCATACAGTATATAGGGTCCTCATTATCTATCGCCATGGTGCAGGATAGTTGTCATACAGTATATAGGGTCCTCATTATCTATCGCCATGGTGCAGGATAGTTGTCACACAGTATATAGGGTCCTCATTGTCTATCGCCCATGGTGTAGGATAGTTATCATACAGTATATAGGGTCCTCGTTATCTATGACCCATGGTGTAGGATAGTTGTCATACAGTATATAGGGTCCTCGTTATCTATCACCCATGGTGCAGGATAGTTGTCATACAGTATATAGGGTCCTCGTTATCTATCACCCATGGTGCAGGATAGTTGTCATACAGTATATAGGGTCCTCGTTATCTATCGCCCATGGTGCAGGATAGTTATCATACAGTATATAGAGTCCTCGTTATCTATCGCCCATGGTGCAGGATAGTTATCATACAGTATATAGGGTCCTCGTTATCTATCGCCCATGGTGTAGGATAGTTGTCATACAGTATATAGGGTCCTCGTTATCTATCACCCATGGTGCAGGATAGTTATCATACAGTATATAGGGTCCTCGTTATCTATCGCCCATGGTGCAGGATAGTTATCATACAGTATATAGGGTCCTCGTTATCTATCGCCCATGGTGCAGGATAGTTATCATACAGTATATAGGGTCCTCGTTATCTATCGCCCATGGTGCAGGATAGTTATCATACAGTATATAGGGTCCTCGTTATCTATCCCCCATGGTGCAGGATAGTTGCGCTTATTGATGTGTTCGTTGTATCTTTATAGGTTGGATATACTTACAGTCATGTAGCTTTCTGCTCGCCTTACGCTATTGATCCTCGGAGCTCGGTTTCGCTTATTGCGTCTGTAAAACAATTAGCTGACGATTAGACTTTTGTTGACTTTTTTTTATTGAAGCCGTCTCATGCGCTGGACTATTGATGCGCTTCACTCAGGTTTCAAAATGAACCGAGAGAAGAAAATACCTTTCCCCTATTTATTGATCGGGATCTGCAGATGTTTCCCGCTCATCAAAGGAAAAAACTCGGAGTAAAACGGATGTTGTTACCGGGAAAGGCGAGTACAGGCAGTGCCCGGGTTATGTATAAGATAAGTTCTGTAGGTTTGTTCTTAAGTTGAATTTGTATGTAAGTTGGAACTGTATATTTTATAATTGCAGCCCCAGCCAGAATTTTTTTTGGTCTCTGTGACAATTGGATTTAAAAAATGTTGGGTTGTCATAAGATCCAGGATTAACAATGAAGCTTATTTGCAGACACATTTTATAACTCCTACAGCTGATTATTATAGCCTAAGGCTAATGTACATTGAATTACCACCGTCCAGAGGTCCGTTTGTAACTAGAGTTCGTCTGTAAGTCAGGTGTTCTTAAGTAGGGGACCGCCTGTATCTTATTTTTAATTTTTCTTTTTAAATTTGAGGGCCAGGGGGGAGGGGCTTCACAAATGGAAGCGTTTATAAATGGGGGTAATAATAAGGTGGCTCTAGAGAAAAGGGGACATAAGTTGTGCTATAAAGGAATAAGAAGTGTGGGGGGCTATGAAAATGAACGCTAAAGAAAACATGATATAGTGTGGGTGCTGTTAATGGGTGCTTGGGCACAATAGGGTGTGGCTTAGGACTGCCATGGGTCCTGGGCTGTATGAATATTATAACTCCTATAAGTCTGGAGTCACTTCCTACGTATAGTATTTAGAATTTAGCTTCCTGGGGAGTGGAGGATGTGTCCCTTCTGCCTGCTTTTTTTTTAACTAGAGTTTCAGGACCTTTGGAAAACCATCAAAGGTCCTGAAACGGCTCTTGTGTACATGTGCATTAAGAGCATGAACAGATGTAAATGGATTTCATGGGTTAAGGTCCTTCAGAGTATAAAATCTGGCGGGTAATTTGGATTCGCCATGGGCCCCCAAAAAGGCTTGGGCCCTGGGCTACCACCCAAACCGCCCATATTACACTCCACTACTGCTTGGGACACTAAATGATTCTGCTGTGCTATAGCTGCTCATGGTGCAATTTCAAAGTTAGGAAATATGGATGATGTATTGTGGAGGCACGGTGCCCCCTTTTCTTAGCGTGGGGGCCAAGCATGATCGGAAAGCTTGTTATCCTCTGTCCTGTGGATAGGGGATAACTTCAATAGTTAGTACAACCCATTTAATGCCCCACCATACTGTGCACATGGCTTTAGAGAATATCATGCATTAGATCACATGGTTAGGTCATAACATTCATGGGGTTATTGGATTTTCCCACTGAGGCCCATCCAGACACGCGTCCTCATTCTGGATCTCATTAATCTACAGATCTCATCCTGGTTAATGCTTAGTCAAGGCAGTGATTGAGAGGGTCCCTAGCCTTCCAGACCCATGTATTATAGACAGGGTGCTATGGTAATCAATCCCCCGGGTACTTTATCATTCCTCGTGCCATCATACGGTCGCTATGTGTTGACTTAGTCCCTGAATGTCTTAATTAATGATATTACTATATATATTCCAAGTGCTATGGAGAGGCCCTTCATTTACATTGCCTCTACGACGGGAGATCCGCCGTCCTTGAGAATGCACTCATCTCACATCTTTAATCATAGGATGGAAGGCGACTGTCACCCCATCCACTTCTCCATTTTCCAGAACATGGCCGTCTTGGAGGTGAGCGGGAGATTAATGATGCTGCTAGGAGCGAGGTGACTGGGAAATGGCAGAGACTGATGAAGTGCACTACAGAGCTGATGGAAAAAGCATTGATGTAGCAGATCTGAAGACCAACAAATGGTGAGGCTGAGAGGAACCTGGGCTTATTTAGTAAGATTTAGGGCATTTATACCATACAACAGGGGATTGACCCTTCCCACACCCATGAACACCCAGTGTGAGTTTGGGTTGGCACAAAACCCTGCACTTAGTTGGACCAAAATCAGACATATTTGCCACCATTGTTATTGACAATTGGGGACAGTAACATCAAAATTGGGATGTTAATTAAAGGGATTTTCCAGAAAAAGTACCTAACCCCTGCCACGCTACTGCTGTGGTGGTAGCCATCACTTGCACTTTGTCATCCACTAAAGCCATGGATTGGTGACAGCGGGTCCCGGTACCCCAACACTTCCGGCCCATCTGGGAGTGTTATGAAACCGATGACCACCATTATCTTGATCTAGGATTCGTCTGCTTACACTTGTCTGAAAACCCCTTTAAAATGTAATTTCCTACAACATGTCAAAGTTTCAAAAATGTTCTTTTTATAGTAATGCAATATGAATTAAAAGTGATCTTTCATAACTCCCTCCAGCTCCAGTTCTTTGCATTCTTTATAGGGCGTTGTATTTTTTTGTATTTTATTTATGTTTTGGCATCTAATGTGCTAAGTAGGTTTTCTACTGTCAAGTGGGTGGTCCTACCTGATCTACCTGACAGTAGAAAGCACAGTTGACACATTGGGGGTCATTTACCAAGGGCCCGAATCGCTTTTTTCCTGCGGGTTACGCAAATTTTTCCATTTTGCAACGATTTTCCCTATATTGCCCCGGGATTTTGGCGCACGCAATCGGATTGTGGCGCATCGGCGCTGGGTTGCACGCGACGGAAATCGGGGGGCGTGGCCGCACGGAAACCCGACGGATTCGGAAAAACCGCCGCATTTAAAAAAAAACTGCCTTAGTGAATCCCAGCAGAACCCGAATCCTCCGCAGAGAACGCGCCGCTGGATCGCGAATGGACTGGGTAAGTAAATCTGCCTCATTGGGGCACATTTACTTACCTGGTCCCTGCGTGATCCCTGAGGTGCGTTGTCCAGCGAGGATGAAGTCTGCCGCGATTCATCAAGGTCGTATACCCGCTCAGGTCCGCCGGAGTTCACCTTCTTCTTCCTGATGTATGTGAGTGCATTGGGGCACATTTACTTACCCGGCCCATTCGCGATCCAGCGGCGCGTTCTCTGCACAGGATTCGGGTCCGGCTGGGATTTAAGATGGTAGTTCCTCCGCCGTCCACCAGGTGGCGCTGCAGCGCCGAAAATAATCTTAACGCCCCGGAATGCACCATCCCATAGAAGGTGAAGGTGAGCGCTCCCCAAGCGACACATTTTCGGTTTTTAAATGCGGCGGTTTTTCCGAATACGTCGGGTTTTCGTTCGGCCACGCCCCCCGATTTCTGTCGCGCGCATGCCGGCCCCGATGCGCCACAATCCGATCGCGTGCGCCAAAAACCCGGGGCAATTCATGTACAAGCGGCGCAAATCGGAAATATTCGGGTAACACGTCGGGAAAACGCGAATCGGGCCCTTAGTAAATGACCCCCATTGTCTTGTGACACAATTTGAATTGTAAAATCCCACGCGTAGTCCGAATCCGTCCCCCGATTTGTGTTGCGATTGTTGCGTGCCCCGATTACAACACGAAACGATCGCGTGCGACACAATCCCCAGCACAATGCCCTAAAAAGTTTGGAAAACCCGACGCAAATGCAGCTGCGGGACCTCAGTAAATAAGCCCCATTGGGGCACATTTACTTACCTGGACGCTGGAGTTCACCGAAAGTGCATTGTCCGACGATCGTGCCCCCGATATTGTGCATATGTCGCTTCCCCGCTCAGGTCCGACAGAGTTAACCATCTTTTTGTGGTGCATGTGGTGCTTGAGTTTGCAACACAATTTGAAACTTAAATCCTGCATTCAGTCCGAATCAGTCGTATCGTCCGATTCCACTCCCCCTAAATTGTGTTGCATGGAAGCCAACACAGCAGAGCCAAAAAAGGATTGCATGCGCCAAAATCCAAGCGCAGACACTTGTTAAATACCTGTGCAAGCCGTGTATTCCCGAAAAAGGTAACAGTCCGACGAAAGTGAGCAGTGCGACCCTTAGGCTACATTCACACTAACGTATGGGGGACGTATATACGTCCCCCATACACTCCTATGGGCGCACGGCACCCTACGGGAGCGGTACGGTGCAGCACACGTGCGGCACCGTACCGTTCCGTACCCGGGAAAAAGATAGGACCTGTCCTATCTTTTCCCGTAATACGGGGCCGTGCGCCATAGTTTGCTATGGAGAGGGGCGGGGGTGAGCTGCGCTCACCTCCTCCTCCTCTCCCCGTACACTGCCGTTGCCCGCTACGGTACGGTACGGGCGGGCAACGGCAGTGTGAATATAGCCTTAGTAAATGAGCCCCATTGGGGAAGGATGGGGGTTATTGGAGATTGATAATTATTGGGGCAACATCTAGTAAAGGATGCAAAGAGCTGTAGTTGTGGATGTGGTGGAAGCAATTGTCCAATGTGGCACCTACAGAGGATCTTACTGCTTGGCTGTTTTTCATTTGATCTTTATTTAGAGCCGAGCTGTGACCTGTGACTACAACTAAGCAGTTTCTACAGGGAGCCTGAGGTAGTCTGAGACAAGTCTCCTGGATGGGGTTGCTTACTTTTTTCTATGAATGATTTGGTAGTTGATGCATATAAAGATGATTTGTAGCAAATCGGGACGCAATCGGATTGTGTCGCATCGGCACCGGCTTGGATCCGACTCAAAACGGGGGGTGGGAACGTCGGACTGTTTCGGACAAACCGTGGAATTTAAAAAGCAAATTGTGTCTCAAGATCAGCACTTACATACACCGGGAAGAAGAAGGTGAACTCCGGCAGACCTCAGCGGGGGAAGCAACAGATGCAGGAAATTGCACGCATGATCTTAGTGAATCGCGGCAGACCGGAATCCTCGGCGGACAACGCACCTCGGGGATCCCGACGGCACGGGTAAGTAAATGTGCCCCAATGAATATGAAGTATAGAAAAAAAGATGGTTAAAAGGGTCCTGCCATGTATATACTGAAGCAAATGAGGCCACGTAAGGCAGAGCCTGAAGGAAATCTTTGAAGGGGTTTTCTAGAACTTCAATATGGATGGGCGTTCGTAGGACATCTGTATTCACTCAATTAGAGTCTGACTTTTCTTATACAGGAGTCCAAAAATTGAGAATATTTGCACTCCTTTGGCACGACCTTGGCATGTGAACTATAGCAGTTACACAATGGGCCAAAGCCACCATATCCACCGTGTCCTCTTACCATCCATGCATCTGCAATATACAAGGCACATTCACAGACAGAGAGATGGTGACATCATTGCAATCTGGGGCATCACCCAGACCAGAGGAGGTGAGTGGAAATAAAGAGATGTGGAGGGATTATAAGTTAAGTTTTGGTAAACTACCGCAATGTTGACATATAAGCTGATGGAGATGCTGGAAGAGGTGATGGTCCTGGTCTATGCTTATCGCTGTTGATAGGTTCACTTTAGATTAACTTTACATTGTGGTTGCCCAAAATAGTAGATCTGCGTGGGTACAGATTCAGAGATCGGAGATACAAATTTTTATTGCATTAGGAAGACCCCTGGTATCTACATACAATACCATCATGGTGCCATGAAAAGGTGATTTCCATTGGACGTGACAGATGATCCACATCAGGACAGATGGATTTGTTGACTCCAGTACATTTCCAGTGGAGATTTATTGACATCTTCCTCGGTCATTAACCAGCCAGACCTCAAGTCACGATCCATCATTTTGAGGAACGCGATCTTCTTGTCTTGCTACACCTTATTGAGGTTCACGAGGCCGTAGAATAGGACCCGACTTTATTAAATCACAGTTTTCTTCGGAAAACAAGCAAATAAGTAAAAGATTTCAGCTCGGAAGTCAACTTTACGTCAACGGCCAACAAATGATGCCAAAACCTCACAACTCTCGGCAATGTAGACAACCATAAATCGCTGCAAGTGGAACATAAGCCCTGACTGCTCCCTTTATCTTCGCAGCTTATGTATGAGCTTTGCCTCTAACAGCTGCTATTGCTGGTATAATTAGAAGAAAGGATGTTGTTCTTGTCATCAGAGGTTATTTATGAATAGCAAAAGTGCAACTCGCAACCTAAACATTCTCCTCCGATGGCTCAACCGAAGGTTTCCAGATGTATGTTTAGATTTCTCCTAAGGAAGATGTTATTTTACAGGTTAGGAGGCATTTCGATAATTTATCCAGATGGAAGTGGACAATTAAAGGAAATCTACCACTACACTACAGTGTAATTAAGCTAAACATACTCACCTATTGGGGCAGATTTACTTACCTGGTCTGTTCACGATCCAGCGGTGCGTTCTCAAGTACACCGGCCTATTCCTAGTGAAGGTAAGTGCAAGTTCCGCGACACTTTTTTCTTTTTTAAATGCGGCGGTTTTTCCGAATCCGTCGGGTTCGGCCACACCCCCCGATTTCCGTCGCGTGCATGCCAGCGCCGATGTGCCACAATCCGACCGTGTGCGCCAAAATCTCGGGGCAATACAGGGAAAATCGGCGCAAATCGGAAATATTCGGGTAACACGTCGGGAAAACGCGAATCGGCCCTTAGTAAATGACCCCCATTGTCCTCTTCATCCCGATCCAAGCGCTGGTCTTTGTTAAAGCGAACCCGCCATCAGAAATTGGCCACTACCAGTATGTTGTCGAGCAGATGAGCAGTTTCTAGGTCGAGTTGCTTTCATGGCCGGGTGTGGTGGCATCATCCAGAAAATCTACTTTGAAGTGAGATGTAAATTGGTTTTATGAAGTCAAGGAGGCGGAGAGTTTAACACTGAAGTCAAGCTCTCCCTGTCTTAGAACACCCCCTCCACTGTAATTGATGGTCCTGTGTCGAGGGACATCCCTGACCAGATCTTCTGAAGTCCGGTGAATGATGTCAAGCACAAGGGGGGGAGGTGTTCAGAGGCAGGGAGAGCTTGACTTCAGTGTTTAAATCTCCGCCTCCCTAACTTTATACAACCAATTAACATTTCACTTCAAAGCTGATTTTCTGGATGATACCACCAAGTTGGGCCATGAAAGAAGCATGATCTAGAATCTGCTCAGCTTCGTGACAGCATACTGGTAATAGTTTATTAGGCCAATTTCTGATGACAGGTTCCCTTATATAACACACCGGGATCACCTGGAAAAAAAAGACTCTGGGCTGCTAATTCATTATTCATGCCTACTATATGACATCACCTCCCCCTCCAACATGGGAGCGGGAGCTATCTATCACACTGGAGGCTTGAATTTATGCCTCTCACTTATATATGGGCATGAATAATTAGCAGCCCGGAGCGCCGGACATTCTGTCCTGGTTCTCCAGACGCTTTTTTTTCAGGTAATCCCTTAAAAATAGCTTTAAAAAAATGACCAGCGCCGAACTCAAGATGAAGAGGGCAATACGTGAGTATGTTTACTTTTACTGTAGTGTAGTGGTAGATTCCTTTAAATCCTTCAAATAGAAAGAACATTCCATACCCAACTTAGGAGACCACGAAAACACATTGATGTGGACAAAATCATGAACTGGAAGATGAAGAGCCAGAATGTTTTTTTGGTTGTCCATTGCAATTGAAGTGTGCACATACATTGGGGCAGATTTACTTACCCGGCCCATTCGCGATCCAGCGGCACGTTCTCTGCGGTGGATTCGGGTCCGGCCGGCATTCACTAAGACAGTTCCTCCGACGTCCACCAGGTGGCGCTGCTGCACTGAAGTCCGCTGAAATGCACTCAAGTACACCGGCCTATTCCTGGTGAAGGTAAGTGCAAGCTCCGTGACTCTTTTGTTTTTTAAATGGGGCGATTTTTCCAAATCCGTTGAGTTTTCGTTCGGCCACGCCCCCGATTTCCGTCGCGTGCATGCCGACGCCGATACGCCAAAATCTGATCGCGTGCGCCAAAATCCTGGGGCAATACAGGGGAAATCGGCGCAAATCGGAAATATTCAGGTAACACGTCGGGAAAATGCGAATCGGGACCCATAAAAGATCCAGTTATAGAAAACTATTTTTAAAGAAAATCTACCATGAAAACCCATCATGATAAACCGGTGACATAAATCCAGGCACAGTGACTGTGGTAACCTTCTTACATTTTTTATCCATGGCCCCGTCCTTTTAAAATCAACTTTTATGAATATTCCAGAACAGATTGGCTCCTCCATGCTGTAGCTTCGCAGGCTGTTACATTGTCACAAACTCCCCCCTGCTTCCTCAGCATTTAGCCCCTTCCACTTTATGCTGCTGCCAGATAATACAGCAAGAAGAGAGAAAAAGTGCTGTGGGATGAGTGGTAAAAAGTGTAACAGCTTGTGAAGTTACAGCATGGAGAGGCCATGGTAATACCCCCCAAATAGTCTCCCCAAAAAATAAGATGACCACTTTCATGGTACCCGGATCTATTAATTAAGTGTCCATGATTTATTATGCTCGATTTTGATGGTAGATTTCCTTTAAAGCTCTTTAACTCTGTCAGCAGATTTTACCCCATTAAATTACCAGCCCCTCAGGTAGGGGAGGAAATGTCCTTTATAGAATTCCCTCTTTTGTATGAAATCTCACCCTATAAAAAAATCATGTCCAAAGTGATATGTAAATGAGCTAAGAACATTTATATAAAGACTTAAGACGCTCCGAACTTGAGCTCTGTAATTGTGCAAGAAGATTCCCAACGATGTCTTTACCTGCCGGTATCTCCAGTTCTGTAGCTCCCAGAATCACAAGCCGGATGCTATTTGAATGGTGGGATTCTTGTCTTGACAATGACACCAGAACCTCAGTTCTAGCTGCTGCTGAGTCCAAGATATTAGAATCTGAAGTGATGCCCCCTTATGGGCTCTAAGGCTATATTCACACGAACATGTGCCCGCCGTACCGTAGCACAGCGGGCACACATTGGCATCCAGGAGAGGAGGAGGGGTTGAGTGTGCTCATTCCCCGCCCCACTCCATAGCGATATATGGCGCACACTGCCATATTCCAGGGAAAGATAGGACATGTCCTATCTTTTTCTCGGCTACGGAACGCTGCAACGCCGCGCGTGTGTGGCAACGTGCCACTCCCGTATGACGCCGTGCGCCCATTGGCGTCTATGGGGATGTATATATGGCGTATATACATCCCCCACACGGAAGTGTGAATGTAGCCTAACAGTGACTTATCTCAGACCAAAAGTGACTCTTTTCAGCTCTTTTTCATATGACTTTGGAGAAGAATGTTTATAAATAGATGGTCAAGATTTAACATCAAAGAACAAATTCAAGATGAGATATTTCATACCCTACTTGTGGGTGTTAGTAGTTTTGTAGGGTGAAATCTGATGAATGAGTCCTTTTAAAGTGCTGGTTCCATCCCATGCATATGTAAGGGGATCTGCTGCTTGTATGCTGAAATACACTATAAACAGCATTGATCATTTTGCAGAACTTGGCACATCCAAAAGTTTCGTCATCCTAAATTCTGTTGGACGGACTCCATGTATGACAACATTCAGACACAAATGTGATAACTGAGGATTCTAGATGCTCATTAGGAAGCGAGGAGGGTGACAATGATGAGGTTATCGCCGATGGTTCTCTTTCTGATCGATACAATGGGGCAGATTTACTTACCCGGTCCATTCGCGATCCAGCGGCGCGTTCTCTGCGATGGATTCGGGTCCGGCCGGGATTCACTAAGGTAGTTCCTCCGCCGTCCACCAGGTGGCGTTGCTGCGCTGAAGAGCATCGGAACGCACTGGAATACACCGTGCCGGGCTGAGTGAAGGTAAGTGCAAGCTCCGCGACAGATTTTTTTAAAGAATGCGGCGGTTTTTCCGGGTTTTCGTTCGGCCACGTCCCCTGATTTCTGCCGCGTGCACACCGGCGCCGATGCACCACATTCCGATCGCGTGCGCCAAAATCCCGGGGCAATTCAGGGGAAATCAGCCCAAATCGGAAATATTCAGGTGACACGTCAGGAAAACGCGAATCGGGCCCTTAGTAAATGACCCCCAATGTTTCCAGAGAGGACAACTATCTACCATGAACTCAGACATTGGGGCTAATTTACTTACCCGGTCCAGTCGTGATCCAGCGGCGCGTTCTCCGACGAAGATTCAGGTACTGCCGGGATTCACTAAGGTCCATGCGCCCGATGTCCACCAGGTGTCGCTACTGCGCTGAGGTCCGCCGGAATTCACCTGCTTCTCCTCAGTGCATGTAAGTGTTGATCTTGCGCCACAATTTTTTTTTAAAATACAGAGGTTTTTCCAGATCCGTTGGGTTTTCCGACTTTCACGCCCCCCGATTTCTGTCGCATGCAAGCTGATGCGACACAATCCGATCGCGTGCGCCAAAAACCAGGGGTAATTCGGCGCAAAACGGTAATATTCGGGAAACCTGGCGATTCCGCCCCTTAGTAAATGAGCCCCAATACCGTATCCTTGACCTTGCAAAATTATGGAAAAGTTGGCCGAACGATCCCTAACATACAGCACCATCCATCAGGAGGCCAGTCCTGGATATCAGTGTAAGTTCTCTACTTTTTTGGCTGCTCCGCACCTTTGTTATTATCTCGCTGAGCTTCCCGAATGTTCTGCGCCACTGAAAATAATTGTGTTACCATAAAATATTAATAGTCAGGCATTTGCTAACCATCAAACATGACTTCACTTTTTTTTTTTTTCACCATCCTTTTATCCATTATTCATGGGCGAGCTAGAGGGGCACTAAGCTACCGGCACTGACGCTCCACACTAAACTATAGAGTCTTCTTGTTTAACCATGTTAATAGGGCGCCAGGGATGTGATAGCAATTAAGCAATTAAAGGATGTGTTAGTGCAGGGCGATAGCGGGGTCAGGGAGGGGGGGGGGAATCCTTCAAGGATGGAAAAGCTGTCTGGGTTGTAGTATTAATGTTTAGATTCTCAGACCTCAAAATGGACAGAGTAAAGGAGCAATCTACAGAAAAGTAGACTATTTTGGCAGTTGCTTAGCTAGCAATTCCATTAGACTGCGCCTATGCATTCCAAAGTAGACACCAACCATTAGATAGATATTGTAATTGTAATGCTGCTGCAAGGGATGGCCTGAAAGGGCAGACAAGGGTAGCTGTCACTACCTACTTGCCCAGGCCACCCTAAGTGGTAGGTGACAACTGGTCGACGTTCCCTTCCTGCAACAAAGTACATACAGAGCATAATACAGAAAACAAAGGGATGTCAACAAAATTCTAGTCAAAACAAGAGGATATATGCAGTACAGAATTATTAAGCATACTGATTAAGTCAGAAAACAGACAAAGGGTCAAGGAATCCAAATTACAGAAGATAAACACCAGCAATCCCCAAATTAGACATAGCAGAGATGTCAGATCCCCGGTCCAGAATATGATTGGACCAGTTCCCCGACATCCAGACAGGGCAGACAATCAGGGCTGAAGTGTGAGTGGAGGAGGATTCTGTCTATCCCTGCTGACTTGACTGTTTGCAACCCAAAGGAAAATCCACAGGAGACAGACTGGTGGAAATCAATCAAATCAATCAAGGTGGAAAGGAGTAAACCAGTGTTCAGACTAGCAAGGACAGAATGACACAAAATCACACTCAACAGTGCTTCCTCAGCCAGAATTTATAGATAGATGTTTGTTCGGGACCCTGATGGGGCAAAGATGTTACAAATGTTTTAGGAAAGTAAATAGCCAGAGTTTGGGTCTAAACACTGACATGAAGTCACTTTAAAATCATTTTCTGCTTATAACAGCCAGTGGAGTGTGGAAAACTTTTCCGCTAATCCTATCTCTATCAAACAGGTTGTTTGAATGATGATAACCGTGCGGCTTTTTGTAAGACTCTCCAATCAGTTTTATTGCCCTCGCCCGTTCCGCCATGTTCTGAACTCCAGAAAGCGATAATGCATCTGATAAAGAACTAAACATCAGTAACATTGTCAGGATCTGCACTCTTATAATCTAATAAGAGGCTCCCCGGGATAACGCGAGAGACGAGGAGTTCTAATTGGAGAAGCCGTGTCACCACTTAGTGAATCTTCTCCATTATCTTGTCACACACTAATGTGGAGGCCGATGTCTATATAATTACACCCTTGGAGTGAGAACCGGGGCTCTGCGAAGCGCTATATCGCTCCGATAAATAATGTACAATGTATCAGTGTGTACTCATCAGTGTCAACTGCAGATGGTGGAGATCCTTAACTTTAGTAAACGGAATGCATGATGGACGATGAAGGGTTGTCCTATTTCAGGTATTTATGACACAAGCACAGGAGAGACACATACCTCTCAAATTTTGAGACACAATGGGGCTCATTTACTAAGGGCTACCCGGCCGCACTTTCGTCGGGTTTCCCGAATTTTTTCGTTTTGCGCCGAATTCCGCCGGGTTTTTGGCGCACGCGATCGGATTTTGGTGCAATCGGCGCCGGCTTTCACGCGACAGAAATCGGGGGGTGCGGCCTTCGGAATACCCGGCGGATTCAGAAAAAAAGTGGAATTTAACAAACTAAATGTGTCGCAAGATTAAGCACTTACATGCACCGAGAAGAAGTAGGTGAACTTCGACGCAGCAGTGACACCTACTGGCGCACGACCTTAGTGAATCCCGACATAACCCGAATCCAATGTCGGACAACGCGCCGCGGGATCGCGTCAAGACCAGGAAAGTAAATGAGTCCCAATGGGGGAATTCATTACGACTGCTGTTTAGAATGCGTTTAGAATGCCAGTCTTAACCCCTTAACGCTGAAGCCACTTTTCACCTTCCTGACACGGCCCATTTTTTCAAATCTGCCCTGTGTTACTATAAATGGTTATAACTTTGGAACGCTTTAACATATCCAGTTGATTTTGAAATTGTTTTTTCGTGACACATTGGGGGAGATTTATAAAGCAGTCTGAAAGTCAGAATATTCTTAGTTGCCTATGGCAGCCAATCACAGCTCCCCTTTAAAATATTCATGAGCACTGGTAAAATGAAAGGTGAACTGTGATTGGTTGCCATGGACAAATAGAAATATTCTGACTTTCAGACAGCTTGATAAATCTCCCCCATTGTACTTCATGTTGGTTGAGAAATTTAATCAATATGTTTAGTATTTATTTATGAAATAAATGGAAATTTGGCAAAAATTTTGAAAAAAACTATGTTTTCCAAATTCTAAATTTTCTACTTTTTGGAAAGTTGGTCATATACCTAAAATAACTTGATAACTAACATTTTCCATATGTCTGCTTTAACTTGGCATCATTTTTCAAACATATTTTCCTTTTTTTAGGATGTTAGGAGGCTTATAACTTTAGGTGCAATTTTTTAGATTTTCACAAAAATCATCAAAACCTACTTTTGGAGGGTCAATTTAGTTAGAAGTGACTTTATAAGGCCCACATGACAGGAAACCCCCACAAATGACACCATTTTAGAAACTACACCCCTCAAAATATTCAAAACAACCTTTGGGAATTTTGTTAACCCTATGAGCGTTTCATGAGGGTGAAAGATAAATGAAAGTGAAATTACAGAAATGTAATTTTATCTTGCTATAGATTCATTGAACAATAAAATTTGCACCTTCACAATGGGTTAAAAAGGAAAATGCATTTTACAATGTTGAGGGCAATTCCTCCTGAGTATGCCAATACCCATTTTGTCACTGTAACCTACTGTACGGGCACAGGGGGGCACTTGGAATGGAAAGAGCGTTGTTTTGTTTTTGGAGGGCAAATATGGCTGAAAAAGTTTTCATGTGTCAGGATGCATTTGGAGAGCCATAATGGTACCAAAACAGAGGAAAGCCCCAACAAGAGACACCATTTTGGAAAGTACACCCCTTGGAGAGTTTAGCAAGGTGTAATTTGTGTATTTGCCCCAACAGGTGTTTGATTCAATTAGGCCCCAAAAAGGAAAAAGGTGAAAATTTTCTCAAAAAAGTCACTTTTACCCCAAATTTTTGTAAGCCACAAGGGATAAAAGATGAAACAACCGCATAAATGTGTAAAACTATTTCTCCTAAGCACAGAACTGCACCACTTTTGCATATAAAGTGTTGTATGGGTGCAAAGTAGGGCTCAGAAGGGAAAGAGGGGCTTTGGCCTTTTAGAAGCCAGATTTGACAATCATCCTTTACATGTGTCAGGATTCATTTGGAGAGCCCTAGTGGTACCAAAACACAGGGGAACCCCAACAAGTGTCACCATTTTGGAAAGTGCACCCTTTGGAGAATTTAGCAAGGTGCAATATGTGTATTTTCCCCTACAGGTGTTTGCTTCAAATAGGTCCCTAAAAGGAAAAAGATGAACATTTTCCCAAAAAAGTCACTTTTACGGCTAATTTTTGTATCCCATAAGGCATTAAAGATGAAACAACCCCAAAAAATGTGTACTAGCATTTCTCCCAAGTATAAAATTGCCCCACACATGCAAATAAAATGTTGTATGGGTACGCAGTGAAGCTCAGAAGGGAAAGAGGGGCGTTGGACTTTTAGAAGCCAAATTTGACAGACATCCTTTACATGTGTCAGGATGCATTTAGAGAGCCGTAGTGGTACCAAAACAGAGCGGAACCCCAACAAGTGTCACCATTTTGGAAAGCACACCCCTTAGAGAATTTAGCAAGGTGTAATATGAGTATTTGTCCGTAAAGGTGTTTGATTTAATTAGGACTTAAATAGGAAAAAGGTAAAAATTTTCCTATAAAGGTCATTTTACTCCTAATTTTATATAGCCACAAGGGATAAAAAAAAATGTAATAACCCCTCAAAATGTGTAAAGCTATTTATCTCGAGTGTAGAAGTACCCCACATGTGTATATAAAATGTTGTATGGGCGCACAGTAAAAGAAAAGGGGAATGTTTGCCTTTTAGAAGCCAAATTTGACAGAAATGTTTGACATGCATTTGGAGAACCCTAGTGGTATAAAACAGAGAAGAATCCGAAAAGTGTCCCTAATTTTTGAATGCACACCCCTTAGAGAATTTTGCAATGTGTAATATATGTATGTGCCCCTACAGGTGAATGATCCAATTAGGCCCTAAACATTAAAAAGGTGAAAATTTTCCTATAAATGTCACTTTACCCCTAATTTATGTAAGCCACAAGGGATAATATATTAAATAACCCCGAAAAAGGTTTAAAACTATTTCTCCCGAGTGTAGAAGTACCCCACATGTGCATATAAAATACTTTATGGGCGCACAGTAGAGGAAAAGAGGGATGTTTGTCTTTTAGAGGCCAAATTTGACAGAAATCCTTCATATGTGTCAGGATACATTTGGAGAGCCGTAGTGGTACCAAAACAGAGGAAAACCCGAAAAGTGACCCTAATTGTTGAATGTACACCCCTTGGGGAATTTAGCAAGGTGTAATATGTGGTGTAGGGTAATACACGTGGTGAAATGAGCATTTTGAACATATAGGTGGTTTCCAAATATGATGTGCAACAGAGTCCAAGATGGAAATTGCAATTATTTCTGGAAAGTTCAGTGCCCGTTATGTGGCGCCCCTTATGAAATAATGGAGGGGTATAGGGAGCAACGGGACATAACAGTTGTTACAATTATTCATTTTACCGAAATTAATTTACAACAGGTTGGGCGTGAATTGTGAATGTGTTGTGTATAAGGAGGTAGAATATACCAGGGGACCAACTAAACTTTTGTCACTCTGGAGTTGTCACAGGTCTCTTAGTAGTATGTAGTGTCCATCCTAACTCCTCTTTTGGAACAGACTCTTTATTGAGTCCTACCATTAGAAGCAGCAGAATTCACCGGGAAAATGCTGTCCTGACAAAATACAGGAACATCTAAACCAGAGGTACTGGGCCCCGTCCTTCTTGTCCCAATATTAGTTTCCTAATGTCTTCCTCTTGAAAACAGAGAAATGATACGGCAGGACATGCACATTGGAACAGCTCGTAAGAGTTGTACAGCATAATCTGTACAATGTGCACGGCCAGCGCTTTTGTACCAAATCTTGTTTTTTTGTAGGGAAATTATCGCCAAGTGTTGCTCTTATTCACCCTAGCAATGCCCATTGTGACGAATATTGCTGCTTTTGGCTGGACCAAATCGACCAGCCAATAGCGGCAAACATGGACAGAGGGGGGCAACAAAACCCCTCTGGACCGCAAGGCAAAATTGGTGGCTGTCAGGAACAGCCGCCACCCTACCCCGATCACCGTGTCTACAGACATGGTGATCGGTATTACTGACGTCATAAGTAAATTCGCTGCTATTGGCTGGTCTGAATTGATGAGCCAGTAGCAGCGATCATGTGGGGGGGACGTAACCCTTCTGGTCCATGGGGCAGGATGGATGGCTGTCAGGAACAGCCGCCATCTTGCCCCGATCACTGTCTGAACCGTGTTGGCAAGTCACTACCCGCCGCACCGTTCTATAACAACGTGCGTTGGGAATAGGCTATACAATCTTTATTTATTTTTTAAGCAACTTTGACACATAAGGGCTTATTTTTTGCGAGATGAGATGCACTGTAAAAAAACCCTTCATTTTAGTGGGTTTTTAGCTTATTGAAGCAATTTTATTAACTTTTTACGTGTGGAGGAAAATAAAATCATCAATTCTTGTTTTGGATTTTTAGCATTTTTTGGGGGGGTGTTCACTGTAGCATAACAATAATATATTATCTTTATTCTACGGATCACTACGATTACGGTGATACCTCATTTATATAGTTTTGTTTATATTTGTCCAATTTTATTGAAGAAAAACTAGAATAGAAAAAATTGCATTTGTTTTAGTATTGCCATTTTTATAGCAGCATAACTATAGTATTTTTTGGTTTACGGAGCTGGTTGTGAGCTTATTTTTTGCGTGACAAGTTGTTCTTTTCATTGGTATCATTTTGGTGCTTGTAACTTTTTCGGATAACTTTTTAGAACATTTTTTGTAAAGCAATTTGATAAAAAGTTTACATTTTTGGCAAGTTTTTGGGGGTTTTTTTTACCACGTTCACCGAGGGGGTCCAATTATGTTTAGGATTTATTGTACAGATTGTTACGGACGCAGCGATACCAAATAAGTGGGGTTTTTTTGTGATTTAGTGTTTTTTATACTTTATTACTTGTGTACAGGGAAATGTGGTGTTTGGGGGAACTTTCACTTTCTTTTATTATTTATTTTTATTTTAAAAAAAACCTTTATTTATTTTTTTTACTTTTTTTTACAGGTAATGACATCTAAGCTTGAACAAGTGATCTTCTGATCACTTGTTCAAGCTCTTTTACAGCTTACACAGTGCAATACAGATGTATTGCACTGTGTAATGTAAGACATGCCCAGTGTCTTACAGCCGGGTCCTGCCAGAAGGCAGGGACCCGGCTTCCGCATGAAGATCGCGCAGCTCCGGGCACCGGCAGTCCCGGGGCTGCGATCGGAGCAGCGGACCCCCCCGGTAAGCGCCGCGGGGGGGTACGATTTACCTCTACTAAACTTTAAATGCCTCTAACACGCCGCGGTCAGCGCGACCGCGGCGTGTTAGGGGTTAACACCCGCGATCGGAGAAATCTCCGATCGCGGGTGTTAGAGGCAGGTGTCGGCTATAATATATAGCTGACACCCGCAGCTTCTGGCCCCGGCTCCGTTCAGGACCCAGGGCCAGAAGCTTGACGTAATAATACTGCATTTTGCGGGAACGCACCTCCCGCCATGCAGTACTATTACGTCAAATGTCGGGAAGGGGTTAAAGGAAACTTACCACCACGGATCTACCTGTTAGCGAATGTAAGGATGGCACTTTTTAGACCTATGCCTTTAGTCCCCACAATCTTTTAGAAAGTTTTAAGGCCTTGATATGAAAATTTTCTAAAGAGGCTACTGGGGCGTGGAATAGCCGGAGATGAGGCAACGCTGCGCTGAGGCTACGCCGCAGCACGCAGCTACTCGTCCGCGTAGCCGGAGCTCTGTGCATGCGGAGAATACAGGCCAGTAGCTTCGAGATCTCGGCTCCAAAGCTGGAGCTACTGCGCATGCACAGAACTCCGGCTTTCCGGCCGTGTGCACGTAGCTCCTTGTAGCTGCACGCTGAAGATCTGGTAGGAGGATCAAAGAGGCTACTGGGGCATGGAGTAGACGCGCACTGTAGCCTCAGCTCCAGCTACTCCACGGCCCAGCAGCCTCTTTAGAAAATTTGCATATCAAGGCCATTCAATTTTCTAAAAGATTGTGGGGACTAAAGGATTAGCCCTAAAATGGGCTATCCTTATGTTTGTTAGATGCACCTTAATAGGTAGATCCGTGGTGGTAGGTTTCCTGTAAAATTCCCCCCCCTGCTTGTCCTGAACCCATATTCACTAAGAGGCTCCCGGCCTTTTTCAATCACCTACCTGGTAGCTTCGCAATTCTAATAGTAAACTTTATGGTTTTGATTAAGATGATCAAAGCAATAGTAACATATGTTAGATTAGCGTTTTGTAGGATTGTCTTCATAGAGGATATTCGTGATATTAATGCAAGTTTCTACCCACAAAACTAAGTAAAAATATGTAGTGTCTCAGGCGGTTCCCTTCCTTACTCTTAGTTCTAATCAAGTGAAAGTTTGAACCTGAGTCCAGTAACAAGCACGGCTAGATTTACCCATAATGCAACCCATTCAATTGCCCAGGGCCCAGAGATCAGCAGGGGCCACACAATATTAAGAGTAACTGGTTTGGGGACAGGTAGCCAAGCTTCAAATTTGCCATGACTGTTAGGAGTTTGAGGGTGTAGGTTTCATCCATAGACCACGTTTGATGTTATACTGGATGAGATGGGTCAGTTTTAATGGTTCTAGGTCTGTCTGCATGGTTTTTCTTTGTCTACCACTTTGACATTTTGGGGCTCATTTACTTACCCAGTCCTGTCGCGATCCAGCGGCGCGTTCTCTGTCGAGGATTCGGGTCTTCCGGCGATTCACTAAGGTGGCGCCCGATGTCCACCAGGTGTCGCTGCTGCGCTGAAGTCCGTCGGAGTTCGCAGGAGTTCATGATCCTATCCTGGGTGCAGGTAAGCGCGTGTCAAGCGACACTTTTTAAAAAAAATTCAGTGGTTTTGCCGAATCCAACGGCCACGCCCCCGAGTTCCGTTGCGTGAAAGCCGGCGCCGATGTGCCACAATCCGATCGCGTGCTCCAAAATCCTGGGGCAATTCAGGGAAAAACGTTGCAAACCGGAAAAATATTGCAAATGCGCGAATCGGACCCTTAGTAAATGACCCCCTTTGTTCTAATAACCAAAATAATCCCAGTCAACCACTGGTGAGAATCCGGAGCTCTCAAACGCTTACTCTAACACCTCCCATACTGAAGCCCGGGTCTGTGTGTTTGGAACTTTTTTCTTTTGTGTAATTTTTTCTGTATTTTAAGCTGCCCCCCCCCAATCTACTCTTGGTGCCACTTTATTCACCTCCTTTGCTGGTCTCCTAAAATGGCCAATGGCCGTTTTTAAGAAACTGACACATCCCGAATCCGTTTTCATGAACCGGGACAATGTAACGTAATGACATCTTCGCTTAAGAAATTGGTGGCCTAACATATAGGGTAAATAAAGGAACGGGGTCACACCAGGTATTTTGACTTTGTGCCTAATGTATAGTCACATTTTCAATGCTCGGTGAAGGATCGCATCTCAGGATCGCTAGTTGCGCTGTTCTGTTAATGGCGTTTTCTTAATGCAGTACACATGGGGTTAATTGTTCTCTGCTCTAAGTGGACAGGAAAGACAAGATGATTAGCCATGTATTCATTAATTATACTCTCAACCCTCTATATTTAGCCGCATCACACAATAAACTGAGTTTTTTTCACTGCTGATTGGAAAAAAGCGTTTCTTGTGTTTAGCTTCCAGATGTGTCTATACATCCCGCTGTGTTACCTGAAGATGTATACAGAGACAGTGGGGCACATTTACTTACCCGTTCCGTCGCGATCCCCGCTGAGCGTTGTCCGATGAGGATTTGGGTCTGCCGCGGGTCATGCCTCCAATTTCCTGCATCTGTCACCTCCCCACTGAGGTCCGCCGGAGTTCACCTTCTTCTTCCTGGTGCATGTAAGTGCTGATCTTGTGACACAATTTGCTTTTTAAATTTCATGGTTTGACCGAATCAGTCGGGTTATCCGACGTCCACGCCCCCGATTTGCGTCGCATCCAAGCCGGCGCTGATGCTGCACAATCCGATCGTGTGCACCAAAAACCCGGGGCAATTCAGGGCAAACTGGAAAAAAACACGAAACCCGTCGAAAATGCGGCATTCGGACCCTTAGTAAGTGTGCTCCATTGTCTCTGTACTGTAACCCATTCCTTGCCATGTTTACAGACACCTCTGGCCCTTGGCTCATCCATGAGAAAATTATACAACATGAAGATTGCTGGTTCCTTGTGTTCAAGGGGACACGAAATAGCAGACATCCTCCCTCTGCTCATATCAAGATCCTCTTGATGTATGAGGTACGGACACAGTAAGCTGCATCCAGATGTGTTGCTCTTGCCCAAAGACTCCTAAAATCTAACGAGACCCTTTGGCTTTCCAATTCTGCCCCTTCATGTAGGTTACCGTGCTGTGGAACCCTCTGTCTTTGGAGGAGCATCCTCTCTGTTGGATCTTGTTCATACCCTTGTCTTGATCTCTGTTATTATATTTTTCATATATTCCAGTTTAGCAAAAACTTCAGGTAACACGAAGAAAAATCCAACCATATAAGGTCTTCTTCTCACTAGATAAGCTATGTCTTGGTGGGGAGTAAGTAAGTTCTTCTTACTAGGTTTCGGAGGAATATCGTCTTCGACCAAGTGGCAACATTGTCCATATTAGCAACCTAATTAAATCTTCCAATAAGTAAGATGCAAAAAACATAAAAACCTTATCCAATGACAGAAAGGGATTTTTTCTAATCTCTTGGATCCTCCTCTAGCTCCTTTGATTATTATCTGAAGTTTCTTATCAAGGAATTCCTATCTTATTGAAGCCTCGGTATTAGACAAAAAGTTTAATTTGATAAGTTCTTCACGTATAGTTTTTCTAGAATTAGGAAAAAGTGCATCACAATCATCTTGTCCTTTCTTTTTAATGGTTTCATAGATTGTTGAGACAAGATGGACATAAGCTAAACACTAGTTTTAGGTTTAAAGGGAACCTACCACCACGAATCTACCTATAAAGGTAGATCTGGTGGTCGGTGGATGTAAGGGACGTGAGGATAGCCCTTTTTAGAGCTAATCCTCACGTCCCCGCTAACTTTTGGGAAACTTTATTGACCTAATATGTAAATTTCGTTATGCGGCTACTGGGGCGTGGAGTAGCCAGCACGAGGCTACACAGAGCGGCTACTCCACGCCCCAGTAGCCACATTACTCCTCTTACCCTGTTGTGTGCGGCGCGCAGCTACGAGGAGTTTTGCGCATGCGCAGTAGCCGGCTTGTCGGACAACAGGGTAGGAGGAGTAATGTGGCTACTGGGGCGTGGAGTAGCCACGCTGTGTAGCCTCGTGCCGGCTACTCCACGCCCCAGTAGCCGCATAACGAAATTTACATATTAGGTCAATAAAGTTTCCCAAAAGTTAGCGGGGACGTGAGGATTAGCTCTAAAAAGGGCTATCCTCACGTCCCTTACATCCACCTACCACCCGATCTACCTTTATAGGTAGATTCGTGGTGGTAGGTTCTCTTTAAGGTCACCTACAAATTATACTCTAAGGTTGACCCTACGTATCAGAAACCCTTCGGCTATCATCTCTATTGACCTCCTCGAAGAACATGCACATTCACGTTGGCCAAGAGGCCACGTGTCCTCTATGGAGAGAGAGGAGAAAGCTCCAGCCAGACAGCAGTGGTTTATCTACCATAGAAAATCAGGCAGGAAATCCAACAATCCTGACAATTCTCCCGTTTAACCTCTGCCGTTGTGTGAGCGTTTTGAGGTCACCACAAATAGAGGGACTAAGTCTTTGTTGGTCAACACATATAGAATATTTACTGTATAGTCAGATTAAAACATATCCCAGAACAAACACTCCATAGATCAATAAGCCAAATATCTGAAAATACGTAAAATACGTAAAATCTTCTTGCAATTCTAATGAATATGGAGGCAGATAGTTTCTTATACTGTAACTTACGGTTGTTCTAATTTTGCCAAATTTAACTTTGGTTCCTGTTGCATTGGGATCAAATGGTTATTTTTGTGACCAGTTCTTTGACGTATTTAAATTTTTAGCATCTATGGCCTTAATTTACTAAAGATGTACAGATGTATAATAGATCCAACTTATTTTAGGATGTCCCATCCAAAGGGACACTCGTTTCAACACCCTTTATCAAAAAAAATCTTTCTCTTACTAGGCTGATGGAACTCTTTGTTTGGGGTTCTTGGTTGCCTTGCTTCCATGGTCTCATAGCTACAGGTCCTGCTCCCTCTCCACCTGGCAGTGGGATGTGTGAATGGTCTTGACAGTAAAGTAATACATCTCGGGAAGTAGTAAGTGCAACGATAGGGCGACTTGATTTTTGATGACTACCCAAAAACTGATGGCAGCTGGAAGAGGAGCCCATAGGACCCGTTGACTAGAAGGTCCAATCACAACTGCATCCCCTATGGTTTTGGCAAAGCTCGCAGCCCTCAAAGGCAAGTTTCTCACACTATATCTGGATGATTGGCTGATAAGAGCCCTTCTCCCATCTGAAATAAGACACTTCATAGAAGTCTCATCTACAAGCCTCACATAATACCTGAAATAGCAGCGATTCTAAACACACAAAACATGAAAATATGAGAATGAAAATTCTGTGAAGTGATAAAACACCTCATTGTAGAATTCAACAAGCAATGAGAGTCTAGTGACTTCTTCAGTAGATGAAGACCTCCGGACCAAAGCTCACGTAAGAGCCCTCCAACTCAACAGATTTTGGACAAACTCACTGCCAAGCTTTTATTTTTTGCTAAATAAAACTGTAGATTTCAAGAGGCAAATCTCCTCTTCAGTCACTTAAGCTTCTCCTCGCTACAGATTCTCAGGCGATTTAGGATTTTTTTTTTACCTTCTATTAGAGATAAGCAAAATTCTCAAAAATTCAACCCATTCAACATTTTTTTTTTCAAAAAGTGGTTGTGGAAGCTGTGACCTCTTTCATACAACCCTTTCCTGCATGACCTGTGCTCTGCCCCAGTTCTGGAAATATTTCTGGCAAGATACGGAGGCTCTTAAAAAGTAGTGGCCTTTGATCTGGGGGAGTGTGTAATCCCTGTGTCTAACCAGACTTGTAGCTCCCAGAGAGTGCCCCGTAGGCTGAGTCAGGGCCTAAGGAGTGTAGCCACTTCTTGAGAGACTATCTGTCTTAGCAGGGATTCAGTCACAACCAGAATAAGGGGCTAGGTTGTGCCTGAAAGGGCTTCAAGAGGTTGGATAAGGCTCCCACGACCGCCCAGAATTGCCACAGAGCTCTACATTCGGCTCATTTCTCTCACCAAGTCCATGCTTAGGGTCCCTTGATTATGGACTTGTCTAGAGGAATAGTAATAATTTTGGGGCAAGACTGGGAGCTTGTGGAAGCCCTATCCAGCCTCATGGCTGCTATGGCCTGACAACTTGTCCTGGTTGCAGCAGAGTCAAATTAAAGCCAGGCTAAGTTTTGAGAGCCTTCTGGTCTTGGCAGAAATTTTGTCCCTACTGGGGCAGGGCCCTAGCCACGGATAGGGTCCGGTAAGGCTCTTACACCCTCCCTTTCTCCCCATAGATCCCCAAAATTTTTGTCACCAAGTCCATGCTCAACTCCTGCATTGTCCAGGGTGAGGCATCGGGCCAAATCTACATATTACAACCAGGTCTTGGGGGCAACAGAGGAGAACTGCGATATATCTTCTCCTCAGATGCCATAAAGCAGTGTTCCCCAACCACCGGTCCATGGCCAAAGACCGGGCCATGGAACACCTGGTTCCAGGCCGCGCTGGACCTCTGTAAAAACAAACAAAAGAAAATATACTCACCTTCCCCGTTCCCCTGCAGCAGTCTTCTCTCCCATTACTTAATTTCCATGTAAATGCACTGTTCTATTGATGGTGAGCGAAGAGAAGACTGCTGCAGGGGAACAGGGAAGGTGAGTATTTTTTTTGTTTTTAGTTCAGCTGGGATAGTAGAAGGTGGGGGGGCTTCTTCAGGAAATTAGACAATATAAGCTAGGCACACAGGGAGTTATGTGGGGCATGCAAACTTACATTTTTGGCTATGAAACAGAAACCAGACTGTATCCCCCCCACCTACTGGTCCCTGGAGAAAATATATGTTTACAGCCGGTCCCTGGGCAAAAAAAGGTTGGGGACCACTGCCATAAAGGAACAGAACCTACAATTACTGTCCCCAATGAGAAGCGACACATCAGCAACAGAAGTCAGATGTATAGCTTATTTTTGTGGATGGTCTCTAGATTACATTTGGGTGTTTTCTCGTTTTACAGCTGAAGTTGTTGATGTTTGATGTCCTGGTGAAAGGATCGGAGCATTGTGTTAACTGCGATCAATGGAAAAGTACTTTCAATGTCAGAAAATCATCAGTAAATGCATTACGGAGAATTGACCCCCTGTGCATTACTCTGTCTTCAGACTCAGGACTCATTATAAAACCTTCCAATAACACGGTGCAAAACAATTAAGTGCGAGAACGCCTAACAAGCAGATAGATAGTGGCGGAGGATGGCTTAAAGGGGTTTCTGATTCTCAAAATTGATGACCTGTCCTTAGACTACCTATACTCCAAGTCTGCACCCTCCCCCCCTCATGGTTTACTACACACAGATAGCGCCTGTTAGTAGCAGTACAGTAACTACTAAAAGGATACATTTGTTATGGTCCATTAATGAGCTGATTGACAAGGGCCAGAGAGAAGGATCCCTACTTACTTAATATCAATGGGCTACGCCAAGGAGCCACAAAACATAAAAGTGACAGTCAGAGGCAACAGACACAGTAAGAGGTTAGGGCTAGGAATCAGTATTCTGACCCCATGTAATGGCCCGCTGGATGGGGTTATTACTAAAAGTTAGCTTCAGTTATCCTCCTGGTTAGTTGGTGGAGTTTGGCCAGCTGTATCACGCTAATATTAGGAATTCTACTTAATTCTGAGCTCCCCTAATTTGTTATTTTTTGCTCTCACCTACTGCAGGAATGTAGTAATAACACCTGTAATACCAACTCACTGAAGGGTTAACATGTAATGTTGATATTGATGTTGCAGCAGTTGTTATCTTCCCTGCAGAATTCAGGCTGGTGACTAGTTGAACAAACTCAGCATCTTTGTAGTGAGCTTCTGCAAAAGCCTATAAGTATAAGCTCATTACAAGGCTCCGCGTCACAGAGTTAGTTAGTCAATGGAAGTCAGTCAGTCAGCTTGCTGTTGTCTCCTTCGAGGGGGACACCCCTCTGCTAAGTCTGTGTCTCTGTGTGCTAATTTCATGGAGACTGCACAACTAACCAGCCCCTAACCACTGGACTAGGACTGAGGTAAACCGGATCCACAGCCAACCAATTCCCCCACCTTGTGTGTGACTGCAGCCAGGGGCGTAACTAGGAGAGGCTGGGCCCCATAGCAGATTTCCCTTTACCCCCCAAAAATATATACATATTTAGGCTGCATTCACATAAATGTGTACCCACATCGGGCGCGCTGGAGAGGAAAGGAGGTGATAGCGTCTCACCCCTTCCCCCTTAAAGAATAGAGCCACATGGTCATTCTTAAAGCCATAGCAGGCTCTATCTCTTTTTCGGCCACGGCTCGAAACAGTGAGTACTCGTTGTGCTCACCGCACCGAGCCCAGGCGCTATAGACGCCTATGAGGGAAGTATATCAGGCAGCAAATTTTCAGCCAGATATACGTCCCTCAACCGTTATTGTGCATACATGTTTATACAATTACATTCTCCTGTGCTGGGGGCGGGCGGCTCACAGAGGGGGTGGGTTTAGGAGTGGACACAGAGGTGGGGGCCCCTTAACCTCATGGGCCCCGTAGCAACGGCTACGGCTGCTGCGGCGGTTGTTACACCACTGATTGCAGCCTATTACCTGTTGCTTTGTTGGACTGTGGACTGTGTTAGACTGCGTGCCATTATAGAGATTGTGGGGGAGATTTATCAGAAGTATCTGAGAGCATAACTGTTCTATTTGCCGAGATAAATCAATCAGAGCTCAGCTTTCATTTTCCCACAGATGTTCATAAAATTAATGGTGAGCTCTGATTGGTTTCCATGGGCCACTAGAACCACTAATAATTCTAGTCCATTTTAAATGTCGCCACGTGAGTTCACTGCAAAGGGGCCCATTGAGGCTCTGTCGCCCAGTGGCCTACTGACACCTGGAGCCGACCCTGACAGAAGCAGCCAGGAATAGGACTAGACAGCAGGTCAGTCATTTATAAATGGGGGTCAGGTAATAATTACATGTGGCGTTACATAGGACCCTAAACTAATGTTACTTGTAGGCCCTAGGTACCCCCTGTCCAACAATGCTACAGGGTCACGTGACCTTCACAGATTTGGAACAAAACTGCAATATATAACTTAAAACAGTAGATTTTTTTGGACACATCTAGCAATTTCACCCAGAAGTCTCCACTCCTGTGCTTTAATGAAGATGTATAATAGAAGCCGTTACGCAATCTATTCGCCATTCTGATTGAGATGATTTCTAATGTAAAAGTAACGACACAATGCGGCTTATTACGGGCGGAATACTTTCCGTTCTGAAGGCTTAAAGTGTTGCGCAGTTTTTGCTCCGTAACCTTTAAATATCATTGCACATTGGCTGCTTATCTTTTATGTACACTTCGCTTTTCTGAAACAATTCTAATTGAATTAATATTAGTTTCTGGCGACCGGTGTAATCAGAGCGACGTTCATCTGCTGCTGGAGG
Organism: Engystomops pustulosus; assembly: GCF_040894005.1. NCBI lineage: Eukaryota > Metazoa > Chordata > Amphibia > Anura > Leptodactylidae > Engystomops > Engystomops pustulosus. The sequence goes on along the minus strand of NC_092419.1, from coordinate 12,243,084 downwards.
TTTATCTCCAAAGAACATAATAATGTCAGGGCGGATGTCGAGGTTCATCCTAAGGCAAATATCTAAGATGTCTATTTAGCAGGAGAGAAGTGATCGGCATTGATCGTTCTATTGTTGCGAATGAGGGATATGGAAACAAAGATGTATCTCTCCATCCAATAAGGGACGTTGGACACTTGTCCATGTGCGTAATTATAGGTCCCATGATGCGGCAGGTAGATACAGGGGTGGGCCATCCATGAGGTCAGCAAGATGGAGGCAGCATCAGGGGCGCAGACATCTAGGAACTAGGAGAGGAGGGGCCCTACAGCAGACTTCTGAATGGGGTCCCCCTACCCTTAAAAATATATACATATCTGTACAGTCACACATGTTAATACAAAGACATTTATATACTAATACACACACATGCAGTTGTACACTAGCACACATACATTTATATAATCGTGCAAACACATTTATGCACTCATATACATTAATACATACAATATATACTGTACACATCTTATACACATACAATATATACACATCTTATACACATACAATATATACACATCTTATACACATACAATATATACACATCTTATACACATACAATATATACACATCTTATACACATACAATATATACACATCTTATACACATACAATATATACACATCTTATACACATACAATATATACACATCTTATACACATACAACATATACACATCTTATACACATACAATATATACACATCTTATACACATACAATATACACATCTTATACACATACAATATATACACATCTTATGCACATACAATATATACACATCTTATACACATACAATATATACACATCGTATACACATACAATATATACACATCTTATACACATACAATATATACACATCTTATACACATACAATATATACACATCTTATACACATACAATATATACACATCTTATACACATACAATATATACACATCTTATACACATACAATATATACACATCTTATACACATACAATATATACACATCTTATACACATACAATATATACACATCTTATACACATACAACATATACACATCTTATACACATACAATATATACACATCTTATACACATACAATATACACATCTTATACACATACAATATATACACATCTTATGCACATACAATATATACACATCTTATACACATACAATATATACACATCGTATACACATACAATATATACACATCTTATACACATACAATATATACACATCTTATACACATACAATATACACATCTTATACACATACAATATATACACATCTTATGCACATACAATATATACACATCTTATACACATACAATATATACACATCGTATACACATACAATATATACACATCTTATACACATACAATATATACACATCTTATACACATACAATATACACATCTTATACACATACAATATATACACATCTTATATACATACAATATATACACATCTTATGCACATACAATATAAACACATCTTATACACATACAATATATACACATCTTATACACATACAATATATACACATCTTATATACATGCAATATATACACATCTTATACACATACAATATATACACATCTTATACACATACAATATATACACATCTTATACACATACAATATATACACATCTTATACACATACAATATATACACATCTTATACACATACAACAGATACACATCTTATACACATACAATATATACACATCTTATACACATACAATATATACACATCTTATATACATACAATATATACACATCTTATATACATACAATATATACACATCTTATACACATACAATATATACACATCTTATACACATACAATATATACACATCTTATACACATACAATATATACACATCGTATACACATACAATATATACACATCTTATACACATACAATATATACACATCTTATACACATACAATATATACACATCTTATACACATACAATATATACACATCTTATACACATACAATATATACACATCTTATACACATACAATATATACACATCTTATACACATACAATATATACACATCTTATACACATACAATATATACACATCTTATACACATACAACAGATACACATCTTATACACATACAATATATACACATCTTATACACATACAATATATACACATCTTATACACATACAATATATACACATCGTATACACATACAATATATACACATCTTATACACATACAATATATACACATCTTATACACATACAATATATACACATCTTATACACATACAATATATACACATCTTATACACATACAATATATACACATCTTATACACATACAATATATACACATCTTATATACATACAATATATACACATCTTATACACATACAATATATACACATCTTATACACATACAATATATACACATCTTATACACATACAATATATACACATCTTATACACATACAATATATACACATCTTATACACATACAATATATACACATCTTATACACTTACAATATATACACATCTTATACACATACAATATATACACATCGTATACACATACAATATATACACATCTTATACACATACAATATATACACAACTTATACACATACAATATATACACATCTTATACACATACAATATATACACATCTTATACACATACAATATATACACATCTTATACACATACAATATATACACATCTTATACACATACAATGGGGGTCATTTACTAAGGGCCCGAATCGCGTTTTTACGATGGGTCACACGAATTTTACCGTTTTGCGCCGATTTTCCCTGAATTGCCCCGGGATTTTGGCAAATGCGATCGGATTGTGGCGCATCGGCGCCGGCATGCATGCGATGGAAATCGGGGGGCATGACCATCGGAAAACCCGTCGGATTCAGAGAATCCTTACTTACCTGCACCCGGCCTGGCTTGGTGAACTTCAGTGAACTCCGACAAAATTCAGCGCAGCAGCGACACCTGGTGGACATCGGGGGAACTACCTTATTGAATCGCCGAAAGACCCGAATCCTCCGCAGAGAATGCGCTGCTTGATCGCGAATGGACCGGGTAAGTAAATCTGTCCCAATATATACACATCTTATACACATACAATATATACACATACAATATATACATATATACACACATCTTATAAAACATATAAAGGTATTCCTGGACGTTGCCCCAAACTGCTTGACTCAGCATCACAGTTAACTGTTGCTATGCAGAGCTGAGCTGCAGAGAAACCTGGTATAGTTCAATCAACCCCACTACAGCAGTAAGTTAAGTGCGTGTTCACAAAGGCGACTGACAAATGAAACATAAAGACATATATCAACGCCACTTAAGCCTTTTGCACAGATGTTACAACATCCTTAAGACTTCATCATCCATACAGGACACATACAGTTTCCATAAAGGTGAATCCACTGAATCCATAATGGGGCACATTTACTTACCCATCCCGCGGAGCTCACAAAAGTGCATTGTTTGACGATCATGCACTGTGACGTGATTCGCTAAGATCGCGTGCCCGATATCCTGCATGTGTCGCTTCCCCGCTCAGGTCCCTGGAGTTCACCTTCTTCTTCCTGGTGCATGTAAGTGCATTGTCCGTGTATAATGCGCTGTGCGGGGAGTCACTAAGATCGTGCACCTGATATCCTGCATGTGTCGCTTCCCCGCTCAGGTCCCCGGAGTTCACCTTCTTCTTCCTGGTGCATGTAAGTGCATTGTCCATGTATAATGTGCTGTGTGGGGAGTCACTAAGATTGTGCTCCGATATCCTGCATGTGTCAATTCCCCGCTCAGGTCCCCGGAGTTCCCGAAAGTGCATTGTCTTTGTATAATTCCCTGTGCCGCGATTCGCTAAGATCGTGCGCCCAATATCCTGCATGTGTCGCTTCCCCGCTCAGGTCCCCGGAGTTCACCTTCTTCTTCCTGGTGCATGTAAGTGCTTGATCTTGTGACACAATTTGAAAGTTAAATCCCGCGCTCAGTCCGAATCAGTCCGACGGCCGCCCCCTGATTTCTGTCGCATGTAAGCAGCGCAGCCGCACCACAATCTGATCACGTGCGACACAATCCCCAGTCACAATCCCTATGAGCTTGGCAGCGAGTGTGCACTGATCCCAAGTGTGTGCAGTGTCATAAGTGTGACTTAGGTTTAAGGGAAGGAATACGTTTTGGATCCTGCAACAAATAGATAAGTGCATCTACATTTTTATTTCCTGATATTCATTGTGTGTTTTTTATTGCAACCAAGTAGATCTAAAGGTATTTTACTTGCATAATCTGTATATTGTGTGGGGGGTATAGGGAGGCATTCACCTTGCTTATCTAGACAGTATAGTCACAGGTGCTGCCTAATTAATAGTGGGGTGTGGCTATCTAATTAGCAGCCTTTATATACTTCTGTGGTCAGTTTGTTTGGTGGTTTGCAGCCAGATCTTGTGCAGTGAGCTCTGCAGATTTTTGTGGCCGATAACTTTAAAAAAAAGCATTAGCAAAGCGAGTGTATGAGCTTGGCAGCGAGTGTGCACTGATCCCAAGTGTGTGCAGTGTCATAAGTGTGACTTAGGTTTAAGGGACTTAAGTTTGAGGGGCTTTAGTAGGTAACTTCTGTGTTTTGTGTTACTTTGACTGTAAATTCTTTCTGTGCATATTTATATTGTAATCCCCATTAGAATTATGGACTCCATAAGTGGCATTGCTACACGGTGTACATCCTGTGCCATGTATGCTTTCCTTGAACAGCCGTTCGAGGGGGAATACTGCTGTGTGGGGTGTGTGAAAATTGCTCATCTGGAAGCCCAGATTCTGGATCTAAATGAGCAAGTTTCAAGGCTGCGGGCAATTGATAATATGGAACGAAGTTTGCTGCTCCTGGAGCACAAACTCTCTGGGGAAGATGGCTGTGGGGAGGGAAGTATGGAGGTGCAGAATGAGGGGGCAGCTAGTTGGGTAACATGTAGAAGGCGGGGTAGAGGGAAGAGTTGTAGAGAGTCTAGTCCTGATCTGGTGCACCCCAATAAGATTGCCAGGCTGGTGGATGAGGGGGATATCAGCTCTGGGGTAGCAATGCTGCAGAAAGACATGGCCGCTAGCAACCAGGGGAATGTCTGCTCCAGTAAGAAGGGTAATGGGAGCACAGGCAAGGTCAGACAGGTGCTGGTAGTGGGAGATTCCATTATTAGGGGAACACACAGGGCAATCTGTCACAAAGACCGTGCATACCGAACAGTGTGTTGTTTGCCGGGTGCTCGGGTTCGGCATGTTGCGGATCGGGTTGACGGATTACTGGGAGGGGCTGGTGAGGAACCAGCGGTCATGGTCCACATTGGCACTAATGACAAAGTAACAGGTAGGTGGAAGGTCCTTAAAAATGATTTCAGAGATTTAGGCCATAAGCTCAGGGCAAGGACCTCAAAGGTAATTTTCTCCGAAATACTGCCTGTACCACGTGCCACACCAGAAAGGCAGCGGGAGATCAAGGAGGTAAATAAGTGGCTCAAAAGTTGGTGTAGGAAGGAGGGGTTTGGGTTCATGGAAAACTGGGATGACTTTTCTGTGGGCTACAGGCTCTACAGTAGGGATGGGCTGCACCTCAATGGGGAGGGGGCCGCTGTTTTAGGGGAAAAAATGGCTAGAAGGTTGGAGGAGTGTTTAAACTAGAGACCTGGGGGGAGGGCAATTACACTTGTGCAGGGCAAATAGACGGTGTACATAGAGAGCTGGGAAGGGTCATAGTCCATGGGGGAGGAAGGGGGGCTGGAATGAGATTGGGGAATAAGGACAAAAGGAATACGGACAGGGAAAACCATATAAAGTGTATGTACACAAATGCCAGAAGCCTCACAAACAAAATGGAGGAACTGGAACTCTTGATGTTGGAACGGAAATATGATATAGTGGGTATCAGCGAGACATGGCTGGACAGTAGCTACGACTGGGCTGTTACTATAGATGGTTATAGTCTTTTTAGAAAGGATCGTATAAATAAAAAAGGGGGAGGGGTTTGTTTATATGTGAATTCTTGCCTCAAGCCCGTCCTGCGAGATGACATCAGTAACGCAAATGTGGAGTCCCTATGGGTGGAGATAAGAGGAGGGAAAAATAAAAATAAAATATTACTAGGGGTTTGTTATAAGGCTCCAAATATAATGGAGGCAGCAGAGGAAATGCTGATAAGTGAAATGGATGCGGCTTCAAAGCATGGTGAAGTACTTATCATGGGGGACTTCAATTACCCAGATATTGACTGGGGGGCAGAAACATGCAGGTCCTTCAAAGGTAGCAGGTTCTTGTCAACAACAAAAGACAATTACCTGTCGCAACTAGTCCTGGAGCCAACAAGAGGGGGGGCACTGCTGGACCTTATCCTTACCAACAGACCTGATAGGATATCAAAACTACAGGTTGGGGGGAACCTGGGGAATAGTGATCATAATATCATTGATTTTGTATTACGCTTTACTAAGAGCGTTAGTGAAGGGGCAACCAACACTCTAAACTTCAGGAGGGCAAATTTTCAGCAACTAAGGGAAGACCTTAAAGGCATAGACTGGGATAATGCTCTCAAGGACAAAAGCCCCCCCCAAAAATGGGACTTTTTCTCATATATTCTGAAAAAGTCCTGTATGAAACACATACCTTATGGGAAAAAGCATAAAAGGAACAAGAAAAACCCTATGTGGCTAACTAGTCTTGTAAGGAAAGCAATAAGCGAGAAAGATAAAGCGTTTAAGGTGCTAAAACGTGAAGGTAGCGATGAGGCATTACAGGATTATAGAGAGAAAAATAAATCCTGTAAAAAGCAGATAAAGGCCGCAAAAATAGAGACTGAGAGAAATATTGCCAGGGAGAGCAAAAATAATCCCAAATTATTTTTCAAGTATATAAATGATAAGAAACTAAAAACAGAGAGTGTGGGTCCCCTTAGAAATAACATGGGGGTCATGGTGGAAGGAGACGAGGAAAGGGCCAATCTACTGAATGTCGCCTTCTCAACTGTCTTTACCCAGGAAAATCCCCTGGTGGAAGACACAATGAGGAATAATGTAAATTCTTTTTATAATGTCAACAGTTTAACCCAGGAAGAGGTACGGCGCCGCCTCGCAACCACTAAGATAGATAAATCACCGGGGCCAGATGGCATACACCCCCGGGTTCTGCATGAATTATGTACGGTGATAGACAGACCGTTATTTTTAATATTTGAAGATTCACTGAGGACTGGTTATGTTCCACAGGAATGGCGCATAGCAAATGTGGTACCAATATACAAAAAAGGATCAAATAGCGATCCTGGAAACTACAGACCCGTAAGTCTAACTGCTGTGGTGGGGAAAATATTTGAGGGGTTTATTAGAGATGCTATCCTGGAGTATCTCACTGTGCACAACCTTATAACCCAGCGTCAGCATGGGTTTATGAGAGATCGGTCCTGTCAGACTAATCTGATTGGTTTCTACGAGGAGGTAAGTTCAAGACTGGATCTGGGGGACGCTGTGGATGTTGTATATCTGGACTTCTCAAAGGCATTTGACACCGTGCCACATAAAAGGTTGGTATATAAAATGAGACTGCTGGGAATAGGAGAAAATCTGTGTATTTGGGTAAGCAATTGGCTTAGTGATAGAAAACAGAGGGTGGTCATTAATGGCACATTCTCAGATTGGGTTGATGTTACCAGTGGAGTGCCACAGGGGTCAGTATTGGGGCCACTTCTTTTTAATATTTTTATTAATGACCTTGTAGTGGGTTTACACAGTCAAGTTTCAATATTTGCAGATGATACTAAGCTGTGTAAAGTAATAAATACTGAGGTCGATAGTTTAGCATTACAGAGGGATTTGTGGAAGCTTGAGGGATGGGCAGAGAAATGGTTGATGAGGTTTAATGTAGATAAATGTAAAGTTATGCACTTGGGCAATGGAAACAAAAAGTATAATTATGTTCTAAACGGTCAATTACTTAGTAAAACTGAAGCTGAAAAGGACTTGGGCGTATTGGTGGATGGTAAACTTAATTTTAGTGACCAGAGCCAGGCGGCTGCTGCTAAAGCAAATAAAATAATGGGATGTATCAAGAGAGGAATAGATTCTCATGATAAAGACATAGTTTTGCCCTTATACAAATCCCTGGTCAGACCACACATGGAATATTGTGTACAGTTTTGGGCACCAGTGTATAAAAAGGATATAATAGAGCTGGAACGGGTGCAGAGGAGAGCAACCAGGATTATTAGGGGAATGGGGGGATTAGAATACACTGACAGATTACAAAATTTGGGATTATTCAGTTTAGAAAAAAGACGACTGAGGGGAGACCTCATTACAATGTACAAATACCTGAACGGACAGTACAAGGATCTCTCCAAAGATCTTTTTATACCTAGGCCTGTGACCAGGACAAGGGGGCATCCTCTACGCCTAGAGGAGAGGCGATTTTACCATCACCATAGACAAAGGTTCTTTACTGTAAGAGCAGTGAGACTATGGAACTCTCTGCCGCAGGAGGTTGTTATGGCCGACTCTATGTACATGTTCAAGAGAGGCCTGGATGCCTTTCTGGAGAGCAAAAATATCACGGGTTATGGGGATAAAACATTTATTTAATTCTTGAGGGTTGGACTTGATGGACTTGTGTCTCCTTCCAGCCTTATATACTATGATACTATACTATGATACTATGATACCTATTTTTTTGGACTTACAATCCCCAATGAAATACCTGTCACAGCCGCGCAAATCCCGAAAACAACGTAAAATTTTACGAAAGTGCGATCCGCGGACCCTTAGTCCGGGGGTCATTTACTAAGGGCCCGATTCGCGTTTTTCCCTACGTGTTACCCAAATATTTCCTATTTGCGCCGATTTTCCCTGAATTGCCCCGGGATTTTGGTGCACAGATCGGATTGTGGCGACGGAAATCGGGGGGCGTGGTCGAACGAAAACCCGACGGATTCGGAAAACCACCGCATTTTTAAAAAAAAATTGGTCGCACGCGTCATACTCACATGCACCAGGAAGAGATCAGTGAATTCCGACGCAACTCGGCGGACCTCGGCGCAGCAGCGACACATCGGGTGCAGGACCTTCATGAATCGCCGGAAGACCCGAACGCTCGTCCGAGAAGCCGCCGCTGGAACGCGAATGGACCGGGTAAGTAAATGCGCCCCATTGTGTCTAAAGTCTATTAAAGGGCCAGTATTCTGTTTATTCCTCCATTTTCTTGGGATATAAGAGCTCTGTGGGCCCCCATAAGGCATCGGCTAGATCTGGATCTACTACAGGATCCTTCTGGTGGGGCAGTTGAATCGTGGACTATCTCTAACTAGAAGAAATCCCTAAGGCTGAAGAAGTAGTAGTGCCACAAAATGGCAGTGAATGGACCCAACTAATAAGGCACCTCCCGCAGTGCACTCTCTGGCCACACGTGGTACTGATCCTGCTTTATTATATACAATTCCTCCAGAATTCCTCGGCATCGACAGCAGAAGGTTTATAATAAGATTACATGTCTTCCTTTTGTATCCGCTCCCGGACTTTCTGCCTCCCGTCCCTTTCCGGAGAACGAGAAGCGGCGTTGTAATTAGGTCTTGCCTTCGGTAAAATACAATATGGATCGATACGCAGTTTTCTTGTTTATTATTCATCCTATTGAAGCTGTTTGAGAACAGGCAGAAATAAACGCGCAGCATTTTCAATTTCTATCATAAAGCCTTTTTATCCCAAAGAAAATCCCCTTCTGTGTATCTGGTAGTTGGTGGAAAGACCAGAAATAGCAATTTAAAGTCTGACCTTAGAGGGATTCAATTTATAGGTTCTAACTGATGACTGTAACAACTTTATCTTGATTTGATTGGACGTTTAACCGGTTAAATTAGTTCACATTTAAAGGGAACCTACCGCTATATACACCGAAACCAGCAGCATGTCTATATACTGTCTATATACTGCGTGGATCATTACTAGATACCCAGCTATCAATAAGTTTAATGCATCTCACCCAGGCAGCTTCTGGCGCATGCGCATTGTTCTGTTGCAGCCAAGGTCAGTATAGTTCTCTTCATTGCATAGATATTCACTGACCACTTGGGAGACACTCAATGGACCCCCTTGGTTTATCCGCTGAACCTTCCCATGTGACACCCTGGTACAGTCCTTGGATTTCATATAATGAGCATGCGCCAGTAGATGCATATGCCATCTCCTGCAAAATGGAACTACAAGGAGCTGCGCACATTCGTACGCGAAGCCAGAGTTCTTGGCATCGGTCCGGCTTTGGAGCCAAGATTGCAAAGCCAATGGCCTGTGTTCTGCCCATGCAGTGAGTCTGTACTAATTTTGGTTCTGGTCGTGTACTTATGTAGTGAGCTTGGTACTAGTTTCAGTTTTTTTGTTCTGGAACTGTGGTTCTGTTGATCTAGGTTCTGTTACTGTATCTCTGGGTTGTGCATGTGCAGAACTCTGGCTTTGCGGATGAGTGTGCTCAGCTCCTTGTAGCCACGCGCTGAAGATGTCTGGGTAGAAGGATCAAAGAGGCTACTGGGGCGTGGAGTAGCTGCACCGTGTAGCCTCAGCTCCGGCTACTCCACGCCCCAGTAGCCTGCTTATAAAATTTGCATATTACCCTTATTAAAGATTGAGGGGAGTAAAGTATTAGCCCTTAAAAGGGCTATCCTTGCATACATTAGATGCACCTACCACCGGATCTACCTTAATAGGTAGATCCGTGGTGGTAGGTTTCCTTTAAGGAGCCCCAAAAAAGCTTTCATGGAGCAGTTCTACATTTTTGGTTCCAAAAGAGAGTCCAGCCCTTGTGATAACATTCTTAGGGTCTACTGAGGTCGAGCTATGGCCAGCCACCCATTTTTCTTGGTGTGGATACCAAAGTGAATATTAGAAATGGCCTTCCCTGTAAACGAGGAACGGCACAAGATCATTGAGCATCTCTTCATTCTGGCTCATAGAGAGGGTTCAGCCCTTACCTGCTCTCCCACTTTTCTCTTTTCTAGACGGAGCCACGGCCAACCATGTATTTCCCCTTGATGTGGCCGGGATGTGGTCTTCATAGTATCATAGTCAAATTGGGCAATTCATAAAAATGGCCGCCCAGGTAAAACAAGGACCTTTATAATGGAAGCCAAGACGATCCCATGTTCTCCATTGTGGGTTATAATGGGGTCCTGCACTTGTCCATAGAGTAGATGTCCCCAATTTACTGTAGTTTCCAGTTCTATATGCCCCTAAATATAATCATAGCCCTCTATATGCCATATTATATAGCATTACGCCTAAAACCAATTTTTTTTCACCAATAGAAGAGAAAATGCCACACGTGGGTCACTTGATTGGTAATTATGCTTCTGGCTGTTTTGCCTTATTTGCCGATTCCCTTATCAAGTCTGTGCTAATTTTGGTTCTGGTCGTGTACTTATGTAGTGAGCTTGGTACTAGTTTCAGTTCCTTTGTTCTGGTACTGTGGCTGTTGATGTAGGTTCTGTTACTGTATCTCTGTATTAGTCTTGGTGTTCCAGGTTAAGCTGTGTAACAGTGTGGCAAAAAGTGGAAGAAACAAAAACGCACTTCCCCTTGGTCTAAGTCTTTAAGAAACGTAAGAGAATATAACTAATATAACTTCTATGTACTGTATGTGTTCACAATTATATTGATAGTGGGGTGTACAACCTCAAGGTTAGGAATTTTCCTCTGTTATGCAAAATAGAGGGGACCTATGCATAAAAATGGGAACACCGTCCTACTTTTCGCAAAGCCTGACCTACCGACTGCTCTATTAATGACTCGTTGGCCATTGGCTTCCATTGGATTGGGCATTTGTTAATTAACGCTCCGCTCAAAGACCAAAATTATTCATATTGGGGGACATGCTACATCTAAAATTGTGCCCGAGGTAAGGATTAAATTGAACACTCAAGATCCTGGAAGCATTTTTTGATCCTGGTCAACAGTATGAAAATTGACATTTCTAAGGACAAATCTATGAAAAGTGGAGCTGATCCTGGAGGTTATAGGCCCTGGGGAAATAGGCAGCCGAAATAATCATAAAACTTCCGATTGAATTATGGTTCTTCTTGGCTGTGATCTTGACATCTCATTTTGACTTGCCTGGACTGCAGGTCATAAGGAAGGACAGGATGATATATATGAGAAACATTACTTTGACTTTGTGATCACCGGATCTCGTTGTACAGAATTATCCATAGGGGGTCACTTATAAAACGGAATTATTCCCTATGACAACCAAACAGTTGTAGAAAATTCTAGAACTAGAGAGATATAAACAGAAAGAATTCAGCACATTTTGGCTACATGGTCCTTGGGACAAATATTTTCATTGGTCAATTAAGATCATAAATCCCACCCCAGAATTTTGCATGATATCCATCTCCATCATCTTCGGGCATGCTACATGTATTGGGATTGAGACCACCAGAGTAAAGCACATGTCTACCTTAAGAATATTTCTAGCTAAAATGTAAATAATACCTGAAATGTATCATTTAGTTTCGTTAGTTGGATTTGAGTTGTGCATTTCCAGAAACGAACAAGTCAAAAACAAAATGGCCGAACTTCCCGTTGCAAAAACGGGAATGCAATTTGCAAGGAATTTGAAAAATGGTGGCATCTCTGTAAGCAACATATCAATCAAACTTTGACAACTGCTCTACAGGAGGCTATGTCTTATCTGGTCATCTTTTCCCTAAAGTAAAGAAGCATAGGATTGTTAATTTTGTTTTTAGGTGATGTTTTCGGTTTTAAAAGAGGCAAAACAGTTCAATATCAGGATTTCCTGAGGTTCAATCCTGAGCACATGATCAGTGCTCCACCAATCAGAAAGAAGGAATGCAGTACATGCTTTGTGTGAGCAGCCCGTGAGCCCTCTCCATGTACCCGCACCCGACACGCGCCGTACTATTACGAAACACCGGTACGGTGTTAAAGGGGTATTTAGCTCTCGGTGATTCCATTCACTGTTTAGTGACATCTGTGGGGGTGCTAGGTATTGACTAACTGGATATTCATGGCCTGGCCAGGATTGGTCATCATTTTAACCTGGATTTACATATGCACAAATTTTGGTTGTGGTTGAAAAATTCGGTAAAACGTCTCTGCATAAAGGTTTAATTAACTATCATGAGAGATTCCAAGGATCTAAATATTGTTTACTTGTTTTCATCAGGTTCTTCGAGAATCCTAGTGATGCCTTTCAGGTAGGTGCCGTTGTATGAAGCCCCAACCCTACAAGTGATGGCTTCAGACTACTCCAACCATCCTTCTCCGCACCGTTCATCCTCCATCCCCCACTTTTTTTGGTTGAAAAATTCTGTAAAATGTCCCTGCATAAAGGTTTAACTATCACGAGAGATTCCAAGGATCTAAATATTGTCTACTTGTTTTCATCAGGTTCTTCGAGAATCCTAGTGATGCCTTTCAGTAGGTGCCATTGTATAAAGCCCCGACCCTACAAGTGATGGCTTGAGACAACTCCCACCGTCCTTCCCTGCACCGTTCATCCCCCATCCCCCCCTTTTTGTGGTTTAAAAATTCTGGAAAATGTCCCTGGATCCAAGGATTCCAAGGATCTAAATATTGTCTACTTGTTTTCATTAGGTTCTTCGAGAATCCTAGTGATGCCTTTCAGTAGGTGCCATTGTATGAAGCCCCGACCCTACGAGCGGTGGCTTCGGACTTCTCCCACCATCCTTCCTCGCACTGTTCGTCCCGCATCCCCCACTTCTTTTGGTTGAAAAATTCTGTAAAATGTCCCTGCATAAAGGTTTAATGAACTATCAAGAGAGATTCCAAGGATCTAAATATTGTCTACTTGTTTTCATCAGGTTCTTCGAGAATTGAGAATCCTTTCAAGTAGGTGCCATTGTATGAAGCCCCGACCCTACGAGCGGTGCCTTCGGACTACTCCCAGCATCCTTCCTCGCACCGCTCATCCCCCACTTTTTTTGGTTGAAAAATTCTGGAAAATGTCCCTGGATCCAAGGATTCCAAGGGTCTAAATATTGTCTACTTGTTTTCATCAGGTTCTTCGAGAATCCTAGTGATGCCTTTCAGAAGGTTCCATTGTTTGAAGCCCCAACCCTACTAGTGGTGGCTTTGGACTACTCCCACCATCCTTCCCCACACCATTCATCCCCCACTTTTTTTGGTTGAAAAATTCTGGAAAATGTCCCTGGATCCAAGGATTCCAAGGATCTAAATATTGTCTACTTGTTTTCATTAGGCTCTTCGAGAATCCTAGTGATGCCTTTCAGTAGGTTCCATTGTATGAAGCCCCGACCCTAGGAGCGGTGGCTTCGGACTACTCCCACCATCCTTCCCCGCACCGTTCATCCCCCATACTGTTCTGCTTGTATTTATGTCCTTGGTGAAGGCTTTTGTAGTCGGCGCTACACTTGTAGGTTGCTAGACAAAGCCTCGCTCACACCATTCGATATGACCTACTTGTGGGTGTAAAGAAATCCACAATCCTCTGAAGAGATTTTTATTACAAAATATCTGGGTGGTTTACAAAAAGTATAGATAAAAAACTAGAAAACATCTTCAGGTCTGATGGGAAATAGAAATGGATTGGAGACCATCATTGTCCAAGGTGGTTTTGAAGAAGATACTGTTTGGTTTGGTAAAGGGGTGGGAGGCGGAGGGGGGGGGGTGATCGTGTTTGTGAGAATAATGTGGAAAGGGGGGGGATCAGAAACTTTATCCAGCTCATTTCCATGGCAACAAGTCTGTAACAGCAATCCGACTGCAGATGAGAGGGTCAGGCAACAGCAGCGTCGTAACCTCTCTCTCTCGATGAATCAGCTTTTAACCATCTGATAGCTCCGAAGACTTCCGGCGCTCCACATCGAGCCATCTCTTCATCCTTATCATAGCAAACACAAACAAACACTAAATAAATCATCAGAGCCATAAATTATGCATCATATGCTCTAGCATAGAGGAAGGAGAGCCATCCATTGGTACTTTGTACTCCGCTCTACAGATCAAGTGGTCTTGCTTTTATTTTAAGGAGTCATTTTGGAGATGAACCGGATGAACAGAGACGGGTTTCTCTAGTAAGTAAGTTTTGCATGTATCCTGCCAGGGTAACTTAAAAGGCATTTACCACCAGTATGGCGGATTGTATGCCAATGAGCCTAAGGGGCTCCAGGTGTTCGGTAGGTGTTAATGGAGCCTGGAGCCCCTCAGGCTCATTTGCATACAGTCCATTATCCTGGTGGTAGATGCCCTTTAAGGTTCCTGAGCAAAGTGAAGTTGCCTGAGCATTAGGTTACCTTGTTTTCCTTATGTATGACCTTGACATGACTCCGAACCTGTTCCCCATTTCATTCCCCACTACTTGATTATTAAAAATTCACCTGTACAGGCGTTCCCTTACTTAAGGACACCCGACTTACAGACAACCCCTAGTTAAAGACGGACCCCTCTGCCCCCTGTGACCTCTCTGGATGTTACTATAGTCCCAGGCTGCAATGACCAGCTGTAAGGTGTCTGTAATGAAGATTTATTGATAATCCTTGGTCCCATTACAGCAAAAAATTTGGAAACTCCAATTGTCACTGGGGCAAAAAAAAATTTGTCTGGATCTACAATTATATAATATACAGTTTTGACTTACATACAAATTCAACTAAAAATTAAGTACAAACCTATGGACCCTATCCTGTACATAACCCAGGGACTGCCTGTACTTGGATTATAGTAATGTATGCCTTGACCTCGGCTTGTCCCCTGACCAAATCCCTTTTTGTAGATTCAGTACCAGAAAACCAGTTTTCTGTCTGATTTTGCACTGAAAAGAAAGTGAAAACTGCTGCACATGTGTTTATAAAGTGTCTGCACCAGTTTTGTGTCGCGACTTCTCTGTGTCCAACAAAACACAAAATTCTGTACCTAAAAGGGGTTTTTACTAATAGTCGGAGGTTGTGCCACATTTATTACTGACCTGCGCCCACTTCCTGAGCAGTGCAGGGGGCGCCAGATTCATGAAGACCGTGTACCAGTTTTGATTAATCTGGCGCAGATAGTGCATAGTGAGGGCCAACGTGCCCAGAAGTAGCCCCAAGTCAAATTCAGTAGCACAATGGACTTTGACCTACCGCATCACAGTAATATGTTCTGGCAGACCCTCAACATCTCATCATGACACATAAAGTTGTTCAATTTACTTCTAATGGAGAAGCAGGACTCACGGGCTCTCTCCAAGAGCGAATATCGAAAGCATGTCTCACAGACTTTTGCAACACCCCTGCCAACTCATAGGCAGGCTGGTAGTTGCGAATATCGCTCTCTCCAGGTTGGGGAGCTTGATCAACTCTCTAGGTAGGTTCTATAATCTGAGTATTGTGTAATTGCAGCTGTAGATACTGCCTGGCAAGGCAACAGTTATCTGGTGTATGTAATTATTCAATGATATGTCTGTTATGTTAGCTGGAAGGTGATTGGAGGGGTGCTACCACCTGACTAGGGGGGAGTATAAAACCCCTGCTAGGTGAGAGGGAGGAGCACACCTTCAGTGCTTCCACAGCCATTAATCCCAGGACCTTCTAGTGCCTCAGGCCTACTGCCTGGCACTCAGGGCAAGTCTGGAGACTTAAGCCCAGAACTGCAGCCTCCACCACTTAGACTCAGTTCCATCTGAACCAGCACAGACTGCATCTACTACCAGGCTGTGTTCACCTTTCCTGTGGACCAACTCTCCATGACCTTTCCAGCTTAAGGAATCAACTGTTACCCATTTTTGGCCGTTGCCTTCTGTTCAATAATCAACTGTAAGTTGATTTGCACAGAGTTGTCTCCATCTGATCCCTGGATACGGGCTCCCCATCCATTACCCGGGGACTCTTCCTACAGACACCATTTAGGGGTTTCCCCAGGGAGAACCAGTACATCAGCCTCTCTCTCCTTATTTCTTGCACATACCACCTGCTGGAGACCTGCCAGCCCTCCGTGACATCAGCGTGCCTAAGGCCACACTAGCCAGCCACTCCAGTATTCTGGGCCCCGGCTGCCTCTAGGTTCCAAGAAAATGCTAGGCCCCGGTGGGGGATGTTGTACTTTAATGAATGGGTGTAGGATTTGGGACTCACAGGCTTTCTCTATGAGTGTGTAGGGGAAGCAGGGCTCACAGAGTTTCTCTATGAGTTAGTGTAGGAGGCAGGACTCACAGGCTTTCTCTATGTGAGGGAGGGTCAAGCAGGAGTCACAGGCTTTCTCTATGAGTGGGTGTAGGAAACAGAACTCACAGGTTTTGTCTATGTGAAGGAGGGGCAAGCAGGACTCACAGGCTTTCTCTATGAGTGGGAGGAGGAAGCAGGACTCACAGGCTTTCTCTATGAGTGTGTGGGAGATGCAGGACTCACAGGCTTTCTCTATGAGTGGAAGGGGAAGCAGGACTCACAGGCTTTCTCTATGAGTGGGTGGGGGAAGCAGGACTCACAGGCTTTCTCTATGAGAGGGAGGGGGAAGCAGGACTCACAGGCTTTTTCTATGAGTGGAAGGGGAAGCAGGACTCACAGGCTTTCTCTATGAGTGGGTGGGGGAAGCAGGACTCACAGGCTTTCTCTATGAGAGGGAGGGGGAAGCAGGACTCACAGGCTTTCTCTATGAGAGTGAGGGGGAAGCAGGACTCACAGGCTTTTTCTATGAGTGGAAGGGGAAGCAGGACTCACAGGCTTTCTCTATGAGTGGTTGGCAGCAATGGGATAAGTTCTCTCTTTGAATCCGGGCAAACATGGGATTTTTGCATGGAATGAAACTATGTGCTCCAATAAATGATAACTATACATCCTCGCGCTCAGTGTTTCCCTTCTTTCCTAGGCTTCTCTCAGTGACTTCACAACTTAAGAAAATAGAGTAACATCAGAAAACAATAAAATTGACTGAGTAGCCTGACAAATTGCACATGAATATTTCAAGAACTGCAGTCACAAAGACTTCCACCATCTTCATTGATGAGACATTCAGGCCACATTCTCATTTGCTATCATTTTTTTAATGCTGAGATACATCTATACAGGCAGTCCCCGGGTTACATACAAGATAGGGTCTGTAGGTTTGTTCTTAAGTTGAATTTGTATGTAAGTCGGAACTGTATATTTTATCATTGTAACCCCAGCCAGAACTTTTTTGGTCTCTGTGACAATTGGATTTTAAAAATGTTGGGTTGTCATAAAAATCAATATTAACACTAAAGCTTCATTACAGACTGTGATAACTGTTACAGCTGATTATTGTAGCCCAAGGCTAAAGTACAGTAAATTACCAACATCCAGAGGTCCGTTTGTAACTAGGGGTTGTATGTAAGTCGAGTGTTCTTAAGTAGGGGACTGCCTGTAATGGAAAAATAAAGACCTACATAGACTGAATGTCCATTGGTGGGTAAAACACTCAGAGAATTCCAATAGCAATGAGTTATATTTCTTATAATTGTAATGTTATCATAGGGTCTTCATACCTTCAGGCCACCATCAGATGTTGACATCCGTCCACTCACAAGAAAGTCTCTTCTCCCCTGAATTCTTAGAACCTGTAAAAAAAAAAACCTAATTAGTAGAACTTCTCTCATGTGTTATGTGACTGGTCTTCTAAGTTCTACTCATCAGTTCTAATCAACCTTGGTGGTAATAGGATGGTAGACCAGCTCATGGAACCCTGAATACACAATCCTGCAACATCAAAGCCACCTCAGCTGGCAAACGGCCCCCGCATCAGGCTAAAAGTCTATTCCACCCCGCTTCCTATATATACGCTCAGTGGAGGCCATTGGAGCCTATGTGGGACAGATGCAAAGTATTTCATCCATCCCCGGCCTATGCTGGGTGTACACTCTGAGAAGTCCCCAGTGATGTCAATATCATTATACGGATAACTGGGTAAACACCTTAAACACAATTTCATAGGGGAGAGGACAACGTATTCCTCCGTAAGAGTATACAGTGGGATAGTTCCTAACCCTCGATTGTAGGAAATATGCAAATACCTCATTGAGTAAGTTGGACATTGCCTTTTGGATATCAAGCAAGACTTTCAAGAAGCCTAGTGACATGATGCTGGATTAAAGAAAAAACAGTATATCTATTCCAGAAGCAACACATTCCCATCTCTGGCCAGTGCTGCTTCAATGACAATGCATCTCATCAGTACAGTGTAGGGAATTGGTTTGGTTGGGTGAGAAGCTATTGACGAGGGTCGAGAAGTAAGAGATCTCCTTACGGAGACTTACGGAGACACACCTTGTAGGTGTGTAGAGTAGCCAAAAGAGGTAATGTTTACCTTATCACATCCCCGAAAATGTAATTTGAATATTTTCCCAGCAATATAATGGAGCATCAATGGCTATTAGTCTACACACGCCTGCAAGGCGGCCTTAATTGGCAAAGTCTCTGTAGAGAACTCCTAATTCCCGACCCTACCCCTCCATTGACAAATCGGAATTCTGCCCACCGTATCCTTACAACAGAGAGCTAAAAAGTGATGTGAATGTAGCCCTAGATAGTGCAGGCCCTCGGTTTTGTTACATCTTGCCCTGTCCTATCACTACTGTTAGTATCCGATGATCCAAAAACACACCTCTTCAAGGTGTGGGAAATGGTAACGCCCGTTTTTATGTTATAGTTTGGGATATGTAATCACCATAACCATATTTTTAAGTGTCAGGTCCTGCTTTGTATCAGATAACTGTGACCCTGATGCCGCCCCCCATCTTGCAGCAGGAGCTGCCGCCTGAGGCAAGAGGCTCAACTTGAGCAAATTTATTGGGAATGGTAGCTCATTCATAAGTGGCCAACCCCTATAACCCTTACTCTCCACATCACCAGATTCTTTGTTTGCTGTTGACCCCCGCTATACTTGTAGGGGTAACGCCTCACCTTGCTTGGGCGCAGAACTTTTGGCTTCGCATGCGTCTTGTGTGGATTTTGTGCTTTGAGACATCTCCTCGTCTGTAGTGAAATCTGTGGTCAGTGGCAGCTCCTCCGGGGCCCCCATCAGTTTGGAGTGGGCACAGGCCGTGCCTTGCTGTCCGTTAGTCTGGGAATACACGTTACTGACCCGTGCTTTGCCCCCTTCCTCCTGACCGCTGTACACTTTATACCGGATCATTAGGATAATGATAAAAACCAGCACAGAGGCCACAATGATCCCCCCGATGATAATGATCATGGTGCCGCCAAGGAACTGGGTGTGGAGCGGCTGGCACCGCCCATTCTCCTCCTTCGTGTGGAACTGAGCGCATCCAACGACACGCGTGGCAGTGAGCGAGGTCATCCCGTCATCATAGACAGCCAGGACACAGAGGTCATACTCCCGGCCAGGGGCAAGGTCATTTATCAGGAAGCTGCGATTGTTCGGAGGTATCATCCTGCCGGAAGAAGATTGAAAAATAATTGTGAGGCTCCATGTACTGGGACCAAAAGGCACACCAAATATACAAACATGTATAATTATTTTGGTTTTCTTAATGCACATGAATAATACACACAGTGATGTCACAGTACAGGGATAATATACACAGTGATGTCACAGTACAGAGATAATACACACAGTGATGTCACAGTACAGAGATAATACACACAGTAACGTCACAGTACAGAGATAATACACACAGTGATGTCACAGTACAGAGATAATACACACAGTGATGTCACAGTACAGAGATAATACACACAGTGACGTCACAGTACAGAGATAATACACACAGTGATGTCACAGTACAGGGATAATACACACAGTGATGTCACAGTACAGGGATAATACACAAAGTGATGTCACAGTACAGGGATAATACACACAGTGATGCCACAGTACAGGGATAATACACACAGTGATGTCACAGTACAGGGGTAATACACACAGTAATGTCACAGTACAGGGATAATACACACAGTGACGTCACAGTACAGAGATAATACACACAGTGACGTCACAGTACAGGGATAATACACACAGTGATGTCACAGTACAGGGGATAATACATACAGTGATGTCACAGTACAGGGATAATACACAAAGTGATGTCACAGTATAGGGATAATACACACAGTGATGTCACAGTACAGAGATAATACACACAGTGATGTCACAGTACAGGGATAATACACAAAGTGATGTCACAGTACAGGGATAATACACACAGGGATGTCACAGTACAGAGATAATACACACAGTGATGTCACAGTACAGGGATAATACACAAAGTGATGTCACAGTACAGGGATAATACACACAGTGATGCCACAGTACAGGGATAAGACACACAGTGATGTCACAGTACAGAGATAATACACACAGTGACGTCACAGTACAGAGATAATACACACAGTGATGTCACAGTACAGGGATAATACACACAGTGATGTCACAGTACAGGGATAATACACAAAGTGATGCCACAGTACAGGGATAATACACACAGTGATGTCACAGTACAGAGATAATACACACAGTGACGTCACAGTACAGAGATAATACACACAGTGACGTCACAGTACAGGGATAATACACAAAGTGATGTCACAGTACAGGGATAATACACACAGTGATGTCACAGTACAGAGATAATACACACAGTGATGTCACAGTACAGGGATAATACACAAAGTGATGTCACAGTACAGGGATAATGCACACAGGGATGTCACAGTACAGGGATAATACACACAGTGATGTCACAGTACAGGGATAATACACAAAGTGATGTCACAGTACAGGGATAATACACACAGTGATGCCACAGTACAGGGATAAGACACACAGTGATGTCACAGTACAGGGATAATACACACAGTGATGTCACAGTACAGGGATAATCCCCACAGTGATGTCACAGTACAGAGATAATACACAAAGTGATGTCACAGTACAGGGATAATACACACAGTGATGTCACAGTACAGAGATAATACACACAGTGATGTCACAGTACAGGGATAATACACAAAGTGATGTCACAGTACAGGGATAATACACACAGGGATGTCACAGTACAGGGATAATACACACAGTGATGTCACAGTACAGGGAAAATACACAAAGTGATGTCACAGTACAGAGATAATACACACAGTGATGTCACAGTACAGGGATAATACACACAGTGATGTCACAGTGCAGGGATAATACACACAGTGATGTCACAGTACAGGGATAATACACACAGTGATGTCACAGTACAGGGATAATACACAAAGTGATGTCACAGTACAGGGATAATACACACAGTGATGTCACAGTACAGGGATAATACACACAGTGATGTCACAGTACAGGGATAATACACACAGTGATGTCACAGTACAGGGATAATACACAAAGTGATGTCACAGTACAGGGATAATACACACAGTGATGCCACAGTACAGGGATAAGACACACAGTGATGTCACAGTACAGGGATAATACACACAGTGATGTCACAGTACAGGGATAATACACACAGTGATGTCACAGTACAAGGATAATACACACAGTGATGTCACAGTACAGGGGTAATACACACAGTGATGTCACAGTACAATGATAATACACACAGAGATGTCACAGTACAGGGATAATACACACAGTGATGTCACAGTACAGGGATAATACACACAGTGATGTCACAGTATAGGGATAATACACACAGTAATGTCACAGTACAGAGATAATACACACAGTAATGTCACAGTACAGGATAATACACACAGTGATGTCACAGTACAGGGATAATACACACAGTGATGTCACAGTACAGGGATAATGCACACAGTGATGTCACAGTACAGGGATAATACACACAGTGATGTCACAGTACAGGGATAATACACACAGTGATGTCACAGTACAGGGATAATGCACACAGTGATGTCACAGAAAAAAATATGTAATGTGTATTTGCATAACATTAATGCACACGGTGATATACATCCGTACAATAACAGGACATGTATTTACGGTTCACAAGACTGGGCACAGACCGTCCATACAAGCAGCATTTGGCAGCATGAACATTGCATACAAAAATTAAAGAAATACTTTTTAAAAAAAAAAAAAAAACGGTCACTGTAATATACACTGTGACATCACCACAAAATGATGTCAGAATCCAGAAACGATGAACATACAATGTAACGTCCTCCCCCCCCCCCCCATAGATATCACGCGCTGTAGATGGGGCTCTTAGTTGTTGGGCTCCATATCAGCTGCTGCGTCCAGGGATGTCCATAAACTCCTATTAATCCGTGGAATATTATGCGCCAATATTTAGCATTGATTTTACGCCAATAGAAGAGCGGAGCGGCCGCAGGATCATATAAACCCGTCTTATGTTTCCTTACCTGCTGACTATAGGGACGACGTCGGCACAACTTCTCCGGGTGCTTAATTATTTAGAGGACTACTTATTATTTTATTAACATGGATTTATGTCTGGGCTCGGTTACTTCTCCTCCTTGAGGAGGTTCTCTGATTTACTGGCATTTTCCTTGCCCGGCTGTGATTTATGGGCTGTTCTTCCCCATCTTCTCTGTGATTAGGAATCTCATGTTTCTGTTATGCGGAGTTTTATGTGTTTTATGCTGTTGGCGAAGATTGTTTGTCGTTAATATTAACCAATTCTTCAGATTGCCTTGTTTGGCGTAATGAGATGAAAAATGCAGAACAATCGGGGCGTTGGATGGGATTTCAGCGATAATGGGGCAGATTTACTTACCCGGTCCCTTCGCGATCCAGCGGCAGGTTCTCCGATGCTGATTCGGGTCCGGCCGGGATTCACAAGGTTGTGCGCCCGATGTCCACCAGGTGTCGCTGCTGCGCTGAAGTCCGCTGGAGTTCACCGAAGCTCACTATCCTATGTTGGGTGCAGGTAAGTGCGTGTCAAGCGACACTTTTTTGTAAAAAAAAAAAACACCGGTTTTTCCAAATCCATCAGGTTTTCTGACGGCAACGCCCCCAGATTTCCGTCGCGTGCATGCTGCCGTCGATGCGCTACAATCCGATCGCGTGCACCAAAAACCCGGGGCAATTCGGTGCAAAACGGTAATATTCGGGAAACCCGACGGAAAAACGTGATTCGCGCCCTTAGTAAATGACCCCCACTATGCTAAAGCTAGTCTGAGAACGAAGCCTAGGGGGAGGCCACCGTGATGTGTGGGTCAAGAGGGACCAAAGTGATTCTAAGAAGGGGGATATTTAGAATTGGGAAAGATTGGGAGTCTGGGATTCAATGTAAAAGAAGGGAAAAAATTTGTAAGATGTCTGAGAAGAGGCAATAGAGTGAAGGTCAACCGGGCTCCTTACCTGCCCTCCTTCTAGAACCTAGAATCTAGATGAGTGACTGGAGGAATCGCAATATATTGTTACATATGATGTTTCTGAATCACGGAGGTTGTTGATTGGACATGGCCGCTCGGCAGAAGGAGACTTGGAAATGGAAGATGGATAGTTATGGTCTAGTGACTAATGATAAAAAGATGATTGAAGGAGAATGAGAAAGAAATCAAGGAGTCAACGATCCCTCGTCATGGGTCCAAGGGCTTGAATAATGCCCTTCAATATCTGACATAACTTTACTGCTTAGTTTCCATGTACCAGGTTATTGGCTCCTTACTAAACTGGCCAGACATATATGAGTACATTCCTAAAACATAGTAACTAATTACAATAGCTGGTGACCATCTACTAAGGGCAGTGGGCAAGGACACATGGACGACATGGTCAACAGTCCTCTTGAAACTTGGACCTTCAAAAAACCTTGTGAATGATATATACTCCTCCAAATCATTTCACTTACCCAAGTCAAGTGGTTTGGAGGTTGTAGTAGTTGAAAGCAGTGTCGGACTGGCCCACCAGAGTACCAGAGGATCCTCCGGTGGGCCCCTGGCTCAACCCAATATTGAACCCCAGAGGTCCATCAAAAAACACCACAATTTGGAGGCTGCTAGAGTATATTTCCTGGGGCCACCAATGAGTGGGCCACCAAATTGATTTTCTCTGGCGGGCCTAAGGAACCCCAGTCCAACACTGGTTGAAAGGGTCCAAGTCCCTTAACCATTTCAAAACCAAGGACCCATCTCATACGTCTTGTCGAGGAAGCACTTCATTAGCCAGCGAGACATATGAGATGCTTCCTTGAGAATGCTCCTCAAAGGCCAATTCCTTACCCAAACCAAGTATACGTATGTTGGCAATAGTTGTTGGTAAGCGGCCATGTCTTTTGACTCTTTACCTGCCACATGTTTAGTAGTTAGGAATGTATGACATACGTTCTAGCTACAGAGCTATATTGTCCTTGTAGGTCTTCACTAGCAGATGTTCCTCAACTGCATGTTTCTTAACCAAATTAAAGGGAACCTACCACCACGATTCTACCTATAAAGGTAGAATGGGTGGTAGGTGCATGTATGGCATGTGAGGATAGACCTTTTTAGAGCTAATCCTCATGTTCCGCTATCTTTTTAAAATCTTTAATACCTTAGTATGTAAATTTTCTAAAGCGGCTATTGGGGCGTGGAGTAGCCGGACACGGGGCTGCACGTCGCGGCTACTCCGCGCCCCAGTAGCCTCTTTACTCCTCCTACCCTGACATCTTCGGTGTGCAGCTCCTTGTAGCTGCGCGCCCTCGTCCGAGAAGCCGGAGTTCTGAGCATGCGCAGTAGCTCCAGCTTCGGAGCAGTGGCCGCGCAGCCGCGGGCCGGCCGTTCTCAGACGAGGCTTCTTGGACGAGGGCGGGCAGCTATGTAATGTTATGACTGTAGTGTTAGCTTGTGTCTAATAACCATTTCCATTCCAAGAATCTTTCTCATGATCATCACTTACTTGCCAAGGACTTATACAATATACAGTCCGAGCTTGTCCTTGTCCTAACTATAACCCAAACTATATGAAATATGTGCATGTTCACCCTCAATTACATCACAATGTTGGATGCTCTGACTCTACACAAAGGACGTATCATCAATAAGATCCCAATAGTTTTTGTTGATCATCTCAATAGAACTAGACCCAAGTGATGAGTGGTTGGCTCCAAAGTCACCCCGAATGGGATTTCCTTCTGTAGACCAGTCTGAACTTGGCTTGGAGATTTTTTTTATTTCCGCCTTCATCATGATCATCATCATTTCTGTCCTCCTAAACCTCATTAACAAAATCAGGTTATCTGCTAATGAGTCGCGAATTCGAGCAAACCCAAGACAATGCGATAATGACACGCGAAGCTCGGCAACAACAAGCTCTTTGTAAATCAAGAGAATTTTTATAGAAATTGAAAGCCATTACAAGAGTCGAGATCCCATTTTATCGCTGCTTCAGGATCTGAATCAATTAAAAGTAAATAATCAACACAATAACAAGGAAAATTTGTACCCCAGGCAAAGAGTTTTGTAATTACCCTCCCCCCTCCCTCATCTAATGTTAGATTTTACACCATAAAATCGCTACTAAGAATTAAAAGTGTTGTATAGACGGTCGTATTTCACGATTTTTTCGATTTACTGTTAAATAGCTTTGTCAGGGATAGAAATACTCTATTTCTACAGTATCCAGTCCGTTCATTAATCATGTACAGGCGGTCCCCTACTTAAGGACACCCGACTTACAGACAACCCCTAGTTACAGACGGACCCCTCTGCCCCCTGTGACCTCTGGTGACCTCTCTGGATGTTACTATAGTCCCGGGCTGCAATGATCAGCTGTAAGGTGTCTGTAATGAAGATTTAGTCATAATCCTTGGTCCCATTACAGCAAAAAAACTTGAAACTCCTATTGTCACTGGAGCAGAAAAGATTTTTTTGGTCTGGATCTACAATTATAAAATATACACTTTTTACTTACATACAAATGCAACTTAAGAACAAACCTCTTGTATGTAACCCGGGGACTGTCTGTATGCAGCATGAATTTAGTGTAATACTCAATTTGCCCTGTGGGGGGAACTAGGGAGGTGAATTATCTGTCCGGTGCTGGAGAGGTGATTTAACCCGATTCTTCTGGAGTGGCAACTTATGTGGACAGCAGTGATTTTTGTGCTCAGTTCTATAATTGACCCGGCAGTGCTGAAGTGCTGACTTACTGGAGTGGTGACCTATCTATTGAGTGCTGGATTGGTGATTTATCTGGATAGGGCTGAATGGTTATTTTAATGGGGGGCATTTTTGGAGTGATGGCCTATGTGGATGGTGCTGGTTAGGAGTTTAATCTGAAAAGTTCTGGATAGGTGATAGAGTGGTGATTTATCCGGATGGTGCTAGATAGGTGATTTATCTGGATGGACCTAGATAGGTGATTTGTCTGGATGGACCTAGATAGGTGATTTATCCGGATGGACCTAGATAGGTGATTTATCCGGATGGACCTATATAGGTGATTTATCTGGATGGACCTAGATAGGTGATTTATCCGGATGGACCTATATAGGTGATTTGTCTGGATGGACCTAGATAGGTGATTTGTCTGGATGGACCTAGATAGGTGATTTATCTGGACGGTGCTGGATAGCTGCTTCTTATGGATGGTGCTAGAGAGGTCATCTATCTGGCCATTGTTGGAGTGATGGCCTCTCTAGATAGCGCGGAATTGTAATCTATGTGGATAGGCTGGATAGGAAGTTTATCTGGACGTTGCTGGTTAGGAGATTTATCTGAAGCGTTCTGGATAGGTGATTCATCTGGACCGTGCTGGATTGGAGAATAATCTGGACAGTGCCGGATAGGTGATTATTTGGATGGAGCTGAATTGATGATTTATTTGGTAAGTGCTGGTCAGGTGATTTATCTGGACGGTGCTGGTTGAAAAAATGTATCAGGACAGTTCTGGATAAGTTATTTATCTGGCAGTGCTAGAGTGGTCATTCATCTAGACGCTGCTGGAAAGGTAATTTTCTGGACGATGCTGGATGGTGCTGCAGAAGTGATTTATCCGGATGGTGTTAGATAGGTGATTTATCCGGATGGTGTTAGATAGGTGATTTATCCGGATGGTGCTAGATAGGTGATTTATCCGGATGGTGCTAGATAGGTGATTTATCCAGATGGTGCTAGATAGGTGATTTATCCGGATGGTGCTAGATAGGTGATTTATCCGGATGGTGCTAGATAGGTGATTTATCCAGATGGTGCTAGATAGGTGATTTATCCGGACGGTGCTAGATAGGTGATTTATCCGGACGGTGCTAGATAGGTGATTTATCCGGATGGTGCTAGATAGGTGATTTATCCGGATGGTGCTAGATAGGTGATTTATCCGGATGGTGCTAGATAGGTGATTTATCCAGATGGTGCTAGATAGGTGATTTATCCAGATGGTGCTAGATAGGTGATTTATCCGGATGGTGCTAGATAGGTGATTTATCCGGATGGTGCTAGAGTGGTGAGTTATCCGGATGGTGCTAGATAGGTGATTTATCCGGATGGTGCTAGATAGGTGATTTATCCGGATGGTGCTAGATAGGTGATTTATCCAGATGGTGCTAGATAGGTGATTTATCCGGATGGCACTAGATAGGTGATTTATCCGGATGGTGCTAGATAGGTGATTTATCCGGATGGTGCTAGATAGGTGATTTATCCAGATGGTGCTAGATAGGTGATTTATCCAGATGGTGCTAGAGTGGTGATTTATCCGGACGGTGCTAGATAGGTGATATAGCTAGACGGTGCTGGATGGAAGATTTATGAGGATGGTGATGAAGAGGTGATGTATCTGGATGGTTCTGCAGTAGAGACCTAGCCGGATGGTTATGGAGTCGTGACTTATCTGACCAATGTTTTGAGCGATGACCTATCTTGATGGTGCAGGTTGGGTGATTTATCTGGACAATGCTGGGATGAGGATCTATTTGTGCAATGCTGAAGTGGGTGTTTATCTGTGCGCTGCTGGAATGGCGATTTATTTAGGATTTATTAGGGATCTGGATACTGCTGGATTCATGATTTATTTGAGTAGCAACCTATCTGGATGGGGTTGGATTGAAGATTGTAGTGGACAGTGCTGGAGAGGTGATTTATGGGGATAGGCTCATCTATTTGGGTGTGGGTATGGTATTTATCTGAACGGTGCTGGATGGGGGATGTATCTGGATGTAGTAAGGACCTACCTGGATGGTTATGGAGTCATGACTTATCTGAACAGTGTTTTGAGTGGTGACCAATCTTGATGCGTCTGGATTGGTGATTTATCCGACCAATGATGGGATGGGAATCTATTTGTCCAATACTAAAGTGAGTATTTATCTGAACAATGCTGGAATGAAGATTTATTTAGGACCTGAAGAGGTCTGGATAGTGCCGGATTTCTGATGTATTTGTGCCAACTTATCTGGATGGTGCTGAATTACAGATTTTAGTGGACAGTGATTGTTAGTATTTATCTGGGCAGTGCTGGATGGTGCGAGAGTCGTAAGGTGTTGCGATCTATCTGGATGGTGCTGGATCGGTAATGTTAGTGGCTGTTTTTATTCGGCAAGGTTCCGGATTGCTGATTTATCTTGGCGATGTTGGAGCGGTGATCTATCCGGGTGTTGGATGTCGGAGCAGTGATCTATCCGGGTGTTGGATGTCGGAGCAGTGATCTATCTGGGTGTTGGATGTTGGAGCGGTGATCTATCCGGGTGTTGGATGTCGGAGCGGTGATCTATCCGGGTGTTGCTGAAGTGACTTATCTGGATGAGGATTTATTGGGGCAGTGCTGGAGTGATTTATTAGGGCGGTGATTTATCTGGGCAGTGCTAAAGTGGTGAACAATCTGGGTTTGATTAATAAGCCTTGCCATAATTCTGCAACTCATTAATTTACGTGAACGTCCACTGATTTGTAATGCGTTTAGTGCCTTGAAAAAGTCAAATTTCTTATATTTTAAAGCACAAAAAAAAAATCGACCTTTAGGAGAAAAAAAAACGTATAAAAGGATTATATTCCAAATGGCGCAAGTATTAATATTCTGAATTTGTTTGTAAAGGCCAAGATGGTGAGAGCGGTTGTCTTTTCACAGAAGGGGATTATATGGGAATAATTCCATATCATACATATTAAGGAGCTATCAGCAATAATTTATTACAGTAATTAACTCCCTGCCTCCACAAGTAATGAAAATGCAGGGTCCCATCGTTCAGTGACCTTCACTTCTCACGTCTCTTGTCTATGACGCATCACATTAAAAGTGAAATGTAAATGCTGTACGTTAAAATAATACTAAGGGGCATAGCCAGGAATATTTTAGTTGATATATGCTCAAATACCTTCAGTCGATAAAGAAAAAGATCCCTCCAAAGAAGCACAGTAATAGAGATGGGTAGGAGGGGTATGCAGCTGCAGGTTTTCACTTATTTGCTGAGACTGTATGCTGTGAGAGGGGAGAAGGGGTAAATGCCATAAGTCTAACTACCTTTACAGTAATGAGCTCAGCTGCTGCCCTGAGCCTCTTTTGCTATACAATGAGACTTAGTGGTGACGTTATTGTAGGCCAATGTTTGCCAAAATGGATTTAATTTAATTCATCTGCCATATATATATATACATTTCTTCAATTGGATGTTATTAAAATATGTACCTGTGTACAAATAACTTCCCATAAATGTAGCCCTTAGATTAATGTTGTCCCTTAGAAACAAAATAGTTGCCCTGTAACTCTTTGTGCAACCACTTCATCAGCAGTGGTCGTATCCAAGGACAGCAGTCCCCCTGCTATTGACTATATGACTACATTCAAATGAAATATATGCAGTCCCTCCAAATGATATATACATGCGGCATCTCCAAACTATGGCAATGAATGCATCATGATACTATAATGGTAGTTGTCACCATTCCCATCTCTCCAAGAAAAACCTTGGTGTGCAAGCTGGACAGCTGTAGGCTACTGAACTAATCAAGCCAGTGCTTGTAGCTGGTTTCTACTGTCTTGGAACATGTTTTATCTACAACATGTGCTGCCACTAATATTGGAGCCACTGGTGGACATACCCATAGACAACAAGTAAAATATTCACCTTTAAATGTTTTTCAGCAATCTCCCGATCTTCACCAGTGATGGTGGTAGGTACCAAAAATATACCTACCCTTTTCTGGCTTTCAGTTCCAGCATCGCTTTACGTAGCTTGGTTTCAAATTCCAAATTGCATAGAAAATCAATGACAGGGTGTACTTCCCCACACCACCACTGGGCGGACATATGTAGACACAGATGGAATATCACTTGGAGGCACTGGGGCAGATTTACTTACCCGGTCCATTCGCGATCCAGCGGCGCGTTCTCTGCGGTGGATTCGGGTCTTCCGGCGATTCACTAAGGCAGTTCCTCCGACGTCCACCAGGTGTCGCTGCTGCGCTGAAGTCCGCCGAGGTCCGCCGGAGTGCACGATCCATTGCCGGGTGAAGGTAAGCGCGAGTCCAGCGACACTTTTTTTTTTTAATTGCGGTGGTTTTTCCGAATCCGTCGGGTTTTCGTTCGGCCACGCCCCCTCCGATTTCCATCGCGTGCATGCCAGCGCCGATGCGCCACAATCCGATCGCGTGCAGCAAAATCCCGGGGCAATACAGGGAAAATTGGTGCAAAACGGAAAAATTCGGTTAACCCGTCGCAGAAAAACGCGAATCGGGCCCTTAGTAAATGACCCCCAGTGTTGTGAAATTGTCTTGATGGTCTGATTGTCTGGTTTAATGCTCGACCTGCATCTACGAAGCTCTAAATTTTATGCTATGCCTTTAATTTGAGCGTCATCGGCGATGTGGTACTAATATAGATAAAGAACACTGTGATCTGCCCATTAGCCCGAAAAAAAGCTGAACTTCTGCAAAGAACATTGTGTCGTCTGAAAGTTGTGAGAGAGATCCGGCACAATCTTAGCAGAAGCAGTCATCAGATATTACACGGACGGAAAGAAAAAAAAAAGCACTTGTGTAATCCCTTTACAGGGAACCATCTGTTCCCACATAACCTCAAATAGCTGCAAAATATTTACAGTCTTTTTATTTTTCTGTAAAGCGGAATAGAATATTTAATGCATTATTGAGGTTGTCGAAGATTAGAAAACAGCCGCTACTTCTTTGCCCGGAAACAGCGCCACCCTCGTCCATAGGTCGTGCCGGGTATTGCAGCCCAATCTTGTTTGAATAGTGATTCATTGACATGCAATACCAGACACTGCCTATAGACATTAGTGGCGCTGTTTATGGGTTAGAAGCAGGAGGTTCATCATTTTGGATTTTTGGACCACCCCTTGAAAGATTACGGCCTCTGGGGTGAGTAACGAGCAACCAAACACAGTAATTCACTGCAGATCAGTGTGTCCCTGGTCTAAGGGCTCATTTATTTTGCACCAATCCATGGCCTGTTCGTGGATTGTATGGCGGCTCATCCATGGCCATGTCCTTGAAGTCTAAGCCTAGAAAGACCCTAGAGGACAGGTCACCAATATCAGATTGGGGAGGGCCCCTCCAATAAGCTCCAAGACCAAAATGTGGAATAGAGATTCTCCCAAATAACCTACAGATATCTCATAAATATTACATAATATGCTGCAACAAACTCAAACAATGAGAAGATCGATAGATGTGTAGAACCCCTTAGATGCCTTGGTTGCTTTTGACCGTGGCATTGAAGGGGTCCAAGGTCAGGGAATCTCCAATCAAGGTGTGATTTTCTGGTCTCGTGCACCGTAGATAGACGCGGTTGTTGGATGATTTCTTCTTTCTGTAAGGGTTAACTCTTTTCTATATTAAACTACATCGTCCGCAGTGTGTAAGGACCAGACTTCCCAGAATGAGAATGAGAAGAGCAAGCGCTGCGGGATATGAGAGGTCAGCGGGCGCAGGAAGCCGACAGAATCCCCGATGCAGCTCCGCTACAGGTGGATGGTAATGACACGGTATATGGACAAACAAGGTCGCCGTGTGATATGACAACAAGAAGAGGTCGCGGAACATTAGTTGACATCAATTGATACATTTTATTATTTAAAGGGATATTGGGGCACAATTACTAAGGGTCCGCGGACCGCGATTCTGTCAGGTTTCCCGAATATTTCTGTTCTGCGCTGAATCGCATAGGGGATTGTGTCGCACGCGATCGGATTGTGGCACCCCGGCGCCGGCTTGAATGCGACACAATTCTGGGGGCCTGGCCGTTGGACAACCCGACTGATTCAGACAAACCACAGAATTTACAATCCAAATTGTGTTGCACCGGGAAGAAGAAGGTGAACTCCGGCGGACCTGAGCGGGGGAAGCGACACATGCAGGATATCGGACGCACGATATTAGTGAATCGCGGCAGCTCCGAATCCTCGTCGGACGTTCTGGATCGGCGAACGCAACGGGACGGGTAAGTAAATGTGCCCCATTATCTCTGCCCAGATATCTGAATGACAAGGGGACCCAATGACTTACAGGACACCAACACCCAAATCAGCCATCAAACAAAGCAAATTTGGGTACGTCTTAGCCTAAAAGGGAAAGCTTATAACCCACCACCCACTAATGAGAAGCCCCACTCAGAATGGTGGTGGGAGAGGGAATCTTAAGGGGGTCTTGAGATTGGGCATACATGTCCTATAATATCCAGGAGTGGATTAAGACCACCATGGGCCCTGGGCTGTATAAATATTATGGCCCCTACAAGTCTGGAATCACTTCCTACATCTGGTACTAGAATCAGCTTTTTGGGGAATGGAGGATGTGCCCCTTCTGCTGCTTTTAATCTGCGATTTAAGGACCTTTGGAGAACCTTCTATGGTCCTGAAATGGCTCTGGTGTACATGTGTATTTAGAGGAGGAACAGATATACAAGGATTTCATGGGTGAAGGTCCTTCTTAGTATAACATTTGGTCGGTGGTTTGGGTCTCCATGGGCCCCCAAGAAGGTTTGGGCCCCGAGCAACCACCCCAAACACCTATATTATAACCTACTACTGTATTATACCTACAAAATGTTGGTGAATATGCAATGGGCAAGCCTTGGGTAAGTCATCCAAAGTGGGCATAATGCAAGTCACTGGTGGCCGTGAGTGGACACAGTTTGTGCAGCCAGCTCACGCCTAATAAGTGCGGTCATGGGCATAAGGTCTTATGGATCAATCAGGATTGATCTGTATTTTGATATTCTCATGAGCATCAGAGCTTCAAATCCCTTTAAAAGTTCTTTATCGTAAAATTTAGTCTTTGTGCAGGCATCACTAGAGGGCGCTCAAGAGCATACTGCATACAGATTATGCTGAATACAACCATAAAAAGGTCAGAAAATGCCTCCCAAGCCTTAGATCCCGAAATATGATTAGAAACATTGGGGGTCATTTACTAAGGGCCCGATTCGCATTTTCCCGACGTGTTACCCGAATATTTCCGATTTGCGCTGATTTTCCCTGAATTGCCCCGGGATTTTGCACACGCAATCGGATTTTGGCGCATCAGCGCCGGCATGCACGCGACGGAAATCGGGGGGCTTGGCCGAACGAAAACCCGACGGATTCGGAAAAACCGTCGCGAAAATTGCACTTACCTTCACTCAGCCCGGCTCGGTGTATTCCAGTGCGTTCCGATGCTTTTCAGTGCAGCAACGCCACCTGGTGGACGTCGGAGGAACTACCTTAATAAATCCTGGCCGGACCCGAATCCACCGCAGAGAACGCGCCGCTGGATCGCGAATGGACCCGGTAAGTAAATCTGCCCCATTGTGCGGCCACAAAGTCATGCAGAGATCATCTTCTTTTTCTGGATACATAAATAAGCCTGCATGTGCAATAGGGGTGGGTTGAATTTGCCTAATTTGCCTACACACAGCTTTACACAGGTAAAGGTGGCATTGGATAATAATTCCAAAGGGGGCCTCGAGCACTTGTGGATGTCTATAAGCAAATCTAGAACATCAGGGTCACCCATAGTGCGCTTGCAGGATGAATTCCATATCATACAGAGATGATGACTATCTCTCCATTGTTTGATCGGTTTGTGGCCATAAAGGTAGGTATTAAAGACCTGTACACAACATGGCTATTAATGATGGAGGTATTTAGGACCTGGCAGGCTCTATTTTAGCAATTTGCAGTAAGCTCTAGAGCTCCCTCTTGTGGTGGTTGCATGTGGTAAGAATTTTTATCATAGAAGGGGTTGTCCCTATCTCCCTATCCACAAGATAAGGAACAATGATATGATCGGTGGGGGGGTGCAATGACTACACTAGAGCCAGAATAGCTGAAATTAGTGGTCAGACCCCCAAAATCTGATTGTTATTCCATATACATGTAGGGCGTTAACCTTTTCCAAAAAAAATACTGCACATTTCCAGACAAGGAAAAAATAAATAGAAAATATCTCAATTTTTTCTTCTCTTACCTTCTACACTGTGTGATGGGTACAGTATGTTCCTCATACATTATGATGCAGTAAATGGGATCTATTATGGGATTATTTTAAGAGGTTTTAAACCTGTTGCCTTAGCAATAACATAAGACATCATATAATGGGTCAGCTATGGTAACCATAGGGCAAACACATCCTCACGTTACCCACGGCACCAGCCAAGGATGAGCGGCTCCCTGTAATCCGTTACCGCTTCATCTCCCATACGGCGGGAGAAAAACATTGGAACGTTAGGAATTCATAGAAATGGGATTAAGCTGGATCACGTAACAGGGGAAGGAGAACGGAGCCGCCGAAACGAGACGGAGAACGGTGAGCATGGAGACCAAAGACGGAAGATTATAGGCAACGGCGGCCTGAGAAGGTAGAGATCGATCCGATAGCTCAGGGATATGAAGGGATGTGGTGGACCAAGTCAAGGAGGACAGAAGACGTAGATAAGTGCCGGATGGGAGGCTGAGCATGAAGCTTGAGGAGATAGTACACGGGGATTACCCTGGTCCATCTACAAGACCTGGAGGAACATTCTACAGAAGATTAGACGGAGATTTTTGCTGAAGAATAATGGGGCAGATTTACTTACACGGTCCATTCGCGATCCAGCGGCGCGTTCTCTGCGGTGGATTTGGGTCCGGACGGAATTCACTAAGGTAGTTCCTCCGACGTCCACCAGGTGGCGCTGCTGCGCTGAAAAACATCGGAACGCGCTGGAGTTCACCGAGCCGGGCTGAGTGAAGGTAAGTGCAAGCTCCGCGACAGATTTTTTTTTTAAAATGCGGCGGTTTTTCCGAATCCGTCGGGTTTTCGTTCGGCCACGCCCCCCATTTCCGTCGTGTGCATGCCGGCACCGATGCGCCACAATCCGATCGCGTGCGCCAAAATCCCGGGGCAATACAGGGAAAATCGGCGCAAATCGGAAATATTCGGGAAAACACAAATTGGGCCCTTAGTAAATGACCCCCAATATGGGAAGGTCCCCCCCAGTGCACCATATATTCATCATCTCAATGGCCTGTAGTTAGGACGGGTCATCAATTGGTGGAGGTCCTATCCTCGACATCCCTGACAACCTTCTCTTTGAAGGCCACAAAGACCAATGCGAACAATGAAGAGACCGTGACCCTCAGTTGATTGATTACAGATAGACCATCAATGTAGTGGTCCTAGAAATGAGGCAGGCAGCATGTTATAGAGCAGGAGGAGCTGAGCATATTGTACATAGTGTCTTATCTGCAGGCAGCATGTTATAGAGCAGGAGGAGCTGAGCAGATTGTACATAGTGTCCTATCTGCGGGCAGCATGTTATAGAGCAGGAGGAACTGATCAGATTGTACATAATAGTGTCCTATCTGCAGGCAGCATGTTATAGAGCAGGAGGAGCTGAGCAGATTGTACATAGTGTCCTATCTGCGGTCAGCATGTTATAGTGCAGGAGGAGCTGAGCAGATTGTACAAAGTGTCCTATCTGCAGGCAGCATGTTATAGAGCAGGAGGAGCTGAGCAGATTGTACATAGTGTCCTATCTGCAGGCAGCATGTTATAGAGCAGGAGGAGCTGAGGAGATTGTACATAGTGTCCTATATGCAGGCAGCATGTTATAGAGCAGGAGGAGCTGAGCAGATTGTACATAGTGTCCTATCTGCGGTCAGCATGTTATAGTGCAGGAGGAGCTGAGCAGATTGTACAAAGTGTCCTATCTGCAGGCAGCATGTTATAGAGCAGGAGGAGCTGAGCAGATTGTACATAGTGTCCTATCTGCAGGCAGCATGTTATAGAGCAGGAGGAGCTGAGCAGACTACACATAGTTTCTTAAAAAAAATGTAACATGAGCTGTAGAAATCCTATTTCCTTTGCGCTTGTGACGACATGAAGAAG
This sequence comes from Engystomops pustulosus, assembly GCF_040894005.1. NCBI lineage: Eukaryota > Metazoa > Chordata > Amphibia > Anura > Leptodactylidae > Engystomops > Engystomops pustulosus. Next base: position 12,205,805 of record NC_092419.1, on the reverse strand, counting down.
GTTATGGTGAAGATAAGTAAGAAGATGCAGACAGTCCTCGCTATACTCAGTAATGCTATGGACGTGTACAGGAACGCAGGGACTGATCAGATCCTTGTGACAACAACAATAGTGCAATCATCTCAGTAATTATCCAAATCAATCCTCTCCGGGGCTGATCCGGCGGAGCTCAATCCGGGCCAAGACATGAAGGATCTACGGAACGTCACCACGAGAAACAGAACAAACTGTCTTGGCAGAACGAGATGAAATGAATAAACAACACATGTACTATGGAAAATGTATCTCAAGGAAGCGGCTGCTGGAGATCAGCGGGACCTCAACTACCGTATATAGAGACTATGGAAAATTCTTTAAAGGGGATTTGGAAGGATCAAGCTAGACAAGCATGGTCCCATCTATAGGACCACCATCAATAGCGAGTGTGGGGGTCCCAGGCAGTAGTAGAAGTAGTAGACTACATGTAGACAGACTATGAAGCTGCTATGGGGTCTGTAGGCGGGAGGGGCCCTCCACTGATCTTCTGATTGCCAATATTTAATTGCTGAATTTTCAGACAGCTACCACTAGGGGGAGCTTAATGCAAAGAGATTTTGTTACATTTTTGTTACATTTTTTCTTACATTTTAACAGAGTATAAAAATGGACATATCCTCAAATAGTAAGAGCCCTCATAACATGACTAGTAAGAATCATATAAATATCATCCAGAAAGAAGGGTAAAGTCTTACAGGAAGCAAACAAAACAATTGCATATACGTTGACTAAAATTTGGGGGAATCCTGTCCAGACACGCACACTTAGCATAAAACTCATTTTGACCGTTAATTGGGTTCTCACCATAATATTGCGGATAGATTTTACGGCTTTCATTGAGATCACTGGAAGCTGTATTCATTGTTTTGCACTGAGCTCCCCCTAGTGGTGGCTGAAAAAGCCAAATAACACGATGCAAGGGTAAGAAATATATCAGGTAATCACCTGCTGTAACTACTAACTTACATGACTTAGATGTGTTTTCCGCTCCTGACTTGACGGAAATTTCAAAGGGCTGCCTAAAATTTATTATATATATGTATATGCATTTATTTAAAATAGTCTGTAAACTTTATCTCTTAGACCATTACTTTCCCCAAACTGCATGATTATTATACAGCGGACAGGCTTCTCCATGAGTAGTTAAGTGTAGTAGGACCCACAGGCTTTCTCTATGAGTGGGTGAGGTAAGCAGGACTCACACGCTTTCTCTATGAGTGGGTGGATGAAGCAGGACTCACAGGTGTTCTCTATGAGTGGGTGGGGGAAGCAGGACTCACAGGCTTTCTATATGAGTGGGAGGGAACCAGGATTCAAAGGCTTTCTCTATGAGTTGGTGGGGGAAGCAGGACTCACAGGCTTTCTCTATGAGTAGGCGGGATAAGCAGGACTCACAGGCATTCTCTATGAGTTGAAAGGGGAAGCAGGACTCACAGGCTTTCTCTATGAGCGAGGGGGAAGCAGGACTCACGGGCTTTCTCTATGAGTGGGTGGGGTAAGCAGGACTCACAGGCTTTCTCTATGAGTGGGTGGATGAAGCAGGACTCACAGGTGTTCTCTATGAGTGGGTGGGGGAAGCAGGACTCACAGGCTTTCTATATGAGTGGGAGGGAACCAGGATTCAAAGGCTTTCTCTATGAGTTGGTGGGGGAAGCAGGACTCACAGGCTTTCTCTATGAGTAGGCGGGATAAGCAGGACTCACAGGCATTCTCTATGAGTTGAAAGGGGAAGCAGGACTCACAGGCTTTCTCTATGAGCGAGGGGGAAGCAGGACTCACGGGCTTTCTCTATGAGTGGGTGGGGTAAGCAGGACTCACAGGCTTTCTCTATGAGTGGGTGGATGAAGTAGGACTCACAGGCGTTCTCTATGAGTGGGTGGAGGAAGCAGGACTCACAGGCTTTCTATATGAGTGGGAGGGAACCAGGATTCAAAGGCTTTCTCTATGAGTTGGTGGGGGAAGCAGGACTCACAGGCTTTCTCTATGAGTAGGCGGGATAAGCAGGACTCACAGGCATTCTCTATGAGTTGAAAGGGGAAGCAGGACTCACAGGCATTCTCTATGAGCTGAAAGGGGAAGCAGGACTCACAGGCTTTCTCTATGAGTAGGCGGGATAAGCAGGACTCACAGGCATTCTCTATGAGTTGAAAGGGGAAGCAGGACTCACAGGCATTCTCTATGAGCTGAAAGGGGAAGCAGGACTCACAGGCTTTCTCTATGAGTGGAAGGGGAAGCAGGACTCACAGGCTTTCTCTATGAGTAGGCGGGATAAGCAGGACTCACAGGCTTTCTCTATGAGTAGGCGGGATAAGCAGGACTCACAGGTTTTCTCAATGAGTGGGAAAGAGAAGTAGGACTCACAGGCTTTCTCTATGAGCTGAAAGGGGAAGCAGGACTCACAGGCATTCTCTATGAGTAGGCGGGATAAGCAGGACTCACAGGCTTTCTCTATGAGTAGGCGGGATAAGCAGGACTCACAGGTTTTCTCAATGAGTGGGAAAGAGAAGCAGGACTCACAGGCTTTCTCTATGAGTTGAAAGGTAAAACAGGACTCACAGTCTCAGCATCTGACATGAAACTGCCAAATCAAATCCCAGAACCCAATATACACTATATACACTATATACACTATATACCCCTGAGTTCAGCGCCCTCTTCTTTAGCACATGCTGCGCTCAGATAAGTGATCGGACAGGTTCTCCTTGAAGGAAAAAAACGTGTAGGAGAAATCCGTTTATTTTGATAATGAGGAATAACAGCACGCCTGCCCAGATTTTACGTATATTGTGTGATACATTTCTAGTATTTCTCTTAGTACAGTGTGACATATGGCCGCTCCAAAAAAACAAGATACTGCATCAGCCAAAACGCAAGAAGCCATCATCCAGGAGAAGGCGACGTGACTGTGCATCCCCCTGTACGGCTCAGCAGATGTGGAGGGTGAGGGGCTCATACACAGAACTAAAAGTATCCGCTGTGTTCTGTGATGGCTGGAGAGATACATTCCCCGTACATAGTGCGGTATATTCCGCGCACAGATGTGGAGGGTGAGGGGCTCATACACAGGACTAATAGTATCTGCTGTGTTCTGTGATGGCCGGAGAGATACGTTCCCCATACATAGTGCGGTATATTCCGTGCACAGATGTGGAGGGTGAGGGGCTCATACACAGGACTAATAGTATCTGCTGTGTTCTGTGATGGCTGGAGAGATACGTTCCCCATACATAGTGCGGTATAGTCCACGCACGGATGTGGAGGGTGAGGGGCTCATACACAGTGATGGCTGGAGAGATCCTCGTACATAGTGCGGTATATTCCGAGCACAGATGTGGAGGGTGAGGGGCTCATACACAGGACTAATAGTATCCGCTGTGTTCTGTGATGGCTGGAGAGATACGTTTCCCGTATATAGTGCAGTATATTCTGCGCACAGATGTGGAGGGTGAGGGGCTCATACACAGTGATGGCTGGAGAGATCCCCGTACATAGTGCGGTATATTCCGTGCACGGATGTGGAGGGTGAGGGGCTCATACACAGGACTAATAGTATCCGCTGTGTTCTGTGATGGCCGGAGAGATACGTTCCCCGTACATAGAGCGGTATATTCCGCGCACAGATGTGGAGGATGAGGGGCTCATACACAGGACTAATAGTATCCGCTGTGTTCTGTGATGGCTGGAGAGATACGTTTCCCGTACATAGTGCGGTATATTCCGCGCACAGATGTGGAGGATGAGGGGCTCATACACAGGACTAATAGTATCCGCTGTGTTCTGTGATGGCTGGAGATACGTTTCCCGTACATAGTGCGGTATATTCCGCGCACAGATGTGGAGTGTGAGGGGCTCATACACAGGACTAATAGTATCCGCTGTATTCTGTGATGGCTGGAGAGATACGTTCCCCGTACATAGTGCAGTATATTCCGTGCACAGATGTGGAGGCTGAGGGGCTCATACACAGGACTAATAGTATCCGCTGTGTTCTGTGATGGCTGGAGAGATACGTTCCCCGTACATAGTGCAGTATATTCCGCGCACAGATGTGGAGGGTGAGGGGCTCATACACAGTGATGGCTGGAGAGATCCCCGTACATAGTGCGGTATATTCCGCGCACGGATGTGGAGGGTGAGGGGCTCATACACAGGACGAATAGTATCCGCGGTGTTCTGTTATGGCCGGAGAGATACGTTTCCCGTACATAGTGCGGTATATTCCGCGCACAGATGTGGAGGATGAGGGGCTCATGCACAGGACTAATAGTATCCGCTGTGTTCTGTGATGGCTGGAGATACGTTTCCCGTACATAGTGCGGTATATTCCGCGCACAGATGTGGAGTGTGAGGGGCTCATACACAGGACTAATAGTATCCGCTGTATTCTGTGATGGCTGGAGAGATACGTTCCCCGTACATAGTGCAGTATATTCCGCGCACGGATGTGGAGGGTGAGGGGCTCATACACAGGACTAATAGTATCCGCTGTGTTCTGTGATGGCTGGAGAGATACGTTCCCCGTACATAGTGCAGTATATTCCGCGCACAGATGTGGAGGGTGAGGGGCTCATACACAGTGATGGCTGGAGAGATCCCCGTACATAGTGCGGTATATTCCGCGCACGGATGTGGAGGGTGAGGGGCTCATACACAGGACGAATAGTATCCGCGGTGTTCTGTTATGGCCGGAGAGATACGTTTCCCGTACATAGTGCGGTATATTCCGCGCACAGATGTGCCGTATCCTGCATGACCGCGGAGGCCGCACGATAATCACTCGCTTTTCTCTGAGCTTCACAATACGAATCCATAAAGGCCGAGAGATTTCATACAAACAGCAGATAAGACAAGAACAGACAAACAAAGTCCGATTGTCTATCCCTCCGCCGCGCGTCCTGACCCTCCAGCCAACAGCTCAGTATCGAGCTGCAGAATTCAGACAACTTAAAGGAGAACTCCAACGCACTTAAAGGGTTTGTAAGTGATATTATTTATGTAATGAAAACAATTTTCCAATATACTTTCTGTTTGAATTCCTCACGGTTTTCTAGATCTCTGCTTGCTGTCATTCAACAGGAAGCATCATTGTTTACTTCCGGTGGATAAAAAAACATTCTCTAATCATGTGATGTCACACAGGTGCACTGCTTGTTATATTCCCAGTCATGTGATGTCACACAGGTGCACTGCTTGTTATATCCCCAGTCATGTGATGTCACACATGTGCACAACTCGTTATGACTGGGGATATAACGAACTGTGCCCCGGTGTGACATCACATGACCACGGATATAACAAGCCATGCACCTGTGTGACATCACATGACCAGGGATATATAATGAGCCGTGCACCTGTGTGACATCACATGACCAGGGATATAACGAGCCGTGCACCAGTGTGACATCACATGACCAGGTATATAATGAGCTGTGCACCTGTGTGACATCACATGACCACGGATATAACAAGCCATGCACCTGTGTGACATCACATGACCACGGATATAACAAGCCATGCACCTGTGTGACATCACATGACCACAGATATAACAAGCCATGCCCCTGTGTGACATCACATGACTGGGGATATAAAACGCCGTGCACCTGTGTGACATCACATGACCAGGGATATAACAAGCTGTGCCCCGGTGTGACATCACATGACCACGGATATAACAACCCGTGCCCCTGTGTGACATCACATGACTGGGGATATAACAAGCCATGCACCTGTGTGACATCACATGACCAGGGATATAACAAGCCATGCACCTGTGTGATATCACATGACCAGGGATATAACAAGCCATGCACCTGTGTGGCATCACATGACCAGGGATATAACAAGCGGTGCCCCTGTGTGACATCACATGACCAGGGATATATAACGAGCCATGCACCTGTGTGACATCACATGACCAGGGATATAACAAGCTGTGCACCTGTGTGACATCACATGACTAGGGATATAACAAGCCATACACCTGTGTGACATCACATGACCAGGGATATAACGAGCCGTGCACCTGTGTGACATCACATGACTAGGGATATAACAAGCCATACACCTGTGTGACATCACATGACCAGGGATATAACGAGCTGTGCACCTGTGTGACATCACATGACCAGGGATATAACGAGCTGTGCACCTGTGTGACATCACATGACCAGGGATATATTACGAGCTGTGCACCTGTGTGGTATCACATGACCAGGGATATAACAAGCCGTGCACCTGTGTGATATCACATGACCAGGGATATAAAAAGCCATGCACCTGTGTGACATCACATGACCACGGATATAACAAGCCATGCACCTGTGTGACATCACATGACCACAGATATAACAAGCCATGCCCCTGTGTGACATCACATGACTGGGGATATAAAAAGCCGTGCACCTGTGTGACATCACATGACCAGGGATATAACAACCCATGCCCCTGTGTGACATCACATGACTGGGGATATAACAAGCCATGCACCTGTGTGACATCACATGACTGGGGATATAACAAGCCATGCACCTGTGTGACATCACATGACCAGGGATATAACAAGCCATGCACCTGTGTGACATCACATGACTAGGGATATAACAAGCCATACACCTGTGTGACATCACATGACCAGGGATATAACGAGCCGTGCACCTGTGTGACATCACATGACTAGGGATATAACAAGCCATACACCTGTGTGACATCACATGACCAGGGATATAACGAGCTGTGCACCTGTGTGACATCACATGGCCAGGGATATAACGAGCCGTGCACCTGTGTGACATCACATGACCAGGGATATATTACGAGCTGTGCACCTGTGTGGTATCACATGACCAGGGATATAACAAGCCGTGCACCTGTGTGACATCACATGACTAGGGATATAACAAGCCGTGCACCTGTGTGACATCACATGACCAGGGATATAACATGCGGTGCTTTCTATTTTATGACTACAAGTACTTTTCATTACACAAACAATATCAATTATTTGCTGATCTGAGCCGAGTCCGGCGTATTCATATCCTTCCTGTGCCTCCAGCTCATTCCCCTTACTAAAGTGAATTTCTGAGGGAGAGGTGAGCTGATTTCTTTTCGGCCAATCACATAAAGCCAGTGGGGGTCATTTACTAAGGGCCCGATTCGCGTTTTCCCGACGTGTTCCCCGAATATTTCCGATTTGCGCCGATTTCCCCTGAATTGCCCCGGGATTTTGGCGCACGCGATCGGATTGTGGCGCATCGGCGCTGGCATGCACTCGACGGAAATCGGGGGACGTGGCCGAACGAAAACCTGACAGATTCGGAAAAAATGCCGCATTTTAAAAAAATAATCTGTTGCGGAGCTTGCACTTACCTTCACTCAGCCCGGCTCGGTGAATTCCAGCGCGTTCCGATGCTCTTCAGCGCAGCAGCGCCACCTGGTGGACAGTGGAGGAACTACCTTAATAAATCCCGGCCGGACCCGAAACCACCGCAGAGAACGCGCCGCTGGATCGCGAATGGACCGGGTCAGTAAATCTGCCCCAGTGTCTTTCTCAACCCCCTTATTCACCCCTCCCTCAGGAATTCTCTTCAGCAAGTCACACAGTCATCATTGTGAATGATGTAGCAGAGGTGAGTTGACTGGGCTGAAGAGAAAGCCAATCCCTTGTCAATCAGGTAGCTGGAGGCGGGGCTGAGCTAGTAGAACATGAATATGCATAGATGGTGAGTCATTTTCACAAACGGACTGTGGGACTATTCAGGCATGGGGAATAACAATATAGGGATAGTTGTACTGCTGTATAATAGCAGCTTTATAGGTTTAGTTAGTGTGGGTTAGTTTAACGGACAGGTTCCCTTTAAGTATACTCTATTTATATGTTATGTATGTGGTGGTAAATCTTAATTTACACCTTCTGAGTAAAACACAGGAACATCTGCCAATCCATTTCTGGTTTTTGGCTTCAAAAACCCAGAGCAAAACTAAATCCAAACCGGCGCATGTCCATACAGCCGGAGCGGTTTCCTACGGATTGCCTCCAGCGTAGCCCTGATAATCCCCATTACTGTGCACAGATGCATCATGTCTATGGCCACCTCCAGTAATGAGCCGTCAGGATAATCGCTCAATCAGATGATTTCCAATATTCAGATGCCAGGAAAATCCACTTTATCATCCGTCGATGCTGCAGAACTGATAAACCTCGCAAGGTCAAGACCAACATGATATAGTAACCGCAAATATCCATCTGTTACCGACCCCGGCGCTGCCAAGATAAGGTCATCCATGTGCCGGGCCATGGCCATGCAGCTGCTCACATCTGAGCCAGGGCTGAATGATGTCCGCACCGACCGCTGCGCACCATGAACTAAGCCATCATAGGAAATATCATTGTAAACCGTCATCATCATGTCAATTATAAAGTCAGTCTGTGCCGAATCATTGCTTTATATATTTTTATAAATCCTCTGCTTAGACATTGTTTGCAATGAGAACAATTGTCTGCATTTACCTGTAGGCACCAGTAGGGGGAGCTGTGTACACATTGCATATAAATATCAGATGATAAACTCATGAGCTCCCCCTAGTGGTGACCGCAGGTAGTCAGAATGTTTTATTCTACCACAAAGTTGGCAAAAATGAGTTAAATAAAAACGGAATAGAGGTTCAGTAACTCAGCATAACCACTGCCCGGGGGCTTCAGACATTATACAGTAACAGTGATTAGGATATGCCTGACCCACACTCATTTAATATTCGTGACACAGAGCCACATGGAACCTAAGAATCTATAGTCTGGAGATGACTTGATGACTTCTATGGGCAAGTGTGGTGGGCATGCTCTGTGACATGTGTAGGGGTCATTGTTGATGGAGCGGGAGGAGCCATGCTTTAAACTATTATAATGGTTATGTCCGGGGGTAGATTAGCCCAGGATTGGCCCTAGGCTGTATGAAAATTGTGGTCCAATTGTAATTATTTAATCACTTTTACTTCCTTCATATGGTACTAGAATCAAGCTACTTGGTAAAGTTGGGTCGTTTCACTTCGGCAGTTTGAGGACCTTAGAGGTCCTTTCCAAGGAAGGACCTATGAATACGTACTGTATGTGTTGAGAACATGGGGATTGCATGGCTGGAGGTCCTTCTCTTTACTATCTCTAAAGGGCACCATCAAACATGTCGATTGGTTAAGATGGTCAAGGGCCCCCTAGGAGCTTTGGACCCGGGGCAGCTTCTCAAATCCATTACATTATCATGTGCTACTGGGTAGATCTTATAATGGAGGCATTATCATTCACTGGGATCCTATCTGTGATGAGAATAAGGTAGTGGTCAGGAAGTGATCTCCACGGAACGTGAAGTGAAGTGAAACGTTGAGTATTGTAGTATTAAAAAATATATAATGACTTAAAACTTAAAATAATTCTTGAAAAATTTGGTTTCAACAATCGAAACTCGTCTGATGACACATTCCCCCAGATACTGCAGGTGCCGGCACAATGTATATATCAAGGACATCATTCATAGTCCGCTTTCTCTTTGTGACACCCACCTGTAAATCAGACTGTCATCTGTTGAGCTGTTGTACTGGATCTGGTACATCCGAATCCCGGGAATATTCCTATCTAGGAACCACTGTATAAGTGCTGAATTGTGGCTCAGTTCGGCAGTGATCACCTTCCGTTCCGAGTGGTTCATAGAGTCATTATTGGAGGCTCCAGGCTTAGCTGGTGTGAGAATATCTGAAGGACCTTTATCGGGTCTGAGCCCCCGTTGACTGGCATTGGCTGGATGAGGTAGGGGGCTCACTGATAGCTCCACAGATGCTGTGGCATCTCCTGCAGTGTTAGACGCAATGCAAGTAAAGGGGCCACTGTCTCTGACCGTGGTGATGGTGATCTCCAAGGTCCCATTTTCATAGGAGATTGCTCGAGAGGAATTCGAAACAACCTTTCCCTCTGGTGAGACCCAATGGATGGAAGGCTCCGGATCCCCAACGGCTTTACACTTAAGCACAACTGCTTCTCCCTCCATAACCAAAATGTGCGGTGAGTGATGTGTTATAACTGGAGGGTCGCACATGAATTCCTCCTCCGCGATACTCCAAAAATATTTCCCTAGAAGACTGAGTGGCGACGCGCACGTCTCGAGGTCATCTTCCCTAGTCAATCGTCTAAGCCACAGAAGCTCACAATTACAATGTAAAGGATTTCCTCCAAATCCCAAAACGAGGGAGGACAGTGGTGATCCTTTGGATTTGGCGTAGACTGGGATGCGTAAGTATAAAGGATCTGGTGGAATGGTCTTTAGTTTATTTGAAGTCATGTCCAGTCTGGCCAATTTGTGAAGATTCGTGAAGACCCCACTAGGCACAAAGTCAATAAGGTTGTGATCGAGACTCAAAGAGTTGACGTTGGTCAACTTTGATATGGTTTGCCAAGGAATGTTGGCCAAATTGTTATAGGAAAGGTCCAGGTCTTCCAACGTGCCTAAAAAATCCTGAAAAGACCCCGGAGAGATTTCATTGAGCTGGTTGTTGCTGAGGATGAGATGTCTCAGGTTCTGCAGTCCTCGAAGCTGCTCATAGCCCATGGAGAGTATACGGTTACTGTCCAGGTGTAAAGCACGTAGACCACGGAGATCGGCAAAGGTGTAAGGCGTGATTTGGCTGATGGTATTTCGGGATAGTGTGAGGTGGAGTAGACGAGTCATGTTGGTGAAATCTTTTCTCCTGATCACCGTGATGAAGTTGTCGGTGAGTCTGAGCTCCACCGTCCTTCTATCGATGACCGATGGTACAAACAGAAGTCCGGTTTTAGCACAAAGGATTGCCAGGGATTGTGCAAGGTTCTGGCAAACGCATCTTTTGGGACAGATCTGAGCACCGGCTACACCCAAAGAGAGTGTGAAAATCCAGAGGATGATCCCCTTCATGATTCTGAAGCTAAGGAGGAAAGAAAGAAATTGGATTAGTATTGTGGAAGGTGTGAAATAGGTAAAGCTTGTACTGAGACTATCAGTTTGAGTTTTGGGGCACAAAGCAAAGGTGATGCATATACCCCAAGTGAGATATCGGAATAACAAATCTCCCCTCTATCCAACACATTATTGGAGAACCCATTGGATTTTACCTTTATTTTACCATGTCATAGTTAAATGGATTGCACTACGTTTTAATGTTTGAGTCCAACTTAAACTGAAACCGATAACAAAAATGGGGGGTCTCCTTCCCCAAATGAAACAGGAGGTTGAAAATGCACCATTGTTCTCAGCTATTCCCAGCAGCCCCATGGACAATGGGGAAGATTCCTTCTCTGACAGTTTTCTAGAGGAGAAGGCAGATAAATCTCCCCATACAATACCGTTTCCCTACTTTTTGGACATGCACGCTACCTTGGTGTGTTGGAGTGGGGTGAGCGGTTGGTGGGCAGGGGTGTGAGTGCTCCGACCCACTGCATTTAATATTGTCTCATTCGGAAAACCATTGGAGACTATATCAGAAAACTCCACCAGATCTAAGATTTGGTCTGAGGTCTGACCTGGCGGAGATTGTACCTGATCTACTAAGAGGGTGGAGCCTGGGCGCCGGAGGAAACATAATATGTTTTCTAGATGTACCTTTAATGTTTCCAATAATTGGTTGAATTAACAAATATTTTGTTATGCAAATTAGTTTCTCAGTAAACTGGGGGGGGTGAAGCCATGACTACTGGTGCATCCAATTCCTTCTTTCTATTCTAACCATCGCTATCCAGCATCATGTCTCCTACAAATACAAGGTGCAAAAAGGAGAAACCCAGTTGTACCAGTGGTCACAGCCCCGTTCAGTTGCTCCTCTGGGTGCTGATTGGAAAGTTTTATAGCTTGTATGGTCACGCCCCCAGCTGGTAACACCCACTTGTCAATTATCTCTAATTATCTATATACAGAGAACAGGCAGAACGTATAGCTATTAGAAGAGACAGGTACACACATTCAGTACAGCAGGTGTCAGGAGCGCTGACAGGTCCTTCTTAAAGAGTCTTTTCCCGTAAAATAAGAAAATCACTTGAGTAATTTTTCGCCGGTCTTCTGTTCTCTGTCTCCGGATACAGGTGACAACACAAGTATCTGCCACTTCATCTGACATTAGTCTTGTCATCTACTGTACTTTGCGAATAGGAAATCTGTCTTAATACACAGTGATATATATGTATCTCCTCCATACTTGTACTGATCCGTAATGACAGATTCCCGGAGCTGTGACTAATGAAGTATCTCCTGTCCAGAATCCCTATGAGTCATCGCTATCCTCTGCTTCAATAAGGGAACATGGGGCTCATTTACTTACCCGGTCCAGCCTCGTGGGCTGTCTGACGTGGATTCAGGTTCTGCCGGGATTCACTAAGGTGTGTGCGCCCGATGTCCACCAGGTGTTGATGCTGCGCCATCCGACGGCCATGCCCTCCGATTTCTGTCGCGTGAAAGCCGGCACGATTGCGCAAAAATCCGATCGCATGCGCCAAAAATCTGGCGGAATTCGGTGCAAAACAGCAAAATTCGGGAAACCTGACGAAAGTGCAGCCGCGGAGCCCTTAGTAAATGAGCCCCACCAGGTGTTGATGCTGCGCCATCCGACGGCCATGCCCCCCGATTTCTGTCGCGTGAAAGCCGGCACGATTGCGCAAAAATCCGATCACATGCGCCAAAATCCTGGCGGAATTCGGTGCAAAACAGCAAAATTCGGGAAACCTGACGAAAGTGCAGCCGCGGAGCCCTTAGTAAATGAGCCCCATTGTGTCTAATCTACTCCTACTATATTTAGGAGTCCAGTGGGCGGTCCTGTGTAGTAATTGGCTTAAAGAAACCTACCACCACGGATCTACATATTAAGGTAGATCCGGTGGCAGGTTCCTCTAACGTACAGTTCTAAAGCTCTTTTTAGGGCTAATACTTTTGTGGCCCAGAACTTTTATAAATTTTAATTCCCCCATATATTCAAATTTCCTAAACAGGCTGCTGGGGCGTGGAGTAGGCGGAGCTGAGGCTACACGGCGCGGCTACTCCACGCCCCAGTAGCCTCTTGCGTTCCACCTACCAATGCACCTTCAGCGAGCAGCTCCTGGTACCTGCGCACACTCACCTGCGGAGCTGGGTTCTGCGCATGCGCAGTAGCTCTGGCTTCAGAGCCAAGACCGCGCAGCCGGCGGCCTACGATAGGTAGATCCATGGTGGTAGGTTTCCTTTAAGCTGTCCCATATATATAACATATTATCCTTGCAAGAAATACTCTGGAAAGGGGGCAGAAGACCACCATAATGGCAGCGCCAGAGCAGTGAGAGGTCAATACAGAATTTTTGTTTAGAATGTTGCATTTTATTTCTCAACATTGGCAATTTTTGGTAAAATTCGGAGCATTGTTGACACGTTGGGGCAGGATAATGGGGTGATATCCTTATCTTGGGACTCATTCCCGCACATGCACACCCAGCTCGCCCCAAGGATGCACATACAATATATAGAAAGGCCACTGTTTGACTCTTGACTTTCCCAATCCCTGCCTCCATCAGACATCAAGGGAAAAGTCAGGGATGAACCAACTAACCATAGTCTAAATTTTATGGGTAGGCAAAACCCACAAAAATCGACAGATTCTGCTGATATTATGTCTATGCCGGTTATAAATTGACATATTTTGCGTCAGAGATTTGCACTCGAATTTTTCACCATTGACATTTTGTCACATCTGAAAGCCCCGCCTCTTTAAAACAAGCCACACCCCTTCCTCTAAGTCCCCCCTCTTGTTGGAAAAGGTAAAAAAAGTGACTAAAACAAAGAAAAAATATGGTCTATAGCATGAACCGCAGATTTTCTGTACACGTTATCTTAATAAAACTTTCCTACTGTCTTATACATAGTGCAAGGTCCAAGGGATGGAACTTTAAGGGAACCTGTCAGCACATTTTTCACAAATACAGCTAGTATCAGGTTCCTATAGAGCCCAAGTAACTATCTGCCCCCCATCTTTTAGCTTAAAATTGTTTCCTTCACATCCTAAAATAATCAGAGTTATAAACAGGCCTTGTATCTAGGGATCTATAGAGCTAATCAGAGGGCGTGGTCAAATGTCATGTGACCTGAGGGACATCATCACAGGTCATTCAGCCTCTTAACATTAGCAAACTGTACCCCGTGCACATATTTAACCACATAAAAAAAATCACAGCAGCCTGCATGGACTTCTACTCCTCTCCATTCTGGGTGCTGTAATTTCATGGGATAGGATGTGCCGTGATATCATGAGATATATGCCTGGTGTACAGTTTGCTAATGTTGGGAAGCTAAAGGACCGGTGATGATGTCACCCGGGTCACATGACATTCCTGCTGCATGCAGAGAAAGCATGGGGTGGAGCTGCCGAATTCAGCCTGAGGAAGCCACGCCCACCTCGACTCCCTAAAGACATCCTTAGATACTAGGTAAAATTATAAAGTTGAATATATGGGAAACAAAAGGGGAACAAGTTGTAGCTAAAAAAAAAAAGGTGTCACTAGGTTACTAGGGCTCTATGGGAACCTGCTACTAGCTGTATTTGTGAAAGATGTGGTGACAGGTTCCCTTTAATTAGACCAGGCATGAATCTTTGTGCCATGCCCCGCCCACACTGCACTTTTATGGTAGGAAAATCCAGAGAGACTCAATTTCTGATACGGTAGAAATAAGATTAAACTAAAATGGACAACCCCTTTAAGAAGTGAAAGGGATACAATAAAAATATAAAAACACTATCATCCCAATAATGTACAGGACCTTCACCCGCGAGGATTTTGGGGTCTTGTATACAGAATGATATGTTTACCGCAGACAAAGGCCCGGAGAATCCTCATTGTGTGTGATGGAGGTTTTGGATTCCAAGGTTGTCGACAATAACACTAAAGGCCGGGGAATAGCGCTGCGAGATAATTATACAAAGGTGGCGCTGTGCTCCGTGTGTAATCTGATATAATCCGCATCACACTCATTGTCACTACATCACTCATCCTCTAACAAGTCTGGATACAGGGAGCGACAGCGAGGACGGTGACTACACGGATTAGATGGTCGTGAGGTTCCGACAAAATCAGATGATTTATAGCAGAATCTGGAATGTGGCCCAAAATCACCTCCACCAGCAGCTTCTACATACTAAAGGCTGGGAATAAACAGAGTAATGCACACAGTGATGTCACAGTACAGGGCAATACACACAGTGATGTCACAGTACAGGGATAATACACACAGTGATGTCACAGTACAGGGATAATACACACAGTGATGTCACAGTACAGGAATAATACACACAGTGATGCCACAGGGGTGATAATACACACAGTGATGTCACAGTACAGGGATAATACACACAGTGATGTCACAGTACAGGGATAATACACACAGTGATGTCACAGTACAGAGATAATACACACAGTGATGTCACAGTACAGGGATAATACACACAGTGATGTCACAGTACAGGGATAATACACACAGTGATGCAGCGATGTCACAGTACAGGGATAATACACACAGTGATGTCACAGTACAGGGATAATACACACAGTGATGTCACAGTACAGAGATAATACACACAGTGATGTCACAGTACAGGGATAATACACACAGTGATGTCACAGTACAGGATAATACACACAGTGATGTCACAGTACAGGGATAATACACACAGTGATGTCACAGTACAGGAATAATACACACAGTGATGTCACAGTACAGGGATAATACACACAGGGATGTCACAGTACAGAGATAATACACACAGTGATGTCACAGTACAGGGATAATACACACAGTGATGTCACAGTACAGGGATAACACACAGTGATGTAACAGTACAGGGATAATACACACAGTGATGTCACAGTACAGAGATAATACACACAGCGATGTCACAGTACAGGCATAATACACACAGTGATGTCACAGTACAGGGATAATACACACAGTGATGTCACAGTACAGAGATAATACACACAGTGATGTCACAGTACAGGAATAATACACACAGTGATGTCACAGTACAGGGATAATACACACAGTGATGTCACAGTACAGGATAATACACACAGTGATGTCACAGTACAGGGATAATATACACAGTGATGTCACAGTACAGGGATAATACACACAGTGATGTCACAGTACAGGATAATACACACAGTGATGTCACAGTACAGGGATAATACACACAGTGATGTCACAGTACAGAGATAATACACACAGTGATGTCACAGTACAAGGATAATACACACAGTGATGTCACAGTACAGGGATCATACACACAGTGATGTCACAGTACAGAGATAATACACACAGTGATGTCACAGTACAGAGATAATACACACAGTGATGTCACAGTACAGAGATAATACACACAGTGATGTCACAGTACAGGGATAATACACACAGTGATGTCACAGTACAGAGATAATACACACAGTGATGTCACAGTACAGAAATAATACACACAGTAATGTCACAGTACAGGGATAATACACACAGTGATGTCACAGTACAGGGATAATACACACAGTGATGTCACAGTACAGGGATAATACACACAATGATGTCACAGTACAAAGATAATACGCACAGTGATGTCACAGTACAGGGATAAAACACACAGTGATGTCACAGTACAGAGATAATACATACAGTAATGTCACAGTACAGGGATAATACACACGGTGATGTCACAGTACAGGGATAATACCCACAGTGATGTCACAGTACAGAGATAATACACACAGTGATGTCACAGTACAGGGATAATACACACAGTGATGTCACAGTACAGGGATAATACACACAGTGATGTCACAGTACAGGGATAATACACACAGTGATGTCACAGTACCGGGATAATACACACAGTGATGTCACAGTACAGGGATAATACCCACAGTGATGTCATAGTACAGGGATAATACACACAGTGATGTCACAGTACAGGGATAATACACACAGCGATGTCACAGTACAGGGATAATACACACAGTGATGTTACAGTACAGGGATAATACCCACATTGATGTCACAGTACAGGGATAATACACACAGTGATGTCACAGTACAGGGATAATACACACAGTGATGTCACAGTACCGGGATAATACACACAGTGATGTCACAGTACAGGGATAATACACACAGCGATGTCACAGTACAGGGATAATACACACAGTGATGTCACAGTACCGGGATAATACCCACATTGATGTCACAGTACAGGGATAATACACACAGTGATGTCACAGTACAGAGATAATACACACAGTGATGTCACAGTACAGAGATAATACACACAGTGATGTCACAGTACAGGGATAATACACTCAGTGATGTCACAGTACAGGGATAATACACACAGTGATGTCACAGTACAGGGATAATACACACAGTGATGTCACAGTACAGGGATAACACACAGTGATGTCACAGTACAGGGATAATACACACAGTGATGTCACAGTACAGAGATAATACACACAGTGATGTCACAGTACAGGGATAATACACACAGTGATGTCACAGTACAGGATAATACACACAGTGATGTCACAGTACAGGGATAATATACACAGTGATGTCACAGTACAGGGATAATACACACAGCGATGTCACAGTACAGGGATAATACACACAGTGATGTCACAGTACAGGGATAATACACAGAGTGATGTCACAGTACAGGGATAATACACAGAGTGATGTCACAGTGCAGAGATAATACACACAGTGATGTCACAGTACAAGGATAATACACACAGTGATGTCACAGTACAGAGATAATACACACAGTGATGTCACAGTACAGGGATAATACACACAGTGATGTCACAGTACAGGGATAGTACACACAGCGATGTCACAATACAGAGATAATACACACAGTGATGTCACAGTACAGGATAATATACACAGTGATGTCACAGTACAGGGATAATACACACAGTGATGTCACAGTACAGGGATAATACACACAGTGATGTCACAGTACAGAGATAATACACACAGTGATGTCACAGTACAGAGATAATACACACAGTGATGTCACAGTACAGGGATAATACACTCAGTGATGTCACAGTACAGGGATAATACACACAGTGATGTCACAGTACAGGGATAATACACACAGTGATGTCACAGTACAGGGATAACACACAGTGATGTCACAGTACAGGGATAATACACACAGTGATGTCACAGTACAGGGATAATACACACAGTGATGTCACAGTACAGGGATAACACACAGTGATGTCACAGTACAGGGATAATACACACAGTGATGTCACAGTACAGAGATAATACACACAGTGATGTCACAGTACAGGGATAATACACACAGTGATGTCACAGTACAGGATAATACACACAGTGATGTCACAGTACAGGGATAATATACACAGTGATGTCACAGTACAGGGATAATACACACAGTGATGTCACAGTACAGGATAATACACACAGTGATGTCACAGTACAGGGATAATACACACAGTGATGTCACCGTACAGAGATAATACACACAGTGATGTCACAGTACAAGGATAATACACACAGTGATGTCACAGTACAGGGATCATACACACAGTGATGTCACAGTACAGAGATAATACACACAGTGATGTCACAGTACAGAGATAATACACACAGTGATGTCACAGTACAGGGATAATACACACAGTGATGTCACAGTACAGGGATAATACACACAGTGATGTCACAGTACAGAGATAATACACACAGTAATGTCACAGTACAGGGATAATACACACAGTGATGTCACAGTACAGAAATAATACACACAGTAATGTCACAGTACAGAAATAATACACACAGTAATGTCACAGTACAGGGATAATACACACAGTGATGTCACAGTACAGGGATAATACACACAGTGATGTCACAGTACAGGGATAATACACACAATGATGTCACAGTACAGGGATAATACACACGGTGATGTCACAGTACAGGGATAATACCCACAGTGATGTCACAGTACAGGGATAATACACACAGTGATGTCACCGTACAGAGATAATACACACAGTGATGTCACAGTACAAGGATAATACACACAGTGATGTCACAGTACAGGGATCATACACACAGTGATGTCACAGTACAGAGATAATACACACAGTGATGTCACAGTACAGAGATAATACACACAGTGATGTCACAGTACAGAGATAATACACACAGTGATGTCACAGTACAGGATAATATACACAGTGATGTCACAGTACAGGGATAATACACACAGTGATGTCACAGTACAGGGATAATACACACAGTGATGTCACAGTACAGAGATAATACACACAGTGATGTCACAGTACAGAGATAATACACACAGTGATGTCACAGTACAGGGATAATACACTCAGTGATGTCACAGTACAGGGATAATACACACAGTGATGTCACAGTACAGGGATAATACACACAGTGATGTCACAGTACAGGGATAATACACACAGTGATGTCACAGTACAGAGATAATACACACAGTGATGTCACAGTACAGGGATAATACACACAGTGATGTCACAGTACAGAGATAATACACACAGTGATGTCACAGTACAGAGATAATACACACAGTGATGTCACAGTACAGGGATAATACACTCAGTGATGTCACAGTACAGGGATAATACACACAGTGATGTCACAGTACAGGGATAATACACACAGTAATGTCAAAGTACAGGGATAACACACAGTGATGTCACAGTACAGGGATAATACACACAGTGATGTCACAGTACAGGGATAATACACACAGTGATGTCACAGTACAGGGATAACACACAGTGATGTCACAGTACAGGGATAATACACACAGTGATGTCACAGTACAGAGATAATACACACACTGATGTCACAGTACAGAGATAATACACACAGTGATGTCACAGTACAGGGATAATACACACAGTGATGTCACAGTACAGGATAATACACACAGTGATGTCACAGTACAGGGATAATATACACAGTGATGTCACAGTACAGGGATAATACACACAGTGATGTCACAGTACAGGATAATACACACAGTGATGTCACAGTACAGGGATAATACACACAGTGATGTCACCGTACAGAGATAATACACACAGTGATGTCACAGTACAAGGATAATACACACAGTGATGTCACAGTACAGGGATCATACACACAGTGATGTCACAGTACAGAGATAATACACACAGTGATGTCACAGTACAGAGATAATACACACAGTGATGTGCAACACCCTCGCCGATGCAATGGCGAGGTAGTGCTTGCGAATACGTCCCACCTGTAGGTAACACCACATTACACTACATGGTCCTTATAGGATCAAGGGGAAATTGCAGTGGTTAATCCTGCCTGGCAAGGCAGATGTTAATCTGTGATGTAATTATGTCAACCAATGTCTGTGTTACATCCTGTCTCTGTGAACTGAGAGGTAATTGGAGGAGCAGCCACCACCTGACCAAGGGAAGGTAATAAAACCCCTAGCCCAGAATGTTCTAGAGAAGTCTCTCCCCAGAGAGAGAAGAGAGCAGTCTCTCCCAGAAGGGAGAAGAGACCGGTCCTAGTCAGGCCCTCTGGGTCTGCAGGACGCAAGCAGAGAGTAGTTAGCTGAGCAGCAGCTCAGAGACTCTAGCATACCAGACCAGTGCAGGAAGAGCCTAGCCCCTGCCTGAAGTGGAAGATAAGACTAGAGTTAGTGTAGTGAGGAAAGGGGTATCATCCTACCTTCAAGGGTGATACCTGAAGAGATCCAGGACCGAGCTGAAGCATCCTCTAGGACACAGCTGCCTCCCAGCCTGCCCTCCACAACCAGGCTGGTGAACTACATCCTGTGGCTCCCTCCAAATACCTCTCCAGTACTCCACCTGTTAAAGACACGTTTTCTGCAGTTCCTGCCGGTTGCAATAAACGAACTGTAAGTTGTTTTCTTCAACCTCTGTCTCCGTCTGGTCCCTGCTACTACAACTACCCTCATCACCGGCACCCTGTCCATCACCCAGAGACTCACACTCGGGACATTAAGGGGTTGCCCCAGGGAGATCCGCTATAGCAGCCGCTCCCTCATCTTTTCTTGCCAACACCACCCTGCTGGAGACCTGCCAGGCTGTAGGACAGCCCTCCGGTTACCCCGTACCAAGCACCGTGACGATAGCGTGCTTAGGCCGCAACCGCCAGCCACTCCGGTACAGCGGGCCCCGGCTGTCTCCAGGCCTCCCCTTTAAGGCTAGGCCCCGGTGGGGGATGTTGCAAGTGGCGTCACGAACAGGATTGATACTTCTGTGCCTTATCACGGCATTAAAGACTTTCCTTTATTAAAAAGACTGTGCTGCCTAACCCTGCTGCCATCCGGGTTTAGGCCCAAGGACTTGTGTGTTTCTGGAATGAACTGTGTTATACTGCTGCCACGTGCGGTCGAGCGCCGCTCCCGCACTCCAGAGGTTAATCCTGGCAAGAACTGTACCAGCTCTGCTACATCCGGCGCTGCCGCGCCCGAAGATTTTTACCTCAGAAACTGTGGCGCAGCAAATAATTCCAGCCCGCCAAAACCTTCACTGGCGGGAAACCCAGATGACGCATCAAGCTCCACCCACGCGCGAATGGCGCGAACCCCGCCTCCTGTGGCGCAGGAAAAATTAGAGCCCGCCACAGCTCTTGGCGGGAAGGACTCGGACTCCTCCCACTGGCTCGAGGCGGACTTCCTGCCCTGCCTCAGAGAAGCGCCAGAACTGGAGTGGACTTTGGACAGAGATGACAACGCCATGTGGGGTCCTCCGCCTTTCCCTCCTGTGGAGCGTCCGGAGTTTTATGAGGTCTTAGAGACTATGGTGGTGGTCTCTGCGCAGCCTGTCCGAAGACCCTCCGCGGGACATCGGCTGCACCGAGGATTGACTCGGGCCTTCGTCACCAGGACATGCTACCAAACGGTGACGCAGTATCAAATTCCACCCGGGCGGTTCCTCGTCCCTATCCCGGCTACCATCCCGGTACCGCGGGTCCACGTGGAGGCGCCACGTGGGGAGGCCCCGACTCCTGCTGAGCCAACGCCTGGGCCTAATGTTGCCGCTCCACCTGCTCCGAGGCCTACTCCTCCTGCCGCGCGGCCTGCTAGCCCCGCTGTGGTGGCTCCTGACCCTCCGGTGGTTCCTGCTCCTGTTCCGGCACCTACCTGTCGTCCAAGGAGATCCGAGCCTGAACCAGAGCCACGAGCCCCAGCACCGAAACCTCCGCAGCCTCAAGGCCGAGGTGAGGCCGCCCGCCGGCGACTCCGAGACGCTGTCTCGGACCAGCGACGCCGAGAGAAGGAGGCCCAGCGGTATATGGCCGGCCGATCTACAGCTGGAGCTTGGGTCGAGAAGAATCGCACCACCGGCATGGTCCGGTTCTTCGACAAGCGGAAGGGCTATGGCTTCGCCACCCAGGACTACACCGGACGGGAAGTATTTATACCCCGCCGGTCCGTCAAGAGGCCTGATCTGCCGGAGAGCCTGCACAACCTGAAGCCGGGAGAGTGCATCGAGTTCTCCCTGCAGGAAGGACCTCGAGGACCCTGGGCGGCTGGCGTGATCCGGATCCCCGATTCCGACGAGGACCGCTACTTCCCGCAGGACGACTGGTATGAGGACGACGAGTGGCCGGAGTCTCCGAACACCTCTTCCTCCTCGGCTGCAAGTCCCCGGGCGGTGACCCACGTGTATGCCCCATCCACAGTAATTGTGAGTACGGGTCCCATTGCCATCCATGGGCCGGGCATGATACAGGGCGCCACCCCCACCGGTTCCCCTGCCGGGAGTATTGCCAGGTCCCGCGGCTCTTCTGTGGGAGAAGACATCCCGGCTAGCGAACCTTGTCCGGAGGTTCCATCTAGGCCCGCATCTCCCCTTGCCGGTTACCAATGGGGTGATGACCCGGCCCCGGAAGAACCGGAGCTGGAAGGAGCCGCGGCGCGGCCGCTGGACTCCGTTTATTCTTTCCTGGACCCCTCCGTGGTCCCTGGCTCAGTTGAGCCCCCGGCTGGAACAGCCGACACCCCGGGCGACAGCGCTCCTCCCCCTGAAGGTCCGGAGGATGTTGCTGCACCTGCAGTACCCACTGCTGCCACCGGGTGTCCCCAGCCGGCACCTACTCCCGCTGAGGATGTACAGGATTCCCTGCAGGAGCTGGATCCTGTCTTTGCTGAACCCAGCGATGCAGAGTAATCCCTGAAGGGCTGAAAGCCCCCTTTCAGGTACTTTGTCCATTGTACATATTGTATATTTGCTTTTTTCTACCCTATAGAGCCAGAGACAGTCCTGAGACTCTTACCCTTATTTATCTCAATCAAGAGATTATACACTGTTATGTGCTATGATAGCACCCTTCCTCTGCCACAGCAGAGATTTCTTCAAAGGACTCTGTCCCTCTACCCAAAAAGAGGAGACCCTTTGCAACTTCATTGCACTTTTCCCCACATCAAGGGCTGTACCCAGAAGATGGACTTTCCTATTGGAGACCTTCTGAGAGACTGTTGCCAATCTTGAGGAAAAGTTGCCATGTCTATTGACTATTATATTGCACTTGATGCCTTCCTTTTTAGGTACGGACATTATGTTTGCCCTTCCATGCCTTTTCTTTGCAGGAAAGAGACATTCTATGCTGCTACCCTAAGTAGCCTATCTACCTATGTAACGTTGTAACGTTTAAGATATGTACCCATTGGGCTCCTAAGCCAATGTGAGCTTACAATATGCTAGCACCCTGTCTATATGCCAGTAGTCTGCATTAACCCTTTCATAGGCTTTTCAGGTTGTAGTGTGGCTGTGTCGGACCGTCTTTTTGTGTAAAACACTGACCGCTACCTGATCCCTCAAACTGAGGTTTGCACATGGGGGTAGTCCGTAAACTGCGGGTCTTTAGGGGACCGGGGGTGTTACACAGCTAGCACCTGGATGCCACTCATACATGGGTAAGGTTGTCAGTCAGGAGGTACTCGTGTCGCATATGCTCACGCAATGCAGATAGACACCATATAATTGCCGCCAGGGAAGAAGCGTTGATCAAACAAATATACAGGCCTTGGTGCAAGGAGTGGATTACAGGACATGACACCACACCTTTCCTACTGTACAGTTCGGTTTAATGGCGTCAGCGACCAACTGTCATACAGCTACATGTTTGTCTTAGTCCGACACCAACCCAGGTGCCTGTCTCCAGGACCATGGGCGGTCTGTCCCTACACCTCACATAGCCTGCACTTCCTAGAAGTGCCCTTAGCCCCCTCTGTGCCCCAAAACATCTGTAGTCGAGCCGAGGGCGGCTCTTTCAATTGCCCCCGGGGTATGCAACACCCTCGCCGATGCAATGGCGAGGTAGTGCTTGCGAATACGTCCCACCTGTAGGTAACACCACATTACACTACATGGTCCTTATAGGATCAAGGGGAAATTGCAGTGGTTAATCCTGCCTGGCAAGGCAGATGTTAATCTGTGATGTAATTATGTCAACCAATGTCTGTGTTACATCCTGTCTCTGTGCACTGAGAGGTAATTGGAGGAGCAGCAACCACCTGACCAAGGGAAGGTAATAAAACCCCTAGCCCAGAATGTTCTAGAGAAGTCTCTCCCCAGAGAGAGAAGAGAGCAGTCTCTCCCAGAAGGGAGAAGAGACCGGTCCTAGTCAGGCCCTCTGGGTCTGCAGGACGCAAGCAGAGAGTAGTTAGCTGAGCAGCAGCTCAGAGACTCTAGCATACCAGACCAGTGCAGGAAGAGCCTAGCCCCTGCCTGAAGTGGAAGATTAGACTAGAGCTAGTGTAGTGAGGAAAAGGGGTATCATCCTACCTTCAAGGGTGATACCTGAAGAGATCCAGGACCGAGCTGAAGCATCCTCTAGGACACAGCTGCCTCCCAGCCTGCCCTCCACAACCAGGCTGGTGAACTACATCCTGTGGCTCCCTCCAAATACCTCTCCAGTACTCCACCTGTTAAAGACACGTTTTCTGCAGTTCCTGCCGGTTGCAATAAACGAACTGTAAGTTGTTTTCTTCAACCTCTGTCTCCGTCTGGTCCCTGCTACTACAACTACCCTCATCACCGGCACCCTGTCCATCACCCAGAGACTCACACTCGGGACATTAAGGGGTTGCCCCAGGGAGATCCGCTATAGCAGCCGCTCCCTCATCTTTTCTTGCCAACACCACCCTGCTGGAGACCTGCCAGGCTGTAGGACAGCCCTCCGGTTACCCCGTACCAAGCACCGTGACGATAGCGTGCTTAGGCCGCAACCGCCAGCCACTCCGGTACAGCGGGCCCCGGCTGTCTCCAGGCCTCCCCTTTAAGGCTAGGCCCCGGTGGGGGATGTTGCAGATGTCACAGTACAGAGATAATACACACAGTGATGTCACAGTACAGGGATAATACACACAGTGATGTCACAGTACAGGGATAATACACACAGTGATGTCACAGTACAGAGATAATACACACAGTGATGTCACAGTACAGAGATAATACACACAGTGATGTCACAGTACAGAAATAATACACACAGTAATGTCACAGTACAGGGATAATACACACAGTGATGTCACAGTACAGGGATAATACACACAGTGATGTCACAGTACAGGGATAATACACACAATGATGTCACAGTACAGGGATAATACACACGGTGATGTCACAGTACAGGGATAATACCCACAGTGATGTCACAGTACAGAGATAATACACACAGTGATGTCACAGTACAGGGATAATACACACAGTGATGTCACAGTACAGAGATAATACACACACTGATGTCACAGTACAGAGATAATACACACAGTGATGTCACAGTACAGGGATAATACACACAGTGATGTCACAGTACAGGATAATACACACACTGATGTCACAGTACAGGGATAATATACACAGTGATGTCACAGTACAGGGATAATACACACAGTGATGTCACAGTACAGGATAATACACACAGTGATGTCACAGTACAGGGATAATACACACAGTGATGTCACCGTACAGAGATAATACACACAGTGATGTCACAGTACAAGGATAATACACACAGTGATGTCACAGTACAGGGATCATACACACAGTGATGTCACAGTACAGAGATAATACACACAGTGATGTCACAGTACAGAGATAATACACACAGTGATGTCACAGTACAGAGATAATACACACAGTGATGTCACAGTACAGGGATAATACACACAGTGATGTCACAGTACAGGGATAATACACACAGTGATGTCACAGTACAGAGATAATACACACAGTGATGTCACAGTACAGGGATAATACACACAGTGATGTCACAGTACAGGGATAACACACAATGATGTCACAGTACAGGGATAATACACACGGTGATGTCACAGTACAGGGATAATACCCACAGTGATGTCACAGTACAGAGATAATACACACAGTGATGTCACAGTACAGGGATAATACACACAGTGATGTCACAGTACAGGGATAATACACACAGTGATGTCACAGTACCGGGATAATACACACAGTGATGTCACAGTACAGGGATAATACCCACAGTGATGTCATAGTACAGGGATAATACACACAGTGATGTCACAGTACAGGGATAATACACACAGCGATGTCACAGTACAGGGATAATACACACAGTGATGTCACAGTACAGGGATAATACACACAGTGATGTCACAGTACAGGGATAATACACACAGTGATGTCACAGTACCGGGATAATACACACAGTGATGTCACAGTACAGGGATAATACCCACAGTGATGTCACAGTACAGGGATAATACACACAGTGATGTCACAGTACAGGGATAATACACACAGCGATGTCACAGTACAGGGATAATACACACAGTAATGTCACAGTACAGGCATAATACACACATTGATGTCACAGTACAGGGATAATACACACAGTGATGTCACAGTACAGGGATAATACACAGAGTGATGTCACAGTACAGAGATAATACACACAGTGATGTCACAGTACAGGGATAATACACACAGTGATGTCACAGTACAGGGATAATACACAGAGTGATGTCACAGTACAGAGATAATACACACAGTGATGTCACAGTACAGAGATAATACACACAGTAATGTCACAGTACCGGGATAATACCCACATTGATGTCACAGTACAGGGATAATACACACAGTGATGTCACAGTACAGGGATAATACACAGAGTGATGTCACAGTACAGAGATAATACACACAGTGATGTCACAGTACAGGGATAATAAACAGAGTGATGTCACAGTGCAGAGATAATACACACAGTGATGTCACAGTACAGGGATAATACACACAGTGATGTCACAGTACAGAGATAATACACACAGTGATGTCACAGTACAGGGATAATACACACAGTGATGTCACAGTACAGAGATAATACACACAGTGATGTCACAGTACAGAGATAATACACACAGTGATGTCACAGTACAGGATAATATACACAGTGATGTCACAGTACAGGGATAATACACACAGTGATGTCACAGTACAGGGATAATACACACAGTGATGTCACAGTACAGAGATAATACACACAGTGATGTCACAGTACAGAGATAATACACACAGTGATGTCACAGTACAGGGATAATACACTCAGTGATGTCACAGTACAGGGATAATACACACAGTGATGTCACATTACAGGGATAATACACAGAGTGATGTCACATTACAGGGATAATACACACAGTGATGTCACAGTACAGATATAATACACACAGTGATGTCACATTACAGGGATAATACACACAGTGATGTCACAGTACAGATATAATACACACAGTGATGTCACAGTACAGAGATAATACACACAGTGATGTCACAGTACAGGGATAATACACACAGTGATGTCACAGTACAGGGATAATACACACAGTGATGTCACAGTACAGGGATAATACACACAGTGATGCCACAGTACAGGGATAATACACACAGTGATGTCACAGTACAGAGATAATACACACAGTGATGTCACAGTACAGAGATAATACACACAGTGATGTCACAGTACAGGGATAATACACACAGTGATGTCACAGTACAGGGATAATACACACAGTGATGTCACAGTACAGGGATAATACACACAGTGATGTCACAGTACAGGGATAATACACACAGTGATGCCACAGTACAGGGATAATACACACAGTGATGTCACAGTACAGAGATAATACACACAGTGATGTCACAGTACAGAGATAATACACACAGTGATGTCACAATACAGGGATAATACACACAGTGATGTCACAGTACAGGGATAATACACACAGTGATGTCACAGTACAGGGATAATACACACAGTGATGTCACAGTGCAGGGATAATACACACAGTGATGTCACAGTACAGGGATTATACACTCAGTGATGTCACAGTACAGAGATATTACACACAGTGATGTCACAGTACAGGGATAATACACACAGTGATGTCACAGTACAGAGATAATACACACAGTGATGTCACAGTACAGGGATAATACACACAGTGATGCCACAGTACAGGGATAATACACACAGTGATGTCACAGTACAGAGATAATACACACAGTGATGTAACAGTACAGGGATAATACACACAGTGATGTCACAGTACAGGGATTATACACTCAGTGATGTCACAGTACAGAGATAATACACTCAGTGATGTCACAGTACAGAGATAATACACACAGTGATGTCACAGTACAGAGATAATACACACAGTGATGTCACAGTACAGGGATAATACACACAGTGATGTCACAGTAGATACAGTGTAGATATACATTCGGTGTTCTGTTCCCTTACATAGTCATCACTATCTGTACGTTATATCTGAAAGGAAGTTACGACTCTGGTAGTGACATTTTGCTCCATTCTCTTGCAGTTAAAACAATCTTGTCCAAACTTTCTTAATCTGGTTCCATTCTCCATCTTTCCCCCATTAGGTATTTTGGGTAGAATAATGAGACGTCCTGTGACTTCCCGGCCTCTTGTATGTGATCCGTCAGCCGGTGAAGCTTTGTAGCTGTGTTCCCGCGGTCCAGAAGTCGCTGTAATTTGCTCCTATACACACAATGGCCGCGGTGGCGGCAGATTGTTCCTGAATCGTGATTCAAAGCGTCTTTTTTTTCGTATCTTTTTTTCCGCCTTCGGAGGCGTCTCCCCGGCTTCTCCGGCACATCCCGCCCTGGGGGTGGCTTCTCCTTTCCTCTAATGGTGACTATTGTTTTGATGAATTGACATGTAAGATCTCATTAATGTATCATATCGGAGCCGCACATGGCAACCGCCAGGCCTCCGCCGGCTTCCTCTACAATTAGCCTCCGCAGATACAACACCAAACGTCTTAATTCGCTCATCTCTATGCACAATCTGTCGCAACAACGTCTCGGCCATTAAACAAATATACGTCGTGAGGCATTAACACCGATTCTTTTTTTTTTTTTTTTGCATTTGGCCAACCTTCTAAACTCAATGTGCCATACCCTAATGCCGGCAGATAGAACAAGCCCTTAATGAGAGGCTAACGAGCAAATTATCTGTGGGCGAAATACATGATTCAATATGAAGAGTTTATAGTAATGGTTCAATTTCCTCTGCCCGGAGCTCAGCTAATGGCTGAGGAGCGGGAGGGAGAGATGAGCCGCGATAGACAAGGATGAAGGCGGAGAGGAGACAGTGACAGACGCAATCACGGAGAGACGGGAGATAGACCTGGAGACGGAGAAGAGGGGGGGGCTGGAGGAATAAGGTGAGGAATAAGATAATTAAGGAACAGGGGATTGGAACTCGGGAAACGGAGACGAGGAGAAGGTTCCGATGAGATGAAATTCTTTAATTTCTCTTCGCCTCGTTCCCATTCATCTCATCCGAATTGGTAAAGATCCCGAATAATATCATAAATGGAACGGTTCTCAGTCATATATATTGGGAATGAAGATGACCTTGAAGTCACCGTCCTGAAATTTTGTCACAATTTAGTGCCACCGCCTGAGTCAGAGATGGTCTTGGTAGGTCTGGGTGAGTTTCTTGTAGAGGTGGATGGTCTGTGGTGTAATGCAGGGCAAAGGAAGGATACAATAGAGTGAAATATTAGAAAGGAGGTCAACCTGACATCTGGGATTTATGGAAGTTTAGAATTTGGGTTTCTGAGGGAAAATAGTTTAAATTTCGGTTGAGATGTAAGAGAGTCTTCTGATCACCCCGCCCACATAGAGTGATTGACAGTGAGAGTCCTGATACCCCACATACATAGAGTGATTGACAGTGAAAGATCTAATTACTCCGCCCACACAGAGTGATTGACAGTGAGAGTCCTGATACCCCACATACATAGAGTGATTGACAGTGAAAGATCTAATTACTCCGCCCACACAGAGTGATTGGCAGGGAGAGTACTGATCACCCCGCCCACATAGAGTGATTGATAGTGGAAGGCCTATCACCCCGCCCCCACACACAGTGATTGTCAGTAAGAGTCCTGAGTGCTCCACCCGCACAGTGATTGATAGGTAGAGTCCTGATTACTCCACCCACAGTGATTGACAGGAAGAGTCCTGATTACTCCACCCACACACAGTAATTAACAGGGAGAGTCCTGATTATACCTCCCACACACATAGATTGACAGGGAGAGTCCTTGTTACTGCTCCCACACACAGTGATTGATGGGGAGAGTCCTGGTTACTCTGCCAACACACAGTGATTGATGGGGAGAGTCCTTGTTACTGCTCCCACACACAGTGATTGATGGGGAGAGTCCTTGTTACTGCTCCCACACACAGTGATTGATGGGGAGAGTCCTGGTTACTCTGCCAACACACAGTGATTGACAGGGAGAGACCAGTTTACTCCTCTCACACACAGTAATTGATGGGGAGAGACCTGTTTACCCGCCCACGCACCATGATTGACAGGTAGAGCTCTGATTTCCCCACCCACACACAATGATTGACAGTGAGAGTCCTAGTTAACCTGCCTACATGCAGTGATCGACAGCGCAAACTAGACCCAAATGTCCATATTCTAGATATTAAATACGTTGATACAGTTCAACTGTTCTATCACAGCAAACTATGGTTATTTCACTTGAGAGAGGTGGTAGACTCCAGAGCCACCATCATGCAATGAGTTTGAGGTCGGCTTCCAAGGAATCAATGTTCTCGAAAGAGGCAAGTCAACTGCTCTATCTCAATATACTATTGGTTGTTTATCATTGGCGGAGGCGGTAGACTCCCATCCCACCACCATACAATGAGCTTGAGATGGGCTTCAAAGGACTCTACGTTCCCAAAAAAGGTCTTATTGTCTGTACTTGGAAGTTGTCCTTCCCATTGGAAGCAATTGCCTTTACTAAAAAGAGACAAGTGTTTGCACAACGGAATAAGAAAGTGAGAAGACGAGAGGAATAAATCATTTTGTGAGGAAGGTATCAGAAGTCTCCCAAGTTCTTCACGATGGAATACGGGTGGAAATAAATTGACGGAATGAGGAAGAGGAGCAGACTTGATATCATAATAAGAAAGCTCAGTGGTCTATGCATCACAGAAATATCGGAAAGGCTGCGTTTGTATCTGGGAAAAGTATCTACCGAAATGAAATTGGAGAATGAATGGATAGAAGTGAAGCATATTATATTTATCTTCTGGTGTACGGAACACATTGTACTTGATCTCTTCCACAGATAATGGCGCTGTCTTATACCCTGTCAAGCACCGCAACGTATTAAGCAACAGGGGGAAGAAAAGGATATGAGATGTCTCCTTCCCAGGGGCAATGAGAACTGAGGGACAGGTGGGGGCCGCCAGGTTTCTTCCCGGGAACGTGGTGATAGAAATTGAGTGCTTGCACTTCATATGGTGCCACGTGTAATAATGATCAGGGATTAGGTGGGCGGATTATCATAATATGTTGAGGTTAACTCCACGCCGCTACCATGTGAGCCCATAATTTAGGATTTTCAATGTCAACACCAAATATCAAGTGTATCATTTCATCTGCTTTCTATGCAGATTATGGATTTTCACCCTGGACAGGCATATATATACATATTGGGCAGATTTACTTACCCGGTCATGTCACGATCCCACGGTGCGTTGTCTGACGAGTATTCGGGTCTGCCGCAATTCACTAAGCTCGTGCGCCCGAGTTCCTGAATCCGTCGCTTCTAACCTGAGGTCCACCGGAGTTCACCTGCTTCTTCCCGGTGCTTGTGAGTGCATTGTCTTGCGACACAATTCAAAATGTTAAATCCCACGCGTTGTCCAAATCCGTCAGGTTTTCGTTTGGCCACGCCCCCAGATTTCTGTCGCGTGCAGGCCGGCGCTGATGTGCCAAAATCCGATCGGGTGCGCCAAAATCCCGGGGCAATGCGGCGCAAAACGGAAACCGTCGGGAAACCAGACGAAAATGCGCTCAACTAGTGGACCCAACCAAAGGATGGTACAGGAAGACCATGAAGTTGTATTCTTCTCCTAGTGGCAAGGAGGCAACTACAATCACTTATTGTGTAGTAGGTGGTAAGAGTATTTCTTCTTTCTTCAAAAGTTGTTGAAGGTCAACAGTGAAGAATAAGGAATCCATCCAAGACTCATGGAAAAGAGAATGGAGCTCCTTCAACTCAATAGTCACCCAGTGACAGATGAAGGCCACATTACGATACTTGCTGTGGGGACCTATCTCCTCAAGTTGTTTATACATATTAGACAGTATGGACGTTATATATAGGCGTTAGTCCCTTGATACAAAATTGAGATATGTCAGTGGATGTGATAAATTAGGAAGTGGACAGTCATGGTCATGGTTAGAACCAGTGATAGGGTCATCTGTGCCCAAGGCTCAGTGATGCAATGGGTAAGTGTTGGCTAGTCAAATCTTTCAAGAAGGAACCATGGAACAAATTTCATTCTATGAGATTTCATCATTTTGTACATCACAGATTACTGTGTATTGGACTAGACCAGTGATGGCGAACCTTTTGGAGACCGAGTGCCAAAACTAAAACCAAAATTCACTTATTTTCCCGTGAAGTGCCAACATGGCATTTTAAGCAGTAACTTATTGCTACCCGTTCTTCCACATGTTTCAATTGTATTGCCCCCCCCCCCTGAGGACACCAATACAGTTGAAAGAAGGAGGGCACATTCATACTCTCGTTGTAGATTCTCTCCAGGGTCTCTCTGTAGAGGAAAAGTGGTTGGTCCAGCAGGAGGACATCCAACACCTTCTCACTTTTCCTACAGTTCCTAACAGCCAATGAAGTGTTACTTTAAAATAGTGCTGAGAGCAGCTTCTCTTAAGTTGCCTGGGACTTGGTGGATTTGGTCCTATTTGGTGAACTCTGTCCTGAGATGATGGTCTGAGTGCCCACAGAAATGGCTCCAAGTGCCACCTCTGGCACCCGTGCCAT
Organism: Engystomops pustulosus; assembly: GCF_040894005.1. Lineage (NCBI taxonomy): Eukaryota > Metazoa > Chordata > Amphibia > Anura > Leptodactylidae > Engystomops > Engystomops pustulosus. Next base: position 12,172,268 of record NC_092419.1, on the reverse strand, counting down.
AGGTTCGCCACCACTGGACTAGACCATTCAATGTACTCATGCTTAGCCTTGCCGATTACCAGAAGAGCCAACAATAGGCACGTGAGGATCAGAACTGGACCATGGAGCAATGGAAGAGGTTGGCCAGGTCATTTTTTCTGTGGACAGCTTGTTGTGTTGTTTACCTATGGGAAGGAAGGCTTTGAGATGTGATATGGGAAGAAGTCATGTTGATGGTGGTGCTCAGAAAAATGTTCTACTGGGAAACCATGGGTACCTACTACTTACCCAACAACTGTTTAAGAGTGGTCTGAGGAACAGGACAAAAGTTCAAGGCGATGAGTTGTCCTTCAAGTTCCTGAGATCTCAATGTGACCATGTGATGGAAAAGAAGCCCAGTCCAATGAGACCCACACCTTACAATCCCAAATCTGACTTCTAGATACCTCAGGACATTGGGGCAGATTTACTTACCCACTCCTCTCGCAATCCCGCGGTGCTTTGGCCGACGCCGATTCGGGTCCGGCGCGATTCACTAACATCGTGCGCCTGAGTACCTGCAGATGTCGCTGCTGCGCCGAGGTCCGCTGGAGTTCACCTGGTTCTTCCTGGTGCATGTAAGTGCTGATCTTGTGACACAAATTCTTTTTTAAATTCTGCGTTTTTTCCGAATCCGTAGTGTTGTCCGAGGTCCACGCCCCCCGATTTCTGTTGCGTGCAAGCCGGCGCCGATGCGACACAATCCAATCGTGTGCACAAAAACCCAACGAAAGTGCGGCATTCGGACCCTTAGTAAATGAGCCCCATTGAGTCCATTGATTGATGACCTTCACTAGGAGAACCTACACGTGGTTCAACCGAAATTGGGAAAAGGACTTTTCTAACAGCAAATTCCCTTTAATCGAAGCATATAATGTACAATGTATACTAAACAACCCTTGAAAATGCATCGACAAATACATCATTCACGCAGTCAATGGCCAAACCAAAACGAATTCCACCTTTTTGTCCTCCCATAGACTTCCTAAACAAATCCTATTAATTATTCAGCTGAATTAACATTCAGTGTGATCAAAGCTGTTTCACCGAGGCGCAAATAATTGGCAATCCTATTACTTTACTGATCGGCGTAAGGTTGCTGGGAATACGATGAGTTCAGCCCTTGGTGGAGAATCTGTTTTGCTTTGGTGGCGTCTCGTTCTGTTGATACGACTTCAGTGAGACATCACAGAGCAATTTCTTTGCATGTGAGCCGCATAGTCTGGTATGAGAGCCGAGTAGCTATTATGTACACACAATAACCTACAATTACTCCTTCGTCAGTACAATAGGGGACACTCGAAGGATTGGGTATGCATTATGTGTCCGTGGAAGAGCTGCAGGAAGGAGATGGTTAATAGAGGTACATTCTAGCGTTTGGTGGAGAATGACTTCTCGTCGGGCAGAGGAAGGATGGGATGATTGACATTTTGTATTAGTATTAGTCTACATCATCTACTCAGAAGAGGCGACCATTTTGCTGAGGAAATCAATGTGACTCTGGGAAGGGACAGTAAATGTAAGTCGTCTTCTGGAAAGACGTGGCCAGCCAGATAAGTGTTTGATCCATGGGATGACTGAGGATCATAAGAAGTGGAGAAGATTTGGGAAGCAACAATGTTATTAAATGGTTCCAGGATTAATTTTGCTTTGATCTAATTTTATGGCAGCTTCACTTTGAGAGTAGTTTTTGAGGGTCTTCGTAAGGTTAGGTTGTAAACAGCTATTGACACAAGTGGAGATCCTTGGACCGTAAGGTAGAATTGGGTGCACTGGGACCCACGTATGTAGGTCCCAATGCAACCACTGACATGGCCACTATTATGGTGCTGGGATATACCTGGGACCATAACATAAACTGGGCTACACTGGGACCCAAGTGTTTATGCCAGATGTATGACGTGGTGGCCCATTACAACAACTGACATGGCCACTATTATGGTTCTGGGGTCTACCTGGGACCACAACATAAACTGGGCTACACTAGGACCCATATGTTTATTCCAGATTTATGAAGTGGTGGCCCATTACAACAACTGACATGGCCACTATTATGGTTCTGGGGTCTACCTGGGACCATAACATAAACTGGGCTACACTGGGACCCAAGTACTTAGCCAGATGTATGAAGTGGTGGCCCATTACAACCACTGACATGGCCACTAATATGGTTCTGGCATACAGTAACCCTTTCATGCCAGTTAAATTTTACTAACATTGACAACCTCTTTCGGCATGATGAAGCCCCTACTACACAGCTAAAAAATGTTTAAGATTGGTCTGAGGAACAGGACAAAAAGTTCAAGGTGGGAAGTTGTCCTTCAAGTTTCTATGATCTCAACGTGACCATGTATTAGCGATGGAAATCAAGCCCAGTCCAATGAGACCTCAACCTTACATGGTCAAATCTGTCTGCTGGATACCTCAGGAAACCATCAGTGGTCTTGTTGAGTCCAGGCATTGATGACCTTGAGGTCTATAAGCTTTAAGAGGAGAACCTACACAATATTAGCAGATGTACGAAGTGGTGGCCCATTACAACCATTGATATGGCCACTATTATGGTGCTGCAATATACCTGGGACCATAAAATAAACTGGGCTGCACTGGGACCCAAGTGTTCATGCCAGATGTACAAAGTGGTGGCCCATTACAACTACTGAAATGGCCACTATTATGGTGCCACCAGTATAGTATTTACCACTATTAAAGTGATGTGATTTACCCTGGGCAATAAGGTAAACTGGGCTGCAATGGGACCCAGATGTTCATGCCAAAGTGGTGGCCCATTACAACTACTGGCATGACCACTATTATGGTGCTGGGCTTTACCCACCAGTAGAGAAGTGACTGGTTCTTGCTTCAACTTTTGGAATATGGACTGTAGAACCAATTTTCAACCCAATGCATGCTGACCATACAGTTCCCCTAAAAAATAGAGATAGATTAAACAAAGACAGAGCTCCCTGAGCCTGAGAGCCCATACATCTATATGGCCTCATGTACAGAGCTCCATTATAGAACAATCCCTCCTCGTTACAAATATCCCTTGACAATAGTCAGATCACTCCTATATCTCCAGTGATCATCAGTAATCTGTGATCGAACCTGGAAGTAAGTGTTTATCTCCCCACAGTGACCCCTGCAGGTGACATTTAGCATTACACAGTGTCCATTGAAGTCAATGGATTGGATCGGTGTAACGCAGGACAGGTCCTCCAGAAGGATTCCGGGTAGTGAACCCCTTTTTATTAACTTATTATTATTATGATACATGAGGTTCCAATTAAAGAAAGAAAGAATAATGACATTTATAATAATTAAAGATCGGGCTGCCAAGGTCTACCATGGTCATGGATTGGGCATGGATTTGTATAGAGGATGCAAAATTCAATAGGAACCAAAAACAGTCAAGACTGATGACTACTGGGTTGTTGGGGGTTCTAGAGTTTGGGGGTTTGATGAGATACATGAGATACCATCATCTTCTATGTATCCCTTTAATCCTTGGCACTAGAATTGCTTCAATAACTATTGATGGTGGTACATTTGGGCGCCACATGCCCCCCTGGTCCCTGACAAGCCGTCACTTTCTCCGTGATTGTATACCTCAGAGCTTTCCTATGTCGAAGGCGCTGTGCAAAACCGGGCAGTGGTCCAAGACACACTCCCAGCACTAAAGGTGTCACAGAGGCTGAAATTCACATTTCAATTGCCGTTCCCTGCGGCGTTAATAAGCGCGCCGGTTGGGTATCTCACAAATAGAATTTGGTCCTAGCCGGTAGACCCCCAGTTAAAGGGGGAGGAGGGGTGCGCTGCATTATTACTTTTGACAAGACATCTTAGTTAATTAGATTTTGCAGTGCGGGGGAGGAGAATCCCTAGAAGCTCATTTGCATAAATAAACAATTGTAACAGTGAGCATTCTATACTGAGATGTAGCAGAGCCCAGAGGGTATTTTTAGATATTTTACCCACTGGGTTTATGTTTCTGGACACAATATCAGTGCCAAGCTACAACCTGAGCTCTGCTACATCTCAATGTGTGTATTTCACAATGCACCAAGAATTTTTCCGGGTATCATGTATTTGCATATTGGCATGGATTACATGTTAATGAAGCTTCTTGCCTTGAAGAAGGGATGTTAAGCAGAAGATTCCCAAGGAACAGTGCTCCTAATGGCCAAATGATTATGGACAACAGTAGAGATACGTGCTTCTCATTACAAGCTATATTATCCTATATAGGATCAGGGGGGGTCTAGAATGGTGTCATATAGAAACGTATTCACACCCACAGGCTAATTGTACTCGTAAACAAGCAAATCAATGAATCCATATTTGATCTAGTTTGCAGCCAGGACTGGAGACTGCTGACTGAAACATCTCATTAGGGTTACAGATTACTGTGGCTTTAAGATTAGTATTGATCTTTAATACAGGAGCCATAATGAACATAAATATACATTATATAACATATATATAGACCTCCTGCTAAGAAGAGATGTAATAACCCCCATCATCCTATTATAAACCAGTGGGCAAATTGAGATAATGATATACACGGGAACTACAAGACCCAGCATGCCCATTACTGTCAGTGGTTGTTATTCCATATCTTCTGCAAGGATAAACTGGGAATGACAACAAAGATCCATCATCCCCCCCAGTGAAAACCACAATCCACTAATGACTGATGATCTCTCCAGCCAGAAGATAACCCTGGGGGGATTCTTGTAAGAAAAAACATAGGGGTTAAGTAGTTTTTCTTTTTCCACTGGGTCAAAACAAGGACAAATTGGTCAAAAATAGTAGCAACAAATTGCAACAAAAATATCAGCACCAACTGCAGGGTATCACATGCCAGTGACTCATATTTCATGGCATTAGATATCAGGACAAGCAGAATGACTTGGGGACATGCAATGGAGCAGATAATGGGGCTGTAAGGGTTAATGATCCCCCCTTCTTAAGAATGTTTAACCCTTAATCTTAGCATTTGATCATTAAATGAGACACAACAAGCAGTGATACAAGGTATGGGCAACACAAACAATTTTAGGTACCTGATTTGCATTGGTGGAGGATCACATTTTGGTTCTTATTGGATTTCTGGTGATTCCCCAGGAGGAGGGAAGTTAAGAGGAGCAGGGTCAGCTCATGACCTCAGGAGAAGGTCCACTTGGCCCATCATAGGTAACCCTTGGGATTCCAGTTTAGTTTGCGGTTCACTCTTTATCTGACCCTTTAGAATTGCACCAGGACCTCTTATATGTCAGGTCATATTGGACAACGGTTGCAAAAATTCCATTAACCTTTTGAAGAATCATCCTGATGTCAATGATGGTCTCTGTTCTTTACTTGGCTTGTGAATTAAGACTTGGGATAGCAATGGTTAAGATGCCAGCTTCTTCAGAACAAGAATAGGGTTGTACTAGGTAAGAAGAACATGAGATTTTGTGGAGGAGTTTTATCCCAGGTTCCAATTTTGTTCTAGTCCTGGTCCTCAGAAGAAGAGGTGGTTGGTCCAGTGGAGATCCTCGGGAAAGCTGTGCATGGTAGGATTTGGTCCTCAGAAGAAGAGGTCATTGGTTAGAGATGGTCCTCAGGAGAGCTGTGCATGGTATGAGTTTGGTCCTCAGAAGAAGAGGTCATTGGTTAGAGATGGTCCTCAGGAGAGCTGTGCATGGTAGGAGGTTGGTCCATGGTGGATGGTGAAGTGAGGTGGCTCTGGAGAAGAAAGTATCTAGACTAAATCTTCTACACTGTGTTCCAACAATTTGGGAGTAGTCAAGAACTGCACCACTTTAAATACACAACACAAGGGGGCGTAAGGGAGGAGGTAACAATGTGAGAAGTATTGGGAGAGCAAGAGATTTGGATGCTTTAGGGGTCCTGCTAGAGAAACAGCTACATGACCAGGACTCAGAAGACCTCCTCACTATGAAAGCCCCTGGTCTGGATCTGGAGCTTCACTGCACAATGTACATAGAATAATCCAAGAAGATGAAGAAGAAGGGGAACCCAGCACCTCGAAAGTCATCAGCAGGAGATGTATTGCAGATGCAGACACCCTCAGATGCTGCTCAATCTTCATGAAAATGTGGCTAAGAATTAGGGGGTCCCCTTGGATTTTGCAGGAGTCATATCCTGGAGATGTGCTAAGCTGTCAGGTCTCTGCAGCAGCTCCCTTGTCCTCCTCTCAGCCAGTCTCTGGCAGACTGAATGTGGGGGAGTAGGATCTGCTTCATACATATGGAAGAGAGCAGGCGCACTCCCAGCATCTGACTTAAAGCTGCAAGTCACTGACAGCAACATCTCCAAAGACTGCAAACCTGGCACAGGCACAGGCAGCCTGCTGGGAGGTGAGGGGTTAACGGAGCCCATGCTAAAAAAACACATGAAGTGCAAAACTACATTGTGCATTGGATGTCAGTTCAGCATTGCAGAGTCTGGTCCTACCCCCCCCCCCCCCCTCCTCCTCCTTCCCCTCTAATGTCCTGACAATTGCTCCTCTTCTCATTAACTGCAAACCAATAGACTGATATATATTCAGCAAAAATCAATCCACAGCAAAGAGGAGCAAGGAAATGAGAAGGAAATGAGAGCTGTGCTGAAACTGCTCCTCCAGCAATACATGGAGGACTTGGTATTTCAGACCCCACATAGTCCCTGCCTTTGATCCTTGTCCTAGTCACTTAGAGCAATGAGTAGTCACCCAGAAGCCCTGACCTGCACACACACATCCAGCCATTACACATTCCTCCCACTCACACACTGCAGACTGGCAGCTCTCCCCTGGGAAGCTCTGGCCCAGATAAGCAAACTTTTATGGCTTTAGTGACAAACAGCTTTAACCCATTTAGAGCTGGACAGAGCTGTGCACCACTCCATGCACTGCCTCCCCTCCTGGAGGAGACACAGGCTGACTTTCAGCACCATGGACAGCAGCAGAGGGACAGCAACAGGGGAAGTGGAATATTTACAGAGCAACACAATACACATTATAATGATAAATAATCCTATAAGCGCACACAGATTACGCCGCTGCACAGAACTTGCCAAATCAGTCCCTGTCCACAATAAGACTCACAATCTAATCAGCCTACCAGTATGTTTTGGAGTGTGGGAGGAAACCGAAGGACCCGGAGGAAACCCACGCAAACACAGAGACAACATACAAACTCATTGCAGATGTTGCCCTTGGGACTTGAACCCAGGACTCCAGCGCTACAAGGCTGTAATCCTAACCACTGAGCCACTGTACTACATTATACAATATGTATCCATAATGTAACAATATGTATCAATCTATCAACAACATAGGATAAAACAAATGATGAGCCCCATGCGGACTAGAAACGCGTCTCGTTATCACATTTTTAACATACAAAGAGAGTATTTATACAAATAAAAATGAGAAGATATTGATATGGATGAACACCAGTAAAGTGGATATTTTTGGAGCTGGTGTCAAGCCTATTACAGAAAAATATAGTGAATATCCAGCACTTCCACGGATAATCCATTCTCAGCAACTGAAAAAGGGGCACGGATCAGACAGTGCCATTCTCAGTGTAGTGGACAAACCAGGTTACTGCAGATCGGTTGTAATTCATTAGAATGGGAGCTAAACTGCAGTTACTCATTTCAGCCACTACAGAGAGAATGGCGCCATCTGCTTCCTGTTTCATTCTTTCTCAGCTGCTGAGAACATCTGATTAGTATTTGTGGACCTATTAGTAATATTGTGGACCTAGTCTTAGGATAGATCAGCAATATTTATTCTAGCGAAAGCCTCTATTATGTGAACTGAGTTTTGGAATTTAGGATTTTCAATGTCACATTGCCAAATGTCAATTTTAAAGGGAACCTGTCACCAGGAATGTGATTTATAGCTGGTGACAGGTACCAATAGCCAATGATATGCTGATTTTAAAAATGCCTTGGTCAGAATTCTGAATCATTTCAGTAAACTATAAAAGTTTATTTCACATAACCTGTCTCCCAGCAGTGGTGAGTCCTGGGGGGAGGGGCAGCTGCAACCTATGTGTACCTGTGTCACCTCATACACTCCTCCTCTACTCCCCACCATCCCCCTCCCTCCCCTTCCTTCTCAATGCACATAACAAGGAGGGGGGAGGGAGCTGCATCAGTGTGGAAGACTGAAACAGGCACACACAGGCTGCAGCTGCCCCCTCTCCAGGGACTCACAACTCGCTGCTGATTGAGAATCAGGTAATGTGAAATAAACTTTTATAAAGTCCTGAAAATGATTCAAAATGCAGACAAAGGCATTAGCATAGCATTGGCTATTGGAAGCTGTCACCTGCTAAAAACAACATTTCTGATGACAGGTTCCCTTTAAGGATGCAATGGGGTACAGGCTGCAGTCTTGTTGCCAAAATAGTGAAGCCAACAAAGTACAAAAAGAAGGGATAACTAGTAATTAGAGATGGACCAGCCAAAAATAAATTAGAAGAAGCTTTGTTGAATTTTACAAAAGATTTATTTCGACTTTGACCCGATGTTGCTCCGATTGTCCCGGAATATCCCTACCATCGGAATACAAGGACGAGAAGTGACAGATCATATTATAAGTAAACCTGGTTCCATCAAGATTTGTCCGGATCTATTAGAGTTGAGACCTAGGAACGTGTCGCTAATGTGAACAAAGCCCAAACTGTAATTGTAGAATATTATCTTATGATGGAGATCCTTTCCTCACCTGCAGGGACTCACAACTCGCTGCTGATTGAGAATCAGGTAATGTGAAATAAACTTTTATAAAGTCCTGAAAATGATTCAAAATGCAGACAAAGGCATTAGCATAGCATTGGCTATTGGAAGCTGTCACCTGCTAAAAACAACATTTCTGATGACAGGTTCCCTTTAAGGATGCAATGGGGTACAGGCTGCAGTCTTGTTGCCAAAATAGTGAAGCCAACAAAGTACAAAAAGAAGGGATAACCAGTAATTAGAGATGGACCAGCCAAAAATAAATTAGAAGAAGCTTTGTTGAATTTTACAAAAGATTTATTTCGACTTTGACCCGATGTTGCTCCGATTGTCCCGGAATATCCCTACCATCGGAATACAAGGACGAGAAGTGACAGATCATATTATAAGTAAACCTGGTTCCATCAAGATTTGTCCGGATCTATTAGAGTTTAGACCTAGGAACGTGTCGCTAATGTGAACAAAGCCCAAACTGTAATTGTAGAATATTATCTTATGATGGAGATCCTTTCCTTACCTGCAGGAATCGTTGGATAATAAGCGGCGCGGCTGATGGGAATTCCGAGTCTGTCCGGAATAATATGAGCTGAGGCGACATGACAGCGCAGAGATGCGGCGCAGCATGCTTCATTGACATTCCCGCTTCTATATAGGCTCCTATAATGTGTCATTTACATTGATCTTCCTTTACATTGAGCAGTCTATCCAGAAAGCAGCGTGTAAACAAATACTAGCCCTCCATCCCCCGAGCCCCCCCGGGGTCCTCCGGAGACATCCATAAGGAATGAATACTAATGGATAGTCTTATTGCTGACTTTCAGCTCACGACTCTATGAAATGTAATATTCTATATATCCTATAGTCCTATATATACATCCTATAGTCCTATATATACATCCTATAGTCCTATATATACATCCTATCACTGTGTGGAGCTCCGTGTACAGAATTATTTAGAGGGGTATCATTTAAATATCTTCAGGTCCCCACTGAGAAAACCAAAACTGCAATGTACATTGTATAAACAGTAATATTGTACTTCAATACAATACACAAAGCATCATGGGAGCTATGGGCGGATGCACTTGATTCAACCTCAGGGCAAAGACCAACCTTGTCAGTTAAGGGCAGTTGTCCCTTCAGTTAATGGGGCTCATTTACTTACCCGGTCCTGTCGCGATCCAGCGGCGCGTTCTTCGACGAGGATTCGGGTCTTCCGGCGATTCACTAAGGTCGTGCGCCCAATATCCACCAGGTGTCGCTGCTGCGCCGAGGTCCGCCGGAGTTCACCAACCTATTCCTGGTGCATGTGAGTGATTGATTTTGCGAATCGTTTTTTAAATTCCGCGGTTTTTCTGAATCCGTCGGGTTTTCCGGCGGCCACGCCCCCCGATTTCTGTTGCCTGAAAGCCCATCGGAATTCGTCGCAAAACGGAAAAAGTCGGGAAACCCAACGAAAGTGCAGCTGCGGAGCCCTCAGTAAATGAGCCCCATTGTCTCTTCTTTCTCTCCTGATTATCTACGTGAGACCATATAGTACTTGGACAACTTTCAACTCCTGGAAGTAAAGGGCTGCTGCTCCCTGCTCACTCTGGAGGGATGTGATGCTCTATGTGAGTAGCTAGCAGGAGAGCCTTGTGCAGATCTGTGGATGCAGGAGTCTCCTGCAATGGATAGTGAGGTAGAAGGGCTCCCAAGTTCCCTATCCATCTCAGACTGTGATTATGCAGAACTTATTGGCGGTCATTTACTAAGGGTCCGAATTTCCAAATTTTTCCAATTTGCGCCAAATTGCCCCAGGATTTTGGTGCACGCAATTGGATTGTGGCGCATCGGCGCCGACTTTCATGCGATAAATTTGTGTCGCAAAAATACCACTCACATACACCGAGACGGGGGAGGTGGACTCCAGCGGACTTCAGCGTAGCAGCGACACCGAGTGGACATCGAGCGCACGACCTTAGTGAATCGCCGGAAGACCCGAATCCTCGTCGGAGAGTGCGCCGCTGGATCGTGACAGGACCGGGTAAGTACATGACCCCCACTATGTCTCTCTCTGCACCTTTAAGATGTATCAAAGACTCCTTTACTTCTCCCCCAAACTCCTTCTCTATCTTCAGAATAACGAACAAAAACACAATTCATGCCCAAAAACTCTTTATTGTAATCAAAAAGGAATAAAATCACATAAAATAAAGCAAAGCTACATCAATATCTGAATGTATCCACATAAATATCAATAATATCTAAGGACTGTACTAATAATGACCAGACTGATACAAATATTTACAAAATACCCATTATAAGCAGCGAGATACATTTAGACTGGGCAAACGATTATACAATGTAACATTCCAAAGTTAGAATGTAATTAGCCAATTATAAAAGAAGCTACATCATACTATACCCTATGTGCAGACCACCAAGGTGTGTTTCGGTGTTACCTGCTTGCGGGGGTCTATCTTCAAAGCAGGGAAACATTTAAGTGTTCACACAGACATTTCTTGTAGATATTTCACTGCTGGTTTCTACTACTTATTCCATGCTCCATGGGGCACATTTACTTACCCGTGCACCAAAGTCCCCTGTTAAACACCTGTCACAGCCGTGCAAAACCCGAAAACGCTGGGAAGTCAGACGAAGGTGCGGCCACTGACCCTTTAGTAAATAAGCCCCCATGTTTCTCTATGTGATAAAGCCTGACAGGCTAGTCCTTTTATAAATCCTGTATGTACAGAATATGCTGAGCTCATGGAGAATAATAGATGGATGTAATTGACTCAGCTTTAGAGCAGGGACAAGAAGGCGTTAGTCTCTGTCCACTTCTCTAGTTCTAAGGAAGATTTCTGACGAGTAGCTTTAGATCAGAAGAAGGCGATCACTCTGGAAAGTGACAGGTGAGGATAACAATATGGGGATTGTTCTGTTTGTATTGAAAGGGGTAACCCGATAGGATAAGATTGATAATGTAATGAAAACGCAACAAGAATGTGGCAAAATGGTGTAAAGTGAAACTACACTTTAAGAAAATAAATGAAAAACCTCAAAAAAGAGGCGAAAAAAAGTCTTTTTCCAATCCCACTGCACATTGGAATCTCCAAACCGGTCTAAAATATCTTCCATTACTCCAGCGTCCCCCTTAATGAGGTGCGCAACACCCCGGGGCGATGACAGGGAGGACGGGTCATTTTTACTTGTCAATTAATGGGCACATTTGTACAAAGCCGAGAGAAGGAGATAAGAATTTCCTGCACCTTGATTTGTCCTTAATAAGTGGAAGCCGAGAAGCTTTTGCATTTTTATTGGAATTACTTAAATACAAAAGGGAAAAGGTGTCACAATTTGTGGATAATATAGAATGTAACTTCCCTCAGTGGGACATTATAGGACCATTCATTGTACAACGTCTCCCCATAACACGGAGAATATCTTCCCAGATGTGGATAAACCATATGGGGGGGAAATGGGTAAGACGGGAGATCTGTACACCGATCCCCCGCCCGCCGGGGGTCCTGCTACCGTCATCACTAAGAGGCTCCGGCACAACCTGTAGACCGGATCAGAACTGGCTGAGTTTCCTACTGTACTTTTCCGGCGGAGACTATAATAACTGTGATTGGCCGGGTGTTCGCTCCCTGGTCCATCCGTCACCCGACCTGCTGCCAACCTTGTGTGGTTTCTCCACCAGAAAACTGTCGGAGAAGCCGTAATGTATCTCCCCATGTACCGTAGATGGATAGGTAGGTAGATGGATGGATAGGTAGGTAGATGGATGGATAGGTAGGTAAATAGATGGATAGGTAGGTAGGTAGATGGATGTATAGGTAGGTAGGTAGATAGGTAGGTAGATGGATGGATAGGTAGGTAGGTAGATGGATGGATAGGTAGGTAGATGGATGGATAGGTAGGTAGATGGATGGATAGGTAAGTAGGTAGATGATGGATAGGTAAGTAGGTAGATGGATGGATAGGTAGGTAGGTAGGTAGATGGATGGATAGGTAGGTAGAAGGAAGGATAGGTAGGTAGATGGATGGATAGGTAGGTAGGTAGATGGATGAATAGGTAGGTATATGGATGGATAGGTAGGTAGATGGATGGATAGGTAGGTAGATGGATGGATAGGTAGGTAGATGGATGGATGGATAGGTAGGTAGGTAGATGGATGGATAGGTAGGTAGGTAGATGGATGGATAGATAGGTAGATGGATGGATAGGTAGGTAGATGGATGGATGGATGGATGGATAGGTAGGTAGATGGATGGATGGATGGATGGATGGATAGGTAGGTAGGTAGGTAGATGGATGGATGGATAGGTAGGTAGATGAATGGATAGGTAGGTAGATGGATGGATAGGTAGGTAGATGGATGGATAGGTAGGTAGGTAGGTAGGTAGGTAGATGGATGGATAGAAAGGTAGATGGATGGATGGATAGGTAGGTAGGTAGATGGATGGATAGGTAGGTAGGTAGGTAGATGGATGGATAGATAGGTAGATGGATGGATAGGTAGGTAGATGGATGGATAGGTAGGTAGGTATGTAGATAGGTAGGTAGATGGATGGATGGATAGGTAGGTAGGTATGTAGATAGGTAGGTAGATGGATGGATGGATAGGTAGGTAGCTCATGTGCTGTGCAGTGTAGAGGAGGTGCTGGAGCGGCTGGGACTTTCCTCGGTGGCGGTTGTTATGGCTGGAGATTCCTGGCAGATGTCGGCGGCTGCGGCTGGTAATTATTTATGTCGCGTCTCGGAGCAGATTCTGTAACTGTACAATCTGAGCTTATTACATGTTTAGATGTGGAGAGGAAAATGATGGGTTTGTTTGGTGATACGAGGAGCCGCGCAGATTATTTATTATCTCATCATTAATCCAAAATCTGGAATGTATTAGTCACTGCAGATGACATTACACTGATGAGCGGCCGGACCCTCCGGACGAGGGAGACACGGAGACAGCGCCACTCCTGTGCACAGGTCGTATTCGGTACTGCAATTCAGAGGGGAAAATTAACATTTTGGCATCAGCATTATTAAAATGAATTATTAAAATAGAAATTAACAACTCACTTCCCAAGGTTTTTGTGATGATGATATATTGCATCATACTGCAACTTTTGATTGGTCAGAACTCCACCCCCACTTACATGTAGCAACCCCAGCCCCTCCCACCAGCACCAAGAACTCCTGCAAAATGACATAGTAACTTGTCTACATGTGACCCTCCTCCCAAAGGTGAACTGTACTAACCACTAATGCAACAGCCATGGGGCGAGTTGAGCCTCTTGCCTCAGGCAGCAGCACCTGCAGCAGGATAGGGGGGTGGGCAGCATCAGGGGTACAGACACCTGTTACGAAGCAGATCCTGAAAAATATTGTCTCTTCACACCTGATATCAGCATAGGTGCAAGACACTTACTAAAATAATAACCTCATATAATAGTACCGGATGGGGAGGGGGTGGGAGCGCCATTCTAATGCCGCCTCAGGCAGCAGAGAGTTAAGGTCCACTCCTGCCCCTAATACGAAAACTAAACATAGGGTGGGCTATTTTCTTGGCTCCTCCCTTTAAAACGACCACTTAACTCCAACCCCCGTTTTCATTAATAATCAAACATGTCCTGATGTCACACAGGTGCACGGCTCATTATATATCCCTGGTCATGTGATGTCAAACAGGTGCACGGCTCGTTATATATCCCTGATCATGTGTGTCACACAGGTGCACGGCTCGTTATATATCCCTGGTCATGTGATGTCACACAGGTGCACGGCTTGTTATATATCCCTGATCATGTGTGTCACACAGGTGCATGGCTCGTTATATATCCCTGGTCATGTGATGTCACACAGGTGCACGGCTTGTTATATATCCCTGATCATGTGTGTCACACAGGTGCATGGCTCGTTATATATCCCTGGTCATGTGATGTCACACAGGTGCACGGCTTGTTATATATCCCTGATCATGTGTGTCACACAGGTGCACGGCTCGTTATATCCCTGGTCATGTGATGTCACACAGGTGCACGGCTCATTATATATCCCTGGTCATGTGATGTCACACAGGTGCACGGCTCATTATATATCCCTGGTCATGTGATGTCACACAGGTGCACGTCTCATTATATATCCCTGGTCATGTGATGTCAAACAGGTGCACGGCTCATTATATATCCCTGGTCATGTGATGTCACACAGGTGCACGGCTCGTTATATATCCCTGGTCATGTGATGTCACACAGGTGCACAGCTCGTTAAATATCCCTGGTCATGTGATGTCAAACAGGTGCACGGCTCATTATATATCCCTGGTCATGTGATGTCACACAGGTGCACGGCTCGTTATATATCCCTGGTCATGTGATGTCAAACAGGTGCACGGCTCATTATATATCCCTGGTCATGTGATGTCACACAGGTGCACGGCTCGTTATATATCCCTGGTCATGTGATGTCAAACAGGTGCACGGCTCGTTATATATCCCTGGTCATGTGATGTCAGACCAGTACATGGCTCATGTGATGTCACCTAGGGGCTGACCCCTGCATATACACAACTTCCTCTCTCTCACTGCTCCAGGAGGTCCTCATGTCCCCCAATGTAACATTCTTCTCACTGACAGGAAGAGGGGACGGGGAGGGAGCAGGATGTGTCATAATCTCCTGCTACAGCTCCTCCTATTCATCAGTGCCCAGACATGTAAACCAAGAATGTGAACACAGAACTAAGGTAAGTAGCAGAAATGCAGAATCATTTGATGAACATTCAGGGATTATTATTAAGGCAGTAAAGGCACATGAGCAACTTATGTAACAGAGAAATATGACTCTTCACTGCTCATTTTTACTTGACTTTGAAGGAGATGTTCGGTAGGGAAACAAAAGAGATTTGACATGTGGCTGCTGTACTGCCCGGTCTGGAGCTGCCCGTTCTGATGATGTCATCACACCGCGTCTGCCAGCTTCAGAGCCAGCGCAGCAGGAGTAAACAAGAAGAGTGCTGCTGCTTCTGGGGAGCTTGGAAAGGTGAGTAAATTTTAGATGAGTAACTCTAGCTGCTATGGGAGGCACTCTGGTGTTTACAGGGGCACATTGGCAGCTGTGGAGCCACTCTGGCTGTTATGGGGGCGCTCTGGCTGTTATGGGGGCACTCTGGCTGTTATGGGAGCACTCTGGCTGTTATGGGGGCACTCTGGCTGTTATGGGGGCGCTCTGGCTGTTATGGGGGCACTCTGGCTGTTATGGGAGCACTCTGGCTGTTATGGGGGCACTCTGGCTGTTATGGGGGCACTCTGGCTGTTATGGGAGCACTCTGGTGTTTATAGGGGCACATTGGCAGCTGTGGAGCACTCTGGCTGTTATGGGGGCACTCTGGCTGCTATGGGAGGCACTCTGGCTGTTATGGGAGCACTCTGGCTGTTATGGGGGCACTCTGGCTGTTATGGGGGCGCTCTGGCTGTTATGGGGGCACTCTGGCTGTTATGGGAGCACTCTGGCTGTTATGGGGGCACTCTGGCTGTTATGGGGCACTCTGGCTGTTATGGGAGCACTCTGGTGTTTATAGGGGCACATTGGCAGCTGTGGAGCACTCTGGCTGTTATGGGGGCACTCTGGCTGCTATGGGAGGCACTCTGGTGTTTATAGGGGCACATTGGCAGCTGTGGAGCACTCTGGCTGTTATGGAGGCACTCTGGCTGTTATGGGGGCACTCTGGCTGTTATGGGGGCACTCTGGCTGTTATGGGGGCACTCTGGCTGTTATGGGGGCACTCTTGCTGTTATGGGGGCACTCTGGCTGTTATGGGGGCACTCTGGCTGTTATGGGGGCACTCTGGCTGTTATGGGAGCACTCTGGCTGTTATGGGGGCACTCTGGCTTCCATGGGGGCCCTTTGGTTTCTATAGGGACTCAGGTTACTATGGGGGCACTCTTTCCTCTATGGGGGGCACTCTGGCAGCTATGGGGGGAATGCTGCCTGCTGTGGGGTCACTATGACTTTTGGTTACTATAGGGGCACACACTTGCCGGGGTGTTGTGTCTCAGGTCAGTTTTGTGGTTACCCTTAATGGAAATACTGTATGAAAGTAACTACTAAACAGCTCAGGGAGATACATTTAACAAAAATGACTGCAAGGCTGATGTGGCCCCCGGGGGTAAGGAGTGTGACCCCCCCGGCTCTACCCTGTGATGTGAATGGCACACAGACCTGTCCTGGGAATATGGGATGAGAGTGAGAGAGGTAAGTGCACCATGGCTGTGGACCCTCATACTCATCACCGCTGGGGGTCTCAGTGGTCGGACCCTCAGAAATTAAACACTTGTTAAACACATGGAAATGCTTATTGTTACATTAGCAGCTTAACCCTTCAATCACCACACGTTGCTACATTTCTTCATTCCGTAGATGTCCGAAGAGGCTTGAATTGCAATACCAAAAATAACCAGTAACCCAAGAGGGCGCTGTATCTGAAAGAAAAACCCAAGTCCTCTTATCGTGGTCTCATATAATCCCTTAAAGCCATCCATATGCAGTGTTATTCTGATCCGCGGATCGTTCTTCTCCCCGGACGCGGCTCCGTAGACTCCTGCGGCTGCGATTCTTGATGCCTTGATGTTATATGATGTGACATCGGAATGTACTTGTCATGACTATAAATATCTGCGTGACGGATGTAGGATCCGTATAGATTTCTATATCGTGTGTGAGGGTCACCGGGTCACAGGTGCACTATAGTGCGGTAAGCCAATCCTGAGCCGTAATAAGTATTCATCCCCGCGCCCGGTGTAATGACACATGTCACCCGCAGCACCCGCAGCACCCGCTGCACCCGCTGCACCCGCTGCCGCCCGACTAATGACAGCAAATGTCAGGCCGCTCGCTATCGCCTGTGACATATAAAGGCTGCGTACCGTAAACGAGCTAATGTGCCACCGAAATAAGCCTGCACCCGCCTCGCCCCCGCTGATAGGTCACTGATACAACACGCCGCGAATCTGCTCAGGATAATTAACGGATCAGAGCCAAGAAAACTTCACTCTCCCACCTGTTACTGAGAACTAGCAGGAATATTTATCCATCCAGGAGAAGACGCGGCCGGATATTTCACCAGATATCTCCAACTTTATACAAATAGGGAGAACATTGTATGCACACAGTGATGTCACAGTACAAGGATAATACGCACAGTGATGTCACAGTACAGGGATAATACACACAGTGATGTCACAGTACAGGGATAATACACACAGTGATGTCACAGTACAGGGATAATACACACAGTGATGTCACAGTACAGGGATAATACACACAGTGATGTCACAGTACAGGGATAATACACACAGTGATGTCACAGTACAGGGATAATACACACAGTGATGTCACAGTACAGGGATAATACACACAGTGATGTCACAGTACAGGGATAATACACACAGTGATGTCACAGTACAGGGATAATACACACAGTGATGTCACAGTACAGGGATAATACACACAGTGATGTCACAGTACAGGGATAATACACACAGTGATGTCACAGTACAGGGATATTACACACAGTGATGTCACAGTACAGGGATAATACACACAGTGATATCACAGTACAGGGATAATACACACAGTGATGTCACAGTACAGGGATAATACACACAGTGATGTCACAGTACAGGGATAATACACACAGTGATGTCACAGTACAGGGATAATACACACAGTGATGTCACAGTACAGGGATAATACACACAGTGATGTCACAGTACAGGGATATTACACACAGTGATGTCACAGTACAGGGATAATACACACAGTGATATCACAGTACAGAGATAATACACACAGTGATGTCACAGTACAGGGATAATACACACTGTGATGTCACAGTACAGAGATAATACACACAGTGATGTCACAGTACAGAGATAATACACAGTGGTGTCACAGTACAGAGATAATACACACAGTGATGTCATAGTACAGGGATAATACACACAGTGATGTCACAGTACAGGGATAATACACACTGTGATGTCACAGTACAGGGATAATACACAGTGATGTCACAGTACAGGGATAATACACACAGTGATATCACAGTACAGGGATAATACACACAGTGATGTCACAGTACAGGGATAATACACACAGTGATGTCACAGTACAGGGATAATACACACAGTGATGTCACAGTACAGGGATAATACACACAGTGATGTCACAGTACAGGGATAATACACACAGTGATGTCACAGTACAGGGATAATACACACAGTGATGTCACAGTACAGGGATAATACACACAGTGATATCACAGTACAGGGATAATACACACAGTGATGTCACAGTACAGGGATAATACACACAGTGATGTCACAGTACAGGGATAATACACACAGTGATGTCACAGTACAGGGATAATACACACAGTGATGTCACAGTACAGGGATAATACACACAGTGATGTCACAGTACAGGGATAATACACACAGTGATGTCACAGTACAGGGATAATACACACAGTGATGTCACAGTACAGGGATATTACACACAGTGATGTCACAGTACAGGGATAATACACACAGTGATATCACAGTACAGAGATAATACACACAGTGATGTCACAGTACAGGGATAATACACACTGTGATGTCACAGTACAGAGATAATACACACAGTGATGTCACAGTACAGAGATAATACACAGTGGTGTCACAGTACAGAGATAATACACACAGTGATGTCATAGTACAGGGATAATACACACAGTGATGTCACAGTACAGGGATAATACACACTGTGATGTCACAGTACAGGGATAATACACACAGTGATGTCACAGTACAGGGATAATACACACAGTGATATCACAGTACAGGGATAATACACACAGTGATGTCACAGTACAGGGATAATACACACAGTGATGTCACAGTACAGGGATAATACACACAGTGATGTCACAGTACAGGGATAATACACACAGTGATGTCACAGTACAGGGATAATACACACAGTGATGTCACAGTACAGGGATAATACACACAGTGATGTCACAGTACAGGGATAATACACACAGTGATATCACAGTACAGGGATAATACACACAGTGATGTCACAGTACAGGGATAATACACACAGTGATGTCACAGTACAGGGATAATACACACAGTGATGTCACAGTACAGGGATAATACACACAGTGATGTCACAGTACAGGGATAATACACACAGTGATGTCACAGTACAGGGATATTACACACAGTGATGTCACAGTACAGGGATAATACACACAGTGATATCACAGTACAGGGATAATACACACAGTGATGTCACAGTACAGGGATAATACACACAGTGATGTCACAGTACAGGGATAATACACACAGTGATGTCACAGTACAGGGATAATACACACAGTGATGTCACAGTACAGGGATAATACACACAGTGATGTCACAGTACAGGGATATTACACACAGTGATGTCACAGTACAGGGATAATACACACAGTGATATCACAGTACAGAGATAATACACACAGTGATGTCACAGTACAGGGATAATACACACTGTGATGTCACAGTACAGAGATAATACACACAGTGATGTCACAGTACAGAGATAATACACAGTGGTGTCACAGTACAGAGATAATACACACAGTGATGTCATAGTACAGGGATAATACACACAGTGATGTCACAGTACAGGGATAATACACACTGTGATGTCACAGTACAGGGATAATACACACAGTGATGTCACAGTACAGGGATAATACACACAGTGATGTCACAGTACAGGGATAATACACACAGTGATGTCACAGTACAGGGATAACGAACACAGTGATGGCACAGTACAGGGATAATACACACAGTGATGTCACAGTACAGAGATAATACACACAGTGATGTCACAGTACAGGGATAATACACACAGTGATGTCACAGTACAGATATAATACACACAGTGATGTCACAGTACAGGTATAATACACACAGTGATGTCACAGTACAGAGATAATACACACAGTGATGTCACAGTACAGGGATAATACACACAATGATGTCACAGTACAGAGATAATACACACAGTGATGTCACAGTACAGGGATAATACACACAGTGATGTCACAGTACAGGGATAATACACACAGCGAAGTCACAGTACAGGGATAATACACACAGTGATGTCACAGTACAGATATAATACACACAGTGATGTCACAGTACAGGTATAATACACACAGTGATGTCACAGTACAGGGATAATACACACAATGATGTCACAGTACAGAGATAATACACACAGTGATGTCACAGTACAGGGATAATACACACAGTGATGTCACAGTACAGGGATAATACACACAGCGAAGTCACAGTACAGGGATAATACACACAGTGATGTCACAGTACAGGGATAATACACACAGTGATGTCACAGTACAGAGATAATACACACAGTGATGTCACAGTACAGGGATCATACACACAGTGATGTCACAGTACACGGATAATACACACAGTGATGTCACAGTACAGGGATAATACACACAATGATGTCACAGTACAGAGATAATACACACAGCGATGTCACAGTACAGGGATAATGCACACAGCGATGTCACAGTACAGGGATAATACATACAGTGATGTCACAGTACAGGATAATACACACAGTGATGTCACAGTACAGGGATAATACACACAGTGATGTCACAGTACAGAGATAATACACACAGTGATGTCACAGTACAGGGATCATACACACAATGATGTCACAGTACACGGATCATACACACAGTGATGTCACAGTACAGGGATAATACACACAATGATGTCACAGTACAGGGATAATACACGCAGTGATGTCACAGTACAGGGATCATACACACAGTGATGTCACAGTACAAGGAAAATACACACAGTGATGTCACAGTACAGGGATAATACATACAGTGATGTCACAGTACACGGATAAAACACACAGTGATGTCACAGCACAGGGATAATACACACAGTGATGTCACAGTGCACAGATAATACACACAGTGATGTCACAGTACAGGGATAATACACACAGTGATGTCACAGTACAGGGATCATACACACAGTGATGTCACAGTACAGGAATAATACACACAGTGATGTCACAGTACAGGGATAATACACACAGTGATGTCACAGTACAGGGGATAATAAACACAGTGATGTCACAGGACAGGGATAATACACAGTGATGTCACAGTGCAGGGATAATACACACAGTGATGTCACAGAACAGAGATAATACACACAGTGATGTCACAGTACAGAGATAATACACACAGTGATGTCACAGTACAGAGATAATACACACAGTGATGTCACAGTACAGGGATAATACACACAGTGATGTCACAGTGCACAGATAATACACACAGTGATGTCACAGTACAGAGATAATACACACAGTGATGTCACAGTACAGGGATAATACACACAGTGATGTCACAGTACAGAGATAATACGCACAGTGATGTCACAGTACAGGGATAATACACACAGTGATGTCACAGTACAGGGATAATACACACAGTGATGTCACAGTACATGGATAATACATACAGTGATGTCACAGTACACGGATAATACACACAGTGATGTCACAGTAAAGGGATAATACACACAGTGATGTCACAGTACAGGGATAATACACACAGTGATGTCACAATGCACAGATAATACACACAGTGATGTCACAGTACAGGGATAATACATACAGTGATGTCACAGTACAGGGATAATACACACAGTGATGTCACAGAACAGGGATAATACACACAGTGATATCACAGTACAGGGATAATACACACAGTGATGTCACAGTACAGGGATAATACACACAGTGATGTCACAGTACAGGGATAATACACACAGTGATGTCACAGTACAGGGATAATACACACAGTGATGTCACAGTACAGGGATAATACACACAGTGATGTCACAGTACAGAGATAATACACACAGCGATGTCACAGTACAGAGATAATACACAGTGGTGTCACAGTACAGAGATAATACACACAGTGATGTCATAGTACAGGGATAATACACACAGTGATGTCACAGTACAGGGATAATACACACTGTGATGTCACAGTACAGGGATAATACACACAGTGATGTCACAGTACAGGGATAATACACACAGTGATGTCACAGTACAGATATAATACACACAGTGATGTCACAGTACAGAGATAATACACAGTGGTGTCACAGTACAGAGATAATACACATAGTGATGTCATAGTACAGGGATAATACACACAGTGATGTCACAGTACAGGGATAATACACACAATGATGTCACAGTACAGAGATTATACACACAGTGATGTCACAGTACAGGGATAATACACACAGTGATGTCACAGTACAGGGATAATACACACAGCGAAGTCACAGTACAGAGATAATACACACAGTGATGACATAGTACAGGGATAATACACACAGTGATGTCACAGTACAGGGATAATACACACAGTGATGTCACAGTACAGGGATAATACACACAGCGATGTCACAGTACAGGGATAATACATACAGTGATGTCACAGTACAGGGATAATACACACAGTGATGTCACAGTACAGGGATAATACACACAGTGATGTCACAGTACAGAGATAATACACACAGTGATGTCACAGTACAGGGATCATACACACAATGATGTCACAGTACACGGATAATACACACAGTGATGTCACAGTACAGGGATAATACACACAATGATGTCACAGTACAGAGATAATACACACAGCGATGTCACAGTACACGGATAATGCACACAGCGATGTCACAGTACAGGGATAATACATACAGTGATGTCACAGTACAGGATAATACACACAGTGATGTCACAGTACAGGGATAATACACACAGTGATGTCACAGTACAGAGATAATACACACAGTGATGTCACAGTACAGGGATCATACACACAATGATGTCACAGTACACGGATCATACACACAGTGATGTCACAGTACAGAGATAATACACACAGTGATGTCACAGTACAGGGATAATACATACAGTGATGTCACAGTACAGGGATAATACACACAGTGATGTCACAGTACAGGGATAATACACACAGTGATGTCACAGTACAGGGATAATACACACAGTGATGTCACAGTACAGAGATAATACACACAGTGATGTCACAGTACAGGGATCATACACACAGTGATGTCACAGTACACGGATCATACACACAGTGATGTCACAGTACAGGGATAATACACACAATGATGTCACAGTATAGAGATAATACACACAGCGATGTCACAGTACAGGGATAATGCACACAGCGATGTCACAGTACAGGGATAATACATACAGTGATGTCACAGTACAGAGATAATACACACAGTGATGTCACAGTACAGGGATAATACACTCAGTGATGTCACAGTGCACAGATAATACACACAGTGATGTCACAGTACAGGGATATTACACACAGTGATGTCACAGTTCACAGATAATACACACAGTGATGTCACAGTACAGGGATAATACATACAGTGATGTCACAGTACAGGGATAATACACACAGTGATGTCACAGTACAGGGATAATACACACAGTGATGTCACAGTACAGGGATAATACATACAGTGATGTCACAGTACACGGATAAAACACACAGTGATGTCACAGTACAGGGATAATACACACAGTGCACAGATAATACACACAGTGATGTCACAGTACAGGGATAATACACACAGTGATGTCACAGTACAGGGATCATACACACAGTGATGTCACAGTACAGGAATAATACACACAGTGATGTCACAGTACAGGGATAATACACACAGTGATGTCACAGTACAGGGATAATACACACAGTGATGTCACAGTACAGGATAATACACACAGTGATGTCACAGTACAGGGATAATACACACAGTGATGTCACAGTACAGAGATAATACGCACAGTGATGTCACAGTACAGGGATAATACACACAGTGATGTCACAGTACAGGGATCATACACACAGTGATGTCACAGTACAGGGATAATACACACAGTGATGTCACAGTACATGGATAATACATACAGTGATGTCACAGTACACGGATAATACACACAGTGATGTCACAGTAAAGGGATAATACACACAGTGATGTCACAGTACAGGGATAATACACACAGTGATGTCACAATGCACAGATAATACACACAGTGATGTCACAGTACAGGGATAATACATACAGTGATGTCACAGTACAGGGATAATACACACAGTGATGTCACAGAACAGGGATAATACACACAGTGATGTCACAGTACAGGGATAATACACAAAGTGATGTCACAGTACAGGGATAATACACACAGTGATGTCACAGTACAGGGATAATACACACAGTGATGTCACATTACAGGGATAATACACACAGTGATGTCAAAGTACAGGGATAATACATACAGTGATGTCACAGTACAGGGATAATACACACAGTGATGTCACAGTACAGGGATAATACACACAGTGATGTCACAGTACAGGGATAATACATACAGTGATGTCACAGTACACGGATAAAACACACAGTGATGTCACAGTACAGGGATAATACACACAGTGCACAGATAATACACACAGTGATGTCACAGTACAGGGATAATACACACAGTGATGTCACAGTACAGGGATCATACACACAGTGATGTCACAGTACAGGAATAATACACACAGTGATGTCACAGTACAGGGATAATACACACAGTGATGTCACAGTACAGGGGATAATAAACACAGTGATGTCACAGGACAGGGATAATACACAGTGATGTCACAGTACAGGGATAATACACACAGTGATGTCACAGAACAGAGATAATACACACAGTGATGTCACAGTACAGAGATAATACACACAGTGATGTCACAGTACAGGGATAATACACACAGTGATGTCACAGTACAGAGATAATACGCACAGTGATGTCACAGTACAGGGATAATACACACAGTGATGTCACAGTACAGGGATCATACACACAGTGATGTCACAGTACAGGGATAATACACACAGTGATGTCACAGTACATGGATAATACATACAGTGATGTCACAGTACACGGATAATACACACAGTGATGTCACAGTAAAGGGATAATACACACAGTGATGTCACAGTACAGGGATAATACACACAGTGATGTCACAATGCACAGATAATACACACAGTGATGTCACAGTACAGGGATAATACATACAGTGATGTCACAGTACAGGGATAATACACACAGTGATGTCACAGAACAGGGATAATACACACAGTGATGTCACAGTACAGGGATAATACACAAAGTGATGTCACAGTACAGGGATAATACACACAGTGATGTCACAGTAAAGGGATAATACACACAGTGATGTCACAGTACAGGGATAATACACACAGTGATGTCACAATGCACAGATAATACACACAGTGATGTCACAGTACAGGGATAATACATACAGTGATGTCACAGTACAGGGATAATACACACAGTGATGTCACAGAACAGGGATAATACACACAGTGATGTCACAGTACAGGGATAATACACAAAGTGATGTCACAGTACAGGGATAATACACACAGTGATGTCACAGTACAGGGATAATACACACAGTGATGTCACATTACAGGGATAATACACACAGTGATGTCACAGTACAGGGATAATACATACAGTGATGTCACAGTACAGGGATAATACACACAGTGATGTCACAGTACAGGGATAATACACACAGTGATGTCACAGTACAGGGATAATACATACAGTGATGTCACAGTACACGGATAAAACACACAGTGATGTCACAGTACAGGGATAATACACACAGTGCACAGATAATACACACAGTGATGTCACAGTACAGGGATAATACACACAGTGATGTCACAGTACAGGGATCATACACACAGTGATGTCACAGTACAGGAATAATACACACAGTGATGTCACAGTACAGGGATAATACACACAGTGATGTCACAGTACAGGGGATAATAAACACAGTGATGTCACAGGACAGGGATAATACACAGTGATGTCACAGTACAGGGATAATACACACAGTGATGTCACAGAACAGAGATAATACACACAGTGATGTCACAGTACAGAGATAATACACACAGTGATGTCACAGTACAGAGATAATACACACAGTGATGTCACAGTACAGGGATAATACACACAGTGATGTCACAGTACAGGATAATACACACAGTGATGTCACAGTACAGGGATAATACACACAGTGATGTCACAGTACAGAGATAATACGCACAGTGATGTCACAGTACAGGGATAATACACACAGTGATGTCACAGTACAGGGATCATACACACAGTGATGTCACAGTACAGGGATAATACACACAGTGATGTCACAGTACATGGATAATACATACAGTGATGTCACAGTACACGGATAATACACACAGTGATGTCACAGTAAAGGGATAATACACACAGTGATGTCACAGTACAGGGATAATACACACAGTGATGTCACAATGCACAGATAATACACACAGTGATGTCACAGTACAGGGATAATACATACAGTGATGTCACAGTACAGGGATAATACACACAGTAATGTCACATTACAGGGATAATACACACAGTGATGTCACAGTACAGGGATAATACAGACAGTGATGTCACAGTACAGAGATAATACAGACAGTGATGTCACAGAACAGGGATAATACACACAGTGATGTCACAGTACAGGGATAATACACACAGTGATGTCACAGTACAGGGATCATACACACAGTGATGTCACAGTACAGGGATAATACACACAGTGATGTCACAGTACATGGATAATACATACAGTGATGTCACAGTACAGGGATAATACACACAGTGATGTCACAGTACAGGGATAATACACACAGTGATGTCACAGTACAGGGATAATACACACAGTGATGTCACATTACAGGGATAATACACACAGTGATGTCACAGTACAGAGATAATACAGACAGTGATGTCACAGTACAGGGATAATACACACAGTGATGTCACAGTACAGAGATAATACACACAGTGATGTCACAGTACAGGGATAATACACACAGTGATGTCACAGTACAGAGATAATACACACAGTGATGTCACAGTACAGGGATAATACACACAGTGATGTCACATTACAGGGATAATACACACAGTGATGTCACAGTACAGAGATAATACAGACAGCGATGTCACAGTACAGGGATAATACACACAGTGATGTCACAGTACAGAGATAATACACACAGTGATGTCACAGTACAGGGATAATACAGACAGTGATGTCACAGTACAGAGATAATACAGACAGTGATGTCACAGTACAGGGATAATACACACAGTGATGTCACAGTACAGAGATAATACAGACAGTGATGTCACAGTACAGGGATAATACACACAGTGATGTCACAGTACAGATATAATACACAGTGATGTCACAGTACAGGGATCATACATACAGTGATGTCACAGTACAGGGATAATACATACAGTGATGTCACAGTACACAGATAATACACACAGTGATGTCACAGTGCACAGATAATACACACAGTGATGTCACATTACAGGGATAATACACACAGTGATGTCACAGTACAGGATAATACACACAGTGATGTCACAGTACAGGGATAATACACACAGTGATGTCACAGTACAGAGATAATACACACAGTGATGTCACAGTACAGGGATAATACACACAGTGATGTCACAGTACAGGGATAATACACACAGCGAAGTCACAGTACAGGGATAATACACACAGTGATGTCACAGTACAGATATAATACACACAGTGATGTCACAGTACAGGTATAATACACACAGTGATGTCACAGTACAGGGATAATACACACAATGATGTCACAGTACAGAGATAATACACACAGTGATGTCACAGTACAGGGATAATACACACAGTGATGTCACAGTACAGGGATAATACACACAGCGAAGTCACAGTACAGGGATAATACACACAGTGATGTCACAGTACAGGGATAATACACACAGTGATGTCACAGTACAGAGATAATACACACAGTGATGTCACAGTACAGGGATCATACACACAGTGATGTCACAGTACACGGATAATACACACAGTGATGTCACAGTACAGGGATAATACACACAATGATGTCACAGTACAGAGATAATACACACAGCGATGTCACAGTACAGGGATAATGCACACAGCGATGTCACAGTACAGGGATAATACATACAGTGATGTCACAGTACAGGATAATACACACAGTGATGTCACAGTACAGGGATAATACACACAGTGATGTCACAGTACAGAGATAATACACACAGTGATGTCACAGTACAGGGATCATACACACAATGATGTCACAGTACACGGATCATACACACAGTGATGTCACAGTACAGGGATAATACACACAATGATGTCACAGTACAGGGATAATACACGCAGTGATGTCACAGTACAGGGATCATACACACAGTGATGTCACAGTACAAGGAAAATACACACAGTGATGTCACAGTACAGGGATAATACATACAGTGATGTCACAGTACACGGATAAAACACACAGTGATGTCACAGCACAGGGATAATACACACAGTGATGTCACAGTGCACAGATAATACACACAGTGATGTCACAGTACAGGGATAATACACACAGTGATGTCACAGTACAGGGATCATACACACAGTGATGTCACAGTACAGGAATAATACACACAGTGATGTCACAGTACAGGGATAATACACACAGTGATGTCACAGTACAGGGGATAATAAACACAGTGATGTCACAGGACAGGGATAATACACAGTGATGTCACAGTGCAGGGATAATACACACAGTGATGTCACAGAACAGAGATAATACACACAGTGATGTCACAGTACAGAGATAATACACACAGTGATGTCACAGTACAGAGATAATACACACAGTGATGTCACAGTACAGGGATAATACACACAGTGATGTCACAGTGCACAGATAATACACACAGTGATGTCACAGTACAGAGATAATACACACAGTGATGTCACAGTACAGGGATAATACACACAGTGATGTCACAGTACAGAGATAATACGCACAGTGATGTCACAGTACAGGGATAATACACACAGTGATGTCACAGTACATGGATAATACATACAGTGATGTCACAGTACACGGATAATACACACAGTGATGTCACAGTAAAGGGATAATACACACAGTGATGTCACAGTACAGGGATAATACACACAGTGATGTCACAATGCACAGATAATACACACAGTGATGTCACAGTACAGGGATAATACATACAGTGATGTCACAGTACAGGGATAATACACACAGTGATGTCACAGAACAGGGATAATACACACAGTGATATCACAGTACAGGGATAATACACACAGTGATGTCACAGTACAGGGATAATACACACAGTGATGTCACAGTACAGGGATAATACACACAGTGATGTCACAGTACAGGGATAATACACACAGTGATGTCACAGTACAGGGATAATACACACAGTGATGTCACAGTACAGAGATAATACACACAGCGATGTCACAGTACAGAGATAATACACAGTGGTGTCACAGTACAGAGATAATACACACAGTGATGTCATAGTACAGGGATAATACACACAGTGATGTCACAGTACAGGGATAATACACACTGTGATGTCACAGTACAGGGATAATACACACAGTGATGTCACAGTACAGGGATAATACACACAGTGATGTCACAGTACAGATATAATACACACAGTGATGTCACAGTACAGAGATAATACACAGTGGTGTCACAGTACAGAGATAATACACATAGTGATGTCATAGTACAGGGATAATACACACAGTGATGTCACAGTACAGGGATAATACACACAATGATGTCACAGTACAGAGATTATACACACAGTGATGTCACAGTACAGGGATAATACACACAGTGATGTCACAGTACAGGGATAATACACACAGCGAAGTCACAGTACAGAGATAATACACACAGTGATGACATAGTACAGGGATAATACACACAGTGATGTCACAGTACAGGGATAATACACACAGTGATGTCACAGTACAGGGATAATACACACAGCGATGTCACAGTACAGGGATAATACATACAGTGATGTCACAGTACAGGGATAATACACACAGTGATGTCACAGTACAGGGATAATACACACAGTGATGTCACAGTACAGAGATAATACACACAGTGATGTCACAGTACAGGGATCATACACACAATGATGTCACAGTACACGGATAATACACACAGTGATGTCACAGTACAGGGATAATACACACAATGATGTCACAGTACAGAGATAATACACACAGCGATGTCACAGTACACGGATAATGCACACAGCGATGTCACAGTACAGGGATAATACATACAGTGATGTCACAGTACAGGATAATACACACAGTGATGTCACAGTACAGGGATAATACACACAGTGATGTCACAGTACAGAGATAATACACACAGTGATGTCACAGTACAGGGATCATACACACAATGATGTCACAGTACACGGATCATACACACAGTGATGTCACAGTACAGAGATAATACACACAGTGATGTCACAGTACAGGGATAATACATACAGTGATGTCACAGTACAGGGATAATACACACAGTGATGTCACAGTACAGGGATAATACACACAGTGATGTCACAGTACAGGGATAATACACACAGTGATGTCACAGTACAGAGATAATACACACAGTGATGTCACAGTACAGGGATCATACACACAGTGATGTCACAGTACACGGATCATACACACAGTGATGTCACAGTACAGGGATAATACACACAATGATGTCACAGTATAGAGATAATACACACAGCGATGTCACAGTACAGGGATAATGCACACAGCGATGTCACAGTACAGGGATAATACATACAGTGATGTCACAGTACAGAGATAATACACACAGTGATGTCACAGTACAGGGATAATACACTCAGTGATGTCACAGTGCACAGATAATACACACAGTGATGTCACAGTACAGGGATATTACACACAGTGATGTCACAGTTCACAGATAATACACACAGTGATGTCACAGTACAGGGATAATACATACAGTGATGTCACAGTACAGGGATAATACACACAGTGATGTCACAGTACAGGGATAATACACACAGTGATGTCACAGTACAGGGATAATACATACAGTGATGTCACAGTACACGGATAAAACACACAGTGATGTCACAGTACAGGGATAATACACACAGTGCACAGATAATACACACAGTGATGTCACAGTACAGGGATAATACACACAGTGATGTCACAGTACAGGGATCATACACACAGTGATGTCACAGTACAGGAATAATACACACAGTGATGTCACAGTACAGGGATAATACACACAGTGATGTCACAGTACAGGGATAATACACACAGTGATGTCACAGTACAGGATAATACACACAGTGATGTCACAGTACAGGGATAATACACACAGTGATGTCACAGTACAGAGATAATACGCACAGTGATGTCACAGTACAGGGATAATACACACAGTGATGTCACAGTACAGGGATCATACACACAGTGATGTCACAGTACAGGGATAATACACACAGTGATGTCACAGTACATGGATAATACATACAGTGATGTCACAGTACACGGATAATACACACAGTGATGTCACAGTAAAGGGATAATACACACAGTGATGTCACAGTACAGGGATAATACACACAGTGATGTCACAATGCACAGATAATACACACAGTGATGTCACAGTACAGGGATAATACATACAGTGATGTCACAGTACAGGGATAATACACACAGTGATGTCACAGAACAGGGATAATACACACAGTGATGTCACAGTACAGGGATAATACACAAAGTGATGTCACAGTACAGGGATAATACACACAGTGATGTCACAGTACAGGGATAATACACACAGTGATGTCACATTACAGGGATAATACACACAGTGATGTCAAAGTACAGGGATAATACATACAGTGATGTCACAGTACAGGGATAATACACACAGTGATGTCACAGTACAGGGATAATACACACAGTGATGTCACAGTACAGGGATAATACATACAGTGATGTCACAGTACACGGATAAAACACACAGTGATGTCACAGTACAGGGATAATACACACAGTGCACAGATAATACACACAGTGATGTCACAGTACAGGGATAATACACACAGTGATGTCACAGTACAGGGATCATACACACAGTGATGTCACAGTACAGGAATAATACACACAGTGATGTCACAGTACAGGGATAATACACACAGTGATGTCACAGTACAGGGGATAATAAACACAGTGATGTCACAGGACAGGGATAATACACAGTGATGTCACAGTACAGGGATAATACACACAGTGATGTCACAGAACAGAGATAATACACACAGTGATGTCACAGTACAGAGATAATACACACAGTGATGTCACAGTACAGGGATAATACACACAGTGATGTCACAGTACAGAGATAATACGCACAGTGATGTCACAGTACAGGGATAATACACACAGTGATGTCACAGTACAGGGATCATACACACAGTGATGTCACAGTACAGGGATAATACACACAGTGATGTCACAGTACATGGATAATACATACAGTGATGTCACAGTACACGGATAATACACACAGTGATGTCACAGTAAAGGGATAATACACACAGTGATGTCACAGTACAGGGATAATACACACAGTGATGTCACAATGCACAGATAATACACACAGTGATGTCACAGTACAGGGATAATACATACAGTGATGTCACAGTACAGGGATAATACACACAGTGATGTCACAGAACAGGGATAATACACACAGTGATGTCACAGTACAGGGATAATACACAAAGTGATGTCACAGTACAGGGATAATACACACAGTGATGTCACAGTAAAGGGATAATACACACAGTGATGTCACAGTACAGGGATAATACACACAGTGATGTCACAATGCACAGATAATACACACAGTGATGTCACAGTACAGGGATAATACATACAGTGATGTCACAGTACAGGGATAATACACACAGTGATGTCACAGAACAGGGATAATACACACAGTGATGTCACAGTACAGGGATAATACACAAAGTGATGTCACAGTACAGGGATAATACACACAGTGATGTCACAGTACAGGGATAATACACACAGTGATGTCACATTACAGGGATAATACACACAGTGATGTCACAGTACAGGGATAATACATACAGTGATGTCACAGTACAGGGATAATACACACAGTGATGTCACAGTACAGGGATAATACACACAGTGATGTCACAGTACAGGGATAATACATACAGTGATGTCACAGTACACGGATAAAACACACAGTGATGTCACAGTACAGGGATAATACACACAGTGCACAGATAATACACACAGTGATGTCACAGTACAGGGATAATACACACAGTGATGTCACAGTACAGGGATCATACACACAGTGATGTCACAGTACAGGAATAATACACACAGTGATGTCACAGTACAGGGATAATACACACAGTGATGTCACAGTACAGGGGATAATAAACACAGTGATGTCACAGGACAGGGATAATACACAGTGATGTCACAGTACAGGGATAATACACACAGTGATGTCACAGAACAGAGATAATACACACAGTGATGTCACAGTACAGAGATAATACACACAGTGATGTCACAGTACAGAGATAATACACACAGTGATGTCACAGTACAGGGATAATACACACAGTGATGTCACAGTACAGGATAATACACACAGTGATGTCACAGTACAGGGATAATACACACAGTGATGTCACAGTACAGAGATAATACGCACAGTGATGTCACAGTACAGGGATAATACACACAGTGATGTCACAGTACAGGGATCATACACACAGTGATGTCACAGTACAGGGATAATACACACAGTGATGTCACAGTACATGGATAATACATACAGTGATGTCACAGTACACGGATAATACACACAGTGATGTCACAGTAAAGGGATAATACACACAGTGATGTCACAGTACAGGGATAATACACACAGTGATGTCACAATGCACAGATAATACACACAGTGATGTCACAGTACAGGGATAATACATACAGTGATGTCACAGTACAGGGATAATACACACAGTAATGTCACATTACAGGGATAATACACACAGTGATGTCACAGTACAGGGATAATACAGACAGTGATGTCACAGTACAGAGATAATACAGACAGTGATGTCACAGAACAGGGATAATACACACAGTGATGTCACAGTACAGGGATAATACACACAGTGATGTCACAGTACAGGGATCATACACACAGTGATGTCACAGTACAGGGATAATACACACAGTGATGTCACAGTACATGGATAATACATACAGTGATGTCACAGTACAGGGATAATACACACAGTGATGTCACAGTACAGGGATAATACACACAGTGATGTCACAGTACAGGGATAATACACACAGTGATGTCACATTACAGGGATAATACACACAGTGATGTCACAGTACAGAGATAATACAGACAGTGATGTCACAGTACAGGGATAATACACACAGTGATGTCACAGTACAGAGATAATACACACAGTGATGTCACAGTACAGGGATAATACACACAGTGATGTCACAGTACAGAGATAATACACACAGTGATGTCACAGTACAGGGATAATACACACAGTGATGTCACATTACAGGGATAATACACACAGTGATGTCACAGTACAGAGATAATACAGACAGCGATGTCACAGTACAGGGATAATACACACAGTGATGTCACAGTACAGAGATAATACACACAGTGATGTCACAGTACAGGGATAATACAGACAGTGATGTCACAGTACAGAGATAATACAGACAGTGATGTCACAGTACAGGGATAATACACACAGTGATGTCACAGTACAGAGATAATACAGACAGTGATGTCACAGTACAGGGATAATACACACAGTGATGTCACAGTACAGATATAATACACAGTGATGTCACAGTACAGGGATCATACATACAGTGATGTCACAGTACAGGGATAATACATACAGTGATGTCACAGTACACAGATAATACACACAGTGATGTCACAGTGCACAGATAATACACACAGTGATGTCACATTACAGGGATAATACACACAGTGATGTCACAGTACAGGATAATACACACAGTGATGTCACAGTACAGGGATAATACACACAGTGATGTCACAGTACAGAGATAATACGCACAGTGATGTCACAGTACAGGGATAATACACACAGTGATGTCACAGTACAGGGATCATACACACAGTGATGTCACAGTACAGGGATAATACACACTGTGATGTCACAGTACATGGATAATATATACAGTGATGTCACAGTACACGGATAATACACACAGTGATGTCACAGTAAAGGGATAATACACACAGTGATGTCACAGTACAGGGATAATACACACAGTGATGTCACAATGCACAGATAATACACACAGTGATGTCACAGTACAGGGATAATACATACAGTGATGTCACAGTACAGGGATAATACACACAGTGATGTCACAGAACAGGGATAATACACACAGTGATGTCACAGTACAGGGATAATACACACAGTGATGTCACAGTACAGAGATAATACAGACAGCGATGTCACAGTACAGGGATAATACACACAGTGATGTCACAGTACAGATATAATACACAGTGATGTCACAGTACAGGGATCATACATACAGTGATGTCACAGTACAGGGATAATACATACAGCGATGTCACAGTACACAGATAATACACACAGTGATGTCACAGTACATGGATAATATATACAGTGATGTCACAGTACACGGATAATACAGACAGTGATGTCACAGTACAGAGATAATACAGACAGTGATGTCACAGTACAGGGATAATACACACAGTGATGTCACAGTACAGAGATAATACAGACAGTGATGTCACAGTACAGGGATAATACACACAGTGATGTCACAGTACAGATATAATACACAGTGATGTCACAGTACAGGGATCATACATACAGTGATGTCACAGTACAGGGATAATACATACAGTGATGTCACAGTACACAGATAATACACACAGTGATGTCACAGTACATGGATAATATATACAGTGATGTCACAGTACACGGATAATACACACAGTGATGTCACAGTAAAGGGATAATACACACAGTGATGTCACAGTACAGAGATAATACAGACAGTGATGTCACAGTACAGGGATAATACACACAGTGATGTCACAGTACAGAGATAATACAGACAGTGATGTCACAGTACAGGGATAATACACACAGTGATGTCACAGTACAGATATAATACACAGTGATGTCACAGTACAGGGATAATACATACAGTGATGTCACAGTACACAGATAATACACACAGCGATGTCACAGTACAGAGATAATACACACAGTGATGTCACAGTACAGAGATAATACACAAAGTGATGTCACAATACAGGGATAATACACACAGTGATGTCACAGTACAGAGATAATACACACAGTGATGTCACAGTACAGAGATAATACACACAGTGATGTCACAGTACAGGGATCATACATACAGTGATGTCACAGTACAGGGGATAATACACACAGTGATGTCACAGTACAGGGATAATACACACAGTGATGTCACAGTACAGGGGATAATACACACAGTGATGTCACAGTACAGGGATAATACACACAGTGATGTCACAGTACAGGGATAATATATACAGTGATGTCACAGTACACGGATAATACAGACAGTGATGTCACAGTACAGAGATAATACAGACAGTGATGTCACAGTACAGGGATAATACACACAGTGATGTCACAGTACATAGATAATACAGACAGTGATGTCACAGTACAGGGATAATACACACAGTGATGTCACAGTACAGATATAATACACAGTGATGTCACAGTACAGGGATCATACATACAGTGATGTCACAGTACAGGGATAATACATACAGTGATGTCACAGTACACAGATAATACACACAGTGATGTCACAGTACATGGATAATATATACAGTGATGTCACAGTACACGGATAATACACACAGTGATGTCACAGTAAAGGGATAATACACACAGTGATGTCACAGTACAGAGATAATACAGACAGTGATGTCACAGTACAGGGATAATACACACAGTGATGTCACAGTACAGAGATAATACAGACAGTGATGTCACAGTACAGGGATAATACACACAGTGATGTCACAGTACAGATATAATACACAGTGATGTCACAGTACAGGGATCATACATACAGTGATGTCACAGTACAGGGATAATACATACAGTGATGTCACAGTACACAGATAATACACACAGCGATGTCACAGTACAGAGATAATACACACAGTGATGTCACAGTACAGAGATAATACACAAAGTGATGTCACAATACAGGGATAATACACACAGTGATGTCACAGTACAGAGATAATACACACAGTGATGTCACAGTACAGAGATAATACACACAGTGATGTCACAGTACAGGGATCATACATACAGTGATGTCACAGTACAGGGGATAATACACACAGTGATGTCACAGTACAGGGATAATACACACAGTGATGTCACAGTACAGGGGATAATACACACAGTGATGTCACAGTACAGGGATAATACACACAGTGATGTCACAGTACAGGGATAATACACACAGTGATGTCACAGTACAGGAATAATACACACAGTGATGTCACAGTACAGGGACAATACACACAGTGATATCACAGTACAGGGGATAATACACACAGTGATGTCACAGTACAGGGATAATACACACAGTGATGTCACAGTACAGGGATAATACACACAGTGATGTCACAGTACAGGGATAATACACACAGTGATGTCACAGTACAGGGATAATACACACAGTGATGTCACAGTACGGGGATAATACACACAGTGATGTCACAGTACAGGGGATAATACACACAGTGATGTCACAGTACAGGGATAATACACACAGTGATGTCACAGCACAGGGATAATACACACAGCGATGTCACAGTACAGGTATAATACACACAGTGATGTCACAGTACAGAGATAATACACACAGTGATGTCACAGTACAGGGATCATACATACAGTGATGTCACAGTACAGGGATAATACACACAGTGATGTCACAGTACAGGGATAATACACACAGTGATGTCACAGTACAGGATAATACACACAGTGATGTCACAGTACAGGGATAATACACACAGTGATGTCACAGTTCAGGGATAATACACACAGTGATGTCACAGTACAGGGATAATACACACAGTGATGTCGCAGTACAGGGGATAATACACACAGTGATGTCACAGTACAGGGATAATACACACAGTGATGTCACAGTACAGGGGATAATACACACAGTGATGTCACAGTACAGGGATAATACACACAGTGATGTCACAGTACAGGGATAATACACACAGTGATGTCACAGTACAGGAATAATGCATACAGTGATGTCACAGTACAGGGACAATACACACAGTGATATCACAGTACAGGGGATAATACACACAGTGATGTCACAGTACAGGGATAATACACACAGTGATGTCACAGTACAGGGATAATACACACAGTGATGTCACAGTACAGGGATAATACACACAGTGATGTCACAGTACGGGGATAATACACACAGTATTGTCAAAGTAC
Source organism: Engystomops pustulosus (assembly GCF_040894005.1). Taxonomy (NCBI): domain Eukaryota; kingdom Metazoa; phylum Chordata; class Amphibia; order Anura; family Leptodactylidae; genus Engystomops; species Engystomops pustulosus. Next base: position 12,132,559 of record NC_092419.1, on the reverse strand, counting down.
AGGGGATAATACACACAGTGATGTCACAGTACAGGGATATTACACACAGTGATGTCACAGCACAGGGATAATACACACAGTGATGTCACAGAACAGGGATAATACACATAGTGATGTCACAGTACAGAGATAATACACACAGTGATGTCACAGTACAGGGATAATACACACAGTGATGTCACAGTACAGGGATAATACACACAGTGATGTCACAGTATAGGGATAATACACACAGTGATGTCACAGTACAGAGATAATACAGACAGTGATGTCACAGTACAGGGATAATACACACAGTGATGTCACAGTACAGAGATAATACACACAGTGATGTCACAGTACAGGGATAATACAGACAGTGATGTCACAGTACAGAGATAATACAGACAGTGATGTCACAGTACAGGGATAATACACACAGTGATGTCACAGTACAGAGATAATACAGACAGTGATGTCACAGTACAGGGATAATACACACAGTGATGTCACAGTACAGATATAATACACAGTGATGTCACAGTACAGGGATCATACATACAGTGATGTCACAGTTCAGGGATAATACATACAGTGATGTCACAGTACACAGATAATACACACAGCGATGTCACAGTACAGAGATAATACACACAGTGATGTCACAGTACAGAGATAATACACACAGTGATGTCACAATACAGGGATAATACACACAGTGATGTCACAGTACAGAGATAATACACACAGTGATGTCACAGTACAGGGATAATACACACAGTGATGTCACAGTTCAGGGATAATACACACAGTGATGTCACAGTACAGGGATAATACACACAGTGATGTCACAGTACAGAGATAATACACACAGTGATGTCACAGTACAGGATAATACACACAGTGATGTCACAGTACAGGGATAATACACACAGTGACGTCACAGTACAGGGATAATACACACAGTGATGTCACAGTACAGGGGATAATACACACAGTGATGTCACAGTACAGGGATAATACACACAGTGATGTCACAGTACAGGGATAATACACACAGTGATGTCACAGTACAGGAATAATACACACAGTGATGTCACAGTACAGGGACAATACACACAGTGATATCACAGTACAGGGGATAATACACACAGTGATGTCACAGTACAGGGATAATACACACAGTGATGTCACAGTACAGGGATAATACACACAGTGATGTCACAGTACAGGGATAATACACACAGTGATGTCACAGTACAGGGATAATACACACAGTGATGTCACAGTACAGGGGATAATACACACAGTGATGTCACAGTACAGGGATAATACACACAGTGATGTCACAGCACAGGGATAATACACACAGTGATGTCACAGTACAGGGATAATACACATAGTGATGTCACAGTACAGAGATAATACACACAGTGATGTCACAGTACAGGGATAATACACACAGTGATGTCACAGTACAGAGATAATACACACAGTGATGTCACAGTACAGGGATAATACACACAGTGATGTCACAGTACAGGGATAATACACACAGTGATGTCACAGCACAGGGATAATGCACACAGTGATGTCACAGTACAGGGATAATATACACAGTGATGTCACAGTACAGGGATAATGCACACAGTGATGTCACAGTACAGAGATAATGCACACAGTGATGTCACAGTACAGGGATAATACACACAGTGATGTCACAGATAATAAACATAAAGCATACTGATCCCCATCCCTGAGATCTTTGTGTGTAGTATATATAATCAGTATATCAGTTCTGCTACATGTATTTGCTCTGCTAGTTATGTGTGTTACATTTGTGCTGAGTAATGACCCCCCCTACAATCAGGGCCCCCCTGGATGTACTCAGTACAATGACCGGAGGTTTGTGCGGGCAGAGGCTCCTGTACATGAGATTTCTGTGGCTGTGAAAACATCTGACAAAGACATAAAGCAGCAGCAGATGAAAGGCAGTCATGTGAACGGCGCTTTATCCCGCTCGCTGTGATATGAAAACCTCGTTATTGCTCATTAATATGACTGCTTTGTGCTGAGTCAGCGGAGAGGGGAGGGGGCAGGCGCAGCGCCATGTCAGCCGGACTCCAGCCCTCTCCGGGGATTTCTCTATTCCGGCTGCTTATAAATAACCAGAGATGTGAGCACAAACTCCAGATTATTGCCTCATGTTCTGCGCTGTTATCACCCCCAGGAGGTAACCGGACGCATCACATTAAGTCATCATAAGATGGCACGTCTAGCTACTCCCTTGACCCCATCATACACATGCATGCTTGGTTAAGTGTATAAATTGTAGGGTATATGTCAGTGTGAGTCTATACTGTGACATCACTGTGTGTATTATCCCTGTACTGTGACATCACTGTGTGTATTATCCCTGTACTGTGACATCACTGTGAGTATTATCTCTGTACTGTGACATCACTGTGTGTATTATCTCTGTACTGTGACATCACTGTGTGTATTATCCCTGTACTGTGACATCGCTGTGTGTATTATCTCTGTACTGTGACATCACTGTATGTATTATCCCTGTACTGTGACATCACTGTGTGTATTATCCTGTACTGTGACATCACTGTGTATTATCTCTGTACTGTGACATCACTGTGTGTATTATCTCTGTACTGTGACATCACTGTGTGTATTATCCTGTACTGTGACATCACTGTGTGTATTATCCTGTACTGTGACATCACTGTGTGTAATATCTCTGTACTGTGACATCACTGTGTGTATTATCCCTGTACTGTGACATCACTGTGTGCATTATCCCTGTACTGTGACATCACTGTGTGTATTATCTCTGTACTGTGACATCACTGTGTGTATTAACCCTGTACTGTGACATCACTGTGTGTATTATCCCTGTACTGTGACATCACTGTGTGTATTATCTCTGTACTGTGACATCACTGTGTGTATTATCCCTGTACTGTGACATCACTATGTGTATTATCTCTGTACTGTGACATCACTGTGTGTATTATCCTGTACTGTGACATCACTGTGTGTATTATCCTGTACTGTGACATCACTGTGTGTATTATCCCTGTACTGTGACATCACTGTGTGTATTATCTCTGTACTGTGACATCACTGTGTGTATTATCCCTGTACTGTGACATCACTGTGTGTATTATCTCTGTACTGTGACATCACTGTGTGTATTATCCCTGTACTGTGACATCACTGTGTGTATTATCTCTGTACTGTGACATCACTATGTGTATTATCCCTGTACTGTGACATCACTATGTGTATTATCTCTGTACTGTGACATCACTGTGTGTATTATCCCTGTACTGTGACATCACTGTGTGTATTATCCCTGTACTGTGACATCACTGTGTGTATTATCCCTGTACTGTGACATCACTGTGTGTATTATCCCTGTACTGTGACATCACTGTGTGTATTATCTCTGTACTGTGACATCACTGTGTGTATTATCCCTGTACTGTGGCATCACTGTGTGTATTATCCCTGTACTGTGACATCACTGTGTGTATTATCCCTGTACTGTGACATCACTATGTGTATTATCTCTGTACTGTGACATCACTGTGTGTATTATCTCTGTACTGTGACATCACTATGTGTATTATCTCTGTACTGTGACATCACTGTGTGTATTATCCCTGTACTGTGACATCACTGTGTGTATTATCCCTGTACTGTGACATCACTGTGTGTATTATCCCTGTACTGTGACATCACTGTGTGTATTATCTCTGTACTGTGACATCACTGTGTGTATTATCCCTGTACTGTGGCATCACTGTGTGTATTATCCCTGTACTGTGACATCACTGTGTGTAGTATCCCTGTACTGTGACATCACTGTGTGTATTATCCCTGTTCTGTGACATCACTGTGTGTATTATCTCTGTACTGTGACATCACTGTGTGTATTATCCCTGTACTGTGACATCACTGTGTGTATTATCTCTGTACTGTGACATCACTGTGGAGTTCCTTCCTCCCCGGATTTGCTTGTGTCAGGTTGATAGAAGGTCACGGGGTCGATGGACTCTCATTGATGTAACTGAGGATGATGTGACTCGGTGCATGTGCTGCGGCATTGCAGTGATACTGCAGGGGATGAGCAGTTACACATGGGGATTCCCTGCATCGCTCGGTCTTATTACTTCCATCCATGGAAAATTCTAAATTAGCAAATGTCTAAATGAAATATCTCCTGCCGCTCAGTGATTTCTGCTCCTCCGCAGACCTTGTACATGACTCATGTCTAGTCCTTACCTTCAGAGTAGCAAGAAGTAAGGATGAGACTATGACCGCAGGATCCAATGACCACAGGACATGGTCTGTAACCATGGGGACGCATGGCTCTGCATCGGAGCTGCAGACACAAAACGAGGATGTGCCCCTTTAGATGGTACATGTGGTGCATGTGAAGAACTGGTATCAAATTGTCCCCAGACTTGGGTGAATGATCCCTACTTTGTCACCTAGACCAGAGCTCAGCTAATGGTGGTGATGTCCCAAAAAGGACTCAGAAAACTAAGATTATTAAAATTGAATTTTTTTACTTAAAAAGTTTTGAGGCGTGCAATGAAGCTTCCGACCCAAATACAAAATCTGTGATGTCCTCATCTGTTACTGACACAGGAACCATTGGCCCCATCAGACCTCGGGGTGAAATTGTAAGCGTAGTTGCACCCACTAAAGATAAGGGGCGACAGACCTGCGCCAGTTTGGTGTTGGGGCTGTAGGTGGCGCCTGGATCCATCTTGAATATTAGGGTCAAAAGTTGCAAGTATAAATCATAGAGGTAAAGCATTGAGGTTGGTACATGATGGGTGACATTGGGGTTTGGTAGTTGAAATTGGGTGGCACAATATGGTTTGTACTGTTGGGGGCACAATATGGTTAGCACTGTTGGGGGCACAATATGGTTGGTACTGTTGGGGGCACAATATGGTTGGTACTGTTGGGGGCACAATATGGTTTGTACTGTTGGGGGCACAATATGGTTGGTACTGTTGGGGGCACAATATGGTTGGCACTGTTGGGGGCACAATATGGCTGGTACTGTTGGGGGCACAATCTGGTTGGTACTGTTGGGGGCACAATATGGTTAGCACTGTTGGGGCAAAATATGGTTGGCACTGTTGGTGGCACAATATGGTTGGCACTGTTGGGGGCATAATATGGTTAACACTGTTGGGGGCACAATATGGTTAACACTGTTGGGGGCATAATATGGTTGGTACTGTTGGGTGCACAATATGGTTGGCACTGTAGGGGGCACAATATGGTTGGTACTGTTTGGGGCACAATACAGTTAGCACTGTTGGGGACACAATATGGTTGGCACTGTTGGGTGCACAATATGGTTGGTACTGTTGGGTGCACAATATGGTTGGTACAGTTGGGGGCACAATATGGTTGGCACTGTAGGGGGCACAATATGGTTGGTACTGTTTGGGGCACAATACAGTTAGCACTGTAGGGGACACAATATGGTTGGCACTGTTGGGGGCACAATATGGTTTGTACTGTTTGGGGCACAATATGGTTTGTACTGTTTGGGGCACAATATGGTTTGTACTGTTTGGGGCACAATATGGTTGGCACTGTTGGGGGCTCAATATGGTTGGCACTGTTGGGGCACAATGCTGAGTAAGGCTGTCAGGTGATGTACCATCACTGATGCTGTTTAGGACATAGTGTAACTGTTCTATGAAGATGACACTGTCACTACATAGGGCACAATAGGGCAGCACGGTGGCTGAGTGGGTAGCACTTCTGCCTTGCAGCACTGGAGTCCTGGGTTCAAATCCCACCCAGGTCAACATCTGCAAAGAGTTTGTATGTTCTCTCAATGTTCGCGTGGGTTTCCTCCCACACTCCAAAACATACTGGTAGGTTGTTTAGATTGTGAGCCCCATGGGGACAAGGACCAATTTGAAATGCTTTATGCAGCGCTACGTAATCTGTAGGCGCTATATAAATAAAGGGATTATTATTATTAATATCGCTGACCTATAGAGGGCATTACCTGTACTGTATGGACACATTGGGGCACATTTACTTACCCGGCCCATTCGCGATCCAGCGGCGCGTTCTCTGCACAGGATTCGGGTCCGGCTGGGATTTAAGATGGTAGTTCCTCCGCCGTCCACCAGGTGGCGCTGCAGCGCCGAAAATAATCTTAATGCCCCGGAATGCACCATCCCATAGAAGGTGAAGGTGAGCGCTCCCCAAGCGACACATTTTCGGTTTTTAAATGTGGCGGTTTTTCCGAATACGTCGGGTTTTCGTTCGGCCACGCCCCCCCGATTTCTGTCGCGCGCATGCCGGCCCCGATGCGCCACAATCCGATCGCGTGCGCCAAAAACCCGGGGCAATTCATGTACAAGCGGCGCAAATCGGAAATATTCGGGTAACACGTCGGGAAAACGCGAATCGGGCCCTTAGTAAATGACCCCCATTGTAACTGCCTCTATGTAAGATAAGTATGGGAATATATAGGGGTCACAACTTCTGGCACTTCTTGGGGCACTGCACTGGCACAATGTTACTGGAAGTCTATGGAGGTGACTTGTACTGTATGGGCGCAATGTGGCACTGGCACTCTATAACAGGGTACAATATGGATGGCACTCTATAGGGGTGGCAGGAGCTGGCACTGCTTAGGGCACACTACGGCTTAGGTAAATTGTAGCTAGAATGAACTGTGATCCAGCATTACGAATGACATTGTCAAAATGAGGTTCTGCAGCAGCTAAGTCATGTTTATAGTAAAGCACAATGTAATGAATGGTTGACGTGTTAGACATGACCCGCAGGAGTTACTCCACCGTATAAACACATGTTCATGAAATTCCTGGGTGACCTTTAATATTCCGGTAATTGATGGTGCTGGGAGGGGGATGTCATTCATACAACGTTCTCCGCAGTCTCTACAAATAACATCTCACAATCACATTATCCTAAGACGACAACACTGCGTCCAGCCAGGAACGGGAATCAGCTCCCGCCGGACGGAATCCGAGGCAATCCTTTCATTTCCTGGGATATGTCACATGTGTGATGTCTGTATCCAAGGACATCAAGGTCTGGTGATACAAAGTATCCACAAGTTAACCATCGCGGGGAGACCTGTCAGCAGTATTTTACCCCTCACATAATAATACGTGTTGGTAAAGGGTTAAAAGTCTTTTCCATATCATCATAAATTATCTACATTAATTACAGCCTGAATTTTCTGGTATGCAAATGAGTAGACGTGAGTCAACTTCTGAAGAGAAGAGTCATGTTTCCTCCTCGCTGAACCCGCCTCCTTTGTTTGATTGACAGCTCACTGTCTCTTCAAATCTTGGCCCCTAACATCAAGTGATTTTTTTCCGGTATTGCCCTAAACTTTTTTCTGGACCGCCAAAAGTATATGAAAGTCTTGACCTTCGCCTGACTTAGCCGGACTCTCCTGCTTGTTCCCTTGATTATACACAATGGGGCATATTTACTTACCCGGTCCAGTCGCCAACCAGCGGCGCGTTCTCAGTGGAGGATTCGTGTCTTCCGGCGATTCACTAAGGTAGTGCGCCCGATGTCCACCAGGTGTCGCTGCTGCGCTGAATTCTATCGGAGTTCACTGAAGTTCACCGTCCTATCCTGGGTGCAGGTAAGTGCGTGTCAAGTGACACTTTTCTAAAAAAAATACAGCGGTTTTTCCGTATCCCTTGGGTTTTCTTACGGCCACGTCCCCCGATTTCCGTCGCGTGCATGCCGGCGCCGATGCGCCACAATCCGATCGTGTGCGCCAAAATCCCGGGGCAATACAGGAAAAATCAGTGGAAATATTCGGGTAACGCGACGGAAAAACGCGATCCGGGCCCTTAGCAAATGACCCCCAATGAGGCTTATTTACTAAGGGTTGCGGATCGCATTTTCGTCGGACATTTCGCTGGTTTCTGGATTTGCGCAGCTTTGACAGGGTCTGCAATGGGATTGGGATGCACGCGATCGGATTGTGGCGCGGCTGTGCTGCTTCCATGCAACAGAAATCGGGGGAAAGCCTGTCGGATGATGATCCGACTGATTTGGACTGAGAGCGGGATTTAAGTTTCAAATTGTGTCGCAAGACAATGCACTTACATGCACCAGGAAGAAGGTGAACTCCAGGGACCTGAGCGGGGAAGTGACACATGCAGGATATCGGGCGCACGATCTTAGTGACTCCCCGCACAGCGCATTATACACGGACAATGCACTTACATGCACCAGGAAGAAGAAGGTGAACTCCAGGGACCTGAGCGGGGAAGCGACACATGCAGGATATCGGGGGCAGGATCTTAGTGACTCCCCGCACAGCACATTATACACGGACAATGCACTTACATGCACCAGGAAGAAGAATGTGAACTCCAGGGACCTGAGCGGGGAAGCGACACATGCAGGATATCGGGCACACGATCTTAGTGACTCCCCACACATCGCATTATACACGGACAATGCACTTACATGCACCAGGAAGAAGAAGGTGAACTCCGGGGACCTGAGCGGGGAAGCGACACATGCAGGATATCGGGCGCACGATCTTAGTGACTCCCGCACAGCGCATTATACACGGACAATGCACTTACATGCACCAGGAAGAAGAAGGTGAACTCCGGGGACCTGACCGGGGAAGCGACACATGCAGGATATCGGGCGCAGGATCTTAGTGACCCCCCGCACAGCGCATTATACACGGACAATGCACTTACATGCACCAGGAAGAAGAAGGTGAACTCCGGGGACCTGAGCGGGGAAGAGACACATGCAGGATATCAGGCGCAGGATCTTAGTGAATCGTGGCACAGTGCATTATACACGGACAATGCACTTACATGCACCAGGAAGAAGAAGGAGAACTCCAGGGACCTGAGCGGGGAAGCGACACATGCAGGATATCGGGCGCAGGGTCTTAGTGACTCCCCGCACAGCGCACATTATACACGGACAATGCACTTACATGCACCAGGAAGAAGAAGGTGAACTCCGGGAACCTGAGCGGGGAAGTGACACATGCAGGATATCGGGTGCAGGATCTTAGTGACTCCCCACACATCGCATTATACACGGACAATGCACTTACATGCACCAGGAAGAAGAAGGTGAACTCCGGGGACCTGAGCGGGGAAGCGACACATGCAGGATATCGGGCGCACGATCTTAGTGACTCCCCGCACAGCGCATTATACACGGACAATGCACTTACATGCACCAGGAAGAAGAAGGTGAACTCCAGGGACCTGAGCGGGGTAGCGACACATGCAGGATATCGGGCGCACAATCTTAGTGAATCGTGGCACAGGGCATTATACACGGACAATGCACTTTCTGTGAACTCCTCGAACCGGGTTAGTAAATGTGCCCCAATGTTGTCTCGTTGCCCACTTGGGTCAACTATCAAACACTGAGGCTACTCCAAGAGGTAACGACCTGGTGGTTTCTCTCACATCCATGTAGGGGGTTAAAGGGTGTAAACCATGGACAGTGCCATTAGGTGTAGCCCAAAGTGAAACCAGTATGGCGGCACCTTCTGTGTTACATGATGGCTTGTGTGGCTACAATCACACTGCTCCATCACCCTGTGGGGTAACTACAACCTGACGGCCCAGGTCCTTGGTGCATCCCCTATACCTACTCCATGAATATATTGATAAAAAGCATCAAATGTACAAATAAACCCTTGGTATAAACTGAAGTCTGGGGACTCCTTCCTCTGAATTGCCGGCGTGTTCCTCAGCGCCGTACCGTAAGGTTCTGTTTGCGAGTGCATAAAAAGAATGATAAATCCTAATCCGTCCTGTTATGGTTTCATTGTTGTTATTGCAGACGTCTTATGACTCGGAGTGTATTATAGAGGTTTACGGGCCGGCTGTGTCCCGCTCCGCACTGCAGCTCCGATCTGAATACCCGCGGATAAAGATGGGGCCAGAGGAGCAGCCGTGATGTGGTGGCAGATATCTGGACGGCTCTATTACTGGAGCCATATAAGATTGATGCCCGGAGGAGCTAACGGCCAGATAATGCCTGGAAATACTATCGCTGCCAGATAAAGTGTCTCTTTATGGGGAGATATATTTGTAGAAATGAAGAACATAAATGGAATGTTTTCCTCACGGCGGAGAACTTAGCATTCAGGGAGATGCTATAACACCAAGGACATGTGTACCGGGAGGACATTCCCCGAGGCCGGGACAAGACTCTAGATGGTGGAAGCTTTGTTCTGGCTGGTTACAAGGTGAGGGTATTGTTCTCATCAACACAGGGCAGGATTTGGCATTTTGGGGGTCCGAAGCAAAGTTATGGGTTGGTGAACTTTTATCCGACCCCTGGTCTCTGTGGCTCGATGCAGTTGACCTGAAATGTTTGAATGGGGATCGCATAGTCCATTTTTTGCCAAAGCTATAGGTGGAGAGGTGGCTGAGCATGCGCGACTTTCTACATTTACCTCCATGGTCTTTTAAGAGAAGCCAACTCTGCCTCCTTGAGTTATCCTGGATCTCCCATAGACGTGGATAAAGAGTGTAGCACTGGAGCCATCTCTCCACTTACTGTACCCACCCATGGTGGTTATAAGATTAATTCTTGAGATAGATATGTAGTGACCCAAAGTGGGGTCCCTTTTAATTTTTCTGAGTAACTCTTGCAGTTTTGGGGGAGGAGGCCTGATCAACCCAATGCAAATGCAGTTTCCAAGATGAGACAAAGAAAACAATGCCTCTTTTTGCTAACTTGTAAGGCAGCGCCCTCAACATCAAGCATGACTTTCAAGAAGCCTAATGAAGTGATGTGGGATTAAAGCCAAACCACTGTATCTATTCAAGAAGAGGCCTTGTTTTCTATCCTGGAACATAGGAGACGAGGTGAGTGTAGAAAGAGCAAGTATGGCAGACAATGGGGCTCATTTACTTACCCGATCCAGTTGCTATCCAACAGTGTGTTCTCCGACAAGGATTCGGGTTCTTCCGGGATTCAATAAGGTTGTGCGCCCGATATCCAGTAGGTGTATGTAAGTGCTTGATCTTGCGACACATTTCGTTTTTTAAATTCTGCGGTTTTTCAGATTCTGTCGGGTTGTCCGGCGGCCACGCCCCCCATTTCTGTTTTGTCGGAATTTGGCGCAAAATGGAAAAATTCAGGAAACACGATGAAAATGCGGCCGTGGAGCCCTTAGTAAATGAGCCCCATTGAGTAATATGGATCTTGCAGATGATTTTTTATGTATTGTGAACTGGAAAAGGTATTTGTATATTTCCCAGAATCCTTCTAAAGGAGCATCAATGTCTTTAAATCTCCACACAACTACAAGGTGGCCGTAATTGGCAAAGTTTTCCATTAAGCAGAATGAGCCTATCCTGGAGGAGTACTAAGGCCGCCTACTGGCCATTGTTAGCACTGCATCTTATTATAATGTGTTTTTATTCATGTTTACTGATTGATTTTTAAACCTGTCACATGGTAGCAGATAGGCATCCCAGATTCATTGGCTGCTCAGTCCCTTCTAAAACCGATAGTTAACAAAATGGGCTCCTTCCTAGGCCTGTTGTGGTAGAGTAGGAAATTAGTGATGGATTGGAGGAGTGATGTAGAGAAGTCGTGCAGAGTGACAGCCTGCAGACCTTCAATCTACAAAAATGTAATCCAGCCGTAGAGTTGAGGAGATATTTTGGGTGCTACCACCTCAAGCCTGCGGAAGTTATCCAGACCTGAGCCGCATCCTATAAATGGCCTCCGTCCAGTCTGATACCAGACGGATCCTGCACTATTGTTACTGCTGCTGTTGGATTCTGGTATTGGATTAAAGGGAACCTACCACCACAAATCTACCTATAAAGGTAGATCGGTAGATTTTAAGGGCTAATTCTCACGTCCCTGCACTTTTTTGAAAAGTTTTATTATCCCAATATTCAAATTTTCTTATGCGGCTACTGGGGCGTGGTGTACCGAAGATTTTCGGTAGGAGGAGAAAAGAGGCTGCTAGGGCGTAAAGTAGCCACCCTGTGTAACCTCAGATGCGGCTACACCACGCCCCAGTAGCCGCATAAGAAAATTTGAATATAGGGATAATAAAACTTGCGGGGACGTGAGGATTTGCCCTTAAAAGGTCTATCCTCACGTCCTATTGATCCACCTACCACCCGATCTACCTTTATAGGTAGATTCGTGGTGGTAGGTTCCCTTTAAAGAACTGTGAGTTGGACTTAGGTCATGGACTAGCGTTAATAACCTGAACTTGCCACATTGATCATGACATGCCCCCATATAACATCAGTCTGGGACCATTACCAGCCGGAAGTGCCCCTTTATTACAACATTCTGGTATTGAAGAACTGCTGCTTACAGACGAGGACAACCCAGCAAGGTCCCTGCACCAACACCGCTCTACTCCTTGGCCTTAAGTCCCTAAACCCTGGTTGCAGATATTGGTGTTAACGGTGTGACCCTCATCTATTGGCTTATTAACCAGCCGACTCACCACCAGCCGACGGTCTGGACAGTTTAGGGGATAGGATGCAGACAGCTCCGTAAACTGCTAAGTGGTCAAACCAGGTTACTACAGCTCAGCTCCTGCTCACAGCTTGCTCCAAACACTCTTTAAAGTTCCCTGACAGGTTCCCTTTTCAATCAATCCAGCATTTTTGTCCAGAGCTGCATTCACAATCATTGATGCCTCAGAGCAGCAATCTCCCAGCATCCTTTGCTGTCTCTAGCGATGTCCATTGAGTATAGCCATCTGGTGCACATCCCTGTATAATAGGAGCTCGGATAAGCTGGGATTAGGTAGATGGGAAGGTATCAGCTGTTTCCCATGGCGATGCGGAATGATGTGTGTCATATGTCTTTCTCCAATGCTCAGATTTCTATACAATGTATCTATATGAACTGTAAAATAGCGCTTAAAGGCGGATAAACCCTCGAAATCTGCAGATCTGCTTGGCTTGCCGGTTCCGCTGACTTTCACATGGAAGACGCTATGAAAAGCTTTTGTTATATCGCACAATCCCAACCATTTTCTAATACACGTATTCACATTTGATAGCGAGAGCAAAGGACAAAGCGCGCGCAGACATTTCACATGGACTCGGTTTTTTCTAATTAACCATTTGCCTCAAGTTTTACAATTTTAGGTGACAGATTTCTGCCCCGGGAACAATTCATTTCTATGGAGCTTTTCCATACGGATATATTTACGCCATCATTTACAGCCGCGGTGTTTTTGTGCCGCATTGTTCAGTCTTTGTATGAGATGTGGAATTGTATTATGTTTCTGACAATATTCACCATTTTGTATGTGTAACAAAACATAATTGCTGTATGAGCCCCGTACAATGCGCTAATGGACTCGATGGAGGGGGGGTCTTCATCAGGGCCACCATCATGGAGGTCACCGCTCTGAGAGGTCTCAGGGTGTGATGAGAGAACCGGGTCAGTGCTGGACATTGCGGATTTGGGTCCATGTACCCAGACGCAAGCCAGAAGTCCAGGTCAATCATAAGCCGGCCAATAAAACATGTATATTAACCCTTTAAATGCACATGCTCTTCACCATCTTCCCTAGGATTGTCATTCCACATGAAATGGGGAGCGAATATCCGAGGGAAAATGGCAGGTGCTAAATAGTGATGAGTTAGCCTTTACCTTTAAAAGCAAACCAGGACCTATTGTGGGTGTTAGGAGAGGGTTTTTTCGGGTTTGGGTATCTGAACAGAATGTTTGGCCAAACTTGGTGAACCCGAACCTGAACAGGTCCTCTCTTCAGTAGTATCAGTGGTGATACAAAGTTTGGCCTGATGACACTACACAAGGAGTGACTTTAAGATTCACGGGATGCAGGGCAAATATTTCTCTATCCTCAAGGCCATGGGGCTCATTTACTAAGGATCTGCGGACCGCACTATCGTCCGATATTCCGATGATTTCCGTTTTGTGATGCATTTAGCAGGCATGCAAAAATTGGGGGCATGGCCGTTGGTTGATCCGACTGATTTGGACTAAATGCGGGATTTAACATTTAAATTGTGTCGCAAGCCCAAGCACTTACATGCACCGGGAAGAAAAAGGTGAACTCCGGGGACCTGAGCGGGGAAGCGACACATGCAGGATATCGGGGGCACGATCTTAGTGAATCAAGGCACAATCCGGATCGGGGATCCGGACATGGACAGGTAAGTAAATGTGCCCCCATACGTACAGTTCAGTAACTCCAGTAGCGGATTATAATATAGGCGGTTTGGGTGGCCGCCTAGGGCCCAAAGCTTCTGGGGGACCCATGACCACCTGAACCAAACGCTAAGTTTGAACCTGTAGAGATAATAAAGAGAAGAACCTCCCAGCCATGAAATCCTTTTGCTCGCTATACATAATTATATAACAGTCCTTCAGGACCTTTGAAGGTCCACGAAAGGTCCTCAAACTGCAGAACTAAAAGTGGATTGAAGGATCCCCCTTCTCTACCAGGTGGTTTGATCCTAACACCATTTTTAGGAATTCTATGCTATAGACCTGTAATGACCCTATAAAACAACCTATATAATGGCTGCTTAGATACAGCAGTTCAGCTCTATGTAAGGTGGATTCCAATAAAACAGGAGTCTAGATACTGCCCTGTATATGGTAGACATCTCTATAATGGCAGCAGTTAGGGTACAGCAGCTCAGCTCTGTATAAGGTGGATACCTATATAATGGCAACTTGGGGAAGGTCTTAGCTCCATGTACAATGAATGCCTATATAAATGTAGCTTAGATACAGCAATCCAGCTCTATGTATGGTATTTACTTCTATAATAGTTGCTACGATATAGCAGCTCAGCTCAGTGCTCTATGTATGGTAGATTTATATAAATTGGCAGCTTAGATACAGCGGGCTCAGCTCTATGCTCAGCTCAGTACATGGTAAACACCTATAATACGGTCTGTTTTCACAATAAGAAGTGATTACACTCCAGTTGCATCCAGGGATGTCTGCTCAGAAAGCAGCAAGAATGGAGTCATAGGAGAACACTGTCACCCTTGCAGCTGCATATTTCTCTATAGCCTCAGTTACTTGCTACATACTTATCTGCTGCTACTTCTGACATCAAATGATTAGTGACCTTCTAAGGGGGGTGAGGGGATACATCTAGCAGTTTGTGTCATAAATCTCACTGCACAGAGTAAAGTTGAAGGATTCACAGTTTGGAAATGACAAGACGTCAATGATAATCAAGTCTTCTACAGCGGCTCGTGGGCCTCCTGATTCATGGGACCTGAATAGTAACCGCACTGCCTCTACACTCCAAGAAGTCCTCTTGCTTCATCCCACTCAAAAAACATCTGACAGAGTAATTCACAATTCTGAAATTACAAGACATCACAGAAAATCAAGTTCTTGCACATCGACTTGTGGACCTCCTGGCTCATGGGACTTGTATAGTAACCCCAACTTCCTCTACACTCCAAGAAGTCATTCTTGCTCCATCCCACTTCCAAAAACATCAGACAGCTTGTATCATAAATCTCATTGCACAGAGTAACATTTAAGAATTCACAATTCTGAAATGACTAGATATCACTGAAAATCAAGTCTTGCCCATCGGCTTGTGGACCTCCTGTATAGTAACCCCACTGCCTATACACTTCAAAAAGACCTCTTGCTCCATCCCACTTCCAAAAACATCTGAAAGCTTGTATCATAAATCTCATTGCACAGAGTAACATTGAAGAATTCACAATTCTGAAATGACAAGACATTACAGAAAATCAAGTTCTTGCACATCGGCTTGTGGTCCTCCTGGCTTATGGGACCTGTATAGTAACCCAACCTCCTCTACACTCCAAAAAGTCCTCTTGCTCCATCATAAATCTCATTGCACAGAGTAACATTGAAGAATTCACAATTCTGAAATGACAAGACATCACAGAAAATCAAGTTCTTGCACATCGGCTTGTGGTCCTCCTGGCTTATGGGACTTGTATAGTAACCCCAACCTCCTCTACACTCCAAGAAATCCTCTTGCTCCATCATAAATCTCAATGCACAGAGTAACATTGAAGAATTCACAATTCTGAAATGACAAGACATCACAGAAAATCAAGTTCTTGCACATCGGCTTGTGGCCTCCTGGCTTATGGGACCTGTATAGTAACCCAACCTCCTCTTCACTCCAAAAAGACCTCTTGCTCCATCCCACTTCCAAAAACATCTGAAAGCTTGTATCATAAATCTCATTGAGTAACATTGAAGAATTCACTATTCATAAATTACACACATCACAGCAAATCAGGTCTTGCACATGGGCTTGTGGACCTCCTGTCTTATGGGACTTGTATAGTAACCCCACTGCCTCTACACTCCAAGAAGTCCTCTTGCTCCATCATAAATCTCATTGCACAGAGTAACATTGAAGGATTAACAATTCTGAAATGACAAGGCATCACAGAAAATCAAGTTCTTGCACATCGGCTTGTGGTCCTCCTGGCTTATGGGACCTGTATAGTAACCCCAACCTCCTCTACACTCCAAGAAATCCTCTTGCTCCATCATAATTCTCAATGCACAGAGTAACATTGAAGGATTCACAATTCTTAAATTGCAAGAAATCACAGAAAATCAAGTTCTTGCACGTCGGCTTGTGGACCTCCAAGAAGTCTGCTAGCTCCATAATTTATCAACAAGAACAACCAGAAATGGACCTCCATTGTAGAAGACCGTTCGAGCATCTGTTACATAGTGTGTACGTCCTTGATGCAGATAAGATGCCTACATGGGAGTGGAATATCAATGTGAACCATCGCTTTAGTATAATATGATTTGCTCCAGGTTTCGGGGCTTGGCCGATCTTCTCCCAGCTTCCTCTTTCATGTTTATCCGGCTCCTCAGAACCTTTTAATATACAATATGGAAGATTTCTTCCCTCCTGCATCTCTGCTTCAAAGCTTCCGGCTCCTCATATCAGCGAAGCATCTATGTAAATCCAATTCTCTGGCTCTTGAAGGTTTATAACTCTATGATAAACCCACACTCCAGGAGGTACCTGGGGCCCATCCATCAATCTTCTCCAATTCTCCCTGTGACTCGCTGCATAACATAAGACTGGTAAAAAGGACGAGTCATTGCGGACGGCTGGCGAGGTAACACTGCCGACACTTTCATCCGGGAGAACCTCGTTCCAGGCCATTGTATCGGCGGGAATCATGAATTATTGATTCATTATTTTATCCTCGTCTTTACAGCTGCGGTAAAAAAATTTTTGGCTGATTATACTTTATTGCAATTACTCAGCGAACGTCTGTCACATCCGTCAGCCGTCGGGTTGTGTTCTTAAATCTTTGTTATGGTGTCATGTAGTGTTAATACAGGGTATTGTCACATCCGTCAGCTCGGGTGACATTGAGATTAGCAGTGACGCTCTTAATGACAGGTCTCGGGACCCAGCGGGTCCTATCTGTCGTCATACTTGTCAGCGCTGGGGGGGGGGGGGGGGGACGATCAAAGCCGCCAACATAAATATTAAAACCAGAAAAAATGATAAAGTGCCGTAATTATGTCAAAGACGGAGGTAAAAGAGATTAGTTTCTCCAGCAACCGGAGAGATGAAGTTCTTGATATTGGAGGAATAAGACAAGACGGAGTCACGTTGGTCTGTTGGATAGTGCCGGAAGAGTGGATCGGTATCTGACCGTGCCCAGGGTGCATTATAAATCGTTCCATAAAAACGACTGTCAAAGTAACATATCGGAGCCCCAAGCTCAGGTCATGGGGGATGAAGATACCTAGAGGCTAAAGATTGACAACAACAATTGGTTACATCATCGGGTGTAACTGTATAATACAGCAGCCACCCGCCTCCGTACAGCCTTAATGATGTGCTGCTGTCCTATTACTGTACTTGTTGTAAAGGTGTTTATATAGAATATTCTACTCAAACAGTATTTGCCAAATCTTTTGCTACCTCCCAACTTCTTCCTGGGTCCATTCCCCATGCACTGGTTGACATGGGCACTATAAGAGGGCATGTCACACCCTGTTTAAAAGGGATATGTCATCGGGATATGACGCTTCACCTCATGACAGCTTCCAATAGCCATTTGTATAAAGATTCAAAATGCAATAGATGGAGTCTCTGTCTCATTGAGTCATCCTCCCTCATCCCCCTCCTCCTAATCCCTCATCCCCCCTCCTTTTCCTCCCTCATCCCTCCTCCTCCTCCCTTATCCCCCCTCCTACTTATCACTCATCTCCCTCTCCTCCCTCATCTCCCCACCTCCCTCATACCCCCTCCTACTTCTCCCTCATCTCCCTCTCCTCCCTCATCTCCCCACCTCCCTCATACCCCCTCCTACTTCTCCCTCTTCTCCTCCTCCTCCTCCCTCATCTCCTTCCTCATCTCCCCCACCTCACTCATCTCCCCTCCTCCCTCATCCCCCCTCCTACTTATCACTCATCTCCCTCTCCTCACTCATCTCCCCTCCTCCCTCATCCCCCCTCCTACTTCTCCCTCATCTCCTCCTTCTCCCTCATCTCCTCCTTCTCCCTCATCTCCCCTCCTCCCACATCCCCCCTCCTCCTCCTCCCTCATCTCCTCCTCCTCCCTCATCTCCCCTCCACTCTCATCTCCCCCACCTCACTCATCCCTCTCCTTCTCCCTCATCCCCCCTCCTACTTATCCCTCATCTCCTCCTCCTCCTCCCTCATCTCCTTCCTCATCTCCCCCACCTCACTCATCCCCCCTCCTACTTATCACTCATCTCCCTCTCCTCACTCATCTCCCCTCCTCCCTCATCCCCTCTCCTCACTCATCTCCCCTCCTCCCTCATCCCCTCTCCTCACTCATCTCCCCTCCTCACTCATCCACCTCCTTTGTCTCCTTTATCCCCCCTACTCACTCATCCGTCTCCTCCTCCTCACCCATCCCCTCTCCTCCCTTTTCCCTCCCCCATGCCTTTGTGAGCTGTCTGATGGCAGGTATGGAGGTATGAAGTAGGTATGGAGGAGATGAAAGGAGAAGGGAGGGGCAATGAATGAGGAGGAGGGAGGACAAGGGAGAAGAAAGGGGGATGAGTGAGGAGGGGAGAGGGTGACTTGAAGACAAAATGGGGGTAATTTACTAAGGGCCCGATTCGCGTTTTTGCGACAGGTTAACCAAATTTTTTCATTTTACGCTGATTTTCCATGTATTGCTGCGGGATTTCGCCGCGCACGATCAGATTGTGGCGCATCGGCGCCGACATGCACACAACGGAAATTGGGGGTGTGGCTGTAAAAAAAAACGACGGATTCGGAAAAACCGCCGTATTTGAAAAAAAAAAAGTGCTGCTCGACACACACTTACCTGCACCCAGGATGGCTACGTGAACTCCAGTGCATTCCGATGCTCTTCAGCCACCTGGTGGACGTCGGAGGAACTACTTTAGTGAATCCCGGCCGGACCTGAATCCACCGCAGAGAACGCGCCGCTGGATCGCGAATGGACCGGGTAAGTAAATCTGCCCCAGTGTCTCATTCCGTTGCTGCTGATCTCTAATAAAATGGCTCTTGGAACCTGTCATCAGGTGGAAATGTCATATCCTGATGACAGGTTCCCTTTAAAGGGAAAGGGTCTCCAATTGAAAGTTTGGCACTGCTATTATGTGCCTTCTGTATGACTATGGACTTTCGGGGTAGTAGTATGTTCCTGCTCGTACATGGATGTAACTGCTGACAATAACTTACAAGGAAGCAACAGGCTTGACGGTTACAAATTTCTCAATTAATTGACAATTGTGACTCCCTCTGGCACCTGCAACACTTCACCTGTGACACAGAAAATCTCCCGCACCCGAAATCTTTTCGTCATTGTTGTCAGTCACGACCAAACTGAATTCATTGGGTTTCCTGCTCTGGAGACATGAAAGCTGGGCTGTGATTGGTTACTGGGGGTGACAAAATCCGATTTTCACTTAGACAGTGTTGAGATGTTTTCAGTCAACATAACGTTACATGGAGCAGATTGTCATATTGTATTCTATCCGCCGCCATGTGCCGGATGCGCGGCTCTGAGTCACCGAGTCTCAGGACGGCTATTATTATATAGAAGACATATGTCTGACTGCTGTCTGCATTACCATTCTGTAAATTCAGCATCAGCCAAAGTACAGAGCTGTTTCCTTAAAGGGGTCGTCCTCCTTGTATACAATGTTGCTGTAATGCAGAATAGTGTTACAATAACCCTCCATTGCCGAATCGTTGGCTCCATGACATACGGTTTAGGGCCACACTGGCCTCAGCAGGGGCGCGCTATACATTTAGTCACCATGATGGCGGTAATTGGGATCACACAAGGCTGGACAATCCCTTTAATTGCAAATAACCCAATACAATATAGATATTTATAGAGGACCTGTCTGGTTGATTTGGGACCCTAAACTAAATACAGGACCTCTGTACATGAAGAAAAAAAGTTAAAAATAGGCACATCGGACTCACATCAGAAGATGTGTGTCTTAAAGGGACAGTGTCTTAAAGGGCTCCTAAAATCAGGTTCCCTTAAAGACCTTATCCCATGTTTAATTTTTTCTATGGGCAGCAGATTGACCTACAGCTTTATCAATTATGGAACCCCCTGTTCTCTGGATTGATGCAGAATGTTGTCCAGGGAAGCCGCGATTCGATCGGCCCCGTCAGCCTGAGCGCCTCCTGCTGTTTTACAAAGGTAATATTTCATTATGAAAGGAAACTTACCATTATGGATCTACCTATTAAGTGCTAGGTGCATCTAATGAATGCTAGGATGGTCCTTTTTAGGGCTAATCCTTTACTACCCTCTATCTTTGCTAAACTTTAATCAGGGTAATATCCAAATTTTCTAAAGAGGCTACTGGGGCGTGAAGTATCCGGAGCTGAGGCTACACGGTGCGGCTACTCCATGCCCCAGTAGCCTCCTTGATCCTCCTACCCAGATATCTTCATGTTACAAGGAGCTGCGTGCACTTGTCCGTGAAGATGGAGTTCTGCGCATGCGCAGTAGCTCCAGCTTTGGAGCCGAGATCATGCAACCGTGGGCCTGTGTTCTGCGCATGCGTGTGTATCAGCTGCGTGCTGAAGATGTCTGAGTATGAGGATCAAGGAGGCTACTGGGGTTGGGAGTAGCTGCGTCGTGTAACCTCAGCTCAGGCTACTCCACGCCCCAGTAGCCTCTTTAGGAAATGTTCATGTTACCCGGATTAAAGATTAGAAACCATAGAGGGGAGTAAAGGATTAGCCCTAAAAAGGACTATCCTTACATATGTTAGATGCACCTTCCACCGGATCTACCTTAATTGGTAGGTTTCCTTTAAAGATGCCAGAAAACTTGTAAAAAAAAAAGTCCCCCCATCCATTAGATCAGTGATGGTGAACCTTCTGGAGCCCGAGTGCCCAAACTTCAACTAAAAGCCACCTATTTATTGCAAAGTGCCAGTAAAGCAATTTAAGCAGTAATTTATTTCTCCTTGTTCTTTGACACTTTTCAATCGTTCAGCCTCCTAAGGACATCAACACAGCTGAAAGGAGGAGGGCAACTTCACCTATCATTGTAGGAAGATTCTGCAGGCAGATTCTTTGAGTCCTGTCTGGTGAACTTCATTCTGGGGTGATGGCCTGGGTGCCCCCAGACAGGGCTCCGAGTGCCGCCTCTGGCACCAGTGCCATAGGTTCGCCACCACTGCACTAGATGGTACAAGCAGCTTAAGAGCCTCTATAGATTAGGACCAGTATTATAGATTACTAGATTCCCTGATTGATATAAACCCAAAATCCCCTTCCTTCATAAATTTCATCAAGTGTCATGGATCTGTGTAGATTATGCTGTCCTGTAGTCATTTGGGAGGGAACACTACACCTTATATCATATTAGACAAATATTTTACCCTAGAATTATTGTTTGTGGGGTTAGGGGTAAATGTGGTCACTGAAAGAGACATTATACACTAGGACAATGTTAAAATTATAAAACTGGGTCAATGTCAGACCCCTGACCTGTCCGCATGCAAAGTATAGCTTGGCTTTGGCTTTTTCGGAAGAGTAAATCTCTAGATTATTCCATTCTTGAATCCATTACGGAGGCACCGTGCGTGCCGTACACTCTCTATCCAGCTCCATAATCCGTGCTCCATAAAGTTTGGGTTCTCCATTGCACACTGCACCTGCCGTCCCTGAGCTCCGGTATTTGCGGATAACGAGAGGCCACAGGGGCTCATCTTCCTCTCCGATACAACCTCCGGATCCATCCGGCTGGGCTCTGTTCTTTTCCGTCGGGCGCTCTAGATGCTTCCCATCGCTCAAAAACAAACTGGAAGGTTAATTGATGTATGACTAAGCTGGCATGTGTCTACCCGCGTGCCCCTGGTAGGGAAATTAGATTTTAAGCTCCACTGGAACAGAGACTGATGTGAATGATAAAATATCCTCTGATTAGAACATTCCGTGATGCACCGACACTGTATCATTCCGCATGTAGACACCGATCATAGAGTATCTAACAGACCCCGCAGTTCATCAATGAGCTGTTGGTGATGACTTCCTAAGTATCATGCAGTATTTTTTTGTATCTGAACGGGTAGAAACGGGTAGATTGAGAGTGGCAGGGGTCCGACAACAGGCACCCCCACCGATGAGTTTGTGTTGTTTGGGTAAGCGAGACTTATACATTGGGGCACATTTACTTACCCACACTTACAACCTCCCCGATCCGGAATGTCCGACGAGGATGAAGTCTGGCGTAATTCAATACGAGCATACGCCCGATTTCCTTCTTGTGTCGTTTCCCCACTCAGGTCCGCCGGAGTTCACCTTCTTCTTCCCAGTGCATGTGAGTGCTGATCTTGTGACACAATTTTTAAATTTTAAATCCCGCGGTTTGTCCGAATCCGTCGGATCGTCCGACGGCCCGCCCTGCCCCCCCATTTGTGTTGCGTGAAAGCCGGTGCGATTGCGACACAATCCGATCGTGTGCGACGCGATCGTGATCCCCGAGAGCATTTAAAAAAATGTCTCGCTGGACATGTGCTTACCTGCACCCGGCCTGGCTTGGTAAACTTCAGTGCGCGCCGAAGGATTCAGTGCAGCAGCGACACCTAGTGGACATCGGTGCAACTACCTTAGTGAATCTCTGGAAGACCCGAATCCTCCACACAGAACGCGCCGCTGGATCGCGAATGGACCGGGTAAGTAAATCTGCCCCATTGATTCGACACATGGCCTGTCTGCAGCTCAGTCCCATTCAAATGAATGGAGCTTATGTGCAGCACCAAGCACATCCACTATACAATGCATGGCGCTGTGCTTGGTGCTACTCTTCAGTCTCTTCAATCAACATGAATGGCATAATCGCTTCAATGTGAACGGTGCAGTAAAGAAATATCAGTTCCATCCTTCATCGCCCTGTAATATCGTCCTACATATCCCATAATACTAAGCACCGGTGACACAGATACGAGGTGATATACATATTTATATGTATCTATATTTGTATCCGCAGCCTTTGTCTTGGGATCCCCTGCGGGGCCAACTATTGTTTGTCTGAGATTCTTTGAAAGATTTAATACTTAGCAATTGTCCAGAAACTACTCATCAATATTAATGGAGAATTAACAAAAGTAGATATTGGGTCAGAACAAAGGTATCCTGAGACCCAGGGATGACAGAGAGATGGCACACTGACCCTTAGCTCTAAGGTCAATAATACACCAGGACATGGACTCCGGGAAAAATTATGCATTAGTTCTTATTACAGAGACACTGGACCTGTATAACTGTTATAGGCAGGGTCGGATTATGGGGAGGGCTCCCAGGGTGTGTGCCCTGGGACCCCTTCCAATTTATTCCTAAGGGGGGCCCCACCTGGTTATAGGGATATTTGACATTTGGTTTGATTACACTCTGGTGCAATAACACACAATGCTAGACGCTTATAACAATGTTCATAATACATATGACATCATGGATACTATAACAATGGTTATACTGACAATGGTTTCCAGAGCAATCACATATTCACTTGTAATTCCCAGGATTAGAATATGCAAATACTTGACTTACAGGAAAAAGTAATGAGTAAGAATAATGGACTCCCTGAATAATGGCGCCCGATTACACGTACTCATACATTCACATACAGTTTTAGGTGATACATACATCCCACCAGTCCTAGGTGATACATACATCTCATCAGTCCTAGGTGATACATACATCCCGCCAGTCCTAGGTGATACATACATCTCACCAGTCCTAGGTGATACATACATCCCACCAGTCCTAGGTGATACATACATCCCACCAGTCCTAGGTGATACATACATCCCACCAGTCCTAGGTGATACATACATCCCGCCAGTCCTAGGTGATACATACATCCCACCAGTCCTAGGTGATACATACATCCCGCCAGTCCTAGGTGATACATACATCTCACCAGTCCTAGGTGATACATACATCCCGCCAGTCCTAGGTGATACATACATCCCACCAGTCCTAGGTGATACATACATCCCACCAGTCCTAGGTGATACATACATCTCATCAGTCCTAGGTGATACATACATCCCGCCAGTCCTAGGTGATACATACATCCCGCCAGTCCTAGGTGATACATACATCCCACCAGTCCTAGGTGATACATACATCCCGCCAGTCCTAGGTGATACATACATCCCACCAGTCCTAGGTGATACATACATCCCACCAGTCCTAGGTGATACATACATCCCACCAGTCCTAGGTGATACATACATCCCGCCAGTCCTAGGTGATACATACATCCCACCAGTCCTAGGTGATACATACATCCCACCAGTCCTAGGTGATACATACATCTCATCAGTCCTAGGTGATACATACATCCCATCAGTCCTAGGTGATACATACATCCCATCAGTCCTAGGTGATACATACATCCCACCAGTCCTAGGTGATACATACATCTCACCAGTCCTAGGTGATACATACATCCCGCCAGTCCTAGGTGATACATACATCCCACCAGTCCTAGGTGATACATACATCCCACCAGTCCTAGGTGATACATACATCCCACCAGTCCTAGGTGATACATACATTCCGCCAGTCCTAGGTGATACATACATCCCGCCAGTCCTAGGTGATACATACATCTCACCAGTCCTAGGTGATACATACATCCCGCCAGTCCTAGGTGATACATACATCCCACCAGTCCTAGGTGATACATACATCCCACCAGTCCTAGGTGATACAGGTTTCAGGAATACAAGTCCTGATACATCTGCTCCATCCTTATTCCCAAACAGCATAACACCCAGGCCCCAGGTAACTGATGTGAGTTGCAGTATATGGGGCACCAGTCAGATCCCATTGATTATTTATGGGATTTTTTGACTTTCCTTTCATCCCCTCTACGAGTCACGTATGTAGATGAGCGGCAGTGACATGTACGTCTGTGACACATCGATATCTCCAGCCTTTATGTGTGTGACATTAACGAGTCCTCCTAGAAGGATCCAGAAATAATAATTACACATTAGGGGGTGCAGCCTGGTCCGGGCTGATCCTGCTATAGACTGGATTGTACATTTACCTGCAGTCCTATGTAAAAGTCAAAATACATCCTCCAACCTGCAGGACAAAAAATTCTCAGGACCCCCATTTAATTTCAGAAACAAAAGGAAAATGACATATCTGAAACTTATCTCAACTTTACATTACATCGGGAACATGGCCGCCATCTTGAAAGCCGCCATATTGGATCAAGTGATCATGTGATATGTCACAGAAGACCAAAATTGTTTCAGATATCGATTGCCACCATCATATCTGTAATATCTGTTGTGGCTCAAATGTTATCAGCAGAGAGATTCTCCATAGCTCCTCGATTGGGTTGGATCCAGCGCCTACGGCACCATAGCTGTGCGTCACAGGGAACGTTCCAGGTTGTCGTTGCAACTTTCCGTGTTAATAACTTTTGAACCACAACAGATATGACAAACCTGATGGTGCTGATCGTGTTCTGAGACGATTTTGTTATACTGATATCATACATGACCACCTGCCCATCGGAAAAAGGTCACTTCCCATCCTCCTGGGAAGATCATCTACGGGAGGGGATTTGGATGTCTTGCAGTGACTTTCCTGTAATATCACTCCGTCTGACCTTGCATTTCTCCAAGTTTGCAAATTTCATCCAGTTCTACAGCTGCTACCAGCTGCGACAAATTCAGCTCTGCTACATTAAAGGTCATTTACCACCAGGATGAAGGATCGTACACCAAGCACACCCACATACTGGTGTGTGCCCCCTCTGGCAGGATATGCTCTTCTTTTAGCTTCTCATGTCCTGTTTTTTTTTTTTTTTTACAAAAATAAGGCGTTTAAATTTATGCAAATAAACCTGAGGGGCTCTAGGCCCCATTAACATCTATAGAGCTTGGAGGCCCTCAGGCTCATTTGCATAATTTTGAAAGCCTTTTTTCCTTAAAAACATGAGCATAGGAAGCTTAATAAAGAGCGGATCCAGTATTTCAGTAGGCTTGGTTTACAATCCTTCATCCTGGTGGTAGATGTCCTTTAACTGGGCAGAAAGATGTAGTCAGGGGTGGATTCAGACTGCCATGGGCCCTGTGCTGTATGAATATTACAGCCCCTACAAGTCTGGAATCACTTCCTACATATTGGGGCTCATTTACTAAGGGTCCCGCGGCCGTATTTTCGTCCGTTTTCCCGACTTTTCGGGGATCGCGCCAGGGGATTGTGTTGCACAAATCAGGGGGTGGCTGTCGGACGTTACGACTGATTCGGTGGGCAAGACAAGCACTTACATGCACCAGAAAGAAGAAGGTGAACTCCATGGACCTGAGCGAGGAAGTGACAGATGCAGGATATTAGGCACACGATCTTAGTGACTCCCCGCACAGCGCATTATACACGGACAATGCACTTACATGCACCGGGAAGAAGAAGGTGAACTCCAGGGACCTGAGCGGGGAAGTGACACATGCAGGATATCGGGCGCACGATCTTAGTGACTCCCCGCACAGCGCATTATACAGGGACAATGCACTTACATGCACCAGGAAGAAGAAGGTGAACTCTGGGGACCTGAGCGGGGAAGCGACACATGCAGGATATCGGACGCACGATCTTAGTGACTCCCCGCACAGCGCATTATACATGGACAATGCACTTACATGCACCAGGAAGAAGAAGGTGAACTCCGGGGACCTGAGCGGGGAAGCGACACATGCAGGATATCGGACGCATGATCTTAGTGACTCCCCGCACAGCGCATTATACACGGACAATGCACTTACAGGCACCAGGAAGAAGAAGGTGAACTCTGGGGACCTGAGCGGGGAAGCGACACATGCAGGATATCAGGCGCAGGATCTTAGTGACTCCCCGCACAGCGCATTATACACGGACAATGCACTTACATGCACCAGGAAGAAAAAGGTGAACTCCATGGACCTGAGCGAGGAAGTGACAGATGCAGGATATCAGGCGCAGGATCTTAGTGACTCCCCGCACATCGCATTATACACGGACAATGCACTTACATGCACCAGGAAGAAGAAGGTGAACTCCAGGGACCTGAGCGGGGAAGTGACACATGCAGGATATCGGGTGCACGATCTTAGTGACTCCCCGCACAGCACATTATACACGGACAATGCACTTACAGGCACCAGGAAGAAGAAGGTGAACTCCGGGGACCTGAGCGGGGAAGCGACACATGCAGGATATCGGACGCACGATCTTAGTGACTCCCCGCACAGCGCATTATACATGGACAATGCACTTACATGCACCAGGAAGAAGAAGGTGAACTCCGGGGACCTGAGCGGGGAAGCGACACATGCAGGATATCGGACGCATGATCTTAGTGACTCCCTGCACACCACATTATACAAGGACAATGCACTTACATGCACCAGGAAGAAAAAGGTGAACTCCGGGGACCTGAGCGGGGAAGCGACACATGCAGGATATCGGGCGCAGGATCTTAGTGACTCCCCGCACAGCGCATTATACACGGACAATGCACTTACATGCACCAGGAAGAAGAAGGTGAACTCCGGGGACCTGAGCGGGGAAGCAACACATGCAGGATATCGGACGCAGGATCTTAGTGACTCCCTGCACAGCGCATTATACAAGGACAATGCACTTACATGCACCAGGAATAAGAAGGTGAACTCCAGGGACCTGAGCGGGGAAGCGGCACATGCAGGATATCGTGCGCAGGATCTTAGTGACTCCCCGCACAGCGCATTATACACGGACAATGCACTTACATGCACCAGGAAGAAGAAGGTGAACTCCGGGGACCTGAGCGGGGAAGCGACACATGCAGGATATCGGGCGCAGGATCTTAGTGACTCCCCGCACAGCGCATTATACAAGGACAATGCACTTACATGCACCAGGAAGAAGAAGGTGAACTCCGGGGACCTGAGCGGGGAAGCGACACATGCAGGATATCGGGAGCACGATCTTAGTGACTCCCCGCACAGCGCATTATACACAGACAATGCACTTACATGCACCAGGAAGAAGAAGGTGAACTCCAGGGACCTGAGCGGGGAAGAGACACATGCAGGAAATCGGGCGCACGATCTTAGTGAATCGCTAGTTAATGTGCCTCATTGTGCTAGATTTAGCTTCTTGGGGAATGGTGGATGCATTCCTTCTGCTGCTTTCAGACTGCGGTTACAGAACCTTTGGAGGACCTTCAAAGGTCCTGCAATGGCTCTTGTGTACTGAGACCAGGAACAGATGTTTTCGAGAATTTCGTAGGGGAAGGTCCTTCTCACTATAAAATGAATTGGGTAGTTTGGGTGGCCATGGTTCTCCTAGAAGGTTTGGGCCCCGGGCTCCCGATATTATAGTCCACCACTGGATGTAGTACTTGAGGACTATGTTGCTGCTGTGTATATAACATGTAACTCATAGTAGATCCGTACATAAGCCCTGACTAGCGCCGTTACTCCCTGAGCCAGTCAGGCGCCATCTCATTAATATGCTGAGTGAAGGGCTCATCCTCCCAGCGCCTCCAGCAAGGTAACATCTCGCTGTATTTGTGGGGGCGAAGGATTCACCTACTGTAAATTGTGCCTGGCACACTGTGCCCGCATCCTCTCTCCCCTGATTTATGGCTCGCTCCGATATGATGACCTTTACAGCTTCCAACAACTTGAGATAATGTAGAACAAATAATGCGGAGACCCCCTCGGGGGCCGGAGTCAGCTGTCACCGTAGTGATGAGGCCTACAAAAGAGAAATGTCACAGGGGGAAGACAATCTAATTTACAGTTCACTCCGGCTGGATCTATCGATTTCCAGCCATGGTGCCCGCGCTCACGTGGTGCGAGGAGCCGTCCAAAGTGCTGAAATAGCTTCCCCCCTCCTGCCCGGCTCGCCCAGCATCTGGAGGGGGACGGAGCTGCGCACATTGCACCGCACCAGCCAAATTCCTAGGGTGCTCCGCAAATAAAAACTTTATTGACTGCCATTTGGATGTGGAGTTACACTCCGGCTCAGCGCAGAATTAAAGGACTGGAATTTGTAGCAGCAAATCAGCTCCTTCCCGGGGGACCGGTTAATCGCGTCAAACAGGGTTTTTCAATTACCAATGTTAATTTTCTTGATCATTAATTTTTACTCCCTATGATTCTTTTCGTCTTGAAGGATTTTAGTGCATTGAAAGGCTGTGAGGCAGGTGTGGGAACGCTCCCACCGTGCACCCGAAATGTGCCAGAGCCCCTAATGCAGGCACAAAGCTTCACCAGTGGTTTCCAATCCAAGGAATCTTAGAATTGTTCACAGACACGGACTACAGTCATGGCCAAAAGTTCTGAGAATGACACAAATCTTATATTGTCACATGATCTGTTGCCCTCTGGTTTGTCAGATGTTTTATCACATACAGAGATACAAGTGCAATCATATTATGGGGAACAGAAGCTTTTATTGTCAGTGAGAAGGAGTTACTGCAGCGAATCAGTATCTGCAGGACCTCTCCTTCTTCTTCAGGACCTCTGCAATTCTCCCCGGCAGCTCTCAATCACCTTCTGGAGCAAATCCTGACTGATCGCCGTCCATTCCTGCACAATCCCTGCCGCTTTGTGTCACAATTTGTTAGTTTTTGTTTGTCCTCCCGTCTCCTGATGATTGACCACAAGTTCTCAATGGGATTAAGATCTGGGGAGTCTCCGGGCCATGGACCCAAAATCTCTATGTTTTGTTCCCTGAGCCATTTAGTTCTCACCTTTGCTTTATGGCAGGTGCTCCATCATGCTGGAGGAGGCATTGCTCATCACCAAACTGCTCCTGGAGGGTTGGGAGAAGTTGCTCTTGGAGGACATTCTGGTCCCATTCTTTATTCATGGAGGTGTTTTTAGGCCGATTCCCTTGGCTGAGGAGCCGCCCCACACATGAATGGCTGCAGGAGGCTTTACAGGTGGCATGAGACAAGACTGGTGGCATTGCTCACCTTGTCTTCTCCCAACAAGATGTTTTCCAGATGTTCCAAACAATCGGAAAGGGGATTCATCAGAGAAATGCCTTTCCCCCAGTCCTCAGCAGTCCACTCCCCAAGCTGAAACACTTGTAAGAGACGCTCCTGACACTTGATGGTCCTTCTTGGGGTCCTGGAGCCTTTTTGGCAACAATGGAGCCTCTCTCCTTGAATCCCTTGATGATGCGATAGATTGGTGATTGAGGTGCAATCTTTCTAGCTGCGATACTCTTCCCTGTTAGGACAGTTTTGTGCAGTGCAATGATGACTGCACGTGTTTCTTTAGAGATAACCATGGTTACCAGAAGAGAAACAATGATGCCAAGCACCAGCCTCCTTGTAGAGTGTCCATTGGTGTAATTCTTAGTTAATCATGACAGATTGATCTCCTGCCCTGTCCCCATCAGC
This sequence comes from Engystomops pustulosus, assembly GCF_040894005.1. Classification (NCBI taxonomy): domain Eukaryota; kingdom Metazoa; phylum Chordata; class Amphibia; order Anura; family Leptodactylidae; genus Engystomops; species Engystomops pustulosus. Next base: position 12,101,628 of record NC_092419.1, on the reverse strand, counting down.
CCCCGCACCTGTGTTACTGGAGACATCACTGACACCATGGCAGCTGCTCCTTTTAAAGGGAACCTACCACCACGAATCTACCTATTAAGGTAGATCGGGTGGTAGGTGGATGTAAGGGACGTGAGGAGAGCTCTTTTTAGAGCTAATCCTCACGTCCCCGCTAACTTTTGGGAAACTTTATTGACCTAATATGTAAATTTCGTTATGCGGCTACTGGGGCGTGGAGTAGCCGGCACGAGGCTACACAGCGCGGCTACTCCACGCCCCAGTAGCCACATTACTCCTCCTACCCTGTTGCGTGCGGCGCGCAGCTCCTCGTAGCTGCGCGCCCTCATCCGTCATGATGGCGTTCTGCGCATGCGCAGAACGCCGGCTGAGCAGTCCCAGCTCCGAGGCCGGAGCTACTGCGCATGCGCAGTAGCCGGCTTGTCGGACGAGGGCGCGCAGCTACGAGGAGCTGCGCGCCGCCCACAACAGGGTAGGAGGAGTAATGTGGCTACTGGAACGTGGAGTAGCCGCGCTGTGTAGCCTCGTGCCGGCTACTCCACGCCCCAGTAGCCGCATAATGAAATTTACATATTAGGTCAATAAAGTTTCCCAAAAGTTAGCGGGGACGTGAGGATTAGCTCTAAAAAGAGCTCTCCTCACGTCCCTTACATCCACCTACCACCCGATCTACCTTTATAGGTAGATTCATGGTGGTAGGTTCCCTTTAAGGCGCCAGCAATGAAGGTGAAATGTGTTTTGGGGGAAAAAGTTCATTTCCGAGGTAAATATTGACTTTGCAATGAATTGCTGTTAAGCTGATCACTCTTTATAACATTCTGTAGTATATGCAAATTACCATTATAAAACCTGATGCAGGAGACTTTGTAACAATTAACATATGTTACATAATGTATAATGTAATGTATCATTCTCAAAACTTATGGCCATGACTGTATGGCTTAATACACATTACTGCTATACCACATACCTATATATAGTGACGCTATACCATACACATACTGGGGCACATTTACTTACTCGGTACTGCGCGATCCCCGATCCGGAATGTCCGCCGGAATGCCCATCGGTCGCAATTCACGAAGATTGTACGTCCGATATCCTGCATGTGTCGCTTCCCCGCTCAGGTCCCCGGAGTTCACCTTCTTCTTCCTGGTGCATGTAAGTGCATTGGATGCGACACAAATTTTAATGTTCAATCCCACGCTCAGTCCGAATCCCTCAGATCGTCCGACGGCCGCCCCCTGATTTGTGTCGCATGAAAGTCGGCACAGCTCTGCTAAAATCTGTTCGCGTGCGACACAATCGTCTTTCAAATACCTGTCGGAAAAACCCGACTGGAAATAAGCCCCACTGCATATAGAAGCACTGTACTGCAAACCTATTATTAACCACAGACATGCATGAGAACGTTGCACACATGTAAAAAAAAAAAACAATACAAACATATACACACATAATACACACAATAAACATATATACACACACAAAATGCACAGAAATACATACATACTATACACACAAGCACACACATAATGCCTACATATACACACACATATACATTCACACAATATATATATATATACACATAATACAGACAATACACACATATATACACAATGCACACATGTTCATACACACTGTCAAAGTTCAGGATCAGTGGACCCCCTGGACCACCGCCACAAAGCGTGATGGTCTTGCTGAGGTGTGGTGCCACCAGGTCATTCCACAGGAGCGACCAGCCCACGGTGGCAGCCAAGGTCGTGGTACAGAATTGGTGTTCAGGAGCAGAGTGGTAGTCAGGGCAGGCGGCAGAGGTACAAGGTCAAAGTCCAAATCCGGGGTCAGCAACAGGAGATCAATGCGGAGGGAAACGGGAACACAGGAACACGGAACACCGGAGCCGGAACATGAACCACAAAGGCACCAAAAAACACTAATGCAGATGATCCTAACTATTTATCTTAAAGGAAATCTACCACCAGGATGATGGATTGTACACCAAACACACATACTGGTGTGTGCCCGCTCTGCCAGGAGATCTTCTTTTAGCTTCTTATGCCCTTGTTTTAAAGAAAAAAAATAATTACTTTATAAATTATGCAAATGAGTCTGAAGCCCCTCAGTCTCATTTGAATAATTTTAAAAGCCTTAAAAAAAATAATTTTAAAAGCCTTTAGAAGCTAAGAAGAACTGATCCTGCCAGACGGGGCGCACACCAGTATGTCAGTGTGCTGGGTTTACAATCCTTTACAAATTTAGGACCACAGCAACTCAGCTCTATAAGGTAAGGTGGATGCCTATATAATGGCAGCTTAGATACAGCAGCTCAGCTCTATGTAAAGCGGATGCCTGAATTATGGCCCCTTAGGCTCATTTGAATAATTTTAAAAGCCTTCAAAAAAAACCAATGACATTAGAAGCTAAGAAGAACAGATCCTGCCAGACGGGGCGCACACCTGTATGTCAGTGTGCTGGGTTTACAATCCTTCATCCTGGTGGTAAATTTCCTTTTAATAGATTTACTCCATTCAGCCACATAGAATCATCGCAATGGGGCACATTTACTTACCCGATCCAGTCGCGATCCAGCGGTGCGTTCTCCTTCGAGGATTCGGGTCTGCCGGGATTCACTAAGATCGTGTGCCCGATATGCAGCAGGTGTCGCTGTTGCGCCAAGGTCCGCCGGAGTTCACCTGCTTCTTCCTGGTGCATGTAAGTGCTGATCTTGCGACACATATAATTTTTTAAATTCTGCGGTTTTTCCCAATCCGTCGGGTTTTCCGATGGCCACGCCCCCCTGATTTCGCGTGAAAGCCGGCGCCGATGCTACACAATCCGATCACGTACGCCAAAATCCCAAGGTAATTCAGGGCAAATCGGAAATCGACGGGAAACCCGACGAAAGTGCGCGATTAGTAAATGAGCCCCAATAGATCCAAATCCAACCTATTATCCTACAGAATAAGCCCCACGTAACACGTTCAGGCAGCTCCTGATATGGGCCATATATTTGTTGTTGCCCCTCTATGTATGTCCGGCTCTGCAATGCGATGCTCCTTCCTGCTGACGGGTTCTCTTTTATGTTATCTGTAAATGCTTCTTATTAGGGATTTGGGAGGTGAAATATTCGGAGGAGATACAATTGCGCGCGGTACCGTAGGCTAAACATTACTTTTGATGTCAGGAAGCAAAGCGCGGGATTGTCTCTGTGATTACAGCTGTCACCAGATCTCCCTTCTATTTGTCATCTCTCACTGCTCAGTGTCACAGCAGACGGGATGCTATCATGTCGCTGTAATTTCCCGAGTTCAAAGCGCTCCGGAATTTTTTTTTTTTTTTTTTTACAGTACGCTGCGCGGCAAATACTGCGCACTGAAGTGGTTAATGGCTTAAAACCCTGTTGTCGTGGAAACGGTTTTGTTCTGGCTATACAGTACCGTATAGCATTCACTGGCCGTATAGATACACGGCGGGTATATGGACCGCACTAATCAACTCTGAAATATAACCAAAAATAGAGATTTTTCCTAAAAGAGAACATATTCATAATGATTGATTATAATAATAATAATAATAATAATAATAATAATAATAATAATTGATTAACTGGGAATTATTCTTTTTTTTTTTATAATTTTTTTCTATTACCTATATTTGCTTCACCAATGTGCTGTCCTAAGCCCTTTTTTTGCTAGGAATGGCACGGAACCACCCATGAGGCAAGTTGAGACAACCGCCTCAGGCGGCACCCCCTGCTGGATGAGGGAGGGGGGGCAAACATCTTATGTGCTGCTAATGAAGGTAACTATGACATGTCACTTACAGACTGTGCTGGTCGCGCTATGTCCTGGCTGCCAGGGCCTGGAGAGCTCAGCGTGGGGAAGATGATCGGTGGTATGATATGTGCGGCCAGGCTATTCCCAGTGCCGTACATTAGCATGATCCCTCTGTAAATGGTGGAGTGCCTCTGCGCATGCGCCAAAACCTGAGCCAATAAAAATGTAAGAAGACAAGGGGCATCAAAGGATAAGTAGTTTTTATCTTTTGTTGGTGCCAATCAGACCCATAGCTTAAAGGGAACTTGTCAGCAGGTTTTGACCCACTAAACTCCCAGCCCCCTCAGGTAGGGGATGAAATGTCCTTTCTAGAATTCCCTCTTTTATGTGAAATCTCACCCGTTTACCGATAAAAAATCTCCTCCAAAGTCAGGCAAAAATGACTCTTCTCATCACATTTTCACATGAGATGAGTCAAATTTAGTGGTTGGTGGAGTAGCGTCACTACAGAAGCCGGTATCGTCTGTTCTATAGCACCTAGAGACATGTTTTCTTTTATCATTCATGGCTTTTATTAAAACAGAATGAATAAAGTACAGGAGCTTGTGCAAGGATTCAATAAACCTGAGCCAATTACAAAATTATGCATAAAATAAAGCAAAATGAATCAATAAGTAAAAGCATTGGAGGTCTCAGTACAAATAGGAGAAATATAAAACCTTCATAACATCTCAAATGAGTCACAGCAGAGTCATGTGATCTCTATCTGTCCATGAGCAATCGCCCTGCCAGGACATTGGTCATTTAGTCAGTCATTTTTCACCTAAGTGACTTAGGGGGGAGCTCAAGGTATAAGAACATCATCGAGATCGGAAGTATCGGAAGGTGGAATAGGGGGAAAAAGAGAGAAAATTGAGAAAAAGGAATAAGGAAAAAGAGAAAGAGGGATATTCCCAGAATGCATTGCAAGCCGTACAATTGAAGGAGCTTAATGGAATGTAGAGAACCTTGGGGACCACTGAAAACCTATCCAAGCTTCCCAGATTTGATGATAACGTTCAGGTGAAGCCTCCTAGAATCGTGTTTTTGTTTCATATTAAAATCTCAACTTTTATGTCCCATAACACCTTGCAGTTTGCGAGCTGCAGAATTGGACAGGCAGGCAGGTAAAAAACAGTCGGGAATTGCTTTTCCAACGTTGTATTTATCTGCCTGTATCTCCGGTTCTGTAGCCTCTAAAACCACAAGCCTGATGGAATTTGAAAGAAGAAACTCTTATCTTTAACATGACACCTAAATATGTGCTATGGAACAGAAGATAGGGACATATCAATAGACCCTCATGTGAAAATGAGTCATATTTGTCCTGACTTTGAGGAAAACAGGTGAGATTTCACATAAAAGTGGGAAATCTAGAAAGAACATTTCCTACTCTACCTGAGGGGACCAGTAGCTTAATGGGTTCAAACCTGGTGACAGGTTCTCTTTAATATGATTCCAAAGCATAAAATATAATGGGGCCCCCAAATTATCCTTCATCATTCAGAGTGTTGGTCTGATGTAGACAACCTATAGGGACCACATGTCCCTGGCCCCCAGGTAAGTTCCTGTAATGTTGTAACTTACCGAAAACCTTACCTCTTAGGTACACAAATAATTCATAGTACAGGGCTCCTCATATGGAGTAGAAGAACCTTTGGAGCCCATCTTAGATCCAAATCCAAGGTTGGACTGCAAGCACTTCATATTCTACAGCTCGGTTAAGCCCTTGGTCATATTTAGGCAAAACTGCTCTGTCTCTAGAATTGCTCCTCATTCTCATTTACGCAACATGGCTCCTTTATCAAAAAGCAGTTGTCAGGCAAGAACGGGGTCTCGCTGGGAGTCTCTTTGTGAAGAGTCTGGAAGGAGCAGTCTGTGGACCCCCTGGACCACCGCGGGAGTTGATGGTACTAGCCAACACCCGGGACCGGAGTCTAAGTGGCACCTGGTCTTCACCAGAAGGGGTGCCACCAGGTCGTCCCACGGGTGGGACTAGGACTGCAGTGGCAGCCAAGGTAGTGATGCAGGACACAGTCCAAGTCTTGGATGACAGTGGGAGAACAGTTTGGGAGGATACGCTGGAACTCACGGTACAGGCAGGCAGGAATGGACTGGAACAGCTTTGGGAAGCTTGGTTAGGAAACCATGGAAGCCGCTTGAGAAGACATGCCAGCTGACAGGAACACGGAGGAACACTGGAAACACAGTGAACACTGGAGGGCTTTCACTTTGCAGAAAATGATGCTGAAGATCCGGCGAGGCAGGAAGGGAGGTGCCGGATTATAAGCGGAGCCAGATTAACCAGCGGCAATCACAAGGATGCTTAAATCATGACAGTGGGAACGCGTGTGCGGTCTAGTTGGATCCGGAGCAGGAGCGTGGAGTGGCGAGTATAGGCCTGGGGATACTGAGACATGGATCACGTGGGGGAACCCGTGACAGCAGTGCAGATAATGACATCATCACAAAGTTGACAACATCATCAGGTTGACCCAAAGCTCAACTTCCGCCCTTCTCTAACCTCATCCTGCCAATGACTGGGGTCTAACCAAAGAGGTCCCCTCAAGCAACTTGTAATGACCACCAGTTCAAATGGGTCCTCGGATCCTTTGGGCTCTGGAAGTCCTCAGGGTAGCTTTTCTTCAAAGGTTATACATTTATAGAACGTGTCTAAGAATGGACAAAAGCAGGAGGGATTTCTAAATACTGAGGGGGCCTTGCTGATTTCATCTGGTGAACCACCGAGGTTGATGGTTGTGTTGACTTGATGTTCTTACAATGGTGGGGAGCACCACCAGAGATCTAACGCTTCCATGGCTGGAGATACAACTGGTAGCCAAGGCTTTGTTTGTTGTTTTACACCATTGTCTTCATTTATTTTTAGCCCTTAGAACACCCCTTTAAGGAGATTGTCATAACATGAACGTGGAAGGTGACCTTCATGTTGGATTCTTGATCGGTTGTCATCTACAAAGTTCTCCAGATACGTAACCATGCAAGATTTATGGATGTCAGGACTGCTACCAGCACATTGTAATAATAAATAATAGATCCATGTGGAACCTGCCCGTTATTGCCCATTTTACTCCTCTTTAAAATGAGTTACAGCCACTCTAATTTTCTCCAGACGTTTTATGTGTCCCGTCGTCTCTTGGTCTGACCTCCATCTACAATGCGTATTACATCTGACATCTCTCTCCCTCTCTGTATAGATAAGTTACAGCCATTCCCATCCATCTCTCCATGTTTTGCCTCCTCCGTTGTCTCCACACCTGACCTTGATTTCATCGGATCTGTCAGGCGCCCCATGCGGATCTGATCTCCATCTCCATCTTCTTGTATCTCCGCTTCCATTCGCCCTCTCATCTCTGTATCCGATCTGTCATGTTCACTCACCACACACCATCTCCGTCTTCATTTGCCTCGGATTGTTTCTGCTTTCGGCTGTCACAATATTTGTGATATATATGACTTTTATCTCGTTCTCTTTCTCTTGTGGCGTAAAAATTCCTTCTCTTCTCCTACCTGATATTTTGCACTTGCATGGGTGGCCTGATGGGAGATCCAACAATAGGATGTTTGACGTGAAGGTGACTACAAAGTGGTTGGAGCTGTGACATCCTGGGGCACATTTACTTACCCATCCCGTCACGATCCCCAAGGTGCGTTGTCCGACGAGGATTCGGGTCTACCGCGATTCACTAAGATCGTGCCCCCTGATATCTTGCATGTGTCTCTTCCCCCGCTGAGGTCCGCTGGAGTTCACCATCTTCTTCCCGGTGCATGTGAGTGCTGATCGTGCGACACAATTTGGTTTTTAAATTCCGCGGTTTGTCCGAATCAGTCGGGTTGTCCGACATCCACGCCTCTCGATTTCTGTCGCATGAATCCGATTGCGTGCAGCAAAAACCTGGGCAATTCAGGGCAAAAAAAACGGAAAAAAATGCAAAACCTGGCGGAAATGCGTAATTCGGACCCTTAGTAAATGAGCCCCACTGTGTTACTTACACTAATTGAAGAATCAAAGAACCAGAGGTTTAGCTGATGGACTCGGTCCCTAAAAGGATAATGAGCCAATGGTTCAGCAGAGGAAGACTGCATTAAGAAGTGACGATGCAGCCACTAACATGTCCCTGGGGCGTATTTCTTGTGGGTTTAACTCACCATATTCCATTAGGATTTCGCAAACCCTACATTCTCAATCCCACTGAAGTCTCCATGCTCTTGATTGCCTATTTAAGGAGGCCCTGGGACTGGAGAGGGTTCAACGTAGAGCCACAAAAATGATAAGGGGTATGGTGGGTCTTAGTTATAGGGAAAGATTAAAACAATTAGATTTATTTAGTCTGGAAAAGAGACGACTACGAGGGGACATGATTCATTTATATAAATATATGAATGGTTCATACAGAAAATATGGTGGTAAGTTGTTCCAGATCAAATCAAATCAAAAGACGAGGGAGCACTGTCTCCGTCTGGAGGAAACAAGGTTTAATCACCAGAGGCTACAGGGCTTCTTTACTATGAGAACTGTCAATCTGTGGAATAGCGGAGCTCAGGCGCTGGTCACAGCAGGGACAGCAGAGAGCTCAGGCGCTGGTCACAGCAGGGACAGCAGAGAGCTCAGGCGCTGGTCACAGCAGGGACAGCAGAGAGCTCAGGCGCTGGTCACAGCAGGGACAGCAGAGAGCTCAGGCGCTGGTCACAGCAGGGACAGCAGAGAGCTCAGGCGCTGGACACAGCAGGGACAGCAGAGAGCTCAGGCGCTGGTCACAGCAGGGACGGCAGAGAGCTCAGGCGCTGGTCACAGCAGGGACAGCAGAGAGCTCAGGCGCTGGGCAGAGCAGGGACAGCAGAGAGCTCAGGCGCTGGTCACAGCAGGGACAGCAGAGAGCTCAGGCGCTGGTCACAGCAGGGACGGCAGAGAGCTCAGGCGCTGGTCACAGCAGGGACAGCAGAGAGCTCAGGCGCTGGGCAGAGCAGGGACAGCAGAGAGCTCAGGCGCTGGTCACAGCAGGGACAGCAGAGAGCTCAGGCGCTGGGCAGAGCAGGGACAGCAGAGAGCTCAGGCGCTGGTCACAGCAGGGACAGCAGAGAGCTCAGGCGCTGGTCACAGCAGGGACAGCAGAGAGCTCAGGTGCTGGTCACAGCAGGGACAGCAGAGAGCTCAGGCGCAGGTCACAGCAGGGACAGCAGAGAGCTCAGGCGCTGGTCACAGCAGGGACAGCAGAGAGCTCAGGCGCTGGGCACAGCAGGGACAGCAGAGAGCTCAGGCGCTGGACACAGCAGGGACAGCAGAGAGCTCAGGCGCTGGTCACAGCAGGGACGGCAGAGAGCTCAGGCGCTGGTCACAGCAGGGACAGCAGAGAGCTCAGGCGCTGGGCACAGCAGGGACAGCAGAGAGCTCAGGGGCTGGTCACAGCAGGGACAGCAGAGAGCTCAGGTGCTGGTCACAGCAGGGACAGCAGAGAGCTCAGGCGCAGGTCACAGCAGGGACAGCAGAGAGCTCAGGCGCTGGTCACAGCAGGGACAGCAGAGAGCTCAGGCGCTGATTACAGCAGGGACAGCAGAGAGCTGAGGCACTGGTCACAGCAGGGACAGCAGAGAGCTTCAAGAAGGGTCTAGATGCCTTTTTACACCTAAATAACATTGATGGTTCTGTTATATAGAATTGTTTCCCATTAATCCCTTCCTCATCCAATCCCTTCCCTTCCTTGGTTGAACTTGATGGACAAGTGTCTTTTTTCAACCGTATAAACTATGATACTATTTAGCTATTGTTATTGATGATATTGTATGGTGGACCCCAGGCAGTTTGAGTATGTCCATTGCCCGTCCACTCTTTTTTATCTTAATTTTTTCTTAATCCCTTTATTTTTAGGGGAACCAGTGGTTGTTTATATATCCACATATTACAACTTTCCGAAAATAAATTGATTTACTTGGGAAAAAGCCTTCCCAGTTTTAGTATCTTTACTGTTTGTAAAATAGAGATATGTAACATCTGAGTGTTAAGGTTTCTCTGCCTGTAATATCTGACTATCTGTTGCTGACTATGATTTTGTACTTAGTTTACATACTAGTCTGACCACTGCCTTATTTCACTCCTTAATGTCGTAATTTCCACCATACCCTTCTGTCTCCTGTTGATTTTGTTCTGGGCTGCAGACGGTTATGCTAGACTGTGATGGACAAATGCCTTCTTAATTTGTATTCGTCCCCTCCAAACATGGTTTTTTCTGGTTGTCAGGGGACCGGTCCAATGACTCTCCGAACCAGGACTCTGATATCTCATTAGAGGATTCTCTACCCTTCCTAGAGCTTTGTAAAAGTCTTCATTGGAGCTCACTAGAGTTTTCTGGACTTCGCTATTGTTAATATTCTGACCCTTGCTCATCTCCTGACAAGTGTTTGTCTCTTGATTCTGTACTGCATTGTCTTCTTGGTTTTGACAAATATTTGTCTCTGTGTTTTCACTTTGACACAGAAAGAGAACTATAAGTTACAGCCATTCCCATCCATCTCTCCATGTTTTGCCTCCTCCGTTGTCTCCACACCTGACCTTGATTTCATTGTATCTGTCAGGCGCCCCATGCCGATTTGATCTCCATCACCATCTTCTTGTATCTCCGCTTCCATTCCATTCACCCTCGGTCAGTTGTCACCAACCATCTAGGGTAGGATCAGGAAGTAGGTAGGGACAGCTGGGTGGGTCTAGTTTTAGGTTCCCTGTTTGTGTCTGTTCATTCCTTTTTCAGCTGTCCGTTATAATAAATCCAATGACAGGTTCCCATAGCGCTTTACTAAGAATTACCCACACTGTTTTTAGGTAAAAGTCCATACTTCTTATCCCCAAAAAATAAACTCTAAGCAACTGGGGCGCTGGGCAGGGGGGACTTTTTTGACCAGGACATATTGGTATTGAAAATTAGAGACTGTTTCAGAAAATTTCGTAAAGTTGATGAAAGAGTAAGACTCATCGTTCTGTCTGACCCCATAGAGGCCATGGTTGGTGCTGACCTTGGCATCTGAAGGGTAATCACCTTGGAAGAGGTTATTTTCTTTCCCAACCATTACAGTAACTATACTTCACTGCTGCCGACTTTATCAGATCTCCCATGTTTAGCAATGAGGATTGACTGACTACGTAGCATTAGGGCCTTAAATATTTGGTAGATGCCGCTAAAGATAACTTCGGTGACATTAAAAAAGAAACGACACACAGTGCCAATCTAATACACAGGCATCATTTGGTATTGCAACTTGACTCTATTGAAATTAATCCAAGCCGCAATACATGACGTAACCTCCAGACAATGGTGGCGCTGTTCCGGAACACATCTGACAAATACTCCCAGTTTCTTCCTTGACTCCTCTGTCTTCTCCTTCCAGTCCACTCTCTCCCTTCCCCCATATCCACCCCCCTCCCCTCTCCATCTTACTCTCTCATTATCTTTGGATCCTTTTCATTATCTTTTTATGAAGACGTTATTCTCTTATTCATCTGATTGCCTTTTCTTTAACTCACTGCACTATTACTTATTTATCCACCTGCAAACTATTTTAACATAATGCGTTTTTGGTACATTTGTGATTGTCTTTCACTTCCCGCCGTCGCTATTATAAATTCATCACACTCCGATCGGCTGCTCGATGTTGCAAATGGTTTCAATAAAGTGTGACACCGCTTCTAGATGGAGAGGAATAAAGACTGACTTATTCATGAAGAAGACACATTCTACACTCCGAAGACTATTTCTCTTAATAACAAGGTGCAACGTGTGAGAATGGGAACCAATCACAGTCCAGGGACTATTTTGGAGCGGGAGAAAATGCTTTGAGCAACCAATCAGGACAGTGTTTTCTTTTGCCTAATTTCTCAAATATGAGAGCTGGAATGTGGAGGAATCCGGTAGACCGCACTTTTAATAATTGACTAGGGTCCTAGAAGTGATATAGGGTTAAGTCCTGTAGTGTTCGAGGTGGCTTCACAATTCATGGATGGTAAATGACTAATTTGGACCTACCCTGTGACAAATTGCACTTACAGTGGAAAGCCACTTGGCCGTCTAAGAACAATCACACATTTTTGGGGGGTTCTCCATGCAGTGTCTCACACCCATGCTGACATTAGGTGTAACAATAGACAAGGTGGCAGGTCCTTTTATGACTGCGCCCTTGATCCTGCCTCCCCCCCCCCAACTTCCTGCAGGAGGTGCTGCCTGAGGCAAGAAGCTCAACTTGCCTCATGGCTGGTCCACCCATAGAACTTTCATCGCTTGACTGAAAACTGAGACTTAGTGCTGGTATTAGGTTCTTCAAGACCTCATTCTTCCTATAGAACCAAGAGACAAATGCTTGTCAGAAGTCAAGCCAGGGTCAGGAGATTTACAAAACAGAAGTCCAGAAAACCCTAGTGAGCTTTAAAGAAAACTTTTAGAAAGCACTAGGAAGGGCAGAGAATCCTCTAATGAGATATCGGAGTCCTGGTTCAGAGTCAGGCATTGGACTGGTCCACTGACAACCAGAAAAAAACAGATTAGGAGGGGAGAAATAAAACGGTCTCGTGAAGGCTGGTTCCGGGCCCTCTATCTTGGTCACTGTCCAGAATGTCCGGGCAAGTTCTGTTAATGACTTCATGGTCTATTTCTTTTTCTATCAAGATGGTACAGTCCGAGAAGTCTTCTCCAAGTTGTCTTTGTTGTGTAACTCTACCATCGAAACCAAGAGTTTGGTGATTCCACTTTGCCCTTCACTTCACTGGTGGATGTACTCTCGTGACCTAGACTAGGACAGACAAGGACTGCAGCTCAGGCGGAACCTTAAGAGTTTCTCTATGGCCTTAATCTTAGGTTCTAAGGTAGCTCCAATTGCTCTTCTACTAGAGGGAGAGTTCTCCTAGATATCTATGAAGGAATATGGAGGCAATGGTCTGAACATGGAGACGCTAAGGTCAAAGCTTGTTGGTACCTTAAGATTAACCACCACCTGCTCATCAACACCCTTCATGTAGCATTTCTTGACCTGGGTTGTATCTACAAATTCTCAAATTAACACAATAGGACCACCAAAAAGAAGGTAGTTGAGGTGCACCACATTGCCCTCCCTATGGGTTGGAGGCCCATTTTCAACCAACTTGCAGACCACATTTTTCAGACATGTATCCTATAGGTAGCTAATAGATGTGAACTCCAGGTTGGAGAAGACAATCCTTGATGTAGATCATACAGTACGTTAACTGAACTGGCCGAGGGTTTCGGAAACTTGTCTCCTCATTCCGATCTGTTTCCCCTTACACAAATTTCACTATTAAGAAGATCCAATTATTATCCAACGAAACGAGTCTTCCCATTTTAGATATGTACCGTGCGACTCTCCCCTTTAATTAAGGCTCCATTGACCATGTCTGAGAGTAATTAGGACAGCGCTAGAAGATGATTAAACACAACATGGGCTTTACTCGTCTCCCAGACTGCGCCGATCCCTCGAAATGTTACTGTTTGCTTACATGCAGCAAGGCAATGTTCTTTTCTGTAATAGAGGAGCCTCGGCCAGATTGATGGCGTTTATTTGCCAATAAACAGATAATTGGAGGACCTTCCCTGTAATAGACACGTTTCTTAATTAAATCGGGTGCGTGCTTCTACAAAAAAGTGGTGTTCGTTGTGAAAAAAGCATCTTTAACTTTACTTGACCCTGCTGTTGCTAACAGGATGATAATAGTATCAGTAGATCAGGTTGATTAACAGGCAGCGTCGGACTGGCCCATCAGAGAATCGGAGGATCCTCCGGTGGGCCCAAGCTGTAACCTAAACCCCCGAGTTATAGCAGAAGACTACCCAAGTTGGAAACTATTAGGATCTATTTCTCAGGGTATCGAAGACTAGAATAATTAAATTTGGTGGGCCTTAGGAACCCCAGTCTGATGCTTTCTACAGGCGAGGTCAGGTTTTGCAGCTCAACTCTGTTGAAGTTATTCCAGACTAATTTGCATGCTTTTTTGACTTTGTGCACGGACCGGACCATACCTTTTCCTCACACTGCTGTTTAGTGCTCTGCATCACAGCCCTTTACCTCTGCTCTGAGTAAAAGCTGCTCTTGAATCAATAGCACAGCTTTCACTCAGGGGCGCACCAGCCTTGAGGAAAGTTGAGCCTCTAGCCTCAGGCAGCATCACCTTCCGCTAGAAAGGGTGCAGACACCTGCTACAAAGAAGGACCTGACTCTTAACAGTCCTACATGTATAAAGGTCATAACTCTTCAGGGCCAATACCCAACCTGTCAAAACTGCTGACGTATCCCTTTAAATCATGTGACTTAGTAAAAGCTCAGTTGGTCATCGACCACGACTCAATGTGAAATCATCACGTCTAACGTTTTTATACATTAAAATTCTCCGTATAGTTTTACCTACGACTCAAATGCTACAGCCTGGATATAGTTAAAGGAGATGTTATCCCTTCCGCAAGTGTAATATGTCATTGAGGATGCCTTTAATTCTTGACAGACACTCAGTCATTATCACTGATCTGACAGAGTCACGCAGTGTTTATCCCTTTGGAAATACGCTGGTTGTACGGCGCCCGTTGTGTCTGCCAGACCGGGATCCAGGCCGCGCTCCACACATTGCACGAGTTATTTATAGTGGTGTGAACACTCACTAAATCTCACAGCTTCACACTTCCGACGGAAAAACTTCCCAACTCTTCTGTTCAACTGACTTCAGAGTCACCGGCACCGGTGCCACGCCGGCTACTTAACCCAAGCAACACACGTCGTGTCTGAGGGGGGGCAAATGTTTGATGTTCGGAAATAGAAGCAGGAAAAAAAATTTGCATCCTCGGGGGAGGGGGGGCGGCATATGCTACGGAGTGGAGATCTGTGTCACCACGGAGGGGGAGGAAGAAGAACATATGTGTAATACACTGCCATAGATAGAGTCTGGCATCATTACATCTTAAAGGGATTTTCAGGACTTGAGATTGCCCATCAATAGTTTATTGGTGGAGGGGGGTCAAACACCGACCCTAAAATGTTCAGCAATAAGTATTGGATACATGTCCCTGTAGTGCCCGAGGGTCATCATTATAGCCAGAGGCGTAACTAACAGAGACAGGGCCCCATAGCACACTTCTGAATGGGGCCCCCCTCCACCCTCAAAAAATATACATATCTGTATACTCAGACATGTGAGTTATAATCACACACATATACACTCATATATACACACAATTATATACATACTGCATATACACACCATATACACAGACACAACATAAACATACATTATATACACACACCATATATTCATACTTACAGCATGTGCACACGACCTTATGCAAACATGCAGCATATACACAGATACAGCATAAACATACATACAGTATACACACACTCTATATACATACATACAGCATATAGACAGAAACAGCATAAACATACATACATACAGTATACACACACTATATATACACATACATGCAGCATATACACAGATACAGCATAAACATACATTATATACACACCATATATTCATACATACAGCATATACATACTACATACACTAACTTATGCACCCATGCAGCATATACACAGATACAGCATAAACATACATACAATATACACACACTCTATATACATACATACAGCATATAGACAGAAACAGCATAAACATACATACATACAGTATACACACACTATATATACACATACATACAGCATATACACAGAAACAGCATAAACATACATACAGTATACACACACTATATATACACATACATACAGCATATACACAGAAACAGCATAAACATACATACATACAGTATACACACACTATATATACACATACATACAGCATATACACAGAAACAGCATAAACATACATACATACAGTATACACACACTATATATACACATACATACAGCATATACACAGATACAACATAAACATACATTACATACACACCATATATTACTACATACACTACCTTATGCACCCATGCAGCGTATACACAGATACAGCATAAACATACATACAATATACACACACTAAATATACATACATACAGTATACACACATACATACACCATCCATGCAGCATATACACACCATATACACATATACAGTATATACACCAGGATACGTTGAAGAATGCTGGGGGTATTACTTCTAGGACCTTCAGCATCGAGAGAATGAGGGACCCTTAGGCATGACCCCCATTGATAAGTAACTTATCCCCTATTCATTCCATTCAATGTCATGCCATGGGCCCTGGGCTGTATGGATATTATGGCCCCTACAAGTCTGTAATCTCTTCCTGCATCTGGTACCAGGATCAGCTTCTTGGAGATTGGAGGACGCGTCTCTTTCAATCTGCGGTTTCAGGACCATTGGAGGACCTAAAAAGGTCCTGAAGTAGCTCTTGTGTTCATGTGTATTGAGAGCAGGAACGGATGTATGAGGATTTAATGGGTGAAGGTCCTTCTCAGTATAAAATTTTAATGGGTGATTTGGGTGGCCATGGGCCCCCTAGAAGGATTGGGTGGTTATTCTCCCAATGCAGAAGATCCCAGAACGAATTCCCCCCCGGATTCATCAACTTATCCTTATCCCCAATTCACAAGGTAATGGATAAGTTAATTTGGGGAGACAACCCCTTTAATAAAAGTAGGCAACGCAGGTTTAGAGACCCGGAGAAAAACAAAAGACGTCTCTATGATAAGTTAATTACGTGTGACCCCTCCTTCCCCGTCTTCATATTCTCAGGAGGTTTCCAGGTTTCCCCAAACCACGTCTACTCTTCCCTTACACTATGGGGGTCATTTGCTAAGGGTCCGAACACCGCACTTTCGTCGTGTTTCCCAAATATTTCCGATTTGCTCCGAATTGCCCTTGGATTTTTGCGCACGCAGTCGGATTTTGGCACATCGGCACCGGCTTGCACGCCACAAAAAAATGGGGGGGCCGGTCGTCGGACAACCTGACGGATTAGGTAAAACCGCCTAATTTAAAGAAAGGTTTTGTGTCGCAAGATCAGCACTCCCATGCACCGGGAAGAAGCAGGTGATCTCCGGTGGACCTCGGTGCAGAAGCGACACTTGCAGGAACTCGGATGTACGTTATTAGTGAATCGCGCCGGACCCGAATCCTCGTCGGACAACGCGCTGCGGGATCGCGACGGGACCGGGTAAGTAAATCTGCCCCTATGTGTATGGAGGCCTTAACCCCGTGTAAATTCGGCTGTAAATGGAGCAATTACTGGACAATTAGAAGAAGATTAGCCTTTGATCATGACACAGTGCACAATAGTCCCGGGGTAAGGCTGAGATGTTGACGGCCTTCAAGACTCAATCCCAAGAGAGATTAGTTTGGGAACAATCATAATGACAGCGAGGTCAATGCTCCCTGGACCTTGTTATATTCCCTCCAGGGAAAGTTCTTTTCATGGTCTACGCTCACAATTTTAATTGTTTTATTTTTAGACCTCGTCTTCTCCATTGAGTAGTGGAGCTTTGTTTGATGTGTGTGATCTTCCATCTCTCTCATCGTAACTCTTTTGTCTTTGTATTTGATGTTTTTATGCTCAGTACTCATGGAATGTTTATTACTAAGCTCAGAAGAAAAATGACTGGTTTATACGACCTCCAGAACATCAATGTATACTGTAACACTGAAATCACGGACATTGCTATGGGGACTGCAGAGGTGGTAGATGAACTTGGGCGCTGTGGCCTGAGGGGACCCCCAGGCACTTTCCCTACACAAGAAGATATCGAATGAACATTCGATGGTTAATGGTTCCCATATGGTACACTTACCCTGTGGCCACCAGACTTAAAGGGGTTTTCCACCTTATTAATATTGATGTCCTATCCATTGGAAAGGTTATAATTATCATATTTGTGATGTCTGACATCTGACAACCCCACTTATCTACTGATTCCTGCACCAGGAATTAGGAAATACAATGCTGGACATCGAAATTGCAACACTATGGGGCAGATTTACTTACCCGGTCCATTCGCGATCCAGCGGCTCGTTCTCTGCGGTGGATTCGGGTCTTCCGGCGATTCACTAAGGCAGTTCCTCTGACGTCCACCAGGTGTCGCTGCTGCACTGAAGTCCGCCGAGGCACACCGGAGTTCATAATCCTATAGTTGGTGAAGGTAAACTTGTCTCCCGCGACACTTTTTTTAAATTTAAATGCGGCGGTTTCTCCGAATTCGTCGGGTTTTCGTTTGACCACGCCCCCCTATTTCCGTCGTGTGCGCCGATGAGCCACAATCCGATCGCTTGCGCCAAAAACCCAGGGCAATACAGGGAAAATCGCCGCAAATCAAAAATATTCGGGTAACACGTCGGGAAAACATGAATCGGGCCCTTAGTAAATGACCCCCTATGACGGAGAAGAGATTAAAATTAATAATTATGGTGAAATTGTTGAAATTACTGTTCAAATTGATTGAGAAGACTCAACGAAATCAGGATGTGTGTCTGGGTAATGTTAGGCCACGCTCCTACTACACGATGCATCTGGCATAGCCTCGGGTGGTCTGTAGTGTGCCACCCGTTGGCTGATCATGGACCACTCATGTTAATTGGGAGGAAATTCTGGTGAACAATGGCACCAGGGAAGAGCTGAAACCTTTGTGCCCTAAGCCGCATGTGGAAGGAAGGCCCCGAAATGGAGAAGGACAATGGGCACCAACAGGTCAGAAATGTAGAGGTGGCCGTTGAGTGTGCTAGACATGTGCGTGAGAAGAATCCAATGGTGCCACCCACATACTGGAAGACCAGGTGACATGCCACTATGGCGGTGCGTTATACAAAAGTAACACTGCCCTGCAGCTATTCTGCGGCATGGACTGGTCTCACATGGACAGACGAAGAACACGACATCATCTTTCCTGACAAATATCTACTCTGTCTACACTACACAACAGAGAGACTGCAGAGACCCTTACAAAATGCACAACCACAACCATAACGACCCATCGATTGGTTGGCCAACAGACTTCACTCCTTCCACACCTTTACCCAGATCTGTGACACACATATGGTTGATGGTCGCCCAATAATTGGCTCACCAGAAACCTCCGGATGACCTTTGAAATCAAGTGGAAGCAGCATGGACTGACATAACCCAAACTCAAATCCAATGGTGCACATTTACTTACCCGGTCCAGTCGCGATCCCGCAGCGTATTATTCGGGTCTGCCGGGATTCACTAAGGTCGTGCGACCGGTATCCAGCAGGTGTCGCTGCTGCGCCGAGGTCTGCCGGAGTTCACCTTCTTCTTCCCAGTGCATGTAAGTGCTTGATCTTGCGACACAAATAGTTTTTTAATTCTGCAGTTTTTCCGAATCCGTCGGGTTGTCCGACGGCCTTGCCCCCGTTTTCTGTTGTGTGAAAGACGGCACCACTGCTCCACGATCCGATCGTGTGCGCCAAAAACCCGGGGCAATTCGGCACAAAACGGAAATATCCGGGAAACCCGACAAAAGTGCGACATTCGGACCCTTAGTAAATGAGCCCCAATTCGTCTTTTCTTCCAACATTAAGATGTGTGACATCGATACCCATGGTAGATACACAAACTACTACACTAGTGGGAGGATGAGTCCTCAAGAAGGAGCTCTACAGAAGCTCATGTCAGGAGTCAAGATACAGGGGGTCATTTACTAAGGGCCCGATTCGCGTTTTCCCGACGCGTTACCCGAATATTTCTGATTTGCGCCGATTTTCCCTGTATTGCCCCGGGAGTTTGGCGCACGCGATCGGATTTTGGTGCATCGGCGCTGGCATGCACGTGACGGAAATGGGGGGGGGGCGTGGCCGAACGAAAACCTGACGGATTCGGAAAAACCGCCGCATTTAAAACAAATAGTGTCGCGGAGCTTGCACTTACCCTCACCAGGAATAGGCCGGTGTACTTGAGTGCATTTCAGCGGACTTCAGCGCAGCAGCGCCACCTGGTGGACGTCGGAGTAACTACCTTAGTGAATCCGGACCGGACCCGAATCCACCGCAGAGAACGCGCCTCTGGATCGCGAATGGACCGGGTAAGTAAATCTGCCCCACAAACTCAGTTTCCTAGCTCAACTTAGTTCCAAGACACCATCCAGATTCTATACACTACACCAGACCCCCATGTCCACCTCCCAACTATTGAAATACCCCGAACCTTTTATCAAAAATTGTCATGGACAATGGATTTTACCTACCAGATGTGGCATAGTAAGTGCCCACCTGTATAATATATCCTGTCCTATGAAATCAGTAACACCTCCACCCATCATGGTCCCCGCCAGTCCCACCTGTCCCTATTGTCTCCAAGCTCATTATCCACGTGCTAATGGTGATCTATACCCTCCCGTCTATGGACCACTCGAGGCGGCGTTAAAAGTCATTTTTGTTATGCTGAAACACGAAATAACCAATTTTAGTGATAATTGTTGTATTTAAATGCCTTTCCAATGGGGTGAAATTTAGCTCTCCTGCCTAAAATGTTTCCCTAGCAATTACGGTTATTGCTGCGATATTTGCATGTAAATGGCGATTACGGAGAAAACCCCATTATTCAGAAAAAGCGTTTTATTTTTTTGACGATAGCAATAATTATTTTTTTCCCCTTCAAAAACTGTTCCCATCACTGCAACTTATTCTGCTTTGTGGGTGCTGAGGGGGTGACAATTGATCCATAATAATGGATTATTAGGCTTTCTGTACAACTCGTGGTCACATGATGCACATTTATCTATAGTCTTTGAGGAAAAACAAGTGGATCCAGAAAATGATCCATGACTACATAACATTGCCCTTAAAGGGGTGTTCCTCCCACGCAGACAAGATTCTTAAATATACTCAGGATAACAAAATAACACATTCATTAATTCACTGTTATTAACAAAAATACAGCATTTCACAGATATAAGTCCCACCGGTCTCAGTCCTGGTGTTTATAATTTGGTTGCGCCGGGATCCAAATGTAAATCTTCGGACTATGGACAGATTTTTCTCATGAATAGCTTCCTGTGTCTGCACACTGCAGGGCTCTCTGCCTCCTGCCCCTCCCCCTGCATTACAAGACCAGCTCAGACACAGGCACCTCCTGCCGGCAAGCAGCAGTCTGCAGAGACTTACTCTACAAGCTACAGTCAGATAATGGGGCACATTTACTTACCCTTCCCATCGCGATCCCCAAGCTGCATTGTCCGACGAGGATTCGGAGCTGCCGCGATTCACTAAGATTGTGCGTCCAATTTCTTGCATGTGTCGTTTCCCCGCTGAGGTCCACCGGAGTTCACCTTCTTTTTCCAGGTGCATGTAAGTGCATGGCTTGCGACACAATTTTGAATGTTAAATCCCGTGGGTTGTCCGAATCAGTCGGGTTGTCCATCGGCCACGCCCCCTGATTTCTGTCACATGAAAGCAGCGGAGCTGCGGCAAAATCTGATCGTGTGCGGCAAAATCCCCTTCTAAATCCCTATCCCAGCAGTCCGATCCCCGAAAACATTGGACGGAAGTGCGGCCACAGGACCTGTAATAATAAGCCCAAATGTCTTTATCCAGGAGGGAGGCATATAGCAGAGCTGATTCTGTGTGTGTTTTAGCTGAGTTAGCAGAGCAGAGCGTGCAATTGTGTTTTATATTCATCTCATGGATCTCATAATCTCTGATCGGCCTTATCTCTCTTTTTCTATGTGTCAGATACAAGTAGAATGTTCAGAAGCTAAATAAAAGTGTAGATAAACCTGTACCCTCATAATCTAAGTACATTGTCAGCACACAGCATCTCATAGCACAGATGAATCATGAAGTGTCTGCTTACAGAACTTGCTTTCATTAGCAAACCCCTTTAACTTTTGACCAGACCCCTTTAATGCACCCTTTCCAAACCTCAAACCCTTTGATGCAATTTAGCTATGAGTCCACAATCCTTAACCTTTTGCCTCTCTGAGCAGCAGAGGAGTCCCTGCACACTTAGGCACAGTTGCCCCCAGATGCCACATCTCAGGGATTCTCAGTGCAGATAACACTTGTAATTAGATTTATTTTTACACTTCTTACCCCTTAAGTAATGAAGCTGAGCTATAGTCTATTACTAATTACTGTTATGCCCACCCCATAATATCCACTCCCAAAACAGTGGTTGGATAGGTGTGCCAAGAACATCCCCTTAAACTAGGGGCGGCGCCAGCACTGGGCATATCCAAGAAAGTGTCAGGGCCTAGAGCTGCTGGGGGGCCCACATTAGGCTTTATATAATGGATCCATAGGGGTTGAGGGTGGCTGTATATAAATAACCATGAGGGGGCAACAGGGAGACAGTTTTAGTTTCTGAATTGTGTGTGCCGCCTTGTGAGTTCACTGCAAAGGGCCCCAGTGAGGCTCTGTCGCCCAGTGGCCTACTGAAACCTGAAGCCGACCCTGCCTCAGACCACTGTTTTGGGAGTGGATAAGACCAAGAGGGTGTGCCAAAAGTAATGTGTGCATGAACCCCTTCACCTGCCGGAAACCAAATACACGCAGGATGTCACAGCAAGTTCTAGGCCGACGTGTCATGTGACCGGCCTTGCTTGGGGGCTTTACACAAACTTTACCAGGGCAAGTACTATTCACTATGGGTGACCCATTTAGGATTTTACTTACACTGGTAAAGTTCAGTGATAGTGACAAATCCCTTTAAGAGTTATTTAAAGGATATGTACCACCAAAATCCATCGTGATAAACCAGGGACATTACTCATAGATCCCGGCACCGGGACTGTGGTATCTTCTTATATTTGGCTAATATATTTCTATGGTTACCGGGGCTTACTGATTTAATATTTACTCACCTGGGACTATTCCTGGTATAAAGGGATTGGAGCAAAGTGAATTATTTACAGGACTGAACCTACTTGGACCTAAACCTACAGGTTAGAGTTTAACATTGCCACCCTACATCAGTTTAATCCTTATACTCTGCGCAGCGCTCCGTGATCTGTCTATAGCAGGTATTGTAGCTGCCTGGGAAGTTTGTTTATATGTTAACCAATGATATGTAATGATTTATTAATGTAAATTTATTTGTAACAAGTTCCCTGGTTGGATACCTAGAACTGCGTCCTTTGGTTGTGGCCTGTGGCTGGAATGTTCTGGGCCAGTTCTTTCTGAGATCCAGATCAGTGTGAATATCCACTGATAAGAGAGCGTGCCTGTGAGTGCTATCCAGACACACGGCCTGAAGATACCAGGTCTGCGGCTCTGATCCCTAACAGAACCTGCCTATGATGACTGCTAAGCAGCTCCTAACCTCTCCAGCCTCAAGATACAGAAACTGTGCTGTGATTATCCTTTGCCAGACATTATCCATCCAGCTACCTTGGATCTGGACAGATTGGACTGTTACCTTGACCTGTTGCCTTTGCGGTGCGGTTGTGTTCCGGTATAACAGAACTGTGAGCTGATGTTCTACATCCCTTGTCTACGTGTGATCCCTGGGAACCGCTAACATCAAGGGCCTCCCCTCTACCATCCTCATACACACATAGACCGGGAGTGACCCAGGGAGAACTATCATCCTTGGCATTTCCCTCTTTCTTGCAATCCACCTGTCGGACACATGCCCGGTGTGGATGAGGTTTGTTCCACCTGGACCAAACAACCATGACCCAGTTAAGTGCTAGGCTGCGCTCCGCCAGCCTCTCAGGTACCAGGGGAATCCAACTGCCCCTAAGCCAATAGGTCAGGCCCTGGTGGGGATGTGCGCGTCTCATGCAACATGCAAATCCAAACTCTTATAGGGAGGAGCATTAGTACCAAATCAGGAGGAAAATCAGCGACGGCACCGATATCAGCCATGATACAAATATTACAGCTCAGTTTTCACATGGGGCATTGGAGTTTCCCTTTAAAGTGATAAACACTGCGAAGCTTAGAGCAAAATAGAAATGGGAAATTCCCGATTTTCCAGCATTTTTCATATTTTTGGAGAAGCGATGACTGTCTGCCAGTAGTGACACCTGTGAACATCCCCATAGGCCGCAGCCAACAGTTATACATCTATTGCGCTTGTCCCTGATGACTCGACATATAACGCTCTGAGCTAAAACCTGTGCACAGCACTTCAGGCTCAGAACATTAATAAGAAAAAGCCTCCACAGCATTTGGTGCAGCGGAACATTTCTTCTCCGTTCTGTCGGCTTTATATCAGTGATAACAACCCCAAGAGGCTGCCAGAGCATTAACTACTCAGCAAAGCCGCGCCGGGTTCATCATATAACAGACCTGCCAGACTCTAGTAACACTTCTGCAGGGCTGCGTCACGTAACTGTCACCTCTGTACCCTGGTGCTTACAAAATCCAGAAACCAGCCCCCACCCCTGCCCTTCCTGTACTGTATGAACCCTAGAGATGCAACAATATCAGTGCAGTCAGTTGCGTTTGTGGCACGTAAGATACTGCCACTGTACCGTATATTGGGGCTTATTTACTAAGGGTCGCGGATCGCACTTTCGCCGGACTGTTCGCGGTTTTCGGGATTTGTGCAGCTGTAACAGGTATTTAACAGGGGTTTGCGCTGGGAATGTTGTCGCACGTGATCGGATTGTGGCACAGCTGCACTGATTTAATGCGACAGAAATCGGTGGGTGGCCGGCAGGCGGACCGACTGATTCGGACTGAGCGCAGGATTTAAGTTTCAAATTGAGTTGCAAGACAAGCACTTACATGCACCAGAAAGAAGAAGGTGAACTCCGGGGACCTGAGCGGGGAAGCGACACATGCAGGATATCGGATGCAGGATCTTAGTGACTCCCCGCACAGCACATTATACACAGACAATGCACTTACATGCACCAGGAAGAAGAAGGTGAACTCCGGGGACCTGAGCGGGGAAGTGACACATGCAGGATATCGGGTGCACGATCTTAGTGACTCCCCGCACAGCGCATTATACACGGACAATGCACTTACATGCACCAGGAAGAAGAAGGTGAACTCCGGGGACCTGAGTGGGGAAGTGACACATGCAGGATATCGGGTGCACGATCTTAGTGACTCCCCGCACAGCACATTATACACGGACAATGCACTTACATGCACCAGGAAGAAGGAGAACTCCAGGGACCTGAGCGGGGAAGCGACACATGCAGGATATCGGACGCACGATCTTAGTGACTCCCCGCACAGCGCATTATACACGGACAATGCACTTACATGCACCAGGAAGAAGAAGGTGAACTCCAGGGACCTGAGCGGGGAAGCGACACATGCAGGATATCGTGTGCACAATCTTAGTGACTCCCCGCACAGCACATTATACACGGACAATGCACTTACATGCACCAGGAAGAAGGTGAACTCCAGGGACCTGAGTGGGGAAGCGACACATGCAGGATATCGGGCACAGGATCTTAGTGACTCCCCGCACAGCGCATTATACACGGACAATGCACTTGCATGCACCAGGAAGAAGAAGGTGAACTCCAGGGACCTGAGCGGGGAAGCGACACATGCGGGAATCTGATCGCGGCACAGGGCATGATCGTCGGACAATGCACTCTGGGTGAACTCCGTCGGTTAGGTAAGTAAATGTGCCCCAATATCTTTGTAGTGGACGGGGTGATGGCACCAGGTAGTAACATCATTTCACAACTGTAAGGAATTGTCTCTAGCCCAATGGCATTCAATGTTATGTAAGGCACCAACTTTATAGTTGCGATATTTATCCAACATAAGTGGGAGGGGGTAACTAAACTGCACCTCTTGAATTAGATATCTTCGAAATCCTTAAAAAAAAGGATTTAAGGATGTAAGTCTGACCCAAAGATGGGTGGACAAGGGTACGACAAGGGCTGCTTTTTCGCATATGATATTTGGTACCTACCATAAGTGATCCATGGACGTTGTGTCAGACTAAAGATAATTGGCCAAAAGATAAAATTATTTTGCCCCAGCCTCTTCTTTCTGCCTGACATTGATGGTCCAGTATTGGGTTAGGGTCTGGCTCCACCACAGGATCCTTTGATGTTCTGGTGGATCAGTCCAACATTGTAACGAAGAACAATTGGTGAACTAGTCATATAATAATTTCCAAAGAATTACTAGAGAAGTTACTAATGTATAACAGTAGGGGCAGAGCGGTCAAAGTGCCCGCGTTGACCCAGTTGCCTCCAAAAGCACTTAAGGTGGACACATGAGCATCAGAAGTGGAAAATTGAGTTATGGAAGAAGCTGGATGGATCGAAACACTTTCACATTATCTGGACATCCTGGTGTATGTGCATCACCTACTAGGGATAGAGATAGCATCGGGGTGCAAGACTCTGGGAGAGACAATGGGGGTCATTTACTAAGGGCCCGATTCACGTTTTCCCGACGTGTTACCCGAATATTTCCGATTTGCGCCGATTTCCCCTGAATTGCCCCGGGATGTTGGCGCACGCGATTGGATTGTGGTGCATCGGCGCTGGCATGCACATGACGAAAATCAGGGGGCGTGGCCGAACAATAACCCGACGGATTCGGAAAAACCGCCGCATTTTCAAAAAAAATTTGTCGCGGAGCTTGCACTTACCTTCACTCGGCCCGGCTCGGTGAACTCCTGCTCGTTCCGATGCTTTTCAGCGCAGCAGCGCCACCTGGTGGACAGCGGAGGAACTACCGTAATGAATCCCGGCCGGACCCGAATCCAGCGCAGAGAATGCGCCGCTGGATCGCTAATGGACCGGGTAAGTAAATCTGCCCCAATGTGATGTTGGCTCCTAGAATGAAGTGGAAGTTATTTTGATACCTACCTGAATATTACACAGATCCAACACCCTTCTTCATGGCAGAAATCTTCTATGTAGTGAGGACCTCTAGGAGCCGCACACTGCTCCATCATGCTACAAAAATTGTTGCAGTGAAAAACATAAGCAGTTGTAGGGGATGACTTGTTCTCCGGATTCCCAAGACCTCAATCCCATCAAGCACCAGTGGGATGTGCTGGGAATACAGATCCGATCCATATACAGCAGGTTATGATATCACTGACTTATTGCAGAGTAAAGTAAAAAATGTAGGTCAAGATGTTGCTGCAGCCGGTACAAAAAGATATGAAGAGAAATTCTCTCGGTGCTGCTGATACTCATGAAATGGAAAAATACTTTCATTTGTTTGTATGAATTAATGCAATGGAAGGTAAAGCAGAGTAATACGATGGAGTCTGTAATGCTGCTGTTTGGGGACAGACAATAAAATGGAAAAGGAAAGGACAGACACAGTGAATCCTAAAGCTAGACCCAGCCAGCTGTCCCTACCTACTTGCCTATCATATCCTAGATGGTAGGTGACAACTGGTCGACGTTCCCTTCCTGCAGCAAAGTGCATCAAGAGACAAAATAAATAGGACAAACAAACGGGTAAAAACCAAAAGGACAACGCAGTACAAAAACAAGAGGCAAATGGATGGTCAGAAGACAAGCAAGGGTCAAAAATCAAAGAAGTCCAAGACAGAAAGCAAGCTCCAAACCATACTTATAGAATTCACTGGGAAGTGGTAAAACAATCCTCTTATGATATATCAGAGTCCCACTCCATCACAGCTAGCTCAACCGTCTACAGCCCAGAACAAAGGCAACAGGAGACAAATGGGTGTGGTGGAAATCAATTAAGACATTCAGGATTGAAATAAGGCAGTGTTCAGACTAGTGCAGGACAGAATGTAACCTAAGTACAAAATTACAGTCAGCAGCACATCTTCTGCTGTACTTTACTGGCTGAGGCTGGCGTTGAAGCCCAAACGGATCCAAATGTTACATACTCCTTGCTGTGGTAGGGCTTTATACTGTATTAGTGTTCTGAGGATGACAAGTTGGGTTCCATTTCATCTCTCAAATAATTGGGTAAATCTTGAAACAAAAATGGCAAAAAAGCCACCAATGGGTGTAGTCTGGTTCTTATGCGCAGCCAATAGTTCACCTTTATCTACTTAGCTTCAAAGGATGTCATGGGTGCCTCTGCGATCCACATCTTTTGGATGCAGGCACACCTGTGCCCCTCTCCATGGCGGTGCCCCGGTCCGGCCTCACTTACCTCTCCACACTCTCCGGCTTCTCCCAGCATTCCCCGCCGGATCTTTGAGCTTTCTGCCATTTAGAAAGTTTCCCGGAAGCAATACTTGTGTTCTGACCTCTCGTTGTGACTCTGGACCCGTCCTCGACTTCGCTCCTCCGCTGCCAGCCCTGACTTCCCTCTCCGTCCCTGACCTTGCACCATTGCCGCCTGCCTGTCCCCGACTACGAGATTGACTGGTGATTCTGTACCTCGCCTTGGCTGCCACCGCGGACAAGCGCGGCTGTGGAACGACCAGGTGGTACCACGCCGCAACAAAACCATCCTGCTTTGCGGTGGGCTCTGGGGAAAACCGGGTTCCACTTACATTCCGGTGCCAGGTGTCGGCTCGTGTCATCATCCGCGGTGGTCCAGGGGGCTCACTACCCCAGAAGCCTGACACAGGACATATGGCCCAGAATTCCAGAACCATATTTTATGATTTACTACAATATTTGCTTTTGATTTTTCGTAATATGTTCTACAAGGAAGAAAACAGACGGCCCCTGCAGAGCCCCCCAGCTGACACGTCCAAAGCCCCCCATAATCTGCATCCTTCAGCGGCTGTCGATAGGCTCTTCTTATAATAATTCCTCCCAATAATGAGCATGTCTTGCCATGTCTCTTAACATGCAGATGGCTTTTTGTGAGACGTACAAGTCGAGAGGTGCCTGGCTGCTGTGATAGCACTCGATATTATGGATTTTACACTCATGTTCCAACTTTTACGTCTCTGCTTTATTGGCTGCTCTCAGTGTAAGCTTCGGATGATGTTGCTATCTGATAGAGGCTGAATGTTTCATTGATTACTTAAAGTAAAGCAAAAAAAAAAAAAAATTGACTCTAAAGGATCGCAAGCCTTATCTTCTCCTTTTAGACCAAACTGGGAACCGTGCCCTGACATGAGCAATTCCCCAGGCAATCCAATAAAGAAATGGTGTAACCAGGAGAACGGAACACTGATGACAATAGTCTCAGAGGGTAAAATAACAGAAGTTGTAAATGAATATTGGGGACAGTAAAACGAAATCTGTAAAGTTCAGTCCATCATCTTACTTGTCTTTAAGATATCACGTTGTCCTTAAAGGGGCATTCACATTTAATTTAATTCATTTTCCTTATAGATACATTGTTTCAATTGCATGTCATTACAAATAATGATAATTTCCATAATGTTGTCGCTTAGAAACAAGATAGCTGTCCTTGGATACGGCCACCCCTACACCCTGGCAGTAGTGGGCACTCATACGCTATTGAGTCCTACCTGGATTCAGCGTTCATTATTACAGGGTGGCTGTAACCCCCAAAACAATTTGTTTCTTTGTGCAATCACTCCAGCAGAGGTGGTCGTATCCAAGAATGAAAATCACGTTTCTATGGGACAACATGACTACAATTATAGCAAATTATCTTTACACAGGGACATTTTTTTTAAATAACAACCAACTGAAGAAATGTATGTATATGGCACATGAATTAAATTAAAAACCAATGCCCAGATGAGAATACCCCTTTTAAGAGGACCCCCCCTCACAAATGTGGAGATGAACATATCATTATGTAGTGGCTGCTCCACAGATTCAGGGGCACTTAGAATTTTCTTTCTAGCCCCCACATTTGCTGAGATATCAGTAAAGGTATCAGACCCCTATAATCCTCTCCACTGTCAGAGAGGAGGAGCAGGAGGACACATCCTCTGACAATAGAGCCTGACCATTATAATCCTCTCTGCTGTTAGTGAGGAGGTGCTGGAAGGGGGCATGTGTTAATCTTCAATGAGAAGTCCTTACCTCTGCTACAGCTCCTCCTCTCTGACAGTGGAGATGATTATCATAGTCAGATACTGGGACTGATATCTCAGCAACCGCGGGGGCTAGAAAAAAAATTCCAAGTGCCCCAGATTCTATGAAGCAGCCCCTACAGAATGGTATGGGTGAATTCCCACACGTGTGAGGTTGTTATAGGTCCTCTTTAAGCTCCAATCCTCATATCAGGGGGCTATTAGGACCTAGCACCAAGACATTGAGGCTCATTTACTAAAAGTCCGTCAGACACATTTTCGTCAGGTTTCCAGACGATTTCCGTTTTGCGCTAAATTGCCCCGGGATTTTGGTGCACGGGATCGCATTGTGGCTTATCGGCTAGCACACGACAGAAATCGAGGGGGGCGTGGCCGCCGGAACTTAAAAAAGGAATTGTGTCGCAAGATCAAGCACTTACATGCACCAGGAAGAAGCAGGTGAACTCCGGCAGACCTCGGGGCAGAAGCGACGGATGCAGGAACTCGGGCGCACGAGGTTAGTGAATCGCGCCGGCCCTGATTCCTCGTTGGACAGCGCACCAAGGGATCGCAACAGGACCGGGTAAGTAAATCTGCCCCAATGTGTTCTGTGTCCATTAGTGGAAGTGATCTCTATTAAGAAGAAACAGATTTTAGAGGAATGTCAGCTCACCTATATGTCCAAAATCAAACGTGTAACCACCAGTGCTCAGGAGAGGGGGGTAGATGAAGACAAATATCTAGTGTCCTCTGTTTTACTTTTGCTAATTCACCTTCCCTGTTGGGATTTCAGATGACTGTCGGTCACGGACAGGCCGTCTCCATTGTCCATGGTGGAAAAAAACTGCAATCGATTTTGCATTGAGGCAAATCAGCTCCCAGTTTTGGTTCTGCTGAGAATAATTTCCTTTAGTGGCTCCAAGGTATGGAGATCCTACTCCTCTACTTCAACGGCCAAGTAAAACACACGTCGACCCGAGGCTCCGGCTGTGATGCAACCTGAGTACTAGCCACTTGTGTTACTGCAAACCTATAGAGGTTACGATGGTCCCGAGGCTTTTGAATTCCCACAATTTAAGCAGCATAAATCCTTTAACTCTCTCTGTGCACTGAGATTTATTACACAAGCTGCCAGACGTGTTCCTTCCCTTAAAGCAGTGATGGCAAACCTTTTGGAGCCTGAGTGCCCAAACTTCAACCAAAAGCCACTTATTTATTGCAAAGTGCCAGTAAATTACAGAAACAAGACAGGATGTATATGAATTGTAACAAATCCTTTATTGAATCAAAAAAATATATACATAAAAACACTTAAAAGGCACTAAGTGTGCTGTGGTCCAGCAACCAACCCTGATCTCAATGCAAAATGAGAAGTGAATATGATGTACATATCAGGCCATGAAACCTGGTTTGGCACAAGACTAACAACAGTCAAAAATAACCTAAATAAATGTGCAGACATATGAATATAAGTAGCTTGGCCATGAAGAGAATAGTAAGAATATTTACCTAAAGTGCATAGTGCAGTCAGGGAGGGTGCTGGAGGAAAGATGCCCCACGCGTATCGCCTGTGCAGGCAGGCTTCCTCAGGGGTAAAAGTGGACAGTGCATAGGAAGATATATATAGGGGAAGGACCCACCTCCAAATTAAGCCCTCATACCGCGCGCCTCCCAATTCTGCTGTCGGCGTGCGTTCCAAGTACCGGAAGTGACATAGCCGGTGACCGGAATTTGCAGGGCGCTCATGCGCATAGAGTAAAGATTGAATGCACGTGCGCCAAAAATTAGACGCGTGCGCCAAAAATGGACACAGATGTGTATCTGTGGCTCAGGTTGTAAGTGTCCAATAGATGCAAATAAGGTGCATGATTGAAAGAGCACCGAGTATAGTTGTGCCCAAATATATAGATGTAAATAGATAATCACTATGTCCCTGTTTATCAAAATAAAAGTATCGATAATAAAAGAAAAGGTGAAGAGATATATTAATGTAACGGCGCAATAATGGTTAAGTTACAATAATGAATATCGACACTCATAGGGTGACATATGAAAATATATGATCACTGATGTATATGATCAGATCAGGCAAGTAACTCATATATGAAGAAGGTTAAGGCACATCTCGTCGATCGCGGCACAGAAAACTGCCGACTTACAAGAGTAGATGCCTTTTCGGCATAAAAATTTGAGTTTAACCAAGTCATACAGAAGAGGCAAGTACACTGTGGCTTACCACATAATTCCTTTATTTTTTGTAACATGGATTGGACCACACTTTATCCATACGTCACTTAATATTAATAATTTCTTTAATTTACAGAGGTATCACTTTCAGCGAATATACCTTTTTCATGCACAGATATTGCTTCGATAAGGCTTTACACAGAGGGATGACGTCCCTTCACCATACCCACCTTTTCACCTAATATCTCAAAATATTACTACCTGATTGTCTATCTTGTTTACCTACTTTTGCGCCGAAAAAGAATTCATCCTTGTAAGTCGGCAGGTCTTTGTGCCGCGATTGTTGATTTGTGTATCAACCTTTTATACTTGCCTCTTCTGTATGACTTGGTTAAACTCAAATTTTTATGCCAAAAAGGCATCTACTCTTGTAAGTCGGCAGTTTTCTGTGCCGCGATCGACGAGATGTGCCTTAACCTTCTTCATATATGAGTTACTTGCCTGATCTGATCACATACATCAGTGATCATATATTTTCATATGTCACCCTATGAGTGTCGATATTCATTATTGTAACTTAACCATTATTGCGCCGTTACATTAATATATCTCTTCACCTTTTCTTTTATTATCGATACTTTTATTTTGATAAACAGGGACATAGTGATTATCTATTTACATCTATATATTTGGGCACAACTATACTCGGTGCTCTTTCAATCATGCACCTTATTTGCATCTATTGGACACTTACAACCTGAGCCACAGATACACATCTGTGTCCATTTTTGGCGCACGCGTCTAATTTTTGGCGCACGTGCATTCAATCTTTACTCTATGCGCATGAGCGCACTGCAAATTCCGGTCACCGGCTATGTCACTTCCGGTACTTGGAACGCACGCCGACAGCAGAATTGGGAGGCGCGCGGTATGAGGGCTTAATTTGGAGGTGGGTCCTTCCCCTATATATATCTTCCTATGCACTGTCCACTTTTACCCCTGAGGAAGCCTGCCTGCACAGGCGATACGCGTGGGGCATCTTTCCTCCAGCACCCTCCCTGACTGCACTATGCACTTTAGGTAAATATTCTTACTATTCTCTTCATGGCCAAGCTACTTATATTCATATGTCTGCACATTTATTTAGGTTATTTTTGACTGTTGTTAGTCTTGTGCCAAACCAGGTTTCATGGCCTGATATGTACATCATATTCACTTCTCATTTTGCATTGAGATCAGGGTTGGTTGCTGGACCACAGCACACTTAGTGCCTTTTAAGTGTTTTTATGTACGGTATATATTTTTTTGATTCATTAAAGGATTTGTTACAATTCATATACATCCTGTCTTGTTTCTGTAATTTACTGTCTTAATTTGGGATGTTTTTGCTGGGGCCTTCTTTGCCCAGCTTTACTTTTTTAGACCCTTTTTTTTGTCAATTATTGCAAAGTGCCAGCGCAGCAATTTAAGCAGTAATTTATTTCTCCTTGTTCTTTGACAACTTTCAATCGTTCAGCCTCCTAAAGACACCAACACAGTTGAAAGGAGGAGGGCAAATTCGTCTATGATTGTAGGAAGATTCTTTGAGTCCTGTCTGGTGAACTTCATGCTGGGGTGATGGCCTGGGTGCCGCCTCAGGCACTAGTGCCATAGGTTCCCCACCACTGCCCTAAGGGATCATTAGCCTTTTAAGGTGAGAAGTAGCAGCAGGACAGTATATGAACTGTAACTTAGGCTATAGAGAAATATGCAGCTGCAAGGGTTGCAGTGTTCTCTTATTACTCCATTCTCGCTACATTTAGAGAAGATGTCACTGGATATGACTGGAGGGTAATTACATCTTGCCGATGCCCCTAATTTTAGTAGGATTGTGCCAATGAACCTAGGTACAGGTCCTGTATGAATGGCTCTAGTTACACACTAAAAACTCCTCCAAAGAAATTCAGACTATAGTAGGACATGCAGATATATTGTCCAGGGGCCATTTAGACCTTATCAGTTCTTTGGTCTCCAAATCTGAACCTTGAAGAAGACCTGGATGTTTCCTCGCGTTATAATTGTCCACAATCTCCCCCAAGTGGATTGTTCTGGATTCATCTGCAGTAAATTGCATCTCAACATTTTAGTACTAACAGGATAATATATCAGCCTGATTATCACATAGAACGCCTCGTCTTTACAGAGCATCATCCAGAGAATGCAGAGCGCCGGCTCATAGAAGGATAGAATGGAGCCTGATGAAACACCGGGAATACGGGGAACATTTAATGGAGGAAATTGCCAAAACTCGATGAAAAATATTCCATTTTTATGGGTAAAATGTTCCTACTTAGATTTGATTAGGAAATGATTTTTGAGTTGTAATCATTTAACTATCTTCTGGTTCTCTCATTTTACAGCCTCCCCGTCCCTCTGCTCCTGGTGCTCAGCGCTGGTGTATTATCCCTGTACTGTGACATCACTGTGTGTATTATCCCTGTACTGTGACATCACTGTGTGTATTATCCCTGCACTGTGACATCACTGTGTGTATTATCTCTGAACTGTGACATCACTGTGTGTATTACCCCTGTACTGTGACATCACTGTGTGTATTATCTCTGTACTGTGACAGCACTGTGTGTATTATCCCTGTACTGTGACATCACTGTGTGTATTATCCCTGTACTGTGACATCACTGTGTGTATTATCCCTGTACTGTGACATCACTGTGTGTATTATCCCTGTACTGTGACATCACTGTGTGTATTATCCCTGTACTGTGACATCACTGTGTGTATTATTCCTGGACTGTGACATCACTGTGTGTATTATCTCTGTACGGTGACATCACTGTGTGTATTATCCCTGTACTGTGACATCACTGTGTGTATTATATCTGTACTGTGACATCACTGTGTGTATTATTCCTGGACTGTGACATCACTGTGTGCATTATCCCTGTACTGTGGCATCACTGTGTGTATTATCTCTGTACTGTGACATCACTGTGTGTATTATCCCTGTACTGTGACATCACTGTGTGTAATATCCCTGTACTGTGACATCACTGTGTGTATTATCCCTGTACTGTGACATCACTGTGTGTATTATCCCTGTACTGTGACATCACTGTGTGTATTATCTCTGTACTGTGACATCACTGTGTGTATTATCTCTATACTGTGACAGCACTGTGTGTATTATCCCTGTACTGTTACATCACTGTGTGTATTATCCCTGTACTGTGACATCACTGTGTGTATAATTCCTGGACTGTGACATCACTGTGTGTATTATCTCTGTACTGTGACATCACTGTGTGTATTATCCCTGTACTGTGACATCACTGTGTGTATTATCCCTGTACTGTGACATCACTGTGTGTATTATCTCTGTACTGTGACAGCACTGTGTGTATTATCCCTGTACTGTGACATCACTGTGTGTATTATCCCTGTACTGTGACATCACTGTGTGTATTATTCCTGGACTGTGACATCACTGTGTGTATTATCTCTGTACTGTGACATCACTGTGTGTATTATCCCTGTACTGTGACATCACTGTGTGTATTATATCTGTACTGTGACATCACTGTGTGTATTATTCCTGGACTGTGACATCACTGTGTGTATTATCTCTGTACTGTGACATCACTGTGTGTATTATCCCTGTACTGTGACATCACTGTGTGTAATATCCCTGTACTGTGACATCACTGTGTGTATTATTCCTGTACTGTGACATCACTGTGTGTATTATCCCTGTACTGTGACATCACTGTGTGTATTATCTCTGTACTGTTACATCACTGTGTGTATTATCCCTGTACTGTGACATCACTGTGTGTATTATCCCTGTACTGTGACATCACTGTGTGTATTATCCCTGTACTGTGACATCACTGTGTGTATTATCTCTGTACTGTGACAGCACTGTGTGTATTATCCCTGTACTGTTACATCATTGTGTGTATTATCCCTGTACTGTGACATCACTGTGTGTATTATCCCTGTACTGTAACATCACTGTGTGTATTATCTCTGTACTGTGACATCACTGTGTATTATACCTGTACTGTGACATCACTGTGTGTATTATCTCTGTACTGTGACAGCACTGTGTGTATTATTCCTGTACTGTGACATCACTGTGTGTATTATCCCTGTACTGTGACATCACTGTGTGTATTATCTCTGTACTGTGACATCACTGTGTGTATTATTCCTGGACTGTGACATCACTGTGTGTATTATCTCTGTACTGTGACATCACTGTGTGTATTATCTCTGTACTGTGACATCACTGTGTGTATTATCCCTGTACTGTGACATCACTGTGTGTATTATCCCTGTACTGTGATATCACTATGTGTATTATCCCTGTACTGTGACATGACTGTGCTGATTATCCCTGTACTGTGACATCACTGTGTGCATTATCCCTGTACTGTGACATCACTGTGTGTATTATCCCTGTACTGTGACATCACTGTGTGTATTATCCCTGTACTGTGACATCACTGTGTGTATTATCCCCTGTACTGTGATATCACTGTGTGTATTCTCCCTGTACTATGACATCACTGTGTGTAATATCCCTGTACTGTGACATCACTGTGTGTATTCTCCCTGTACTATGACATCACTGTGTGTAATATCCCTGTACTGTGACATCACTGTGTGTATTCTCCCTGTACTGTGACATCACTGTGTGTAATATCCCTGTACTGTGACATCACTGTGTGTATTATGCCTGTACTGTGACATCACTGTGTGTATTATCTCTGTACTGTGACAGCACTGTGTGTATTATCCCTGTACTGTGACATCACTGTGTGTATTATCCCTGTACTGTGACATCACTGTGTGTATTATCTCTGTACTGTGACATCACTGTGTGTATTATTCCTGGACTGTGACATCACTGTGTGTATTATCTCTGTTCTGTGACATCACTGTGTGTATTATCCCTGTACTGTGACATCACTGTGTGTATTATCCCTGTACTGTGACATCACTGTGTGTATTATTCCTGTACTGTGACATCACTGTGTGTATTATCTCTGTACTGTAACATCACTGTGTGTATTATCCCTGTACTGTGACATCACTGTGTGTATTATCTCTGTACTGTGACATCACTGTGTGTATTATCTCTGTACTGTGACATCACTGTGTGTATTATCTCTGTACTGTGACATCACTGTGTGCATTATCCCTGTACTGTGGCATCACTGTGTGTATTATCCCTGTACTGTAACATCACTGTGTGTATTATACCTGTACTGTGACATCACTGTGTGTATTATCTCTGTACTGTGACAGCACTGTGTGTATTATTCCTGTACTGTGACATCACTGTGTGTATTATCCCTGTACTGTGACATCACTGTGTGTATTATCTCTGTGCTGTGACATCACTGTGTGTATTATTCCTGGACTGTGACATCACTGTGTGTATTATCTCTGTACTGTGACATCACTGTGTGTATTATACCTGTACTGTGACATCACTGTGTGTATTATCTCTGTACTGTGACAGCACTGTGTGTATTATCCCTGTACTGTGACATCACTGTGTATTATCCCTGTACTGTGACATCACTGTGTGTATTATCTCTGTACTGTGACATCACTGTGTGTATTATCCCTGTACTGTGACATCACTGTGTGCATTATCCCTGTACTGTGACATCACTGTGTGTATTATCCCTGTACTGTGACATCACTGTGTGCATTATCCCTGTACTGTGACATCACTGTGTGTATTATCCCTGTACTGTGACACCACTGTGTGTATTATCCCTGTACTGTGACATCACTGTGTGTATTATCTCTGGACTGTGACATCACTGTGTGTATTATTCCTGGACTCTGACATCACTGTGTGTATCTTTGTACTGTGACATCACTGTGTGTATTATCCCTGTTCTGTGACATCACTGTGTGTATTATCTCTGGACTGTGACATCACTGTGTGTATTATTCCTGGACTGTGACATCACTGTGTGTATCTTTGTACTGTGACATCACTGTGTGTATTATCTCTGTACTGTGACAGCACTGTGTGTATTATCCCTGTACTGTGACATCACTGTGTGTATTATCCCTGTACTGTGACATCACTGTGTGTATTATCTCTGGACTGTGACATCACTGTGTGTATTATTCCTGGACTGTGACATCACTGTGTGTATCTTTGTACTGTGACATCACTGTGTGTATTATCTCTGTACTGTGACAGCACTGTGTGTATTATCCCTGTACTGTGACATCACTGTGTGTATTATCCCTGTACTGTGACATCACTGTGTGTAATATCCCTGTACTGTGACATCACTGTGTGTATTATCTCTGTACTGTGACATCACTGTGTGCATTATCCCTGTACTGTGACATCACTGTGTGTATTATCTCTGTACTGTGACATCACTGTGTGTATTATCCCTGTACTGTGACATCACTGTGTGTATTATCTCTGTACTGTGACATCACTGTGTGTATTATCCCTGTACTGTGACATCACTGTGTGCATTATCCCTGTACTGTGACATCACTGTGTGTATTATCCCTGTACTGTGACATCACTGTGTGCATTATCCCTGTACTGTGACATCACTGTGTGTATTATCCCTGTACTGTGACATCACTGTGTGTATTATCTCTGTACTGTGGCATCACTGTGTGTATTATCTCTGTACTGTGGCATCACTGTGTGTATTATCCCTGTGCTGTGACATCACTGTGTGTATTATCCCTGTACTGTGACATCACTGTGTGTATTATTCCTGTATTGTGACATCACTGTGTGTATTATCCCTGTACTGTGACATCACTTTGTGTATTATCCCTGTACTGTGACATCCCTTTGTTTAATCTTGACTATAGGACAGGGCACAGCGTTTCGCTATCTCCAGTTCTCCCATAGAGTCAGACAAGGAGACAATTGATCCCTGTTCTAGTAATCCGGGTTCTCAGCAGTTGGATCCTGATAAGTTCACAACTTATTTCCGATACAAAGTTTAAAAATCCTTCGATCCTCCTCTGCAACTAAAAGAAACATTGTTAAATATTAATACAATTATCAAGCCAAAAATGACAACCCTTGAGTCACCGCCATAAACTTTATGCAAATACCTGGGACTGTACCTGATCCTGACTACGGAGGACTCCCCTAAATCCCCCCCCTATAAGCTCAGGACTCCCCTAAATCACCCCCCCCCCCCGCCTTTATATGCGCCATTGTAGCGGCTATAATTAATGGCGCGCTCCGCTTTGGGTATATATTGATGTTACCCCTTCGCTCTGTCTTTCCCCCCTCGGGAGTCTTGGGGGACTGTGAAAGATGCGGCTCACATTTTCATTCTGGCGATACGAGTTCTGCCAAGCAGCCTCCTTATTAAATTTATGCAAATATCTAATTGATGCCTTATTAGGCCCCCATTAAAAGTCCCAGAAGCTTTCCGCGCGGCGCATGAATTAATCTTCCAGACTATTAGCAGAACTCCTAATTAAACATCTCCTCCCCTCTGCCAGAAGGGTCAGCGCTGTGTATGTCTACCGGGGGGGCAAAGGTCAACGCCGGAATAACGGGAGATGAAGACCGAGATTTGTCAAAGGGAATAGAAGATCCCTCGAGCGCGGGTCAGAGGTCGCGGCAGGCGCCAGGCAGAGATTTTTCCACTTTCAGGAAGGGAAAACGTGTAAGTCGTAATAAAAGGGGTTTTTAAAATGTAAAATTGAGTTTGATTATATGTGCAAATTAGGAACAAATTGCCAAAGATGTGAGTGTGCGAAAGTGATGAGAAGACGCAGAATATATTACTGAGGCAGAAGGCGTCTGAGGATGGAGGGGGGGGAAGGGGAGAAGTGTCTGATCACTGATGATCTACTGGTGAAGTATATGATCACTGATGATCTAGTGGAGTAGTATCTGATCACTGATGATCTGGTGGTGAAGTGTCTGATCACTGATGATCTAGTGGTGAAGTGTCTGATCACTGATGATCTAGTGGTGAAGTGTCTGATCACTGATGATCTAGTGGTGAAGTATCTGATCACTGATGATCTGGTGGTGAAGTGTCTGATCACTGATGATCTAGTGGTGAAGTGTCTGATCACTGATGATCTAGTGGTGAAGTATCTGATCACTGATGATCTGGTGGTGAAGTGTCTGATCACTGATGATCTAGTGGTGAAGTATCTGATCACTGATGATCTAGTGCTGAAGTATCTGATCACTGATGATCTAGTGGTGAAGTGTCTGATCACTGATGATCTAGTGGTGAAGTATCTGATCACTGATGATCTAGTGGTGAAGTATCTGATCACTGATGATCTAGTGGTGAAGTATCTGATCACTGATGATCTAGTGGTGAAGTGTCTGATCACTGATGATCTAGTGGTGAAGTGTCTGATCACTGATGATCTAGTGGTGAAGTGTCTGATCACTGATGATCTAGTGGTGAAGTATCTGATCACTGATGATCTAGTGGTGAAGTATCTGATCACTGATGATCTAGTGGTGAAGTGTCTGATCACTGATGATCTAGTGGTGAAGTGTCTGATCACTGATGATCTAGTGGGGAAGTGTCTGATCACTGATGATCTAGTGGTGAAGTATCTGATCACTGATGATCTAGTGGTGTAGTACCTGATCACTGATGATCTAGTGGTGAAGTATCTGATCACTGATGATCTAGTGGTGAAGTGTCTGATCACTGATGATCTAGTGGTGAAGTGTCTGATCACTGATGATCTAGTGGGGAAGTATCTGATCACTGATGATCTAGTGGTGTAGTATCTGATCACTGATGATCTAGTGGTGAAGTATCTGATCACTGATGATCTAGTGGTGAAGTGTCTGATCACTGATGATCTAGTGGTGAAGTATCTGATCACTGATGATCTAGTGGTGAAGTATCTGATCACTGATGATCTAGTGGTGAAGTGTCTGATCACTGATGATCTAGTGGTGTAGTGTCTGATCACTGATGATCTAGTGGTGAAGTGTCTGATCACTGATGATCTAGTGGTGTAGTGTCTGATCACTGATGATCTAGTGGTGAAGTGTCTGATCACTGATGATCTAGTGGTGAAGTGTCTGATCACTGATGATCTAGTGGTGAAGTATCTGATCACTGATGATCTAGTGGTGAAGTGTCTGATCACTGATGATCTAGTGGTGAAGTGTCTGATCACTGATGATCTAGTGGTGAAGTGTCTGATCACTGATGATCTAGTGGTGAAGTATCTGATCACTGATGATCTAGTGGTGTAGTACCTGATCACTGATGATCTAGTGGTGAAGTATCTGATCACTGATGATCTAGTGTTGTAGTGTCTGATCACTGATGATCTAGTGGTGAAGTATCTGATCACTGATGATCTAGTGGTGAAGTATCTGATCACTGATGATCTAGTGGTGAAGTGTCTGATCACTGATGATCTAGTGGTGTAGTGTCTGATCACTGATGATCTAGTGGTGAAGTGTCTGATCACTGATGATCTAGTGGTGTAGTGTCTGATCACTGATGATCTAGTGGTGAAGTGTCTGATCACTGATGATCTAGTGGTGAAGTGTCTGATCACTGATGATCTAGTGGTGAAGTATCTGATCACTGATGATCTAGTGGTGAAGTGTCTGATCACTGATGATCTAGTGGTGAAGTGTCTGATCACTGATGATCTAGTGGTGAAGTGTCTGATCACTGATGATCTAGTGGTGAAGTATCTGATCACTGATGATCTAGTGGTGTAGTACCTGATCACTGATGATCTAGTGGTGAAGTATCTGATCACTGATGATCTAGTGTTGTAGTGTCTGATCACTGATGATCTAGTGGTGAAGTATCTGATCACTGATGATCTAGTGGTGAAGTATCTGATCACTGATGATCTAGTGGTGAAGTATCTGATCACTGATGATCTAGTGGTGAAGTATCTGATCACTGATGATCTAGTGGTGAAGTGTCTGATCACTGATGATCTAGTGGTGAAGTATCTGATCACTGATGATCTAGTGGTGAAGTATCTGATCACTGATGATCTAGTGGTGAAGTGTCTGATCACTGATGATCTAGTGGTGAAGTATCTGATCACTGATGATCTAGTGGTGAAGTATCTGATCACTGATGATCTAGTGGTGAAGTATCTGATCACTGATGATCTAGTGGTGAAGAGTCTGATCACTGATGATCTAGTGGTGTAGTGTCTGATCACTGATGATCTAGTAGTGAAGTGTCTGATCACTGATGATCTAGTGGGGAAGTATCTGATCACTGATGATCTAGTGGTGTAGTATCTGATCACTGATGATCTAGTGGTGTAGTATCTGATCACTGATGATGTAGTGGTGAAGTGTCTGATCACTGATGATCTAGTGGTGAAGTGTCTGATCACTGATGATCTAGTGGTGAAGTGTCTGATCACTGATGATCTAGTGGTGAAGTATCTGATTACTGATGATCTAGTGGTGATGTATCTGATCACTGATGATCTAGTGGTGAAGTATCTGATCACTGATGATCTAGTGGTGAAGTGTCTGATCACTGATGATCTAGTGGTGAAGTATCTGATTACTGATGATCTAGTGGTGTAGTATCTGATCACTGATGATCTAGTGAAGTATCTGATCACTGATGATCTAGTGGTGAAGTGTCTGATCACTGATGATCTAGTGGTGAAGTATCTGATCACTGATGATCTAGTGGTATAGTGTCTGATCACTGATGATCTAGTGGTATAGTGTCTGATCACTGATGATCTAGTGGTGAAGTATCTGATCACTGATGATCTAGTGGTATAGTGTCTGATCACTGATGATCTAGTGGTATAGTGTCTGATCACTGATGATCTAGTGGGGAAGTATCTGATCACTGATGATCTAGTGGTGAAGTATCTGATCACTGATGATCTAGTGGTGATGTATCTGATCACTGATGATCTAGTGGTGAAGTGTCTGATCACTGAAGATCTAGTGGTGAAGTTTCTGATCACTGATGATCTAGTGGTATAGTGTCTGATCACTGATGATCTAGTGGGGAAGTATCTGATCACTGATGATCTAGTGGTGAAGTATCTGATCACTGATGATCTAGTGGTGATGTATCTGATCACTGATGATCTAGTGGTGAAGTGTCTGATCACTGAAGATCTAGTGGTGAAGTTTCTGATCACTGATGATCTATCTGCTCACTGATATTGGGGCTCCTATGGATAGCGTGGTACCATCTGTATTCCATACAGTTTTGTCTTCAGTACTTGATGATTCTTTGGGCCACCAGAAGCACTTAAAGGGGTTCTCAGGAGGTGGATAAACATGGCTGCAGTCTTCCAAAAACAGCGCCACACTTGACCATGGGTAGTGTGTGGTATTGCAACTAAGCTCCATTCATTTCTATACAGCTGAGCTGCAGTACTGGCAGTAACCATGGTCAGGTGAGGCGCTGTTTTTGGAAGACTGCAGCCATGTTTTTCCACCTCCTGAGAACCCCTTTAAGGACACTTCCCATAT
The DNA here is from genome assembly GCF_040894005.1 of Engystomops pustulosus. NCBI lineage: Eukaryota > Metazoa > Chordata > Amphibia > Anura > Leptodactylidae > Engystomops > Engystomops pustulosus. Next base: position 12,058,255 of record NC_092419.1, on the reverse strand, counting down.
AATTCCTCCCATATGCAGCCCAAATTATGGCAGATCCATTCTCTAACATGAGAGGAGAGTATGAAAAACACTGATGTAGCTCTACTATGACCATATAGAGAGACAAAGTATTTAGTCACATCGGTTCACAGGGGCCAAACCAACTGATTATGGTGGAATTGGTAAAAAAAAAAATGTGTACTTGATACATCAGATCCTGGAGATGTAAGAGTTAACCCTCCCGTCTGGTTATTTACAGGTTGAGGAACTTTGTTGTGTTAAAGATTCTGGCGATGTGTCAGCCAAGGTGTGCGCGACCTTCACGCAGCCGCGAGGAAGCAACGGGCCCCCAGGAGCTGAGCTACACACAGTACAGTACATGACGAGAGGAGAACCGAGACATCCTGGAGGAGACAAGAATCCAAATGTACTGCCAGAGACTGCAAACTGCAGGGAGACACAAGGAAAGACTGCCAGAGACTGCAAACTGCAGGGAGACACAAGGAAAGACTGCCAGAGACTGCAAACTGCAGGGAGACACAAGGAAAGACTGCAAGAGACTGCACACTGGAGGGGAGACACAAGGAGAGACTGCCAGAGACTGCAAACTGCAGGGAGACACAAGGAAAGACTGCCAGAGACTGCAAACTGCAGGGAGACACAAGGAAAGACTGCCAGAGACTGCAAACTGCAGGGGGACACAAGGAAAGACTGCCAGAGACTGCAAACTGCAGGGAGACACAAGGAAAGACTGCCAGAGACTGCACACTGCAGGGGAGACACAAGGAAAGACTGCCAGAGACTGCCAGAGACTGCAAACTGCAGGGAGACACAAGGAAAGACTGCAAGAGACTACAAACTGGAGGGGAGACACAAGGAAAGACTGCAAGAGACTGCAAACTGGAGAGAGACACAAGGAAAGACTGCAAGAGACTGCAAACTGGAGGGGAGACACAAGGAAAGACTGCCAGAGACTGCAAACTGGAGGGGAGACACAAGGAAAGACTGCCAGAGACTGCAAACTGGAGGGGAGACACAAGGAAAGACTGCCAGAGACTGCAAACTGGAGGGGAGACACAAGGAAAGACTGCCAGAGACTGCAAACTGCAGGGGAGACACAAGGAAAGACTGCCAGAGACTGCAAACTGGAGGGGAGACACAAGGAAAGACTGCAAGAGACTGCAAACTGGAGGGAGACACAAGGAAAGACTGCAAGAGACTGCAAACTGGAGGGGAGACACAAGGAAAGACTGCAAGAGACTACACACTGCAGGGGAGACACAAGGAAAGACTGCCAGAGACTGCAAACTGGAGGGGATACACAAGGAAAGACTGCAAGAGACTGCAAACTGGAGGGGAGACACAAGGAAAGACTGCAAGAGACTGCAAACTGGAGGGTAGACACAAGGAAAGACTGCAAGAGACTGCAAACTGGAGGGGAGACACAAGGAAAGACTGCCAGAGACTGCAAACTGCAGGGGAGACACAAGGAAGGACTGCCAGAGACTGCACACTGTAGGGAGACACAAGGAAAGACTGCAAGAGACTGCCAGAGACTGCAAACTGCAGGGAGACACAAGGAAAGCCTGCCAGAGACTGCAAACTGCAGGGAGACACAAGGAAAGCCTGCCAGAGACTGCAAACTGCAGGGAGACACAAGGAAAGACTGCCAGAGACTGCAAACTGCAGGGAGACACAAGGAAAGACTGCCAGAGACTGCAAACTGTAGGGAGACACAAGGAAAGACTGCCAGAGACTGCAAACTGCAGGGAGACACAAGGAAAGACTGCCAGAGACTGCAAACTGGAGGGGGACACAAGGAAAGACTGCAAGAGACTGCAAACTGCAGGGAGACACAAGGAAAGACTGCCAGAGACTGCAGACTGGAGGGAAACACAAGGAAAGACTGCCAGAGACTGCAAACTGCAGGGAGACACAAGGAAAGACTGCAAGAGACAGCACACTGGAGGGAAGACACAAGGGAAGACTGCCAGAGACTGCACACTGGAGGGGATACACAAGGAAAGACTGCCAGAGACAGCACACTGGAGGGGAGACACAAGGAAAGACTGCCAGAGACTGCAAACTGCAGGGAGACACAAGGAAAGACTGCCAGAGACTGCACACTGCAGGGGAGACACAAGGAAAGACTGCAAGAGACTATAAACTGCAGGGACACACAAGGAAAGACTGCCAGAGACTGCAAACTGCAGGGAGACACAGGGAAAGACTGCAAGAGACTGCAAACTGCAGGGAGACACAAGGAAAGTCTGCAAGAGACTGCAAACTGCAGGGACACACAAGGAAAGACTGCCAGAGACTGCAAACTGCAGGAAGACACAAGGAAAGTCTGCAAGAGACTGCAAACTGCAGGGAGACACAAGAAAAGACTGCCAGAGACTGCACACTGGAGGGGAGACACAAGGAAAGACTGCCAGAGACTGCAAACTGCAGGGAGACACAAGGAACGACTGCCAGAGACTGCAAACTGCAGGGAGACACAAGGAAAGACTGCCAGAGACTGCAAACTGCAGGGAGACACAATGAAAGACTGCCAGAGACTGCAAACTGCAGGGAGACACAAGGAAAGACTGTCAGAGACTGCAAACTGCAGGGAGACACAAGGAAAGACTGCCAGAGACTGCACACTGCAGGGGAGACACAAGGAAAGACTGCAAGAGACTGCAAACTGGAGGGGAGACACAAGGAAAGACTGCAAGAGACAGCACACTGGAGGGGAGACACAAGGAAAGACTGCCAGAGACTGCAAACTGCAGGGAGACACAAGGAACGACTGCCAGAGACTGCAAACTGCAGGGAGACACAAGGAAAGACTGCCAGAGACTGCAAACTGCAGGGAGACACAAGGAAAGACTGCCAGAGACTGCAAACTGGAGGGGGACACAAGGAAAGACTGCAAGAGACTGCAAACTGCAGGGAGACACAAGGAAAGACTGCAAGAGACAGCACACTGGAGGGAAGACACAAGGGAAGACTGCCAGAGACTGCACACTGGAGGGGATACACAAGGAAAGACTGCCAGAGACTGCAAACTGCAGGGGAGACACAAGGAAAGACTGCCAGAGACTGCAAACTGCAGGGACACACAAGGAAAGACTGCAAGAGACTGCAAACTGCAGGGAGACATAAGGAAAGACTGCAAGAGACAGCACACTGGAGGGGAGACACAAGGAAAGACTGCCAGAGACTGCAAACTGCAGGGAGACACAAGGAAAGACTGCCAGAGACTGCACACTGCAGGGGAGACACAAGGAAAGACTGCAAGAGACTACAAACTGCAGGGACACACAAGGAAAGACTGCCAGAGACTGCAAACTGCAGGGAGACACAAGGAAAGACTGCAAGAGACTGCAAACTGCAGGGAGACACAAGGAAAGTCTGCAAGAGACTGCAAACTGCAGGGACACACAAGGAAAGACTGCCAGAGACTGCAAACTGCAGGGAGACACAAGGAAAGTCTGCAAGAGACTGCAAACTGCAGGGAGACACAAGAAAAGACTGCCAGAGACTGCACACTGGAGGGGAGACACAAGGAAAGACTGCCAGAGACTGCAAACTGCAGGGAGACACAAGGAACGACTGCCAGAGACTGCAAACTGCAGGGAGACACAAGGAAAGACTGCCAGAGACTGCAAACTGCAGGGAGACACAATGAAAGACTGCCAGAGACTGCAAACTGCAGGGAGACACAAGGAAAGACTGTCAGAGACTGCAAACTGCAGGGAGACACAAGGAAAGACTGCCAGAGACTGCACACTGCAGGGGAGACACAAGGAAAGACTGCAAGAGACTGCAAACTGGAGGGGAGACACAAGGAAAGACTGCAAGAGACAGCACACTGGAGGGGAGACACAAGGAAAGACTGCCAGAGACTGCAAACTGCAGGGAGACACAAGGAAAGACTGCCAGAGACTGCAAACTGCAGGGAGACACAAGGAAAGACTGCAAGAGACAGCACACTGGAGGGGAGACACAAGGAAAGACTGCCAGAGACTGCAAACTGCAGGGAGACACAAGGAAAGACTGCCAGAGACTGCAAACTTCAGGGAGACACAAGGAAAGACTGCCAGAGACTGCAAACTGCAGGGAGACACAAGGAAAGACTGCCAGAGACTGCAAACTGCAGGGAGACACAAGGAAAGACTGCCAGAGACTGCAAACTGCAGGGAGACACAAGGAAAGACTGCCAGAGACTGCAAACTGCAGGGAGACACAATGAAAGACTGCAAGAGACTGCCAGAGACTGCACACTGCAGGGAGACACAAGGAAAGACTGCAAGAGACTGCACACTGCAGGGAGACACAAGGAAAGACTGCCAGAGACTGCAAACTGGAGGGGAGACACAAGGAAAGACTGCCAGAGACTGCACACTGCAGGGAGACACAAGGAAAGACTGCAAGAGACTGCCAGAGACTGCAAACTGGAGGGGAGACACACAACACACACGAAAAGACTGCCAGAGACTGCAAACGGGAGCGAAAACACAAGAAACACAATGGAGGGTCTGAGTTATGATGAAAGATTAAAACAATTAGATTTATTTAGTCTGGAAAAGAGGCGACTTCGAGGGGACATGATTAATTTATACAAATATATGACTGGTCCATACAAAAAATATGGAAAGTTGTTCCAGATTAAATCAAATCAAAAGACGAGGGGGGGGGGGCACTGAATGAATAAGTCTGTGACCAACGATATGTCGTATGGGTTTTTATTTGAGTTGAAAGGGGTAGGTCGGCCCATTTCTGCCCCCGGTAGCCGTTTGCCCTGGACTCAGCCCTTGCCTGTTCATGGCCAATAAGAGAGTTTAGGGCACTAATTCTATCAAGTAGGATTAGAAGATCCATAACCCGGTAGAGGAAGTCCATTATGAGAGCGCAGAGGAGCCGTCACATCGTTTATACAATCTATCGGTTGGACTAGTTTATGTAAAAAAAAAATTGGCCACAATTTTGGTGCCAGATGATGCATTTAATCTGTGCCTCTTTCCCAGACTAAAAAATAGCCTAAAACTAGATGCACAATCTACGGCACGTTCTAAGCACAAGCGCTTTAGTAAATCTTCTCGGCTGAGCCTCATTCCCACATTTTCATCCCCTCCGCTTACTGACGTCTCCCATCCAGGATGTTGGACAATGTAATATAATTGTATCCAGCCCAGGCAATTACTGTATACATGGTGCTCGGCTGTAGTCACAATGTTTCCATCCGCGGTGGTGTCTGGCCTAGTGACGATCCAATACCACCACCACAGATATGACTGCGCTCAACGCGGAAGGCTCGTCCTGCTCTGGAGAGCAATAATCAAGGAGACGGCGCTGAGCTGCCTCCAGTCCTTGACACATACACAAGCAAACCCGGGCAATTACATGTGACCGTAATGATTTGTTTATGGATTGTTGTAATCCAAGTGTGAATAGACATGGACGTCACGTAGCCACCGCTGCCATGTCCCTTCAAGTCTGCAGCGTGCGCCGCCATGAATCAGACGTGCAACGGACAAACGGCGCATTAGCTTGTATCTAAAAATCAGTCACTCATAAGTGGTCACAACGTCCCAAGCTTCAAGGAATTGTCTACTCTGTTGAGTCACATTATTCTGATCGGCTAATGTCCGGAGTAACTGCCTTGGAAGCCCCTGGGTGCCTTAATATAATATCGAATGGATGCTAGAGGCGTCTGGAGCCTTGTAGACTGCAGCCTACCTGATAGCCGGCGTGTGGAGGGGTATTTGGTCATCGAACATGGCGATTCTGGTTGTCCCAAATGTCCAGCTACAAAGGTTGCACTGGTTAATCCGACAAACAACAATTGACAACAATTCTACTTTGATATCAGGCAGATAAAGCGTCATAAATCCACCCCACCCTGCTCTCTATATTGAGATTTATGACACATTGGGGGTCATTTACTAAGGGCCCAATTCGCGTTTTCCCGACGTGTTACCCGAATATTTCCAATTTGCGCCAAATTCCCCTGAATTGCCCCGGGATTTTGGCGCACGCGATCGGATTGTGGCGCATCGGCGCTGGCATGCACACGACGGAAACGACGGCGTGAACAAACGAAAACCCGACGAATTCGGAAAAAACGCCGCATTTTTTTAAAAAAGTGTCGCGAGACTTGCACTTACCTTCACTAGGAATAGGCTGGTGAACTTGAGTGCATTCCGGCGGGCCTCGGCGGACTTCTGTGCAGCAGCGCCACCTGGGAGGAACTACCTTAGTGAATCCCGGCCGGACCCGAATCCACCGCAGAGAACGCGCCGCTGGATTGCGAATGGACTGCGTAAGTAAATCTGGCCCATTGTCTACCAGAAGTGTCAAGAGTTCATACACTTTCAATGCCAATAGTAGCAGTAGATAACATATATATTTGGTAAAAGAGGCATATTAAGTTCCAATCCAGGAACCACCTATTTGACTTAAGAGGGCTTAAAATGGTTATCTGGACAACCCCTCAGGGTCCAGGCATACTTACCCAGCATGCACTTCTGGTCTGTTACCTGCGTCTAACCGGAGGTCCTAAGGGTAATAGGATTCACTTTGGCCAATGCATGGCTTCCTTTGACCATGGGACGTCACTTCCTCTCCCACAGTTGCAGTCCCATGGTCTGAGGAGACCAACGGCATGGCCGAGAACCAGGGACCCAAGCATAGTAAGTCAGAAGAAGGATGCAAAGAGCTGTAGAGGTTGTCGACTGAGAGAGACCCAATACAACGTTGGCGGCTCTCAGTATATTGACTATTCGTGCCTAATGTATAGTAACTTTGTTTTCTAGCTGGAGGGTCACTTTAAGTCTCCTGGTGTTTCCTGCTGAGTGTGCTCCTCACAGAAGATGTCCTCCTTACCACAGCATGTCCATGGTAGGAAGCCTTGTAAGCCTCACGCTAGGCCCCGCAGTGATAATAGCCGCCATGACAGCCCGGGAGGTGTTAGATTTGTGTAAGAGGGACACAAAGGAATACGCCGCTGTGTGCAGAAAACACGTCTTTCTTCTATCTATTAATCTATATAGCATTACATGAGTGTTTGGACAGCTCTCCGGGAGGCTACTTTAATGTAGATAGTGCGATATGGTGATCAGAGCTGATGGGGAAGACTCATTATAGAGTTTTCTTCCTCCGCACTGGTAATCCTCACATGGAGGGGACTGATATCCCGGCTCCTAAAGTCTAATTATTTCCATTAATTAAGAAGATTACATCAAAACAAATGTCTCTCCCCAGTACTCGGTGCATGAGGGGGGCTCTTGGGTCCGGGAAGATTAGTGCGTAATACGCAATGACACATCCTTATAATAATGGTGTCACAGGCAGGAAAATAAATAATATATAGAGGATTACAGGAAAGAATCTGGAGCTTAGACTGCAGCTATATGGTAGAGGCAAATACACAGGACACCAAGAAACTGCACAGGGACGAGCAGAAGGCAGGACTGCATCACTACATGATAAGTAATGTGTATGTGCACAACGACGAGCAGAAGGCAGGACTGCATCACTACATGATAAGTAATGTGTATGTGCACGACGACGAGCAGAAGGCAGGACTGCATCACTACATGATAAGTAATGTGTATGTGCACAAGGACGAGCAGAAGGCAGGACTGCATCACTACATGATAAGTAATGTGTATGTGCACAAGGACGAGCAGAAGGCAGGACTGCATCACTACATGATAAGTAATGTGTATGTGCACGACGACGGGCAGAAGGCAGGACTGCATCACTACATGATAAGTAATGTGTATGTGCACAACGACGAGCAGAAGGCAGGACTGCATCACTACATGATAAGTAATGTGTATGTGCACAACGACGAGCAGAAGGCAGGACTGCATCACTACATGATAAGTAATGTGTATGTGCACAACGACGAGCAGAAGGCAGCTCTGCATCACTACATGATAAGTAATGTGTATGTGCACGACGACGAGCAGAAGGCAGCTCTGCATCACTACATGATAAGTAATGTGTATGTGCACAACGACGGGCAGAAGGCAGGACTGCATCACTACATGATAAGTAATGTGTATGTGCACAACGACGAGCAGAAGGCAGGACTGCATCACTACATGATAAGTAATGTGTATGTGCACGACGACGAGCAGAAGGCAGCTCTGCATCACTACATGATAAGTAATGTGTATGTGCACAACGACGAGCAGAAGGCAGGACTGCATCACTACATGATAAGTAATGTGTATGTGCACAACGACGAGCAGAAGGCAGGACTGCATCACTACATGATAAGCAATGTGTATGTGCACAACGACGAGCAGAAGGCAGGACTGCATCACTACATGATAAGTAATGTGTATGTGCACAAGGACGAGCAGAAGGCAGCTCTGCATCACTACATGATAAGTAATGTGTATGTGCACAACGACGAGCAGAAGGCAGGACTGCATCACTACATGATAAGTAATGTGTATGTGCACAACGACGAGCAGAAGGCAGGACTGCATCACTACATGATAAGTAATGTGTATGTGCACGACGACGAGCAGAAGGCAGCTCTGCATCACTACATGATAAATAATGTGTATGTGCACAAGGACGAGCAGAAGGCAGGACTGCATCACTACATGATAAGTAATGTGTATGTGCACAACGACGAGCAGAAGGCAGCTCTGCATCACTACATGATAAGTAATGTGTATGTGCACAAGGACGAGCAGAAGGCAGCTCTGCATCACTACATGATAAGTAATGTGTATGTGCACAACGACGAGCAGAAGGCAGCTCTGCATCACTACATGATAAGTAATGTGTATGTGCACAACGACGAGCAGAAGGCAGGACTGCATCACTACATGATAAGTAATGTGTATGTGCACAACGACGAGCAGAAGGCAGGACTGCATCACTACATGATAAGTAATGTGTATGCGCACGACGACGAGCAGAAGGCAGCTCTGCATCACTACATGATAAGTAATGTGTATGTGCACAAGGACGAGCAGAAGGCAGGACTGCATCACTACATGATAAGTAATGTGTATGTGCACAACGACGAGCAGAAGGCAGGACTGCATCACTACATGATAAGTAATGTGTATGTGCACGACGACGAGCAGAAGGCAGCTCTGCATCACTACATGATAAGTAATGTGTATGTGCACAAGGACGAGCAGAAGGCAGGACTGCATCGCTACATGATAAGTAATGTGTATGTGCACAACGACGAGCAGAAGGCAGGACTGCATCACTACATGATAAGTAATGTGTATGTGCACGACGACGAGCAGAAGGCAGCTCTGCATCACTACATGATAAGTAATGTGTATGTGCACGACGACGAGCAGAAGGCAGGACTGCATCACTACATGATAAGTAATGTGTATGTGCACAACGACGAGCAGAAGGCAGGACTGCATCACTACATGATAAGTAATGTGTATGTGCACAACGACGAGCAGAAGGCAGCTCTGCATCACTACATGATAAGTAATGTGTATGTGCACAACGACGAGCAGAAGGCAGGACTGCATCACTACATGATAAGTAATGTGTATGTGCACAACGACGAGCAGAAGGCAGCTCTGCATCACTACATGATAAGTAATGTGTATGTGCACAACGACGAGCAGAAGGCAGCTCTGCATCACTACATGATAAGTAATGTGTATGTGCACAACGACGAGCAGAAGGCAGGACTGCATCACTACATGATAAGTAATGTGTATGTGCACAACGACGAGCAGAAGGCAGCTCTGCATCACTACATGATAAGTAATGTGTATGTGCACAACGACGAGCAGAAGGCAGGACTGCATCACTACATGATAAGTAATGTGTATGTGCACAACGACGAGCAGAAGGCAGGACTGCATCACTACATGATAAGTAATGTGTATGTGCACAACGACGAGCAGAAGGCAGCTCTGCATCACTACATGATAAGTAATGTGTATGTGCACAACGACGAGCAGAAGGCAGCTCTGCATCACTACATGATAAGTAATGTGTATGTGCACGACGACGAGCAGAAGGCAGGACTGCATCACTACATGATAAGTAATGTGTATGTGCACAACGACGAGCAGAAGGCAGCTCTGCATCACTACATGATAAGTAATGTGTATGTGCACAACGACGAGCAGAAGGCAGGACTGCATCACTACATGATAAGTAATGTGTATGTGCACAACGACGAGCAGAAGGCAGGACTGCATCACTACATGATAAGTAATGTGTATGTGCACAACGACGAGCAGAAGGCAGCTCTGCATCACTACATGATAAGTAATGTGTATGTGCACAACGACGAGCAGAAGGCAGGACTGCATCACTACATGATAAGTAATGTGTATGTGCACAACGACGAGCAGAAGGCAGGACTGCATCACTACATGATAAGTAATGTGTATGTGCACAACGACGAGCAGAAGGCAGCTCTGCATCACTACATGATAAGTAATGTGTATGTGCACAACGACGAGCAGAAGGCAGCTCTGCATCACTACATGATAAGTAATGTGTATGTGCACGACGACGAGCAGAAGGCAGGACTGCATCACTACATGATAAGTAATGTGTATGTGCACAACGACGAGCAGAAGGCAGCTCTGCATCACTACATGATAAGTAATGTGTATGTGCACAACGACGAGCAGAAGGCAGGACTGCATCACTACATGATAAGTAATGTGTATGTGCACAACGACGAGCAGAAGGCAGCTCTGCATCACTACATGATAAGTAATGTGTATGTGCACAACGACGAGCAGAAGGCAGCTCTGCATCACTACATGATAAGTAATGTGTATGTGCACAACGACGAGCAGAAGGCAGCTCTGCATCACTACATGATAAGTAATGTTGTGTATGTACCCAGTGCGAGGGTGGTGGCCCGGTGCCAGGGGCGGTGGCTCGTGTGGCCCCTAGCGCTGTGGCTGCAGCTTGCTCTGGTGATGGGGCTGCTGGGGCTTGTAGTGCAGAGTCTCCCAAACATCTTGTGCAGCCAGCAGAAAAAGTCTTATTTTGTATTGGCACATCAGACTCTGGAGATGGCAATAAAAGGCTGTCTGGAGTTTGAAAGGACAAGAAGCCCCTTACATCCAGCGAACAGGGGTACACAAGCATTAAAAAAAAACAGCTGGACAGCAAGGGGTTAATGCCAGTGAGGCAGAGGGCACAAGTAAGATCGGGGTTGGAGCTGCCTCTTCTCAGGCTGAATCAGCTAAGGAGGTGGCTCTACCCACAGTGCCCAGTGACGCCGAGGCAACCCCAGGTCCTCCTGGCCCAGCTGGTGTGACTGATGCAGGGGTCAGTGAGTGGTAAAGTTGTCACGGGACTGGTTGACAGTACGGGATCCCTGAAAAGGTCCAGATCAGGGATTCTGGAGGTTGTCAGATCCTTCTACTCGCACCTCTTGGACAGGAAGGATCTAGATTGGGATGTGATGTCGGCTTCAATGATATGTGCCTGCATCAATGTAGCTACAGCATTCTCAAGGTAGACTGCAGGGATTAACAAACCCAAACCTTAAATTTGGTACTTGCCCCTGTACCTTGATAAACCATCCAACCGTTTGGTACTTGACCTTGTACTTTGATAAACCATCCAACCGTTTGGTACTTGACCTTGTACCTTGATCAACCATCCAACCGTTTGGTACTTGACCTTGTACCTTGATCAACCATCCAACCGTCTGGTACTTGACCTTGCACCTTGATCAACCTTCCATCCGTTTGGAACTTGACCGTGTACCTAGACTAACCACCCAACCGTCTGGTACTTGACCGTGTACCTAGACTAACCACCCAACCGTCTGGTACTTGACCGTGTACCTAGACTAACCACCCAACCGTCTGGTACTTGACCGTGTACCTAGACTAACCACCCAACCGTCTGGTACTTGACCGTGTACCTAGACTAACCACCCATCAACAGACCGGGAAACTAAATGTTTGGGTAATGTGGGAAGGCCACAGCGTTTATTAACAACTAAGATAAATTATTAAATAACGTTATAAATTAAAACATTTCCCAACTTGCTAGGCCCGCTTGGCATCTTCAAAATCTTGAGAACCAACTTCGCCCGAAATGGCGGCTGCGTCCCTGCAGCCGGCATGTGGGCATCTTCCAGCGCCTTAGGGCCTGTGTAACTTCCGCCACGGAGCAGCCTCCTCCCTCCTACCACCGGCTGCGACCCCCCACACGGACCAAGGCCATGGACCTCTCAGCCTGTTCCTGCAGGCCGAGAAGGAAAATATTCGAAAATATTCACCTCAATGGAATTGAGATGGACCCCGTCGCCTAATAAGAGATGGTTATCCTATACGCCAATCCTCCCAGGGACACCATGTATTTTTGATAATCAGGACTTTCCTTGCTCTCCTTAAGGCAGCTGTGAATAGGATGCCTGACCCATTAACTACTCGAAGACATGCCTGCAAAACCCACAAGACTTCCTTCCAGGGACTAGTTATCCGGGGTGAGATGTGCCATTTACATAACCCAGGATTATCCTATTACCGACTTTAAGTTACTGAATTTACCAAAACCAGGGACCGAAACCGCAAAAGCTCGCAACTAGTTATGGAAAGTTTTGGACACTTCCATCTTTCACTGCACTAAGACACCCGCCCTATCAAAGGAGACGTACGTAACCGCCACAACCTCCTATATAACGTCATTGACCGATGGACCCTTGGGAAAAGACAGGTGGTCGATTAATCTGAACATTCCGGGCTCCTTTTGGGAACTAAGCCTGGCGGTTCTATAAGGGACCGGCCATCCTACCCAGGGAAACCTCATTCCCGACCTTCTCCAGTGCTAATACTGGATTGAAAGAAATTAAACTGCCGCATTTAACCAACATTGCGGTGGGCTGGTGGCTATCCTGATGCAGTGGATGGGGTGAGAAGTGCCTTTTGTGCTGCCCAGGATTATCCTTCACTGACATTAACCCCTTAACGCCGAAGCCACTTTTCCCCCGACTGACACGGCCCAGTTTTCCAAATCTGCCCTGTGTCACTATAAATGGGTATAACTTTGAAACGCTTTAACATATCCAAGTGATTTAAAATTGTTTTCTCGTGACACTTTGTACTTCATGTTAGTTGAAAAATTTGGTGAAATTGGAAAAATTCTCGAATTATCGAACTTCAAAATGTTCTACTTTCCCATACATAGACATAACCGCAAAACAAACTTAGTAACTAACATTCACCGAATATCTACTTTATGTCTCCGTGGGTTTTATGCATATTCTTATTTTTGTAGGATGTTCTGGGCCTTAGAACGCAGGGTGCGATTTTTCACATTTTCATAAAAACCGCAAAATCCTGAGGGACCTGCTCTGGTTTCAAATCACTAAATAAAGGAAAACCGCATAAATTATCCCATTATAGAAACTACACCCCTCAGTGTATGAAAACAACTTTTATGAAGTTTGTTCACCCATTAATTGTTTTACGGGGGTTAAAACAAAATCGGATACAATTATGAAAGTACATATTTTTGGCTAAATTAATGTGTCTTTCAAAAATGAACAAATTCTCAGTGGATAAAATACCAAAACGCTCCACAAAATTTGATACCCAATCCCCCCCGCGTATAGCGATCCCCCATATGTGGTGGTGACTGCTGTACGGGCACACACCAAGGCATCGAAGGGAAGCTGCGCCATTCAGAGCAGATTATGCATTGTCACTTTTTATTAGCTATACAATCTTTATTTTATTTATTTATTTTTTGGAAATTTGGACATATAAGGGCTTATTTATTGCGACAAGCGATGCACTTTACTAATAAAAAATTATTCCGACTGGGATTTAAACCTAGAACCCGCAGTGTCCATGAACAATAATGACACAGCGTCTCAACCAACTGAGCTATAACTTCCGTGCTACATTTTAGTGGGTTATTGGCTTATTGCTGAGATTTTATTAACTCTTGAATGTATGGGTGAAAGGAAAATTGTCAATTTTGGTTCCTTTCTTTGTGGTTTTTTTTTTTTTTTTTGGAGGGGGTCGTACACCGAACACTAACAATACTATATTATCTATAACGTACAGATCACTATGATCACGGTGATGCCTCATTTATATAGTTTTTCATTTATATTTACAATTTTACTGGAAAAAACTAATATAGAGGAAATCTCATTTGTTTTTGCATCGCCAACTTTAATATTTTTTGGTTGGCAGAGCTAGTTTAGGGCTTATTTTTTTACATGTTGAGTTGTCTTTTCAATTGATACCATTTTGGCGTTTTTTTTTTTTTTTTTTTTGATCACGTATTAGAACATTTTTGTGAAGAGATTATATGAAAAATTTACATTTTTATCGAGTTTTTCGGGTTTGTTTTTACGGCAGTCAGCAAGCGGGTCCAATAATGTTTCTAAGTATTGCCTGTTCAAGTTATTCTACACCTTACACAGTGTAATACAGATGTATTCACTGTGTAATGCTCAGTGTGTTACGCATGCTCAGTGTGTTACAGCCGGGTCCTGCCAGAAGGCACGGACCCAGCTCCCGGAAGGAGAATCGCGCAGCCCCGGGCACTGGCAGTCCCTGGGCTGCGATCCCTAAATGTGTTACCCTGTCCTGCGTTTGCTAAATTCCCTAAGCCCACAGGTGTATCCTGACTGCCTTCTAATTGTGTGAGTAGTGATCTAATGGACGTGATGACCTCTGTGTCCTTGTGTGATGAGGTAATGGACGTGATGACCTCTGTTCTTGTGTGATGACCTCTGTGTTCTTGTGTGAGGTGGTAATGGACGTGATGACCTCTGTGTCCTTGTGTGATGAGGTAATGGACGTGATGACCTTTGTTCTTGTGTGATGAGGTAATGGACGTGATGACCTCTGTGTTCTTGTGTGAGGTGGTAATGGACGTGATGACCTCTGTTCTTGTGTGAGGAGGTAATGGCCGACCACGAGGGGAGGCCACTGAACTCACCGGATGTAGTCTTCGCTGGTGGAGCTGACGTGTCCTGATGAGAAGACTGTGCTTTGTCCTGTTCAGATGGTTGGTGATGTTCGGAAGCTGAAGTGATGCGTTGAGGTGGTTTCTTGATGATGTCATAGCTGTGAGGTGGAGCTTGAGAACCTTGGCTGCCATGACGGGATGACCTCTGGGACTGCGGTGGCTGTAGATGAGCTGAAGATCTGTTTGGTGGCTGTCGATGAGCTGAAGATCTGTTTGCAGATTCCTGGTGGGTTGATGGATGCTCTGATGTCCGCCTGGAGCGCTTGGACAGGCGGTGAGGGGAGTCTCTGTGCCGTTGTCAAGTCTCGGTGACGGGTGCGGGTGTGTGAGTGCGCCGCCTCGTGGCCACTGGAACCCGGTGACGATGGGCTGTTGTAGTGTCTGCGACGTCCTCCGTGATGATGATGATGATGATGATGGTAGCTGCGGCCTGGTGAGCGGAGCTCAGAGCCAGTATCGGCAGCCCGCCTACGGGCTGGTGAGGGGCTTGGGGCTGGGTGAGGAGCAGGCCTGGTATGGGGCTTGGGGCTGGGTGAGGAGCAGGCCTGGTATGGGGCTTGGGGCTGGGTGAGGAGCAGGCCTGGTATGGGGCTTGGGGCTGGGTGAGGAGCAGGCCTGGTATGGGGCCTGGGGCTGGGTGAGGAGCAGGCCTGGTATGGGGCTTGGGGCTAGGGGAGGAGCAGACCTGAGGCCTGGGGCTGGGTGAGGAGCAGGCCTGGTATGGGGCCTGGGGCTGGGTGAGGAGCAGGCCTGGTATGGGGCCTGGAGCTGGGTGAGGAGCAGGCCTGGTATGGGGCCTGGGGCTGGGTGAGGAGCAGGCCTGGTATGGGGCCTGGGGCTGGGTGAGGAGCAGGCCTGGTATGGGGCCTGGGGCTGGGTGAGGAGCAGGCCTGGTATGGGGCCTGGGGCTGGGTGAGGAGCAGGCCTGGTATGGGGCCTGGGGCTGGGTGAGAAGCAGGCCTGGTATGGGGCTTGGGGCTAGGGGAGGAGCAGACCTGAGGCCTGGTATGGGGCCTGGGGCTGGGTGAGGAGCAGGCCTGGTATGGGGCTTGGGGCTAGAGGAGGAGCAAACCTGAGGCCTGGTATGGGGCCTGAGTGAGGAGCAGGCCTGAGGCTGGTAGTGTGGGCTTGCAGGCTGGGGGACCCGCCTGAGCCGAGGTGCGGGGGGGGGGGGGGGGAGCGCGGGGGGGGGGGGTGCGGGGGAGGGGGGCTGATCGGGGGAGGCGCGGCCTGCTTGGGGAGCGCTGGGAGGCACAGGCCGCCGCGCTGTTAGCTGGCGCCGGTGAGGAACACGCTGGAGCAGGGGGAGCAGGGGGAGCTGACAGGCAGGGGGACGCAGGGCGCAGCGCTTGGATGCCAGGAGGGGGAGTGCGCAGGAGGCAACACTTACCCTTTGAGGCCTCCTTCCGATCCGTCCCCCGACGATCTGCTGCACTGGCTGAAGCATGGGTCCCACGTGGTCTGGACGACACCATCTTTTTCTGGCCCGGACCGCGCTTCCTGGCTGGTGCTGGGGATCCAGGACTGAAACGGACGGGAGGCCTGATCATCCGGATGGACCTTCCTCAATCTTCTGCCAGCTGCTCCTCAGGCACTGCACTGGAGACGCTGCACACGTGGAGGAGGTGAGGAGCACTGGGTGGGTGGTGGTGACAGGGTGGCGGGCCGCCGGGCGGGGGTGGTGGCTGTACCCTCCAGGGTGGAAGCCACTGCAGCGGGTTTCGATCCAGGGAGATGGGTGTCCTCTTCAGGGACGTCCGCTTCTTGAACCGACCCCGCAGCAGGGCGCTGCAGGAGGGTATCCAGCATGGCTGAACCCTGGTCACTTGCTGGATTACTTGTTCTTCTAGGGAAGCCATGCTGGGTATTTGCAGAGGTGTCTCTGACTTCTCGCCTCTTCGGTCCAGGGGGCAGAAGGAAAGAGGCCCCCCCACGTGCTCTCGGACTTTATAAAACCACCGGGCGGGTCCTTACCCGCCCCCAAACACCACCTCCTGTGACCTCACACGGGAGGGGTAAAGGGGCAAGCCCCACCAGCCTACCAGAAGGCTTGAAACCACCCCCTACAGTCCTCAGCCCCTTCGCTATTTGCTTTGGGGCTTGTTATGTTTGGTTCACATGGCATGAAAACATGAAATGCTGAGTTTATATAGTGGTTCTTAGTGACCCCATGGGAGATGTCCACTGTCTACTGTCCACTTGTAATTGCATCGTAATCCTTGTAGTTCTCATTGTGCACAGATATAAGCAATGACATCTATTAGTCAATTATCCCATAACAAATAGCGATTGCTTCAGAGTCCCCTGGAAATGGGGTTGTCTTCTGCCGGGACTCTATTATGTCAGAGCCTGGGCCACGGGGGGTCACTTGTACCCCGCTGGCCTCTCATTTAACCCTCTATAAACATCCACTTTTCTTACTGCATGTAGTAAAAACGGTGGAGGAAGAGATAAAATATTCAGTTTATGGAAATTGGATAAATTAGAATAATCCCAGAAATATAAGAATCACACATTTCAGAATTCCCATTATACAAGAACGCACCTATTGTTCCAGAGGAACACATGCAAGAAAGGCTGCAAATAACACATTATAGCTCCAAGTCTAATAAAAGCAGCCAATCGATGCCGAAAAAAACCTCCCAGGCTCATAAATCACATCTGAAGCCGAACACCTCAGCGAGACCTCGGGATTGAGAAGTTTAAGCTCACGGATCCGACGTATTTTATGTTGCAATAAAAATCTGTTGGGATCTGCTCCTATGCCTCCTATTATTGTGGATAGCGGGATAGGGGCACCTGAGGATCACAGGGGGGGGAGGGGGACTCACTATATAATGTAATCTCATTGCAGAATGCAGGAAATATCATAAAATTCTGCTAAATGTAGTCAATATCGGCAACAAATAATAAAAAAAACAGGCAAATGTAATGTATCTTGTGTGCTTTGTAACCAATAACACTGCCTCCTGTGGCTGGAGGGCCACATGACATGCTAATGCATTCATACTGTAAATGCGAGTCAATAGAGGAGGGAATTGACATTCACTGGGGCTGGGGGAGGACAATGGTTTGTCACGGATCATAAATTAGGTCAGGTTTTAGGCCTAGCAGACATGATTTTTCTTTTGATAGGGCAATTACAATAAGCCATAAGTGGAGTCTCTCCATTTGAGATCATCAACCATTCCTGTTCCAAGGATGGACAATGTTCACCACAAATTTTCACAGCTGGATAGGAACTCAGGTCCAGTTACTAAATACCTTGACCAAGGTGGAGATGCTTGGTTGGACCCCCTGATGTCCAGATGTTCTACAAGATGTTCTACAAGACTTTTCCTTCCTAGTTCTGTCTTTGAAAGGGGTAAGTTCTGAAGACCACTTAAAGAGTGACAAAAATGTGACCTCTCTAGGTAGACCAATGAAGGTAGCCATATATATTTGATGAACATCAACCAAATCAGTGAGTTTAGGAGCAATCAATTTGGTGTCTACAGTGGTTCCCAGATGTCAGGTTTAAGATGGGTCAGACATGGGGGCAGATTTACTTACCCGGTCCATTTGCGATCCAGCGGTGCATTCTCTGCGGTGGATTCGGGTCTTCCGACGATTCACTAAGGTAGTTCCTCCGATGTCCACCAGGTGTCGCTGCTACGCTGAAGAGCATCGGAACGCACTAGAGTTCACCGAGCCATCCTGGGTGAAGGTAAGCGCGTGCCAAGCGACACTTTTTTTTGTTAATGCGGCGGTTTCTCCGAATCTGTCAAGTTATCGTTCGGCCACGCCACCCGATTTCCGTCACATGCATTTCGGTGCTGATGCGCCACAATCCGATCGCGTGCGCCAAAAACCCGGGGCAATACAGGGAAAATTGGCGCAAATCAGAAATATTCGGGTAACACGTCGGGAAAACGCGAATCGGGCCCTTAGTAAATGACCCCCCATGGTCTCCAAACCCTTCTTCTCAAGGAAGATAAGCCAGGCCTTCCTAGAGAATCTCTATACACCTTCAAGAAATAATGTGATGCCATTGATTATAACCAAGCATGTAGATAGTCAATGACCACATTCATCTTAGATATAGATCCTAGGGAAGACTCAAAGAAGAAGGTCATGGTAGGAGATCCTGGGAGAAGGGGTGATGAAGGATGACCAGTTACAAGATGGATGACTACAAACCAAGTAGATTCCAAAAGATTCCACCTAGAAAGACACTTCAACTTGGTCCTACACACGGGCAATGCAGGTAACAGACACGAGGGAAATAATAAAGTAGTCATAAAATTCGGTCTCCCGGAAGGAGGACACCTGATGGTCTGCACTAATGATTCCCATGGCTCACTGTTACTTTTGGATTTCAATTCCCTAGAGAAGATCCCCTGGAGGAAGATCCTCTGTAATGAGCTGGAGAAGAGCAAGAACATCACAGTCTCAGCCTGCACATAATACTACGGCCGCTCTATATCTCCAACAAGCAGGGCGGTGGAGATGACCTACAAGTTCTTCTAATCAACTTGACCACATGAGTAATGACAGACATGTCCATCAGATGGATAATAGATGAAAGGTGAATAATTTTGCTTGCAAAACATCTTAGGAGACCTCCAACATAGTTTTAACACTATGGGGCACATTTACTAAGAGTCCGAACACCGCATTTTCGTCGGGTTTGACAACTTTTTACTGTTTTGCCCTGCATTGCCCCAGGTTTTTGGCACACGTGATCGGATTGTGGCGCCGGCTTGCATGCGACAGAACTCGGGGGGCGTGGATGGTCGGACAACCCGACTGATTTTGGACAAACCGCGATATTTAAAAACTAAATTGTGTCGCAAGATCAATGCACTTACATACACCGGGAAGAAGAAGGTGAACTCCGGCGGACCTGAGCGGGGAAGCGACGGATGCAGGAAATCGGGCGCACGATCGTGGAACACTCAAATCCTCATCGGACAACGCACAGCAGGGATCACGACGGGACGGGTAAGTAAATGTGCCCCAATGTTCCCAAAAATAAGAAGACCATAGGGAATAAAGTCCAGTTAAAATGTGCAGACTTTCAGGTAACATCATTGACTATTGAGTTATTTTCTTTTGCCTCCGGCACAGACCACCATTACGACTTGATTGCAGATGCAATCTGTCTCTGTAAAGTTATCAGATAAAACATCTCCTAAGACCAAATAAAAACCCTCAAAATAATGATTCTCTTTAGTTCTGTGTTAAATGAAAAAATGTCCTTTTGGTGCATCAGACATAGGACTAATGCCCCTTGGGTACACACAAGACATTCATAGTGTGCATGGGCGGCCATCTTTAAGTAACAATGACAAAAGTAATAATGCTCCCTATAAATGCTGATGTGTTGCACTTTGAAACTAATACTGCTCCTGTGAGCCCTCATCAAATAAAAATGCCGACAACCGCCAGATCCGGACTCCTGATAAATCCGGAAACTGCACTGAATAGGTACAGGCTATGGGTACACCCCACACCGGCACACTCTGTCGCTGACCACGCCTGCTTTACACCCCTCCACTGCCCATTTGCCATAAGGAGGTGGCATAAGGGTGAAAATAGGTGCAATTTGTGTTCCTGTGCTGGGAATTGTGCCATTTTCAGGGCTTCTTCACTAGGAAACTGGTGCACAACCCCTGGTAAATGTAGCCCTAAACTCTATGCAGTTCAAAGGACATAGGTCATTACACCAGCGCATGATGCTGCCCCGTCCCATGGCACGTGTCAGATTTATGAGTCTCCCAGTGGCCTACAATGTGATGTGCGACCTCTGTAGAGGTCATGGTCCCCTTGATAGATAGATATGAGATAGATAGATAGATAGATAGGAGATAGATAGATAGATAGATAGATAGGAGATAGATAGATAGATAGATAGATAGATAGATAGATAGATAGATAGATAGATAGATATGAGATAGATAGGAGATAGATAGATAGATAGATAGATAGATAGATAGATAGATAGATAGGAGATAGATAGATAGATATGAGATAGATAGATAGATAGATAGGAGATAGATAGATAGATAAGAGATAGATAGATAGATGATAGA
The DNA here is from genome assembly GCF_040894005.1 of Engystomops pustulosus. Classification (NCBI taxonomy): domain Eukaryota; kingdom Metazoa; phylum Chordata; class Amphibia; order Anura; family Leptodactylidae; genus Engystomops; species Engystomops pustulosus. Next base: position 12,037,235 of record NC_092419.1, on the reverse strand, counting down.
TATGAGATAGATAGATAGATAGATAGATAGATATGAGATAGATAGATAGATAGATAGATAGATATGAGATAGATAGATAGATAGATATGAGATAGATAGATAGATAGATAGATATGAGATAGATAGATAGATAGATAGATAGATAGATAGATAGATATGAGATAGATAGATAGATAAATAGATAGATAGATAGATGATAGATATGAGATAGATAGATAAATAGATATGAGATAGATAGATAGATAGATAGATATGAGATAGATAGATAGATAGATAGATATGAGATAGATAGATAGATAAATAGATAGATATGAGATAGATAGATAGATAGATAGATAGATAGATAGATAGGAGATAGATAGATAGATAGATAGATAGATAGATAGATAGATAGGAGATAGATATGAGATAGATAGATAGATAGATAGATAGATAGATAGATAGGAGATAGATAGATAGATAAGAGATAGATAGATAGATAGATAGATAGATAGATAGATATGAGATAGATAGATAGATAGATAGGAGATAGATAGATAGATAGATAGATAAGAGATAGATAGATATGAGATAGATAGATAAATAGATATGAGATAGATAGATAGATAGATAGATATGAGATAGATAGATAGATAGATAGATATGAGATAGATAGATAGATAGATAGATAGATAGATAGATAGATAGATAAATAGATAGATAGATAGATAGATAGATAGATAGACAGATAGATAGGAGATAGATAGATATGAGATAGATAGATAGGAGATAGATAGATAGATAGATAGATAGATGGATAGATAGATAGATATGAGATAGATAGATAGATAGATAGATAGATAGATATGAGATAGATAGATAGATAGATACATAGATAGATAGATATATAGATATGACATAGATAGATAGATATGAGATAGATAGATAGATAGATAGATAGATAGATAGATAGATAGATCGATAGATAGATAGATAGATAGATAGGAGATAGATAGATAGATAGATAGATATGAGATAGATAGATAGATAGATAGATAGATAGATAGGAGATAGATAGATGATAGAAATGTCTCCATACACCCCGTGCGCTCCGGCATGATACCAGTATATATATATACGTCCTGCGTTTCCTGGCGCTTGCCGTTTTTCACGCCTACTCAGCTACTTAAGTGAGCAGCGGCTTTTAACAAGTTTATTTAGCAGCCGCATTTGCGTCCCCTGAGCATTAATATTATGGATTCTTTTACTGCCTTTGTATCTTTTTACTTCACCTCTTTATGATCTTGTTAATGAACACTAAATTTTTGTGCCTTGTGTTTCCTATAGTTTGATGGTAAAGGTTCGGATGAAAGGGATCGGCATTCTATGTATAATGTGCATTTTCGCACAGCAGGGTGGGGGAGGGGGGTGCAGGAAATGTGCGGCTTTGTACATAGGGAATAATACCAAAAATACCTAATTTTCTGTTCTATTTAATGTAAAATTCAGGTGCTTATCCCTCCAATCATACACACAGTCACATCACAGTCACAAAGAGAAATTCTGGATACCAAATTCGTCCACTAGAGGGAGCTAACTGCATACAGCTGCACATTTATATGGACATAACAAATCCCTCCCTGCTCCATTCTTAATACAATCCCCAATACAGAAATAACAGTTAGTCAGCTCCCCCTAGTGGTGACAGGAAACAGCCAGGATTATTTTGGATTTAAAAAGACCCTGCGCCTCTTACACCAACTAAAACTCTCCGCACCCTTTAATAGGATTCACTCCACTGATTCCATCATAGTTGAAATTTTTCTCTAGCCCCTTGTGTTCCCAAGTAATCAGTGCTATAACTTTAATACTCACAAAGCCGTGCACCTGTGTGACATCACATGACCAGGGATATAACAAGCCATACACCTGTGTGACATCACATGACCAGGGATATAACAAGCTGTACCCCTGTGTGACATTACATGACCAGGGATATAACAAGCCATGCACCTGTGTGACATCACATGACCAGGGATATAACAAGCCATACACCTGTGTGACATCACATGACCAGGGATATAACAAGCTGTACCCCTGTGTGACATTACATGACCAGGGATATAACAAGCCATGCACCTGTGTGACATCACATGACCAGGGATATAACGAGCTGTGCACCTGTGTGACATCACATGACCAGGGATATAACGAGCTGTGCACCTGTGTGACATCACATGACCAGGGATATAACGAGCTGTGCACCTGTGTGACATCACATGACCAGGGATCTAACGAGCTGTGCACCTGTGTGACATCACATGACCAGGGATCTAACAAGCTGTGCACCTGTATGACATCAGATAACCATGGACATAATGAGCCTTGCATATGTGTGACAACACATGACCAGAGATATATAACGAGCCGTGCAACTGAATGATATCACATGACCAGGGATATAACGAGCCGTGCACCTGTGTGACAGCACATGACCAGAGATATAATGAGCTGTGCACCTGTGTGACACCACATGACCAGGGATATATTGAGACGTGCACCTGTGTGACATCACATGACCAGGATATAATGAGCCGTGCACCTGTGTGACATCACATGACCAGGGATATAACGAGCTGTGCACCTGTGTGACATCACATGACCAGGGATATAGTGAGACGTGCACCTGTGTGACATCACATGACCAGGATATAATGAGCCGTGCACCTGTGTGACATCACATGACCAGGGATATAACGAGCTGTGCACCTGTGTGACATCACATGACCAGGGATATAACGAGCTGTGCACCTGTGTGACATCACATGACCAGGGATATAACGAGCTGTGCACCTGTGTGACATCACATGACCAGGGATATAACGAGCTGTGCACCTGTGTGACATCACATGACCAGGGATATAGTGAGACGTGCACCTGTGTGACATCACATGACCAGGGATATAGTGAGACGTGCACCTGTGTGACATCACATGACCAGGGATATAATGAGCTGTGCGTCTGTGTAACATCACATGACAAGGGATATACTGAGCCGTTCACCCGTGTGACATCACATGACCAGGGATATATTATGAGCCGTGCAACTGTGTGACATCACATGACCAGGTATATAACAAGCTGTGCACCTGTGTGACATCACATGACAAGGGATATAACAAGATGTGTTTGAAGCTTCCTATAGAATGACAGCAAGCAGAGATCTAAAAAACTGTGAGACAATGATACATAAAGTATATAGTATAACAATTTTAGAAATTCTCATTACACAAACAATATCAATTATTTGCTGAAAGTGGACAAACCCTTGAAATGTGTTCAAATATATCGTCCCCTGATACTTAGAATATAGTATGAGGTTTCCTCTTCTCTGACTTTGTCACTTTTTGTTTTGGGTTCAGTTACTTTTGGCATCAAGAGCTTGAGAAACTCTGCAGCTGTGATGGAGAGTTTCCCGTCCAGTCTGATTCTCCGCCAGTTTTAGGATTTTTCTCATCATATCGGTTGTATAAAGTGATAAAATTAAAGAAAGGTTTTGAGGGATTTTCTTAGTCCCGGTAAACTTGTTTATTTAGGGTGCACTATGTGCAGGGTGTACTATGTGCAGTGTGTACTATGTGCAGGGTGTACTATGTGCAGTGTGTACTATGTGCATGGTGTACTATGTGCAGGGTGTACTATGTGCAGTGCGTACTATGTGCAGGGTGTACTATGTGCAGGGTGTACTATGTGCAGGGTGTGTACTATGTCCAGGGTGTACTATGTGCAGTGTGTGCTATGTGCAGTGTGTACTATGTGCAGTGTCCTGTGTACTATGTGCAGTGTGTACAATGTGCAGTGTCCTGTGTACTATGTGCAGTGTGCTATGTGCAGTGTACTATGTGCAGTGTGTACTATGTACAGTGTGTACTATGTGCATTGTGTACTATGTGCAGTTTGTACTATGTGCAGTGTGTACTATGTGTAGTGTATACTATGTGCAGTGTGTGCTATGTGCAGGGTCCTGTGTACTATGTGCAGTGTGTACTATGTGCATTGTGTACTATGTGCAGTTTGTACTATGTGCAGTGTGTACTATGTGTAGTGTATACTATGTGCAGTGTGTGCTATGTGCAGGGTCCTGTGTACTATGTGCAGTGTGTACTATGTGTAGTGTATACTATGTGCAGTGTGTGCTATGTGCAGTGTGTTCTATGTGCAGTGAGTACTATGTGCAGTGTGTACTATGTGTAGTGTGTACTATGTGCAGTGTGTACTATGTGTAGTGTGTACTATGTGCAGGGTGTATACTATGTGCAGGGTGTACTATGTGCAGTGTGTACTATGTGCAGGGTGTACTATGTGCAGTGTGTACTATGTGCAGGGGGTACTATGTGCAGGGGGTACTATGTGTGGTGTGTACTATGTGCACCGGGTACTATGTGCACCAGGTACTATGTGCACCGGGTACTATGTGCAGTGTGTGTACTATGTGCAGGGTGTACTATGTGCAGTGTGTACTATGTGCAGTGTACTATGTGCAGTGTGTACTATGTGCAGTGTACTATGTGCAGTGTCCTGTGTGCAGTGTGTCCTATGTGTAGTGTGTACTATGTGCAGTGTACTATGTGCAGTGTGTACTATGTGCAGTGTACTTTGTGCAGTGTACTGTGCAGTGTGTACTATGTGCAGTGTGTACTGTGTGCTGTGTATACTATGTGCAGTGTGTACTATGTGCAGTGTGTACTATGTGCAGTGTCTTGTGTACTATGTGCAGTGTCTTGTGTACTATGTGCAGTGTGTACTATGTGCAGTGTCCTGTGTACTATGTGCAGTGTATACTATGTGCAGTGTGTACTATGTGCAGTGTGTTCTATGTGCAGTGTGTACTATTTGCAGTGTGTACTATGTGCAGTGTCCCGTGTACTATGTGCAGTGTGTACTATGTGCAGTGTGTACTATGTGCAGTGTGTACTATGTGCAGTGTGTTCTATGTGCAGTGTGTACTATGTACAGTGTGTACTATGTGCAGTGTACTATGTGACTTGTGTACTATGTGCAGTGTGTACTATGTGCAGTGTACTGTGTGCATTGTGTACTATGTACAGTGTGTACTATGTGCAGTGTACTACGTGCAGTGTACTATGTGCAGTGTGTACTATGTGCAGTGTGTACTATGTGCAGTGTGTACTATGTACAGTGTGTACTATGTGCAGTGTACGCAGTGTCCTGTGTACTATGTGCAGTGTGTACTATGTGCAGTGTCCTGTGTACTATGTGCAGTGTACAATGTGTATTGTGTACTATGTGCAGTGTGTACTATGTGCAGTGTACTATGTGACTTGTGTACTATGTGCATTGTGTACTATGTGCAGTGTACTATGTGTATTGTGTACTATGTGTATTGTGTACTATGTGCAGTGTCCCGTGTACTATATGCAGTGTGTACTATGTGCAGTGTGTACTATGTGCAGTGTGTTCTATGTGCAGTGTGTACTATTTGCAGTGTGTTCTATGTGCAGTGTACTATGTGCATTGTGTACTATGTACAGTGTGTACTATGTGCAGTGTACTATGTGACTTGTGTACTATGTGCAGTGTACTATGTGCATTTTGTACTATGTACAGTGTGTACTATGTGCAGTGTACTACGTGCAGTGTACTATGCGCAGTGTGTACTATGTGCAGTGTGTACTATGTGCAGTGTGTACTATGTACAGTGTGTACTATGTGCAGTGTACGCAGTGTCCTGTGTACTATGTGCAGTGTGTACTATGTGCAGTGTCCTGTGTACTATGTGCAGTGTACTATGTGTATTGTGTACTATGTGCAGTGTGTACTATGTGCAGTGTACTATGTGACTTGTGTACTATGTGCATTGTGTACTATGTGCAGTGTACTATGTGTATTGTGTACTATGTGTATTGTGTACTATGTGCAGTGTACTATGTGACTTGTGTACTATGTGCAGTGTGTACTATATGCAGTGTGTACTATGTGCAGTGTGTACTATGTGCAGTGTACTATGTGACTTGTGTACTATGTGCAGTGTGTACTATATGCAGTGTTTACTATGTGCAGGGTGTGTACTATGTGCAGTTTGTACTATGTGCAGGGTGTGTACTATGTGCAGTGTGTACTATGTGCAGTGTATACTATGTGCAGTGTGTACTATGTGCAGTGTGTAGTATGTGCAGTGTGTGTACTATGTGCAGGGTGTGTACTATGTGCAGGGTCCTGTGTACTATGTGCAGTGTGTACTATGTGCATTGTGTACTATGTGCAGTGTACTATGTGTATTGTGTACTATGTGTATTGTGTACTATGTGCAGTGTACTATGTGACTTGTGTACTATGTGCAGTGTGTACTATATGCAGTGTGTACTATGTGCAGTGTGTACTATGTGCAGTGTACTATGTGACTTGTGTACTATGTGCAGTGTGTACTATATGCAGTGTTTACTATGTGCAGGGTGTGTACTATGTGCAGTTTGTACTATGTGCAGGGTGTGTACTATGTGCAGTGTGTACTATGTGCAGTGTATACTATGTGCAGTGTGTACTATGTGCAGTGTGTAGTATGTGCAGTGTGTGTACTATATGCAGTGTGTACTATGTGCAGGGTCCTGTGTACTATGTGCAGTGTGTACTATGTGCAGTGTCCTGTGCAGTGTGTACTATGTGCAGGGTGTATACTATGTGCAGTGTGTACTATGTGCAGTGTATACTATGTGCAGTGTGTACTATGTGCAGTGTGTAGTATGTGCAGTGTGTGTACTATGTGCAGGGTGTGTACTATGTGCAGTGTGTATACTATGTGCAGGGTGTGTACTATGTGCATTGTGTACTATATACAGTGTTTACTATGTGCATGGTGTACTATGTGCAGTGTGTACTATGTGCAGGGTGTGTACTATGTGCAGTGTGTACTAGGTGCAGGGTGTACTATGTTCTTCTTCCTGGTGCATGTGAGTGCTGATCTTGCAACACAATTCCATTTTTAAATTCCGCGGTTTGTCCGAATCTGTTGTGTTGTCCGACGGCCATGCCCCACGATTTCTGTTGCGTGCAAGCCGGCACCGATGCGACACAATACGATCACGTGCGCCAAAATCTTGGTGCAATTCAGGCCAAAATGGAAATATTCGGGAAACCTAATGGAATCTCGGTCCCGCGGACCCTTAGTAAATGTTCCCCAGAGTGTGCGACCCAATTCTATCGAGTCGCAGTAATAAATGTAGCTCACGGTCCAAAGTAACACTGGAACACCCATTTAAGTGCAGAATTTAGTGGCACATCCCTATTATGGAGCCCCCACAATCAGATGCTAAATCCATTGTGCGGACTCCTGATTTAAAGGAAATGTCCCATCAGAACCCATCCTGATAAACCAGGGACATTACTCCTAGACCCAGGCACCGGGACTGTGGTATCTTCTTATATTTGTTATCCACGGCCTCCTTCCTGCTAATATCAACTTTTGCAACTATACTAATAAGCCAGACGGCCTCTGAGGGTGTTACCATAACCCCTCCTTTCTGTAGCTTCACAGATTGTTACACTGTCTCCTCTCCCCCTTTAAAAATGGGTATCTAGACAACCCCTTTAAGTACTCGTCTGCTCCGGGAAAACTCTCTCATCTATAATGAGCATTTTCATGCAGTTTTCCAATCCAGAGAAAAGAAGTGGAATATCGGAAGTGATGACGCCTGACGCGGCAGCGCGGTGCACGGCGACTGTCCTATATCTGCCACAACTGTTCTCCAATTAGAACCAGCAATGGAGATTTCTTTAAGGGGGGACTAGTATATATTTCCCGCAGAGCATCGCACCCCCTCCTAGCGCAGAACTGTTAATCCCTGAATACATTTCTCTGTGCTTTGCCAATATGACATCCAGGAGGAATGGCCCGGGGCCATGGGCTCATCGACCTTATCTGGAGGAGTCTGTGCCAGGCTGGATGGGAGCTGCGGGCTGTGCTGGATGCCCTGTAATGCCATCTGCAGACTCAGATTAAACTCAGCTGTAAGTGCAAGCGCGGGGTCCCTACCCGGAGCCTATAGCGAGCACTGGGAGCCGGATAAATCATCGCTGTGTTCTGACGTGGAGACTCACAGAGCGTTGGGAAGGAGAAAATCTGAACATGACGTGACCTTTATGGCGGGCATAACACATCATCTGCACATCACAGGGGAAATATCCTTTAAGAGGATTATTACCGTACCCAGACGTGAGGGCAACCAGATCCAGGGCTGAGTTTTATCACAAGGGGGGCAGGTGGTAGCAGTTTGATCCAAAAGCTGGTGCCATGAGGAGCTGCGTCATGTTAGAAGTCAGCGGTATAATGAGAGTATGGTAGAGGCTTCAAATTATGTCTGTGTCGGACTGGCCCACCAGAGCATCGGAGATCCCCCGGTGGGCCCAGGCTCTAACCTAATGCTGGACCACAGTGATACCATGGAAAAAGACCTAATTTGGAGGTTGGTAGTGTCTATTTCATAAGGGAAGATGAAGGGTGAGCCCCCAGAATAATTTTGTCTTGTGGACCCAAGGTCCATCACTGCTCCACATGGTTGCGAAATGTTCTAAATTTGCCAAGATTTCCCTAAATTTTCAGTAACCAGTAACAATTTTAACATTTTGACCTTAAAAGGGTATGAAGAGGGTGGTATACTGGTTGGGGTCCCCATAGGCGCTGTGTTGTATGGTGGCCTTGGACAGCCCACGAAAGGGGCATTATACTATGTGACACAAAGATGGTCATTTGTTGTGTATGAGGTATGAAAGGACTGGGTGGGGATGGGTCACGTTCATGGGAAGATGGGTTGGGCTAAGGTGGGGACTAAGATTTAATTAGAGGATTGGTTTACAATTTTTTAGGTTAAATGGGGGCCTGATTTTGTAAACCATGCATGGGGTCAACTAATGTGCTATGTGCAACACCCTTGCCAATGTGCAGGCAGAGGAGTATTGCGAATAAGCCCCTCAGTCTGTGTCTCTCCGAGCAGGTGAGTCTGCACAATTCACCTCAGGGATTAAACAGTCTATTAGAGGTAATTGGCAGTGGTAGACCCTGCCTGTACATCAAGGGTTAAAAGGGTTGTGTTTTGATTTACTGTTATCCAATGATATTCACCCATGTGAACCTGAGTGTAATTGGAGAGTGAGCTCCACCTGACCAGGGGATGACAAAACCCCTGGACAGGAAGCTCTCCTCCTGAGGTTCACTCTCCATGACCACTCCAGTAATCCGGAATCTCCAACAATCCGGCATCTGTACCCAGATTGTTTGGCCTGTTGCCTGCAGTTGTTCGAATAAAGAACTGTGAGTTGTTTTGTACAACATTGTCTCTGTCTGATCCCTGGATACGGCTGTTACCACCACGGGCTCCCCATCCATTACCCAGGGACATATCTTACAGACACTTAGGGGTTGCCCCAGAGAGAACCAGTACCTCAGCCTCTTCCTCCATATTTCTTGTACACACCACCTGCTGGAGACCTCCCAGGCTGTAGGTCAGTCCTCCGTTCCCTATACCAAGCACCGTGACACTAGCGTGCCTAGCCCGCAATCGCCAACCACTCCGGTATTCTGGGCCCCGGCTGCCTCCAGGCTCCAAGAAAAGGCTAGGCCCTGGTGGGGGGATGTTGCATATGTATGAATCTGGTTCTTGTGGCTCTATGGAGTACACCCCTTGTAGGGGCTGTATGAATATTACAGCCCCTACAAGTCTGGAGTCACTTCCTACATCTGGTACTAGTGAATGGAGGATGTGTCCCTTTGCTCTGCTTTCAATCTAAAGTTGCAGGACCTTTGGAGGACCTTCAAAGGTCCTGAAATGGCTCTTGTGTACATGTGTATTGAGAGCAGGAACAGATGTACAAGGATTTCATGGGTAAATATCCTTCCCAGTATAAAATGTGGTGGGTGGTTTGGGTGACCATGGGCCCCCTGGAAGGCTTGGGCCCCGGACCTCCGTCCCAAACACCGATATTATAATCCATTACTGACCTTAGGCCCCATCTACAAGGTCAGGGGAGCACATCGCATGCTGTTCATGTGTTCCCAGACTTATGTCCGCACATTCTACCTCCCTGTTACTGGACCCATTATGGACCTTTGTCCTTGCCCCCTGCAGTTTTGCCAGAACCACCCAAACATTATTCGATCCGCTGCCTTTATTCATTATTAGTTGATACATATGAAGCCAAGGAGCAGATGAAACTTCTTCTGCGGGTTTCCAGTAGTATCTCTTCCGACTTTCTGCTGCGTCTCGGTCCTGTGGGAACATGGTCCTTATGGGAATATAGAGCAGTTACCCGCAGGCATCTGTGGTCCTATATGCTGCACATTTCTTCCATCTGATATCAATGTCTGTCTATGATGCCTCCTATTTATAGCCTCTGCTTTTCCCTCTTATGAATGGACGTTCCCACAACGTCCTCTATCGATCGCCAGACATCCGGCTTCCTGCTCAGCCATTGTAATATTAGTATCAGCCCACGTGTGACTCCATCACCGCGAATCTCCGGCTCGGGATGGGCATCGGGGACTTGCACTGTCTGTCAGTGATTCTGACCTTGATTCACATTGCCTGCCGGTGACCTGAGCTCCAATCCGGCAGGGGAATCGCCCTACATGACCCTCTTCTTCTATCCAAAATACTCAGTCATCACCGGCGTCCCTGGGGGCAATGTACATCTCTGTAAAACATGGAGGCGAATCCACAGCAAACTGATCTGAGAACGGCAGGTAACATTCATTTCTGGCTCTAGCTATTCCGGGAGGTCCCGGTAGACCGCAGGCACAAATGCTGCATTATTAACTGACCACAATCCTGTGTATAAGCACAAGTTATTACATTCACTTTATTTATTACCCGTTCTTCTATAGCAGTCAGGGAATATAATGCAAGAACTACAGTAAAGACTGACACTTAGGGGGACATTAATCATAGTCTGTTAGACTGTTTTGAGCGTCTTTTAGCGCTAAAATCTGGCGCATCTTGTTAATTTGGCGCATTTATGTACGGCAAAGTTCGGCACTTAGTGGTTTTGAGTCCCTGCGCCTTATCTGACATAGTGGGGCAGATTTACTTACCCGGTCCGTTCGCGATCCAGCGGCGCGTTCTCTGTGGTGGATTCGGGTCTGGCCGGGATTCATCAAGGTAGTTCCTCCGCCGTCCACCAGGTGGCGCTGCTGCGCTGAGAAGCATCCGGATGCCCTGAAATTCACCGACCCGGACCAAGTGAAGGTAAGCGCGTCCCAAGCGACACATTTTATGTTTTTAAATGCAGCGGTTTCTCCGAATACGTCGGGTTTTCGTTCGGCCACGCCCCCCAATTTCCGTCGCGTGCATGCCGGCGCCGATGCGCCACAATCCGATTGCGTGCACCAAAATCCCGGGGCAATACAGGGGAAATCGGCGCAAAAACGGAAATATTCGGGTAACACGTCGGGAAAACACGAATCGGGCCCTTAGTAAATGACCCCCAGTGAGCGGGTGCTATACAGATGTTTGCACGGGATCTATCACAAAATTGCGCCTACAAAGGCGCAAAAAAAGGCGCAAAAAAGTCTCCTTTCATTATTGCTCACAAATGAGATCTAACAATTTGCGACAAATTAGGCGCAAATTTAGGCGCAAATGAATGGGACATGCGACAATTCCAAAACGCATTTACTAAGGCAGAACCAGATCCAATATAGATCAGGAGCCAAAAAGAAGAGCAAACCAGGCGCAAAAACAGGCGAACCTAAGACCCCCCTATGATTAATGTCCCCCCTAGAGAGAATAACTGGAGACAATCGGGGGGGGGGGGATGTAAGTAGACTAAAGATTATACAATTGGTCGACATGATTGTAATATACAGTCATTAATCAAAAAGTCAAAACCATGCTCTCGCATGTGGTCTGATTAGACCCTCAGCCTTACCACATGACATCTATAAAAGGCATTGGGGCTACTTTCGGGTGGCGCACCTCTTGGTAGAAGCTCGTTGATTCCTAAACATGTTGGCCAAGTCCATAGACTTTGATGAGGGGTCTCCATTGGTCTCCATTAAGCAGGATGGTCGGGTTGACGAATTGCCCGACATCTAGACCGTTTTGCTTCCTGGTCATCTGGTCATGGTCTGCTGGTCATCGATCTGCATGTGACCAATGGATTGTGATGACTTAATAGCCCATCCCCTCGCTGCAAAATACTTCAAATATCCTCTATGTCAGTAGTGGCGAACCTATGGCACGGGTGCCAGAAGTGGAACTCAGAGCCCTCCCTATGGGCACCTGCACCATCACCCGAGCACAGAGTTTGCCAGACAGGACTCAAGGACTCTTGCAGTCCCAGGACCCTAGAAGGAAGCTACAATGATAATCCGAAACTTCTTCTCCTACTTTCTACTGCATTGGTGTCCTCAGGTGCCAATACAATTCAAACCTGTGACAGAGAATGGAGTCATAAGTTACTGCTAAAATTTTCGCATTGGCACAAAAAATGTGGGTTTTGGTTGTGGTTTGGGCACTCGGTGTCTAAAAGGTTTGCCATCACTGCTCTATGTCCTTTATTCCAAATCCTGCTGCGCCCATCTGTGCACACAGCATTACCAGGCAGAATAACATCCTCTGAGTACGACACTGAGCGTCTGTAGGTAGACCCTCGGCACAGTAATCCTCATAGACAGGACTGGCCTACAGGGCACTGAAGCACAAATGCTTTATGACTTGTTTCTTCTTGCTTCCTTACATCGGTTCCCGATTCTCCAGCTGGTACCACTGGTTCCTCACCTTTGCTTGTCCTCTCCTGAGGCCACCGGATACCATTCTCCACCGCTCAATGTATTCTAAGTCTCTGACACAAGCTTTCACGATGAGCCCAGCTCTATAGAGGTGGAAGAGTCAAATGATCAATGTATTGAGGACCTACACCATAAAGGTGACAATTTTATATAACCATAAAGGTCACCATGAAATTATGACATTATGACATCAGTGATGTCCCTTAAGGAACTTGCCTTGGATTAAGATATCAATGACCAATTGTTCGGTGCTCTCCACTTCCCATTGAGTTCCCTTCACTCAAGACTCCTCCATATCACCACCTCCTATTCTAACGTGTTCAGTTGGCTGCACCTTTAGATTGATCCAGCCAAACCAAACCTTAGGCTACAGGTCTTCCGAGTTTTTTTGTTACGGCTTCCTATTTGTCCCTACTTTTTCTTCTAAAGCTCTCAAGGCTCCTTACCTCCAGCCCACCACATCTCTTCAATGGACAAGCAGCTCCAACCTACAACTCACCACCAATGCATCCAATGCCCAAGCCTTCATTGATTCCTTCTATTCGTGGATAGGCCTCAGACCTCATGGCCTCAGTTTCCACTGGACGCTACACTGGCGAGGCACACTCTGGGCTCCAAGACACTTTAAGTAGCTCCTACAAAAACCCAAGCCAACCTGCAACCAAGAGAGTCTACACAATAGTTGCCAATTCTTCCGATCTAAGGAACTCGAAGACCGGGGGAAACTTCCGTGGTCCCAGGAAAGAGGGACAAATGTTCCAAGCCTGGCAAATTCTCCCACAAAGTAGAACTCTAAGATATTTTATATGTGATATGTGCTCCATAAAAGAGGCGAGAATGGCCCAGTATACAAAAATGGGCCCCAAATAGGTGCGCAATTTATATAAAGAGCGAGTGGGCACCGTTCAAAAATGTCACTCCATGCTCCATCCATTGGCTCATAATCATCGCTAAAAGAATTGACGTACAACCCAAAGGTGGAGCATACAAATCTGCCTACAAGTAGCTCCCCCTAGTGGTGACGGAAGGAAGGATGTTTTTACTGTAACGAAATGATATCGGTATAAATCGTCGGTCTTTAATCTTCCTTCTCGTCTCCGGCTCCCGCTCACTGGAGGTGACTCGCTGATGATAAAAGACGACAAAAAAAAGAAATGTGGCCACCGACAGAAGCCGCTGGTGACGCCGGGATGAAAAGGATTATGTGCATCTGTGCTAATTCTCCATGAAAAATTGTCCTTGAGATCAGTTGTTCAGTGTTTTGTGAGCAATTGTCCCAAAGGAATTGTCCACATAAAGCTGAGAATATCCGAAAATGAGATGTAAATGTTTTGTACATAAAAATCTGCATTCATGAATAAGTAATGCGGTAATGCTGGGTAAGCCGCCGTACAGAGGGTGAGCGGGCAGGGGGCGCGCTGCTTACCTCTGTGTAATATGGGGTGTATTGTGCGGGGACGGGGGGCATGGATTACATCTCCGTGCGGAGTGCGGGGGCGGATTTGTTTTACGCTATGTTTCTGTTAGATTGGCTTTATGTGTGACTGAGTAGCTTCTCGGGAAAAACAAACAGCGCCGGCTCCGGTTATACCCCACCGCCTAATGGCTGCCAATCTTCTTCCGCCTTCCTCATCCTGACCTGCACAGACATTTTAAGCTTAAATTGCTCGTCACAATGTGCACATTTTGTTAAGTGGATTTTTAGGTTTTGTTGTTTAACTTTGTCATAGTGTTTTTTTCATCTCCAGTCATTTACGGATCAGCTGCTTTCCATAGGCTCATGGGGGCTCACTGGGGGCACATTTGGGACCTCACTGGTGGCTCATTGGGGACCTCACTGGGGGCCGCACTGAGGGCTCATTGGGGACCTCACTGGGGGCTCATTGTGGACCTCACTGGGGGCTCATTGGGGGCCTCATTGGGGGCCTCACTGGGGGCTCATTGGGGGCCTCACTGGGGGCTCATTGGGGACCTCACTGGGGGCTCATTGGGGGCCTCACTGGGGGCTCACTGGAGAATCATTGGGGGCTCACTGGGGACTCATTGGGGGCTCACTGGGGACTCATTGGGGACCTCCCTGGGGGCTCATTGGGGACCTCACTGGGGGCTCATTGGGGACCTCACTGAGGGCCGCACTGAGGGCTCATTGGGGACCTCACTGGGGGCTCATTGTGGACCTCACTGGGGGCTCATTGGGGGCCTCACTGGGGGCTCATTGGGGACCTCACTAGGGGCTCATTGGGGGCCTCATTGGGGGCTCATTGTGGACCTCACTGGGGGCTCATTGGGGACCTCACTGGGGGCTCATTGTGGACCTCACTGGGGGCTTATTGGGGGCCTCACTGGGGGCTCAGTGGAGACCTCACTGGAGGCTCACTGGGGACTCATTGGGGGCCTCACTGGGGACTCATTGGGGACCTCATTGGGGGCCTCACTGGGGGCTCACTGGGGGTTATCAACAGTGAAAAACAGGACCCTCATTGATTATGATTTACATCTCCCATCAGGATCCATCCTGATAAATCAGGGACATTAATCCTAGATCCAGGCACCGGGACTGTGGTATCTTCTTATATTTCTTATCTATGGCCTCCTTCCTTCTAAAGTGAAATGCTAAGTATGCTAATGAGCTTAAAGGGCTCTTAGGGATGTTTCCAGAGATTCTCTATTCTCTTGCTTCACGGGTGTTACACTGTCATCCTCACCCCCCCCCCCCTCACTCATCACTTCCCCCTCCCTCTGCCTTATGTAATCTCACACAGTGCACAGTGTAATAGCCTGTGAAACAACAGCATGCAGGGTCTCTGGTAATGCCGCCAGAACACTTCTGCCTCATTAGCATAATTTCACAATTAGATTTTTAGAGGGAAGGCCATGGATAACATTGCTTGACATGTCACATTACAACTGATGAGGTCACATGTTAGGATTAGCTCCATAGCTCTCGGTCAGTCATGGTGGCTGCACCTGGGCGGAGAGGTTTCGGATCTCCTTTGTTGAATGATGAACCTATAGCTGTGACATCATGTCACTGCTTTGGTGATGTCATCAAGAAATTTTCTCTCTGTAAGAAACTATTGTGGGTTATAAAGATACAGCAGGAAGGGGAATACATGCAAGTGGATCCAGTCCAGGACAGCAGTGCCCGTATATGAGGTCCTCATAGTCAGGGACTTTGTTAGATAGGTCCTCTCTAAGGTCCCAGAACAGGTGATGACATCACAGGTGGCGCACAATGATGTCACAAGGAGTGCAGTTCATAGAAATCGTGCATCAGACATTTATCATATTTTTTGGACTATAAGTATATGTATGAACCGCACTTACAGACAACAGCTGCCTTAAACTGTGCACTGGTCTGCCACCTGCTGGTCATTCCTCCTTATAATCCGGTGCGCCTTATATATGAACCTATATGTTTTAGCAGACATTTATTGATGGAGCGCCTTATAATCCGGTCCTAAAAATACTGTACATGTACTGAAACACAGTTTCAAACTATTTTCGGGATTCACTGACTGTAAGCAGAGATCTTGAAAATGGTGCGCAATCCCTACACAGAGTATATAAGAACATTATAGGACTTCACAGTCTCATTTGGACCTGGACTATTGTGGCCTTCTGAAGAAAATTTCCCTTTAGACGTTCATAGGAGGCGCTGACTACTCTGCAATGTCCGCAGCGCCGCACCGTTTTATCGTCTTTGTGGTGGTGGAAGGACGATATCCTGCGATGGTTTTCTCCCAAAATCTCTTCTCCATCAGAATGAACTCGTCTTTCAGTTCACCTGGCCTGAAACATTGCTCAGAGACTCGTATCCTGCTCCGATTATATCAGGATGACACCGGCAGAGGCAGCTGCGAGCCGCAACGTGAGGGAGGTGCAAGAGTGACACCTGGTGGTGACTGACCGGAAATGCAAGCGAAATACAACTGCAAACTGAAGACGCCTTGGGAGAAAACCAAGGACCATAACCTTTTTATTTTGCAGTTCGCAGAGATTTATGATTTAGTAAATGAAAAAAAAAAATGTCCATTTTGCCAAATTCTGAGGCCAATAACTTTTTCATACTTTACTGTGTGTCATTTTTTTGTGGGAGGGGCTGATGTTTTAATTTATACCAATTTGGGATCTATAGGATTGTTTGATTCTTTTTTATGCAAATATGTATGGATAGAAAATGGGCAAAACAAGTGGCGATTTGGGCTATTTTTTTGTTTTGATGCTCACAGCCAGGAATAACCATTTTTAGATTTCGTTAGAATGGGCATTTTGGGACGTGCCGGTACCCGACATGTTTATGGTTTCCACTTTTTTGCTGTGTTCTAGGGAAAGGGGGTTGATTTCAACTTTTCCATTTGCTTATAGTTTTAAAAATGTAACTTTTTTTTTTTTTTAAATCTTATATTAAGGCCCCTTAGGGTACTTTAACCCTGAGGGGGTCTGATTGCTCATACTATATACTCAAATACCACAGTATATTCTAATTTTAATGCTGATTTCTATTAGCTTGCCATCAGCCATGTCAGTCCTACTGGCCTCTATGAGATCGGCGCCCTCCAATGATGTCACAGGGGGAGGTGTTTGGCCATCCAAGATGGCGGCGGCCACCAATAGCGCTGTTCGGTATCTTTCTAGCTTAGGACTAGAGATGAGCAAATCTTTCAGACTGCTGTATCGGTCTGAACTGATGGCGTCCTGGAAGTCATATATTTAATTCCGGAAAGTTTAAAATATGCTGTTTGGGCAGTAAAAACTTCCTGTCTTCCTAACTTTGGATCTGACCCCCTTAATTGGGCACAGGACAGGTCCCTTACACTCATCACAAAGTATTCTCTGCTGAATCGGCTTTGATCATTGAAGAGAAACCTACAGTGACTGTTCAATTTCCCTGCACTGCCCCCAGAGGACATAAGAAGTATTACACTCTACTTAATAATCAGCTTTAATGGAGGGTCCTCCAGCATAACAGCTGCTCAAACTAATAAATAAGGACCCAAATGACGGACTCCCTTCCATTACCTTACACTAGACACCCCCTTTAAGAACGAATCCTTGCCTCAAGCTCCATTGCGTTTGTTTATTACACCAAGTCTCCAGCGCCGCCGGTTCTCTGAATGGTAATAAGTCCGGCGGCTGACAATTAAACACCTGTAAATGATAACCACTTAGGACAAATTGTTGGCATATATCATCCCCTTGAAGAGCGCGCCATCGATTGTGCGTCCTCCGTATAACCCTCAAGTCGTACATATAATTACTCACCTGAAACCGATTGCCTCTCCGAGTTTCTTCGCCTCTCTCTCCGTCTTGGTTAAATCACTCGGCCCAATTTATTTTTCGGGTAATTATTTCCACAGACAAGATTTGTTTGCGGCTCCGAGGAGGCGCCGATATTTTTTAATACAATCACAAATACAGATAACTGGCGATTAATTTGCTCGGAGCTTTCGCTTTTCGCTTCGTTTCTCCTGTTTTTGACCTTCTCTGACCCCCAAAGGTTCACCCACCTGTATCTACAGACCTGCGCACCCTCCCTCCTGGGGGTAGGGAGTCCTTACATTTATACGGGGCCAATAATCACATATAGATCAGAGAGAACGTGATATATCTAGTCCCGGAGGACCCCGTGGGTGCCGGTTCCAGCGTTGCGGTGGTCTTCATCACTGATGGACCTGCTTCAGCCAATCAGTGGCCTCCTCAAACAGTACGTCGCTTACGATCTTGAAAATGGTGTGAAATCCCTACACAAAGTAGATCAGAAAGTTGTAGGACTTCACAGTCTCATTTGGACCTGGACTATAGTGGATCCTGAAGAAGATTTCCCTTTAGACGTTCATAGGAGGCGCTGACTACTCTGCAACGTCCCGAGCTTCCCCCTGCGCCGCTCCGTTTTATCCTTTCTGTGGTGCAATAGTATTCCGCTTTCCCGTACATCCCGTAATCTGAGGGTCACCATCTCAGGTGCATCCTGTGGTTTGAGGAGCACAAGATCCTATCACAGCTGCTGGTGATGGATAGACAGGCTGATGTCACACAGATGTAATGGAGAAGATTACAATAAAGCCTCCCTGACTGTATACTTAGTTTTGTAGATTTTTTTTTAAAAAAAGGATATAATGGGGCAAATTTACTTACCTGGTCCTGTCGCGATCCCCGATTCGGACGGTCCGACGAGGATGAAGTCCGGGGTGATTCATGAAGATCCTGCGCCCGATATCCTGCATGTGTCACTTCCCCGCTCAGGTCCCCGGAGTTCACCTTCTTCTTCCTGGTGCATGTAAGTGCATTGTCCGTGTATAATGTGCTGTGCGGGGAGTCACTAAGATCGTGCGCCCGATATCCTGCATGTGTCGCTTCCCCGCTCAGGTCCCCGGAGTTCACCTTCTTCTTCCTGGTGCATGTAAGTGCATTGTCCGTGTATAATGTGCTGTGCGGGGAGTCACTAAGATCGTGCGCCCGATATCCTGCATGTGTCGCTTCCCCGCTCAGGTCCCTGGAGTTCACCTTCTTCTTCCCGGTGTATGTAAGTGCATTGTCCGTGTATAATGCGCTGTGCGGGGAGTCACTAAGACCATGCGCCCGATATCCTGCATGTGTAGCTTCCCCGCTCAGGTCCCTGGAGTTCACCTTCTTCTTCCTGGTGTATGTAAGTGCATTGTCCGTGTATAATGTGCTGTGCGGGGAGTCACTAAGATCGTGCGCCCGATATCCTGCATGTGTCGCTTCCCCCGCTCAGGTCCCCTGGAGTTCACCTTCTTCTTCCTGGTGTATGTAAGTGCATTGTCTTGTGACACAATTCTAAATGTTAAATCCCGCAGGTAATCCGAATCCGTTGTGTTGCCCGACGACCCCCACTGTCGCGTGCAAGCTGGCACCGATGCGCCAAAATCCGATCACGTGCGCCAAAAAACCCCTGTTAAATGCGGCTCAAAACGGAATTCGTCGGGAATCCGCGGACCCTTAGTAAATGAGCCCCAATGAGAAGGAGAATCTCACTTTCCTCCGAGCAGGTAGAGAATCTACTCATTCTACTGCCCATGTGATGCTGTACTGAGGCATCATGGGATCGATAGCAGACAGCACAGAGAAAAATAAATCTGCACATGACGACAGTGGCAGCAGGATGCACTTCAAAGAAATTAGTGTCTATATACACTGCTATCAGGTAAGGAAGGCAGAGATGGCATTATTACTGTAATGCTTCCTTAAAGGGGTTTTTATACACTTATTTTGGGAACAGCACAAAAAGTGGGGTTCCCAGAAGTCACATGTCTGTGGGATGGAAGTGCACACGAGTGAACACCACTCACTATTATCGGACTGTAAATCAACAAGGGGTATTCCGTGACTTGGGACCTCCCCTTTAAAACTATCCCCATCCGATAAACCAATCGTGGCGCTTTGTCCTCCACTTGACCGCGCTCCACGCAGCGTTCAGCCTTCGCCCTGGTTATTTGCGCAGGAGTAATCCATCACCGGGGAGAATATGAGCGTCTTGTCCATGTTCAGTCCCTCCGGCATAACTTCTAATCAATCGATTGTACACACAGGCGTCTACGAGAGCGCGTTCCAGCTGACTGTCTCGGAGCAATGTCCCCGGCTGTAAATACAAGTCTCCTAATCGTTGCCGGTCTGAATAAATTGAAATGTACAGCGGGGCGGGGGTTAATGGTCTGGTGTCTAAATATGAGTTATTGATCGATACTGAGGTCAAGCAAACTAATGGAGGACGTCTGGATTCTCAGTGATCCGCGGAGCTGCCAATAACAACGGAGGTCACATGATCGCCGGAGATAAAGAGCATGCAGGGTTAAAGTGAATATTTAAAGGGGTTGTACGCTTTCAGCAAAGGAAAAGTGATACAATTTTCGGATATAGTTTCTTATCAATGCCTTATGGTTTCTAGATCTCTGCTTGCTGTCGTGCTGTCCTACAAGCTGCTATGTTTTCTTCCAGTGGACAGGTATCTGTCCATGGTCATGTGATGTCACACAGGTGCATGAGCCGTTATATCACAGGGCTATGATTACTCTTAGTGATAATAACGGCTCGTGCACCTGTGTGACATCACATGACCAGGGACAGATTTCTATCCATCGGAAGGAATCAATGAAGCTTCCTATATAAAGACAGCAAGCAGAGATCTAGGACTTGATACAGAGATTATATTGGAACATTGTATATGTTTTTATTACACAAACAATATCAATTATTTGCAAAAAGTGGACAACCCCTTTAATCACCTTAAAGGGAACCTGTCTTCAGGTGTTACCCCCCACTAAACTACCAGCCCTCTCAGGTAGGGGATGAAAAGTCCTTTCTAGAATTCACGCTTTTATTCTATAATACCCAGAAACATGTTTTTTGTGTTACTTTAAAGATAAGGATCTCATCTTTCATATCTCATCATGGTTTTGT
Source organism: Engystomops pustulosus (assembly GCF_040894005.1). Lineage (NCBI taxonomy): Eukaryota > Metazoa > Chordata > Amphibia > Anura > Leptodactylidae > Engystomops > Engystomops pustulosus. The sequence goes on along the minus strand of NC_092419.1, from coordinate 12,016,036 downwards.
GAGCTACTGAGCCGGGGACACAGGCAGCTAAGGGCAGAGCTCACAGAATTCGATAGTTCAGAGTGCTGTATTTCACAGAATAATAAGCTTCAAGGGATCTGAAATGATCTTTAATATGGCACCAGTAGCATGTTTCGAGGTGCTATGGAACCAAAGATGGGTGACACTACCCCTGCAACCACTAAACCTGACTCTTATCATGTGATAAGGGGATGAGAAGAGTCATATTTGCCTGACTTTGGGGGAGATTTTTTTTTTTATAGGTAAACAGGTGAGATTGTACATAAAAGAGGAAATTCTAGAAAGGACATTTCATCCCCGACCTAGGGGGCTGCTAGTTTAATGGTGATGGGTTCCTGTAAGGGCAGAAAAGACAGCATTATATATACAATGATCAGACATCCAAAATACAGAAGGTGGTACAACAAGTCTCAGCAAGTCACCCAAAGTCAGTGAGCAGGTCCTGCACCGTCACTGGAAGGTGGGGCAAGTTTGGGCAATATATTGGACTTGACCTTCCCCCAGAAGAGAACAAAGACCCACATATCTCACCTGAGAACTTCACTACCTGCCTGCACATGAGGGGGTCCTAGGGTATAGTAGCGGGAAACTTCCCAAACTTTTAGGATGCATCAGAACTCCTCAAGAGGAGGTAACAGAGCAGCGGCACCAGTACATCAGATCAAGCAGGGTCACTAGCACATTTGGGGACCAGATATGGCCCCACTACTATGCTGCCATTAGGAGTTCTGCATCTCGCTCCACCCCAGGGTCCTAGGACAGAATGAGACCCCGGTGGTCTTTCTTCCTGCTACTCAGATCTCGAAAACATAACCAATACCCAACTAGGATGTGCCATAATTTCATAGCCCCTTATAAAATGATGATGCCTTTGTTGTGGAGGGACAACTCTGAAATGGAACTTCTTCTTTCCCAGAACAACGTTGGTTCTAACTAGGCTACTACAAAGTATCAGAACCTTTGATATATATCTATATGCTTCACAGCGGACTTAAAGGGAACCTTAAAGGAACCAAGAAATCACATGAAATCAGAGCATCACCCTGCATGGAGAGGAGTAGACGTCCAGGCATGCTGTGATTTTTTATGTGGTCAGATATACACATGGGGTGCAGTTTGCTAATGTTAAGAGGCTAAAGGACCTGTGATGATGTCACCTTGGTCACATGACCTTAGGTTTTGACTCAATGTATAGATCAATACATACCACTCAGACTTTATGGGGATGTGAGGAAAACAAATTTTAGCTAAAAGGTAAGATAGTTACTAGGGTTCTATAAGAACCTTCCACTACCTGTATTTGTGAAAAATGTGATGACGGGTTCCCTTTAAAGAAACACTCTGGGGCAGATTTACTTACCCGGCCCATTCGCGATCCAGCGGCGCGTTCTCTGCGATGGATTCGGGTCCGGCCGGGATTTATGATGGTAGTTCCTCCGCCGTCCACCAGGTGGCGATGCTGCGCTGAAGTCCGCTGGAATGCCTCGAAATACACCGGCCTATCCTGGATGAAGGTGTGTGAAATTTTCGCGACAACCCTTCTCTCTTTACACACTGACTGGCCGTGACCTGAGTGCTGTCTCTAGCGCCCCCTGCAGGGGTAAACCAGTATTATATGGATCTTACAGTTTGCTTGTATCTCTCCTCTCCATGGGTGGTAGATATAACCATGAATCTTCCTTTATGCCAAGTCCTTAAATCATTTTTTAAGATTTATTTTATATCATAAAAAGTGAGCGACTGTCCTGATACGCGGAGTGAGCCGTGCACCGGGAGGAGAGCGCCAGCATGAAGACGGATTGTTAGTTATTGGAGACAGTAATATCCATTCACATGAAACAAAACAAGAAATAAATCTGATAACAGGAGAGGAAGCCATCTGCCCGATAGAAGAGGAGAGGAGAAGTGATAGAGCCATTACATCTATGTGAAGACCAGTCCAGAAACTAGTAAATGTATGTGATAGATAATAGGTATAGGAGATAGATAGGAAATAGATAGATAGAGAGATAGATAGATAGATAGATAGATAGATAGATAGATAGATAGATAGATAGATATGAGAGAGATAGATAGATATGAGATAGATAGATATGAGATAGATAGATATATAGATATGAGATAGTTAGATAGATAGATAGATAGATAGATAGATAGATAGATAGATAGATATGAGATAGATAGATAGGAGATAGATAGATATGAGATAGATAGATAGATAGATAGATAGATAGATATGAGATAGATAGATAGATAGATAGATAGATATGAGATAGATAGATAGATAGATAGATAGATAGATAGATAGATAGATAGATAGATATGAGATAGATAGACATGAGATAGATAGATAGGAGATAGATAGGAGATAGATAGATAGATAGATAGATAGATAGATAGATAGATAGATAGATAAGAGATAGATAGATAGGAGATAGATAGATAGGAGATATAGGGCCACATTTATCACTTTTGTGCACCTAAGTGTAGTAGTTGCGCCTAAATTCAGGCGCACTGTTTTGCCAGAATTATCACAAGCTACAACCATCTGTGATAAGGTAATTTTCTGCCTCTTATTAATCACTTTACTTTAACACAGTTTTGGCGCAGTTTCGGCGCAATGTTAGATTCGGGCACTTACATGTGATCCTGCTACAAGCTCCTCTCTGCTTCTCCCACAGCCCAGAATGAAGATAACACTCACAGCAGCACCCAGGTGTGTGACACCCTGCACCCAGTGACCTCCTCAGCAGGGGCTTCTCCTGGAGGGGATCCCCCAGTGCTGGTCTCCTGCTGCACCCCTATAATTCTGCACAGTATCCCCCTCAGACACACTGGTGATACTGTGCAGAATTACATGGGGGACACTTGTTTGTAGTATCTGCAAACTTCTGCAAGCTTCTGCAAACTTCTCTTGCTCTTGCTGTGAGCTCAGGATTCTGCAGAATGTTTTGTAAATAGAAGGTGATGAACTGTAAATAGAGTCTGCAGCTCCTGTCTGTAATGTATCTAATGTATCTATTATATGTACTAGTGTCTGCAGTGTATGTAATGTCTGTATTATATGTTCCAGTGTCTGCAGTGTATCTAATGTATCTATTATATGTACTAGTGTCTGCAGAGTATCTAATGTATCTATTATATGTACTAGTGTCTGCAGTGTATGTAATGTATCTATTATATGTACTAGTGTCTGCAGTGTATGTAATGTATCTATTATATGTTCCAGTGTCTGCAGTGTATCTAATGTATCTATTATATGTACTAGTGTCTGCAGTGTATCTAATGTATCTATTATATGTACTAGTGTATGCAGAGTATCTAATGTATCTATTATATGTTCCAGTGTCTGCAGTGTATCTAATGTATCTATTATATGTACTAGTGTCTGCAGTGTATCTAATGTATCTATTATATGTACTAGTGTCTGCAGTGTATCTAATGTATCTATTATATGTACTAGTGTCTGCAGTGTATGTAATGTATCTATTATATGTTCCAGTGTCTGCAGTGTATGTAATGTATCTATTATATGTTCCAGTGTCTGCAGTGTATCTAATGTATCTATTATATGTACTAGTGTCTGCAGTGTATCTAATGTATCTATTATATGTACTAGTGTCTGCAGTGTATCTAATGTATCTATTATATGTACTAGTGTCTGCAGTGTATGTAATGTATCTATTATATGTTCCAGTGTCTGCAGTGTATGTAATGTATCTATTATATGTTCCAGTGTCTGCAGTGTATGTAATGTATCTATTATATGTTCCAGTGTCTGCAGTGTATCTAATGTATCTATTATATGTACTAGTGTCTGCAGTGTATCTAATGTATCTATTATATGTACTAGTGTATGCAGAGTATCTAATGTATCTATTATATGTTCCAGTGTCTGCAGTGTATCTAATGTATCTATTATATGTACTAGTGTCTGCAGTGTATCTAATGTATCTATTATATGTACTAGTGTCTGCAGTGTATCTAATGTATCTATTATATGTACTAGTGTCTGCAGTGTATGTAATGTATCTATTATATGTTCCAGTGTCTGCAGTGTATGTAATGTATCTATTATATGTTCCAGTGTCTGCAGTGTATCTAATGTATCTATTATATGTACTAGTGTCTGCAGTGTATCTAATGTATCTATTATATGTACTAGTGTCTGCAGTGTATCTAATGTATCTATTATATGTACTAGTGTCTGCAGTGTATGTAATGTATCTATTATATGTTCCAGTGTCTGCAGTGTATGTAATGTATCTATTATATGTTCCAGTGTCTGCAGTGTATGTAATGTATCTATTATATGTTCCAGTGTCTGCAGTGTATCTAATGTATCTATTATATGTTCCAGTGTCTGCAGTGTATCTAATGTATCTATTATATGTTCTAGTGTCTGCAGTGTATCTAATGTATCTATTATATGTTCTAGTGTCTGCAGTGTATCTAATGTATCTATTATATGTTCTAGTGTCTGTAATGTATCTAATGTATCTATTATATGTTCCAGTGTCTGCAGTGTATCTAATGTATCTATTATATGTTCCAGTGTCTGCAGTGTATCTAATGTATCTATTATATGTACTAGTGTCTGCAGAGTATCTAATGTATCTATTATATGTTCCAGTGTCTGGCTAAGCTTTGCTGCTAGAAAGGAGCTCTTCTGCAAAGGGGCTCAGTGCTTTCTTCTCAGATAACGCCACCTTCGGGCTGGAGTGTTTTTGCGCCCGTTTTTGCGCCTAAATGCAAAAGTCGCCCGTGATGAATATCATTAGGCGCAGCAAAACATCTGGAATTGAACAATAGATGAGGGAAAGGTGGTTATTTTAGCTGCGCAGCTAATTTGACGTTTAATCGCAAAACAGGCGCAAAAACAACAGAAAAAACAAGTGATAAATGTGGCCCATAGAGGCAAAGGCTGATTAACAGCTGAAACGTTGCTAGAGATGGAATAAACCTCACACTTTTTTCCACGATTCCTTGGAGTGCTGCCACTTTTTTGCTACTATATCTACACTCTTTGGGTAAGAGTATTGGGATAGCACCCGTCTGAACCTTTTTTTCCTGAAGGCTGTGCTGCTTTGCAATTTTTGTTTGTTTAGATAGGAGATAGATAGATAGATAGATAGATAGATACGTATAGAAAGTCCAAGCAGCACATTCAGGGATCTGTTGGTGGGTGCAAGCTTCTAAAGACTGGGCTTTAAGTCCTTTGGTGATATATAAAAAGGAAATTGCGCAGCACACCAGGTTGAGTGAAAAAAATTTTTTTGTGGTTTATTCCATATTCAATAACGACAGCGACGTTTCGGCTACCAGTAGCCTTCCTCAAGATAGATAGATAGATATGAGATAGATAGTTAGATAGATAGATAGATAGATAGATAGATATGAGATAGTTAGATAGATAGATAGATAGATAGATAGATAGATAGATAGATAGATAGATATGAGATAGATAGATAGATAGATAGATAGATAGATAGGAGATAGATATGAGATAGATAGATAGATAGATAGATAGATAGATAGATAGATAGATAGATAGGAGATAGATAGATAGATAGATAGGAGATAGATAGATAGATAGATAGATAGATATGAGATAGATAGATAGATAGATAGATATATAGGAGATAGATAGATAGGAGATAGATAGATAGATAGATAGATAGATAGGAGATAGATATGAGATAGATAGATAGATAGGAGATAGATAGATAGATAGATAGATAGATAGATAGATAGATAGATAGATAGGAGATAGATAGATAGGAGATAGATAGATAGATAGATAGATAGATATGAGATAGATAGATAGATAGATAGATATATAGGAGATAGATAGATAGGAGATAGATAGATAGATAGATAGATAGATAGATAGGAGATAGATAGATAGATAGATAGATAGATAGATAGATAGATAGATATGAGATAGATAGATATGAGATAGATAGATAGATATGAGATAGATAGATAGATAGATAGATAGATAGATAGATAGATAGATAGATAGATATGAGATAGATAGATAGATAGATAGATAGATATGAGATAGATAGAAGATAGATAGATAGATATATAGATAGATAGATAGATAGATAGATATGAGATAGATAGAAGATAGATAGATAGATAGATAGATAGATAGATAGATAGATAGATAGATAGATAGATATGAGATAGATAGAAGATAGATAGATATGAAATAGATAGATAGATAGATAGATATGAGATAGATAGATAGATAGATATGAGATAGATAGAAGATAGATAGATAGATAGATAGATAGATAGATATGAGATAGATAGATAGATAGATATGAGATAGATAGATAGATAGATAGATAGGAGATAGATAGATAGATAGATAGATAGATAGATAGATAGGAGATAGATAGATAGGAGATAGATAGATAGATAGATAGATAGATAGATAGATAGATATGAGATAGATAGATAGATGGATAGATAGATAGGAGATAGATAGATAGATAGATAGATAGATAGATAGATAGATAGATAGATAGATATGAGAGATAGATAGATAGATAGATAGATAGATAGATAGATAGATAGATAGATAGATAGAAGATAGATAAAAGATATGAGATAGATAGATAGATAGATAGATAGATAGATATTAGATAGATATAAGATGATAGATAGAGAATTACTTGGGTGCAGATGAATAAAGTAAATTATATTTCGGACCCTGGTACAGGGTACTGTAGTTATATATAAAGGTGTTGGGGAATATGGCAGGATTTGGGGGTATGTGGTTCTTCCTTTGATGTAGTGCTATTATTTGGATGCTGTATAGTAATATTATATGGACAATATATAAAGGTGTTGGGGAATATGGTGGTAGTTTTTGGGCTGTGATTCTCCCTTTGACCTGCTGCACGTTGTTCCATGTAGCGGGATTATTGTATTTACACGACTGTAATATTTTGTATATAATGTAACAGATTTCTGAAGCAAAGAGAAAACACAATAACAGAAAGAATAGTGAAAGTAAAGCAGGAGTGTCTCTGGAATTCTGTACTGTAGGTGTGCAGGGAAATCCCTTGCAGGTAGGTGTGTGGGCTGGGGGACTTACCTTCACTACAGTCAACAAAATATATCTATGCCCCATCCCACACACTGCAGTGCCCTGTGCGCTTGTAACTAGGCCTTGATGTTCAGATAATCGCCCCCTTTAGCCTCATATTACGGGATAATAACACTCATATAGACTATAGCGCTGTACTGCAGCTCCAGACAATATCACAATCACGAGGAGCCTGTTCATCAGCTGGTTGCCCCATCCAGGCAGAGGATGCCAAAAAAGATGGACAAGCTCAGCCGGGTCAGAGATCAGGACCTGATGCTGCTGGTCATGACCTTAAAGGGATAGTCACACAGCTCCGATCCTGTATAGGCTGATGTGGTTGGCTAGGGACCTTAAAGGGATAGTCATATGGCTTTTCTCACTGAACCCTAAATAAACAGTAAAAAGCCAGAATCCTGGACCTGGCAAGATTTACAGGACATTGAAAGGAGGGACCAGGACCTAGTATTGCTGGCTATGGCTATGGAGCTTAAAGGGGAAGCTGTACTGTTTACCAGAGTGTCCTGCTGAATGGTCTATGAACTGGGAAAATCTGGTGTCTCTGACCAGGTGAGATTTAAAGGGCACCATATATGATGGACCAGGACCTTGTGTTGAGTCATCCTGTGTTGGACTGGCCCACAAAAGAATCGGAGGATCCCCCGGTGGGCCATCTTATACCTAATACTGGACCCTAGAGATACAGCAGAAAATAACCTAATTTGGAGTCTACTCCAGATGATAGATAATGGGCACCAGAGTCATGTTATATGTTGGTCCAAGGAACCTCAGTCCAACACTGGCATCATCCCACTGAGCCCCCCTTTGCTGTAGACCGAGAACTTTTCCCCCCCAAAATGTTTAACTTTTCCCAGCCTCTGCTGATCCATGCAGGAAAAACACTAGTTTCTGATTTTGATACAATTTGGAAATTTGTGAAAATTCCTAAAAAAACTTATCCTGGGTGAAATGTATTGTTTACTCTGATTGTTTGTGAATCCCTAGTTCTCCATAGGGATAAGATCTGATGACACCGGGAGGTAATGACTCCTCCGTGCAATGAATCCTTTCCCTTTTATAGGCTCCGATGAATTGAAACTTCCCAATCCGTTTCCACGAATCATTCCGAAACTGCGATGCCAAGTTAAACCTGATGTTATTTACCAACGGAGCAGAAGAGCTCAGGATATTTAATAAACTAATAAACTTCCTAACGCTGCAATTATTGCATTATGAATGCGGCTGCCGAGAGCGCGGATCCTCTGTTTGCATTCTGCTTTTCCAGTTTCCTTATCAAATAAGCCCCGGAGCGCTGCAACTGGTCGAGAACGGCCTCGTAAAGAATCAAGAAGTCATTACCACATTTACTGCGGATATAAAACGGACCCATAAAGCTCAGGAGATGTAGAGAGACCTTGATGGGGAGAAGAGGTAAGTACCCCTCGGGACCCCTGTGACAACGCCCATGGCACCTCCTCAATGGAAATTTATCACGACCTCCGATGACCCCTGTGGCTGCTCCATCCGAGATGAAATCAATGCGCTCTGAGCAATTACAGAATAAAACCAAAGGTATTTGAAATCACTTATCTTTATGTTTGACAACTGTAAAGTCTGTTCTTGAATTCTTTTTATGGGGTACAACAAGGCAATAAGTTCTTGCAGTGCACAAAATGCGTCTCAGATCTAAAATAAGTGGCAATTCTGCAAAAAGTCTCAAGTTAAAATCATTTTCCGTATCTTTTAGAGTTTAAATTCGAAACGTATGGGTCTCCATGGTTACAGACTACAAACAGTGGGCCACATGTATCACTCGTTTTTTCTGTTGTTTTTGCGCCTTTTCATTCAGGCGCACCGTTTTTGCGCCATTTTTGCGATTAAACGCCAAACTAGCCGCGCAGCAAAAATAACCACCTTTCCCTCATCTATCTTACCAATCCAGATGTTTTGCTGCGCCTAATGATATTCATCATTTGCAACGTTTTCATTTAGGCGCAAAAACGGGCGCAAAAACACTCCAGCCCGAAGGTGGCGTTATCTGAGAAGAAAGCCCTGAGCCCCTTTGCAGAAGAGCTCATTTCTAGCAGCAAAGCTCAGCCAGACACTGGAACATATAATAGATACATTAGAAGCTCTGCAGAAACTGGAACACATAATAGATACATTAGATACACTGCAGACACTAGTACAGATAATAGATACATTAGATACTCTGCAGACACTGGTACAGATAATAGATACAATTAGATACATTACAGACAGGAGCTGCAGACTCTATTTACAGTTCATCACCTTCTATTTACAAAACATTCTGCAAACTCCTGAGCTCAGAGCAAGAGAGGAGAGAAGTTTGCACAAGTTTGCAGAAGCTTGCAGATACGACATACAAGTGTCCCCCATGTAATTCTGCACAGTGTCTGAGGGGAATACTGGCCAGAATTACAGGGGTGCAGCAGGAGACCAGCACTGGGGGATCCCCTCCAGGAGAAGCCCCTGCTGAGGAGGTCACTGGGTGCTGGGTGTCACACACCTGGGTGCTGCTGAGGAGGTCACTGGGTGCTGGGTGTCACACACCTGGGTGCTGCTGTGAGTGTTATCTTCATTCTGGGCTGTGGGAGAAGCAGAGAGGAGCTTGTAGCAGGATCACATGTAAGTGCCCGAATCTAACATTGCGCCTAAACTGCGCCTAAACTGTGTTAAAGTAAAGTGATTAATAAGAGGCAGAAAATATACTTATCACAGATGGTTGTAGCTTGTGATAATTCTGGCAAAACAGTGCGCCCGAATTTAGTCGCAACTACTGCACTTAGGCGCACAAAAGTGATAAATGTGGCCCAAAATTTGTTCCCTTTCTTTTTTGCAGATTAGTATTATAATAACAAGAGGTCAGACAAGGTCAATGCAGATCATCTCTTATTCCTTTCAACGGGAGTTATAATAATAATTCCTTTATTTATAGAGTGCACACAGATTATGCAGTATTATCCCTTTTAATGAGAGTTAAGCTGCAATTACCCATCGTTGCCACTACCTTGAGAATGGCGCTGTTTGTTTCCTGTTGCATTCAATGGGCCACATTTATCACTTTTGTGCGCCTAAGTGTAGTAGTTGCGCCTAAATTCTGGCGCACTGTTTTGCCAGAATTATCACAAGCTACAACCATCTGTGATAAGTATATTTTTTGCCTCTTATTAATCACTTTACTTTTACACAGTTTAGGCGCAATTTTGGCGCAGTTTAGGCGCAATGTTAGATTCAGGCACTTACATGTCATCCTGCTACAAGCTCCTCTCTGCTTCTCCCACAGCCCAGAATGAAGATAACACTCACAGCAGCACCCAGGTGTGTGACACCCAGCACCCAGTGACCTCCTCAGCAGGGGCTTCTCCTGGAGGGGATCCCCCAGTGCTGGTCTCCTGCTGCACCCCTATAATTCTGCACAGTATCCCCCTCAGACACTGTGCAGAATTACATGGGGGACACTTGTCTGTAGTTTCTGCAACATTCTGCAAACTTCTGAGCTCTTTTGCTTTGAGCTCAGCGTTTTGCAGAATGTTTTGTAAATAGAAGGTGATGAACTGTAAATAGAGTCTGCAGCTCCTGTCTGTAATGTATCTAATGTATCTATTATATGTACTAGTGTCTGCAGTGTATCTAATGTATCTATTATATGTACCAGTGTCTGCAGAGTATCTCATGTATCTATTATATGTACTAGTGTCTGCAGTGTATCTAATGTATCTATTATATGTACCAGTGTTTTGGCGCAGTTTCGGCGCAATGTTAGATTCGGGCACTTACATGTGATCCTGCTACAAGCTCCTCTCTGCTTCTCCCACAGCCCAGAATGAAGATAACACTCACAGCAGCACCCAGGTGTGTGACACCCTGCACCCAGTGACCTCCTCAGCAGGGGCTTCTCCTGGAGGGGATCCCCCAGTGCTGGTCTCCTGCTGCATCCCTGTAATTCTGCACAATATCCCCCTCAGACACACTGGGGAGAAGAGGTAAGTACCCCTCGGGACCCCTGTGACAACGCCCATGGCACCTCCTCAATGGAAATTTATCACGACCTCCGATGACCCCTGTGGCTGCTCCATCCGAGATGAAATCAATGCGCTCTGAGCAATTACAGAATAAAACCAAAGGTATTTGAAATCACTTATCTTTATGTTTGACAACTGTAAAGTCTGTTCTTGAATTCTTTTTATGGGGTACAACAAGGCAATAAGTTCTTGCAGTGCACAAAATGCGTCTCAGATCTAAAATAAGTGGCAATTCTGCAAAAAGTCTCAAGTTAAAATCATTTTCCGTATCTTTTAGAGTTTAAATTCGAAACGTATGGGTCTCCATGGTTACAGACTACAAACAGTGGGCCACATGTATCACTCGTTTTTTCTGTTGTTTTTGCGCCTTTTCATTCAGGCGCACCGTTTTTGCGCCATTTTTGCGATTAAACGCCAAACTAGCCGCGCAGCAAAAATAACCAGCTTTCCCTCATCTATCTTACCAATCCAGATGTTTTGCTGCGCCTAATGATATTCATCATTTGCAACGTTTTCATTTAGGCGCAAAAACGGGCGCAAAAACACTCCAGCCCGAAGGTGGCGTTATCTGAGAAGAAAGCCCTGAGCCCCTTTGCAGAAGAGCTCATTTCTAGCAGCAAAGCTCAGCCAGACACTGGAACATATAATAGATACATTAGAAGCTCTGCAGAAACTGGAACACATAATAGATACATTAGATACACTGCAGACACTAGTACAGATAATAGATACATTAGATACTCTGCAGACACTGGTACAGATAATAGATACAATTAGATACATTACAGACAGGAGCTGCAGACTCTATTTACAGTTCATCACCTTCTATTTACAAAACATTCTGCAAACTCCTGAGCTCAGAGCAAGAGAGGAGAGAAGTTTGCACAAGTTTGCAGAAGCTTGCAGATACGACATACAAGTGTCCCCCATGTAATTCTGCACAGTGTCTGAGGGGAATACTGGCCAGAATTACAGGGGTGCAGCAGGAGACCAGCACTGGGGGATCCCCTCCAGGAGAAGCCCCTGCTGAGGAGGTCACTGGGTGCTGGGTGTCACACACCTGGGTGCTGCTGAGGAGGTCACTGGGTGCTGGGTGTCACACACCTGGGTGCTGCTGTGAGTGTTATCTTCATTCTGGGCTGTGGGAGAAGCAGAGAGGAGCTTGTAGCAGGATCACATGTAAGTGCCCGAATCTAACATTGCGCCTAAACTGCGCCTAAACTGTGTTAAAGTAAAGTGATTAATAAGAGGCAGAAAATATACTTATCACAGATGGTTGTAGCTTGTGATAATTCTGGCAAAACAGTGCGCCCGAATTTAGTCGCAACTACTGCACTTAGGCGCACAAAAGTGATAAATGTGGCCCAAAATTTGTTCCCTTTCTTTTTTGCAGATTAGTATTATAATAACAAGAGGTCAGACAAGGTCAATGCAGATCATCTCTTATTCCTTTCAACGGGAGTTATAATAATAATTCCTTTATTTATAGAGTGCACACAGATTATGCAGTATTATCCCTTTTAATGAGAGTTAAGCTGCAATTACCCATCGTTGCCACTACCTTGAGAATGGCGCTGTTTGTTTCCTGTTGCATTCAATGGGCCACATTTATCACTTTTGTGCGCCTAAGTGTAGTAGTTGCGCCTAAATTCTGGCGCACTGTTTTGCCAGAATTATCACAAGCTACAACCATCTGTGATAAGTATATTTTTTGCCTCTTATTAATCACTTTACTTTTACACAGTTTAGGCGCAATTTTGGCGCAGTTTAGGCGCAATGTTAGATTCAGGCACTTACATGTCATCCTGCTACAAGCTCCTCTCTGCTTCTCCCACAGCCCAGAATGAAGATAACACTCACAGCAGAACCCAGGTGTGTGACACCCAGCACCCAGTGACCTCCTCAGCAGGGGCTTCTCCTGGAGGGGATCCCCCAGTGCTGGTCTCCTGCTGCACCCCTATAATTCTGCACAGTATCCCCCTCAGACACTGTGCAGAATTACATGGGGGACACTTGTCTGTAGTTTCTGCAACATTCTGCAAACTTCTGAGCTCTTTTGCTTTGAGCTCAGCGTTTTGCAGAATGTTTTGTAAATAGAAGGTGATGAACTGTAAATAGAGTCTGCAGCTCCTGTCTGTAATGTATCTAATGTATCTATTATATGTACTAGTGTCTGCAGTGTATCTAATGTATCTATTATATGTACCAGTGTCTGCAGAGTATCTCATGTATCTATTATATGTACTAGTGTCTGCAGTGTATCTAATGTATCTATTATATGTACCAGTGTTTTGGCGCAGTTTCGGCGCAATGTTAGATTCGGGCACTTACATGTGATCCTGCTACAAGCTCCTCTCTGCTTCTCCCACAGCCCAGAATGAAGATAACACTCACAGCAGCACCCAGGTGTGTGACACCCTGCACCCAGTGACCTCCTCAGCAGGGGCTTCTCCTGGAGGGGATCCCCCAGTGCTGGTCTCCTGCTGCATCCCTGTAATTCTGCACAATATCCCCCTCAGACACACTGGGGAGAAGAGGTAAGTACCCCTCGGGACCCCTGTGACAACGCCCATGGCACCTCCTCAATGGAAATTTATCACGACCTCCGATGACCCCTGTGGCTGCTCCATCCGAGATGAAATCAATGCGCTCTGAGCAATTACAGAATAAAACCAAAGGTATTTGAAATCACTTATCTTTATGTTTGACAACTGTAAAGTCTGTTCTTGAATTCTTTTTATGGGGTACAACAAGGCAATAAGTTCTTGCAGTGCACAAAATGCGTCTCAGATCTAAAATAAGTGGCAATTCTGCAAAAAGTCTCAAGTTAAAATCATTTTCCGTATCTTTTAGAGTTTAAATTCGAAACGTATGGGTCTCCATGGTTACAGACTACAAACAGTGGGCCACATGTATCACTCGTTTTTTCTGTTGTTTTTGCGCCTTTTCATTCAGGCGCACCGTTTTTGCGCCATTTTTGCGATTAAACGCCAAACTAGCCGCGCAGCAAAAATAACCAGCTTTCCCTCATCTATCTTACCAATCCAGATGTTTTGCTGCGCCTAATGATATTCATCATTTGCAACGTTTTCATTTAGGCGCAAAAACGGGCGCAAAAACACTCCAGCCCGAAGGTGGCGTTATCTGAGAAGAAAGCCCTGAGCCCCTTTGCAGAAGAGCTCATTTCTAGCAGCAAAGCTCAGCCAGACACTGGAACATATAATAGATACATTAGAAGCTCTGCAGAAACTGGAACACATAATAGATACATTAGATACACTGCAGACACTAGTACAGATAATAGATACATTAGATACTCTGCAGACACTGGTACAGATAATAGATACAATTAGATACATTACAGACAGGAGCTGCAGACTCTATTTACAGTTCATCACCTTCTATTTACAAAACATTCTGCAAACTCCTGAGCTCAGAGCAAGAGAGGAGAGAAGTTTGCACAAGTTTGCAGAAGCTTGCAGATACGACATACAAGTGTCCCCCATGTAATTCTGCACAGTGTCTGAGGGGAATACTGGCCAGAATTACAGGGGTGCAGCAGGAGACCAGCACTGGGGGATCCCCTCCAGGAGAAGCCCCTGCTGAGGAGGTCACTGGGTGCTGGGTGTCACACACCTGGGTGCTGCTGAGGAGGTCACTGGGTGCTGGGTGTCACACACCTGGGTGCTGCTGTGAGTGTTATCTTCATTCTGGGCTGTGGGAGAAGCAGAGAGGAGCTTGTAGCAGGATCACATGTAAGTGCCCGAATCTAACATTGCGCCTAAACTGCGCCTAAACTGTGTTAAAGTAAAGTGATTAATAAGAGGCAGAAAATATACTTATCACAGATGGTTGTAGCTTGTGATAATTCTGGCAAAACAGTGCGCCCGAATTTAGTCGCAACTACTGCACTTAGGCGCACAAAAGTGATAAATGTGGCCCAAAATTTGTTCCCTTTCTTTTTTGCAGATTAGTATTATAATAACAAGAGGTCAGACAAGGTCAATGCAGATCATCTCTTATTCCTTTCAACGGGAGTTATAATAATAATTCCTTTATTTATAGAGTGCACACAGATTATGCAGTATTATCCCTTTTAATGAGAGTTAAGCTGCAATTACCCATCGTTGCCACTACCTTGAGAATGGCGCTGTTTGTTTCCTGTTGCATTCAATGGGCCACATTTATCACTTTTGTGCGCCTAAGTGTAGTAGTTGCGCCTAAATTCTGGCGCACTGTTTTGCCAGAATTATCACAAGCTACAACCATCTGTGATAAGTATATTTTTTGCCTCTTATTAATCACTTTACTTTTACACAGTTTAGGCGCAATTTTGGCGCAGTTTAGGCGCAATGTTAGATTCAGGCACTTACATGTCATCCTGCTACAAGCTCCTCTCTGCTTCTCCCACAGCCCAGAATGAAGATAACACTCACAGCAGCACCCAGGTGTGTGACACCCAGCACCCAGTGACCTCCTCAGCAGGGGCTTCTCCTGGAGGGGATCCCCCAGTGCTGGTCTCCTGCTGCACCCCTATAATTCTGCACAGTATCCCCCTCAGACACTGTGCAGAATTACATGGGGGACACTTGTCTGTAGTTTCTGCAACATTCTGCAAACTTCTGAGCTCTTTTGCTTTGAGCTCAGCGTTTTGCAGAATGTTTTGTAAATAGAAGGTGATGAACTGTAAATAGAGTCTGCAGCTCCTGTCTGTAATGTATCTAATGTATCTATTATATGTACTAGTGTCTGCAGTGTATCTAATGTATCTATTATATGTACCAGTGTCTGCAGAGTATCTCATGTATCTATTATATGTACTAGTGTCTGCAGTGTATCTAATGTATCTATTATATGTACCAGTGTCTGCAGAGTATCTCATGTATCTATTATATGTACTAGTGTCTGCAGTGTATCTCATGTATCTATTATACGTTCCAGTTTCTGGCTGAGCTTTGCTGCTAGAAATGAGCTCTTCTGCAAAGGGGCTCAGTGCTTTCTTCTCAGATAACGCCACCTTCGGGCTGGAGTGTTTTTGCGCCCGTTTTTGCGCCTAAATGAAAACGTTGCAAGTGATGAATATCATTAGGCGCAGCAAAACATGTGGATTGGTAAGATAGATGAGGGAAAGCTGGTTATTTGTGCTGCGCGGCTAGTTTGGCGTTTAATCGCAAAAATGGCGCAAAAACGGTGCGCCTGAATGAAAAGGCGCAAAAACAACAGAAAAAACTAGTGATACATGTGGCCCATTGTCTATATATGGAAGGCGTTGCCATGTCAGAAGTGTCTGAGAGCAAAATTATTCCAGTTTATAAATTGAAAGCTAAGTTCTGATTGGTTGACAATCAGTTTTGTCAGTTTCTGACTATATTCATAGAATATTCTGATGTCCACACTATATAACAAAGTGAAACGCGCTGGACCCGTCCACAGTACAAGTCATTATGGGAAAACAATATAAATGCAGACTGTGCTGATTCATCAAGATATAATCAGCCGGGGCAATGGCAACATCCGCTGCGGCTCACATCTATACATAAAGCGAAAGCTGCTCTTATATTGGCACCAAAAATTCTGCTTTCACAGCTTCCAGTTACCTCCTCCTGCAGGACATGTGGTTATATACCGTATAAACATAGGCTACACTATGGGGCTCATTTACTAAGGGCCCCGTGGACCGCAATGACAATGCACTTACATGCACCGGGAAGAAGAAGGTGAACTCCGGGGACCTGAGCGGGGAAGCGACACATGCAGGATATCAGGTGCACAATCTTAGTGAATCGCGGCGCAGTGCATTCCAGACGGACAATGCACTTTCGGGAACTCCGAGGGAGCAGGTAAGTAATTGTGCCCCTATATCTACAGAGGTAATACTCCATTATCCGTGCGGTCGCTATAGGAGCTGCAGTAACAAAGCTCAGCCACTATACAGAGAACAGCGCTGTTCTTACCACCAGAAGCAGGTTCAATCATAGTCAGACTCCTGCTTATAGTGGATGACCCCTTTAAGATGCCAAATACTGTGATCATGTATGCCAAAAAACATATTAGAAAAACAGTCATGGAAACTTTTGACTTCAATGTGGGAACATCCAGTTTGTTTCTGTTGGAGCTACTTTTGCCAGAGGAGATGGGAGGTCCGGAGACCCCTGATCTGGAGGATCTGATGTGTCTGAATTTAGGTTAGGACCAGTGATGGCTTAAGGGCTGTATGAATATTATAGTCCCTACAAGTCTGGAGTCACTTCCTACATATGGGACTAGAATCAGCTTCTTGGGGAATGGAGGATGAGTCCCTTCTGCTCCCTTCTACAATCTAATCAACCTACCAGTATTTTTTTGGAGTGTGGGAGGAAACCAGAGGACCCAAAGAGAACATACAAACTCTTTGCAGATGTTGACCTGGATGAGACTTGAACCCAGGTCCCCAGCGCTGCAAGGCTGTAATGCTAACCACTGAGCCACCGTGCTGCCGGAAAAGTTGTATGAGGATTTCATGGGTGAAGGCCCTTCTCAGTATAAAATTTAGTGGGTGTTTTTGGTGGTCATCATGAGCCTCCAGAAGGTTTGGGATTCAGGCTACCACACAGACCATCTACATTATAATCCACTATTGGTTAGGACTACAATTTAATACAATGTTATAACATAATAACAAGGTGCAACAACCATAACCGAGAGGAAAGCTAACAACGGGCACATCTATAGGCACAGATCCTGATGTGGGTCCTGCGTCTATCAGATATTTATGTATTTATGAGCATAACCCTTATGTCTGAACAGGTGTAATATGATGATGCAGCGCGAGCTTACAGGCCTATTTCATTATGAGAACGTATGAGGAGCTTTCACTTTCCTTACCAGGCAGATGGGGAGATAAGTAGAAAGTTTCTATCTCACCCCAAGTGCTTTATTCGAAGGCCAGGGCTCCTGCCATGTAACTTCACAAGTTCACAGTGTTGCAAAGTCCAACTCAATGGGCCACAATTTTGGGCCAAAAAAATTGATTATGCAACTCAAGGTTGCAGTCGCTAAACAACCTTGGGGGTCGCAATACGATCCAATTGTTCTGGATTTTACTTTGCAAAGTGATAATCAGCCTAGTAACAGGCGTGGCGGCCAATGTCATAAAAAACATTCTCGAAATGAAAGTGACCATGTAAGTGCCCATTGGTGATACTTACTGCTCTTATCTTCACTTTCCTTAATTCTTGCTACATTTTAGCAGTGCTCCAGCTGTGACCTGTGACTACAGTCTAACTACAGGGCCTACAGGAGTTCTAGGGAAGTCTAGGACACGCCTCCTGTATTATCATTGGTTCAAACGTCTTATCTCCTGCTTTCTGCACTCTGCAACCTCTGATTGGCCGAACAACACAGTCTGATCCCAAACTTCCCCAAAGTTCTGCATATCCAAAGCCAGGGCCGGCACCAGCACTGGGCACACCTGGGCAAGTGCTGGGGCCCAGAGCTGCTGGAGGGGGGGCTCACATAAGGTTGTACATAAAGAATCCATGGGGGTGATGTGGGCTGTATCTAATGAATCCATAGGAGCGCTTTATATAAAATAACCATGAGGATACTATTTGGCATGGGAATATTTTAGGGAACGGGGGACTGTTTTAGTTTCTGAATTTTTAATGCTGCCACATGAGTTCACTGCCAAGGGGCCCACTGAGGCTCTATCGCCCAGGGGCCTTCCGAAACCCTGTCCAGAGCTAAAATCTATTCGAGGAAGAACATGACGGTATAAGATGAATGTCTGTCGCACATTAACTTGTGTAAATGGGATTAAGTTTAAGGGGTTTCTGGATGATCCCTTTAAGACCTCAGTATCCCCCCCTGTGCTTAACTCCTTACAGAAATGTCAGGTCCTGTCCTAGAGGAGAAGACAATGACACCAGCAGAGGGTCATAGCTACATACAGTAAGCTTCTACACCTACCTGACCCCCGGCGAGGGGTCCCCCGCACCGGCGCCCTCTCCCTTTAAGAGCCGCTGTTGCGTTTCAGCTTCGTCCCTAGAATGTGACCTGTTACAGCGAGTAAATATGTGCAGGACTCCACCAGACATAGGGAGGAGTGTAACCTGCGGATAACACACCTGACGTCACCTGCAGTCCTGGATGTGAAAGTGAAACCCGCTCAGAAGTCCCCGAGGATGCAGTTCCCATTCTCCTTTAAATTACATCATCAAACAAATCCTGAAGATATCACGAAAGTGACTCCAGGAGAATGGGATATAAAGGAAGAAACATGGAGCATCCACCATCACATCCACCATCACCCCCAACCAGGAGCAGCGCACAGGTAAGAGATCCCATGTATCTCCCTATAGGATAATGCAATCATGTCCTGCGCTGAAACACTGTAACGACATGTTTATATACTTGTCTCCTTTGCAGATATGGCCGCCATTATCAGAATCACCGCTTTCCTGGTGCTGTTATACGTGTTCCTGCAGGACACAGCCGAGGGTCACCCGCTCCAGAACCAGTGCTACATGTCCAAGTATAAAAAGATACAACCCAGTATTATGGCACCGGCCCGAATGCTACAGAACCAGCAGGTGAGTAGAGGGTGGAGGGTTTGGGAATTGTGTCTCAGGGGGCAGTATAGGGAGTCATATATGATGATGTCACTATAGGACTATGATGTCACTATAGGACTATGATGTCACCTTAGGACTATGATGTCCCTATAGGACTATGATGTCACCTTAGGACTATGATGTCCCTATTGGACTATGATGACACTATAGGACTATGATGACACTATAGGACTATGATGTCACTATATGACTATGATGCCACTATAAGACTATGATGTCACTATATGACTATGATGTCACCTTAGGACTATGATGTCACTATAAGACTATGATGTCACTATATGACTATGATGTAACTTTAGGACTATGATGTCACTATATGACTATGATGTAACTTTAGGACTATGATGTCACTATAGGACTATGATGTCCCGATTGGACTATGATGACACTATAGGACTATGATGACACTATAGGACTATGATGTCACTATAGGACTATGATGTCACCTTAGGACTATGATGTCAGTATAAGACTATGATGTAACTTTAGGACTATGATGTCACTATAAGACTATGATGTCACTATAAGACTATGATGTAACTTTAGGACTATGATGTCACTATATGACTATGATGTAACTTTAGGACTATGTTGTCACTATAAGACTATGATGTAACTTTAGGACTATGATGTCACTATATGACTATGATGTAACTTTAGCACTATGATGTCACTATAAGACTATGATGTAACTTTAGGACTATGATGTCACTATAAGACTATGATGTAACTTTAGGACTATGATGTCACTATATGACTATGATGTAACTTTAGGACTATGTTGTCACTATAAGACTATGATGTCACTATAAGACTATGATGTAACTTTAGGACTATGATGTCACTATAAGACTATGATGTCACTATAAGACTATGATGTAACTTTAGGACTATGATGTCACTATAAGACTATGATGTCACTATAAGACTATGTTGTCACTATAAGACTATGATGTAACTTTATGACTATGATGTCACTATATGACTATGATGTCACCTTAGGACTATGATGTCACCTTAGGACTATGATGTCACTATAAGACTATAATGTCACTATATGACTATGATGTCACTATAAGACTATGATGTCACTATAAGACTATGATGTAACTTTATGACTATGATGTCACTATAGGACTATGATGTCACTATAGGACTATGATGTCACTATAAGACTATGATGTCACTATAAGACTATGATGTAACTTTATGACTATGATGACACTATAGGACTATGATGACACTATAGGACTATGATGTCACTATAAGACTATGATGTCACTATAGGACTATGATGTAACTTTATGACTATGATGTCACTATAGGACTATGATGTCACCCTAGGACTATGATGTCACCTTAGGACTATGATGTCCCTATTGGACTATGATGACACTTTAGGACTATGATGACACTATAGGACTATGATGTCACTATAAGACTATGATGCCACTATAAGACTATGATGTCACTATATGACTATGATATAACTTTAGGACTATGATGTAACTTCAGGGCTATGATGTCACTACGAGACTATGATGTAACTTTAGGACTATGATGTCACTATAAGACTATGATGTCACTATAAGACTATGATGTAACTTTAGGACTATGATGTCACTATAAGACTATGTTGTCACTATAAGACTATGATGTAACTTTATGACTATGATGTCACTATATGACTATGATGTCACCTTAGGACTATGATGTCACCTTAGGACTATGATGTCACTATAAGACTATAATGTCACTATATGACTATGATGTCACTATAAGACTATGATGTAACTTTATGACTATGATGTCACTATAGGACTATGATGTAACTTTATGACTATGATGTCACTATAAGACTATGATGTCACTATAGGACTATGATGTAACTTTATGACTATGATGTCACTATAGGACTATGATGTCACCTTAGGACTATGATGACACTATAGGACTATGATGACACTATAGGACTATGATGTCACCTTAGGACTATGATGTCACCTTAGGACTATGATGACACTATAGGACTATGATGACACTATAGGACTATGATGTCACTATAAGACTATGATGCCACTATAAGACTATGATGTCACTATATGACTATGATATAACTTTAGGACTATGATGTAACTTCAGGGCTATGATGTCACTACGAGACTATGATGTAACTTTAGGACTATGATGTCACTATATGACTATGATGTAACTTTAGGACTATGTTGTCACTATAGGACTATGATGTCCCTATTGGACTATGATGTAACTTTAGGACTATGATGTCACTATAAGACTATGATGTCACTATAAGACTATGATGTAACTTTAGGGCTATGATGTCACTATAAGACTATGATGTCACTATAAGACTATGATGTAACCTTAGGACTATGATGTCACTATAAGACTATGATGTAATTTTAGGACTATGATGTCACTATATGACTATGATGTCACTATAGGACTATGATGTCACCCTAGGACTATGATGTCACCTTAGGACTATGATGTCCCTATTGGACTATGATGACACTATAGGACTATGATGACACTATAGGACTATGATGTCACTATAAGACTATGATGCCACTATAAGACTATGATGTCACTATATGACTATGATATAACTTTAGGACTATGATGTAACTTCAGGGCTATGATGTCACTACGAGACTATGATGTAACTTTAGAACTATGATGTCACTATAAGACTATGATGTCACTATAAGACTATGATGTAACTTTAGGACTATGATGTCACTATAAGACTATGTTGTCACTATAAGACTATGATGTAACTTTATGACTATGATGTCACTATATGACTATGATGTCACCTTAGGACTATGATGTCACCTTAGGACTATGATGTCACTATAAGACTATAATGTCACTATATGACTATGATGTCACTATAAGACTATGATGTAACTTTATGACTATGATGTCACTATAGGACTATGATGTAACTTTATGACTATGATGTCACTATAAGACTATGATGTCACTATAGGACTATGATGTAACTTTATGACTATGATGTCACTATAGGACTATGATGTCACCTTAGGACTATGATGTCCCTATTGGACTATGATGACACTATAGGACTATGATGACACTATAGGACTATGATGTCACCTTAGGACTATGATGTCACCTTAGGACTATGATGACACTATAGGACTATGATGTCACTATAAGACTATGATGCCACTATAAGACTATGATGCCACTATAAGACTATGATGTCACTATATGACTATGATATAACTTTAGGACTATGATGTAACTTCAGGGCTATGATGTCACTACGAGACTATGATGTAACTTTAGGACTATGATGTCACTATATGACTATGATGTAACTTTAGGACTATGTTGTCACTATAGGACTATGATGTCCCTATTGGACTATGATGTAACTTTAGGGCTATGATGTCACTATAAGACTATGATGTCACTATAAAACTATGATGTAACCTTAGGACTATGATGTCACTATAAGACTATGATGTCACTATAAGACTATGATGTCACTATAAAACTATGATGTAACCTTAGGACTATGATGTCACTATAAGACTATGATGTAATTTTAGGACTATGATGTCACTATAAGTCTATGATGTCACTATAAGTCTATGATATCACTATATGATTGACATGACACAATATGGCTATGACATCAGGCTGTCATTGGGGAGTCACAAATTAGTAATTTTTAATAGAATTTTTTTTTCATTTATCTGTGGATAGTTTTTAACCCAAAAAATAGTTTGCACAACCCCCTAAAAGACTCTTTATATTCCTGGATGTAATGATTGTTCATTGATCCCTTTATCCACAGAAGAAGAGACCCTCCTGCCACCAGGGGCTGCACCTGAGAAAGTTTAAATATTGTGACATAAAGGTAAGTCCATCAATTCATCTCTTCAGACATATCTTTACCTACCATAGAGTAAACTACAACTCCCAGCATTCCCTGACTGCCTGCAGCAATGGCTTCCTATGGTTGTCAGATTGAGGCTATCAGGAGCCCCCCCCTGTTCTCTTAAAAATAAGTCGGACCCCCAGGATTTATGCATTTATCACCTATTACCATAGGATTAAAGGGGTTATCCCGAGGCTGAAAAACATGGCTGCTTTCTTCCTAAAACAGCGCCACACTTGACCGTGGGTAGTGTGTGGTATTGCAACGAAGCTCCATTCATTTCTATACATCTGAGCTGCAATACCAGCACTGACCATGGTCAGGTGTGGCGCTGTTTTTGGAGAAAACAGCCATGTTTTTCAACCTCGGGAGTTCTGCTCCGTCTATGGCTTTTCCTTGTACTTGTCTCGATGCATCTTCCTGCTGATAACTAGAAATGACATGAGCAAGTGTAACCCCCCCCCCCCCAAGCCTGACTGCACCCAGCGCCGTGCGGGAGATGGGCCCAGCTGGCCGCTTGTACATACAGACACTGATGCGTCCTGTACACGTGTTATACTGGGGGTAGTTGTACAGAGAATCCCTGCATTATAAAGATGCACAAAATGCTACAATGTATCCACCCGGAAAGACATTCTAACTGCATTAGAATACCGGACTAGTTACTCTTCAAAGGGAATAACCACCAACATCTCAGAACGATGGGAAATTCTTAATAAATAAATTGAAGCGTAAGATCAATTACACCTAATTTCCAGCAGAGACCCAAAAATAAAATAATTAGGCAGTGACTTCCTGCAGCCACCACTAGAGGGAGCTCAGTACGAAATAAGAAGACAATAAACTCCTGGGCTCCCTCTAGTGGTGGCTGCTTTCTCCTCACTTCTTCTAATGCCTGAGTTTATCTCCACAGGGCAGAGAGAGATTACTGCTCACCCTACAGAGAATATCACTAGTCGTTAACGTCTTGGAAAATATGAATAAGACCAAAGTGGTGACACAAAATTTGGAAGCATTCTCCATCCTCCAAGGGGACCTGATGAATTGTGTAAGTGCAAAAAAATATTCTGTATTTCTAAATATCGAAAGCTGGATAATTTCCTTGAATATTTAAAGGAGGTTGAAAAATAGGGATTGTTCCAAAAAACAGCGCCACCCTTGATCATGGTTAGTGTTGGTATTGCAGCTCAGCTGTATAGAAGTGAATGGAGCTTAGTTACCGTACCACACACCAGCCATGGTC
Organism: Engystomops pustulosus; assembly: GCF_040894005.1. NCBI lineage: Eukaryota > Metazoa > Chordata > Amphibia > Anura > Leptodactylidae > Engystomops > Engystomops pustulosus. The sequence goes on along the minus strand of NC_092419.1, from coordinate 11,991,072 downwards.
AGGATAGGAGCTGTTTTTGGAAGAAAGCAGACAACTTTTTCAGCTTCCGGACAACCCCTTTAACAGTTAACTGTCCCAGTCTTTCACATTTGGCAATTTCAAGCCCATGTCCTTGGAGTCAGGTGGTTCCCTAGTCCAAATAGTCCAGGGTTTTGGGTCTTTAACCCCTTGTGATCAATGGATAACTACTCGGGTCCATAATGTCCACCCCAGTCCCCGGTGTCTAGTGTTGTAGTGATGTGGTCTGTACTATTTTAGTCCCATAGTCCCTGGTGTCTAGTGTTGTAGTGATGTGGTCTGTACTATTTTAGTCCCATAGTCCCTGGTGTCCAGTGTTGTAGTGATGTGGTCTGTACTATTTTAGTCCCATAGTCCCTGGTGTCTAGTGTTGTAGTGATGTGGTCTGTACTATTTTAGTCCCATAGTCCCTGGTGTCTAGTGTTGTAGTGATGTGGTCTGTACTATTTTAGTCCCATAGTCCCTGGTGTCTAGTGTTGTAGTTATGTGGTCTGTACTATTTTAGTTCCATAGTCCCTGGTGTCTAGTGTTGTAGTTATGTGGTCTGTACTGGTTTAGTTCCATAGTCCCTGGTGTCTAGTGTTGTAGTGATGTGGTCTGTACTATTTTAGTTCCATAGTCCCTGGTGTCTAGTGTTGTAGTGATGTGGTCTGTACTATTTTAGTTCCATAGTCCCTGGTGTCTAGTGTTGTAGTGATGTGGTCTGTACTATTTTAGTTCCATAGTCCCTGGTGTCCAGTGTTGTAGTGATGTGGTCTGTACTGGTTTAGTTCCATAGTCCCTGGTGTCTAGTGTTGTAGTGATGTGGTCTGTACTATTTTAGTTCCATAGTCCCTGGTGTCCAGTGTTGTAGTGATGTGGTCTGTACTGGTTTAGTTCCATAGTCCCTGGTGTCCAGTGTTGTAGTGATGTGGTCTGTACTGGTTTAGTTCCATAGTCCCTGGTGTCTAGTGTTGTAGTGATGTGGTCTGTACTATTTTAGTTCCATAGTCCCTGGTGTCTAGTGTTGTAGTGATGTGGTCTGTACTGGTTTAGTTCCATAGTCCCTGGTGTCTAGTGTTGTAGTGATGTGGTCTGTACTGGTTTAGTCCCATAGTCCCTGGTGTCTAGTGTTGTAGTGATGTGGTCTGTACTATTTTAGTTCCATAGTCCCTGGTGTCTAGTGTTGTAGTGATGTGGTCTGTACTGGTTTAGTTCCATAGTCCCTGGTGTCCAGTGTTGTAGTGATGTGGTCTGTACTGGTTTAGTTCCATAGTCCCTGGTGTCTAGTGTTGTAGTTATGTGGTCTGTACTATTTTAGTTCCATAGTCCCTGGTGTCCAGTGTTGTAGTGATGTGGTCTGTACTATTTTAGTTCCATAGTCCCTGGTGTCCAGTGTTGTAGTGATGTGGTCTGTACTGGTTTAGTTCCATAGTCCCTGGTGTCTAGTGTTGTAGTGATGTGGTCTGTACTATTTTAGTTCCATAGTCCCTGGTGTCCAGTGTTGTAGTGATGTGGTCTGTACTGGTTTAGTTCCATAGTCCCTGCTGTCTAGTGTTGTAGTGATGTGGTCTGTACTATTTTAGTTCCATAGTCCCTGGTGTCCAGTGTTGTAGTGATGTGGTCTGTACTATTTTAGTCCCATAGTCCCTGGTGTCTTACATCATGGTGACCAGGGGCGGACTGACCTTAAGACCCACCGGGAGAAATACTGCAGGGTCGATTAGTTTAGGGCAGGTTAGGGGCCAGTCTGGGACTGGTGGGGCCAGTGGAAAAATAAAAGCACATGAAACTTACCTTTCCGACACTTTCAGTAGACAATTTCTTAGGTCTATAGGCCCTGGTGTCTAGTGTTGTAGGGATGTGGTCTGTAGTACTCATTGTCTAATTGCTCTGAATCCATAATGTACAGTGCTTTAATACCAAGGTCCCTGGTGTCAAGTGGATAAGTGCTTAGGTCCATATAGTCCAGAGTCCATTCGATTGGGTCTAAAGTGTCCAGTGTTTGGACCTTGGTGCCTGTGTTTTAGTCTATATTGTGTAGTCCCTAATGGCCTAAGGTATTCAGTGGACACATGAGCCAGTCCTTGGTGTCCTGTGTTTTAGTTCGGTATCCCTGGTGTCTACCATCCTAGTGATGGTGGAAAAGTCCTTGGGTCTATAGGTTCCGGTGTCCAGTATTGGTTTGAGCTCTCTTGGGTCTATAGGTTCCGGTGTCCAGTATTGGTTTGAGCTCTCTCTCGCGTCTATAGGTTCTGGTGTCTAGTATTGGTTTGAGCTCTCTTGGGTCTATAGGTTCTGGAGTCTCGTATTGGTTTGAGCTCTCTTGGGTCTATAGGTTCCGGTGTCCAGTATTGGTTTGAGCTCTCTTGGGTCTATAGGTTCCGGTGTCCAGTATTGGTTAGAGCTTTCTTGGGTCTATAGGTTCTGGTGTCTCGTATTGGTTTGAGCTCTCTTGGGTCTATAGGTTCTGGTGTCCAGTATTGGTTTGAGCTCTCTTGGGTCTATAGGTTCTGGTGTCTCGTATTGGTTTGAGCTCTCTTGGGTCTATAGGTTCTGGTGTCTCGTATTGGTTTGAGCTCTCTTGGGTCTATAGGTTCTGGTGTCCAGTATTGGTTTGAGCTCTCTTGGGTCTATAGGTTCTGGTGTCTCGTATTGGTTTGAGCTCTCTTGGGTCTATAGGTTCTGGTGTCCAGTATTGGTTTGAGATCTCTTGGGTCTATAGGTTCTGGTGTCTCGTATTGGTTTGAGCTCTCTTGGGTCTATAGGTTCTGGTGTCTAGCATTGGTTGAGTCTCCTGTAGTTATCTCATCTATCATGTACATAGGTTTTGTATACTAGTCTATATTGTGTTGATCTTGTCTACAGTGTGATGGTCCCTAGAGCTTTCACTCCTTGGTCTCTGATGTCTGGTCTAGTGCTAATCTGCTCTTTGATATTCAGTAGATTGACCCTCCAGTCCTCAGTGTCCAAATTTTAGAGCCTCAGTCCATTTTGTCGTGGTCCACCATTCGGTGGTATCTTCTGGATGGAGGTTTAATCACCAGAGGCGACTGGGCTTCTTTACTATGAGAACTGTCAATCTGTGGAATAGCTGAGCTCAGGCGCTGGTCACAGCAGGGACAGCAGAGAGCTCAGGCGCTGGTCACAGCAGGGACAGCACAGAGCTCAGGCGCTGGTCACAGCAGGGACAGCAGAGAGCTCAGGCACTGGTCACAGCAGGGACAGCAGAGAGCTCAGGCGCTGGTCACAGCAGGGACAGCAGAGAGCTCAGTCGCTGGTCACAGCAGGGACAGCAGAGAGCTCAGGCGCTAGTCACAGCAGGGACAGCAGAGAGCTCAGGCGCAGGTCACAGCAGGGACAGCAGAGAGCTCAGGCGCTGGTCACAGCAGGGACAGCAGAGAGCTCAGGCGCTGGTCACAGCAGGGACAGCAGAGAGCTCTGGCGCTGGTCACAGCAGGGACAGCAGAGAGCTCAGGCGCAGGTCACAGCAGGGACAGCAGAGAGCTCAGGCGCTGGTCACAGCAGGGACAGCAGAGAGCTCAGGCGCTGGTCACAGCAGGGACAGCAGAGAGCTCAGGCGCAGGTCACAGCAGGGACAGCAGAGAGCTCAGGCGCTGATCACAGCAGGGACAGCAGAGAGCTCAGGCGCTAGTCACAGCAGGGACAGCAGAGACCTCAGGCGCTGGTCACAGCAGGGACAGCAGAGAGCTCAGGCGCTGGTCACAGCAGGGACAGCAGAGAGCTCAGGTGCCGGTCACAGCAGGGGCAGCAGAGAGCTCAGGCGCTGGTCACAGCAGGGACAGCAGAGAGCTCAGGCGCTAGTCACAGCAGGGACAGCAGAGAGCTCAGGCGCTGGTCACAGCAGGGACAGCAGAGAGCTCAGGCGCTGGTCACAGCAGGGACAGCAGAGAGCTCAGGCGCTGGTCACAGCAGGGACAGCAGAGAGCTCAGGTGCAGGTCACAGCAGGGACAGCAGAGAGCTCAGGCGCAGGTCACAGCAGGGACAGCAGAGAGCTCAGGCGCTGGTCACAGCAGGGACAGCAGAGAGCTCAGGCACTGGTCACAGCAGGGACAGCAGAGAGCTCAGGCGCTGGTCACAGCAGGGACAGCAGAGAGCTCAGGCGCTGGTCACAGCAGGGACAGCAGAGAGCTCAGGCGCTGGTCACAGCAGGGACAGCAGAGAGCTCAGGTGCAGGTCACAGCAGGGACAGCAGAGAGCTCAGGCGCAGGTCACAGCAGGGACAGCAGAGAGCTCAGGCGCAGGTCACAGCAGGGACAGCAGAGAGCTCAGGCGCTGGTCACAGCAGGGACAGCAGAGAGCTCAGGCGCTGGTCACAGCAGGGACAGCAGAGAGCTCAGGCGCTGGTCACAGCAGGGACAGCAGAGAGCTCAGGCGCTGGTCACAGCAGGGACAGCAGAGAGCTCAGGCGCAGGTCACAGCAGGGACAGCAGAGAGCTCAGGTGCTGGTCACAGCAGGGACAGCAGAGAGCTCAGGCGCTGGTCACAGCAGGGACAGCAGAGAGCTCAGGCGCAGGTCACAGCAGGGACAGCAGAGAGCTCAGGCGCTGGTCACAGCAGGGACAGCAGAGAGCTCAGGCGCTGGTCACAGCAGGGACAGCAGAGAGCTCAGGCGCAGGTCACAGCAGGGACAGCAGAGAGCTCAGGCGCTGGTCACAGCAGGGACAGCAGAGAGCTCAGGCGCTGGTCACAGCAGGGACAGCAGAGAGCTCAGGCGCTGGTCACAGCAGGGGCAGCAGAGAGCTCAGGCGCAGGTCACAGCAGGGACAGCAGAGAGCTCAGGCGCTGGTCACAGCAGGGACAGCAGAGAGCTCAGGCGCAGGTCACAGCAGGGACAGCAGAGAGCTCAGGCGCTGGTCACAGCAGGGACAGCAGAGAGCTCAGGCGCTGGTCACAGCAGGGACAGCAGAGAGCTCAGGCGCTGGTCACAGCAGGGACAGCAGAGAGCTCAGGCGCAGGTCACAGCAGGGACAGCAGAGCTCAGGCGCTGGTCACAGCAGGGGCAGCAGAGAGCTCAGGTGCTGGTCACAGCAGGGACAGCAGAGAGCTCAGGCGCAGGTCACAGCAGGGACAGCAGAGCTCAGGCGCTGGTCACAGCAGGGGCAGCAGAGAGCTCAGGTGCAGGTCACAGCAGGGACAGCAGAGAGCTCAGACGCTGGTCACAGCAGGGACATCAGAGAGCTCAGGAGCAGAGCACAGCGGGGACAGCAGAGAGCTCAGGCGCAGGTCACAGCAGGGACAGCAGAGCTCAGGCGCTGGTCACAGCAGGGGCAGCAGAGAGCTCAGGTGCAGGTCACAGCAGGGACAGCAGAGAGCTCAGACGCTGGTCACAGCAGGGACATCAGAGAGCTCAGGCGCTGGTCACAGCAGGGACAGCAGAGAGCTCAGACGCTGGTCACAGCAGGGACAGCAGAGAGCTCAGGCGCTGGTCACAGCAGGGACATCAGAGAGCTCAGGAGCAGAGCACAGCGGGGACAGCAGAGAGCTCAGGCGCTTCAAGAAGGGTCTAGACGCCTTTTTACACCTAAATAACATTGATGGTTATGTTATATAGAATTGTTTCCCATAAATCCCTTCCTCATCCAATCCCTTCCCTTCCTTGGTTGAACTTGATGGACAAGTGTCTTTTCTAACCGTATAAACTATGACTATGACTCAGGTCCTCCTTGGCCAATGGTTCCTGTTATCTTGTCTCCGGTTTGCAGGTTGTGATGCTTATTCCTATAATTTTGGAGAAAGTAATAAGTTTCTTGGTTCTTCTCTTGCAGGAGGTGATAAAATCTCCCGAGTTGAACAGTTGTCGACATCATCTCCACCATTACAGAGAGACGGTAAGAACAGACTGTAGATGGTTTGTCATAGATATATAGACGTAAAGATGGCGTCTATGGCCCGGCATAGTCATGTCAATCCATAGATGGCCCAATACAGGGCCGTCACCAGGGGGGGTTAGTGTGACTGTGTTCAGGGGGCCCCAAGAAGTAAAAGGGCCCCTAAGTCACAGGAAACCTTCCTCCCTTCCCTGGTGAATGGAACAGGGTCAGAATATCCTACTTCCTAGTGGTGGCCCAATGACATCATCTCATCGATAGGCCACCCTGGTCAAGTGATGTCATCCTGATGCCTTACAAACATGACCCAGTAGAATCCGACAACTAAGGGCTAGAGAAGAGCAAATCATTCCAGATCCGATTTCCTAAAGCTTTTTCAAATGGTTCGGGAGCCAATCAAATTAGTCCAAACCGAAGTTCCTCCAATTGTTCTGCAAATTCCATTAAAATACAGATATCTACAAAGGTTAGAATTAGGACTGGGGTTAAGCCCTTATGAAAAAAAAATAGAAAATTTGTGTTTTAGACGGGGGCGTAACTATGAGAGGCAGGGCCCCATAGCAAACTCCTGAATGGGGCCTCGTTGGCACTTGAAAATATACAAACTACACTCATATACACACACAATTATATACCTACATACATAAACATACAGCTCTTTACTCATACACACATATTTATACACTTTCACACACATTTATATAATCGCACACATACAGTGCCCTATATATACAGCAAATCCAGTACATACACAGCACAGATACACACGTATATACAGTATAAATACATCATATCTGCTGTTATATACATATCGTGGTGTATAATGTGTAGCATAATATGTATATATTGGTGCACATCATCCTTTCTTTAGTGTCAGGTCAGTAGATGGGGCCCCCTGACACTGTGGGCCCCATAGCAGCTGCTATGGCTGATACTGCTGTAGTTAGGCCCCTGGTTTTAGAGGACTAAAGTAGGTTATAAACCAATTTTTAGAACAATTAGAGCAACATCGGTTTGTCCAAAGCGAATCGTGAAAAATTCAGATTCGATTCGGTGCCCGAAAATCAGCAGATTCACAATGAATCTTCCCAATGAAGAATGGATCCGCTCCTCTCTACAGGGGCCACATGAGAAATCCTATTACTATCACTATATCTGGGAACCATTATATCAGCCAAGAAGAATTTGGGGCTCAGAAATAACCCAAAATTTTCTACCAACAAAAATTTACATATTTTTTTTCCTATTTTTTCAGGTGACCAAAGAATGTCTGGAAAATGACGTTCTCCTGAGCCTGGAGTGGATCCTGACAGAAGATTTGGGCTACCTCATCCATGGAAGGCAAAGTGGGGAAAACATGGAAAAGATGGACCCTCCAGTCACAGTGAAACCCCCCGCCGCTAAGAAACGGAAAGGCAAAAGGAGGAATAAAGGCAAAAAATCCAAAAAAGACGACCAACTAAAGACGAAAGAGAAGGGTTCCCAGTTACCATAGTTACTAGAATCCAAAAAAGTTACTTTTATACAGAACCCGGATTCCATTTCTATGGGCAACCCTATGCCCCACCCCCATGACTCTATATGGAGACGTTACGCCTGATAGGACTGTGACTTTTATAAACTAATAATATATGTATTTATTACTGGAATAATTTATTTGCTTGAGCCCTGACATTTCCCTCGCGGCTGCGGCTGCCGTGTATTTATATATTTTTTATATATTTCTATTAATAAATTGTCATTTCAATATTCCCGTGCTTATAAGACTCTCATTATCACAGATGGGATGGGGATCATCTGGTGGAGGGGTAGTTCATTATAACTAAGGGATAAGCTCTAATTACCACCCGAACAATGTTCTAGATTAGTAAACAAAGAGGATTATGGGATATTAAAGGGACATTGGACACAGAAATGACACTAATAGAACATGTTCTGCCTCTGGTCTGATCCTCCTGAAGGTCTTACTTCTGGCTGAAAGACAACTGGCTGCAGCAGGAGCCTCCCCGCTCTACTCAGTCTACAACAGGACAATCATTTGTTATGTACCACCCCTTAAAGGGAACCTACCACCAGGAATCCAGCTATAAAGGTAGATCGGGTGGTAGGTGGATCAATAGGACGTGAGGATAGCCCTTTTTAGAGCTAATCCTCACGTCCCTGCTATCTTTTTGAAATCTTTATTGCCCTAATATGTAAATTTTGTAAAGCGGCTACTGGGGCGTGGAGTAGCTGGAGCTGAGGCTACACGTCACTGCTACTCCACGCCCCTGTAGCCTCTTTGCTCCCCCTACCCTGAGATCTTCGGCATGCGGCTCCTCGTAGCTGCGCGCCCTAGTCCGGGAAGCCGGCATTCTGCGCATGCGCAGAACGCAGACCGCCGGCTGAGCGGCCACAGCTCCGAAGTCGGTTCTTCTGCGAATGCGCAGAACTCTGGCTTCTCAAAGCTGCGCGCCGAAGACCTCAGGGTAGGAGGAGCAAAGAGGCTACTGGGGCGTGGAGTGTAGCCTCAGCTCCAGCTACTCCACACCCCAGTAGCCGCTTTACAAAATTTACATATTAGGGCAATAAAGATTGCAAAAAGATAGCGGGGACGTGAGGATTAGCTCTAAAAAGGTCTATCCTCACGTCCCATACATCCACCTACCACCCAATCTACCTTTATAGGTAGAATTGTGGTGGTAGGTTCCCTTTAACAAAGACCCAAACTACCGTCAGTCCCCAAAAAAAGGAGCAGATCAGCCGTAGATATCTCCTTTATTCTATACTGGATTTCTTCAAGACTATTGAGGTTTATATCGTGCACAACCGTTCTACTAAGAATGAGACTTCATGGGGAGAAGTCTCCAAATCTTAAAGAGAACTTGCCTCAAATACACTCTGACCTCCCTCATCTGCTAGCGGTTGTGCCCCCCGATCAGTTTGCCTTTTGTTTTATTAAAATCCGTCCATCCGTTCACAAGTTATGGCCCTGAGAAGTTTATGTGTGAATTAGCATTTTCTCTGGGGGCGTGTTTTGTCAACAAATGGTACCGCCCCCTTGTCTAGTAGAAACTAATTCACACGTAAACTTCTCAGAGCCATAACTTGTGAACTGATCGATGGATTTTAATAAAACAAGAACCAAATTGATCAGGGGTGCAGGAGCAATCACATGGGGGAGGTAATTCGGCAATTTGTACTTAGTGACAGGTCAGCTTTTAAGAGTGTATAAAATTGCAGAGGATGTTGCAAAAGCAAACACATTCTACAGGACTGCTCGTATATGAATACAGGTGGTCCCTTAAGAACACCCGACTTACAGACGACCCCTTGTTACAAACGGACCTCCGGATGTTGGTAATTTCCAGTACTTTAGTCCTAGGCTACACTGATCAGCTATAACAGTTATCACAGGTGTCTGTAATGAAGCTTTATTGTTATTTCTGGTTCTTATGACAACCCAACATTTTTAAAATCCAATTGTCACAGAGACAAGAAAAATTGTCTTGGGTTCCAATGATAAAATATACAGTCCCGACTTACATACAAATTCAACTTAAGAACAAACCTACAGAACCGATCCTGTACGTAACCCGGGGACAGCCTGTATAGACCCAATGGGGCAGATTTACTTACCCGTCCATTCGCGATCCAGCGGCATGTTTTTTTGCGGTGGATTCGGGTCCGGCCGGGATTCATTAAGGCAGCTCCTCCGACGTCCACCAGGTGTCGCTGCTGGGCTGAAGTTCCCCGAGGCCCGCCGGAATGCACTGAAGTACACCTGCCTATCCTGGTGAAGGTAAGCGCGAGTCCCGCAACACTTTTTTTTTTTAAAATGCGGCGGTTTTTCCGAATCCGTCGGGTTTTCGTCCGGCCACGCCCCCCGATTTCCGTCGCGTGCATGCCAGCACCGATGCGCCACAATCCGATCGTGTGCGCCAAAATCCCGGGGCAATTCAGGGAAAATCGGCGCAGATCGGAAATATTCGGGTAACACGTCGGGAAACTGCGAATCGGGCCCTTAGTAAATGACCCCCAATATGTTCCCCTTTTACTTTCCACACCATGACCCTCCACCTCTCACATTGCCCCAAAAATCTTTCTCTGTCCTACCGATATCCTCCTGCACTCTACCTCTCTCTTCTTCTGGACTGCCCCTTTGCCTTTCTTTATCTCTGAAATGTTGTCCATTAGGCAGGTAGAAGATCTGAGATCTCTTGTTTCTCCTCTTGACCATGGTCAGACTTGTCCACCAGAGAGTCCAGACTCTAACCCAATACTGAGCGCCGGAGGTCCAGCAGAAGACACCCCAATTAGGAGGCTACGAGGGGCCTTTATTCCTAGGGGTCAATGATCGGTGGGCCTTCAGAATCATCTGGTGGAACCAATGATCTCCATGGCCAGTCACTGAAGTAGGACCATTATTGGTCCTACTTCAGTGACTGGCCATTAGCGCTTGAGGCCTTACTCAAGTATTTCTCTACTAATCTGTTCCATAACTCCTGGCACCTCATACGTACAATGTGTAATGAGGAAACGTTGACCTTCACCACAGCTGGGAGAGTCCGTGGGTGGCACGCAGATGGTTAGGTCTTCTCTGCCAACATCCACCCACGTCATCCCAAGAGTGACACATAAAGCTTCCTCCAAAGGGTTCCTCAGACCATTCCACCATGAGAGCCCTGAGCCTTTGCCTCTTGCCACTGCTGGCGTCCCTGGCCATGGGGGCCTGCCCCGCGCCGGCCAACCTCGTAGATGATCAAGGCAACAAGCTGTGTGCCCGTCTATACGCAGACGCCAGCCCGTACTACGACGAGTGCTGTGCTGGAGAATACTTGGACGTGAAGTCAGGAGATGACATCCCTTACATCCTTCTAAGGTGGAACAACCGGGTCTCTTCTCTGGTGGTGGGAACTCGATGTGAACTTACCGTCTGGTCAAAGAAGCCCAAGGACGGCGCCACCAAGAAGTTCACCGCTGGAGCTCAACCGAGACTGGCCGAGGTCAAGAAAGGTCTTCTCGGAGACTGGGATGACTCCATCTCTTCCTATTACTGCAAATGTAACTGAGACGGAGGAAATGATTGACTGTCCTGGTGTCCACCGAAATATGGAGAAGACGTAACCAAAGTAGACCCGACTTCTAGAGACTTCTAGAGACTTCCATCTTGTGAGGGGGGGGGTCTGACCTTCTTATTATGATGTAATTAAAGCCTGTAAACTTGTACTGAGGTGTTGTCCTTACTATAACAGGAGAGTGTGGGTGGAGGGTGAGTGTGAGTGTGTGAGACCATAGGGAAAGCTCCACAGTCTCTTAAAGGGATATTACACCTAAACTCTTGTTCTTTATATCGAGCTAGGGAGAGGTTAAAGGGGTTTCCCCAAGGTTATAACAGTTTGGCCACCGACCTGTCTATGGTTTGTGCCTGAAATTACAGCTCAGCTCTATGACAGTCATGAGCTGCAGTACCACACACAACCTATGGTCAGGGGTGGCGCTGTTTCCAGATGCAGTAACCAAATAATGGACTAGTCTGAGGCTGGACTTACACAATAATCTTGGCCAAAGGCCCAACTGGACCAGCACCTAATGTGTATGGGAGTCTCCGGATGACATAATATTCTATGTCCCCTTTTATTCTCCAGAAGGAGACCTTATTTCCTACGACTACAATGGGGTCAGTTTACTGGTTGCCAATAAATCCATAATATTATCTCATAAATCAGATTTTCTAATTGCTAATTTATTAAAAACCATATTACCATTTATTACAACAGTGTGTTTTGGAGTGTGGGAGGAAACCAGAGGACCCGGAGGAAACTCACGCAAATTATGGTAACAGACTACCGTCAAACCTGTGTAGTCTGATTGCCCTACACCTACTCATTGTATGTAAGTCAGAACTAGGGGATATGCTACGTGGGTCATTCCAATAATTATGTAGACAATCGCATAAATATTAACCCCCCCCCCCCCCATATATTTACTAAATAATGTAACTTCACATCCTAATAACCCGTCCGTGATCGAAGGGGTGAATCCTGGAGACCTCGATCAGTCACCGATGTGGAGGGTCTTCTGCCTCCGGTTTTACCAATAATATCATTTTTGTAATAGATTCTTATATATTACCCAGAATGCCGTGCGGGGTCGCGTCCGTGGAGTTTCTTTTCCTGATATTTTCCCGGACAGGTTTGGATTAGATGCTCAGCGGTTCGTCAGCTCTTAATCTCCTTAGTCTTATGTTCTGGATCCATCGATTATAGCGAAACCAGTGACACGGGGAGGGGGAGCAGAGCGCTGCGTCCTCAACTGTGCAACGCTTTATCTATTACTGACTATCGACCAAAGCGCGAAAGCGAGATTACTGTACAAGATGTGAGGAGTGAAGGGACAGGACGCTACGGGAAGCTGCGGGTCACTTTATAGGGAACTGGTTACATTGTGAATGAAGGTAAGTCAGCAGGCAGCATGTTATAGAGCAGGAGGAGGTGAGCAGATTGTACAAAGTGTCCTATCTGCAGGCAGCATGTTATAGAGCAGGAGGAGGTGAGGAGATTGTACATAGTGTCCTATCTGCAGGCAGCATGTTATATAGAAGGAGGAGCTGAGCAGATTGTACATAGTGTCCTATCTGCAGGCAGCATGTCATAGAGCAGGAGGAGGTGAGCAGATTGTACAAAGTGTCCTATCTGCAGGCAGCATGTTATAGAGCAGGAGGAGGTGAGGAGATTGTACAAAGTGTCCTATCTGCATGCAGCGTGTCATAGAGCAGGAGGAGCTGAGCAGATTGTACATAATGTCCTATCTGCAGGCAGCATGTTATAGAGCAGGAGGAGCAGAGCAGATTGTACATAGTGTCCTATCTGCAGGCAGCATGTTATAGAGCAGGAGGAAATGAGCAGATTGTACATAGTGTCCTATCTGCAGGCAGCATGTTATAGAGCAGGAAGAGCTGAGCAGATTGTACATTGTGTTCTATCTGCAGGCAGCATGTTATAGAGCAGGAGGAGCTAGGCAGATTGTATATAGTGTCCTATATACAGGCAGAATGTTATAGAGCAGGAGGAGCTGAGCAGATTGTACATAGTGTCCTATCTGCAGGCAGCATGTTATAGAGCAGGAGGAGCTGAGCAGATTGTACATAGTGTCCTATCTGCAGGCAGCATGTTATAGAGCAGGAGGAGCTGAGCAGTTTGTACATAGTGTCCTATCTGCAGGCAGCATGTTATAGAGCAGGAGGAGCTGAGCAGATTGTACATAGTGTCCTATCTGCAGGCAGCATGTTATAGAGCAGGAGGAGCTGAGCAGATTGTACATAGTGTCCTATTTGCAGGCAGCATGTTATAGAGCAGGAGGAGCTGAGCAGATTGTACATAGTGTCCTATCTGCAGGCAGCATGTTATAGAGCAGGAGGAGCAGAGCAGATTGTACACAATGTCCTATCTGCAGGCAGAATGTCATAGAGCAGGAGGAGCTGAGCAGATTGTACACAATGTCCTATCTGCAGGCAGCATGTTATAGAGCAGGAGGAGGTGACAAGATTGTACATAGTGGATACAGGAGATACAATATGAGCTGCAGGACCAGATAAAGCCATGATTAAAAGCAGAATCTGAGGACCTCCAACTTGTAAATAGAGTAACTCTGTAGAAAGAAGAATCAAAACTGCACATTTTAGTTTTTCACTTTATTCTCAGTAGTAACATTACATTTTTTATACAATGTGCAACAGGGTTTAGGATTTTCATTTTGGTGACTATTTTCTGCTTAAACCTTTATCTAATGAGACCAGATGAGGGGGGTAAATCTGATGATGGGACCCCCACTTTCATCTAGTGTAATATTCAGGAGGTGGTTGCTCCCCTGCAGTGCCCCCGCAGGTGGAATTATGAATTACATGGGGAATAATGAAGCTAATGGTCTGTACAGTCAGGATGGGTCCTCCAGAGAGCAGATCTATGTAATTGTTAGGGGTCCTATATAAGGGGTTCTGGTCCATCCTCATGTATCTTCTGTATGGATTACATGACGAATCAGAGGAGGGAAACATGAATATTTGGATTCACCCTCGAAGTTGAGCGAATAACGTGCTGTCTGCCACCCGTGTCCGGTGGAATCCCAGGACGGACAGGTCTTTACTCTTGTGTAAAAAATGAATAAACCGGAGACCGGGACCATAAGACTTGAATATATGGGAAACCTGAAACACAGAAAAGTCATCACATGAGAGGGACCCCGGGGGCAGGTTATTTAAGACAACTGGCTGAGGACAGTAATATTATACCCCACCAGATGGGAATGTCCGGCTGTAAGACAACTGGCTGAGGACAGTAATATTATACCCCACCAGATGGGAATGTCCGACTGCAAGACAACTGGCTGAGGACAGTAATATTATACCCCACCAGATGGGAATGTCCGGCTGTAAGACAACTGGCTGAGGACAGTAATATTATACCCCACCAGATGGGAATGTCCGGCTGTAAGACAACTGGCTGAGGACAGTAATATTATACCCCACCAGATGGGAATGTCCGGCTGTAAGACAACTGGCTGAGGACAGTAATATTACCCCGCCAGATGGGAATGTCCGGCTGTAAGACAACTGGCTGAGGACAGTAATATTATACCCCGCCAGATGGGAATGTCCGGCTGTAAGACAACTGGCTGAGGACAGTAATATTACCCCACCAGATGGGAATGTCCGACTGTAAGACAACTGGCTGGAGCCTAACACTGCCAATAGCACCAGTGGTATTTTCCCCTCCTAGATGAGGAGTATTATACTGTGATGATTGCAGGACCTCAACAACTGATGTGTACACGATTGTGTATGGACCTTGCACCAGTTTCCTATCGGACTTTGCAAGTTCTTTTCTGCGCAAACTGTTTGCACATGTATTTAAGAAGTGTCCGCACCACAAGTGACGCACACGACCCTTTTGGGGTCCGGTGCTCAGTCGGACCACACAGCAACATTTAACAGACGTGTCGCATGCCCCATCTTAAAGGGAACCTGTCACCAGGGACATCATTTTCACTGAAGACAGGTTGCAGAAGCCCATGACACCTGCAATGCACATCTGTCTCTCTGCTTTCTCTAAGCATTTGCATTACAATATAATTGTGTCTTGTAACTTACCTTGCACCCTGACAGAATCCTCTGTGTAGTCCCAGGGGTTGGACTTTTGTTTGGATGCATTTCAAAAAACAACATGTGACTTGTCTGTGCTGCTCACTCCTTAGCTCTCAGGCTGCACCTTTGTGCTCCCGTACAGACCCTCCCTCATGCTCCTTCACAGAGCTCAAAGCCTGGTCAGCTGACATCAGTGGGTGGTGCTGTACAAAGGTGGGGGCTGAGAGCTGAGGAGTCTGCAGCACAGACAAGTGTTTTTTTTTTATATAAATGAATCCAAACCAAAGCCCAACCCCTGGGACTACACAGAGGATTCTCTCAGGATACAAGGTAAGTTATAACACACAATTATATTGTAATGCAAATGATTAGAGAAAGTAGAAAGGCAGATGTGCACTGCAGCTGTGATGGGCTTCTACAACCTGATTTTAGTGATAATAAGGTCCCTGGTAACAGTTTACCTTTAAAGTGCACCAAAAAATATTGGTGCTCTCTGTCGGAGCAGTGCAGGGGGCGCTAGATCCATGAAGAACGTTCACCAGAAATCCTGAGTCTGGCGCCCCCTGCACACTACACAGGACACTGCACACAGTACACACTGCACTGGTAAATTTGCCCCAATAGCCTGCGCCCAATTGTAAGATTACTGGCTGCAGCCAGGACATAACAGCTTGGATAGATAGAGGTATTTTACCCTTCCTATATGAGCAATATAATCCTATGATTGCAGGACCTCAACACCTGATATTAAAGGTCCTGCGAACCGTAAAACGCAACATGATGCAACTGGGACATGATGCACTGCACAGCACTAGCAGTATATAACCCCTACTACATGAGCTGTATCCTCTGTTGAATTAAGGACCTGCAAAAGTTAGCTTAAAGGTCCAGTGCATGTTACCACACAAGGGGCCTTATTTATCAAAAACAGTGCAGTGTGTACTATGTGCAGTGTCCTGTGTAATGTGCAGGGGGCGCCAGATTCAGGATTTCTGGTGCACGTTCTCCATGAATCTGACGCAACCTGGGCCCTGCACTGGACACCAACCGTTTTTTGGTTCCGTGTGGCGTACGGTCCAAATGAGCCCCGGAACACCCCCTTCAGTGCAGAAATTTGTGTTGTGTCAGGAATAGCGCGGACACTTCTTAAATACCTGTGAAAGCAGCTGGCACTGAAGAGAATGTGCAAAGACCGACAGAAAACTGGGACTGGGGGCTTTAATAAATTTGGGCCAAAATGCTTGTGTTGGAGCGCAGCATCGCCCTCTAGTGGCTGGATAGCGCTGCTACACCAATACCAGGGATATTTACATTTTGGTACCGGTCTGTCCCCCCCCCCCCTTTCCCCCTGAATTATGCATCACATTGGGGCTTATTTACTAGGGGGGCGGGCCGTCGGATGATCCGAATAATTGGGACTGAGCGCGGGATTTAACTTTCAAATTGTGCCGCAAGACAATGCACTTACATGCCCCGGGAAGAAGAAGGTGAACTCCGGGGACCTGAGCGGGGAAGCGACACATGCAGGATATCGGGCGCAGGATCTTAGTGACTCCCCGCACAGCACATTATACACCGACAATGCACTTACATGCACCAGGAAGAAGAAGGTGAACTCCGGGGACCTGAGCGGGGAAGTGACACATGTAGGATATCGGGCGCAGGATCTTAGTGACTCCCCGCACAGCACATTATACACGGACAATGCACTTACATGCACCAGGAAGAAGAAGGTGAACTCCGGGGACCTGAGCGGGGAAGTGACACATGTAGGATATCGGGCGCAGGATCTTAGTGACTCCCCGCACAGCACATTATACACGGACAATGCACTTACATGCACCAGGAAGAAGAAGGTGAACTCCGGGGACCTGAGCGGGGAAGCAACACATGCAGGATATCGGGCGCAGGATCTTAGTGACTCCCCGCACAGCGCATTATACACGGACAATGCACTTACATGCACCAGGAAGAAGAAGGTGAACTCCGGGGACCTGAGCGGGGAAGTGACACATGTAGGATATCGGGCGCAGGATCTTAGTGACTCCCCGCACAGCACATTATACACGGACAATGCACTTACATGCACCAGGAAGAAGAAGGTGAACTCCGGGGACCTGAGCGGGGAAGTGACACATGTAGGATATCGGGCGCAGGATCTTAGTGACTCCCCGCACAGCACATTATACACGGACAATGCACTTACATGCACCAGGAAGAAGAAGGTGAACTCCGGGGACCTGAGCGGGGAAGCAACACATGCAGGATATCGGGCGCAGGATCTTAGTGACTCCCCGCACAGCGCATTATACACGGACAATGCACTTACATGCACCAGGAAGAAGAAGGTGAACTCCGGGGACCTGAGCGGGGAAGCGACACATACAGGATACCGGGCGCAGGATCTTAGTGACTCCCCGCACAGCGCATTATACACGGACAATGGACTTACATGCACCAGGAAGAAGAAGGTGAACTCTGGGGACCTGAGCGGGGAAGCGACACATGCAGGATATCGGGTGCACGATCTTAGTGACTCCCCGCACAGCGCATTATACACGGACAATGCACTTACATGCACCAGGAAGAAGAAGGTGAACTCCGGGGACCTGAGCGGGGAAGCGACACATGCAGGATATCGGGCGCACGATGTTAGTGGCTCCCCGCACAGCGCATTATACACGGACAATGCACTTACATGCACCAGGAAGAAGAAGGTGAACTCCAGGGACCTGAGCGGGGAAGCGACACATGCAGGATATCGGGCGCAGGATCTTAGTGATCGCGGCACAGCGCATTATACACGGACAATGCACTTACATGCACCAGGAAGAAGAAGGTGGACTCCGGGGACCTGAGCGGGGAAGCGACACATGCAGGATATCGGGCGCACGATCTTAGTGATCGCGGCACAGCGCATTATACATGGACAATGCACTTTCGTGAACTCCTCTGGATGGGTAAGTAAATGTGCCCCATTATGTGCAAAATAAATTAAAGGGACGGTGGGCCACATAGTCATCTAGAAGCCTTGGACCCATCTCTGATAAGAGGTTCTCGCCCCTTCGTTCCTGACAGATCCTACATGAGATCTCTCACCATGTTCCATCCCTTCGGGTCGCCGCTCATGTCATTCTCTGGTGTCAGGTCCAGTTGGGCTAGAATGGTCTTCCTGTCCTCCGCCAGCAGCTGGACGTGGAGCTCATAGACGTGTTTGTGGAGTTTGCTGTCTTCATACCTGTATCACATACATGAGACGTGAGACCAAGGACCACATATAAAATATCCAATCCGTCCCGTTCTTACATCACCGCATGTTCCCAGTTACTCACCAGTCCAGGACATAGATATCCGGCTGATAGGAGTCCAGCAACTCGGGCCAAAGACCTTCAGCGCTGAGATCCAACATCTGCTCCTTCACACACCAACTGCGGGAGAGAGAAGACGTGTAACACCGGACCTCACACAGGTCTCATAGATACCACACCACAATCTAAGGGTTAGGACCCCCAGATTTTTTTGGAAAAATGGTAATTTGTAAAATTTTTTTCAATAGGAAGTTTACTATCAAAATCCATCCTGATAAACCAGGGACATCACTCATAGATCCAGGCACCGGGACTGTGATATCTTCTTATATGTGTTATCCATGGTCTCCTTCCTTGTAAAAATCAACTTTTAAACTTATGCTAATGAATCAGAAGGGCTCTAGGGGGGTTTCCAGAGCCCCTCATTGCTGTAGCTTCACAGGCTGTTGCACTATGCACTTTACATTAGGCAAAGTGCTGAGGGAGTAGGGGGGGAGACAGTGTGATATCCTGTGTAGCTACAGCAAGGAGAAGCTCTGGTAACAACCCCACATTAGCATCATTTTAAAAGTTGATATTAGAAGGAAGGAGGTCATGGATAAGAAATATAAGAAGATCCCACAGTCCCGGTGCCTGGATCTATGAGTGATGTCCCTGATTTATCAGGATGGATTCTGATGGGAGATTTCCTTTAACAAATACATCGTAACCATCAGCTGGTGATGTTGAACCCACAATTCCATGTTTCTGCAGGACCTCACACTGTAAATCCAAGGGTCAGACGCAGATTTCCGAACAGATGTTGGGTCCATACTATAAAATGAGGGCGCGGCCCTTGATCCAGATCCATAGAAAAATCCAATGATTCTGACCAGAAGCAAATCTGGAATATTTGAGCACCTCTGACCGGCACAGCAAGAAGCCTAATGCTCCCCGCTCCACCACTGCTTAGAGAAGTTGTGAGTCCCTATCTATTGTCCTGTTGCCAGTTGTATTAAAGGGATATCCCTCTGTGATACATATAGGAGGGGGTCACTCACCTGTACACAGGTAGGTAACAGACCACCACGCCTGGAGGGATATTACTTCTGTCCACAGGGATCTCCTCGGTACTGATCCGCCATCCACTGAAGTCACCTGAGAAGATATTGGGACCAGGTAAAACCCTGAAGACATTGGATATGCAACACCCCTGCCAATGTATAGGCAAGGGGGTAGTTGCGAATAGCGCCCTCTACCTGTCAGGATCCATCTGGTGAACCTGAGCAACTCACCCAAGGTATAATGCAGGGAGATCTCAGGTAATCTGCAACTGTTGCCTCTGCCTGGAAAGGCATTAGTTAAATGGGTGTAAGATGTTATCCAATTATGGGGCTGTATTGTAAACTGGAGTGTGATTGGAGAGGTGCGACCACCTGACCAGAGTGCAGGGGGAGATCGGCAGTCCAAACTACATGGTCAGAGTGAAGAGAGAGTCACAATGTTGCTCTGTCTGATCCCTGGATACGGCTGTTACCACCACGGGCTTCCCATCCATCACCCAGGGACATATCTTACAGACACTCAGGGGTTGCCCCAGGGAGAACCAGTACCACAGCCTCTCCCTCCATATTTCTTGCACATACCACCTGCTGGAGAGCTGCCAGGCTGTAGGACAGCCCTCCGGTCCCCATACCAAGCACCGTGACCACAGCGTACCCTAGGCCGCAACTGCCAGCCACTCCGGTATTCTGGGCCCGGCTGCCATCAGGCCCCAAGAAAAAGGCCCCGGTGGGGGATGTTGCAGATAGATCTAACTTCAGAGGAAACTAAAATCCAGCGTCTGATACACAGTGAGAACTCTGGGTGGACACCCAGAATAAAGGTTCTTCTAGCGGAGGTGGTCTTCTCATGGAGATGCCTAGTGTCTGATCAGGAGATCTGAGTCTCCTTATGGAATGATCTTTCGGAGAGGTGTGCAGAGAAATCTATGTTATGTTATGTTATAGAGCAGGAGGAGCTGAGAAGATTGTACATAGTGTCCTATCTGCAGGCAGCATGTTATAGAGCAGGAGGAGCTGAGCAGATTGAACATAGTGTCCTATCTGCAGGCAGCATGTTATAGAGCAGGAGGAGCTGAGCAGATTGTACATAGTGTCCTATATGCAGGCAGCATGTTATAGAGCAGGAGTAGCTGAGCAGATTGTACATAGTGTCCTATCTGCAGGCAGCATGTTATAGAGCAGGATGAGCTGAGCAGATTGTACATAGTGTCCTATCTGCAGGCAGCATGTTATAGAGCAGGAGGAGCTGAGCAGATTGTACATAGTGTCCTATATGCAGGCAGCATGTTATAGAGCAGGAGTAGCTGAGCAGATTGTACAAAGTGTCCTATCTGCAGGCAGCATGTTATAGAGCAGGAGGAGCTGAGCAGATTGTACATAGTTTCCTATATGCAGGCAGCATGTTATAGAGCAGGAGGAGCTGAGCAGATTGTACATAGTGTCCTATATGCAGGTAGCATGTTATAGAGCAGGAGTAGCTGAGCAGATTGTACATAGTGTCCTATCTGCAGGCAGCATGTTATAGAGCAGGAGGAGCTGAGCAGATTGTACATAGTGTCCTATCTGCAGGCAGCATGTTATAGAGCAGGAGGAGCTGAGCAGATTGTACATAGTTTCCTATATGCAGGCAGCATGTTATAGAGCAGGAGTAGCTGAGCAGATTGTACATAGTGTCCTATCTGCAGGCAGCATGTTATAGAGCAGGAGGAGCTGAGCAGATTGTACATAGTGTCCTATCTGCAGGCAGCATGTTATAGAGCAGGAGGAGCTGAGCAGATTATACATAATATACTATTTGCAGGCAGCATGTTATAGAGCAGGGGGAGCTGAGCAGATTGTACATAGTGTTCTATCTGCATGCAGCATGTTATAGAGCAGGAGGCGCTGTGCAGATCGTACATAGTGTCCTATCTGCAGGCCGCATGTTATAGAGCAGGAGGCGCTGAGCAGATTGTACATAGTGTCCTATCTGCAGGCAGCATGTTATAGAGCAGGAGGCGCTGTGCAGATCGTACATAGTGTCCTATCTGCAGGCAGCATGTTATAGAGCAGGAGAAGCTGAGGAGATTGTACATAGTGTCCTAACTGCAGGCAGCATGTTATAGAGCAGGAGGAGCTGAGCAGATTGTACATAGTGTCCTATCTGCAGGCAGCATGTTATAGTGCAAGAGGAGCTGAGCAGATTGTACATAGTGTCCTATCTGCAGGCAGCATGTTATAGAGCAGGAGGAGCTGAGAAGATTGTACATAGTGTCCTATCTGCAGGCAGCATGTTATAGAGCAGGAGGAGCTGAGCAGATTGAACATAGTGTCCTATCTGCAGGCAGCATGTTATAGAGCAGGAGGAGCTGAGCAGATTGTACATAGTGTCCTATATGCAGGCAGCATGTTATAGAGCAGGAGTAGCTGAGCAGATTGTACATAGTGTCCTATCTGCAGACAGCATGTTATAGAGCAGGATGAGCTGAGCAGATTGTACATAGTGTCCTATCTGCAGGCAGCATGTTATAGAGCAGGAGGAGCTGAGCAGATTGTACATAGTGTCCTATATGCAGGCAGCATGTTATAGAGCAGGAGTAGCTGAGCAGATTGTACAAAGTGTCCTATCTGCAGGCAGCATGTTATAGAGCAGGAGGAGCTGAGCAGATTGTACATAGTTTCCTATATGCAGGCAGCATGTTATAGAGCAGGAGGAGCTGAGCAGATTGTACATAGTGTCCTATATGCAGGTAGCATGTTATAGAGCAGGAGTAGCTGAGCAGATTGTACATAGTGTCCTATCTGCAGGCAGCATGTTATAGAGCAGAAGGAGCTGAGCAGATTGTACATAGTGTCCTATCTGCAGGCAGCATGTTATAGAGCAGGAGGAGCTGAGCAGATTGTACATAGTTTCCTATATGCAGGCAGCATGTTATAGAGCAGGAGTAGCTGAGCAGATTGTACATAGTGTCCTATCTGCAGGCAGCATGTTATAGAGCAGGAGGAGCTGAGCAGATTGTACATAGTGTTCTATCTGCAGGCAGCATGTTATAGAGCAGGAGGAGCTGAGCAGATTATACATAATATACTATTTGCAGGCAGCATGTTATAGAGCAGGGGGAGCTGAGCAGATTGTACATAGTGTTCTATCTGCATGCAGCATGTTATAGAGCAGGAGGCGCTGTGCAGATCGTACATAGTGTCCTATCTGCAGGCAGCATGTTATAGAGCAGGAGGCGCTGTGCAGATTGTACATAGTGTCCTATCTGCAGGCAGCATGTTATAGAGCAGGAGAAGCTGAGGAGATTGTACATAGTGTCCTAACTGCAGGCAGCATGTTATAGAGCAGGAGGAGCTGAGCAGATTGTACATAGTGTCCTATCTGCAGGCAGCATGTTATAGTGCAAGAGGAGCTGAGCAGACTGTACATAGTGTCCTATCTGCAGGCAGCATGTTATAGAGCAGGAGGAGCTGAGCAGATTGTACATAGTGTCCTATCTGCAGGCAGCATGTTATAGAGCAGGATGAGCTGAGCAGATTGTACATAGTGCCCTATCTGCAGGCAGCATGTTATAGAGCAGGAGGAGCTGAGCAGATTGTACATAGTGTCCTATATGCAGGCAGCATGTTGTAGAGCAGGAGTAGCTGAGCAGATTGTACAAAGTGTCCTATCTGCAGGCAGCATGTTATAGAGCAGGAGGAGCTGAGCAGATTGTACATAGTTTCCTATATGCAGGCAGCATGTTATAGAGCAGAAGGAGCTGAGCAGATTGTACATAGTGTCCTATATGCAGGTAGCATGTTATAGAGCAGGAGTAGCTGAGCAGATTGTACATAGTGTCCTATCTGCAGGCAGCATGTTATAGAGCAGGAGGAGCTGAGCAGATTATACATAATATACTATTTGCAGGCAGCATGTTATAGAGCAGGGGGAGCTGAGCAGATTGTACATAGTGTTCTATCTGCATGCAGCATGTTATAGAGCAGGAGGCGCTGTGCAGATCGTACATAGTGTCCTATCTGCAGGCAGCATGTTATAGAGCAGGAGGCGCTGTGCAGATTGTACATAGTGTCCTATCTGCAGGCAGCATGTTATAGAGCAGGAGAAGCTGAGGAGATTGTACATAGTGTCCTAACTGCAGGCAGCATGTTATAGAGCAGGAGGAGCTGAGCAGATTGTACATAGTGTCCTATCTGCAGGCAGCATGTTATAGTGCAAGAGGAGCTGAGCAGACTGTACATAGTGTCCTATATGCAGGCAGCATGTTATAGAGCAGGAGGAGCTGAGCAGATTGTACATAGTGTCCTATCTGCAGGCAGCATGTTATAGAGCAGGATGAGCTGAGCAGATTGTACATAGTGTCCTATCTGCAGGCAGCATGTTATAGAGCAGGAGGAGCTGAGCAGATTGTACATAGTGTCCTATATGCAGGCAGCATGTTATAGAGCAGGAGTAGCTGAGCAGATTGTACAAAGTGTCCTATCTGCAGGCAGCATGTTATAGAGCAGGAGGAGCTGAGCAGATTGTACATAGTTTCCTATATGCAGGCAGCATGTTATAGAGCAGGAGTAGCTGAGCAGATTGTACATAGTGTCCTATATGCAGGTAGCATGTTATAGAGCAGGAGTAGCTGAGCAGATTGTACATAGTGTCCTATCTGCAGGCAGCATGTTATAGAGCAGGAGGAGCTGAGCAGATTGTACATAGTGTCCTATCTGCAGGCAGCATGTTATAGAGCAGGAGGAGCTGAGCAGATTGTACATAGTTTCCTATATGCAGGCAGCATGTTATAGAGCAGGAGTAGCTGAGCAGATTGTACATAGTGTCCTATCTGCAGGCAGCATGTTATAGAGCAGGAGGAGCTGAGCAGATTGTCCATGGTGTCCTATCTGCAGACAGCATGTTATAGAGCAGGAGTAGCTGAGCAGACTGTACATAGTGTCCTATCTGCAGGCAGCATGTTATAGAGCAGGAGGAGCTGAGCAGACTGTACATAGTGTCCTATCTGCAGGCAGCATGTTATAGAGCAGGAGGAGCTGAGCAGATTGTACATTGTGTCCTATCTGCAGGCAGCATGTTATAGAGCAGGAGGAGATGAGCAGATTATACATAATATACTATTTGCAGGCAGCATGTTATAGAGCAGGGGGAGCTGAGCAGATTGTACATAGTGTTCTATCTGCATGCAGCATGTTATAGAGCAGGAGGCGCTGTGCAGATCGTACATAGTGTCCTATCTGCAGGCAGCATGTTATAGAGCAGGAGGCGCTGTGCAGATTGTACATAGTGTCCTATATGCAGGTAGCATGTTATAGAGCAGGAGTAGCTGAGCAGATTGTACATAGTGTCCTATCTGCAGGCAGCATGTTATAGAGCAGGAGGAGCTG
Source organism: Engystomops pustulosus (assembly GCF_040894005.1). NCBI lineage: Eukaryota > Metazoa > Chordata > Amphibia > Anura > Leptodactylidae > Engystomops > Engystomops pustulosus. The sequence continues at coordinate 11,966,383 of NC_092419.1, read as the reverse complement.
AGCAGATTGTACATAGTGTCCTATCTGCAGGCAGCATGTTATAGAGCAGGAGGAGCTGAGCAGATTGTACATAGTGTCCTATTTGCAGGCAGCGTGTTATAGAGCAGGAGGAACTGAGTAGATTGTACATAGTGTCCTATCTGCAGGCAGCATGTTATAGAGCAGGAGGAGCTGAGCAGATTGTACATAGTGTCCTATCTGCAGGCAGCATGTTATAGAGCAGAAGGAGCTGAGCAGATTATACATAATATACTATTTGCAGGCAGCATGTTATAGAGCAGGGGGAGCTGAGCAGATTGTACATAGTGTTCTATCTGCATGCAGCATGTTATAGAGCAGGAGGCGCTGTGCAGATCGTACATAGTGTCCTATCTGCAGGCAGCATGTTATAGAGCAGGAGGCGCTGTGCAGATTGTACATAGTGTCCTATCTGCAGGCAGCATGTTATAGAGCAGGAGAAGCTGAGGAGATTGTACATAGTGTCCTAACTGCAGGCAGCATTCTATAGAGCAGGAGGAGCTGAGCAGATTGTACATAGTGTCCTATCTGCAGGCAGCATGTTATAGTGCAGGAGGAGCTGAGCAGACTGTACATAGTGTCCTATCTGCAGGCAGCATGTTATAGAACAGGAGGAGCTGAGTAGATTGTACATAGTGTCCTATCTGCAGGCAGCATGTTATAGTGCAGGAGGAGCTGAGCAGACTGTACATAGTGTCCTATCTGCAGGCAGCATGTTATAGAGCAGGAGGAGCTGAGCAGATTGTACATAGTGTCCTATCTGCAGGCAGCATGTTATAGAGCAAGAGGAGCTGAGCAGATTGTACATAGTGTCCTATTTGCATGCAGCATGTTATAGAGCAGGAGGAGCTGAGCAGATTGTACATAGTGTCCTATCTGCAGGCAGCGTGTTATAGAGCAGGAGGAGCTGAGTAGATTGTAAATAGTGTCCTATCTGCAGGCAGCATGTTATAGAGCAGGAGGAGATGAGCAGATTGTACATAGTGTCCAATAGTGCAGGCAGCATGTTATAGAGCAGGAGGAGCTGAGCAGATTGTACATAGTGTCCTATTTGCAGGCAGCGTGTTATAGAGCAGGAGGAACTGAGTAGATTGTACATAGTGTTCTATCTGCAGGCAGCATGTTATAGAGCAGGAGGAGCTGAGCAGATTGTACATAGTGTCCTATCTGCAAGCAGCATGTTATAGAGCAGGAGGAGGTGAGCAGATTGTACATAGTGTCCTATCTGCAGGCAGCATGTTATAGAGCAGGAGGAGCTGAGCAGATTGTACACAGTGTCCTATCTGCAGGTGCATGTTATAGAGCAGGAGGAGCTGAGCAGATTGTACATAGTGTCCTATCTGCAGGCAGCATGTTATAGAGCAGGAGGGGCTGAGCAGATTGTGCATAGTGTCCTATCTGCAGGCAGCATGTTATAGAGCAGGAGGGGCTGAGCAGCTTGTACATAGTGTCCTATCTGCAGGCAGCATGTTACAGAGCAGGAGGAGCTGAGGAGATTGTACATAGTGTCCTATCAGCAGGCAGCGTGTTATAGAGCAGGAGGAGCTAAGCAGATTGTACATAGTCTCCTATCTGTAGGCAGCATGTTATAGAGCAGAAGGAGCTGAGGAGATTGTACATAGTGTCCTATCTGCAGGCAGTATGTTATAGAGCAGGAGGAGCTGAGGAGATTGTACATAGTGTCCTATCTGCAGGCAGCATGTTATAGAGCAGGAGGAGGTGAGGAGATTGTACATAGTATCTTATCTGCAGGCAGCATGTTATAGAGGAGGATGAGCTGAGCAGATTATACATAGTATCCTATCTGCAGGCAGCATGTTATAGAGCAGGAGGAGCTGAGCAGATTGTACATAGTGTCCTATCTGCAGGCAGCATGTTATAGAGCAGGAGGAGTTGAGCAGATTGTACATAGTGTCCTATCTGCAGGCAGCATGTTATAGAGCAGGAGGAGCTGAGCAGATTGTACATAGTGTCCTATCTGCAGGCAGCATGTTATAGAGCAGGAGGAGCTGAGCAGATTGTACATAGTATCTTATCTGCAGTTATAGAGCAATGCAGGCTTAATATACTATTCCCTTTAATGTATATATTAATGAAATTTGCCAATCATTCCAGTAACTGGAATAATCCATTTATCTTTTCATCTAATGGGACCCCAATACTTGGCCGCCAGGGGCCACTACATCTGCTGGAATCTATTACTAGACCCCCCCAATGCAGCAAAAACTAAGAGAACCGGACAGGAATCCTAGGTATCAGTCTGTGTTGGAAGAAGTATCACATCCATAGACATTGGGCAGATGGAGGAGTCTGACAAAACACAAGACCACAACCAAGTGATTCTAGGATGTTCTGAACGTTGTGAAGGAAAACACGGAAATTATGGATGAGATACTTTGGGTGTGAGCTGGGAATCAAGAAGGAGGCGGCAGGTAGAGACATGAACATCACAGCAGAGAATGACAGACACAGACCTAATGTCTCCAGGGGCTTCTTCTCCGGGGGTGGGTCGAATTCTTCCTGCGGAGGAGGCTGCGAGGTGGATAAACCTGGAGAGATAACACATACATGAAGATGCGGGTTACAGCTTGTCTGACCGTGAGAGGACAAGAAATAGGTGACTACATCACCAAGAGACATCAACTTCATGATTGTCAAGATCTGATTGATTAGATTTCGATTGATGGAGATATTCCAGGCAAGTCAACACGGAAGTCCATGTAGTGTCCATGGAGAACGGTTCCCATGCCAAGGCCAAGGTTGTGATCCAAGGTTGTGCCGTTTTAGCCTACAAGGATGAGGTGACCATCAAGGAGATGGGACTTCCACCTGGTCCTCCTGTTCCTTGGAGGCAAGGTAGGTATGGACAATGTCTGAGGTTCCATGAAACTGCTCTTTATCAAACCTAATGAAATAGATTCTAGAAGCCTCCAAATCAGGTTGTCTTAAGATGGACCTCCAGGGTCTAGTACCACTGGAGGACCCCCTGGTGCCCTAGTGGGCAATTCCGACCCATTCTGACACTGGGTATTAAGTGAATTCCTTACATAGAGAAAGATCTTACCTTCTGGATTTGGGCTTTTCAAGAAGTTCCTTCCAAAAGGTTTCTTCTTGTAGAGGTCCTTCCAGTTGGGATTGTCTGGCAGAATGATTGCCCTCTCCGTCAGACGCCATTCTTTCATACATAAGTCCATCCATCCCTGAGGAGTCTCTGGTTCCTTCTCCACCGGTGGAAGAAGGACTGCAAAGTCCAGCACTGTGTCTCTCTGTGGCTCCTGTGGAGCAGCTTTCCACTTTGGTGGTTTTGTCACCTTAAATGTTCCTTCTTTGTTCTGTTCAACTTGGGATTTTTCTTGTTCCTGGACTGATGTGATGGGTTTCTCTACTTCTTGAGTTGTCTCTTCTGTCTTCTCTTGCTTCAGTTCTTGAGTTGTCCCTATAATCTTCTCATGTTCCTCAGATATCAAGTTGGGCTTCTTCAGTTCAGGAGTTGGTTTTTCTTTGGCCTGTGTTGTCCCTGTTGTCTTCTCCTGATCATGAGATGTCACTTTGAGTTTCTCCTGATCATGAGATGTCACTTTGAGTTTCTCCTGATCATGAGATGTCACTTTGGGTTTCTCCTGTTCATGAGATGTCACTTTGGGTTTCTCCTGATCATGAGATGTCACTTTGGGTTTCTCCTGATCATGAGATGTCACTTTGGGTTTCTCCTGATCATGAGATGTAAGATCGTCAGGTTTGTTTTGCTCTTTAGATGTTACTTTCGGCTCCTCTCTGACCAAAGGAGTCTCTTTTGGTTTCTCTTTTACTTGGGTTGTCTCTTTGGGCTTTTCTTGTTCTTGAGTCTTCTCCTGTACCTGAACGGTCAATGGAGGCTTCTCGTGAACCTCGGCTGTGACTTGAGGCTTGTCCTTTTCTTGAGGTATCTCCTTGGGCTTCCCTTGTTCTGTCACTTTAGGCTTTTCATGTTCCTGAGCAGTCACTACTGGTATCTCTTGTATCTGAACTGTAACTTGGGGCTTTTCCAGTTCCTTAGTTGTCTCTTTAGGAGTCTGTTGTACTGAGGCTGTCACTTTAGGCCATTCAGGTTCTTGGTTAGTTGTTTTGGGAATCTCTTGTACCAGAGCGGTCACCTCAGGCTTCTCCAGATCTTCTACAGTCACTTTTGGTGTCTTTTGTACTTTTGCAGTCACGGTAATCTTCTCCTGATCCTGTTGTGTATCTTTGGACTTCTCTTCTACCTGTGGTGTTATTTTGGGTGTTTTCTGTACCTGTGCAGTCTGTTTTGGTGTTTCTTCTACTTGTGCTGTCACTTTTGGTGTCTCTTGTAGCTGTGGTGTCACTTTTGGTGTCTCTTGTAGCTGTGCTGTCACTTTTGGTGTCTCTTGTAGCTGTGGTGTCACTTTTGGTGTCTCTTGTAGCTGTGCAGACACACTAGGCTTCTGCTGAGCATGTGCAGTCTCTTTGGGCTTCTCTTGTGGCTGTGCAGTCTCTTTGGGCTTCTCTTGTACCTGAGCAGTCTCTTTGGGCTTCTCTTGTACCTGTGGTGTCTCTTTGGGCTTCTCTTGTGGCTGTGCAGTCTCTTTGGGCTTCTCTTGTACCCGAGCAGTCTCTATGGGTTTCTGTTGTACCTGAGCAGTCTCTTTGGGCTTCTCTTGTACCTGAGCAGTCTCTTTGGGCTTCTCTTGTACCTGAGCAGTCTCTTTGGGCTTCTCTTGTATCTGTGGTGTTTCTTTGGGTTTCTCTTGTACCTGTGAAGTCTCTTTGGGTTTCTCTTGTGCCTGTGGTGTCTCTTTTGGCTTCTCTTGTACCTGAGCAGTCTCTTTGGGCTTCTCTTCTACCTGTGCAGTCTCTTTGGACTTCTCTTGTACCTGTGATGTCTCTTTGGGCTTCTTTTGTAGCTTTGCAGTCTCTTTGGGCTTCTCCTCTACCTGTGCTGTCACTTTAGCCTTCTCCTGTTCCTCAGCACTCTCCTTACGCTCCTGTTTCTTGACCTTTTTCAGGTCTTTCTGTACTTGTTTGGCCGCGTCTCGCTCCTCGGATGTCTCTTTCTTGTGTTTGTCAGGTTTTGCTTTGTCCCCATCTTTCTTTTTGTGTTCTTCTAGGGTGACATCTGTCTGTGCTGTCTCTTCCTCTTTGCTCTCTTTCTGGATCACGTTCTTGGCTGTCTCTTTCGGGGCAGACTCGCTGTCTGTCTTCTGTGCTGGAATCTCCTTCTTACGGTGATCTCCTTCGTCTTTGGTGTCTTCTTTCCTGATGCTCTTTTCTGCCAACTTGGATTCTCCTATGACAGCACTTAGGGAGTCTCCGGCTGGGCCCCCAGTATGTGCCCCGGGGCCGCCGGCTCCCCCCTCTCGCTGTGAGCAGTCACTCATTGCACCGTCTGCTGTCTCGCTTCTTCCAGGTGTTTTTAAGGCGCCGCTCCTCCTTCCCAGAGAGGAGACCTGGGGTGTAGGTGTGTGATGAGTAGTAAGGAGCGGAGGGAGTGTCCATGAGGGCAGAGACAATCCCGTCATTGTGATCTGCGCTCACTCCGGTGACAGGTCCTGGGCTAAGTCCTTGCACACAATTTGTATCAAATGCTACAAAATACTACAAAGTAGCAGGAGGGTGCAGAGGCCTTAGTAATGGCACAGACACCAGGGGCAGACTGATCCTCCAGGGTCACAGGGGATCCTTCCATCTTCTGGATCCTGTGAGTTGCAGTGTGGGGGGGGCTCCTTCCTCTATAGGGGGCCCTATGCCATTGCCCCAGTCACCCCCTCCTGACCGGTCTCTTTAAGTACTTGAATTACATAACAATTCTGTGTTCTATCATCTGCCGCCCCTCTGTTATTCCTCTTAGAAATCCCATTGGATGTTGTGAGATTATATTCATACATTCATCCAGGAGGAATAACAGAGGAACGACACGTAAGCCGAGATGTTCCGGACTGAATACTTAGGAATATATCAGAACGGACAAGTCCGGGAAGGTTTTATGGTCCCTGAGGGCCTGTGACGACGTAGCTGAAAATCGCTGCAAAAACCCATTGAAATATCCAGTGGATTTAAGCAGAGTCACAGCAGATCTTGTTCTGCTTCCGATTTTTCGGATTTGTTTATGTGTTCGGCCAAGGCCAATCTGATGCTCATACCCCAAGGATAAAGGATCACTATATAATTCCTGTAATTCCCCTTTAAGAGATTCCTGGGTGATAGAGCAGTCTCTTTTATGAGGAGCGGCGTGTGCTTGTATACAGATAGGTGTGATCTCCGTGCCAGAGTTAGTAACTGCTGTCCCCTCCCGGGTGACTCACTGACACTGTGCACTCGGCTGTGTACTTACCTTCCCCCTTCACCATTCTCTTGTCTTAAAGGGGAACTCAATAGTAACTGCACTAATGACCAATTCCTTTAAGATAAGAATATCAGGTCAATGGGGGCTTGATTTTTGCACCCCAAAAAGGCTGCAGCCTTAAAGAAGGGGCTGCAGCCTCTGCCACAGTTCAGGCCTATTCAAGTGATTGGGGTGAAGCTGCAATACCAGGTGCAGCCACTATACAATGTCTGGCACTGTTCTTTGTTAAATCTTCTCCAAGACTATAAATGGAAGGTAGATGGCAGCAGCTCGGCCCTTCCCCTTCTCTCTCTGTTACATGATCCACTCCGAAGGGAACTGACAACTTCTCCAAGGACATTGTCCTATCTGAATGGGGCTCTTTAACAATTCAGTAGAAACAGAAAGAGCTGGGACACCGCAAACCTCATCCTACCCTAACATTAGTTACTACCCCGTCCTCTGTTATGGCCATATTCATAATAGGGTGTACTAGACAGATTTTTTTTAAATCTCATCCTTTCTACCACCATATTAAGAATTAAAGGAAATTGATCACAATGTACAAAATGCTGAATGACCCATCTCATGTGATTGGCGCTGCACCCCCAATCAATTTGGTGTTTGTTTTGTTAAAATCCGTCCACCCGTTCACAAGATATGGCCCCTGGAAATTTATATGTGAGTTAGCGCTTAGGAGGAAAGGGGGCGGCAACCATTGAATTTCATTCAGCGCACAAAGACACGCCCCCTAAAAGAAAGTACATATACACTATTAGGGGTCATATCTCGTGAACGGGTGGACGGATTTTTAAAAAATAAACACCAAATTAATCAGGGGTGCAGTGCCAACCTCATGGAGGCGCCATTGAGCACTTTGCACTTCATGTAAAGTGCCCCTTAAAGGGGTGAGATGACATGAAAAATGGTCTGTTATTATTTTTCCCTTTAATTGAACAGTTCCAGTCTTGCCTGTGGTTTTTTTCTGCTAAAACTGAGTATCACATAGGACACATTGCCTCCTGATAGTGGGTGCCACTTAAAGGGTAGGGTGCTCTTCACATTTTACATATTGATAGAGGACCACTCGACTAGAGACCTTGATGATAATCTTCAGCGATTGTTCTCCCCGGATACAATTGTCCATGGATTGTCGTGTTGTCACAGTGAATCATGGGAGAGATATTCTGTTATCTTCTCCTATTATGATGATATTTCTATGACACACGGCAGCAGTATGACAGGCTGATCCAGTATGAGAGCGGCAGCACCCATCCCATTGTCCTCTCCTGCCCATTATGTCATGCAGCCTATTTAGTGCTCATTCTTCTGCTGAATCCATTGAAGTTGCTATTTGGTCTTGTGTTTCGCTTTCTTGTTTTATTGCTGTTACATTTAAAGGGGAAGTCCATTATATATTATCTGCATTTTAATAGCCATTTGTGGATTGTAACCATAGAGAATTACCCTGGTAAGGCTCAAGGATTGCCTCTGGATTAAGAGTTCTCCTGTGCAAGAAGAACACATGCATGCTCAGCCAAGCCGAGTGTGCACACGTGTGAGAGGCAGAAAGTACTAGCAGCCTGTATTGTAGTCCAGGGCTGTATATCCACTTCTTCAGGCTTCAGAGATGAAGTCTCCCAGGATTCCTCACTTATGTAACATCTGCACATTGCAATGACATAGAAATTTATCAGGAAATATACAGTAAATATCTTATAACATATTGAGAGGTGACTGTATATTATTTGTATATAAGGGGGAACACATCATAGCAATCTTTGAGGGTATATATCACTTAGGAGCGCAGTGTGGAACACAATTGTTATGTACTCATTAAAAATTGGTGGAAAAACAAAAGTGTTGTGTCATACTTTGGCTAAGTGTATATTGTTGGAGGTCCTGATGATGCACCTTGTTACTATATAATGTAACCACACAGTATTACACCTTACTTTATGATATACTTATTGCCAGATATCACCATTATCTGTAAAAACAAGGTTTTTTAATATTCAGTCACATGATTTACTTCCTTGACAGTTAACATGAATGTTCACATTTGGCACTTTTAGAACTTTATGTCCCTCATCATCAGTCCATGTTTAGAAGGGGTAAAGGTCCTGCATAGGGTCACATGACGAGGAGTGCACAGGTCCTGCTAATCTTTACATAGGCGAAAGAGGAATGAAAGATGCAAAGTTTGTTGCAGAATTTTCCCCCCCCCTAGGCCCCTCCTTTTGCCCTGCCCCTTACTACATCCCCACCCAGTATAACTGCCCACCCCCACGCCTTAGGACCCTCCCCCACCCATATTGTGATACATACTTACCAACATACAGGCTACTCCCTTCACCTTGGACTGAGCAGCAGAACTATGAATGCAGCTCTGAAGTGTAATAGCAGCGATGCTCTGCATGAAGGTTACGCACCCCCAGGGATATCATCTACTAATCCTCACCAAATTAGATTTTTGCTCCTAAAGCAGAGACTTGTCATCACTGCAGAGAGGAGACTGTGTGTTGGGCGATCAGTAATCACATCACACCCAAGTCTATGCAGGCGATGACTGACGTCTATTGTTCTCTGTTATCACATCTACATGCAAGTGCACAGGAGGCGGAGATCTCCTCTTGCAGTTCTCGGCAGAGATTTGAGGTGTCACCTACAGCTTTTGTGCAGATTCACCTCTCAGACATTAAAATATGCAGTGTTTACTACAGCTTCTGCGCAGATTCACTTCTCAGACCTTGACGTTTGCAGCTTTTGTGCAGATTCACCTCTCTCCGACAATGAAATTTGCAGTATTAGATGCAGCTTTTGCACAGATTCACTTCGGCTGCATTGAAATTTACAGGGTTAACTACAGCTTCTGTGCAGATTCACCTCTGCTACATTAAAACATGCAGCGTTAACTACAGCTTCTGCGCAGATTCACTTCTCAGACCTTGACGTTTGCAGCTTTTGTGCAGATTCACCTCTCTCCAACATTGAAACTTGCAGTATTAGATGCAGCTTTTGTGCAGATTCACTTCGGCTGCATTGGAATTTGCAGGGTTAATTACAGCTTCTGTGCAGATTCGCCTCTGCTACATTAAAACGTGCAGTGTTACCTACAGCTTTTGCAAAGATTCACCCCTCCAACATTGAAATTTGCAGCATCAATGCTAAAGAAGTGTTGACTATCCCAATATGTGGGAAACGTGCAAAAAGTGGAGGTTTCTATTCACTGCCAGCAAGCAGAATCCCTGTATAGCTCAAATCCTTTCACTATGGCCTGATGGGGGAGACAATTCCCCTTGTGTATGACCAGCTGGATAGCCCTATGAATATGGATTTTATTGAACAGAGACCTCAGTTCGTGAAACAGAATAGCGCCCCCTGCTGGAGATCTCCGGTGGTACTAGCAGACGGTCTGCATCATTCTATAATCTATTGTATCCCTTGGTCCTTTTAAGAGTCTGACTGGAGGGACTGAGTATGACATCCCAGAACTGGGTGTACGGAATAGTAGAGCACACATGTAGCAGAGTGGAGTTTGTCATCTGGTATTTCTTGATAAACCTGCTCAAACCAAATAGTGAAGCCGCTCACCACAAGGTATAACATAGAGCAAACAGGAGCGGTACAACGCGGCAATCAGCTACATTCCCTGTGTCCTGACTGGTTTTACCCGGGACTACAAACTCGGCTCTGTTACATCTGTACATAGCACAGGAGATGCTCATCATGGGAGGCGTATAATTAACATTACAGATCAATGAGCTCTCACGTTCCTCAGGGTTTACTAGAGATCCTCCTCGCCTTTGCTTCCATCGCAGTGAGTGTACCGCGCAGATCTCCGCCTCGTCATGAGGTCACCGTCCACCAATCACTGGCCACGGCTTATATCCCTTTGATGTAAGCACCTGTATTCTCCACTATATATTCTGCAGAGCTTAAAGGGTTTAAATGTTACCCCCTTTTTTGGGATACTCCCATAGTATTGAATAGAGTGGCAGTTGGTGCGCTCAACCTGCTGCTCCATCAATAACCGAGACTTAGACTCCTCCCCACTCTTGTGATTAGTAATGGTCCCAAAAGTTAGACCCTTACCAATCAGATTGTTATCCCTTCTCCTTTGGGCCAAGTTTTATTGTTACCCCCTATTCAAGATTATGGGAGTACGATGGGATTGTTGAGTTCCCACTGACTATGAGGACAGGGATCCTGTTCCCTTTTACTGATGGATGAGATCGAGGTTTTGAAAATACTTGAGCGCTGTACCCATCAGTTTCCTACACTCCCATAGTATCATAGGTACACGATTGGTGGGTGTCCCAGCAGTTTGACCAATCAGATTGTTATCCCCTCCCCAAGGATAAGGGATTGCAATAAAATCCCCTTTACGGATGTAGGATAAGCAGGAGTGCTTTAGATACTGGAGCGCCGTGCTCAGCAATTTCTGACACTCTTATAGTATTGAATAGAGTGACAGTAGGTGCGCTCAACCTGCGGCTGTCAAAAAGTGAAACTTAGGCCCTCGAGCTCGGAGCTGGGCTCAGATTGTTATCCCCTATCCTGTTGAAAGGGAACAACAATCCAACTTAGCCGAATTTTATATTAAAGGGATTGTACTAAGAATCTTGTCCCTATAAAATGGACAATTCGATTCCATTCCCTTTCCAAGATCTCTACTTGCTGTGGGTCAATCTACCGCCTTAGGTTTTCATCCTCTTTATATAAAGAAGAGCCCTTCCATTGACCGACAGCAAGCAGAGATCTTGAGAACTGATGCAGAACTGATGCAGAACTGATGCAGAACTGATGCAGAACTGATGCAGAACTGATGCAGAACTGATGCAGAACTGATGCAGAACTGATGCAGAACTGATGCACAAACCCGTTTGCATGTAGAAATGAATAAATAAATGAAGACGAGGCCTTTTTTTTGTCCAAAACTGTATTTGTAAAACTAGTCATTAATCTATTTTTTCCTCTTGTTCAAACCACAAAAAAAAAAGATGCAAAATACAGTGGAATTTATTTGTACAAAGTCATCGAAAAGCAGAGATCCTTTCCAGTCCCTCGGGGGTCACAGCATACTCGGGGGGTCATAGGTCGCAGGAATACTGCCGCGTTCCCAAACATAACACGTTATAAATATATATTTATGTATAAAACTATAACCAGTAGTCGCTCATGTAGGGGAGGGGGGCGAGGGGAGCTCCGCGCTCTGCTCTCCCGCAGCTACAAGTATTGCTCGCTCGCTCGTCTGTGGGGGATTCGGAGCGGATGGTCCCTGATTGTCGCATGGAGGGGGGTTCAGTGGAGATCTATGGATAAGGCACTATCGTAATGGACAGGTTTAACGACCCCCAATGTAAAGAGCTACGGGAAATATATGGTTAAAGTGGGGGAGAGGGGCGTCGATCATAGGGTTAATCAATACCATCACCCCTTTAACAACACCTCCGTCTCTGCTCTTGTAAAGTGACCTGTGTCTGCTAGCAAAGCCTTAAAGGGAGTGTACAATGGCTTCCGAATTGATAATAATAGTGCATAGCAGTGCGTATGCAAATCAGCCTTCAAGTGCACTGGAGGCGGGTCAGTGGGCCTATAGTTGGCCGTAAGTGCTCCAAATTTCCACAGTAATTGTCGTCCATTTATCAGTGATGACGTTTTCCCCATCTCCCTATACGCCAATCCGATAATACGAGTCCTCCCCCGTTTTGCTTGCAGGCTGATTTGCATATCCTGTAACCAGGATGTTCCTGCGCCTACACTGCACTATTATTGGTCTCCCGTTAAAGAATACGCCCAACATAGAAACCATTTTCGTATTTAAAGAAAAAAAACTTAGGCAACTAAGAGATCCGATGGTTTCAGGTTCACAGCTGCAAAACAGAGTTATCCGTCTCCGTGGCTACAGACTACGCGCAAACTCTGTGTAGTCAGATCCTGCAGTCATGTATTACTCATGTCTACTGAAGTGCATAGATCTGCGTAGGAGCTGCATACACAAGACGGAATATCATAGGAAACTAGCACAGGGTTATCCATCCTACGCATGCAGCTAGGGAGCGTCTGTAGTGACATCATACTGTATGTAGTGTAATGTACAGGCCTAAGGCTTTACCACTGTGGGGGAGCAGCTAGGGGCTCAGATTTTGCTGTTTGGCAGTGACTTTGTTCACTCTCCCCATTGATAACACATGCACCCTCAGCTGGACAGTGCATGCATGTGTAATGAGGGGGGTGAAAGGAATAGCTGTTGGAAATGCCAGCCTAAATATGTAGCAGGTTTTGTTACATCCTACATGTGGCTGGCAGGTCATGAAGGGATTTAAAGGCGAATTTTCCAGCCCCAATATAATAAGGGTCTATTATTATGAGATCAATGGGGACCAAGCACCGATGTCCAGTGACGCTGACGATGTCTCCATCTATTGTATAGTGGCCGAGCAGAGGTACTGCAGGTTTTGTTCCCGTTTGTTTCAAATGGTATCAGCCTGCAGTAACACTATTTCACCACTTTACAGTGTCTGGAGCTGTCTGGTCTAATTTATAGTAGTACTGAGATGTTGCACCATATTAATGTCCTATCCTATAGATAAATCATTAATATGTTGGGGCTGGACGATCCCTTTAAGATCCATCATAGGGTTAGGTTGCTACTTAACATACTTCATATAAAACAGAGCTCCAGTCTCTGGGGATGACACAAGTCTCACATCTACCTGCGGGTGTCATACCCTCCCAGTGCAAACCATATAGAGCAGGAGGGGCAGTCACTCTCCGAGTCCCAAGTCTACCTCTGCCCCATGGGCAGAACACGAGAACCCGCAGGCTCATCCGAAATCATTCCAGTTGTCCCCGACCACAGTCTTATTTTCCAGTGTAAGTCCCAGGTATATGGACAAGTGCTTAGGGGTGGTGTCAGCAGGTACCGGGTCCCCCGCATTGTTCTGGGATCGCTCTCCGTTTCTCAAGGTCCTGCGTGGTGCGTGGCTACAAATAAATTACCTGAGCAGTCTAAGGCGGAGGAGGCGAGATGATGGTGGTCCGAGCATGGAGAGAGCGCGACCTTGAGGGGCTTCTGGGAGAGGCGTCCGTCAGTAGTTTCTATCCAGGGACCCCGGTACAATACTGTGCAGGTGGCAGGGCCTTCGTCTTCTCCCCCCCCCCAGGATTGTGTCAGTCTTTGGTGGGCTGCGTGTAGGGGCGAGGGCTTCATCTCATGCGGTTCTGCCTCATTAGGGGGACGATGCAGGACGGGGGCCCGGCCTTGGTCAGGAAGGGGTGTTTCAGCAGCTCGTTCGCACTGGCTCGTTGGCTCGGGTCTCTCACCAGAAGACGGTCGATGAAGCCCTTCAGTAAGGGGGAGACCTGGAAGAGCGGAAACAAAGACACATCAGGTTCTGTCTTTTTTTAGGGTGACATTAACCCCCTACCCAAATCCTCTCCTGACAGCAAATCCGCACGGCTACAACTAGGGGGGGGGGGGGATTTGAAGGTGAAAAACGCGTCAGCTACACGCGATACCGCAATTTATTGAAGTTACTTGAAATACTTTACATGGTGCTGGATAATTTCTGTCTTTTCCGATATACACGGATATCCTGGAGTCCGGCCGGTGACCATCCCCGCACAGTGAGAGCGCCATCTCCCGCGTTTGCACAGGAGTGGAGGTAACCTGTAGCGGGTCTACAAGAAGCATATCCACCTGCCAGAGTGGGGGATCAGCTACTTAAAGGGGCGTTCCAGTTCATAAGAAAGGGAATCAGTCTTACCGTGGTGGGAGTCCTACTATTGGGACCCCCCCAGTGATCAGCAGATAATGCACTGAAATCATCGGTGGTCACTCAAGGAACTAAACGAGCTACAGTTCCTCTGGCCGACCACTACGCAGAGAACGGATCTGCACTTCTAATTTTGTAGTTTTTGCACTTTAAAAAGGGTCATGCAGATTACAGGCAGTCCCCGAGTTACATACAAGATGGGGTCTGTAGGTTTGTACTTAAGTTGAATTTGTATGCAAGTCGAAACTGTATATTTTATAATTGTAGCTCCAGACAAAAAATTTTTTTTGCCCCAGTGACAATTGGAGTTTCAAAATTTTTTGCTGTAATGGGACCAAGGATTATCCATAAAGCTTCATTACAGACACCTTACAGCTGATCATTGCAGCCTGGGACTATAGTAACATCCAGAGAGGTCATCAGAGGTCACAGTTGGCAGAGGGGTCTGTCTGTAACTAGGGGTCGTCTGTAAGTTGGGTGTCCTTAGGTAGGGAACCAACTGTATATGATAAATATGACCTTTCCATAGGATAGATGACCTCAGGTTCCCCACTGATCCGTAGATTCCTTCCTCCGTCGGCACCAGAGCCGGATATGTAGCTCTGCCACATAGTGGCCTTCTAGGGTAATGCGCTTCTCGCGGCCGGCCACTACACAATCTCGATTCTGGTGCCAGAGGCCCACCTTGTGGCGGAGGTGTACGGCTATAGCTATTGGTATGTAGTTGGGAGTTATATTTTTACAGGGCGCAGTATATGTGGGACACACAAGACGCTGCTGGATACGGCTTCCGAATTCTCCTATATACTATAATCACCCATTAGCTAGAGATGAAGCCCTGAGAAGATGCACAGCAAGTATCACATCTTATTCACTGTTTATCAGGCACAGCGCCGTGCGTTTAGTTGTGGCTCTGCCTGACATTACATCTCCCTGCAGTCACATTCACGGCCGCCTGTGCCACGTGTTTCCCTGTGCGGAGTCACATACATAGTAAACACAAGGTAACGTGGTGTGAAATGACATAATCGGCTCTGCTACATCTGCATGTTACGTGTTCTGATCCGGTCGGGCCAGTTGTTGTATTCTGAGTGCAATGTCTACATGTTAGTCATGTGATCACGTGTCACCAGGACGGGACGTTACTCATGTCCTGCACACTCACAGCACAGGACGTCACTTACAATGAGGAGTATACAGAAAACCGGATTGGAATGAACCCGATAACACATCCCAAAGATTCCGGAACACATCAGTATTATGTGATCTCTAGCGCCCCCTAGGGGTGACGGCTGTGCCATCGATTTGGGTTATACAACTAGGGTCAATACATGCACCTAAAGATCACAGATGCAGAACTAGGGGCGAGAAGAAAATGATAGATAGGCCCAGGACTAGGAGGGGGTTAATGCTCACGCACGTCAGTGTGCCCCCCCCCCCCAACACAGCAGGAATAATTACTATTCAATAATCTCTGGTTATTATAACAGAGGCCGGTCAATATGACGAGCGCTCCCTGGGTACAATTCATAGAATATCTGTCATAGGAAGTCAATCTCTATTAGCAGGAGCGGCACCGGTCCAGGAATGGTGGCACCGGCAGCCTGTGCCAAGATGTAATGAACATACCGGGTCTTCAGAACCGCCGTCACACTGGGATGTGAACAGACGACATCTGGATTGACTACACTCACATGTTTGTTAGGGCTGCAGGGGGGAAATAACAAGTACAAGGGGCGATCCCATTGTCCAATGACTAAATACTTAAAGGACGTCTACCTACAGTTTACTGATGCTATATGTGTCCTGAGGAACCATGTTATTATACAGTATTAGGCTACTAATACCCTGCCCCTCTCCATAGGAACATATGGCGCACGGCGGCGTAACACGGGAAAAGATAGGACATGTCGGTGCTGTGAGCCCATTAAAGTGTATGGGGGATGTATATCAGCCGTATATACGCCCCCGATACATGTGTGTGAATGACACCTTACCGCTACGTCACCAGAGCACCTCATGGAGCCTCGTATTTTAAATTTATGCACTACCCCCGTTGCACCCAGCCACCAGCAATGGGAAAAGTGCATAAAATTAAAATATTCTCCGAGGCGCTCGGGTGACGCAGCAGAACTTTTATAGCTTTATATTACTGCAATCACAGCATAGACGTATAATAAAAGACTGTGTAACAACATTGTTCCTCAGGAACTTCTCATTAGGAGACACCTACCTTCAATAACTGATGGAAGACGTCCTTTAAAAGGCGTCGTACAACAAAACCAGCACAACCCCAGTACAGAGGTAGTGTGTGCTATTACATTTACACTCCATAGAAGATGGGGCCGAGCTGCAATAACTCCCCCGTCCTATGGACACGTGTGGCGCCATTTTATAATAAAAGAAGCCATGTTTTTCATATCAAGGACAAACCCTTTGTAAAGGGATCATCCTACTAAAGACATTACTCCCCCTCTTCATATGTGGGGACTGCACATGCTTAGAAAACAGGGGATTAATATTCCCCCCTAAACCACTGGGCAAGCAAAAGGCCAATGCTCCATTCACTTCTAAGGAACTGTATAGGATCCGCATCCTCGCACCCGACAAAACCGAACCAAGTGTGATCCTGTATGTACATGGAAGAAACAGGGGGTGCAAGGATCCCCAGACTATAGAGGATAAGGGACCTCGGTGAAATCACCTGATATTCTGCGCTTACCTTTTGCACATTTTTCAATTTCGGTGGTGGATTGTCCCTAATCATCTTCATCGCCTTTAGTGGGGGCTCATTAAAGTAGGGAGGTTCTCCATCCACCATCTCTATCACCATGATACCCAGAGACCAGATGTCCACCTGAGAAGAGAAGACACCATGAAGTAGGTCACTTTTCCACAGACCCCAGACCCCCAAGCCCGGAAGAACACCTCACCTCCGGACCATAGGGTAACCTTGAGATGAGTTCAGGGGCCATCCAGTACGGAGTCCCAACCAGAGATTTACGGCGAGGAACTTCTTTGTTTACTTGGGCGCAAAAACCGAAGTCTGAAAGCTTCACCTGGAGACAGAAAAATCGCGTTACCAGGAATATAGTGAATAGTCATGGGCCACAGATGTAATGTTCTAGATAGATAGATGGAGTTTCCTCATCCTGGGTAACGGGTGTATCTTGTATGAGCACAGTGTAATACCGTCCATATGGGAGAGAGGTGGAAGGATAGAGAGAGGTGGATGGATAGAGAGAGGTGGATGGATAGAGAGAGGTGGATGGATAGAGAGAGGTGGATGGATAGAGAGAGGTGGATGGATAGAGAGAGGTGGATGGATCTACCAGATTCTAGGCAATATGTATGTTACTTATTGGCACAGTGCAACAACTTTCATCATGGGATAGAAAGATAGAAAAGAAAAAGATACAAGATGATAGATATTCCACATCCTGAGTAATGTGTATTTTATGTATTAGCCGTCCATCATGGGGTCAGGAGGATGGATAGATACAATATACAAGAAAATCCAGATCTAGGCAATATGTAGGTCATGCATAGAATATTCCTTGGCCATCGTGGGTCAGTAGTACGAACATGTATGAGAGAGAGGTAAATTTGGCAGATCCTAGGTAACATGTATGTTGTGTAGTAGCACACTCTTTATGGGTCAGGAAGATGGATGGACAGATAGGATATAGACAGACAAACAGAGCATCAGCTGATCAAAGTGGGTCAGCAGGATGTATAGGTAGGAGATAGATAGGTAGAATTTATTACTCGATACTCATGGGTCAGTAGGATGGACGAATATGATAGAGACAAATAATATACAGAGTATTACCCATCCATCGTGGGTCAGTAGGATGTATAGATAGGATACAGATAGATGATAGATATACATTAGTGTATTACCCGTCCATCGTGGGTCAGTAGGATGTATAGATAGGATACAGATAGATGATAGATATACATTAGTGTATTACCCGTCCATCGTGGGTCAGTAGGATGTATAGATAGGATACAGATAGATAATAGATATACATAAAAGTGTATTACCCATTCATTGTGGGTCAGTAGGATGTATAGATAGGATACAGATAGATGATAGATATACATAAGTGTATTATCCGTCCATCGTGGGTCAGTAGGATGTATAGATAGGATACAGATAGATGATAGATATACATAAGTGTATTACCCGTCCATCGTGGGTCAGTAGGATGTATAGATAGGATACAGATAGATGATAGATATACATAAGTGTATTATCCGTCCATCGTGGCTCAGTAGAATGTATAGATAGGATACAGATAGATGATAGATATACATAGGATACAGATAGATGATAGATATACATAAGTGTATTACCCGTCCATCGTGGGTCAGTAGGATGTATAGATAGGATACAGAGAGATGATAGATATACATAGGATACAGATAGATGATAGATATACATTAGTGTATTACCCGTCCATCGTGGGTCAGTAGGATGTATAGATAGGATACAGAGAGATGATAGATATACATTAGTGTATTACCCGTCCATCACAGGTCAGTAGGATGTATAGATAGGATACAGAGAGATGATAGATATACATTAGTGTATTACCCGTCCATCACAGGTCAGTAGGATGTATAGATAGGATACAGATAGATGATAGATATACATAAGTGTATTACCCGTCCATCACAGGTCAGTAGGATGTATAGATAGGATACAGATAGATGATAGATATACATAAGTGTATTACCCGTCCATCGTGGGTCAGTAGGATGTATAGATAGGATACAGAGAGATGATAGATATACATAAGTGTATTACCCGTCCATCACAGGTCAGTAGGATGTATAGATAGGATACAGATAGATGATAGATATACATAAGTGTATTACCCGTCCATCGTGGGTCAGTAGGATGTATAGATAGGATACAGAGAGATGATAGATATACATAAGTGTATTACCCGTCCATCGTGGGTCAGTAGGATGTATAGATAGGATACAGAGAGATGATAGATATACATTAGTGTATTACCCGTCCATCACAGGTCAGTAGGATGTATAGATAGGATACAGAGAGATGATAGATATACATAAGTGTATTACCCGTCCATCGTGGGTCAGTAGGATGTATAGATAGGATACAGAGAGATGATAGATATACATTAGTGTATTACCCGTCCATCACAGGTCAGTAGGATGTATAGATAGGATACAGAGAGATGATAGATATACATTAGTGTATTACCCGTCCATCACAGGTCAGTAGGATGTATAGATAGGATACAGATAGATGATAGATATACATAAGTGTATTACCCATCCATCGTGGGTCAGTAGAATGTATAGATAGGATACAGATAGATAATAGATATACATAAGTGTATTACCCGTCCATCGTGGGTCAGTAGAATGTATAGATATGATACAGATAGATAACAGATATACATAAGTGTATTACCCGTCCATCGTGGGTCAGTAGAATGTATAGATAGGATACAGATAGATGATAGATATACATAAGTGTATTACCCATCCATCGTGGGTCAGTAGAATGTATAGATATGATACAGATAGATAATAGATATACATAAGTGTATTACCCGTCCATCGTGGGTCAGTAGGATGGAGTCGCTCTTGATGTCGCGGTGGATGACCCCCTGGGCGTGCAGTACAGACAGGGCTTTCAGTACAGATACACAGACAGCAGCGATCTGCTCCTCATTCATCCTGCAGGTGAACAGCGCACAAGTCATCAGTGACAGATCCGGAGAAAAGACTAAATGGAAACCGTCAGATGCTCTGATAAATGTGTCCAATAACCGTGAGAAGAGTAAAACCGCATCGGAAGTGATGGAAAACCTGCTGAGGCGTGAGAGTCTATGGACAATCATGGGGCTGATATATGATAATGGTTACATGATGAGAGGTCAACTGAGAACCGTGTATTAAAGGGATTGTGCACAATAGACACTTAGCCCCTAGAGATGGGAGAATTTGGGACCCTAATGAAAGGAGCAGGTGAGCCATTCACATCTACATCATACAACACTGTCCCTGGGACAGTCGGCCATTGAGCCGTCCAAGAAATCACATTGAAGGGAATAAAACAAGTTGAGAACGCGCAAACCTTATGCTCCATTCCGTATATGGAACTTCAGGGAATTCCCCCCCCCTCCCCCCCAAAGTACAGGCTCCTCCAATTTCTACATGGAGTGGGTCTGCTCACAATGAGTGTAACAGCAGAGTTTCTCCCAAATCCTGGTGTGACACACCATTACCCATACATAGCGTGCATGATGAGATTACACTATGTGGTGGTTATGGTTACTACATTCAGGTTCGTCTTAAGTGAATGTGTGAGAACTACAGCAACCAGATACTTCAGGACCTTACAGGGACCTTCACTGTTGCTGCTGCTGATTTATCCTAAGCCTAATAAGAGAGGAATTCCCGGAGCTCACCGCGTGTGCGTCACAATGTCCGTCAAGGCTCCTCCTTCCAGAAACTCCATCACTACCCACAATTCATCTCCGACCAGGTAGCTGTTATACATCTCCACCACGTTCTCATGCTGATAATCCCGCATGATCACCACCTGCGGAGGACAAGAAGCGTCACCAGACCGTGTACACGGGTGACCCCAGGGGACACCAGAGTAACCAAAGGGGAAAGGAAAAAAAAAAAAAAAAAAAAAAAAAAGAAGGAAGGAAGGAAGAAAACAGCAGAAAGAAGGAAGAAAAAAAAAAAAAAGTCCTGACTGTCAAAACTAGCAAAGTAAACAATGAATAAACTGAATAGTAAAAGGGATTTTCCCATTTCAGCAAATTATTGTTATTGTTTGTATTATAAAAAGTTATACGATTTTCCAATATACTTTCTGTATCAATTCCTCACAGTTTTCTAGATCTCTGCTTGCTGTCATTCTATAGAAGCTTCTATGTTCCTTCCAGTGGACAGAAATCTGACTGTGGTCACACAGGTGCACGGCTTGTTATATCACACAGCTCTGATCTGTGATACTAACGAGCAGTGCACCTGTGTGACCACGGTGACCATAGGTGCACTTACTTACAATTTTTTTTCCTTCCTTACTTCTTTCTTTTCTTTAAGACACGACAGCTCTATAGCTAAACCCTATGTACATGGTAATACCACACTTCACCACTAGGGGTCACTGTCCTCAGGGTTATAAACCTCGTTATACTGCAGTAGCTCTTGATGAAGCTGCATGTTCCTGCTAGACTGGTGACCGGGATCAGATCTCTTTGTTCACTGGAAATGACCCCTTAAGTGCTGGTGTATCTGGTGGATCTGTGAGGGTCCGATCTCTGCAGCCCCCAAAGATCCTCAGGCTGAAGAGGCCACAGCGCTACATTGCTGCACCCACTTTTCTATTTTCTCAGCACCATGGTGCACTGCTCTATACCCAAATACAGTGCGTACCCTTCATTATCATGATGCAAGGGGCTTTCAGAGCTAAGACCCCATTGATCACTGATCACCCACTGAGGGGTGACATATTACAGTCCCTTTTAAAGGGAATCTGTCAGCAGCGGTGCCCATAGTCGCCAGTCCCCCCTCTTACCTCATTGAACAGAAGTTCCCTCCTCTGCTGCTTGCGCAGATCCATCTTCTTGACGGCGACCAGTTTCCCGGAGCTCTTGATGGTAGCGATGCAGACAATCCCTGTGGAACCCTCGCCGATTTTAATAAAGTTTTCAAGATAAGAGCGGGGGTCCCCGGGGTCCACCACCATCTGCAGAGCCGCCCTGAACTGCTCGTGCGACACCCGCTGGGGCTCTCTCTGCGGGGAACGAGGCTGCGCAGGCGCCTGTGTCTGTTGTGGGCGAGAGAGCTGCGGGTCTGAGCTGTGCTGGGAGAGGACGGCAGGGGAAGGCTTTTCGGGGGGCTTCGGCTTAGGATGAGGCGGTGGAGGTGGGCGAGAACTGACTTTGCTTGAATTGCTTTGACTTTTGGGGTCGAGAGGGTTGGCTGAACGAGAATCCGGTACCTAGAAATAGAAATAATGATGCGGTTGGGAGGCGGTGGAAGGATATCACTGCTAGTACCTACATTACAGGCTACTTACCTGTGGTAGTGCCCCCCTGCCAGGGTCAGTGTCTGCCCGGGGGTAGGTATTGAAGGGTCGCCCCGTCTGTTGAGTTGGCTTGACAGCTCCCTCTGCGGCATGGTGACCTGGGGTGCGGATATTGGGCCCGGAGAGCGGTCTTTTGTCTCGAGGTGACTGTGGACTGCCCGCTCCGGTGTATGAAGATTTTGGCCTCCTGTCTTCCTTCTCCCTTCTCACCACCCTATCAGCAGGTTCGCTGTAGTCCCCATCCGGCACAGGGTGGTCTCTCCTCTCGTGAGAACGTGTGGACCTGTGCTCGGATGTCTTGGGGTAGTCTGGAGGAGGCGGCCGGTGCTTACTGCTTGGCTCCTGCCCCCGGGGCTGTTGGGGGGCCGCTCTCTGATCCTCTCGTGGTCTGTCCCTTCCGTGCTCCGTCCTGCTTCTTTCCGGTCCCCTTCCCCCATCATCGCGCACTTTCCTGAGGCGGCCGTCAGTCACACCATTTTCCATGGGGACGGGGTGTTCCCTTGGGGGACATGGAGGACTCTCTCTGCGCAGGGAGTTGGAGCGGCAGACGGACATAGTCTCAAACTCATCCAGGAGCCACGTCAGGGAGCCGTCTCGTGACACCTTGTTCCCTCGTACAATTGTCTGAGGTGGGGAAACAAAATTACAATAATTACAAGGGGTGTAGATAGATCTCTGGAGAACATTACAAAAATACTGGGGAGACTAGAAGGACCAACAACCCATGTTTAAACTCATTTATCCTACATTTTGGCTTCTTTGTATGTCCCTGTCTCACCATCATATCCTCC
The DNA here is from genome assembly GCF_040894005.1 of Engystomops pustulosus. NCBI lineage: Eukaryota > Metazoa > Chordata > Amphibia > Anura > Leptodactylidae > Engystomops > Engystomops pustulosus. The sequence goes on along the minus strand of NC_092419.1, from coordinate 11,943,382 downwards.
AAGACCCCCCACCAATCCTGGGAGCAAAGTGGCCGTTCAGCTTTGTCACCTTTAACCTTCACGAGAGACTACTCACAATACAGGGGGGCTGCAGCAGAACTCCAATCAGGTGAACGAGTCTGGTTGCAGTTCTCTGCACAGAAGGGTGAGCCGGGGGGCGCTAGTGTACCAAGCAAAAATCAGAAAGGGATGCTGCACTACTCAAGCATAAGTAGGACCACCACGGAGGTATGTCCTTCATTTCATAAGACAACCTGTAGTGTGGTTCTCCCATCTGAACACTGGGGGGCGCCTCCACTGGTAAACCTACTGAATGGGGGTGATCTCATTGGTCTCTATGGGACAGCAGCAGGAGGGATATATAGAGGAACGGCCTCTCCTTTCACTATCCTCCCACTGGTTACCGCAGCCATATAGCCAGCTCCGTTATAGATCCCTTAAAAGGGAACCTATCAGCAGAAATTGACCCAACAAACCCCTGCCAGATCCTGTTTCTTTCATGACCCAGAAACTAAGAAAGAGCGTCATCAGAAATTGACCTAATAAACCACTGAGTATATTGTCAGTTCGGTAACACTTTCTATTTTTTGTTTCTTTCATGGTCCAGTGCGGTGACATCATCCAAAAAAATCAACTTTAAAGTCAGATGTAAACTGGTTGTATAAAGTCAGGGAGGCAGAGATTTTAAAACTGAAGTCAAGCTCTCTCTTCCTCAGAAAGCCCCATTCACTGTAATTGATGCTCCTGCATCCAGAGACATAGCTAACCAGATCTCCTGAAGTCCGATGGATGATGTCAGTCACAGAGGAGGCGTTCAGAGCCCCCAACCTTGACGTCAGTGTTAAACTCTCCGCCTCCCTGACTTTATATAACCAAATTACATCTCACTTCAAAGGTCACCACACTGGACCATGGAAAAACAAAAATTAGAAAGTGTTCTGCTACCTGACAATATACCAGTAGTGGTTTACTAGAGGGGGGCTCACCTGAGTCTTGCAAACTTCTATGTAAAAGGGATTGTCCAGAACAGGGAAAACATGGCAGATTTTTATTAAGGACATCAGCAAAGGTCTTCAGTCTTTTACTGCTGCTCAGCCCCACATGCTAAAGCCATATCGAAGCTGCAATACCAGACTCAAGCCAAGGACAGGAGGGGGCGCTGTCTTCAGAAAAAAGCAGCCATGTTGGTAGTAATCCAGGATAAACCTATTATAGGGACCATTTCTCAGAGGGACTCTATGGATCGCAGGAAAAGGCTATTAATACAGAGCCTTAAAGAATGGGACCCTAGGGTCACTCCACGCCTGTGGGGGGGGGGGGGGGGAGGGGGGTACGGCTAGTCCCTCAATGCACAGCAAGTTATCCCCTTTCACGTAGATAAACATTAATATTGAAAAAGTGTCTCTGGGAAGTTCACGAAACCTCCTGGGGCCGGAGCGCAAGGAAAATAAAAAATATATATAAACTACTAACTTTTACTAACTTCTGAACCCTGTGCATGTCCCCTCCCACAGGGGATATTACCAAAATTCTCTGAAAACCCCATTAAAAGGTTCTTTCCAGACTGGTGGCCCGAATGGCAGTGACAGGACACGTTTCATCTGATGAGTGCCCTCCTTTGACCACAGAGCGTCACTTTCCGTGGTACTTCCCTTCTTGTGTCGTCCCCTGGTCTAAGGAAGCCACTCATTGGAGGAATCAGGTCATGTGACAGACATTGTGGGTGGTCATAGGCCCCCAAAAACCAGTGAAGGATCAGGACTGGTGTTAGAAACCCCCTTATAACTCTCTCTCTCACACTTTCGGCTGCTTCACTCACTTTTTTTGGCCCGTGCCCGATGGTAGTGATAATTGCCGGATCCACCAGCGGTTTGGGCCTCTTGGCGGACTCTTCTATCAGACTCTGCCATTGTCGGGGGAGTCCGGTGAACTTCTGCTCCTGCTCGTCGAAGCCCGTGTGCACCCGGTGCTCGAAGTTAGACGGGGCCGAGATCTCGATGCGTTTCTTTTTCTTGCTGAACATGGCCGCTAGCTGACCTGGGGGGGAAGAAGAAAGGAGGTTATATCTGTACTGCAGTACCCCATATGGCACACACATATACCATCTCTGGAGCGGTCCCTCCTCTCGCAGAGTTAGTGATCTATAACCGCGTCCGCATAGCAGAGCCGACTGCGCACAACTCCGCGTCTATTAACATCCTAATGAGGCACCGAACACAAAACAAGAGAAAAACTTCACACAAAGAAGATGTTTCATCTCCGAAAGTAATCACGCACATCATCCGTCTCCATGATAACCAGACACTTGTGCGTTGCAACTGCGCCGAAAATAATCCACATCCGAGATCCTAAGTATCGGAACATCTTCTTACTTATAACATATCGGAAATATTAGTACAACAGCGGGAAAATAATTGCAGTTATTACTTCTTTGTTGTAAAGGGTGAACCCTCTACCCGTAAGAGCGGAGCCAGAACTTACTACTCACTCATCATGTAAGTGATGGAGCCAAAGATCTCAGCATATTATTCTACGCCCCCGAGGGCTCACGCCTCCTCGTATCGCAGCGCATGCTGCTCGCCCACTGCTCACGTGATACAGATGCGCTCAGGTGATACACTGGTTATTCCAGATTACAACCTACACATCAGTCATTCACAAAGTCACACCCCACAACACAACCGCCGAACCACAGCCCAAATATACAGGGTGGAAAGTCACTGGACAACTGCACGAAGAGCTTGTATAGAAAGTTCCTGAAATGACACATTGCAACAAACACAAAACATGGAATGTGAGACCAAGAGTTGCAGGTAAGTTGCAGGTCTGTGCGCTACCATCAGACACTATAAATTACACGTGGGAGCTTAAAGGACCACTCCGATTCTCTCCATAAACCACCTCCTTTAACAGGGCCCGATTTACAGATTCGGGGGAAGTTAGAATTTTTTCTCCATCCCGCAGCGTTCCTGAGCAATCAGTGGCAAAAGTTTTAGCGCTGAATTTGCTAATTAGGTTCTCCACTGACAGGTGGGCGGGGCTAATCTGCCTGCTGTAGTCTAGGACAACCCACCTGACAGCAGAGCCCCTCATCTCAAGGGCTGATTGCTCGGGAACGGTTTGGGCTACAGAAAAAATTCCAACTACTCCGAAATCAGCGAAGCGACACCTATTAAAGGGAGGCAAAATGCTAACAGTGGCTCCCAAGCTGGATGTGCTCAGCAGATGCCACGTGTTGTAATATACAGGGAATGTACATCCGCTGTCACCTTCACCCACGAGGGGAGCCACGTGCGGGTACACGGCAACAAGCAATGATTTCATCTGTCTAAACATTACAAAGGGGAAATCAATGCCGGAGGAGATCTTCATCGCACACCACAGGGGTAAGGAGCCGAAAATGTGGGCCCGGCGCACAAGGAGGAAAACACAAGCAGCGGGAGGCCGCATTGTGAGGAAGGGTGTGATCGCAGGGCAGCGGCCAGCCGTCCATGATACACGGCGCTAATAGTACAATAATACTACAACAACATAACCAGGAATTCTGGAATGTAATTAACTAATAGGAGTCGTCACAATGGAGCGATTACACAAAAATCCTTCATTCTCCAACCCAGCCCGGAGGCCGCACCGTATGGCTCATATAGATCTTAGGGTGGTGGCACACGTGGCGTTTTTAGCGTGATTTTGGAAAGTTTTTAAAATGCATGCGTTATTTTGAAAATGCATCTTTTTTTCCGTTTTTCCTAATTATCATAAATGGGGTAAAAAAAACAGAAAAACTGAAAAAAATGATGTGTTTTTTTTAACGGACTGCTTAAAAACGGCCCAAAAAAGGGGTTCAAAATGCCACGTGTACCACCACCCTTACAAGGCAGCCAAGGCTTGACCCTGACTCTGGGCGGTGGAGTTCCCCTTGAAGAGCGAGTGTTTGTGTCCGCTTATCACACAGGGATTAATGATTAACCATTACATGTGATAACGAAGCTGTGATTACAGCGCCTAATCCTGAGATGCCCAGCGGACGGGCACAGGCTGCCAGCTCAGTCCATGCTCATCTCGGCTCTACCTCTGAGGGTCCCTGCTTCGCTCTTTGTAGGGTTAACAGGTCGGGCAGAGAGAAGAACCGAGCGATTACTTCCCCCATTCCCTTCACAGCGCCTCCTGTGCCTCCTCTGCTCTGCTCCCTCCTAATTAGTAACTCATTAACCCAGTAGAAGGCGGCAGCAGCCATGCAGAACGCTGCCCATTCACTACTCGCTCAGGGCCTGTTCACATGTGCAGAAACAGCATGGACCGAGCACCCAGACATTGCTGCAAAGCCGTTTCCCAAGATTGCAAGTACAGGCAGTCCCCGGGTTACGTACAGGATAGGTTCTGTAGGTTTGTTCTTAGGTTGAATTTGTATGCAAGTCGGAACTGTATATTTTATAATTGTAACTCCAGGCAAATTTTTTTGGTCTCTGTGACAATTGGATTTTAAAAATGTTGGGTTGTCATCAGAACCAGGATTATCAGTTACAGACGTCTGTGATAAGGGTTACATCTGATCATTGTAGCCTAAAGGCTAAAGTACAGTAAATTACCAACACCCAGAAGTCCGTTTGTAACTAGCGGTCGTCTGTAAGTCGGGTGTTCTTAAAGGGGTTGTCCGAGAGTTCTGAAAAAAAACCTAAAAGGTGGCCGGAGGGGGCTGCTTAAAAAAAATAAAGCTGTACTTACCTTCCGGCGCCCTCCGGTGTCCCGCGCTGCTGTCACTCCGGTCCGGGCGCCATGTAAACAAACATGGCCGCCGGAGCAGCGCTGGACAACCATCCGGCCCGCATACACAGTGCTGTGTATTGGGACGGGTAGGCGTGGCCGGGCAACGTCTGGCCGGAAGCCGAGTCCAGCGCTGCTCCGGCTGCCATGTTTGTTTACATGGTGCGACAGCAGCACGGGACACCGGAGGGCGCCGGAAGGTAAGTAGATCTTTATTTTTTTAAGCAGCCCCCTCCGGCCACCTTTTAGTTTTTTTTTCAGAACTCTCGGACAACCCCTTTAAGTAGGGGACCGCCTTTAATAACTTACACACCTGACGGGTGGGGGCTTATGCCTTGTATATGAATGAGCCGATGGTCCCCCATGATACTACTGAACACAGTGCTTGACCATCCTGATAAACCTGGGACACTTACCACAGTGCCCGTGCCTGGATCTATCAGTATCTTCTTATATTTGCTATCCATGGCCTCCTTCCTTCTAATATCAACTTTTATAAATTATGCTAATGAGCATGAAGGGTGTTACCAGAGCCCCTCCGTGGTGCAAATTAACAGGCTGCAGCACTGCTCCTTCATGTAATCTCATACAGTGGGAGAGGGAAGAACTCCTGCACAGTGTCACAACCTGTGAAGCTACAGCACAGAGCAGCTCTGGTAACACCACCCCAAAGTCCTTTAGGCTCATTAGAATAATTTTAAAGTTGATCTGAGAAGGAAAGAGACCATGGATAATAAATATAAGAAGATACCACAGTTCCGGTCCCTGGATCTATGAGTGATGTCCCTGGTTTATCAGGATGGTCAAACACCATAGAGATCACTGCTGTACTGTTTACATAGTGTAGATCCATAGAGTCTGACCTATGGACCGGGATAGAGACTGTCAGTCTACACAGCAGGGACTACTACAGAGTTGGACATATAGGACAAGGAGGTATTGAATGTCCTTGTGGAGATCCAGCTGGTAGAGAAATGCTTTGTGGGTAATGTATGCAAATGAGTTCTCCAGCCTGTAAGTCCATGCCTGACCCATTGAAGAGCTTTGAAGCCATATACATTTAAAGGCATATACATTAGTTAGCGACTAGTCGCAGTGCTCAGAGGATGTAATAAGAGATAATCCTTTCATTTTGGGTTGGATTCATTAACCAGGGAGATCAGGATGAGCTCAAGTAGAAAGAATCAATGCAGTCTACCAAGACCCACCACACAGTCACCCAAAGAGCTAGCACTCCAAAGGTCCGGCAGGGACAGCGAGGGGGGAGGGGGGGGGCAGATGGAGGGAATGTGTTCAGCTGAGAATCTCCTAGATATCTATTCAGAGGATTCTCTTCTACTCCTGCCAAAAATCATCCTACAACGTTCTCCACTGCAAACATCACCGATCCCCACCCAATGGCCCCGCCGCACACCCACCCGAAAACCTCCTGGGATCATGTATTTATTTGGTTACATAAAGAAAATAGAAAGTGTTTCTATAGGAGAGAACAATAATTATACACACAGAACAGCGCAGCTTCCTTCCTGAGGAGCGGCCAGGATACACAAGTACACTGCTCCAACACTGCAGCTCTGGAGAGCACTGAGGAGCGGCCAGGATACACAAGTACACTGCTCCAACACTGCAGCTCTGGAGAGCACCGAGGAGCGGCCAGAGGCAAAGCATGAGCTCAGCAGGATACCAGAGTACACTGCTCCAACACTGCAGCTCTGGAGAGCACTGAGGAGCGGCCAGAGGCAAAGCATGAGCTCAGCAGGATACCAGAGTACACTGCTCCAACACTGCAGCTCTGGAGAGCACGGAGGATGGGGCCAGAGGCAAAGTATGAGCTCAGAAGGATACACAAGTACACTGCACCAACACTGCAGCTCTGGAGAGCACTGAGGGTAGGGCCAGAGGCAGAGCACGAGCGCTGCAGGATACATGGAGTACACTGCTCCAACACTGCAGCTCTGGAGAGCACTGAGGATAGGGCCAGAGGCAAAGCATGAGCTCAGCAGTATACATGGAGTACAATGCTCCAACACTGCAGCTCTGGAGAGCACTGAGGAGCGCCCAGAGGCAAAGCATGAGCTCAGCAGGATACATGGAGTACACTGCTCCAACACTGCAGCTCTGGAGAGCACTGAGGATGGGGCCAGAGGCAAAGCATGAGCTCAGCAGGATACACGAGTACACTGCTCCAACACTGCAGCTCTGCAGAGCACTGAGGATAGGGTCAGAGGCAAAGCATGAGCTCAGCAGGATACACAAGTACACTGCTCCAACACTGCAGCTCTGGAGAGCACTGAGGAGCGCCAGAGGCAGATCATGAGCTCAGCAGGATACACAAGTACACTGCTCCAACACTGCAGCTCTGGAGAGCACTGAGGATAGGACAGAGGCAAAGCATGAGCTCAACAGGATACATGGAGTACACTGCTCCAACACTGCAGCTCTGGAGAGCACTGAGGATATGCCAGAGGCAGATCATGAGTTTAGCAGGATACACTGTACACTGCTCCAAAACTGCAGCTCTGGAGAGCACTCAGGATAGGGCCAGAGGCAAAGCATGAGCTCAGCAGGATACCAGAGTACACTGCTCCAACACTGCAGCTCTGGAGAGCACTGAGGATAGGGTCAGAGGCAAAGCATGAGCTCAGCAGAATACCAGAGTACACTGCGCCAACACTGCAGCTCTGGAGAGCACTGAGGAGCGGCCAGAGGCAGATCATGAGCTCAGCAGGATACACGGTACACTGCTCCAACACTGCAGCTCTGAAGAGCACTCAGGATAGGGCCAGTGGCAAAGCATGAGCTCAGCAGGATACACGAGTACACTGCTCCAACACTGCAGCTCTGGAGAGCACTGAGGATAGGGCCAGAGGCAAAGCATGAGCTCAGCAGGATACATGGAGTACACTGCTCCAACACTGCAGCTCTGCAGAGCACTGAGGATAGGGCCAGAGGCAAAGCATGAGCTCAGCAGGATACACGAATACACTGCTCCAACACTGCAGCTCTGGGAAAAGAGAACTAAGGATAGGACAGAGGCAAAGCATGAGCTCAGCAGGATACACAAGTACACTGCTCCAGCACTGCAGCTCTGCAGAGCACTGAGGATGGGGCCAGAGGCAGAGCATGAGCTCAGCAGGATACATGGAGTACACTGCTCCAACACTGCAGCTCTGGAGAGCACTGAGGATAGGGCCAGAGGCAAAGCATGAGCTCAGCAGGATACACGAGTACACTGCTCCAACACTGCAGCTCTGGAGAGCACTGAGGATAGGGCCAGAGGCAAAGCATGAGCTCAGCAGGATACATGGAGTACACTGCTCCAACACTGCAGCTCTGCAGAGCACTGAGGATAGGGCCAGAGGCAAAGCATGAGCTCAGCAGGATACACGAATACACTGCTCCAACACTGCAGCTCTGGGAAAAGAGAACTAAGGATAGGACAGAGGCAAAGCATGAGCTCAGCAGGATACACAAGTACACTGCTCCAGCACTGCAGCTCTGCAGAGCACTGAGGATGGGGCCAGAGGCAGAGCATGAGCTCAGCAGGATACATGGAGTACACTGCTCCAACACTGCAGCTCTGGAGAGCACGGAGGATAGGGCCAGAGGCAAAGCATGAGCTCGGCAGGATACACAAGTACACTGCTCCAACACTGCAGCCCTGGAGAGCACGGAGGATAGGGCCAGAGGCAAAGCATGAGCTCAGCAGGATGCATGGAGTACACTGCTCCAACACTGCAGCTCTGCAGAGCACTGAGGATAGGGCCAGAGGCAAAGCATGAGCTCAGCAGGATACACGAGTACACTGCACCAACACTGCAGCTCTGGAGAGCACTGAGGATAGGGCCAGAGGAAAAGTATGAGCTCAGAAGGATACACGAGTACACTGCACCAACACTGCAGCTCTGGAGAGCACCGAGGATAGGGCCAGAGGCAAAGCATGAGCTCAGCAGGATGCATGGAGTACACTGCTCCAACACTGCAGCTCTGGAGAGCACTGAAGACAACCTAACATCTGTGTCAGCACCCTTGGTGTAGCAGCTGTCAGTGCTGCCCCCTACAGACGCTGCGCTCCTGCTCCTCCTGGGCGTCTCCCTACAAGCACAGGATAAGAACACTCAACCAATCAGTGACTGACGTGGTAGCCCGCCTTAGTCAGTGATTGGCTGAGCAGCCTCTCCTAGTGTTTACTATAAGGATACACCCAGTGCAGCGGGTACCAGGAGCTCACTATATACTATGTCACAGGCCCCTTTTACTGGACAACCCCTTTAAGGCTAAAGCTACCTTGCCATTTCCGTACGATGCTGAATGAGCCCCTTTCGCTGGATTTTCCATTGTCTGACATCCGTAGCCTCTGATCCTATAGAGAAGCTCACGGGAAAACCTTCTGGGTCATGAATAATACAGAGCGCCGCTCGCTCTGCGCATCAATAATTCGCTGGATTCCTGCGGACGCGAGACCTCGTCCTCCATACACCTATCCTGGCGGTACAAGCGCCCTGCCATCCGATACGCTCCCCTATAGGACGCTAACGAGTCTTCTATACATTCTGCTCATTAGTGGCCACGCTTAACCCTTTAACAACCACCTATACCCACGACAGCGGTTTCACGAGGATCGGAGTGACCCCCAAAATAGTCAGTTATAGGACTTGCAGGTCATTAGAGGTTCAGCTTCCTATCGCCCCCGCACCGCGGATCCTAGCCCCCAGTACGGTCATCACGTGACTCTCCTGACCCCAAGCACCTCTCTCCATCACTGGTCAGATGACCCCGCGATGCCCCCCAGGGCTCTAACTCGATGTCTATGAGGATTGTCCATCCCGTCGGACCTTAATGAAGGTGGAGCCCCCCCATATAGATGGAGAAGACCTCCCGTGCAGGACTAGTAGTAAGCACTCACCCTTGGCATGGCTGTGAGCTCCGGCCACCATAGAGACGCTGTGTGTGGGGTGAGGGTTCCGGGAGCCGTGTGATGGGAAGTTTCAGGCCTCTCACCGTCCCAGCCAGTTTCATGACGTGAAGCCTCGGCTCCTCCCTGACCCATGGGAGGAGGGCGGAGGAGAGGAAAAAGGGATCCCGGGAACAATACACTGCAAACCTGGAGGAGACGCTGTGATACAAGGAGCTCATCCAGGGGGGGCGGCCGGGGGGCTTCTCCACATTCCTGCACACAATGGCCCCATTTATCCTGCAAGTTCAATGTCCTGCAAGACCCTCCACAATATCTCCTGAATAGGGGGTCTGCATGGTGTCTGTAGTGTGTGGGGGGAAGGTGGTTCTAACTAACACAGCGCCCCCCTGATTATACAGGCCGAGTATAACATTGCAGGTCAATTACATAGAAATAAAATCCATCCTGATAAACCCGGGACATTCCTCATAGATCCAGGCACCGGGACTGTGATATCTTCTTATATTTCTCATCCATGGCCTCCTTCCTTCTAATATCAACTTTATAACTTATATTAAGATTTATATATGCCAACAAAGGGCCAGTGTTACCAGATCCCCTCTGTGCTGTAGCTTCACAGGTTGTTATTCTGTGCAGGAAAACTTTACCCGAGTGCTGAGGATACAGCAGGTGGGGGAAGGGTAACGGCCTGTGAAGCTACTGAGCTCTTCAGGCTCATTAGCATAATTGTAAAAGTTGATACTAGAAGGATGGAGGCCATCGATAAGAAATATAAGAAGATACCACAGTCCCGGTGCCTGGATCTATATGTCCCTGGTTTATCAGGATGGGTTTTGATGGGAGATTGAGGCCCTAACATTGGATAACAAGATGACCGTGGGGGGGGGGGGGGGGAGGGGGGGTTGGTCCAGCCTCAGGGACCCCTATGATGTTACGGGACCTTCATACTTGACCCGCTGTTCTATAAATTCCCTTTTCTAATGAATAGTCAGGGTCTCGAGTGGTTAGACCTCCTCCAATCAGCAGGACTGGGGTCTCCGATCTATAGATCAGTGCAGACCCTAGAAGTGGGCACCACACCCATCCTATATGGAATATCCCTTGATTTAGATGATTAAACAGTAGTACCAGACGTGGCCTCTGGACATGAGTGGTGCCGTTCCCAAAACAAAACCTTCCCTGTCGCTCATATTTTTCACCGTACACTAAACCGAGGGGTAATACGGATGGTGCAACTTATGGAAACGAGCCAAAGTTCATCCCTCGCTCGCACGTTCTGGCGCAGGATTGTGCCTGGGCCTTCTAGAAATACAGGCGGAGCGGGTTTTGGATGGCACAGGAGACACACGCTCGCAGCCAGGTGTGGAGGTGGCGGGGGCTGTGCACATGTTACTGTAGATCTGCTTTCACTGCTCGCGCTTACACAAAGGATTAAAGGGAATTAGAGGCAGGAGCAGCGTGACCCCCGCTCCTCTGACCGCACATCCCGGAGTTACATAATCCTCCGTCACACACAGGCACAACGCTAGAGTACTAAATGTATGAAGCAGCGCCACCTCCGGGCACAGGCCAGACTCAGTACTGCATCCAAGCTCTAGTAAAGTGGATGCTCTGGAGCTGCAGTACCAGACACAACCTGCAGACAAGGGTGGCGCCATTGCAATAACAATTACAATTGTTGGATTAGTGTAATGCCTCATTTCACCTCCGGAGGTGCTGCAGGGAAAGAAAGTATCTAAATAAAGTGATGGCGCCTACAATCTCAAGATCCCAGTACACCAAGACGGATCAGTATCCACAGGGCCCACATGATAAGGTGCAGATCATCCCATGGTGGTGACATTATCTCATGTCCATGGCCTGACCAGACACCTTCAAGGGGCAGCACACAAGGACCTGATGGTTTGCAGATGACAAGGAGGAGATAGTTTTATGACCAAGAGGTCAAAAGTCTTGACCCCCACATGACTGCAGAGTCTGGAGAACAAGGGTCTAGTAAGTGCAGGCTCTGGAGTGTTATCACACGGGGCCTTCATCTTTTCACAATCAGTGACTTTAGGAACTATACAAAAACAAAGCAAACCCTATTCATACACCCCCCGGGGGGGGGGGGGGGACCGTCCCTATTTATACATCCTGAGGGGGGGGGCCCTATTAATACACCCTGAGGGGGGGAGCGGGGATGGACCGGCCCTATTTATACACCCTGAGGGGGGGAGCGGGGATGGACCGGCCCTATTTATACACCCTGAGGGGGGGAGCGGGGATGGACCGTCCTTATTTATACACCCCGGGGGAGCGGGGATGGACCACCCCTATTTATACACCCCAGGGGAGCGGGGATGGACCGTCCTTATTTATACACCCCTTGGTCTTGCGCCCGGTCCCTCTATTTACCCCCATATAGCACTAATGGAGACGCCAAGTGTTTTGCCCTCTGCAGGTGCCTTAGTCAATAGAGCGGTACCCCATTTATCCAAAGAAAGAGGGACCCCCTGTTCTTGCGCTCAGTGTAGGCCCCCGCAGTCAGTCAACCAACCAGCACGTTACCCCATAATAATTAAAGGACTTGGGGGGGGGGGGGACCGTCCCTATTTATACACCCTGGGGGAGCGGGGATGGACCGGCCCTTTTTATACACCCTGAGGGGGGGGGGGGGAGCGGGGATAGACCGGCCCTATTTATACACCCTGAGGGGGGAGCGGGGAGATAGACCGGCCCTATTTATACACCCTGAGGGGGGAGCGGGGAGATAGACCGGCCCTATTTATACACCCTGAGGGGGGGGGGGGGAGCGGGGATGGACCGGCCCTATTTATACACCCTGAGGGGGGGGGGGTAGCGGGGATAGACCGGCCCTATTTATACACCCTGAGGGGGGAGCGGGGAGATGGACCGGCCCTATTTATACACCCTGAGGGGGGGAGCGGGGATGGACCGGCCCTATTTATACACCCTGAGGGGGGAGCGGGGAGATGGACCGGCCCTATTTATACACCCTGAGGGGGGGGGGGTAGCGGGGATAGACCGGCCCTATTTATACACCCTGAGGGGGGAGCGGGGAGATGGACCGGCCCTATTTATACACCCTGAGGGGGGGAGCGGGGATGGACCGGCCCTATTTATACACCCTGAGGGGGGGAGCGGGGATGGACCGGCCCTATTTATACACCCTGAGGGGGGGAGCGGGGATGGACCGTCCTTATTTATACACCCTGAGGGGGAGCGGGGATGGACCGTCCCTATTTATACACCCCCTGGGGGGGGGGGCATCCCTATTTATACACCCTGGGGGAGCGGGGATGGACCGTCCCTATTTATACACCCTGGGGGGGGGGCCCTATTTATACACCCTGAGGGGGGGGGGGAGAGCGGGGATGGACCGGCCCTATTTATACACCCTGAGGGGGGGAGCGGGGATGGACCACCCCTATTTATACACCCTGAGGGGGGGAGCGGGGATGGACCGGCCCTATTTATACACCCTGAGGGGGGGAGCGGGGATGGACCACCCCTATTTATACACCCTGAGGGGGGGAGCGGGGATGGACCGGCCCTATTTATACACCCTGAGGGGGGAGCGGGGATGGACCGTCCTTATTTATACACCCCGAGGGAGCGGGGATGGACCACCCCTATTTATACACCCCAGGGGAGCGGGGATGGACCGTCCTTATTTATACACCCCTTGGTCTTGCGCCCGGTCCCTCTATTTACCCCCATATAGCACTAATGGAGACGCCAAGTGTTGTGCCCTCTGCAGGTGCCATAGTCAATAGAGCGGTACCCCATTTATCCAAAGAAAGAGGGACCCCCTGTTCTTGCGCTCAGTGTAGGCCCCCGCAGTCAGTCAACCAACCAGCACGTTACCCCATAATAATTAAAGGACTTGGGGGGGGGGGGGGACCGTCCCTATTTATACACCCTGGGGGAGCGGGGATGGACCGGCCCTTTTTATACACCCTGAGGGGGGGGGGGGGAGCGGGGATAGACCGGCCCTATTTATACACCCTGAGGGGGGAGCGGGGAGATAGACCGGCCCTATTTATACACCCTGAGGGGGGAGCGGGGAGATAGACCGGCCCTATTTATACACCCTGAGGGGGGGGGGGGGAGCGGGGATGGACCGGCCCTATTTATACACCCTGAGGGGGGGGGGGTAGCGGGGATAGACCGGCCCTATTTATACACCCTGAGGGGGGAGCGGGGAGATGGACCGGCCCTATTTATACACCCTGAGGGGGGGAGCGGGGATGGACCGGCCCTATTTATACACCCTGAGGGGGGGAGCGGGGATGGACCGGCCCTATTTATACACCCTGAGGGGGGGAGCGGGGATGGACCGTCCTTATTTATACACCCTGAGGGGGGAGCGGGGATGGACCGTCCCTATTTATACACCCCCTGGGGGGGGGGGGCATCCCTATTTATACACCCTGGGGGAGCGGGGATGGACCGTCCCTATTTATACACCCTGGGGGGGGGGCCCTATTTATACACCCTGAGGGGGGGGGGGAGAGCGGGGATGGACCGGCCCTATTTATACACCCTGAGGGGGGGAGCGGGGATGGACCGGCCCTATTTATACACCCTGAGGGGGGGAGCGGGGATGGACCGGCCCTATTTATACACCCTGAGGGGGGGAGCGGGGATGGACCACCCCTATTTATACACCCTGAGGGGGGGAGCGGGGATGGACCGGCCCTATTTATACACCCTGAGGGGGGGAGCGGGGATGGACCGTCCTTATTTATACACCCCGAGGGAGCGGGGATGGACCACCCCTATTTATACACCCCAGGGGAGCGGGGATGGACCGTCCTTATTTATACACCCCTTGGTCTTGCGCCCGGTCCCTCTATTTACCCCCATATAGCACTAATGGAGACGCCAAGTGTTGTGCCCTCTGCAGGTGCCATAGTCAATAGAGCGGTACCCCATTTATCCAAAGAAAGAGGGACCCCCTGTTCTTGCGCTCAGTGTAGGCCCCCGCAGTCAGTCAACCAACCAGCACGTTACCCCATAATAATTAAAGGACTTGGGGGGGGGGGGGACCGTCCCTATTTATACACCCTGGGGGAGCGGGGATGGACCGGCCCTTTTTATACACCCTGAGGGGGGGGGGGGGGAGCGGGGATAGACCGGCCCTATTTATACACCCTGAGGGGGGAGCGGGGAGATGGACCGGCCCTATTTATACACCCTGAGGGGGGGGGGGGGAGCGGGGATGGACCGGCCCTATTTATACACCCTGAGGGGGAGCGGGGAGATGGACCGGCCCTATTTATACACCCTGAGGGGGGGAGCGGGGATGGACCGGCCCTATTTATACACCCTGAGGGGGGAGCGGGGATGGACCGGCCCTATTTATACACCCTGAGGGGGGGAGCGGGGATGGACCGTCCTTATTTATACACCCTGAGGGGGGGAGCGGGGATGGAGCGTCCCTATTTATACACCCCCTGGGGGGGGGGGGCATCCCTATTTATACACCCTGGGGGAGCGGGGATGGACCGTCCCTATTTATACACCCTGGGGGGGGGGGGGGACCGTCCCTATTTATACACCCTGGGGGGGGGGGCCCTATTTATACACCCTGAGGGGGGGGGGGGGAGAGCGGGGATGGACCGGCCCTATTTATACACCCTGAGGGGGGGAGCGGGGATGGACCACCCCTATTTATACACCCTGAGGGGGGGAGCGGGGATGGACCGGCCCTATTTATACACCCTGAGGGGGGGAGCGGGGATGGACCGGCCCTATTTATACACCCTGAGGGGGGGAGCGGGGATGGACCGGCCCTATTTATACACCCTGAGGGGGGGAGCGGGGATGGACCGGCCCTATTTATACACCCTGAGGGGGGGAGCGGGGATGGACCGGCCCTATTTATACACCCTGAGGGGGGGAGCGGGGATGGACCGGCCCTATTTATACACCCCGAGGGAGCGGGGATGGACCGGCCCTATTTATACACCCTGAGGGGGGGAGCGGGGATGGACCACCCCTATTTATACACCCTGAGGGGGGGAGCGGGGATGGACCGGCCCTATTTATACACCCTGAGGGGGGGAGCGGGGATGGACCGTCCTTATTTATACACCCCGAGGGAGCGGGGATGGACCACCCCTATTTATACACCCCAGGGGAGCGGGGATGGACCGTCCTTATTTATACACCCCTTGGTCTTGCGCCCGGTCCCTCTATTTACCCCCATATAGCACTAATGGAGACGCCAAGTGTTGTGCCCTCTGCAGGTGCCATAGTCAATAGAGCGGTACCCCATTTATCCAAAGAAAGAGGGACCCCCTGTTCTTGCGCTCAGTGTAGGCCCCCGCAGTCAGTCAACCAACCAGCACGTTACCCCATAATAATTAAAGGACTTGGGGGGGGGGGGGACCGTCCCTATTTATACACCCTGGGGGAGCGGGGATGGACCGGCCCTTTTTATACACCCTGAGGGGGGGGGGGGGAGCGGGGATAGACCGGCCCTATTTATACACCCTGAGGGGGGAGCGGGGAGATGGACCGGCCCTATTTATACACCCTGAGGGGGGGGGGGAGCGGGGATGGACCGGCCCTATTTATACACCCTGAGGGGGGAGCGGGGAGATGGACCGGCCCTATTTATACACCCTGAGGGGGGGGGGGGGGAGCGGGGATGGACCGGCCCTATTTATACACCCTGAGGGGGGAGCGGGGAGATGGACCGGCCCTATTTATACACCCTGAGGGGGGGAGCGGGGATGGACCGGCCCTATTTATACACCCTGAGGGGGGGAGCGGGGATGGACCGGCCCTATTTATACACCCTGAGGGGGGGAGCGGGGATGGACCGTCCTTATTTATACACCCTGAGGGGGGGAGCGGGGATGGACCGTCCCTATTTATACACCCCCTGGGGGGGGGGGGGCATCCCTATTTATACACCCTGGGGGAGCGGGGATGGACCGTCCCTATTTATACACCCTGGGGGGGGGGGGGGGACCGTCCCTATTTATACACCCTGGGGGGGGGGGGCCCTATTTATACACCCTGAGGGGGGGGGGGGGAGAGCGGGGATGGACCGGCCCTATTTATACACCCTGAGGGGGGGGGGGGGAGAGCGGGGATGGACCACCCCTATTTATACACCCTGAGGGGGGGAGCGGGGATGGACCGGCCCTATTTATACACCCTGAGGGGGGGAGCGGGGATGGACCGGCCCTATTTATACACCCTGAGGGGGGAGCGGGGATGGACCGGCCCTATTTATACACCCTGAGGGGGGGAGCGGGGATGGACCGGCCCTATTTATACACCCTGAGGGGGGGAGCGGGGATGGACCGGCCCTATTTATACACCCCGAGGGAGCGGGGATGGACCACCCCTATTTATACACCCCAGGGGAGCGGGGATGGACCGTCCTTATTTATACACCCCTTGGTCTTGCGCCCGGTCCCTCCATTTACCCCCATATAGCACTAATGGAGACGCCAAGTGTTGTGCCCTCTGCAGGTGCCATAGTCAATAGAGCGGTACCCCATTTATCCAAAGAAAGAGGGACCCCCTGTTCTTGCGTCCAGTGCAGGCCCCCGCAGTCAGTCAACCAACCAGCACGTTACCCCATAATAATTAAAGGACTAGGTCATCAGATTTTACCCCAATAAACTACTGCCCCCCTCAGGGAGGGGATGAAGTGTCCTTTCAAGAATTCCTACTTTTATGTCACTTCTCACCCGAATTCTCCTCCAAAGCCATGAGAAAACGAGCAGAGAAGAGTCATACAGTGCCAGAGATGAGTCACGTTTAGGGGGGATGTTGAAGGGGTGTAACTTGCTGATCAGTGGGGGTCTTAGTGCCGAGTCAGATCGCGAGAACGAGGGGTCCAACCGACTAATGGAGCAGACGGCTTTGCACGGCGATCTTAGTCTGAGGAGCGGCGAGGGGTCGGTCGGTCGGACACCTCATTCTGTCGATCTGTGGGGGTCTCAGCACCGAGACCCCCACTGATCAGCAAGTTAGACCCTATCCCGTAATTGGGCCTAACTTGCCTTCATGGGAAAACCCCTTTAATTCAGACGCCTTTGTTCCTGTAGTACCTAGAAATAATGTGATTGCAACTTTTGGAGACTTTTTTGGGACTTGTTTTTAAAAAGTTGCAAATTCACTAAAGACCAAACGCCACAAGTATCAATAAGGAAAAACCGCTAAGACACCTCCGAGAAGCAGGAAAGCCAAAAAAAGTCCCAAAAAACAGATGACCAAGACAGACGTGTGCCCCAAAGTGTCCATTAAGGGACTTCTATTATGGGCCGGGGCCAACAATACTTAAAGGTAATGGATAATAATGCTGCCGAGCGGGTTCAAGGCGAGACCACCCCCATATTTCTCTAAAGTGGTGGTTTATGGGGTCACTGGATTCCGCCCCCACCTACTGATTTCTATAGGCGCTCCCTATAATATATTCAGTAAATGTGGGAGCCGTATACCAGCAGGCAATGTTGTGTGCCTACACATGGGCAGCAGCTGGCACTTGCCACACACCCACAGCTGCCCCTGTGCACATGGCGTAGGCACACAACACGCTGCATGTGTCAGGGGTGAAGGGGTTACTGACAAGGGGGATGGGATAGCTATGTGTGGAATGTAGAAGGAGACACTGAGACCATCTCCAGGCGGCCCCCCTCATCACCCAGACGCATGCCAGGCTCTAGCCGGTGAGTAACATGACCCGGACAAATGACTCTCCAGGTCAGTGCCCGGCCCATGCCCATTGTGTCCTTCCTGGAAAGCATCATGCCACCCTGGGTGCCAGCCTTACACGTGGCACTACCCTGTCCAAGACGTTGCCTCCACTTGTCATTCTGGACAGCTGCAGCTTACAATGCACAAGGACGGGCACAGGACACATGCCAGGGGGTACGGGCACTCTGCTATCCCAATAATGCAGAGTAGAGGAGAGACTGGCGCAAATCATCAGAACCCTGGCCCGCAGCCAATGCGCCAGCCGCCCCCCCGCACAGCTGGGATGTGAAGCTCCCAACTAACTCATCGATCCAAGGAGCTGCTCCAGGAGGCAGCATACATTGCACCAAGTACAAGCCGTTTATCACTGCAGCATTCTATCTGTTCATCCTGAGCTCCCTGGTGCATGTACAACAGTGAAATGGGCTAGATATATAAGTACTGATCCCCAGACTATAGAACACCTGACTCTCCATATTGGCCCTGGATAGTCCGAATAAGGTCACATAAACACCGCAGAGCGTCGCATGATCCACGAGCTGCAGAACATTGCATTATATAATAATTTAATGTCTACTTCGTGCTCCGTATATCAGTCAATTAGATTTAGATAATTACAAGTCTCGCCCAATGCATCTGAAGACGTGGGAACTTGTACTGAGAACAGCAGAGTCTAGTAGCAGAATCCAGGGCCTCCACCCGGAGCCCCCAGAGTGTTGCTGAGACACGCTGAGTGTTGTAGTTCCTCCCTAGCAGGTGATATGTGGTGGCATGCTGAGTGTTGTAGTTCCTCCCTAGCAGGTGTCATGTGGTGGCATGCTGAGTGTTGTAGTTCCTCCCTGGCAGGTGATATGTGGTGGCACGCTGAGTGTTGTAGTTCCTCCCTAGCAGGTGATATGTGGTGGCACGCTGAGTGTTGTAGTTCCTCCCTAGCAGGTGATATGTGGTGGCATGCTGAGTGTTGTAGTTCCTCCCTGGCAGGTGATATGTGGTGGCATGCTGAGTGTTGTAGTTCCTCCCTGGCAGGTGATATGTGGTGGCATGCTGAGTGTTGTAGTTCCTCCCTAGCAGGTGTCATGTGGTGGCATGCTGAGTGTTGTAGTTCCTCCCTAGCAGGTGATATGTGGTGGCAAGCTGAGTGTTGTAGTTCCTCCCTGGCAGGTGATATGTGGTGGCACGCTGAGTGTTGTAGTTCCTCCCTGGCAGGTGATATGTGGTGGCATGCTGAGTGTTGTAGTTCCTCCCTGGCAGGTGATATGTGGTGGCACGCTGAGTGTTGTAGTTCCTCCCTAGCAGGTGATATGTGGTGGCACGCTGAGTGTTGTAGTTCCTCCCTAGCAGGTGTCATGTGGTGGCACGCTGAGTGTTGTAGTTCCTCCCTAGCAGGTGTCATGTGGTGGCACGCTGAGTGTTGTAGTTCCTCCCTGGCAGGTGATATGTGGTGGCACGCTGAGTGTTGTAGTTCCTCCCTAGCAGGTGTCATGTGGTGGCACGCTGAGTGTTGTAGTTCCTCCCTGGCAGGTGTCATGTGGTGGCACGCTGAGTGTTGTAGTTCCTCCCTGGCAGGTGATATGTGGTGGCATGCTGAGTGTTGTAGTTCCTCCCTGGCAGGTGTCATGTGGTGGCACGCTGAGTGTTGTAGTTCCTCCCTGGCAGGTGTCATGTGGTGGCACGCTGAGTGTTGTAGTTCCTCCTGGCAGGTGATATGTGGTGGCACGCTGAGTGTTGTAGTTCCTCCCTAGCAGGTGATATGTGGTGGCACGCTGAGTGTTGTAGTTCCTCCCTAGCAGGTGATATGTGGTGGCATGCTGAGTGTTGTAGTTCCTCCCTGGCAGGTGATATGTGGTGGCATGCTGAGTGTTGTAGTTCATCCCTAGCAGGTGTCATGTGGTGGCATGCTGAGTGTTGTAGTTCCTCCCTGGCAGGTGATATGTGGTGGCACGCTGAGTGTTGTAGTTCCTCCCTAGCAGGTGACATGTGGTGGCATGCTGAGTGTTGTAGTTCCTCCCTGGCAGGTGATATGTGGTGGCATGCTGAGTGTTGTAGTTCCTCCCTAGCAGGTGTCATGTGGTGGCATGCTGAGTGTTGTAGTTCCTCCCTAGCAGGTGATATGTGGTGGCATGCTGAGTGTTGTAGTTCCTCCCTAGCAGGTGACATGTGGTGGCATGCTGAGTGTTGTAGTTCCTCCCTAGCAGGTGACATGTGGTGGCACGCTGAGTGTTGTAGTTCCTCCGCTGTATGAAGCTGCAGCAGTCGGTGCAGCCTGCGGCAGTGACAGGTGTGGATGGAGATGCACTTGTTCCTGGGCAGGTCCTGGCGTGTATCACAGGGAAGGTCTGTGGCTGCGCATCTGGAGGCTGGTACAACGCGGCACCTGTCTCATCGTGTCAATCATGGGCACCGCTGCCCCCTGCTCTGCCCGTACCTCGACATGACCTCTGCCCTGGGTACTACACACACAGGACAATCCCTCCAAGCCTGTATCCGCAGGGTAACCCCACATAAGGGACCGGCTCCTGCTCCTCTGTACCGCACCCAGTCCTTACACCCTCCACGCTGTGCCAAATACAGGGCCGCCACACCTCGTCCAACCACCGACTACTGCTTTAACCCTTCTATATCCAGGGTCGACAAGTCAGTGGGCAGGACAGGGATGGACGAGAGAGGAAAAAACAGGCAGGGAGAGGTCATCAGTCAGGGGTTAAAGTGCAGTCCAGAGCAGCAGCTGTTGTGTATTATCAAATAACCACTAACAAACAGCGCCCCCTCTGGACACAGGCCAAGTCTGGTTTTACCGTTTTGAAGTGAAACTACAAAGGCTTTTGCTGATCTTATAGGACCCTTTTCATTTCCTGCGAGATGCCTTGATCCAATAACTTTCCTAAAATACAGGACATACCCCCCCTCCCACTACCCCCAAGGCCATTGTCCTAAAAGAAGATGTTATAACAAAGAGAGCAAGATCCAAATGCTGGTGTCATTAAGCAATGGATGACCAGACACAGACAATCCCACAATATACACAAGGGAGGCATTATCCCGGAGAAAATCCCCCTCTTAAGGGGATGGTCCTTTTTTCAGTGGACCAACCCCTTTAAGAGGTTGCGCATTTCTAGGCTCTGAGAATAACTCTGCACTAGAAGCTGCTGCATAACATCATACAGGCGGTGATAACAGGGCGAGGGTCTCCGCACGACCCCCCACCACCTCCCATGAGGCACATCACAGCAGACACTGATAAAGGACACAAATCCATCACCAGATCCTGAGCCGACCATATCCTACAGATCAGTGCAGACTCAGCCCCCAGAACCCACTGCTTCTTACACCCCCCCCCCCCTTCCCCCATTGATACACATTTAGGGGAAGGACCCCCATAACACAAAACGGGTATGGCATATGATATGCAGAACTTACCCGCATCCATTACAGGAAACCTGCCATATAAATCCATCACGATACACCAGGAGCACTTACTCATAGCTCCAGGCACCGGGACTGCGGGAATCTACTTCCTTCTAAAATGAACTGGTACAAAATTATGCTAATTAAGTTACCAGAGCCCCTCTTTGCTGCAATTGCACAGGCTGTTAAGTAGGTGGAGGGAGCAGAGGGGAAGACAGCCTTGCAAAACGAAGAACACTTCTGCCTCATTAGCATAATTTTAAAAGTTGATTTTTAGAAGGAAGGAGGACACGGATAGCAAATATAAGAAGATTATCACAGTCCCAGTGCCCCTGGGTTATCATAATGGATTTTGATGGTAGATTTCCTTTACGCAGACATCAGAAAGTAGCCGAGATTGGCACATGTATAATTCTGGGATTTAGCTGCTGCGGCAGCAAGGGGGGGGGCTCAACTATTGCGCTGCAAAAGCTGATTTCCATACCATGATTGTTGAGATATCAGCCCCATTATCCGACCATTATAATCCTCTTTACCGTCGGAGAAGAGTAGCTGGAAGGGGGCGTGTGTTATGCTACACTTCTCTGACACGGTCTGATAAAGCATCAGCCTATGTCTGAGAGGAGGTGCTGAAGCAGAGAAGGTGGCGCGTGTTGTCAGAGATCATAGCACAGGCTCCTCCTCTGCACCAGCTCCTCCTCTCTGATAGTGGAGAGGATTACAATGGTCAGATACTGGGGCTGATATCTCAGCAACCATGGAATGAAAATTCAAAGCAGGACACGGGACGTCATAGGGAGCCCTGCTGCACGGGGGTTACATGACCTGCGACTCCCATTGGTGAACTGGAAACTTTAACAGGAAGTCCTGGATCCGGGGTCACGTGATCTGTGGCTCCAGGCAAACTTTATCAGGGTAAGTATAATCTGGGTGACCCTATTCATATGTTATATTAGGAGTGTACTGAAGCACAACACATTTCTTGTCAAAATTTCTGCAAAAAAGTTGGAAGCAGATGGATTTCTGGAAATATATCAGGCGTAGCGGTGGCTTCCGTGGCCGACCCCCCCCCCCCCCCCCCACTGCTAAGAACAAAAGGGTCACAAGGGTCATGTTTAGGGGTCCAGTAGTCCTATTATGGGGGGGGGATCCCATGTGTGCAGGCACCAGGCCTGGCATCTATACCGGCCGTACCACCTATACATACTATACCATCTACATGCCCAGGTCTATAGGGGGCGCTATTACATTTATCAGAATTTACCGTCTGCCCATAAAAGTTACAGAAAAAAAAAAGTGACAAGTCTGGAATAGCAGTCAGACTCCGCGCAGGGTGCAATGCTCTGCAGGGGGGCGACGCTGAGCGCAGGGTGCAATGCTCTGCAGGGGGGCGACGCTGAGCGCAGGGTGCAATGCTCTGCAGGGGGGCGACGCTGAGCGCAGGGTGCAATGCTCTGCAGGGGGGCGACGCTGAGCGCAGGGTGCAGTGCTCTGCAGGGGGCGACGCTGAGCGCGGGGTATAATCTGCTCCAGATAAGAGAAATGAGATAAGATGACAGAAAAGTCTCCATATAACATTTCTTAGGCCTTTATACAAGGAGCTGTCACCATTATACCCAGACCACAACTCTCCACAACTCAACCTCAATCACATCGGCCGATAAACATCGTACGTCGCACACACTACAGAAGACACTGCAGAAGTCATGGAGGACGCGCCCATTTCTTGGCATGAAGTACTTTTCTATGAGCCTCCCCTCTCCTCACCTGACACCCGGGCTCCGCTCTCCTCACTGTCCTCCGGCCCCGGCCGCCATATTGTCCTGCGAGTTTCAACATCCGGGGACTCCTAGATCCCAGAGCGCCGGCTGCCCAGCAACGCCGTACGCCATGAGCGGCCCCGCCCGCCTGATGAAGAAGCACGCCCTCATTGGTCGGAATAGTTGTCACTCTGTTAATTAGCGCTCATTGATTGGTTAGATTAGATATATGTCAGGCAGGTGGATAAAGCTTGCTGATTGGCCGAGAGAGTATTCGTATCTCGCACATTTGTTTTGCGGGTCCTGGGTGTAGGGGGTCAGGTGACCGCGCTGTCATGTGTCTGCAGCACAGGAGCCATGTTACTGGAGCCCTGGAATGCTGCTGCCGCATGTTTATTAATACAGGTGGTCCCCTACTTAACGACACCCGACTTACAGACGACCCCTAGTTACAGACGGACTCCTCTGCCCCCTGTGACCTCTCTGGATGTTACTATAGTCCCAGGCTGTAATGATCAGCTGTAAGGTGTCTGTAATGAAGCTTTATTCATAATCCTTGGTCCCATTACATCAAAAAAATTAGAAACTCCAATTGTCACTGGGGCAAAAAATTTTTTTGCCTGGAACTACAATTATAAAATATACAGTTTCGACTTGCATACAAATTCAACTTAAGAACAAACCTATGGAACCTATCTTGTATGTAATCCGGGGACTGCCTGTACTTTGATAATGGTGACGTGACTTGTATACGGAGGACAAGGTCTGCAGCTGTTATGTGCTTTAGGTTTTACTTCTTTACTAATTTCAAGATCTCTGCTTGCTGTCAGTGAATGGATTGCTTTTAGATTTTTAAAGGGAACCTACCACCACGATTCTACCTATAAAGGTGGTAGGTGGATGTAAGGGACGTGAGGATAGCCCTTTTTAGAGGTAATCCTCACGTCCCCGCTAACTTTTGGTAAACTTTATTCCCCTAATATGTAAATTTTGTTATGCGGCTACTGGGGCGTGGAGTAGCCGGGCACGAGGCTACACAGCGCGGCTACTCCACGCCCCAGTAGCCACATTACTCCTCCTACCCTGTGTGTGCGGCGCGCAGCTGTGTGCCCTTGTCCGACAAGCCGGGGTTCTGCGCATGCGCAGTATCTCAGGCCTCAGAGCTGTGGCTGCTCTGCCGCAGGCCTACGTTCTGCACATGCGCAGAATGCCAGCATGTCGGACGAAGGCCTCGTAGCTGCGCGCCGCACACAACAGGGTAGGAAGAGTAACATGGCTACTGGGGCGTGGAGTAGCCGCGTCATGTAGCCTCGTGCCCGGCTACTCCACGCCCCAGTAGCCGCATAGCAAAATTTACATTTTAGGGGAATAAAGTTTACCAATAGTTAGCGGGGACGTGAGGATTAGCTCTAAAAAGGCTATCCTCACGTCCCTTACATCCACCTACCACCCGATCTACCTTTATAGGTAGAATCGTGGTGGTAGGTTCCCTTTAAAAATCTAAAAGCAATCCATTCACTGACCGCAAGCAGAGATCTTGAAATTAGTGAAGAAGTAAAACCTAAAGCATCCCTTACATCCACCTACCACCTGTTCTATCTTTATAGGTAGAATCGTGGTGGTAGTTGCCCTTTAACCTCTTTAAGATCTCTTAAAGGGAATGTGTGAGCGGCTTTGAGCATGTAAAACTGTGGATAGTGCAAGGTAGAAATCCAGGAGAACTACTTATAGGGGATTTCCTGTTAATTCTATATATACAATTAAAATAAGAGTTACTAGCCCCTCCAAGTACTTGCTGAACTTTACTTTCTAGGGGTCTCCTGACAGCACAGGGGCCTCCGTATAGAATTACTGGTTGGAGTGACAACCCACCTATCCATCTAGCCTCTCCTAGTATTTCCTGTCACGTTGTGAGACCCCCCCAGAAAGTCCAGTGGAATCTATGAACAGCAAGTAACTATTTATATTACCGCTCGCTATTGAGATTATTTACAAAGATTGATTATTTTCTGGACAACCCCTTTAATTCTACCTTTGTGTTTGTTGTTAGTAGCAGCAAAACTGTGAAATACAGATTTATATTCCAGGATTGTAGCTTCTCTTAGTATCCTCACACTGCTGTGCTCTGTGTAGGCCATGTTGGCTTAGCTTTGTGTGTGTTAATAGAACCTGGACTGTGGGAAAAAATGTATTTATATTTTAAAAATTGTAGTTTCCTTTGCTCTGTGAAAATGACGACTTCTGGTTCTTTACTCTAGAACAGTGATGGCTAACCTATGGCACTGGTGCTAGAGGTGGCACTCGGAGCCCTTTCTGTGGGCACTCAGGCCATCACCAGAGATGACTCCAGGTATCTTCCTGCAGTCCCAGACAGCCCAGGACTTAATGTGCACAGAGGTATTTTAAAGTGACAGCAGTACCTGGGACTATTTTCTGCTTTATTGGTGTCCTCAGAGTGCTGGTATCAATGAAAGCTGTGAGTATAAATCACAAATTAAATTTCTGTGATGGCACTTTGTGATAAATAAGCGGGTCTTGGTTGTAGTTTGGGCACTCGGTCTCTAAAAGGTTTGCCATCACTGCTCTAGAAGTTTCAGAAAGGGAAAGGACTGTCATATTATTCAGTGCAGAGAGCTTAGATCACAGCAGTGTGAGGACACATCCAGGTGCACTTAAGATTCAGTCCATTTTGTCACAGTGCGGTTGATACTAACACCACATATGAAGTTATGATTACACAGATCTCCAGGGACATTACATAGCACTGGCCGTGTCTTTGTATGGTCAAAACTGCTGACAGATTCCCTTTAAGAGGTGACATGGATTTTCCACAGCACAAGAGATAACAAGGGTTTTATCAGTGCAAGTCTATAAGACTGACATTCTGAGGCCCAACCAGTACGATCAGGAGGAGTGTGAATCCTTTATATTTAGACAATCAATGTTTCCGTTCACTGACAGCAAGCACAAGACAAAGGCCAATAATTGAACGCACACAATATAAGATCAGAAAATCCTTTATTATTATTATTATTACCTTTAATAAAATTAAAATAAAAAAATATCAGAATTGTCCCATGAAAAAGTTCTCTGCTCCACCCAAAAGTGCAAAAAATACTTTCCAAGATATAACTGATCCAGAGCTGGACATCCCCCAGCACTGCAGCCTGTCACTGAATGTCCTGGGCAGCGCTGCTTTCTCAGATCCAACAAGGAAGGAAGACAGACAGAGGACGCAGAAGTGAAGGTGACGGGAATCCATGATACTTTCATACAATGTATACAGCCAGGTGCCGGCAGCAGAGACGTATACAGCCAGGTGCCGGCAGCAGAGACGTATACAGCCAGGTGCCGGCAGCAGAGACGTATACAGCCAGGTGCCGGCAGCAGAGACGTATACAGCCAGGTGCCGGCAGCAGAGACGTATACAGCCAGGTGCCGGCAGCAGAGACGTATACAGCCAGGTGCCGGCAGCAGAGACGTATACAGCCAGGTGCCGGCAGCAGAGACGTATACAGCCAGGTGCCGGCAGCAGAGACGTATACAGCCAGGTGCCGGCAGCAGAGACGTATACAGCCAGGTGCCGGCAGCAGAGATGTATACAGCCAGGTACCAGCAGCAGAGATGTATACAGCCAGGTACCAGCAGCAGAGATGTATACAGCCAGGTGCCAGCAGCAGAGATGTATACACCCAGGTACCGGCAGCAGAGATGAATACACCCAGGTGCCGGCAGCAGAGATGTATACAGCCAGGTGCCGGCAGCAGAGATGTATACAGCCAGGTGCCGGCAGCAGAGATGTATACAGCCAGGTGCCGGCAGCAGAGATGTATACAGCCAGGTGCCGGCAGCAGAGATGTATACAGCCAGGTGCCGGCAGCAGAGATGTATACAGCCAGGTGCCGGCAGCAGAGATGTATACAGCCAGGTGCCGGCAGCAGAGATGTATACAGCCAGGTGCCGGCAGCAGAGATGTATACAGCCAGGTGCCGGCAGCAGAGACGTATACAGCCAGGTGCCGGCAGCAGAGATGTATACAGCCAGGTACTAGCAGCAGAGGTGTATACAGCCAGGTACCAGCAGCAGAGACGTATACAGCCAGGTACTAGCAGCAGAGATGTATACAGCCAGGTACCAGCAGCAGAGATGTATACAGCCAGGTGCCGGCAGCAGAGATGTATACAGCCAGGTACCAGCAGCAGAGATGTATACAGCCAGGTATTAGCAGCAGAGATGTATACAGCCAGGTACTAGCAGCAGAGGTGTATACAGCCAGGTGCCGGCAGCAGAGATGTATACAGCCAGGTGCCGGCAGCAGAGATGTATACAGCCAGGTGCCGGCAGCAGAGATGTATACAGCCAGGTGCCGGCAGCAGAGATGTATACAGCCAGGTATTAGCAGCAGAGATGTATACAGCCAGGTGCCGGCAGCAGAGATGTATACAGCCAGGTACTAGCAGCAGAGATGTATACAGCCAGGAACTAGCAGCAGAGATGAATACACCCAGGTGCCGGCAGCAGAGATGTATAGAGCCAGGTGCCAGCAGCAGAGATGTATACAGCCAGGTGCCGGCAGCAGAGACGTATACAGCCAGGTGCCGGCAGCAGAGATGTATACAGCCAGGTACCAGCAGCAGAGATGTATACACCCAGGTACCAGCAGCAGAGATGTATACAGCCAGGTGCCGGCAGCAGAGATGTATACAGCCAGGTATTAGCAGCAGAGATGTATACACCCAGATGCCAGCAGCAGAGATGTTTGTACACAGCTACATCTCGTATATGTACAAGAGCGCATACAGCAATGTTTTCACTAATTTAACCTCTAGGATCTAAACAGAAAAACGAGCTGTTCTTTGGGCTTTGTTCTCTAGATTAGTTTATCAAGTGTTGCAAACACCCCCCCCCCCCCAAAAAAAAATCTGATATTGATGATCTGTCCTTTGGAAAGGAACCGATATGACTAAAGCGTTATCTGACTTGTAATCTGAGCGGTGAGTGATGGTGAACACCACGTGTGCAGGTACATCGGGATCTGTGAGTGCTCAGCGCAACGTTACGGCTTATGTGTGGATTCATCTCGCGGAGGCTCCGCCGCAGAGTCAGACGCAGCGTTCCTGAGATTCACAAAGCAGGAAACCATTCCTCAGATGAGCAGCAAATACAGAAGAGGCTAATCCTTATTATTCATCGCTTGTCCTTGATCAGCCAGATGTCATCCACTATTTCTCCGTCCTAGAAAAAACAAGACCCAGACTTGAGAATGTGTCATTCACTTCCTTAAAGGGGTTGTCCGAGACCACAAATGGTGGCCGGGAGGGGGCTGCTTAAAAAAATAAACCTGTACTTACCTCCCGGAGCCCCCCAGGTGTCCTGCGCTGCTATTGTTCTGATCCGTGCCCCATGTCAACAG
Organism: Engystomops pustulosus; assembly: GCF_040894005.1. Classification (NCBI taxonomy): domain Eukaryota; kingdom Metazoa; phylum Chordata; class Amphibia; order Anura; family Leptodactylidae; genus Engystomops; species Engystomops pustulosus. The sequence goes on along the minus strand of NC_092419.1, from coordinate 11,914,398 downwards.
ACATGGCTGCAAAAGCAGCGCTGCATTCACCGGGTGGGGTTTTTAGGGAAAGTGCTGAAGATGGATCCTGTTGTGGCCGTGTCATGCCCCACTGCACTTAAAGGGGTTGTAACATTCTAGTTTGGCGCTGTGCTCAGCAATTTGCAATGCTCTCATACTATTGAATGGAGCGGCAGGACACATGCTCGACCTCTCACACCCCCAATTACTGAAAATGGGACCCCCAGCAATTCCGTTCTCGTGATTGGTTGGGGTCTCTAGCCAATCAGCCTGTATTCCCCTATCATGTGCAAAGGGTAGCCAATCATAGCTATGGCTAGCTGTTATGGGTGGCCATTTTCAGAATTAGCCCTCAATCCAGCCATACTGTCCGGGTCCGACGGCCGGACCCAAACGTGAACATCGGGTCCGTTCATCTCTAGTTGTAACAATTTTGCAAGTTGTCCCCTACTCACATCATAGGGGGCTACAGGCTGACTGGCGAGGGACCCCCACTGATCACGAGAACAGGATTGCTGGGGGTCCCCTCCGCACTAATAAGTGGTGTGGGAGGTCCAGCATGGGTCATAACGCTCCATTCAATACTATGGGAGTGTCACAAATTGCTGAGCACAGCGCTCCACTATCTGATGTGCTGTGAATGGGAGTGCGGATTGTACCCATTTTCCCCGCTTGATTTACAAGTAAAACAATTCTTGGCATGACCACGGATGGGTCACGCTCATGTAGACTACTGCACGGATTTAGTACGGACAATGTCATGTGTCTAGCACCATCGTGACGGAAAATAGGGTGTAACTCGCTGTCCTATGACTGGCCGCTGCGTCAGTCATAAGACCATGTGCTGAGGTGTATATATATACGGGGGATATAGGGTTACACTCACCCGGTCATCTGACACCTGCTGGATGTGGATGTGCGTCTTGTTTGCTATGTGGATACGTGTAAAGCCGTAATCTTCTATCCTCACTGCGCTCCATTCCCGATGTAGTGGAAAGAAGGGATCCAGCCGCTCCCGACATCCCTGCACGAATAATACATAAGTCACTGCTCATTATATCGTTTCACTTCACCGGTACACAGTTCCAAATCCCCAGCTTTCATCAGCTAAAAAACACGGCGCCATACTAGATCATGGAATATGTCGCAGCTCAGCTCTATAGAAGTGATGGAGCTTAGGGCGCGTTCACACGTGGCGTTGACGCATGCGTTTTCAAACTGAGAAGAGGAGATTTGCCGGATTACATTGCTGTCAACAATGCGTTTACAAGACACATGTGTTAACACAATGTTAAAGCATGTGTTACTGCATCCGTTAACACAACGTAAACGATTTCTTGGCAGCTCAAATCTCCTCGTCTCAGTTATTGTATTATGTTTGGAAATGCCTTAACGCCACATGTGAACGCGCCCTTAGTTGCAATACCACACACTACCCATGGTCAGTGGGGGCGCTGTTTATTTGGAAGAGAGCAGCCAAGTTTTTTCAAACCCCAAACCTTTAATGTTGAGGCTCATATATGAATAAATTCACCCCTTCTGGTGATTGTGACTGGGTGAACGTGCACCTCAGGGGATACAAGACAAAAATCCCTTTAAAGGCAAAGGCTGTGTACCGGAGCATACTGCCGCTTCATTCATATGAGGAAAATAAGCCCCTACTCATGGTAACAGCGGGTCCAACCCTTAAATGATAAAACTAAGTGAGCTTACTGCATGCAATTTACACAATGAATTCAATAGGAACATAGTATGCCTTTGGCTCCCCCTAGTGGTGACTGCAGACAGTTACTTTTTATTGCATATTCCATGAATAACAATAGATATCATCTATCCATTGTATAAGTGCTTCTTCTGGAATAGTCCCTGTAGTAAGACCACCACCATGAGGAGTTGATAGACCTGCTATATACTCTCTTTAACAATTTTTCTTTTCTTAAAGTAACCGGTCACCAGGTTTTACCCCTCTAAGCTACCAGCCCCTGGGTGAGATTACACATAAAAGAGGGAATTCTAGAAAGGACATTTCATACCCTTCCCGAGGGGGACTAGTAGTTTACTGGGGTAAAACCTGGTTCCCTTTACCAATTTCCTAAATTTAAAATGGAGTGCCAGCGCACATGTGAGACCACCAATCCATTAAGTTTCTTCTCCAAGGTAGCAGATACCCCGCCCCCCCCTTCCCTCATCCTTAAGATTGGATGGGTACACAATAGTCACCCCAACAATATCAATATCATTCCAACACCCCTTTGACTCTATGCCGATGCAGGTAGGGTTGGCTCCAGATTTCAGTAGGCCCCTGGGCAAAAGAGCCTCTGTGGGCCCCTTTGCAGTTAACTCACATATATTCCCTAGTTTATCATACCAAACAGCCCCTGTTCTCTTATACACAGCCCCGTTATCTTATATACAGCCTCGTTATCTTATACACAGCCCCGTTATCTTATACACAGCCCCGTTATCTTATACACAGCCCCCCGTTATTTTATATACGGACCCCCGTTATTTTATGTACGGACCCCAGTTATTTTATGTACGGCCCCCTGTTATTTTATATACGGCCCCCGTGTTATTTTATGTACGGCCCCCGTGTTATTTTATGTACGGCCCCCTGTTATTTTATGTACGGCCCCCTGTTATTTTATATACGGACCCCTGTTATTTTATATACGGACCCCGTGTTATTTTATGTACGGCCCCCTGTTATTTTATGTACGGCCCCCTGTTATTTTATATACGGACCCCGTGTTATTTTATGTACGGCCCCCTGTTATTTTATGTACGGCCCCCTGTTATTTTATGTACGGCCCCCTGTTATTTTATATACGGCCCCCGTGTTATTTTATATACGGCCCCCGTGTTATTTTATATACGGCCCCCGTGTTATTTTATATACGGCCCCCGTGTTATTTTATATACGGCCCCCGTGATATTTTATATACGGCCCCCGTGTTATTTTATATACGGCCCCCGTGTTATTTTATATACGGACCCCTGTTATTTTATATACGGACCCCGTGTTATTTTATGTACGGCCCCCTGTTATTTTATGTACGGCCCCCTGTTATTTTATATACGGACCCCGTGTTATTTTATGTACGGCCCCCTGTTATTTTATGTACGGCCCCCTGTTATTTTATGTACGGCCCCCTGTTATTTTATATACGGCCCCCGTGTTATTTTATATACGGCCCCCGTGATATTTTATATACGGCCCCCGTGTTATTTTATATACGGCCACCGTGTTATTTTATATACGGCCCCCTGTTATTTTATATACGGCCCCCAGTTATTTTATATACGGCCCCCAGTTATTTTAGATACAGTATAAAGCCCTATAACTCCCCAATGGATTCATTAGATACAGCCCCCTCACCCTTATGAATTCCTTATGTACAGCTTTATGTGGGCCCCCCCAGGAGCCCTGGGCCCCGGCACTTGCCCAGGTATGCCCAGCGTTGGCGCCGGCCCTGGATGCAGGGGATACAAAACTCTTAATCATAAAATATTCCCTAGATCAATAGACCTTCAATCACTCACCGCTGATCCGGTGGTTATGTGGACTGGAGCCGGGGGATTGGTATACGGAGCCTGGGGGGAACCTTTATAAACCTGCAATGAGCAGAGGTCTGGATGAGAAATCTTTGCACAGCTGCACAAATACCTGCGCCTCCTCTTACTCATTACTGTCCGATGGGGTCTCTCCGGGGTCATGTCTACAAATATTAGCTCATGAAATACTTCTCCGGATATAAACTGTGGTGGTACAGAGAGTGCAGGTGATGGAACCATGAAGACCAGGATATGGTCCTCATGGTAGAGATTACATCAATAAAACTAGTTGTGATGTCATAGTAGCCAAACGGACTATAACCTACTGTGATGTCATAGCAGGTTACCTGTCTGTGATGTCACAAAACAGCTCACCTGACCAAAACTAGTTATGATGTCACAACCTATTACCTAGATGTGTGATGTCACAGTAGTATACGTGGATAAAACTAGTTGTGAGGTCACAACAGCGCAAGTGACATCACAATATCAGAGGGTATTTATAACATTATGTCACATGCTATTACCTGATTGAAATCTATTGCTGTGTAACTAGAGTCTCCCTCAACTTAAAGTGAACCTGGAACCAGGAAGGCCATTTTTAGGTGGTGACAGGTTCCAATAGCCTCTGTTATGCCGATTTTAAAAAATGCCTTTGTCAGCATTCTGAATCGTTTCACTTATTTATAAAACTTTATGTCACATTACCTGGCTCCCTTCCAGCAGCATGTAGCGAGTCCCAGGGTTGGGGAGGAGGCAGCTGCAGTCTGTGTTTGCTTGTGTCGCAGTCTCGTCCCCTGCACACTTGTCCAGCTCCCTCCCTCCCTTCCTATCATGTGCATTGAGCAGACAGGGGAGGAACAATGCATTAGAAAACAGACATGGGCTGCAGCTGCCGCTCCCCGGGGACTCGCCATAGGCTGCTGGCAGGGGGCCAGGAAATGTAAAATAAAGTTTTATAAAGTACTGAAACGATTCAGAATTCTGCCAAAGGCATTTATAGAATCAGCATAGCATAGGCTATTGGAACCTGTCACCAGCTAGAAATCACTTTCTTTGTGACAGGTTCACTTTAAACTTGAAATTAAACTGTAACTTATGATGTCATAGTAGTTTGTATGACTACAAGCATCTTGTGATGTCATAGTATCTGTCCTGACTGCCACCCACTTGTGATATCATAGTTACTCACCGGTTGTGATCTAGTAACTTCATAGACTCCATCTATGATGTCACAGCAGCTTAACTGACTGAAACCCACTTGTGATGTCACAGCAGGTCACATACATGTATCGCACTTGTGATGTCAGAGCACATCACCTAACAGAAACCATCTATGATGTCACAGCAAATCACATGACTGTGATGCATGTATGATGTAACAGCAGCTTTACTGATGTGACATCATAAACCCATTCATACTATACAGTGATGTCTAAAATATTGAAGTTAACTTGTGATCTCCCAGTATCCTGCCCAGGAAAAGTAGGGTTTACTATCCTCTGCTAATATGACCGCCGGGTGATGGTGGTGCCTACCCAGAACACTGCACCAAACCCTCAGTAATAGTGAGTGTGGTGAGTAATAGTAACAGACCAGGGTATACGAGTGTGAGCTCCACTCACCGTAGAGTTGTATACGGGCCACATGCGCTCATAGGAATGCTCATGCGCCCACATCTCCAGGTCCACCCCTAGATCATAGGAAAGAAAATCCGAAAGTCAAATACTGACAAATTATCTAAGGTCTGAAATTTTACTTAAAGGAAACCTACCATCTGATTTGATGCAGTATGAAGCAAACATACCTGGAGACTGCTGTAGCTACACTGATGCAGGATCATATCTTGGTTAATCCCTGAGCTGAGTGGTTTTGCTGATAAAACAGATATAACATTATGATAATGAAGCTCTGTCGCTTCTATGGCTGCTTCAGCGCTTCCCCTAGCACGCGAGTTATTCTATGCAGGAGAGGATGATGCAATCACTGGGTTGTGCCTGAAGGCAGAATAATCAATTGCTGCTCCATCCCCCAGCTGCTGTGTATGAGTGATCCAGCTCAGGTTGATTAGTCATGTCTTGACAAACCTCCATTTGCAATTACAAGCTCTGTGTCTAATGTGTTGATCTTGGTAGCCTGACCACTCAGCTCATGGATTAACCAAGATGTGTTTCTGCATCAGTGTAGCTGCAGCATCCTCAAGGTATATTTGCTTCATAATGCATCACATCAAATGGTAGGTTTTCTTTAAGAAATTAAATGCACGGATAAAACAAATGAAGAGCATTAAAGGGGATGTTTCGTCAGTGCGGTGGCATTATAACAGCGATGACTTCAATTTCTGATGCTTGTAGTAATCAGAGGAGACCGGACAAGAGTAATAACAGAGGATTACAGATTGCATCCACATTGTATGGGAAACTATATCTCATCTTACCATATTTATAGAACAAGTCCTCCAGGGCGTATTGTCCTCCGGGCAGTCCTGTTCTTACCTGCAGAACATGGAGAATATGACGTAAGTAAATGAATCATTGAGACCCATGGGAGACACAGATCCTCTTCTTCATCCGAAAATATCCAGACAAATCCAAAAGAAATAGTCATACGTTCTTACTTATTAACGGGGAGGTAGGACACATGCGGCACCTGTTGCTGCATCCAGGGCTGGCGCCAGCGCTGGGCATACCTGGGCAAGTGCCAGGGCCCAGAGCTGCTGGGGGGGCCCCAAAGGGCTGTATATAAGGAATCCATGGGGTTGAGGGAGGTTTTATGTAAAGTAACCATGAGGGGCTGATGACACAAATCAAATATTTAAGAGAAGGTCACTTACCTGACGTTATCTTCCTATAGACCTTCCCCTCTAGATTTCTACAATCATTCCCATTCCCAGTTCTTCAGTAGAATTATTACCCCCAGTAAGTTTCTGTATTGGTCTTTACCGTACTGTCAGGTTTGACACAATCATCTCTGTCGAAGTTCGTACAGTACATGGGACGGTGAGCCATCGTGATGATCCACGGCCGCTCCGAGCGATGAGTCCAGCTGCTGGCCTCCTGTAGGTACAAGTAATCAGATAAAAAGATGTATATGGGATAGAGATAGAGAGATAGATAGATAGATAGATAGATAGATAGATAGATAGATAGATATGAGATAGATAGATAGATAGATAGATAGATAGATAGATAGATAGACAGGAGATAGATAGATAGATACAAAGATAGATAGATGGATAGATGAGATGTAAGATGGAGAGATACAAGTTAGATATAGATGATAGGAGATAGATAGATGATAGAGAGAATGGATACAGATTCAGTAGAGAGATATGAAATAAAATATATATAAGATATAATAGACAGATGTGATAGATATAAAGTAATATATGAGAGAATAGATAATAAACAGATATTGGCTGGGCTAGATATGATAGGTTAGAAATAGTTTATGCGTCAGATATGATGGATATGACATAAATAGATGATCGATGTTTTGTTGCAGATTCAGTAGATATGAAATAGATGCATAGACAGAATATGGAGATGATAGACATATGTGATAGATAGGAAACAAATATATAATAATGAGATGTTGATAAATAGATACAAGATATCAAATACAGCAGATGATAGATAACTTGTATCCAGTGTGTAGCTTAGTGGACCTTAGGGGGGGCCTAGCCAGAATCAAAGGCATCATAGATCACACTTACCCAAGACTATAGGCGGAATTTATGAATTTTAAGGGGTATTCCAGGATTGTGTATTGATAGGGATCCCCCAAAAAACTGATATCAGCTGCTTATGATAAAAAAAAACCCGGGAATAACCTTTTAAAAGATGACTTTTATCCATAGGAAAGGTCATCAATATCAAATCTGGCTAGAACTGGTCATTAGTGGGGGTCTGAATGCTAAAATGAGATGATTAAAGGGGCCCAGGCAGTGTCATGCACCGTATAGTGGTCATATATGGAACTGTAACTCCAAATTGGAAGTAAATGGGAGAGCTGCAGTACCGCTCTTGGCCACTACACAAAGGATAGCGCTGTGCCTGTTTCAGTCTTGAAATTATTGTATGACCTATCCTAAGGTTAATAGTAAGGAGAGAGTTTTCCTTCTGACCTGTAGATCTTTCTGCAGCCATTGATACTGCTGGGCCACCAGCTCCCGGCCGTACTTCAGATAGAAATACACCTCGGTGGAGAAGGAGATGATGTGAGCGGGTCCCAGGTCCCAGCTGTGAGAACAATTACATGTGAATATTTCATATCCCAGCCCCCACCCTGTACATCTGGGGCAGCGCATGGTCAGCTCACCTGTACCAGAGACCGTCTGTATTCCCCGGCATGGTAAACCGGTTCCGGTAATTGGAGAAGTTACTAAAACACAAGAAGAAGCCGGGTGTGACAATGCTGAAAGCTGAGTAGTGGAACAAAGTGATACAAATATGAGATGGATGCTACTCATACCATGCAAGTTGATTTAGCTGTCCTGCAATACCACAGCACAACCACTAAACAATGTATGGCGCAGTTTTTGGTGAACACTGCAGCACTAAATCAACTGATTGGAGTAGGTGCCAGACATTAGGATATCACAACGGTGAAAATTCAAAGACATCAATATTGTGTGTGTAGTAGTAGAACTATGAAAACGTTATTTTATGTTCCAGGATTGTAGCTGGACTTTTCTATTATCTCTCTGTATTAAACTGCTTTACGGTCCCTTCACTTTGCTCTGAGAGAAGGCTTTAGCAGACTACAGCAGAATCCTACAGCAGAATCCTACAGCAGTTACTCAGGGCAGAGGGAAGTTGCATAGAGCTAAGAGCACAACAGTGTAAGTACACATCCCAAAAAGCTGCAAATTATTTTTTACAGTCCTGCTGCTACTAACAACCCACACAAGAATATGGTTCAGGGACAATTCCTAATACTAGGTGCATGGTCAAAACTGGTGATTTCTGATACAAAGCTCCAAATACTCTACGTAGAAAGAGAGATTTAAGTTATTGAAACCTTTAGAAAAAGCAAGATGACCCAAGTGTTAACCCTACTAGCCCTAACCCCTAACTAACCCTATTACTACTAACCCTAACCCCAAACCAACTAACTCTATTCCTACTAACCCTAACCAACTAACCCTATTACTATTAACCCTAACCCCAAACCAACTAACCCTATTCCTGCTAACCCTAACCCCAAACCAACTAACCCTTATCCTACTAACCATAACCTCAAACCAACTAACTCTATTCCTACTAACCCTAACCAACTAACCCTAATTCTACTAACCCTAACCCCAAACCAACTAACCCTTATCCTACTAACTCTATTACTACTAACCCTAACCCCAAACCAACTAACCCTATTCCTACTAACCATAACCTCAAACCAACTAACTCTATTCCTACTAACCCTAACCAACTAACCCTATTCCTGCTAACCCTAACCCCAAACCAACTAACCCTTATCCTACTAACCCTATTACTACTAACCCTAACCCCAAACCAACTAACCCTATTCCTGCTAACCCTAACCCCAAACCAACTAACCCTATTCCTACTAACCCTAACCAACTAACCCTATTACTACTAACCCCAAACCAACTAACCCTATTCCTGCTAACCCTAACCCCAAACCAACTAACCCTATTCCTACTAACCCTAACCAACTAACCCTATTACTACTAACCCTAACCCCCAAACCAACTAACCCTATTCCTGCTAACCCTAACCCCAAACCAACTAACCCTAACCCCAAACCAACTTACCTCAATCCTGCTAACCCTAACCTCGAAACAACTAGCCCAAAGCCACTAACCTTACTATGCCTAACCCACTAACCGGAACGCCCATATCCCCAAATCAACTAACCCTAATCCTACTAACCCTAACCTCGAACCTACTAACCCTAAGCCCAAATCCTGTAACCCTATCAACTATAACCCTAAACTCACTATCCTTACTAACCCTAACCCCAAACCCATTATCCCTAACCCTACTAAATGTAACCCCAAACCCAATTATCCTAACCTCAAACCAATTATCCCCACTAAACCCTTTGCTCAAACCCTACTAACCCCATTTCCAAACCCAATAACCCTAATCCTAAACCCATTAACATTATCCCTACAAACCCGAACCCTTATCATGGGAATACATGACTTACTAGGCCTCTTCGTGGTTTCCAGGACACGTCATGTAGGGGACATAGGCCGCCACCGATTCAATCTGACGCATAAACTCGTCACCTACCTGAGCGTCGTCCTAGAAGAAAAGTAAGGTGAGGGTCTGACCGTGCAATAACAAGGAGCCAAGACTGACCCCCCCCTCCCTCAATACTGAGCCTCAGGGTCTCCTGTTTATAATACAATCCCCCTGTAAAGAGAGAGGAGGTGCAATACCAGGCATGACCAGTGGATGTAAGAGGCGCCGTTTCTAGACCTTTACTATGCCACTGACCAACAATCTTGCCCAACTAATGTAATAATAATGGATATGAAGTGTAAATAGGACACATACCTCATCCATATCATAGGCAAAATCACCTGCAAGGAACAAAAATACATAACGCTGGTCACATGACTCCGGTATATGATGTCACTGTGATGTCATTCTCTGCTACATGGGAGAGGGGATAACATTTATAACCAATGTCCATAATGGACTTCTCCTTTCCAAGCCAAAACTTTTTTGGGGCTGAATTAAAGGGGTCGTCTCTTTAACGTCAAAATCCCAGGACTTACCAACATGAAGTATGGCGTCGTACATTTCCATCTGCGTTTCCTTCTGCAGCCTTGATAAGGACTGAGCGTTGTCGTTCCCCATGTCCCCATATACAGCCAAGCGCGGCCCCCAGGACGAGCCATCCTGCAGGACGCGGAAGTAGAACTGGGGGCTCCAGCCTAGAGAACTGCCGCAGTGATAGACTATGAGACAAGAGGGGGGACACGTTAGTGGCCGGACCTCCACAATCATCAGTACTGAAGATATACAAGCACAAGCCCACCCGAGGAGGACTAGGACATCAGTGCATGAATTATTACCTGCCATTACAGCATGGACAGGCCTGTTAGACTCGCAAGCTACTAAATCACCAGTGAGGAAGTCACATCAGACATATATACAGCCTCAGTAGGGTGGAGAACCCTCCGGACGGACAGTAATTTTAGGAAGGTTTGACGAAAAGTAGACAGATGATGGAAATATGGTCCAGTATACAATGTATGTTAGATGTCTGTATAGAGTAGATATGGCCTTCACACGTCTCAGGGCTGTAAACTACACCCATGGATTTCGCTCATAAGAATGGTGTGACTTATAATGGCTTTATACACTGAGTATGACCTGCTAATACTCAAATAGATGGTCCCCATGTCTACCAGAGTATGACCTGCTAATACTCAGATAGATGGTCCTCTGTCCACCAGAGTATGACCTGCTAATACTCAGATAGATGGTCCCCTGTCCACCAGAGTATGACCTGCTAATACTCAGATGGTCCCCTGTCCACCAGAGTATGACCTGCTAATACTCAAATAGATGGTCCCCTGTCCACCAGAGTATGACCTGCTAATACTCAGATAGATGGTCCCCTGTCCACCAGAGTATGACCTGCTAATACTCAAATAGATGGTCCCCTGTCTACCAGAGTATGACCTGCTAATACTCAGATAGATGGTCCCCTGTCCACCAGAGTATGGCCTGCTAATACTCAGATAGGTTGCCCCCTGTCTACCAGAGTATGACCTGCTAATACTCAGATAGGTTGCCCCCTGTCCACCAGAGTATGACCTGCTAATACTCAGATAGATGGCCCCCTGTCCAGCAGAGTATGACCTGCTAATACTCAGGATGGTCCCCTGTCCACCAGAGTATGACCTGCTAATACTCAAATAGATGGTCCCCTGTCCACCAGAGTATGACCTGCTAATACTCAAATAGATGGTCCCCTGTCCACCAGAGTATGACCTGCTAATACTCAAATAGATGGTCCCCTGTCCACCAGAGTATGACCTGCTAATACTCAAATAGATGGTCCCCTGTCCACCAGAGTATGACCTGCTAATACTCAGATAGATGGTCCCCTGTCCACCAGAGTATGACCTGCTAATACTCAGATAGATGGTCCCCTGTCCACCAGAGTATGACCTGCTAATACTCAGATAGATGGTCCCCTGTCCACCAGAGTATGACCTGCTAATACTCAGATAGATGGCCCCCTGTCCACCAGAGTATGGCCTGCTAATACTCAGATAGATGGCCCCCTGTCCACCAGAGTATGGCCTGCTAATACTCAGATAGATGGTCCCCTGTCCACCAGAGTATGACCTGCTAATACTCAGATAGATGGTCCCCCGTCCACCAGAGTATGACCTGCTAATACTCAGATAGATGGTCCCCTGTCCACCAGAGTATGACCTGCTAATACTCAGATAGATGGCCCCCTGTCCACCAGAGTATGGCCTGCTAATACTCAGATAGATGGCCCCCTGTCCACCAGAGTATGGCCTGCTAATACTCAGATAGATGGTCCCCTGTCCACCAGAGTATGACCTGCTAATACTCAGATAGATGGTCCCCTGTCCACCAGAGTATGACCTGCTAATACTCAGATAGATGGTCCCCTGTCCACCAGAGTATGACCTGCTAATACTCAAATAGATGGTCCCCTGTCCACCAGAGTATGACCTGCTAATACTCAGATAGATGGTCCCCTGTCCACCAGAGTATGGCCTGCTAATACTCAGGATGGTCCCCTGTCCACCAGAGTATGACCTGCTAATACTCAGATAGATGGTCCCCTGTCCACCAGAGTATGACCTGCTAATACTCAGATAGATGGTCCCCTGTCCACCAGAGTATGACCTGCTAATACTCAGATAGATGGTCCCCTGTCCACCAGAATAAGTGCTAAACAGACTATGACCCATCAATACTAAATGGATGGCTTTGCCAAAATGGGACCCATCATACACAAGTCCATGGTTCGTGTCCACTTAAAGAGGACCTGTCACCTAAATTTTCGGCACTAGGAGATGTTACTAAAGTAAGCAGCTCCTAGTGCTTGATCAAACGCCGCAGTGTTATAGTGATAGCGTTACCGGAAAGCTGCTTGCAAATCTGTCCGATGTAATCATGAGGGGGGCGGTCTGAGGCGCTGCCTCTTCCCCGGAACGCCCCGCTCGCTCCATAAGCCGGCATTGACTGCCGCGCGCTAGGTGGCAGTCACCGCCCCTAGCCACGCCCCAACTCCGCCCCCTCATGAATTGCAAGCTGTCCAATGATTACACTGTACCCCGCCGCAGTGTTTGATAGCGTTACCGGAGGTTTTCGGTAACGCTATCACTCTAACACTGCGGCGTTTGATCGAGCACTGCTTACTTTAGTAACATCTCCTGGTGCCGATAAATTGGGTGACAGGTCCTCTTTAAGGTTCACTTGTAAATAGTTCAGTAGATCTCCCCTCAGATCAGCCAATACTCATAGGTCTGCCAAGGAAGAGGCTATTGGAACCAGTCATTGGCTAAAAATGACATTACTGGTGACAGGTTCACTTTAAGTGGCTCCTCCAATACTAGTTCTGCTAAAGTGGAATCTCAAGAAAAAGATAGATTTAGGACCGGCACTCCATACGGCTAAAAATATTGAACTTTATTTCGAATCCATTAAAAATACAGTACACATGGCATTGAGCCAAGAGACCTACGCGTTTCGAACGTAGAAATAAGGTTCTTAGTCATGGTCTGAACACTGCATACAAACACTGGTTTAAAAAGGACTGACAACAGGTGTCATGAATGCTCAATCTAATTTGCACATACGTGCTTAGCAATGTGTGGACATGACATTAAAACACCTTTGTTAACAGAGCAGCTGAATTCTAAGTTAAATAGGTACAATGTAACACATGGCATTAGCATATTAATATAGATACATTGTGTCCGTTTTATTATTTAGACCCTTAGGCATTCTGGTCTCCAATTGTAAAATCCACAGCATTTCACGATTCCGGAGTTTATGGGTTCTATCTCCGCCCCTACTTGGTGCGGTAACCTTTTCTACACCGGTAACAGACAAGGTGGTTACATCACCAGCGTGCATTTGTGCAAAATGTCTGGATAATCCCGAGATATGTTTCTCTATTGGTTTGGTTGCATCGGATATGTGTTCCGAAATTCTTTTTTTGAGTGGGCGAATGGTACTGCCCACGTATTGTAATTTGCATGCCGTGCATTCTGCAAGGTACAATACATACTTAGTATTGCAGTTAATGAATGTCTTAATGTTCCAATGTTTATCTGTATGACTGCTAGAAAAAGTATGAGTATTTCCCATATAGCGGCAAATAGTGCATCTATTAGTGCCACACTTAAAAGAGCCTTTTGTGCTAAGCCATGTTGCCTGTGTTTTATTTTCCCTAGACGTATACAGGGATGGTGACACCATATTGCCTATAGTTCGAGCTCTACGTGAGACAAATTGACATCCAGAGTCTAGGATCTCTTTAAGTTTAGAATCAGCTGTAAGTAAAGGTAAATATTTTTTGACAATGGCTACTACTGCTTTGTATTCTTTACTGTAAGTAGTTGAAAACACAATATCTGGTGCCTTTTCGCTTTTCTTATGGCTATCTGTTAACAAAGCCTGTCGTGTTTTCTTTTTAGCTATAGATTCGGCTTTGTGTAGAGTATGTCCCTGGTACCCCCTCTGTTTGAGTCTGTTCGTAATAGTTTGGCACTCCCGATGGAAAGATTCGTCTGAGCTGCAACTCCTCCGGGCCCGTATATATTCCCCAACTGGCACATTATTCACTATGTGTTGTGGATGACAACTTGAAGCTAGTAGTAGTGAATTTCCACTGGTAGGTTTACGGTATAATTCTGTATCTATCGTATGTGTTTGGATATTACCCTTTAGTGTAACATCCAGGTAGGGAATACTGTATTTGCTGGTTTCATGTGTAAAAGATAAATTACAGTTATTATGGTTGATGTATCGGATAAAATCCATGACGCCCTGCTCACTGCCACTCCATATGAGCAGGGCGTCATCGATGTATCTACTGTACCAATAGATATCTGATCTATAGGGGTTATGAGCATTATATAGATAGTTTCTCTCCCACCACGCTACATATATGTTGGCCAGTGATGGTGAAAAGGACGAGCCCATAGGGCACCCTTGTGTTTGAATGTAAAAGACATTCATTAACTGCAATACTAAGTATGTAGTGTACCTTGCAGAATGCACGGCATGCAAATTACAATACGTGGGCAGTACCATTCGCCCACTCAAAAAAAGAATTTCGGAACACATATCCGATGCAACCAAACCAATAGAGAAACATATCTCGGGATTATCCAGACATTTTGCACAAATGCACGCTGGTGATGTAACCACCTTGTCTGTTACCGGTGTAGAAAAGGTTACCGCACCAAGTAGGGGCGGAGATAGAACCCATAAACTCCGGAATCGTGAAATGCTGTGGATTTTACAATTGGAGACCAGAATGCCTAAGGGTCTAAATAATAAAACGGACACAATGTATCTATATTAATATGCTAATGCCATGTGTTACATTGTACCTATTTAACTTAGAATTCAGCTGCTCTGTTAACAAAGGTGTTTTAATGTCATGTCCACACATTGCTAAGCACGTATGTGCAAATTAGATTGAGCATTCATGACACCTGTTGTCAGTCCTTTTTAAACCAGTGTTTGTATGCAGTGTTCAGACCATGACTAAGAACCTTATTTCTACGTTCGAAACGCGTAGGTCTCTTGGCTCAATGCCATGTGTACTGTATTTTTAATGGATTCGAAATAAAGTTCAATATTTTTAGCCGTATGGAGTGCCGGTCCTAAATCTATCTTTTTCTTGGAATTCTTTACGGGCCTCCCGCCAGCCCTTTCTTGGGACACGAGCACCGGACCTACAGACCAGCCCTTTCTACATATACCTGCATGGATTCACGTGAGTGAGCGATTCGCTCAAAGTTTGCTTTGTAAAGTGGAATCTGCCTATTCGGAAATTAATGGGTCAGATCCATTACAGAGGAATCGCTAGCTGGAATCGCTAGAGGAATGGCTAGCTTCGTCTGGCTAAAGTGGTGTCTCCAAATCCTCCAATGGAATTGCAGGGTCCTCTATAGTACAATGGTGACCAGTGTCTAAGCAGCACCAACATTTGGAGAGAGAAAGATGGACCCCAGCTACAGATTATACAGTGATCTATTGTCCATGGACTACATCGGTGTCTAGGCAGCACACATGACTTCTGACCTTGAGGGCAGTCAGACTTGTAGGTCAAACCCTAAAAAGAACTGCACCTAAGTTTTGTAACATCTAAGCTTCCTCAGAAAATCTGTATCCTGATAGAGTCGGCGATTACTAACATCTGGCTGATGAGACCTTACACCATGCGCAGGCTTAAAAATGAAAACCATAAAGAGATTACAGATTAGGAGAAAGCAAAGAGGAACCAAGAAGAGAACATCTTTGTCTTTGCTCAGTTTAAGCCTAAAGCATTAGAGTATATAATCCCAAATACAGATGTCACGGAGCTGGATTGGTCTTTGATGTGTAACTTTGGGAGGTGATAATCTACTGGGGTTATATAATGTAGTCAGCGCCGAGTGTGTGATTGGGAATAGCGTATAAAAGGCTATAAATATATACTACATAACTAGATCATAATCCGGATACACAACGGCTATGGACTGGATTTAAGGGTCACTTCTGAGGACAATGTCATTGTCTAAGTAGTCCCCTGGTGTTCACCCTTTAACCCCCTTAATGGACATCTACCAACAGGATGAAAGACTGTATGCAAATGAGCCAGAGGGGCTCCAGGCTCCTTAACACCTCTGGAGCCTGGGGCCCCTCAGACTCATTTGCATTCAGTCCTTCATCCTGGTGGTAGATGCCCTTTAAATGGATTAGGATTTCATTGCTGGGGATTGCCAAGTCACTACTTCTAGGAGTTGTCTCTAGTAATTCAAAGCAAACCCATAAGAGACCACTGAATGGCAACAAAGGGACCAGCAAAAACACAGCCAGTGGACAAGCCAGGGTCAGGGCAGGGAGCACAGGATCAAATAGGGTAAACAGGTCAAGGTCAGTGCTGGGGGGAAATGGTTCAGAATCCTGAGGTCATGGCCAGTGAGTTAGGTGCCTTAAGCAACCCAGGTTGAGCAGTGAATGGTGCACCTGACACAGGGCGAGTCTCCTGCCTCCTTAGACGGTGGTTAGGGCCGGCAGGTGTGAACTGGAAACCAGAAACTGGCATTGTCTGATGGGGCGAGGAGGGGGCTAGCAGATGAGAGTAAGAGGTGCCAACCCCTTCATTGTCCTGTCATTTCTCTAGACTTTGTCTTAGGCTGTGTCCACACGTGGCCTTTATGTAAACACAATGTAAACATACTGTAAATGCAATGTTAACGTGATGTCAGCACAATGTGGGAATGCAGTCTCAGCCATGATCTTGTCTTACCATATTTCTGACCAGGTTTCAGATTCTCCAGAGTCACTCGATGGATAAATATCTTTCTATGTTTTGGACCTCCATCTACAAAGAGGTCAGTGCTACCATAAGCAGTCAGGTTGAAGGAAGGCGGTCCCGGCAGAGGATTGAACTCCACTACCGATGGGGTCCAGTTGAAGGTGCTCCATGTCACAGTCATTGTTCTTGGATGACCTGAGTAAAAACAAAAAAAAAAAAAAAAAACACCTCTCTGAATTTCCTTAAAGACTAGGTACATTCAATGACAAGCAAAGAGGGATCTGCTGGACTGTTAGGACTCTCACTGTCAATCTGTGTGTTGGGCAGAGTAATCGGGACTCTCATTGTCAATCACTGTGCGTGGGAGGGGTAATCAGGGCTCTCCCTGTCAATGACTGTGTGTGGGCGGAGTAATCAGGACTCTCACTGTCAATCACTATGTGTGGGCGGGGTAATCAGGACTCTCCCCATCAATGACTGTGTGTGGGCGGAGTAATCAGGACTCTCACTGTCAATCACTGTGTGTGGGAGGGGTAATCAGGACTCTCCCTGTCAATCACTGTGTGTGGGTGGAGTAATCAGGACTCTCACTGTCAATCACTATGTGTGGGAGGGGTAATCAGGACTCTCCCTGTCAATTACTGTGTGTGGGCGGAGCAATCAGGACTCTCCCTGTCAATCACTTTGTGTGGGCGGAGTAATCAGGACTCTCACTGTCAATCACTTTGTGTGGGCGGAGTAATCAGGACTCTCACTGTCAATCACTTTGTGTGGGCGGAGTAATCAGGACTCTCCTGACTAGGGAGTAGGGTTCGCATTAATGCAGACCTAGTTAATGGTGTCTAAATATAGTAATAAGATAGAGCTTGAAGACTAGATACTACATAGAAGGTAATGGTTCCAGGATAAAGGGTTAAAAGATGTGATACTTACCTGTATAAGAGAGATGCACCTGTTCAGGTTGGTACCACCCAATGCTGGCGCCACTTACACACATGATTGCCCCCCACAGGGGTAGGATAGAGACCCACATGCTGCAGAAAATAAGTTACACATCAGTATAGTATAGAATATACAAACAATGGCTACAGAAACATTCATCATGGAAACCCAGGAGATGCCACCAATCTGATTGTCTCCCTCATCCACAGAATCTAATTTGTGGCTCAGGAGGTTGAGTATAAGACATTGTAGACGTGTTCACCCTCACGGTTTATTGCTTGTTAAGTTGCAATACCACGCACTGCCCATGGTCAGGAGAGGCGCTGTTTTTTGGATGAAACCAGTCATGTTTTTTTTAACCCCCCTTTAATATCAGTCCTAGTATAATACACACATATATGAGGCTGGATTCACCACCCGGGCCTTGGGCACCCATCCCGCTGGGGCATCTCCTTGGATTAGAGGTATAGGGGCTCATAGTATATATAATGGATGCATGGGGTAGATCTTTTTAGGATGCAATAGGGATAGGCTCCAGGAATGGGGGTCATACAATATATGAGAAGGAGTAAGAACACAAAGATTGATAGTCTGTAGACTGAAGGCTCATGGGCGTCATAGCCTATAGGGGGGTGTATATAGGAGGTGATGCATGGAGTATATACAATATATGAATGGGTACAAAATGATAGAGTGTCTAGAGAAGTTTAGGGCACGGGGGTATCATATTGGAGTGGGAGGGATGGGGGGGGGTCATAGCTGGTGGGCACAAGTAGTAATAGTCTATAGAAATGGGGGTATAGGAGGAATGGAAAATGGGCCAAGTGTAGGCATAGTGGAAAGTCAACACGTGGGTCATAATATAATAAAGAGAGGGTCACATGCTACAACCTGTAGGCGCAGGCAGGACCCGTAGACGCAGATAGGACCCATAGACGCAGGCAGGACCCGTACACGCAGGCAGGACCCGTACACGCAGGCAGGACCCGTACACGCAGGCAGGACCCGTACACGCAGGCAGGACCCGTACACGCAGCCAGAACCCTTAGATGTAGCTTGAACCTGTAAACGCAGCCAGAACCTGGAAAACCCCTATAAGTCATTGGATGAACGGCCCTTAGATGAACAATCATCTCTTTGTCACAGTCCCCATACACATTTTGGTCCCCTTTGTCCTCACATATGGGTCATAAACATTCTATGACACCTGGTAAAGAACAAACCACCTTTTTGGGAATGTCATTTACAGACGAATCTTGGAGTAAAGTTAATTCTGGATAATGACAGTCGATCATTGCCCGGGAGCTATAGCTGAGCAGATATTTGGGATTTCATCGCTCTATGAGGACATGACATATGAAAAATGTGCATCGTACCTGAGGCGTCTCTGTACCGGACCTTTCCCCCCGAGGGGTTACGTCAGTAAATAACAAGAGACTCTTCAGCTGGAGACGAATCTTGGAAAAGCCGGAAACAAAACAAAACAATTCTAGCTTCCTGTGCACAACTCAGCTGCCCCCTGGAGGACGCAGAGAGAAAAACATAAAATCCACAAATTGAGATCAGGGGTAGCACATCTGTTTAATGGGTGATCACTTTAAAGGGAACCTGTTCCCAGATTTTACCCCACTCAACCACCAACCACAATT
Organism: Engystomops pustulosus; assembly: GCF_040894005.1. NCBI lineage: Eukaryota > Metazoa > Chordata > Amphibia > Anura > Leptodactylidae > Engystomops > Engystomops pustulosus. The sequence goes on along the minus strand of NC_092419.1, from coordinate 11,894,743 downwards.
CTCCTACCTAGAATTCCCTCTTTTTATGTGAAATCTCAACCTTTACCTCTAAAAATAAAATCTCCTCCAAAGTCAGACAAATATGACTCTTCTCATCCCATTTTCAAAAGAGACGAGTCAAGTTTAGGGTGTGTTCCCACATTCCGTTTTTCGGATGCATTTTTGAAATCCAAAAGAAGCTGTGAATTACAGTGGGGGTCATTTACTAAGGGGCCGAATCGCTTTTTTTCGTCGGGTTTCCCGAAGTTTTGCGCCGAATTGCCCTGGGTTTTTGGCGCACGCGATCGGATTGTGGCCAAAAATAGTAGAAAGAGAAACCTTGTTCTTTGCTACTTTTTGGTTCCTAATCAAGGATCTTTCTCTAGTCTATCTGTAGATTTTTCCTCTATCTATCTATCTATCTCCTATCTATTTATCTATCTATCTATCTATCTATCTCCTATCTATATATCTATCTATCTATCTAATATCTATCTCCTATCTATCTCAAATCTATCTATTTATCTATCTATCTATCTATCTATCTATCTCATATCTATCTATCGATCTCCTATCTATCTATCTATCTCATATCTATCTATCTATCTATCTATCTCATATCTATCTATCTCATATCTATCTATCTATCTATCTATCTATCTATCTCATATCTATCTATCTATCTATCTATCTCATATCTATCTATCTCATATCTATCTATCTATCTCATATCTATCTATCGATCTCCTATCTATCTATATATCTATCTATCGATCTCATATCTATCTATCTATCTATCTATCTATCTATTGTATAATTTCATCGACTATTGGACCAGTTTCTCTTTCTCTCCATCCTGCAGCTAAATAAAAACATTTTTGTAACTCAAACTACAATTCCCACAATTCCCTTGTGCCGGGCGGGGCGGAGCCGCGTGACGTCAGCCACGCACAGTCTTAGGACGCTGTGAGCGGCTTCCCGGTCATGTGACGGTCAGGTGACCGGGGAGGGGCTTCCTGCTCACAGGTAATGCTTTCCTATACTAAAGTCCATGGCGATGGCGGCGGATGTCGTGTGTGTTGTGTGAGTTTGTGGGACATTGTGTGTTTGCTAATAAAGTTTTCAATAACTGTTGTGCTTGTAGCGCAGTGTCTTCCTCTGCCTCCTGCATAACAGATACTGTAGCGATTAGTAGATTGATTTTTACATATCTAGCCACGCCCCTATATATGGCCACGCCCCGTTTAGTGGCTGCCATATGTTCTGCTGTCACTTTATTCAGACTTCACATAATGTGGCAGATTGCGCAATGTTTCCCAATTCGGACTTGTATTTGGTGGGATGATTTATAGTTTTCAATGACTGTGTTTTTGGGTATATCTAATATGCCACTAATAATTGACAAACTATCCTTGGGATCGCTCTGAGTGGGGTCCAACACCCAGGACCCCCGTCAATCACTATTTGGAGTGATATTTTGTCTGCCCACTCCAATTTGATGTTACCCTCGCCCACTGACACTGTGCCAGCAACCCTGACTCATAAAAGTGCACCCTTGGCCTTGGGACTTGCAAAAGGGGTATAGAGTACCCCAAGACTTTCAATTTTTGGGAACATTTATTAAAGGGGTTGCCTGGAAACAGACTGTTTTGGGGGCTTTCTGTGCGGGAGCGTTGACACATGGAGAGATTTGCCAGATTACGTTGCTGTCAACATTGCGTTTACATGCGTTTAATGCTATGTTAACGCATTAGTTTGTTAGCAGCATGTTAACACATCCATTTTGTAAACGCAAATCTCCTCAGCTGCTGTAATGCGTTTGAAAACACATGTGTGAACACTCCCCAAGGCTGCATTCACACAATTGGGGGAGATTTATTATCTAGTGTCTGAGGTAAAACTGTTCTAGTTGCCCATGGAAACCAATCAGAGCTCAGCTTTAATTTTATAAACAGCTGTGGGAATATGAAAGCTCAGCTCTGATTGGCTGCCAAGGACAACTAGAAAAATACTGCCCTAAGAGACTTATGAAAAGTGTGTTTTGAGACAAAATACAAAGGCCCCAACTGTGTGATCACACGCTGAGGTAACACAATGGTACCCCAACATGTGCGCACAGGAGAAGCTTTTGGATCAGGCGTCATGTGAACACAGCCTCACACTCTGTTTTAGGCCGGCGGCACACGTGGCGTTTTGAACCCGTTTTTGGGCCATTTTCAAGCAGTCTGTTAAAAACCGCTGCATTTTTGACCAGTTTTAATTGAGATCATTGGTAAAAACTGTCAAAAATATGAGTTTTTTAACGGACTGCTTAAAAACGGCCCAAAAACGGGTTCAAAACGCCACGTGTGCCGCCAAGCTTAGGAGGACCAAACAGAAACCACCATTGGAAGGACGTCCGTTCTCCCTCTGTTCCCCGTACACTTTTATGGACCTTCCATTATATTCGGAAGGGGGAATGGAACCTGGTGTAAGTAGCCGTATACTTACCTCCTCACTCTGTTGGTATACAGAGACTTAGTGGTGACGTTACATCAACAGATCAAAGACGCTACTTCCCCAACTTCTGGCGGGAATGCGCGGTCAATATTTACCCGTAGAGACGGGGGTCCACGCAGGACCTGGAGGTAAGTATACAGGTAAGTATACAGCTAAGTACACACCACCTTCCATATAAAAGTATCACATTGTTCAGTCCAGATACCAAATCAGAGAGAAAAACGTCACTAAATGCTGTTTTTGCTTCTTCTGCCTCTAAATAAACACCCATCACCCGCTCAGTTACCCTGAGGGCGCGTTCACACGTTGTGTTTTGGTCGCGTTTTCATTGCGTTTGAAACGCACATACAACAGCTGATGAGAGGTGATTTGCCTAATTACATTACCGTTTACGTTTGTAAACGCAATGTTAACGCATGCGTTTTGTAAACGGAAATGTTAACAGTTTTGTAATTAGGCAAATCACCTCTCCTCAGCTGTTGTATATGCGTTTCAAACGCAATGAAAACGCAGGTCAAAACGCAACGTGTGAACGCACCCTGACACTCCTTCACCAGCACCTTTTCTTCTGCAGATATTGAGATACAAGTCGTGCCATGGTGTAACCCAGGTCCTACCACCACCCGAGAGCCTGCAGCCCACCCTCGGAGCACCCACCCAGTTATCAAGAGCAGAAGCTGAAGCCTCCTATCACTACGCCACATGCAGGGGCCCTAAACTGCTGCATTCAGTAACCCACAAAGGACCCGGAGAGGTAAGGGTGCGGACGCTGTGTTTATGGGTGCATATTAGTACACCTCCTATTTACAATGTTATCAACAGGGGGCGCTGCAGCCACAGATGTTCAGTGTAATGGACCCAACACCTAGAAACTAAATTGGACTCTCAACATACCGGGTCACAGTGATCCCCTCCGGGGGCTTCCATTTTTTTTTTTCCAAAATGGCCACTGACCTGTTCAGGGAAGTTTCCTGGAAGTCACAGACTCCTCGCTCCATTATCCCGGATCAGGTCACGCTTATAGTCAGTGCCCTGTATTGCAGATCCATTTGAGGAGGTGAATAACACCCAGCAGACGCCAGGAGCAGAGCTGAGGTTTCCTTTGGGGGGAGGGTCAGTGGCAGAATCATTTTGCCCCCCCTTTAAGGCCACATTCACACGACTGTAATGGGGACCTCGGTTTGGCTGCACAATGTACAGTCAGAGATCATGTCCCATATTGAGGTCTGTGGCACCCGGCCCCCATGTTCTCAACGTGGGAACGCTCGCTCCCTCTCCCTTCTCCATCCGGCTCCGTGTGAATGTGACCTTACTATGAGATGAGTAGACGAAACCCTCTTAGCCATGGAGCAGATTCTTCTCTTCCTTATCGCGTGTGTAACTGTACACCTGACCCCGTCCCACGTCTGTCACCCCCCTCCCCTACACTGATCTTCACCTGCTGCCTACACCTTTTCCCGTCTATTTCACACCCCTATTGGGGAAACAAGACTGACAACTTTTTCAAAAAGTGTGTGCTAGCCTGCAGTCCACCCATAGAGCTCCCCTCCTGGTGACCACCTGATCTTCTGGAGATACTGAGGGACCGTAACGTCATGTCTTCAGGTAACACAGGTGTGGGGTAGGCCGGTCCTTGCCCTAGAGCAGTGGTTCTCAACCTGTGGGTTGCAACCCCGGTGGGGGTCGAACGACCAAAACACAGGGGTCGCCTAAAGCCATCGGAGCCACGATTTTATTGCAATTTTTGGCACGAATACAATATTCTTGTACATGGTTTGGGGTCACTGCAACATAAGGAACTGTATTGTGGGGTCACAGCATTAGAAAGGTTGAGAACCACTGCCCTAGAGGATCACAGATGGACAATGGAGATCAGGACATCTCATGAAGAACGATGTGTGGGAACCTCTGATCCAAAGTGGGCAAATGTGTTCAGTATCTGGTCAAGTGCAGTCCCAGGGTCAGCCATGGGGTCACCTAATAGCAGCGTCAATCGATAACTTTTCCAAATATTGCTGCCCTGGTTCGTTACTGACCTGTCCTTGTCTCTTGCAGGCTGTGATCATTATACCATGGGCCAGGGTGGCTCCCAGGAGTTACCTTCACTAAGGTCCACAGTGAACCCGGAGCCACAAGTTGAATTTTTTATGGACCTGGAGCCGTTCCCGGATGACATTCTCGTCATGATCCTCAGCTTTGTACAAGAGCGAGACCTTATCCTACATTGTAGACGGGTGAGCCGGCGCTGGAAACATCTGGTCGACGCTCCCTCCCTATGGAGAATCAAGTGCGAACGAGAACGTAGGAGGGAGATTCTCCACGCGGCCGAAATGTGTCCTGACTTCCAGTGGCAGAGAGCGTGTCTAAAGAATCCATTTTCACGGAATCTGCTGCGCAATCCGTGCGGTACAGGTGAGGGCAGGAGAGATGGAGGAGCAGAGCAGATTGTACATAGTGTTCCGTATGCGAGCTGTATGTTATAGAGCAGGAGGAGATGAGATTGTACATAGTGTCCTATCTGCAGGTTGTATGCTATAGAGCAATAGGAGCTCAGCAAATTGTACATAGTGTCCTCTCTGCAGGCAGAATGTTATAGAGCAGGAGGAGCTGATCTGATTGTACATAGTGTTCTAGCTGCAGGTAGCATGTTATAGAGCAGGGGGAACTATGCAGATTGTACATAGTGTCCATGTTATAGAGCAGCAGTAGGAGCTCAGCAGATTGTACATAGTGTCCTATCTGCAGGCTGTATGTTATAGAGCAGGAGGAGCTGAGCAGATAGGACACTATATACAATCTCCTCAGCTTCTACTGCTGCTCTGTAACATGCTGCATGCAGCTAGGACACTATAATCAGCTCAGCTCCTCCTGCTCTACAACATGCTGTCTGCAGATAGGACACAGTTTACAATCAGCTCAGCTCCTCCTGCTACAACATGCTGTATGCAGATTGTACACAGTGTCCTATCTGCAGACAGCATGTTATAGCAAGAGGAGCGGAGCTGATTGTACACTGTGTCCTAACTACAGAAAGTGTGTTATAGAGCAGAAGGAGCTGAAGAAGTTGTTAATAGCCTCTGATGTACACTCCCAGTATCATAACCCCTGCAAACAGTGGTGCAGCCAGGCTGTAGGGATTGCAGGGTTAGGGTGTGTCTCCTGTGCAGAATACATGTTATACACGTCTGATTTATTAACCCCAGAACGACTGAATCACTGGAGCGTCATGAATGGGGGAGACGGATGGAGCGTGGAGGAGAACCGGACCATGTTAGAAGGTGCTGAGAGCCAGACCTCCTTTGTTACCTCCTTCTCGTAAGTATCCAGCTCCACTTCTGCTGTGATGCGTATACCTCTCCTAGTCTATATTAACCGTATACTCGTCTCTCTGTAGCTGGTGTAAGAAGAGTCAGGTCATAGACCTTGTACAGGATGGACTGTGGGGGCACTACCTGGACGTCCACCAGCCGATCATCTGCATCTCTGATTGGTGCGTTATTATATTATCAGACAGTTTGTAGTACAACTGCGGCGCCCCCGCAGGGGAGATGAAGTATTACACAGTTCTCATTGAAGTCAATGGGGTTAAGCTGGGTCCTCTTTGTAGAAGGTAGATTTATAAGATGAAGTCTAAAATCTGTTTCCAATCAATATACTATGTAAAGAGATATTCCCATTTGACCCAATTGTGGAATAAACACTGGATCTGCCAAACATGTGCAGCTGCTGCATCCCTTCTTGTATATCGATGCTTTCCTGTAGGTACGCTGGACGCAATGACTGCGGCTGTGTCTATGGAATAAGCGTGCAGCTTCTGGCTGCGGACAGGAAAACCGTCATCAAGGAGTATAGCGCCGCCCCCGATCCCATCCCCCAGTGGAATGACGAACATTATCGGCAGGTAGGTACATTCATATCATTAGGTATGAGATCTGCACCTGAAAAGTACATATATGTGTGTAGGACAAACTTACACTTCTGGCAGGGATAGCAATGGGGCCCAGATGTACCAATAAAGGAAGGCAGCAGAGGGCCACCAGCTTTCTGTGTATATGATGATCCGTGGAACAGCGGGAGAGGTAACGGGACGTCACCGATGCGACAGGACACAATGGAGGACGAGCTTACTACAGCCTATACAGCATACAAAAGAAGCATGTGGTTCCTAGACTATATAGAATGTACATCGTGTGAATGCCAGGAGGAACCTAAAGGGACCTATATGTATATAATTACCATAGTCAGATATGGAAAGGCCTGAGCCATCTAGTCCAGTCTGTATGGAATGTCTAAAGCTGAAGCAATATGTAACATGGAATTTCTAAGGAACGTGTGTGTGTATGTATGTATATCTATGTGTGTACATGATATATAAGTATTATATGGATTGGCTGGACTGATGTACTGCAGTCTGTATGAGAACATAATAAATGTAGTGTTATTGCCAAGAGGAATCTATATGTGTATAGTCTGGTATATCCAATATATATGTATATATGCATGAGTCTGTTGTATTCACAAGGAGAGAACTCTGCCCTCTTCTCCCTAAGTCTGTTATATTCATGAGGGTAGTGCTACTCCCACCATCCTCTAATATATTCACGAGGGTTGTGCTCCTATCTTCTTGTGTATTCTTTATTGCAGCCAACCTCCCACCTTTCACTATTATGAAAATTATTTTTTCTAGTGCTCCTCCCACCATCCTCTAATATAGTCACGAGGGCAGTGCTCATCCCACCTTTCTGTGAGTCTGATGTATTTACAAGGGTAGTGCTCCTCCCACCCCCTCAGTGAGTCTGATGTATTCATGAGGGGAGTACTCCTCCCACCTTACAGTGAGTGATGTATTTACAAGGCTAGTGCTCCTCCCACCCCTCGGTGAGTCTGATGTATTCATGAGGGTGGTGCTTCTCCCATCTTCCAGTGAGTTATGTATTTATGAGGGTAGTGCTCCCCCCCGCTCAGTGAGTCTGATGTATTCATGAGGGTGGTGCTTCTCCCATCTTCCAGTGAGTTATGTATTTATGAGGGTAGTGCTCCCCCCCCGCTCAGTGAGTCTGATGTATTCATGAGGGTGGTGCTTCTCCCATCTTCCAGTGAGTTATGTATTTATGAGGGTAGTGCTCCCCCCCGCTCAGTGAGTCTGATGTATTCATGAGGGTGGTGCTTCTCCCATCTTCCAGTGAGTTATGTATTTATGAGGGTAGTGCTCCCCCCCCGCTCAGTGAGTCTGATGTATTCACGAGGGGAGTGCTCCTCCCACCCCTCGGTGAGTCTGTTGTATTTATGAGTGTAGTGCTCCCCCCGCTCAGTGAGCCTGATGTATTCACGAGGGGAGTGCTCCTCCCACCTGGTGACAACCAGTGATGTGTAAATGTTTTACTACCTCAGATTTCTTATGAATTTCAACAATATGGACCCGGCGTCCGATATGTGAACTTTACCCACAAAGCAAAAGACACCCAGTGGGGAGGATGGTACGGCGCTCGCATCTCCAACTCATCCGTCTCCCTGAGGTGTGAAAGCCAAGAGCCCTGTACAGGAGACCCCCAACACTCTGCCTGGAGCTGAGGACTGCCTCCATTGTACTATATTATAATATATTTTGATACCACATGTTTGTATATATATTCATTGTTCCACTTTTCTGCACTTTATATGGAAATAAAGCAAATTTCTCTTCTCAACCACAAAGGTCTTGTCTGACCGGCGTCTAAATCTTACATTTATCTCCATAAGAACCTAGAATAGTAACATTATAGCAGAGTGCAGCAGGTGGGTGCTGAGCTTTTATAGGGATTATCCTATAGGTAATTTATATTCTGTATACAGAGCATATTGGGAGAATTTGGGATCAAAAGTTCTGCCCTAATCCTATATGTAAGGGACATCCAATGACTCACGATTTATTGTTCTTTCTTCAGGTTTCCCATGAATTCCAGCAATATGGACCCGGCGTCCGATACGTGAACTTTACCCACAAAGGAAAAGATACGCAGTTCTGGAAAGGATGGTACGGACCTCGCATCTCAAACTCATCCGTCACATTGAAGCGTGGGGGCGACATGGAGCCTTGTAGATGAGGCCCCCCATTATATTATGACTCCTCCATAGACATTGGAGCTGCTATATGATGTGATTAAACTAAGACAATATCAGTTCATATAATATATATATGACCTGTATAATCGGAGTCGGTTCCAGGTTGCAATAGGCCCCTGGGCGACAGACCCTCAGTGGGCAGATTTGCAGTAAACTCACATGTTGGCATTAAAAGTTTAGAAGCTGTCCCCTAAAATATTCCCTAGTTTATCATCCCAAACAGCCCCCCCCCTCTCTAATAGCATTATGAGGGCCCCCAGCCGCTCTGGGCCCAGGCACTTGCCCGTGTATGGCCAGTGTGTATAATAAAGTGCTGGAATTAGGATGAAAGGAAATAAAGCAAATTTCACTTACAACACACAAATTTCATGTTCAGAATCTCATAGTACTTCAGAGACCCAGTATGGAACAAGAGAAGATGGAGTTGATGCTGCGACAGGGGTTGTACAAAGTTTGATTGTTACCCTCTCTCCTGTGGAGAGGGGAAGCTGGAGGGGCGGCTGTGGTAGACGAACATCAATGTGCGTAGATGGTGAATCAACTTTACAGGCATGAAGAGGAACAGTATAGGGATAGTTGTACTGCTGTACAATAGCGGCTTCAACTTTTAGGCAATTTCTGACTCTCACATAGCATCAACCCCTTACTGACATGTTATTAAGTCACACATCGGCTGCGGGTGGATTGAGAGAGCTCACAGGCTAAGTCCTTTCCCTACATGGTGGGCATTTGATGCATATTGCAGCAAACACCCACGTCCACCATGTTGGTTTAGATCGTCACTCCCTGTGCTGTCATTGGTGAGCGAAGATCTGTTACTATGACAGCCTCGGGTTTATAAGATCCAAGACTGTATAGTTTTTGCTCATCTGTTACAGTGTGCCAGTGGCACATTGTAATACATGATCACTAAAATCCCCATATACTGCCATACTGTAGTATGGCAGTATATAGTAGTATCAATCAGACAATCTAGGGTTAAAGTACTATAGGAGGTCTGAAAAATAGAATAAAAAGTTAAAATCTAAACTGTACAAATACCCAGCTTCTGTAATAACGTCTGTTTTGTGCATTTATACATACAGTCTATCGTAGCCTGTTAATATGTAAATCATATGCATAACTATATGTATGTAATTCACTAGATTCTGAATAAAAGGAATTTGAAAAAATGAACAAAAACCGAAATTCAAAATCACCCCCTTTCCCTAGAACTGATATAAAATAAGCAGCAAAAATCATAAACATGTTGTTGGGCATCGCAGCGTCCCCAAAGTGTCAAATTTATCAAATTATAATTACCGTTATTCCCAGCGTTTATCCGCCGTAGTGGAAAATAGCCCCCAAATGTCAAACGCTACTTTTTCGCCATTTTGCAACATATAAAAAGTGAACAAAAGGTCGCGCAGTCCTCAAACCGGTAGCAATAAAAACAATTTCGCCTCACAAAACATTACGCAGCTCCATCCACCGAAGTATGAAAAGTTATTAGCGCCAGAAGGTTGAAATTTTTTTTGTACAGGTTTTTCTAAATGTATCATTTCCACCAATTTCACTGCATTTGGAATTTCATTCCCACTGCCTGGAATATTACCGTATATACTCGAGTATAAGCTGACCCAAGTATAAGCCGAGGCCCCTAATTTTACCACAAAAACCTGGTAAAACCTATATCTTTTTTACTCAAGTATAAGCCGAGTTTGGGGTTTTTTGTGCTGAAAAACTAGGCTTATACTCGAGTATATATGGTAAATACCGTCACTACGAAGTGCAATTTGTTATGCAAAAAACAAGCCCCCGTGCAGCTTTCATTGGAAAATGTAAAAAGTTACAGAATTTGAAGGTGGGGAGTGAAAAAGTGGAAACGCCAAAAATGAAAAAAACCCTGGTCGTTAAGGGGTTAAACGTAGCAGCGAGAAAATGGGACCCTCATTCTTGTGCCGGTCAGTCCCTCATGGAGAAGTTTGTTAGTAAATAGGAGATGACATGTTACAACTGCTTTCACCTTGGGCAGGACTGCGGCTCCTGTGTATCTGTTCTGGTTCCTTCTTTAGTTACATATACAAGTAATTTGTAACAAATCAGTGCCTTAACTTTCAACAACCCAAACTGTCAGGTGGGCGGTCCTGGGCTACAGTAAACTCTGGCACCGCCCACCGGACGATGAAGGGCGTATTAAAAGGGGTTTTCCCACCAGTTAAATTAGGCCGCATCTTGTGGCGATTGGTGAGGGTCTCAGTGATGAGAACCCCACAGATCATGAGAGTAGGGGGTCCCAGGTACCTCAGTCGGACCCCTCCTCACTCCTTGAGATAAATGGAGCAGACGGCTGTACAGGTCTGTTCTGCTCCATTCATCTCTATGGAGCAGATGGAGATTGCTTAGGGCCGTGCACAGAGATGAATGGAGCAGAACGGGACGCGTGGGGTCCGACAGAGGTACCTGGGACCCCTAACTGTGCATAGTACCTAACTTAATTGGTTGGAAAATCCCTTTAAGTTCCAAAACAAACAGCCCTGAGACTCAAGAACTGAGATTTCTGAATCAGTGACACCCGTGGGAAGGGGTAGAGGGTCCCTGTAATAACTCTACATTCCGTATAGAAAGACATTTTTAATGGAAATCCGGGACACAGAATGGATAAATCTCCTTCTTTGGAGCAGTAACCCTTGCATCTCCTGACCAGCTCCAGGGAGTCCATGATCACCTCCATTACTTCTTCTTCACGTGGGCGCAGTCGTACTTTCCACGGACTATTTTCAGTTTGACCCCCGGTAGATCCTGCGTGCGGCCGCCCTCCACCAGGACGATGTTGTGTTCCTGCAGGTTGTGTCCCTCTCCCGGTATAAAGCACACCACCTCCTTGCCGTTGCTGAGCCGCACCCGGGCGCACTTGCGGTTGGCAGAGTTCGGTTTTTTGGGCTTGCGGATCATGGTCTTTAACACTACACCCTTAAGCTGGGGGTTGCCCCCTAAAGGTCCTAGTTTGGGTGGTTCTTTCTTGGGTCGGCCGGCTCGGTGCATCTGATTCAGTGTAGCCATGCAGCGGGAGTCCACCAGCGGAGGGACGGGAGTGCGGAAGAGGGAAGAACCTAAAAGATAGAATTCACATACAGCAGTGAGAACCTCCTCATACATGACATGGGGAGCGGTGCTGATCGGACCATCTCTGATGTGGCAGCAGAATCCCTGGAGGAGGACAGTTTCACCCAATCATCTAATGACACCAGGAGGGGAACAGTCACTGACACCAGTGCACAGTCCTATAACTGGTCCCAGGTGTCAGACATACAGGAATGTTCAGCAGATATCTATAGCCCTTGCTCAGAGGTCAATAAGAATGGAGATCTGATGGTCCAAAGTTTAAAGGTTATCACCCCCCATCCACAGTAACAATATGCTGATCCCCCTACTGACCACAAGTGTGAGGGGGCTGTGCCCCTTGTATACTGCAGCTCCATTCATTATCTACAGAATCAGCCAAGTGCACGGCCATAAAAGAAAATAGATTGTCTGTGTAATGAAAAGTTCAACAATTTTACAATGTACTCTCTCACTAGGAATCTCTTTCTAGACCTCTGCTTGCTGTCATGCTATAGAAAGCTTCATTGTTTACTTCCTGTGGGTAAACACCAGTCCCTGGTCATGTGATGTCACACAGGTGCACGGCTCGTTATATCCCAGGTCATGTGATGTCACACAGGTGCACGGCTCGTTATATCCCAGGTCATGTGATGTCACACAGGTGCACGGTTCGTTATATCCCAGGTCATGTGATGTCACACAGGTGCACGGCTCATTATATCCCGTGTCATGTGATGTCACACAGGTGCAAGTTTCAAACATCTAATCCCCTCATCAAACCGGGCAATGTCGTCTATGATAACTTACCCCATCTCCAAGGCCAGGAGACCAGGCTCCGGATTCCTACGGAGGACATCTTGGGTCACACAGACATCACCTGCGAGGGAGACAAACTCATGTAAGTACATGTCCACCACCTACCTGGAACTACTGTTCTTAAAGGGGCAGTCTCTAAAGGGACTACTGCGGCATCCTGCCACTCCCAGGGGCAACAAGCGCTTTACTGCTATATCTATGACAGGTCACATACACAACAGCTGCGGCCTCCCCTACACCCATCTGGAGGCTTTATCTCCGCTCAGTGATCAGATCTCTCCAGAGATTATCTGTGCCATCCACATCAACACCAAGTCTCATTCACTCAAATTTATTCATTCATTAAAAAAGCTGAAAAAAATGGGGCTCCTGCAAAAGGATAATCAGGGTGCAGCGTATCCAGTCAGTGTGAATACAGTCATAAAGGATCCCATGTGATTCTATTCTGCATTTTGAGCTATGGCTGCAGAATAAAAAATCTGACAAAACCGCAGCAAGATGATCCGAATACAGGTGTGAACACCGCTCTATGGTCAGGTTGGTGCAGGTGTTGTCCTCTCTGCATTAGAGGGGGGTGCACAGGACTACAAGTCCCAGCAGTGCAGTCGCCTGACTCACCTTGAGTAGCGCGGATCGTACACAGCAGCAGCGTGCAGTCACTTCCGGGTCACGCTCAGTAACCTCCTCCCTGCCTCTGATTGGTCAGTTCCCCTGACAGCGGCTTTAGTCCGGTGTTATTATTGGGGGCAGATAATGACACCAGCTCGCTATTGGTCGCTACTTGTCATGCTACCGCCCTCTACTCGTCTGATTGGTCCGTTTCCTATAGCCGGTTATCTGGTTGGACAGTCGATTTCATAGTGGACTGTGATTGGATAGGTTGATTTCGGACTCCGGAAAGATGGCGGCGCGCATGGTGGTCAGGTTATGTGCCCGGTCTATATGTCGGGGGTATTCAGGGGCGAGGAGTCTGAGTACCGGGGAGACGGTGCCCCCCAGCCGGCTGTATGAGTACGTGCGGGAGGGATACTGCAGCCGGCCGCAGCTGGATATGGAGAGACTGAGGCGGGAGATAGACGCTGCGGAGCGGGAGCTGTCAGAGAGGAGACCGGGGAGACCCCCGGAGGGAGAGCTGCGCGCCCTGGTGAGAGCTCCGGGCTGCAGTACCGCAATGTGACCGCCAGGGGGCGCTGTGATATCATATCAATCTAATCGAGTGCTAGCTGAGGTTTTGTTACAATGTGTCAGTGCATGAAGATCTGGTGTCATTCAAATCCAAAAAACTGAACCAGTCCCAAAACCGGGTCCAACACACAGATCTGGGGAGCGCTGCGGTGCAGGGGAATGGTTGACTGAGACATTGTAACAAAACCTCAGCACAGTGATAGTTGTAGGCGTATCACAGTATTATGGGGTCAATGATGTGACTTTCTTATCGTAGGTGAAGATTTGGGAGGATCTGCAGACGCTGAGGGGAGAAATCCGCGTCCTGGAGGAGGAGAAGTCGTGTGTGGCCAATGAGGTGAAGGATATGACGGTAAGTTGGAGGGTCCTTGTCATTCAGCTTCTCCATAGGATAATCTGATATTTGGGACTAGAGATGACTGAACCCCCATAGTCTGGTTCGGACACCCCTGGCCAATCATTGCCATAGTTAGATGCTATTTGGGTCAATATGCTGGATCGGCAATATGTTCGCGTCAGGTGAACACCAAACCCAACCAGGATCCCCTCATTTCTACTTGGGACCCAAAAATTATCTAAAACGGGGGTCCTGATCCATGTATCCTAAATCTAACACCCCAGCGCTCCGCTATCCCCTCCATCCTGGTAATCTACGGGGCCCCAGAGATAAGACGTACAAACATAATTGGTTTGTGTTAAAGGGAACCTGTCACCAGGGACCTAATTTTTCACTAAAGACAGATTGTAAAAGCCCATCACACCTGCAGTGCACATCTAAGCATTTGCATTACAATATAATTGTGTGTTATAACTTACTCTTGCACCCTGACAAAATCCTGGGGTAGTCACAGGGGTTGGGCTTTGGTGTGGATGCATTTCAAAAAACAACATGTGACCTGTCTGAGCTGCAGGCTGCCTCCATCTTTGTGTTCCTGTACAGCTTGTCCCTCCCCTATTGATGTCAGATCACCAGGCTGTGACCTCTGAGAAGGAGCAGGACGTGGAGCTAGACAGGAGCACAAAGGTGGGGGCTGAAAGCTGAGGAGTGAGTAACACAGACAAGTCACATGTTGTTTTTTAAAATGCATCCAAACCAAAGCCCAGCCCCTGTGACTGCACAGTGGATTCTGTCAGGGTGCAAGAGTAAGTTATAACACACAATTAAATTGTAATGCAAATGCTTAGAAAAGGCAGAGATGCAGATGTGCACTGCAGGTGTCATGGGCTTTTACAATCTGTCTTTAGAGAAAATGAGGTCCCTGGTGACAGGTTCCCTTTAAGTGATCAAATTCTGACCTCCTGCTGCAACCACTAGGGGGAGCTTTAGTCTATATCCATTTGTATACATTACAGAATCACCTATTCCACATCACCTCCTCTTAGAATAGGTGTCGCTCCACTGATTCGGGCAGACTTGTACATTTTTCTGTAGGCCCAACCCCTCTCCCAGCAGTCAGCGCCATTAGTTTAGCACCCAATATGCTAATTAGACTCTGGTGGGTGCTGACAGGTTGTTAGCTGTAGCCCAGGACCTGACAGTAATTCTCCTGAGATTTTCATACGGGTTTAGAACAAATGGATCCAGTGTCTTCCGCTCTGTGTTCAGCACCAGGGAGGACACGTCACGTAGCTGTGCATCACAGGGGACGTCACCGGTTGTTGGTAACTTTTGACAAAAGTTCTTATTAAAGTGTCTCTGTCCTGATCTCTGTAGCTGCACTGACCCTCCAGATGTTAGTCCGTTAAGTAATATTGGGGAGGGGATTGCACACAGATTTGGGGGGAGGTGTCCGGCTGCTATTAACCTCCTAATCTTTGCAGCTTTACTAATTCTGTCTCTTTTCTCCCCTTCACAGCTGACACATGAGCGGCAGGAGCTGCAGTCTGTGAGTATCTCTCCGGCATCACATGAAGACAAGTTAGGAGCGTGTGCATCCACTTAGCCGGGAGCAGGGAGACCTCCTGCTCCGGCCGGTGGTCTTGCAGGCCGGTGGTCTTGCAGGCCGGTGGTCTTGCAGGCCGGTGGTCTTGCAGGCAAACACAAGTGAGATCTGCAGCTTGTAAGAAAAGACATGTTGGAGGGAGGGGGGATGAGTGATCTCCTGCACCACATAGAAAGTATTTTCACATATTTCTCCGTTTTATTGCATTCTAAAAAGCTTACACTATATACAGCATTGTAAAAATGTACTTATACCCTGGGATTTGTGGTCACACCCCCTTCTCATATCAGCTGCGATTAGATCCCCAGGTACCGGACAATCAGAAGCCGAGGAAAGGAGATCCGGCAGCAGCTGACGTCTCTGTACCGACAAGAGAGCGATCTGGAGGAATCCTTCTACATCCGAGCACTCAAGTTACCGAACAGAACCTACCTGGGCACGGTAAGAGGCTAAGAAGACAGCTGGGGTCTTTGTTTGGGTTATTCTCTCTCCCTGTACAATTTTCTGCAGCACCCCTGCCCCTGGATTAGAGTTGCAGTACTAGAAGTTACCAGGGACAAAAGGGGGCGCTGTGTCCACTACGAGATACAGAACCTCTTAAAGGAAATCTACCATTAGGTCCATCATGGTAAACCAGGGACATTACTCATAGATCCGGGCACCGGGACTGTGGTATCTTCTTATATTTCTTATCCATTGCCTCCTTCCTTATAAAATCAACTTTTACATTAGGCTAATGAGCAAGAAGGCCCCCATGCTATAGCTTCACAGGCTGTTACGATGTGCACTCTCCCCTCCACCATGTGATGAAATTTTCTCTGATGCACTGAGATTATTTAACACTGAAGGAGAGGAAAAGTGCTTAGGGAGCAGGGAGGGGGAGACAGTGTAACAGCCTGTGAATCTGCAGCACCGAGGGGGTTTAGTAACGCCCCCCAGAGCCCTTCTTGCTCATTAGCATAATTTAAAAGTTGATTTTAGAAGGATGGAGGCCATGGATAAGAAATATAAGAAGATACCACAGTCCTGGTGCCTGGGTCTACGAGTTATGTCCCTGGTTTATCAGGATGGATTTTGATGGGAGATTTCTTTTAAGGCTAGGGATGGTTTGTGTCATGGCAGGGGCAGAGAACAGACTTTGCATAATCATTCTGCACCCTGAATCTGCAGTAACAATGAACATGCTGCAGATTCTAAACCCGTTCCAATCCAGTATGCTGCTGCGGCATAAGTGTAATCTGCTGCAGCTCGTTGGCTGCAGTCCTGGCCTAAAAGGGATTGTGCAGGATTATATCCTTTCTCTAGGTTTTGTCTGGTTTTGCAGCTTGGCTCCATTGAAGTGAAGAGAGACATAAGCTGCAGTATCATACATTACCTGTACCAGAGGTGGCGCTGTTCTGATACAGTAAATCACAATTCTAGTTAACATGTTACCGCATTAAAGGAAACTACCATCTGATTTGATGCATTATGAAGCAAACATACCTTGAGAATGCTGTGGCTACACTGATGCAGGATCATATCTTGTTTAATCCATATATTGAGTTCTATGCTGTTTGCTCATAAAACAATTATCAAATCATGATAATGAAGCTCTGCCCCTTCTATGGCTCCTTCTCCTAGCACATTAGTTATTCACTGCACCAGAGGATGATGTAATCACAAGGTTTTGCCTGAAGGCAGAAGTAATCAATCGCTGCTCCATCCCCCAGCTGTTGTGTTTGAGTGATCCAGCTCAGGTTGATTAGTCATGTCTTGACTAAGCTCTGTGTGTAATGTGTTTATGTAGGCAGCCGGCCTGTCCCAGCAAAACCACTCAACTCGGGGATTAACAAAGAGATGTGTTTCTGCATCAGTGTAGCTACAGCAGTCTCAAGGTATGTTTGGTTCACAATGCATCAAATCAGATGGTAGGTTTCCTTTAACGTCCGTATACAATACTTGTGCCGAGTTAAAGGAGTTGTGTAGAGGTTGAAAAACATGGCTGCCTTCTTCCCTAAATAGCGCCACACCTGACCGTGGGTAGCGCATAGTATTGCATCTAAGCTCCATTTAGTTCATTACAACTGAACTGCGGCCAGCGGTGGCGCTATTTATAGAAGGCAGACATGTTTTCCAACCCCTGGAAACCCCCTTTAACCTCTATAACCCGATAAGAGATGGAGGGTCCCGAGCAATTCAGCAGCTTCATACAGTTGAAAGAATTGACCCCAGGTCCATGTGACCTCTGTTCCTTTCAGACAGTGGCTGTCTATACGGGACCTTGTTTTCCTGATGTGGGGTCACTCAGACCCCTATGATCTACATCCACAGGATCTCGTACAGGATAATATTTAGCATCTCACTTCTTCCACAGCCCATCGGGGATGAAAGCAACGCCCGGGTACTGGAGGTTGTCGGGGAGAAACCTGGTAAGGAATCTAGTGAAATTTAAGTTTTCAGTTGAATATTAAAGGGATCGCCTTTTTTTAAACGGAGGGGGGGCCAGGTAGATCGGCAGCTTAAATCGGTTGTGGCGCTGGGGTGACGTCACTGCTGAGCCTCTGTATACAAAACCTAAACACCCAAGCGCCGTGTCTGATGTGGGTAAGAAGACGCTTTTGTGGTCGGAATCAGTTTGAAATGGACTTTAGCTACTGAGCATGTGCGACCACCAGCCCTGGACATATGGGGTGGTTGTTCTCAGAATATTAGGGGGCAGCATAACCTGTATGTAACAGTGATATCTTCACACATGGGGGTGATAATTTTATGATGCAGACATCGCTCTTCTGGGCGCATCTCTTCTAGTCCTGGTGTATATTTTCCCAAAATTTCAGTTTTTATAGGACACTGCACATGGATATGTTCCTGTGATGCCTGGCTTCATGCCTGTATGTATATTTACTAACCGATTATTTTCTGCTTCTAGATTTTGACTTTGAAGTCCGGGGTCACTTGGAAATCGGGGAGGATTTGGGCATCATCAGGCAGAGGTACGGATGTGACTCATGTGATGTTATGATGTTATATGGCGGCTGCATTGTGTATCAGCCGTCTGTACGCTGGGGGCCGCCCTGAGGCACCTTCCTCCTTTGTCCTTGTGCCGCCTGCACGTCACCTGATGGCGGCTTTATATTCCCGTCACTCTATGGCGGCACAATGACGGATAATTGCTCCCATATGGCAGGAGGATTGTGCCCTGTGGGTAAAGCTTTGTGCTGCCACATGTGAGATGGGAAAAGCTGGGTTACTCGCCTCTCCCCTGTCTTCTTCCCTCAGACGTCTCTCCCACATCTCCGGGAACCGCTGCTATTACCTCCGCGGGGCCGGCGCCATGTTGCAGCTCGCACTGGTGAATTTTACAATCACAAAACTTGTGAAAAAGGTAAATGGCGCCTTCAACGCCAATACTGCAGCTCTCCAGGGCAGGAGGAAAGATTCGCTACCTCCTCCCTAAACAATGATCCCTCTTTTAAAGGGGTTGTCCAGGAGTTGTATTTCGGTGGGGGTTTCACACAGAGTACCCCCCCCCCCAACTGGGTTGTGAAATTAATAGTTCTACCTCAACTTCTCTATTAAAGGGGCTACTCCAGTAACATCAAGCTGTACCCATATATAACTTGCTGATTTGAGGGGGGTCTCATTGTTTGACCCCCCAAGCATCACGATAATGGGGACTATTGTCTCCCTCCCCCCCCCCCCCCCCCCAAAAAAAAATGAATAAAGCAATTGGACAGACACAGACTTCTCTATTCCTCTCTATAGCGCTGAATGAGATTGCTGAAAACATGCTCAACCTTGCAGCTCGATTCATTCGGGGTACAATAGACCCCTGTTGTCATGATCCTGGGACCACCACAATCTGCAAGTTATCCTATTCCTATGGGTCGGTGATACTACCGAGCCGCTCTGCCTTACCGCACACAAGCCATGGACAGGGGTGACTCTGATTCTAGGAGAAAGCGTCCATGATACATTTCCTTACTTCTTTCTCTGTTGCAGGGATTTATTCCTCTGTCTGTGCCGGACATGCTGAGAGGAGCCGTGTTTGTGAGTATAGACATTTTGGATATTATCCTGGTTAGATTATTTCTCTTATCTCTACCACAATCAGGCTCCTGGGGTTTTGTGCCTCCCCCACCCTATTAAAGGGATATGTGCCTTCTCTGGTTTAAAGTTAGAAACAGTTTTGACATATAATCTGGAGATTTACACTTCTGTACTGTGCATCCACCTCAAAATACTGATAGATTACACTGATCACATCTGCCTTGTGTGAATAAGGCCTCACAATTTGAGGAGTCTGCTTTATACGGGGTGTGCACATAGATGTTGAGCTCTTTAGCTGGTGCTTATTATCTACCCCGGCTCCTGTATTTGGTTATACATGAGGCTTGTAGCTGACCTGTGCACTTACCCCCTGCCCCAGGAAGGTTGTGGGATGCAGCCCAGCGCCCACAGCTCCCAGGTCTACACCCTGGATCCATCAGCGCACCCCGACCTGCACCTGGCTGGGACCTCGGAGGTCGGGATTGCAGGTAGGACCGGAAAATTATCCTTCCCCCGTTATGTGGGATTTGCTTCTGTCAGGTCTGAAACATCTGATGATGACCTTTGTTTTGGGTTTTAGGTTATTTTATGGATCATGCGGTCCAGCTGCCGGATCTCCCCATTCGGTGAGTTACTCCTAATTATTATAAATAGATCTGCACATCCCGATGCTATAATCGTTGCGTTACTCCGTGTCCATATAACTTGTCGTCCTCCTCAGGACCGTTTGCTGCAGCACATGTTACCGAGCAGAGACGGACACCGGCCGGGAAGCCTGGGGTCTCTACAGAGTTCACCATTTTACCAAGGTCCGTATCCCTTTAAGGGGGTGTCTTGGGTCGGTGTCCTCCCTCCATAGTAATGTTCAGAGTATTCCTGCTCCTTTTTCCAGGTGGAGATGTTTGGGATCACGGCTAATGAGACTGGGAACGAGAGCCGGGAGCTGCTGGAGGAGTTTCTGATGCTACAGAAGGAGATTTTCTCAGATCTGGGGTTACACTTTCAGTAAGTAGATCCTAGAGGAGAATGGGGGGCGATGGTTGGAAGCAGCTGCTCAGCCTGTATATGACATATGTATATGACACCCCCCAAATCCACAGAATCCACAGGTTAGAGATGTCCTGGAGCTCCATTGACTTCTATGGGGCTTCCAGACAGTCTGACCAGGTCCTGCTGGGATGGTGCAGATGGAGGGACATCTCCAATCATACAAATATCTTGTATCATCTTTACACATCCCCTTTAAAGCCCCCGGCTATACACATGTTACATAATACACTGCTCTACCGTTCTTCCTTTAGAAGTCCTTGCCCCAGGAATCTATCACCCCTCATACGAAGTATTTTGGATTGTACACAACACATCGGGGTCTGTATGTTTGTCTATAACTCTTCTCTATTTCCCAATTCCAGGGTTTTGGAAATGCCAAGTGAGGAGCTCGGGCTCCCGGCTTACAGAAAATGTGACCTAGAAGCCTGGATGCCGGGACGAGGGAAGTACGGAGAGGTAGGTGTCCCTCCAGAGGGCTGGTCATGCAGTACTGGAGCACGGCCAGCAGGGGGCGCTGTATGTCATTACTCTTCTGACATTATACACAATCCTCACATTATTCTCTTTTCCCCTAAGATTTCCAGCGCCTCAAACTGCACAGACTACCAGAGCCGGCGGCTGAACATCATGTACCAGAGACATAACGGAGAGCTGCGTCACGCCCACACCGTGAGTGTAATAATCCTAATGCAGGCGCTGTGGTGGGGAGACAAACCTGGGAATACATCTGGATTACTATGGGGAACCACAATTATCCAGTAGTGATTCTGTATGGGCTCCTCTGGGGATCTCCAGCTATGAAACATTAATCCCCAGGATGAAGGACTGTATGCAAATGAGCCAGAGGGGCTCCGGGTGCCGTAAGTGTTAATGGAGGCTGGAGCCCCTCAGGCTCATTTGCATATAGTCCTTCATCCAGGTGGTAGAAGTCTTTTAACGTATTGGTCCCACCTACAGAACTCCGTGCACTAGCATGTGTTGACACCAGTGATAAAAGCAGAACCATTTTTGCTCCGTTTGACCCCAAATCACAGTATCCTGCATGATTGGTCACTCCTCTGTTGCCTGTTGGTCCTGTCCTACAGGTGCAGCAGAGTCGCAGTACATTCTGCAGTGCTGGTGGTTCTGGTGCGCCGGACCTACACTATGTAACTACATAACATTTATCACCCTCTTCTTGCAGATTAATGGCACGGCCTGCGCTGTCCCCCGTCTGATCATCGCCATTCTGGAGTCTAACCAGTTACAAGTGAGCTCTAAAAGTCCTGAATAACCTTCCACCTTTATCATCCCTGCTCCTGCCATAAACTTCTCATCTTGATTATTCTACCTTTTTTGAGGTTCACCCTCTTGGTTAAATAACCTGCCACGAGGCCACCTATTAGATAAAACATATCCCTTGTCCCACGGGAACCTCTGGTTGGGAACCGTCTCGAAAACCAGAAGTGCCAAAACAATGGGGGTCATTTACTAAGGGCCCGATTCGCGTTTTCCCGACGTGTTACCCGAAGATTTCCGATTTGCGCCGATTTCCCCTGAATTGCCCTGGGATTTTGGCGCACGCGATCGGATTGTGGCGCATCGGCGCCGGCATGCATGCGACAGAAATCGGGGGGCTTGACCGAACGAAAACCCAACGGATTCGGAAAAACCGCCGCATTTAAAAAAAAAAAAAAATCTGTCGCGGAGCTTGCACTTACCTTCACTCCGGCCCGGTGTATTCCCACGCGTTCCGATGCTTTTCAGCGCAGCAGCGCCACCTAGTGGACGGCAGAGGAACTACCTTAATGAATCCCGTCCGGACCCGAATCCAGCGCAGAGAACGCACCGCTGGATCGCGAATGGACCGGGTAAGTAAATCTGCCCCCATGTTTTCCTCTAAATTTAGGAAGCCCCCGTGCCTTAGGGCGCTGTTTTATGGTACGTTCTGAAAACGCCTGCGTTTTTGCATGTTTTCTAAGCATGTGGCTGGTTTGAATCTGTTTTTCTTTTATGGAAGTTCAAGCGGCTGTGAAAATGTTAATGGTAAACACGTCTCATGCGTTTTTTAAGAACGTACAGTGTGACGGCTCACTAAGGCTGCATCGCGGTGTTGAATGGATGCGTTTCAAAATGCAAGTATTAACGCAATGCCTTAAAGGGCATCTTCCACCAAGAGGAAGGACTGTATGCATATGAGCCTCAGGGGCTCCATAGGTGTTAATGGAGCTTGGAGCCCCTCAGGCTCATTTGCATACAGTCCTTCATCCTGGTGGTAGATGTCCTTTTAACAGGCGCGTTTTGTAACCACAACAACAGCCATTGAGTTAATCTCTCTTCATCTGATGTGACTGCACCTACAGTCTATTCCCAGGTCCCCTGACCCTTGTCCTGTATGCGTTCATTTATTTTATTCAAGTCAGTAGTCTAAGACACTCCCACCTTCTCTCGGATTGGCCAGCACCGCTGACATCTATCCTATGAAACAAAGTGTTCACCTGGGAGAGGGGAGGTCATCCACAATCTATGTCTCCTCCTCGTCCTCCCTCCATCCATTCACCTCCTGCTCATGTGCTTCTTCCTCAGGACGGCCGAGTCCGTGTCCCTGAGGTCCTCCAGCCATTCATGGGCACCGACGTCATAGAGAAACCTTCATACACTCCACAGAAATACATCGGACCGAACCAAAGAAAGAAACCAAACAAGTCACTGTGACGCTGAGGACATTGCTCTATGGTGGACAAAGCTGCGTATAGAGGACATGACCTCAATCATGAACTTGGAAAACGTCCCTTAGTTACATATTATTATGTTTTGTAAATACATTTCGATAAATTATGTGTCACAAGTGTCATTCAATGGTGTGCCCCCCTCTGAGCTAAGCCTCACTACAAGGGGGAGACATCTAACCTGCAATGTAATAGTATTTCTGCTGCACACTGGCATTGGGGTTATCAGCTGCCACCAGTAGGGGGAGCTCTTATACAGATTTTTTTAAAAACCACAGTTTTCAAAGGAGTTGTCCAAGATTGCAATAAAGATGACCTATTGTTAGATGAGCAATGGATACGACTAGAAGGGATCTGAAAACCTGACTTATTGGCTGTTTGAAAAGATTACAGCACTTGGATTAAGTCTATTACTGCACGGAGTATAGTGGCTTCACTTGAGTGGGACTGAGCTGTGACCTGAACATGTGACTAATGGCATCATAGGTCTGTGGTGTTCTGCACCAATAGCCATGGGTCCTGATGCAGGAATGAACCAATGATTAGACATGAGGCGTGTCTGAGATTTTCTGGAACCAAATTTTAGTCATCGCTCTGTTCCAATGTAAATCGAAAACATTAGTCCACTCAACAAGTTCAGAAGAAATCTATGAGTATCACTTAAAGTGACCCTTAACTATATCAGAGGGCTTAAGAAAGCTTTTACTTCTGAATAACCCCTTTTAGATTTAAAGGGAGTCTACCACCTTAGAACCTGTTGTAAGCATCTCCTGGAGATATATGCTGTTATCACCAACATATCTTTTATTTTTGTGCTTTATGCCCTTTCCAAGATATTCCCCGTTTTATCCATATGCTAATGAGGCAGTTGGTGCACCTTGAAGTGTCCTGAACATCCTGAGCACTGCTATTCCTGTATGGACACTCCCTCTTCTTCTAGTGTCCCCCCATAATGTACTTGCTTATTTGATGTTGAGGGAGGAATAGCAGTGCTCCAGGTGCTTGGACACGACCCGAGTGCACCAACTACCTCATTAGCATATAGATTAAAATGGGAAATTCTCGTGAATATTGGTTATTTTTTAAATTATGGGGCATTTCTGTACAGCGCGCAGCCGCCATTGTTATAGGGCGGCCGGAGGTCATGTTTGGACTCGACAGTGGGGACAGTAAACAGCCGTGACTAATGATGAACCAAGTGTGACACCAGCCCATGTCATTTAGCTAGTGCATAGGTTGTGCCGCTCCCCGTGGTCACGTTATGGAGGGTGACGGCACATCTATATAATGGGGTGGCTCCGGGCTTGTTTCCATCCCCGTCCAGGTGGCAGGCAGGAGCCCCTGCAGCGAGCATCACACACAACAACGGACGACACAATGGAGAGGAGGACACCTGCCAGGGATCTGCCGGGAACAATGGGAAGAGGCGGATGGAGCGGCGACTATTTATACAATAACTGCAGGTCTGACACAAACCGCAGACATTATTCTTCCCGTATTATTCTTCTTGCGTGCGGCACCGGGAGACACGGCGTTCCCTGCACCCGGTCACATGTTAGGAGGATCTTATGTCATCTGTGTAGAGAGAACCTGCATAATAGGTAATAATTATGGCAACCCCAAAATTGGATGGAATTGGAAAAAATATTGGCTCATGGCTGTGGTTAAAGGGATTTTTTCAGTTTTAAGGGACTTACCTCTCCAGGGCTCCCCCATAAGTGCACCAGCATCTTATCAGAATGAAGTGTTGTCAGTCACATGACTGCTCCAGGCGTCGACTATTCCCTCCCTTAAATTGGACAACCCCCTTTAAGGGTCTGTTTACAGATTTTCTGTGTGTATGTGTACAGGCGGTCCCCTACTTAAGGACACCTGACTTACAGATGACCCCTAGTTAAAGACGGACCACTGTGACCTCTGGTGAAGATCTCTGCCCGTTATTGCAAAACATTTTGAAACTCCAATTGTTACTGGGACAAAAAAAAAATTGTCTGGAACTACAATTATAAAATATACAGTTCTGACTTGTATACAAATTCAACTTAAGTACAAACCTAAGGAACCTATCTTGTACATGAATGGAGTTGACTTGCAATACCAGACACAACCTAAACACAAGAGTGGCGCAATTTCTGAGATTAATTTCTGAGACTAATTTTGCCCTTGATCTCAAAGGGGATGGCCCAGATTCCTAAGGTTTGACTGTGGCGTCACTTCTGTAGCAGATTTAAGGAACCACATATGTTGTCATTGGCTTCATCTATTATTAAAGGACATCTACCACCAGGATGAAATTTTGTAAACCATGCACAGAGACATACTGGTGTGCCTCCCCTCTGGCAGGATCTACTCTTCTTTTAGCTTCTTATGCCCCTGTTTTTGGAAACAAAGCTTTTAAAATGATGCAAATGAGCCTCAGGGGATCCATGCTCCATAGGTATTAATGGAGACTGGAGCCCCTCTAGCTCATTTGCATAATGTCCCAGCTCAGTGTCATGCTGGGAATCTTTGGACCCACTAAATGTAATTATCCTGGGGGACAACCATCCTTTACCCCCTTAGAATTACACCCTGTTATCAGGTTCTCTCCCCCTGGTCTTCAGGAATTCGATAGAGCCTGGGCCCACCGGAGGATCCCGGGATCCCCTGGTGGGACAGTCCAACGCTGCACTTACCTGACGTCTAACTAGTCAAAAGCGCTTTGCTTTAAGTCAGGGCCGCATTCTGATCCTTGATTCAACCTAATGTTTCTAGGTCTTGGCCTTTAAACTTAGCAAACCAGTGGAAACTGTTCACCCTCTGTAGCTTCCCAGTGACAGCCTGGAGAGCTTCTTGTTCCCATTCAATGCTAGCGATGACATCAGATGTGTATATATAGTCTCCTTCTTGACTCCTGTCAGTCTAATCATTACAGTTGCATGTTAGGTTCATCACATCAGTACGGAAATATATATATATATATAGATCCAGCTGTCCCTACCTACTTGCTGATCCGCCCCTAGATTGTAGGTGACCACTGGTATACGGTCCCTTCCTGTGCCAAAGTGAAAACACAGACACGGAAACAGGACAAACAAAACTGAAGAACAGTTGTACAAAATATGGGTCAAACCCAAGAGGACAGATTCAGGAGACAGATTGTCAGAAGATCAAAAAAAATGGAAGTGCCGAAAAGGCAGAGAAGACTCATAGAAAACAATGGGATTTGGACAGACAATCCTCTTATGACACATTAGAGTCCCGGTCCAGAGGGTGATTGGACTATTCCGACAAACCAACCTACTAGGGGAGAAATGTGAGAGGAGCATCTTAGCATCACCGTCTGCAACCCAGAACAAAGTCAACAGGAGACAGACTGGTGTGTTGGAAATCAATGAAGAGAGCCGTAAGTGAAATAAGGCAGCGTTCAGACTAGTGCAAGACAGAATGCAAAATAAGTGTCAGATGATGGCGCTAAAGCCCGAACATGGGGCTTTGGGAAGGATTTTGCAAATGGGCTCAAGTGGAACTCACAATAGAGAACAAGTCCCTTAAATCCTGCACTGACGGAACGGAACTCCCAGTGGAAACAATGTTATTCTATTCTCTTCTTGCTGCATAAAACTTCTCAACACCAACATAGTGAATGTCCGAATGAACAGGGTAAAAAAAAAAGTGGGACTTGAGAGGGTACTGAGGATTCTGGTTGGACCTGGGCCAAAATCTGTAGGGAGTCCATAGGTATCTCTTCGCACTATAGGGGGTCCTGGTACAGAATTAGCATATGATGGTCACTTATATTGATGTATGATCTGCATATAAGGGAGGTATGAGAAGGATTACAGCATCTGTATATGTAGATGGATAGAGCCACCTGCCTGGGAGGGGGTGTAAGAGGAGCCACAGGTAAAGAGCAGCAGATGGAGGGGGTGTCAATGTGACGACATTCCCCATGCTCCCTGCCAGCTATATAATCCGCAGATACAGACAGACTGAGCAAACTGTGGTCCGGCCTGGGGCTCTCTGCATCCTCTGTACCTGCATCATCAGAGCCTGAGCTGAAGGATTACCCCCATCATCATCATCATCATCCTCCGCGCATCCACGATGGGTCCCGGCAAGTGTTTACTGCTCGCAGCCGTCTTTATACAAGGTAAGAACTGCAGTCTCCAAGGTGAGACCCAGATCTGCAATAACACATGACAAGACAGGAATCACATCCTGGATCCTGGATCATGAGAAGTTATCGATGCAAAAATCTATTTACATTCCAAATAAGTGACCTCAAATCCACGTCCTCCTCCGGGGACACATCTTCTATTCATAGATTCAATTCCAAGTCATATATTATACATGATCTGCTCCGGATCATCTCATTAGAAGCTCTGGAGTTCTCTCCTCTCTCTCTTTAATTGTGATATTTCCATAAAATGTTTTATGTAAGGTGAAAACTGATATTTTTAGTGTATTTTACATTGTTTTATATTAGTGGTCTGCAAGTGGAAGCTACAACTATGACTCCTTGCTAGTTTGATGGTGTCCTCAAGTTCATATCAACTTCTGGTGACCACATTCTCAACCCTAAGGTCTTGATACATCTTCTTAGGACTTGGGTCCTCAGATAAAGCTTCAGTCTGGTCACTATGGACCAGGTCCAGGTTTATGTTGTCAAGGATCTTCTCCTTCCTCTGAGACTATAACTCCTTGCTTTTTTCATGGTGTCCTCAA
This sequence comes from Engystomops pustulosus, assembly GCF_040894005.1. NCBI lineage: Eukaryota > Metazoa > Chordata > Amphibia > Anura > Leptodactylidae > Engystomops > Engystomops pustulosus. The sequence continues at coordinate 11,866,638 of NC_092419.1, read as the reverse complement.
GTTCATATCAACTTCTGGTGACCACATTCTCAACCCTAAGGTCCTGACATCTTGATACCTCTCCTATGACTTACGTCCTCAGATAAAGCTTCAGTTGGGTCATTATGGACCAGGTCCTGGTTATTGTTGTCAAGCATCTTCTTCTTCCTCTGAGACTATGACTCCTTGCTAGTTTGATGGTGTCCTCAAGTTCACATCAAATTCTGGTGACCATATTCTCAACCCTAAGGTCTTAACATCTTGATACATCTTCTCATGACTTGGGTCCTCAGATAAAGCTTCAGTCTGGTCATTATGGACCAGGTCCAGGTTGATGTATTCAAGGATCTTCTCCTTCCTCTGAGACTATAACTCCTTGCTATTTTGATGGTGTCCTCAAGATCAAATCAACTTTTGGTGACCATATTCTCAACCCTAAGGTCTTGATACATCTTCTTATGACTTGGGTCCTCAGATAAAGCTTCAGTCTGGTCACTATGCACCAGGTCCAGGTTAATGTTGTCAAGGATCTTCTCCTTCCGCTGAGACTATGACTCCTTGCTATTTTGATGGTGTCCTCAAGATCAAATCAACTTTTGGTGACCATATTCTCAACCCTAAGGTCCTGATATCTTGATACATCTTATTATGACTTGGGTCCTCAGATAAAGCTTCAGTCCGGTCATTATGGACCAGGTCCAGGTTGATGTATTCAAGGATCTTCTCCTTCCTCTGAGACTATGACTCCTTGCTGTTTTGATGGTGTCCCCAAGATCAAATCAACTTTTGGTGACCATATTCTCAACCCTAAGGTCTTGATACATCTTCTTATGACTTGGGTCCTCAGATAAAGCTTCAGTCTGGTCACTATGCACCAGGTCCAGGTTTATGTTGTCAAGGATCTTCTCCTTCCTCTGAGACTTTGACTCCTTGCTGTTTTGATGGTGTCCTCAAGTTCATATCAACTTCTGGTGACCAAATTGTCAACCCTAAGGTCTTGACATCTTGATACATCTTCTTATGACTTGGGTCCTCAGATAAAGCTTCAGTCCGGTCATTATGGACCAGGTCCAGGTTGATGTATTCAAGGATCTTCTCCTTCCTCTGAGACTATGACTCCGTGCTATTTTGATGGTGTCCTCAAGATCAAATCAACTTTTGGTGACCACATTCTCAACCCTAAGGTCTTGATACATCTTCTTATGACTTGGGTCCTCAGATAAAGCTTCAGTCTGGTCATTATGGACCAGGTCCAAGTTGATGTATTCAAGGATCTTCTCCTTCCTCTGAAACCTAGGAGAAAGTCTTCAGACTGGTCACACCCATAGAACGTTGTAGGAAAATTAGAAGACCCTTAAGGCACATTGAAAACATTCAACTTTTGCTTTCTATTCCTTAGTATCCGCCATGCCACTGTCCAGCCAGCTGTCTGAAGAAGAAGAGAAGGTAAGTGCATTGAATGTATAAGTACATGTATTATCTAGATACAACTACACGTAAAATACTAAGTCTCCATCTGTGGGAAGACTACAACAACCACCCATTGGCCATCAAGACATACTTAGAGTTACGGTTTCCAAACATCTAAAGAGCTTTTGTAGACCCCTCATTTATGCAAATACCTGTGCAGAATCCGACTACACAAGGTTTCCTTGTAGTCTGTTACCATGGAGATCTGATAGATCTATATAGAAGCTCTAGAAACAAAACGGTTATAGCAAGTTGCATCATTTATCATTTTAGATTCATTGGGTCCAAAAAAGTTGGTGATAAATATGAGACTGCGACCATGTTAATGTAATTGTACCTGCTCAGCTTCTCCTTGGGCAGAGACAGATTAAGAAGTAGGCAGTCACACCAATGACCCACATACCCAAAGGAACAGATACAACAGGATAGACTAAGCAGATCTGTCCACCTTGGCATAGAGGAGGACAAAGAAAGGATCCAGCCGGTGGTGTATTCCTGAAATCCCTGGGGATAGTTGCAATAAAAAACATTTACAATTATATGGACACTGGTCCACATTTTTATTTCTCCTTGCAGTTCTTCTCTTTCCTTATCTGCTCAATCCAGCCCAAGCAGCCATGATGTCTTCTCCTTACAACTGCAAATTTGGCTGCCAAGATGCCTTTGAAGGGAACCTGTCAGTTAAACTAACCCACACTTACTGAACATATGTTTGTACAACTATCCCTATATTGTTCCACCCCATGCCTGTAATGTTCCACAGTCCATTTGTAAAGTTGACTCACCATCTATGCTAATGCCCCTATGTGAGTCTGATCACTGTCTTTCCTTTGATCTGACTTTGGCATATCCATGTTCTTCCTGCTCAGCTGTACCTCCAACTTACTGATTGACAAGGGGTGCGCTTTCTTTTTAGCCGAGTCAACTTGGCTCAGCTACCTCATTCACCCCTCCATCAAGAATGAGAGAAACTATGGCTGTGTGTGACTCACTGAAGATAAATCCTGAGGAGAGGGATGAGGGAGCTGATTTCTCTTTAGAGAGTCATACAAAGCCAACGTCTCTCTCATTCCTGAGGGAGGGGGGAATCAGAAGGAATAACCAGGTTGACTTGGCTGAAGAGAAAGCACGACCCCTCATCAATGAAGAAGCTGAAGAAGCTGCTGAGCTGGAAGAATACAATGATACATAAATGGCGAGTCAACTTTATGAAGGGACTACTGAACTTTACAGGGATGTGAAGCAACAATATAGGGATAGTTGTGCTGATGTATAATAGCAGATATGTTTAATTTGGGTAAGTTTGACTGGCGGGTTCTCTTTAAATTACCACTTCCACAGCCAAAGTTCAAATCAACAAATAAATTCAGCCCCCAGATGAGACTGTAGATGTAAGTGCTACCACAGACTAGACCTCAGGCTAAACCCCTAAATTCATGCAGACCAAAAGCCCTAAATTAATGTGTACCCTAAATAGACTTTTGGATTAATACAGACTATAGATTATTTCTAATTTCAGATGCCAGCCCAAATATCTCATTTGAAACCCTACAGACCAAATTTTAAACCCACATAAGGACTCAGAACCCCGATTCGACCCCTAATTCCAGACCATAGACTCATATACATTCTCTACCTAGTGCACAATGGTGTAGAGTGCATCCTAGTGCTGTATGGTGCAGCGGCTAGAGCAAAGAAAATTTGCCTTTTTAGATTCACTTCAATGGAGCTGAGCTGCAATACCAGAAACAACCTATGGGCATGTGTGGCGCTGTTTTTCAAAAATAAAACCTGTGTATTGTTCTTTCAATGCCTGATTAATTTTTAACGTAGTTTAGCATCCAATATTCCGCTGTTTGTCTGTGTAATCAGAGTCATTCATCATATTACATGCGGAGAATCTGTCCGCTCAGTCAAACACTAGGTCGCTGTTCAATATTATTGATGTTCTGATCTCCTGCTGCAGAGGCGACGCGGATTACAGCTGCTTAATTAGTAACAAAATCCTCTGTGTACAGCAAACAGTGGTAGTACACGGCGTATAGACAGAGGAGCACAGGCACGGGCGCTTGTGAGACGACTGTAGGGGGAGCTAGAGCTTATACTTGTTTTATCGGAAGCATGTGGGCTACTCTTACAATATTATATTGGGTTTAGAACCATCCGTGGTCCATGGGTGCATGGGGTTTAGAACCATCCATGGGTGCATGGGGTTTAGAACCATCCGTGGTCCATGGGCACCTTTGGTTAGGAACCATCCGTGGTCCATGGACACATGGGGTTAGGAACCATCTGTGGTCCATGGGTGCATGGGGTTAAAAACCATCCATGGTCCATAGGCGCATGGGGTTTAGAACCATCCGTGGTCCATGGGCGCATGGGGTTTAGAACTATCCGTGGTCCATGGATGCATGGGGATTGGAACTATCCATGGGCGCATGGGGTTAAAAACCATCTATGGTCCATGGGCACATGGGATTTAGAACCATCCATGGTTCTTGCCATGGATTTGCAGTTCAACTTCATTGACTTGAACTGTAATACCAGGCACTGCCTTTGGACAAGTGTGCGGCTATTTTTGGAAAAGAAGAGCAGAACTTTTAGACTGGATTTCCCCTACTCTATATGTAATATGCATGTGGACCTCAAAAAGTGGTCCTCCACCTGTGACCCTCATCTAATACTGCAAGCAGACCAGGTCCTTCCATAAATTCTATGTAATTTCGATAGTCCATGCCTTGAAATTGAGCATGGATTACTCTTCTTCCTTGGATTTACTATGTCCCTTTGCTCCTTCAGGTTACAAGATGTATAATGGAAGTCCTGGCAGAGTCATTGTCCTCGCACGGACCAGAGAGGATCCGGAGCGGCTGCATCCGAATACTCAAAGAAGGTGGGAACCATCTATGTAATCCCTGGTCTCCTTCATTCCTGGTCTTCATATCCCAAACTTTCCTTCCATTCTATCCTATTGTGTTCCACTCAGGTATTGTCCTCCTATAGGTGTAGCTTGACCCCATCTAATTCTAAATCTGTACCATGATTCCCTCCTTCCATGTCTCGTTTATAAGACCTGTGTCTATCTACGTGGCCAAGGGACCTTCGGGACTTCTCCACATAAATATCCACATTTTTGTGGATTCTATTCTTTTCTGTAAACCAAGTAACATCATTTCAAGAGTAGACAATGTAGAGACTAGGAGCTGCTCATGTGGGGGTTCTGTAGACATCTATGGTAACAACGGGGGGGGGGTCTTGGCTTTTACAGATGAGCGTCTGATCTCTATGCTCCGGCACCAGCATCTGCTCAAAGAACTGGAGGATCTGACTCAGCGAGGTGAGAGCAACTATAAAAATAATCATTAACAATGGTCAAACTGGGCAAATTGTTGTCCTGTTACACATAATTCGAGATATTAGGACTTTGTTGGGAAATTACTTATACCAGACGTAGGGCTTTACATTTTAAGAGGGTTTTAACCATGTAAGTCTCCAAATATAAGAAGATTCCAGGGTCTCCTAAAGCATGGTGATCGTAAGAGTAACCCAGCACTCATTGTGAAGTTTCCCTACAGCACCTCCGCAGGTGAAATGAAGCATTACATGATGCCCATTGAAGTATAGGCTGTTTGTGTCCTCCACATAGTGACTCTTTGTAGTCTCTCAACTCTGACTTGTAGGGTCCTGAATGAGGGGTCCCACTTATATTAACATATAGGGGCAGATTTACTTACCCGGCCCATTCGCGATCCAGCGGGGCGTTCTCTGCGGTGGATTCGGGTCTTCCGGCGATTCACTAAGGTAGTTCCTCCCACGTCCACCAGGTGGCGCTGCTGCGCTGAAGTTCCCCGGAATGCACTGATCTTCACCAAGCCGGACCAAGTGAAGGTAAGCGCGAGCACCGCAACACTTTTCTTTTTTTAAATGCGCCGGTTTTTCCGAATCCGTCGGGTTTTCGCTCGGCCACGCCCCCCCGATTTCTGTCGCGTGCATGCCAGCGCCGATGTGCCATAATCCGATCGCGTGCGCCAAAATGCCGGGGCAATACAGGGAAAATCGTGCGCAAATTGGAAATATTCGGGTAACACGTCGGGAAAACGCGAATCGGCCCTTAGTAAATGACCCCCATAGAGTATGATATATACAGAATGACTCTCACCGTACCATATCCTATCTAATGTACCCTGACCGCAGTGCAGTGATTTTGCCCTCGCTCCCCTCCTCTACTCCTTGTAGTAATCTGCTTGTATCCTTGGAGTATGCGTCAAGATGGTATCTGATAGTTCTGTACCTTCTCCTATCTATGTTAATGGCGGCTCTTATATAACTTTCACATTCCATGTTCTTTATTACTCACATATCACATTCATGATCCTGATGTCCTACATTCCCAAAGCAATTGTCTGGGAATGATCTCCGATGTCCTATCCATGGGGTAGACTTGGTGTAAACACGGAAACTAAGTGCTCTGTGTAGTGGCAGCCACAGCTCAGTGTGGACAGGCCATATGTAATCTATCCCTTTAATAAAAGAAGAATAGGGGCACAAAGGGGCTTAATTACTAAGGGCTGCGGATTGCGCTTTCGTCAGACTTTCCGTAGTTTTTGGCATTTGCACGGCTTTGTTAGGTATTTAAAAGTGTGTGCGCTGGGATTGTGTTGCACGTGATCGGATTGTGGCGCGACTTCGCTGCTTTCATGCGACATAAATCGGGGGGCAGCCATCGGAGTGAGCACGGGATTTAAGATTAAAATTGTGTCACAGGACAATGCACTTACATGCACCAGGAAGAAGAAGGTGAACTCCGGGGACCTGAGCGGGGAAGCGACACATGCAGGATATCAGGCACACGATCTTAGTGACTCCCCGCACAGTGCATTATACACGGACAATGCACTTACATGCACCAGGAAGAAGAAGGTGAACTCCGGGGACCTGAGCGGGGAAGCGACACATGCAGGATATCGGGCGCACGATCTTAGTGACTCCCCGCACAGCACATTATACACGGACAATGCACTTACATGCACCAGGAAGAAGAAGGTGAACTCCAGGGACCTGAGCGGGGAAGCGACACATGCAGGATATCGGGCGCAGGATCTTAGTGACTCCCCGCACAGCGCATTATACACAGACAATGCACTTACATGCACCAGGAAGAAGAAGGTGAACTCCGGGGACCTGAGCGGGGTAGTGACACATGCAGGATATCGGGCGCAGGATCTTAGTGACTCCCCGCACAGCACATTATACACGGACAATGCACTTACATGCACCAGGAAGAAGAAGGTGAACTCCGGGGACCTGAGCGGGGAAGCGACACATGCAGGATATCGGGCGCACGATCTTAGTGACTCCCCGCACAGCGCATTATACACGGACAATGCACTTACATGCACCGGGAAGAAGAAGGTGAACTGCGGGGACCTGAGCGGGGAAGCGACGCATGCAGGATATCGGGCGCACGATCTTAGTGAATCGCGGCACAGTGCATTATACACGGACAATGCACTTACATGCACCAGGAAGAAGAAGGTGAACTCCAGGGACCTGAGCGGGGAAGCGACGCATGCAGGATATCGGGCGCACGATCTTAGTGAATCGCGGCACAGTGCATTATCGTCAGACATCAGTGAACTCCGCGGACGGGGTAATTAAATGTGCCCCAATATGTTGATAACGTAAAAATTAATCTACCACCAAATTCCAGCATGGATAAGCTAAAAAGAGTATATAACGCTCTGGACCCTGCACGACCCAGACATCACATTGATCCAATGGACATTGTGTAATGCTTCATTTATCCTGTGGTGGCGCTGTAGGAAGAATAAACACTTATTACCAACTACTATCTGTAACGCAATCTCATATTTACATCCCCAGTTTTTATGTTCCGCCACTTTGTGATGTTTACTTTTCCAGTTGCCTCTAATGTATGTTGTTTCCCCCGTAGTAGACTTTACAGTCCCCGCAGACTTTATGGTGAACTGTGTATGAACTGCGCTGTTTTATGAGGCTCAGCCTTCCCTTTAATTGCTCTTTATCTACGTGCTACGTTATCATGTTTAACTTTCCCTGTTCTTACTCTATAACCTAAGTCAAAGTGCGACCACAAAGCCGCCCCTTCCCCATTTTGTTCCTTAAGATTCCTTTTATAAACATGGAGGTTAATTAAGGTCAGGGGTTGGCAAGAAAGGGTTAACAACTAATTAATTTCAATGAAAATTATACATGTATAAGAGCTTCCACTCTATCCGATCCTATAAGAGAGACAAACTGATCCCAACCTATGTTGACATTATTGGGGCAGATTTACTTACCCGGCCCATTCGCAATCCAGCGGCGCGTTCTCTGCGGTGGATTCGGGTCTCCCGGCGATTCACTAAGGCAGTTCCTCCGACGTCCACCAGGTGTCGCTGCTGCGCTGAAGTTCCCCGAGGCCCGCCGGAGTTCACGATCCTATACTTGTTGAAGGTAAGCGCGAGTCCAGCGACACTTTTTTTTAAAAAATGCGACAGTTTCTCCAAATCCGTCGGGTTTTTGTTCGGCCACGCCCCCTGATTTCCGTCGCGTGCATGCCGGCGTTGATGCGCCACAATCCGATCGCGTGCGCCAAAATCCCAGGGCAATACAGGGTAATTCGGCGCAAAACGGAAACATTTGCGTAACCTGCAGTTAAAACGCGATTCGGGCCCTTAGTAAATGACCCCCATAATGTCTAGCATGACAACTAGTGTCGGACTGGCCCACCAGAGTCCCAGAGGATCCTCCGGGGGGCCTCCGCTCTAACGCAATACTAGACCTTAGAGATACAGCAGAAGACAACCAAATTTGGAGGCCACTTGGGTCTGTTTCTAAAGGGGTTGATGGGGGGTTGGGCCCCATATAATTTTATCTGGGGGCCCAATAACCCATATTTTAAGGTTGATGACAACTATATACATGTGTGCAAAGAGTGTCTTTGAATATACCATCATTGGATCGATAATTTCTCAGTACTATTAACAATGTTATTACGTCTTTAGCTTCTCGTCTATCTTAATTCTGCAGCCATTAGTCATTATTTCCTGCCCATTCTTATCACCATGTTATTCACTATATCAATACTTCCTTATTCATGACTCTTTTAAAGAGACATAGGGTTAAAGGCTACCATGTATATAAGCTGAACATGTCTCCTGCATCACGGACGGCCTATGATTTATGTCTACATGGCCACCACACTCTCATCACAGAAGACAATGTTGAGGGAAGAAATGATGGGGCATGTTGAATATGATATGCCTGATACTGTATCATCATTTTGTTTCATGTTCTGCTAACTTTGTATTGTGTTTAATCTGTACATAGAAAAATCACAACTAGATGCAGAAAGGGACAGTATCGAAGAAGAAGAAGAAGATCTCAAAAAGAGAGCCAGTAACCCCATACCTCCTCCCAAAAGAGATTCGGGGTCCAAAAGGGGATCTGAGAATGATGAATCCAAAGAGTTTGAGAAGATAGAGAAGGTGCAGGTGAAGGAGAAGGAGAGAGAACATGGTACATCTGCCGAGGAGAAGGTCCACGAGCTACTGGAAGAAGAGGAAAAGAGGAACGCGCCGAGTAAGAAGGCGGAAGAGAAGATGAAACGAGATGGGAAGGAAGTCCGAAGTGATGGAGCCACCAAGACAAAAGACAAAAAACACTACAGCGAAGAAAGTGAGGAGGACAGCTCCGAGGAAAGAGAGCGTGAAAGGGGCTACCATGGAGCCAACAATGGGTGGTACCACAGGAACCACGAAGATTGGAAAGAGAGAAAAAGAGATTCACAGAGAAGGATGGCAGAAGACCCCAGTCAGGAGGAAACGGCCCAGTTTGAATCTGAAGATAGAGGCATGAAATTCTTCAACGCCAAGACCCATATGCATGGTTTTCATGGCGAAGACAAGAGGCACCACCACCCAGAAGAAAGTGAGATGGACAGGGAGAGGAACTACTATGACCAAGGGGAAGATGAGATGGGAAGGGAGAGGCACCATTATAACGGGAATCATGGCCACAGAGAAGAAGAGGAGAGGGAGCTGGAGGAAATGGAAGAACGTGAAGAACACAGAGCTAAGGTGAGATGATGAGGACACCCAACTCATGATGACAACTTATATTTTCTTGTGTTCATGGTTGCCAGCAAGCCGGTGGGCCATCAGCCCAAATAACATTGGGAGGCCTACTCTCAGCAAGAAAATGTATGTTTTTAAGTTTCTATAGATGGCCGTCCCAGTGATGTTGGGTTAGGTCAAGTCATGGATGGCTGCAATGGAAATCTGTAACACAGCAGAGAGCCAGAAACACTCACACATAGCAGCTTAGATATCTATGCAACGCCTTCCAATCTACAAAGGATTTTCAGTTGACTTCGGAGGAAGTTGTTGAGTTTGAGCCCCTAACCCGAATCCCCCATCCATGGCTATAAGACTCCACATGCCTACATGGTGGCCTTAAATGGCACTCTCCGTATGAAGTACTCTTACTTCCCGACCCTAGTCATAAGCCTCTCACCCAGCCAAACCAGTTCTCTACACTGTACTGAGGAGACCCAATCAGGTCGAAACAGTGCTGTCTACAGTTGGGAGTCTGTTCCTTCTCGCATAGATACACTGGTTTGGTTTTAATCCCGCATCATGTCATAAGGCCTCTTGTAGGTCATGCTTGATGTCAAGGGAGCTGCCTTACAAGGAAGCTAAAAGAGGCGTGGATTTCCTTATCCCATCTTGGAAAAGTTTGCATATTTTCCCAGAATCCCCCTAATGGAGCATCTATGGCTATAAGACTCCACACGCCTACATGGTGGCCTTAATTGGGATTCTCGGTAAGGAGAACTCTTACTTCCCAACCTTAGGAAAGACTAGCAACCCAATAGTTCAGCAATTTACTTCCTTCTTCCCTTTCACGGCACATAGACACTGAGCCCATGTGCATAAGTGCTTGGGAAGAGCAGATGTTGGCTGACCACTCTTTTGGTAACTGTCTGTGGTGTAGGGCCAGGTTTCCAGAAGGACACCCCTAATACTACTCTCGTGAAGACTCTATTGTAAGTTTAGGTTTACTTGAGCCAATGATAAATCTGAAAACATTCTTGGCAATAGCCCCGTTTGCTATAACCCCGTTTTATGGACGTTGTTAAAAGAGACTTTAGTCATTATGGAGTAATAATAACACTACTATCAATAAAACGACTTATCACAAACACTTTGCACTCTGAAGGTCTGTAGTCAGCCGTAGATTACCAAGGCGAGAGAGTCTACACCTGCCCCTACATACCTGTAGTGTTAGTCAAGGCTACTGGGTGGCCTTGGTTGCAGATAGTGTTGTGTTTTTAAAGGGAGTGTCTCAGACCCATGGTGACCCATGGTGACCTTGATATGTGGTAGGGGCGCCATATTACTGTCAGGCCAGAACCTCTGTGGGCATTGTGAAAAAACGTGGTCAATATACCGTGGCCATGTTCTATGTTCCACTTAGATGAGGTCGGTATAATTTGGCCATGATGAATTATTTTGATCTTTATTTGCATCTTCGATCTTGTTTCATTCTGTATGTAAGGTACGGCCACCTAACCCTTCTCATAACATACAGTCAGATACCATTGATACCGTAGCCTCCACTGTGGATGGACTCTCCAGGAATCTCCATGGAGTCACTACTCAATGGAATTTGTAAAGACAAAATCAAAAAATATTTTTAGAGAGATGTAAAAAAAACAATCAGTATTTTCATTGACATTAATATTTGTGGGTTTTTTTTTTAGGAAAGGGACATCCATGAGGTGGAGGAAGAGCTAAGGAAGGCAGCTGAACGACTGGAGGAGCTTCATCGGGGCTAAGAGAAGAAGACTTGGCCTCAATCTCCGTCTTCCAGACTATACTCTGCCAATGCTTTGCGCGTGTTCCTGTACCCTGTATACTGTCTTCAGCCTGTGTTTTGTGGCTAGATTATAGAGTAAAGCTTCGGCCTGTTAATAAGCTCAGAGCAGATGTTGACTTCACTGTCCAAGTTTTCCAAAGTTGTTCCTCAAAAAGTCACAATGGCTAAAGATTAGATTTGCCCCATTGTATTGATTGTCAGAAGTAATATTAATATTTTCATCATCATGTTACTTCTAAGTTTTGTCCATTAAATAAATTATAATTGGTTTGACGTCGAGAAGCAGAAGGTCCTTGATAGGATTCGATAGATCTACAAGACTACATTCTTCCATGGATCACAGATGTCATGGCAATGCGCGAGTTATCCGTCTGGAGAGAAGTTTCATGCTTTGCTGTGAAAACTGATTAAAATTGAAATATTCAGGGTCTACGTCGGATATTGATGGTCATCTTCATTACTAATGGTCCACATTCCTCTTCTCGTAGACGTGACTGGCCAATTCCATGTGGTTCCTCTTCTCGTAGACGTGACTGGCCAATTCCATGTGGTTCCTCTTCTCGTAGACGTGACTGGCCAATTCCATGTGGTTCCTCTTCTCGTAGACGTGACTGGCCAATTCCATGTGGTTCCTCTTCTCGTAGACGTGACTGGCCAATTCCATGTGGTTCCTCTTCTCGTAGACGTGACTGGCCAATTCCATGTGGTTCCTCTTCTCGTAGACGTGACTGGCCAATTCCATGTGGTTCCTCGGGTGGCAATTTCATCATAATGAAAGATTGAGCAATAAGTTTATTTTACTACAGAAAGGTCCATTGGTTTGGGTATCTCCTCCATCACCAATCAGTAGATAAGGCAGGGGTACGCATTGTAAAGTATGATGGGCTACTGACTTGTCTTTTACAAGGTTCTGGGAGAGATCTTAGGTCCATCTTGCGATCGTCACATGTAGGGACATCTGAGGAGCTTTCCAAAGAAGACGATGGTTCTTTGTTGTTTTTGAGGAGTTTGTCTACATGTGACAGTAAAGCTGGGAAAAATTCGGTAACGCCCTCGTAGCCTGAAAAAGAAGCAATGTGGAAATGATTGATCGGACAATGCTCCAAAGATGTGGCCTTTCCTTATCTCTCCTCTTGGTTTAAGATACCTGGAGATAAGTGGTCCTTGATGGTTAAAGCTTATCATGTTACAACACTTATCTCGTGATATCTCAAGCCAAAAGGAAATGAAGTACACCATGGCCAGTGCCGGCACTGGGCAGGTGCCAGGGCTCCTGGGGGGCCCAATCCATGGGGTGAGGGGGCTGTATCTAATGAATCCATAGGGGATGATGTGTGCTGCATATGAATTAACCATGAGGGGGTCATTTAGGATGATAAACTAGGGAATATTTTAGGGAACAGGAGTCTGAATTTTTAATGTCGCCATGTCAGTTCACCGCAAAGGGGCCCACTGAGGCACTGTCACCCAGGGGCCTACTGCAAACCTGCAGCCAACCCTGAGTACAACTCTATATATGTATCAGGATCTCAGAATATCTCCTATAGATTCACTTACCCGGAAAAGCATTGACATCAATCACTGCACAACGTCCAGTCTGTGTGTCCACTATTAAATCCACTCCAAAGAGAGACATCCCCAGAGCCTCCTGAAGACCCTGAACCACCTGCCTGACCACATCATCTGATGGAGGCAGGACATCTGGATACAAGGGTGCCTGAAAGCAGAGAAGAACATCTCAGGAGCAATCTTGACAAAGATGGAAGCAAAGAGATCTCCAATCATGAAGGGCATGTGCGGCTTATTTAGTATGGAGTCCATAGGAGTTGTATGGAAGGCCAATGGTGGTGCATAGAAATGCAACAAGGGACAATATCAGAATCTGTTTATGGTGGTGGTCCGATTGGGGAAAAGGGACCTTTTGGACCCCTTTAGACTCGAAAAGTACTAAGCATTGCTTTTCCTTAGTAGTAGCACAAAGCGTAGCACTTGACTTGAAATTTTATAGAGGGTGACCTCAATACCGACGTGATGGTAGGCAAGAGGCATGTGCCATCTCTCTCGTCAAGTCCTTCTTGCATCCCAACACCTTCAGCAGTGTTACCCAAAACCCTGGGAGAATCAACATGTTCACTACTGGTCTATGGGGCCAAAAAGGTTCAGGACTACTCAACATAATGGGGCTCATTTATTAAGGGTGTGAACGCTGCACTTTCGTCGGGTTTCCCGAATATTTCCGTTTTGCTCCAAATTGCCCCAGGATTTTGGTGCACGCGATCGGATTGTGGCACATCGGCGCTGGCTTTCACGCGAAAGAAATCAGGGGGCGTGGCTGTCGGACAACCCTACGGATTTGGAAAAACCGCAGAATTTAAAAAACAAATGTGTCGCAAAATCAGCACTTACATGCACCGGGAAGAAGCAGGTGAACTCCGGCGAACCTCGGCGCAGCAGCGACACCTGCTGGATATCGGGCGCACGACCTTAGTGAACCCGGCAGACCCAAATCCTCGTCGGACAACGCACCGTGGGATCGCGACGGGACCGGGTAAGTAAATGTGCCCCAATAATACAACTTAATGAAGTTACATGCACATAACAAAGTAAGTGAACCCTTGAATGCACTCACTTGAGACAGGTGTGAACAGGACTCTGCCTTAGAGACCTGGTGGCTGTTAAAGAAGATTGTTTTTTGGTCTGTAGACAGAAAAAAAAAACCAAATATGTAAATTGTGAAGATATTCGAGCACCAATCACTTATTGATACTCATTGACCAACCCTTCCATTTCCTCTGCTTATCTATAGCTATTGAAAATATATTAGGAAATCAATCTCTTAATACTTCTACAATTCGTGTCAAAGTACAGAAATATCTGTTCTCCATAAACGAGTCGCACAGAAGAAATTCTACATCATTTGTTGCAGAACTACAATTCCCATCATCCCCCCCCCTGTGGTGTGCAAAACATCGACATGAAGATTCTGGAACACCGACCTGTCTCCCCCATAGGAAAGTTATGTATGGACGGTCTTTTGACGACAAAATGTTGTGAACCCACGACGAAGATTTTATAGAGGGTGGCGCTGTGGTTGATGAAGCTTTGAAGAAGACAAGGGGGAGTCACATCCCTCAAACCCTGGACATTGAAAATCAATGACATCTGTAACATAGGAACAACATAGGGTTAGATGGAGGATATAGGGATTATTCAAAAGCTCCTTACAGGGATTTTACAACATTTCTAAAACATATTACAGGCAGTCCCTGGGTTACGTACAAGATAGGTTGCCCCAGTGACAATTGGAGTTTCAAACTTTTTTTTGCTGTAATGGGACCAAGGATTATCAATAAAGCTTCATTACAGACACCTTACAGCTGATCCTTGCGGTCCATGAATTATGTACGTGTGACTAATCCTGGACTCTAGCTCATGAGGACCTTCATGTCCATGCATTACATAGACAGTCCATTTATTTCACTGGACATGGTGTAATTCTTCATTTCGCCTGTAGAGGCACTGCAGGAAAACGAAGCACTTCCTGTGTGGTCCCCCTACAACTTCCTGCTGATCGCTAAGGATTAGATCACACTGACAACTTATCATAAAAGGATTGTACAATCACTTTCTGTCTCGGAATTTCTTCCCAAAAAGTGTTAATATTTTCCTGTAGAAGAAAGATACAGTAGATATATAGTAGATAATACTGACCTCGTGTGAGCGCGGACCATGAGCCACCTGGGTTTTGCAAACTGTAAGAGAAGGAAGAATTGGAGGTAATTATTATTGGGTGATAGTAAAAGTTAATTTGATCTTTGAAATTCATCAAAGGGACTGTCTACAAAGAGTTAAAATATATATGAGCTAATCTATCATGTCTCAGTGTATAGTGTAGACAGGGAGGGTCTCTGGGTCTGGGGGGCTGTTCTGTCATGCATTATGCATATGGACTGGTAAGGACGTTGTGTATTTCTTCATTTCCCCTGCGGAGGCGCTGCAGGGATATCTGACAATTACTGCCCAGCTCCACCGCAGACCAGAGCCGATGCTGGAGGACACTGTGTGATCAGATTATTGTCAGGGGTCATTTCTAAACTAATAGGTGCTGCCTAGAGTAAACATTATAATATAGGATCAACCCTCTAATATTATAATATCACCCCCTCTTATATTACACTATCCCCCCTCTTATATTACACTATTCCCCCTCTTATATTACACTATCCCCTCTTATAATACACTATCACCCCTCTTATATTACACTATCACCCCTCTTATATTACACTATCACCCTCTTATATTACACTATCCCCCCTCTTATATTACACTATCCCCCCTCTTATATTACACTATCCCCCCTCTTATATTACACTATCCCCCTCTTATATTACACTATCCCCCCTCTTATATTACACTATCCCCCCTCTTATATTACACTATCCCCCCTCTTATATTACACTATCCCCTCTTATAATACACTATCACCCCTCTTATATTACACTATCACCCCTCTTATATTACACTATCACCCCTCTTATATTACACTATCACCCCTCTTATATTACACTATCACCCTCTTATATTACACTATCCCCCCTCTTATATTACACTATCCCCCCTCTTATATTACACTATCCCCCCTCTTATATTACACTATCCCCCCTCTTATATTACACTATCACCCCTCTTATATTACACTATCCCCCCTCTTATATTACACTATTCCCCCTCTTATATTACACTATCACCCCTCTTATATTACACTATCACCCCTCTTATATTACACTATCACCCTTTTATATTACACTATCCCCCGTCTTATATTACACTATCCCCCCTCTTATAATACACTATCACCCCTCTTATATTACACTATCACCCCTCTTATATTACACTATCACCCTCTTATATTACACTATCCCCCCTCTTATATTACACTATCACCCTCTTATATTACACTATCACCCCTCTTATATTACACTATCACCCTCTTATATTACACTATCCCCCCTCTTATATTACACTATCCCCCCTCTTATAATACACTATCACCCCTCTTATATTACACTATCACCCTCTTATATTACACTATCACCCTCTTATATTACACTATCACCCTCTTATATTACACTATCCCCCCTCTTATATTACACTATCCCCCCTCTTATAATACACTATCCCCCCTCTTATATTACACTATCCCCCTCATATATTACACTATCCCCCTCTTATATTACACTATCCCCCCTCTTATATTACACTATCACCCCTCTTATATTACACTATCCCCCTCTTATATTACACTATCCCCCCTCTTATATTACACTATCCCCCCTCTTATAATACACTATCCCCCCTCTTATATTACACTATCACCCCTCTTATATTACACTATCACCCCTCTTATATTACACTATCACCCCTCTTATATTACACTATCCCCCCTCTTATATTACACTATCCCCCCTCTTATATTACACTATCCCCCCTCTTATATTACACTATCCCCCCTCTTATATTACACTATCACCCCCTCTTATATTACACTATCCCCCCTCTTATATTACACTATCCCCCCTCTTATATTACACTATCCCCCCTCTTATATTACACTATCACCCCTCTTATATTACACTATCACCCTCTTATATTACACTATCACCCTCTTATATTACACTATCACCCTCTTATATTACACTATCCCCCCTCTTATATTACACTATCCCCCCTCTTATAATACACTATCCCCCCTCTTATATTACACTATCCCCCTCATATATTACACTATCCCCCTCTTATATTACACTATCCCCCCTCTTATATTACACTATCACCCCTCTTATATTACACTATCCCCCTCTTATATTACACTATCCCCCTCTTATATTACACTATCCCCCCTCTTATAATACACTATCCCCCTCTTATATTACACTATCCCCCCTCTTATATTACACTATCACCCCCCACACACACTACCCCTCCACTTCCCCCCCCATAACACATTATCACCCTCTTCTCTATATTATTATAATCCTGTGCAGTTCCCGGCAGTCCTGGCCTCGGGGGCAGATGATATAATGACTGTGTATAATGCCGCCACCAGGTGTATACGGCTTAGTGTGACACGTCATGTATACAGATGCCCCGCAGCGACGTCTCCATGGAATCTATTTACAAATAATGGCACCCGCCCCGCACCTTGTATACAGGGAACCCAACACCCACCCTGCACCCAAACCACAGAGCAATGATAGAAATGCAAATAGCCAATCAATACTCCAGGGCCGGGTGACGGCAGCAGCGGGTGCTCACACCTCACCCCGGACACACCTGCAGAACTTTGCCCCCGCGCTCTGTACCACACATAGAGGCCGGTATCTGAGATAATGATCCATTATACCCGGGAGGCAGCTGGCACCACCTTGTACACACTGTACAGTAAGTGATACCAGGCTGGACGAGCCCTTTAAGGACAGCTGGGTAGTCACTGGTGGATGAGATTGGCGCAGGGATGTCACCGCTGTCACAAGGGATGTTTGTTTTATTATCTAATGTGACCTTCCCTCCAAAGGTGTGTAGTTAACCCTTCCCTGCCTAGTTTATGGTGCCGCAGTGTCTACTCCTCCGATACCAGGATAAGGTTCAGGTTAAAATGTCTTATATTCTGTAGTGAGATCAGCCACTGCCTGGAGGTTATTCTCTTGTTTCAATGAGAACACATGCATCAGGGCCGGATTATAAGGAGGGCTCCCAAGGCGCGCTCCCCGGGGCCCCCACCAACCTTAATCCGTTCCTGACGTTAAGCATGCGTGTGTTTTGGGGGAGTATAAAGGAATAGCTGTCAGATGAACAAGCCGTCAGCCAAAGGCTGGACATAATAATTTATATTCTAGTTCAAAACCACAATCCTTACTTATAGGGAATGTAAGGTGATCTCTGACCAAAGCCACCACATCGCTGCGCCTGGACATCAGCTCCACACACGGAGGCGAGAACACAGCGCTGACCCCTGCACAAAGAAATAATATGGTGAATACATATTACACCATCTCTACCACTATAGGGAGAAGGTAGCTTTTAGAAAAGAGAACTCCCTGCTGACTTCCCCGTGCACATGCATGCTCAGCCCAGCCACGTCTACCTACAGTAAAGTATAGAATAACTTTGTCGCTGACCTTTCTGTCTGGTCTCCAGGCTTCGTAGAAGGTGATAGGACTGGAAGCGGTCTAGAAGTGTGTGCAGAGCAGGGAGGGGGTCCAGAAGGACGGTGAAGGGGTGCGTGTCCAGATAGACCTGTGCACAACATGCAGTGTACTCAATACAGACTGTCATTATATACCATACGTTATCACACTATGATGTACAATAAATACCATATACTATTTAAGGCCACATTCACACTGCCATTGCCCGCCGTACCGTAGCGCAGCAGGCACATGGCAGTGCCGGGGAGAGGAGGAGGGGGACAGCGCCGCTCACCCCCGTCCCTCTCCGTAGGAATATATGGCGACATGTCCCATCTTTCTACAGGGCTCGGAGCGGTGCTGCACTTGTGCAGCACCATACCACTCCCGTTGGGCCCCGTGCGCCCATTGTCGTCTATTGGGGACGTATATCAGCCGTATATATATCCCCCATACATTTGTCTGAATGTAGCCTAACACTGTGCAATGTACCATCCTATACTATTCCACTGCAATACAGAGTATACTACTAGTGGTATCTGCTACTGCCAACCTGTACTGTATACTAATACTTCTATGCTACTTACCACCTTATATTAACACTATATACAATTGTCCCACCCTGTACTATATACTATTACTGTACAACATAAACTACTATGGTCATTTTGACCATCCATTAATATCTACTACTGTATACTATATACCATTTTACCTCCCTATACTATATACTTCTATACTATATACTATTTTACCTCCCTATACTATATACTTCTATACTATATACTATTTTATCACCCCCTGCTATATACTTCTATACTATGTAATATTTTACCTCCCTATGCTATATACTTCTATACTTTATACTATTTTACCACCCTATGCTATATACTTATATAGAATTGCCTATGAATTCCTTATGTCCAGCCTTATGTGGGCCCCCCAGCATCTCTGGCCCCGGCTCATGCCCATGTATGCCCAGTGTTGGCGCCGGCCCTGCTTCCTTAATAATCTATACTACACACTTCCATACTATGTTATTTTAGCACTCTATACTATATACTACTATACTGCATACTATTTTACTACTTCAAACTCTACACTTCTATACTATTTCCCACCCTATATAAAATATACTTCATACAATTTCCCACCCTGTACTATTTACTATTACTCTACAATATAAACTAGTATAGTAGTTTTGTCCACCCATTACTATATACCTCCATAATATCTGATACTATATACCGTACTGCTACACTATGTACAATTTACCACCCTACTCCATATACTCCTGTACTGTATATCACCCTATGGTATATATTACTATATTATATACTATTTTACTACCATATACTATCTACTCCTATACCTATCGGTTATTTTATGTCCATACAGTATATATTGCCCACAATATATAGTAGTTTAGGTATCTACGCTAGGCTATATGGCTGCCATTTCTAGTATGTGTACGTGACACTCAAGGTTTTCATGTATAATTTCAATATTTACACAATTGTCATGTAATTTACACCTCGCTAATGTATATCTATACAGACATAATGGGTGTGGCTCATTGTATGGCCAAGTTTACATTGTTCCTTAGGTATACACCCTTTAGGTATACAACATTGGCCTTTATACCTTCCAGTTGTATTTTTAGTTCCCTTCCTTGCTCCTTGGTTTGTATATCATAACCCTCTTCTTTATTTTGTATGGTTTTACCTGAAGCCTCTGGACGAGGTGATGAGACGCCAGGTCCTGACCAGCTTCTACCAGGAGGTCTGACAACTTGTGGATAATGAGATCAAACGGCCCTTGGCTATTGAGACATTTGGTGAGGTCAACCTGAAGATGACACAATAAGAACCCATCATAACGTTCTGGAAACCAATTATAAAGCAGAGATGTGTCCAGTGTCGGACTGGCCCACCAGGGTACCAGAGGATCCTCCGGTGGGCCCCTGGCTCAACCCAATACTGAACCCCAAAGGTCCATCAGAAAACACCACAATTTGGAGACTGCTAAAGTATATTTCCTGGGGGGATAATGAAGAGTGGGCCCCCAGATTGATTTTCTCTGGTGGGCCTAAGGAAACCCAGTCCGACACTGGATGTGTCTACTGTATGTCTACTCAAATCTGGTTCCCCAACGTTGACCTATTGGGAAGAACATTTTAAGCAATCTCTTGGTTTATAAACATTTCATTTCCATAAATTGTTGAACCAATAATGTTGGAAGTAACAAGTTGAGCCTTGGAGGATTGTTAGTCAATGTTGAGGATCACTTTGTCTAGTCTTCCATTGGGAAAACTCAACATCGAGTGGTCATCAAAGAGTAGGACCACCATCATATAAGACAAGGTCCCAAATATATCACACACTGACCTGTTAATATAAAGATCTAGATTGAACGACTACTCCCCAAAGAAACTTAGCGTATTTTTCGGCTGATTAGGCGCACCGGACTATAAGGCGCATTAGGAATAAAGGGCAGCTAAGACATCAAGGTGCATACATAAGGCGCACCGGATTATAAGGCGCATTAAGAATAAAGGGTAGCTAAGACGTCTAGGTGCATACATAAGGCGCACCGGATTATAAGGCGCAGGCGGCTGATTGGGTTAGAAGGGGTCCGGGGGCGTGGTTTGGATGCCGAGAGGTCGCATAGAGAACCTGCTCCGCCACCAGCACTGGTAAACCGACTCTCCACAGCAGTGACCCTCCACAGCAGCACCCCGAGTGCATACCTAAGACGGGGGGCATGATGAAGAGAAGAAAGAACGCCCCAGGCCCCCGCAAACTCACGGAGTTCTGTTGTGGTAGAGACGAGCCAAGATGGCGAGGACGGAGGAGAGCGTAGGCCACAGATCGTATTGGGCTACATCCTCCGCAAGCAGCAGCAAGGACACAGGGAGCAGAGGTGAGTGGTCGGACAGGGAGATGGCACCGTGGTTAGGCTGTGGTTCGCACTATGGCTATTCCCGTTTCATATATTAGGCGCATCGGACTATAAGGCGCACTTTTTTATTTCTAAGAAAATCATAGGCTTTTTTGGGCGCCTTATAGTCCGAAAAATACGGTAATCCTCGGTGCCATTTGCTAGATAGTGTTAAGGTTAAGTTTGAGGGCTTCTTAGAAGTCTAAGTCTTCTTCACGCCCTTCTCTGTCACTCTTGAGGTATGTCGGCGATGTAATAGAAAATACCTGACATAGAACCAAAGAGACTCTAGAAAAAAAGGAAATCTCTATAGGAAGGGCGAGAAGTTTACACATAACCATTACTGTCATGGGGTCAGGCGGCAGAAGGTGGATTCTTAAGATTTCTTACCTCTGTTACTTCATATCCATGATTCCTAGAAAACAGAGACAAGACAAAGGTTGAAGAAAAACTACATAAACAGGACCACAAAAAAAACAATCAAATGACAACAATATGAAACAATAAAGGTTACAATAAAAACACTTGAAATCCAGACAGAGGTAAGTTCTCATGGACAATGGTGGAGAAACTTTGAGGAACATGGATCTACAAGGATAAACCACGGGACTAGAGATCTGAGTCCATGCCCAATCCCTAATGGTGGCCGTATACATGTAAACAAAACAACTTCTCTTTGATCTCTAATGGCCTCAGGAACAAATTTGTAACGTCTGAGGACTTGATCTTCCAGTTATATCCTCACATGCAAAGGTCCTCCGTGTTTCTGATAGAACCATCAACACCAACGCTAAACTGGTGGTCGGTAAAGCTCTCAAGCTTCTCATAATCCACCAGTTTCCACTCACTGCCGTATCTAAGAAATCTAGACCTGATGTTTCATATTTAAAGGAGTTGTCTTATTTTGGAAATCCAATTTTGTAAGAAGCAGAGTCTCCCTTTTCTGGGATCTCCATGATCGACTACTATTTATAGCGGAAACAGGGTCAGCCCCAGGTATCAGTAGGCCCCTGGGTGACAGAGCCTCAGGCGGCCCCTTTACAGTGAACGCATGTGGTGGCATTAAAAAGTCAAAAACTAAAACTGTCTCCTGTTCCCTAGTTTATTATATCAAACAGCCCCCTCATGGGTATTTTATATACAGCCTCCCTCATGGGTATTTTATATACAGCCTCCCTCATGGGTATTTTATATACAGCCCCCCTCATGGGTATTTTATATACAGCCCCCCTCATGGGTATTTTATATACAGCCCCCCTCATGGGTATTTTATATACAGCCCCCTCATGGGTATTTTATATACAGCCCCCTCATGGGTATTTTATATACAGCCCCCTCATGGGTATTTTATATACAGCCTCCCTCATGGGTATTTTATATACAGCCTCCCTCATGGGTATTTTATATACAGCCTCCTCATAGTTATTTTATATACAGCCCCCTCATGGGTATTTTATATACAGCCCCCTCATGGGTATTTTATATACAGCCTCCCTCATGGGTATTTTATATACAGCCTCCTCATAGTTATTTTATATACAGCCCCCTCATGGGTATTTTATATACAGCCCCCTCATGGGTATTTTATATACAGCCCCCCTCATGGGTATTTTATATACAGCCTCCCTCATGGGTATTTTATATACAGCCTCCCTCATGGTTATTTTATATACAGCCTCCTCATAGTTATTTTATATACAGCCCCCTCATGGGTATTTTATATACAGCCCCTCATGGGTATTTTATATACAGCCCCCTCATGGGTATTTTATATACAGCCCCTCATGGGTATTTTATATACAACCCCCCTCATGGGTATTTTATATACAGCCCCCTCATGGGTATTTTATATACAGCCTCATCATGGTTATTTTATATACAGCCCCCTCATGGGTATTTTATATACAGCCTCCCTCATGGGTATTGTCACGGGCACCCCCGCGATCCATACCGCGGATCGCGGGTGCACCCGTGCCTCCGTTGCGGGCACCCCCGCGATCCATATCGCGGATCGCGGGTGCACCCGTGCCTCCCTCCGCTGCCCCACTGCTGCTCCGGTGCACTCACCTCTCCTGGCTCCCGCTCCCGTCCGGACTGGGTCTCGCGCGCGGCCCCGCTCCCTAGGGCGCGCGCGCGGCACTGCCTCAAGATTTAAAGGGCCAGCGCACAGGTGATTAGTATTGGTCATTTCCTGTTTTGTATATAACCCTTTGTCTCCCATCATTCCCTGCCGGATCTTTGTGCCTCTTAGCCTTAGAGAAAGCTTCCTAGCGAGTATTGCTGTGTTCCTGCGTATTCCTGTATTCCTGCGTTCCAGTGTATTCCTGTGTGTTCCCGTTCCTGAGTTCTGTGTTGCCGTGTTACCTGTGTTCCTCCCTGTTGCTGTGTGCCTGTGTTACCGTTCCCTCCTGCCTGGACCTCCTGTTGCTGACCCCGGACTTGAACCTGACGTTGCATCTCTGCCGCCTGCCCTGACCCTGTGCCTGGACCCGACTACGAGTTTGTCATCCGTTAAGGTACCTCGACCTCGGCTGCCACCGTGGGCTAGTCACACCTGGGAACGACCTAGTGGTATCCTGCCGCAGCAAGTCCAACCCGCTTTGCGGCGGGCTCTGGTGAAAACCAGGTGCCGCTAGGCTCCGGTTCCGGGTGTTGGCTAGTTACATCTCCCGCGGTGGTCCAGAGGATCCACTGATCCTAACAGTAAGATCCGGCCATGGATCCCGCCGAGGCTCCTTCTCCCAGTCAGCCTGATCTCGCCACCATCGTGATCCACCAGTCCCGGCAGATTGCAGCACAGCGGAATCAGCTAGAGCAAGTCACCGCCATGCTCCAACAACTACTTGCTACCCAACATCAGCAACAGTCTCCTGAAGCGGCCGCTGCGACCCCTGCTGCTCCGGCTTATCTTCCTGCTGCTGAACCCAGGCTACGCCTCTCTTTGCCCGGCAAGTATGATGGAGATCCAAAGATGTGCAGGGGCTTTATAACCCAGTGCTCCTTGCACATAGAACTGATGCCGTCGCAATTTGCCACAGAGCGGTCCAAGGTGGCATTTGTCCTCAGCCTTCTTTCCGGGAAAGCCCTGGCCTGGGCTACTCCGCTTTAGGACAGAGATGACCCGGTTGTGTCTAACCTCACTGCGTTTCTGTCAGAGTTCCGGTCTGTCTTCGAGGAACCAGCACGAGCCTCCTCTGCGGAGTCTGCATTGTTGAACTTGCGTCAGGGCAACTCATCGGTGGGAGAGTACGCAGTTCAATTCCGCACCCTGGCTTCTGAACTTGCGTGGAACGATGCAGCCCTCATCGCTACATTTAAGAAAGGGCTCTCTGCGCAGGTCAAGGACGCACTGGCAGCTCGGGATCTTCCATCTACTCTGAGTGACCTCATCACCTTGGCCACTCGAATTGATGTTCGGTTTAAGGAGCGAGCTGAGGAACTACGCTCCGAGTATCCCCAAGGCCGTGTTAGACGCATTCCTCGCCTGGCGCCAGTCTTCCAAAGACCGCTCCAGGGTCCGCCTGAATCTTCTGCTGAGGAACCCATGCAGGTTGACCGAACCCGGCTCACTCTACGTGAGCGTTCAAGACGCCGACAGGAGAACCTATGTCTGTACTGTGCCAGCCCTGAGCATTTCATCGGTTCCTGTCCTGTCCGTCCTCAACGTCCGGGAAACGCCAGCACCTAGGCTTCTTGGGAGAAGCGTCCCTAGGTGTAAATACAGCTTCTCCACGTCTGACTCTTCCCGTGCTCCTCAGCGTTGGCACCGGTACCCAGATCCAGGTTACTGCCTTCCTGGACTCGGGCTCTACAGCGAACTTCGTGGATGCAGCCTTGGTCTCTCGGCATCACTTCCCGGTGGTTCGTCTTGAGAAGCCATTGTCTATTGCCTCGGTCAATGGTCAGATTCTCTCCGTACCCATCTGGTTTCGCACGGAGCCCCTGCTTCTGCAAGTTGGTGCCCTACATCAAGAGAGACTTTCGTTTTTTGTGCTGCCCCAAAGCACATCTGCTCTACTGCTGGGTCTCCCCTGGTTGCAGCTTCATGCCCCTGTACTGGACTGGTCCTCCGGGCATATCCTCCGTTGGGGTCCGAACTGTGCTTCACGTTGTATGCAGGTTCCCCGTCCGCTACCTGTGAGGACTTCGACTCTGGCTCCCAAGTCTCTGGAGGGTCTGCCAGCTTGTTATCGGGACTTTTCGGACGTTTTCTCCAAGAAGCAGGCGGAGATTCTACCACCACATCGTCCCTATGATTGCCCTGTGGATCTTCTTCCTGGCGCCACTCCTCCCAGAGGTCGTGTCTACCCTCTTTCAGTACCTGAGTCTCTAGCCATGTCCGACTACATCAAGGAGAATCTGCAGAGGGGTTTTATACGCAAGTCCTCCTCTCCGGCTGGCGCAGGGTTTTTCTTCGTTACCAAGAAGGACGGCTCCCTACGTCCCTGTATAGACTATCGTGGGCTGAATAAGATCAGGGTAAAAAACCGTTACCCTCTGCCGTTGATTACAGAACTCTTTGATCGCCTACGTGGTTCCAAGGTGTTCTCCAAGCTGGACCTCCGTGGGGCTTACAATCTCATCCGGATCCGCAAAGGTGATGAGTGGAAGACGGCGTTTAACACCCGTGACGGGCACTTTGAGTACCTAGTGATGCCCTTTGGACTGTGTAATGCCCCTGCTGTTTTTCAGGAGTTTGTGAACGACATTTTTTGGGACCTTCTTTATACTTGTGTCGTGGTCTACCTCGATGACATCTTGGTGTACTCTCCAGACCTTGAGTCCCACCAGGCACACGTACGACAAGTTCTAGGTCGACTTCGTGCCAATCACCTCTATGCCAAGTTAGAAAAATGCCTGTTTCACCAGCACTGCCTTCCCTTCCTTGGTTACATAATTTCCAACAGAGGCCTTCAGATGGACCCCGCGAAGCTGTCTGCAGTTCTTCAGTGGCCACGTCCAGAGGGTCTCCGAGCCATACAGAGGTTCCTGGGGTTTGCGAACTATTACCGTCAGTTTATTCCCCATTTCTCCACTCTGGTGTCCCCCATCGTGGCGCTCACCAAGAAGGGTGCCAATCCACGTGGTCTCCAGCTGCTGAAATGGCCTTCTCCAAGTTAAAGTCTGCTTTCTCCTCGGCTCCCGTACTCTCTAGGCCAGATACGGACAAACCCTTTCTTCTGGAGGTGGACGCATCCTCCATAGGAGCTGGAGCGGTGCTCACTCAGAAAGGGCCCAAGGGCCGAACTTTGACTTGCGGTTTCTTTTCCAAGACTTTTTCTCCTGCTGAGAGAAATTATTCCATTGGAGACAGAGAACTATTAGCCATCAAACTTGCTCTTGAAGAATGGCGATATCTTCTGGAGGGAGCTCTCCATCCTGTTTGTGTGTACACTGACCACAAGAATCTTCTGTACCTCCAGACAGCCCAGCGCCTGAATCCCAGGCAAGCCCGGTGGTCTTTGTTCTTCTCCCGCTTTGACTTGCTGATTCATTTTCGTCCGGCAGACAAGAATATCAAGGCTGATGCTCTGTCCCGTTCGTCAGATGTTGTTGGAGATGAACCAGTTCCTCGGCACATAATTTCTCCTGATCAACTTGTTGTTGCAGCTCCGGTGGACCTTCGGCAGCTGCCTCCTGGCAAGACGTATGTTAGACCTGCTCTCAGGAAGAGGATTCTGTCTTGGGGACATTCTTCTCGTCTGGCTGGGCACCCTGGGGTGCAGCGCTCCTTGGCCCTCATCTCCCGCTATTACTGGTGGCCAGACCTGGTCAAAGATGTATTTTTATTTTATATACAGCCCCCCCTCATGGGTATTTTATATATAGCCCCCCCTCATGGGTATTTTATATACAGCCCCCCCTCATGGGTATTTTATATACAGCCCCCCCTCATGGGTATTTTATATACAGCCCCCCCTCATGGGTATTTTATATACAGCCTCCCTCATGGGTATTTTATATACAGCCTCCCTCATGGGTATTTTATATACAGCCCCCTCAAGGGTATTTTATATACAGCCCCTCATGGGTATTTTATATACAGCCCCCTCATAGGTATTTTATATACAGCCCCCCCCTCATGGGTATTTTATATACAGCCCCCCCTCATGGGTATTTTATATACAGCCCCCCCTCATGGGTATTTTATATATAGCCTCCCTCATGGGTATTTTATATACAGCCCCCTCATAGGTATTTTATATACAGCCCCCCTTATGGGTATTTTATATACAGACTCCCTCATGGTTATTTTAAATACAGCCCCCTTATGGGTATTTTAAATACAGCCCCCTTATGGGTATTTTATATACAGCCCCCCCTTATGGGTATTTTATATACAGCCCCCTTATGGGTATTTTATATACAACCCCCCCTTATGTGTATTTTATATACAGCCCCCCTTATGGGTATTTTATATACAGCCCCCCCTTATGGGTATTTTATATACAGCCCCCCCCTTATGGGTATTTTATATACAGCCCTCCTCCCACCCCATGGAATCATAAGATACAGCCCCCCTCACCCCTATGGATTCTTTATGTACAACCTTATGTGGGCCCTCCCCAGCAGCTCTTTGCCTCCGGGACTTGCCCAAGTATGCCCAGCACTGGCACCTGCCCTGTGGGCAAATACACAGATTTTCCTAGAGCGCCACCACAGGAGAATTAAAGAATGACACAGTTCTCATTGTAAGCAATAGGCTCTCTGTGAAATACAAATCAGGTCCTATAGAAACGGAGACCTTCTTTAAAGAGGCGAATAGACACGTATCCTAATTCCACATAATATAATCAGTATTAACCCACAAAATAGGGCTTCAATATTGATTTCATCCAAATGACACATACAGGTATATACTATATCCACGTGGGATAATACATATAGCACATGACACAGTATACAGCTCACACAGTAACATATTACCGTATATATAATAGAGATCTTATAGATTGTTATAGCTGTTAGACTTTACTCCTTGTGATGTGATGAATGATGCGGCACCAGTGATTTTACATAGGACTGCCGCTAAATCCTGTGCATTACACCGATTTACACGTAACGTTACATAAGGAAAGTTATGTACTATATACTATACTATATATAAGTTTATATACATGCTATATAGATGGCGGAAACCTGTAATACACTACACCAGGATGTACTATGTGCGACACCGACTCCCCCAATGGAATGTATATAGTAGTCCAGTACATAGGCTGCTCCCCGTATGGCACCTATATACATATACACATACACAATGCAACATATATAACACGGGACTGACCTGCACAGCTCCTCAAATAGGTGAAAATTCAGTTTTCTTCTCTTGTTCTCATTGAGACAGACTCCGATGCGCTTCCTGGAGTGTAGGGAAGGCATGATGAGCACCTGCGCGCCGTCCCCGCACTGGAAACCAGCTCGCCCAGGTAACACCGGTCTGCTCCAGTCACCTTTGACCTCCCCCATGAATTGTGCCTGTTTAAGTAGGAATGGCTTCCCTAGCGGCGATGACTAAGGGCAGTGCTGACTAGAGTACACAGGGGCTGGGGCGGGTGTCTATCAGCTGATTGCCTTAAATATTGATTAGGTCACCGTCACCAGGGATATGGTGTATGACGCTCCTTATCATGAGGAGCAGTGACACACTGGAAGGGGTTAAACATTATTATCTACCCTGCTATCCTCTGTTTGGAGTTATTGCTGGGGGTGTTAATGCTGGGACCCCTGGTACATGGGGCTGCAGGAGACTCCCATAGAAGTGGATGGAGAGGTGGCCCGATTCTAAGGGCCCGATTCACGTTTTCCCGACGTGTTACCCGAATCTTTCCGTTTTTCGGGGTCGTGGCCGAACGAAAACCCGACGGATTCGGAAAAACCGGCGCATTTAAAAAAAAAAAAAATGTGTCGCGAAAATTGCACTTACCTTCACCAGGTATAGGCCGGTGAATTTCAGGGCATTCCAGCGGACCTCGGCAGACTTCAGCGCAGCAGCGCCACCTGGTGGACGGCGGAGGAACTGCCTTAGTGAATCCCGGCCGGGCCCGCATCCACCGCAGAGAATGCGCCGCTGGATCGCGAATGGATCGGGTAAGTAAATCTGCCCCATAGGGTTACTTACATATAGGGGCTACCGCCGGCTCCAAAGTTTGTTTGGTTGGGGGGACTACTATCCCATTCCTCCACATTATCCTGGAATTTTTAGCTCTGTCCAAATATCTGATTATTACTTTCTGGGTTTCAACTCTATGGGGGTCATTTACTAAGGGCCCGATTCGCGTTTTCCCGACGTGTTACCCGAATATTTCCGATTTGCACCGATTGTACCTGAATTGCGCGACGGAAATCGGGGGGCGTGGCCGAACGAAAACCCGACGTATTCGGAAAAACCGCCGCATTTAAGAACCGAAAATGTGTCGCTCGGGACCCGCTTACCTTCACTCAGACGGCCTCGGTGAATTCCAGCGCGTTAAAATGCTTTTCAGCGCAGCAGCGCCACCTGGTGGACGGCGGAGGAACTACCTTATTAAATCCCGGCCGGACCCGAATCCAGTGCAGAGAACGCGCCGCTGGATCGCGACTGGACCGGGTAAGTAAATGTGCCCCTATATGCTAATACCGGTGGATCAGAGAGCCATCAGCTCCCCGCTCCTGCATTGTGTGCTGTGCCACATGGACAGCACCAACAGATGGAGCAGACTGGAGCAGAGGGACCAGGAGAGGTAAGTAAATTATTTCTCTTGTTTGAATGTTTACAGAAAAACCAAAGGGGGGGGGGGGGGGGGGGAGGGGGAGGCACTAAAATGGGGGGTGGGTTAAGGAAAGAGTGGTAAAAAAAAAAATAAGTGAGAGGGCATCATAAGGGGGTATATAAAAGAGTTGGGGGCATCATCATGAGTGGGGTCCAAAAAAAAAATGATCAGTTGATGGGTTCTATTATAGATGATTTTATAGTGGGACTCACAGACCCCCTGTGTACAGCATGGGAGCCACAGGAAGGTGGACCTAAATATGGGGAGGCATTAACACATTGGGACACATTTACTAAGGGTCCGCGGACCGCATTTTCGTCGGGTTTCCCAACTTTTTCTGTTTTGCAGCTCATTTAACTGGGGTTTTTGCCACACGCGATCGGATTTTGGCACCGACTTGCATGCGACACAAATCGGGGGGCGGCCGTCATACAACCCGACTGATTCAGACTAAGCGCGGGATTTAACATTTAAATTGTGTCGCAAGCCCAAGCACTTACATGCACCGGGAAGAAGAAGGTGAACTCCGGGGACCTGAGCGGGGAAGCGACACATGCAGGATATCGGGCGCCTGATCTTAGTGACTCCCCGCACAGCGCATTATACACGGACAATGCACTTACATGCACCGGGAAGAAGAAGGTGAACTCCGGGGACCTGAGCGGGGAAGCGACACATGCAGGATATCGGGCGCACGATCTTAGTGACTCCCCGCACAGCGCATTATACACGGACAATGCACTTACATGCACCAGGAAGAAGAAGGTGAACTCCGGGGACCTGAGCGGGGAAGCGACACATGCAGGATATCAGGCGCACGATCTTAGTGACTCCCCGCACAGCGCATTATACACGGACAATGCACTTACATGCACCAGGAAGAAGAAGGTGAACTCCAGGGACCTGAGCGGGGAAGCGACACATGCAGGATATCAGGTGCACAATCTTAGTGACTCCCCGCACAGCGCATTATACACTGACAATGCACTTACATGCACCAGGAAGAAGAAGGTGAACTCCGGGGACCTGAGCGGGGAAGCGACACATGCAGGATATCAGGCGCACGATCTTAGTGACTCCCCGCACAGCGCATTATACACGGACAATGCACTTACATGCACCAGGAAGAAGAAGGTGAACTCTGGGGACCTGAGCGGGGAAGCAACACATGCAGGATATCGGGCGCACGATCTTAGTGACTCCCCGCACAGCGCATTATACATGGACAATGCACTTACATGCACCGGGAAGAAGGAGGTGAACTCCGGGGACACATGCAGGATATCGGGCGCACAATCTTAGTGAATCGCGGCAGCTCCGAATCCTCGTCGGACAACGCACAGCGGGGATCGCGAGGGGACGGGTAAGTAAATGTGCCCCATTGTTGGGGGAAATTAATGGGGTATTATATTATGTGGGCAGACTGGTTGGTGGGGTTAGGCTACATGCACTACAACTTTTGTCATTTTCTGAAAGTGTGTACCCTGTACCTGGCACAGCTCTGTATGTGGTATAGTGGCTGTGCTTGGTATTGCAGCTCATTCTCACACACCTGAATAGAACAGAATTACAAACAGGCGACTGATGGACATGATAATAGAGACCTGTAAATTGGGAGCCGCACTTACTAGGGGGCTTCGATAACTGACTGGTGGTGATATAATGATATAATAGCACTTACTAGTGACCGGCCAGTAATTGAGCTCATTTCTTGCTTTGTGCCACCTCCACATCAATTGGGCATGGAGAGGAGTTAAAGGGGCACCTCCGCGCCTTTGCACTCACTATAGCGGAGGGGCGCCAATAGTACCTCAGCATTCGGCACCAAATGGGGAAAGTGTGGTGAGACCAGCCTGTCATTGACTGATGTGGAGCTTTTGCAGCCATACTTAGTATCAAGGCTGCACAGTCCACTACATTACTTTATCCCCCGGATGAGTGCGTCACACGACGTATGAAACGTGTGGGGATTACATAATAGGGACTAACAGGGTCTGTAAGGCACAGTACCGGGACCTTTGCGGGAGCAATATTGCGGGGTCAGGATACAAACCGATCGTAGGGCTTAATAGGTCCTTTACCTCCGGACCAGTACCGCTCAACCAGGAGACGCATCGAGGACTGGTGAGAGCCACCCTATTCCTTACTGTCCGGATTCATGTTGGTCGGTGGTTTAGAGATGATGCACCGTGTCATATGCACTAAGAAACGGGGATTAATGGGGACCGGGTCAGATGAGACTTACCTGAAGGATGGCCTTCAAAGAAGATGTTCAAAGCCTACCAGCAGGTGAGATGGGTGCGGGCTGGTGACTGCTCCTTTCCAGTGTCACATAGGGGCACATTTACTAAGCTCCTTGCGTGAGTTTCCTGCCGGACTCTGCACATTCTTTTCAGTGCAAACTGCTTACACAGGTATTTAAGAAGTGTCTGCACCACAAATGTGTCACGTGTCACGTGTGACCCTTTTGTGTCTTGGCTGCACTAATCGCACAAATTTTGGCACTGAAAAGGGCTCAGTCGGACCGTGCGCCGGATTTATCATGCAAAGTTCGACAGAATTGTGTACAAAAAAAGTTGGTGCATTCTGTCGGAGCAGAGCAGGGGGCACCAGATTCATGAAGAACGGGCACCACAATTCCTGAATCTGGCGCCCCCAGCAGACTACACAGGACACTGCACATAGTACACACTGCACTGTTCCTAGTAAATATGTTTAGACCTTTAGGCCAGAAATTGATGTTAATAATAAGGACTCTAGAAGCTTTTAGTAAACCTCCAGAGACCTGGTCTGGGTGAGATGATGGTCCTACAGTCAACAAGTCTATGACACGTCTGTTTCTTAATTATAGAGAACTGACCCTTTCCACCTCCATGTATATAATTCAAGAAGATCATAATCTTAGTGACCCGCATCCAATACTGTAAGTTGTATGCACAGCTCCTGGACCTCTCATGGACGGCGAGACTTAACATGAAGATACTGGACCTCCGGTACCAAGATCCCACCCACTGCTATAATGTATTATATAGTCCTGGCCTCCTTATGTGGAGAAGAGACACCCTATGGGCCCCCAAGTCTCCTGGGCCCCAGTACTCCCCCTGCAGGTTACACCTCGACATTACAATGAAGACTATTGATATTGGAGACGGATTGTCTGCTCCGGTTCCATTATCTGACCCCCCTGTATAAGCCGGATGTTACATTGAGGATATAAGGGCTGTGATTATGAAAACAATCGGAGATTACTGTATGTTTTGTGGAGACAGGAATGTGAGGATTGTGGTCGCACTGGATGCGGTTGGTTCTTCCTGTAAGCGGAGGGATCAGGATCCAGAAAGGAGAAGAACTGCTGGAAATGACTGACCATATACACTCACCGGCCACTTTATTAGGTACACCATGCTAGTAACGGGTTGGACCCCCTTTTGCCTTCAGAACTGCCTCAATTCTTCGTGGCATAGATACAACAAGGTGCTGGAAGCTCCTCAGAGATTTTGCTCCATATTGACATGATGGCATCACACAGTTGCCGCAGATTTGTCGGCTGCACATCCATGATGCGAATCTCCCGTTCCACCACATCCCAAAGATGCTCTATTGGATTGAGATCTGGTGACTGTGGAGGCCATTTGTGTCCAGTGACCTCATTGTCATGTTCAAGAAACCAGTCTGAGATGATTCCAGCTTTATGACATGGCGCATTATCCTGCTGAAAGTAGCCATCAGATGTTACAGGGTACATTGTGCTCATAAAGGGATGGACATGGGCAGCAACAATACTCAGGTAGGCTGTGGCGTTGTACCAAGGGGCCCAAAGAGTGCCAAGAAAATATCCCCCACACCATGACACCACCAGCACCAGCCTGAGCCGCTGATACAAGGCAGGATGGATCCATGCTTTCATGTTGTTGTCGCCAAATTCTGACCCTACCATCCGAATGTCGCAGCAGAAATTGAGACTCATCAGACCAGGAAAGGTTTTTTCAATCTTCTACTGTCCAATTTCGATGAGCTTGTGCAAATTGTAGCCTCAGTTTCCTGTTCTTAGCTGAAAGGAGTGGCACCCGGTGTGGTCTTCTGCTGCTGTAGCCCATCTGCCTCAAAGTTGGACGTACTGTGCGTTCAGAGATGCTCTTCTGCCTACCTTGGGTGTAACGGGTGGCGATTTGAGTCACTGTTGCCTTTCTATCAGCTCGAACCAGTCTGCCCATTCTCCTCTGACCTCTGGCATCAACAAGGCATTTCCGCCCACAGAACTGCCGCTCACTGGATGTTTTGTCTTTTTCGGACCATTCTCTGTAAACCCTAGAGATGGTTGTGCGTGAAAATCCCAGCAGATCAGCAGTTTCTGAAATACTCAGACCAGCCCTTCTGGCACCAACAACCATGCCACGTTCAAAGGCCACAAATCACCTTTCTTCCCCATACTGATGCTCGGGAGAACTGCAGGAGATTGTCTTGACCATGTCTACATGCCTAAATGCACTGAGTTGCCGCCATGTGATTGGCTGATTAGAAATTAAGTGTTAACGAGCAGTTGGACAGGTGTACCTAATAAAGTGGCCGGTGAGTGTATTTACAGAAGAAGTAGTACTGGACACTGTATATACAGGAGAAGTAGTACTGGGCACTATATATATACAGGAGAAGTAGTACTGGACACTGTATATACAGGAGAAGTAGTACTGGGCACTATATATATATACAGGAGAAGTAGTACTGGGCAGTGTATATATATACAGGAGAAGTAGTACTGTGCACTGTATATATACAGGAGAAGTAGTACTGTGCACTGTATATATACATGAGAAGTAGTACTGTGCACTGTATATATACAGGAGGAGTAGTACTGTGCACTGTATATATACAGGAGAAGTAGTACTGTGCACTATATATATATATATATACAGGAGAAATAGTACTGTGCACTGTATATATACAGGAGAAGTAGTACTGTGCACTGTATATATACAGGAGAAGTAGTACTGTGCACTGTATATATACAGGAGAAGTAGTACTGTGCACTGTATATATACAGGAGAAGTAGTACTGTGCACTGTCCATATACAGGAGAAGTAGTACTGTGCACTGTCCATATATATACAGGAGCAGTAGTACTGTGCACTGTATATATATACAGGAGAAGTAGTACTGTGCACTGTATATATATACAGGAGAAGTAGTACTGTGCACTGCCCATATACACAGGAGAAGTAGTACTGTGCACTGTCCATATATATATATACAGGAGAAGTACTACTGTGCACTGTCCATATATATATATACAGGAGAAGTAGTACTGTGCACTGTCCATATATATATATACAGGAGAAGTAGTACTGTGCACTGTCCATATATATATATACAGGAGGAGTAGTACTGTGCACTGTCCATATATATATACAGGAGAAGTAGTACTGTGCACTGTATATATACAGGAGAAGTAGTACTGTGCACTGTCCTTATATACAGAACACAAGTTGATATAAGATGCTTCCAGCATATAAGACAAGGTAAGTTGTACTGTGCGGTGCCCATATATACAGCATCTGCCACTGTACACCAGCCGTATATACAGTACAGGGGAAAACGTGCAATGTTATAGCTTGTATACAGGACAAGAGTTTCCCTGCAGCACCACCAAAGGGCAAGTGAAAAATGACACAGCCCCATTAGAAGTAATGATCTGGATCCTCTTTGTAACGATTCGGTTTTAGCTAATTACTCCAAACCCTGCACAATGGATCCGCCATCTCCTATGGGTTATTATGCCACACATCCCCTTTAAGTCCGTAGCTTTGTTCCTGTATATTTGGTCTGCAAGCAGCAGGTATGAAGCACACAAAGGACTCTGCTCTATGCTGTCATGAAGAGTAAATACGCGACACACAGCCGGGCCGGGCATCCTCCCAGTATTCACAATACATAACCGCAGGATAGCATTTCCCCGCAGCGCCCCTGTAGCCGAGCCTTTTATTGTGGGACATCGGAGAGAGACCCCATGTATATACAGTGTACATACAACCAGCAGGAAAGAGGAAACTAGGAAAAAAAATACTCCATGTGCGCCAATGTTTACCTACAACCCGCTGTTCCTCCTGATTCCCATGCAAATCTCTATGACGGAAATGCACTAATTTCCGTCATGGATGTAACAAGAAAATTCTGAATTAGAGTATCAGAATCACGGATATAGTTTTCCCCTTTAGCCTCCAAAAGTGACTCATCTCAGGCAAAAAGTGACTCTTTTCAGCTTATTTGTAAGAGATTTTTTTTGTTAGGTGAACAGGTGAAATTTAATATAAAAAAAGGAATTCTAGACATTCTGAACATTTTATACCTAGCAGAAGGCTGCTAGTTATTGCTATAAAAGCTTTTAATACATTAATTTAATTGCATAAGAAATATCTATGCCTGGAGTATCACCTTTAGAGAACTCAGGATAAGTGTAGAAAGAGTATACAGTATATAAATATTCCTTTAGTATAAGAATTCCAATATTGACATTTTGTTGATGGAACAGTCCATCGATAGTTATAATGTTATTAGCCAAATTCATGTGATTCCCCCTTTAAAAACAAACAGAACGATACCCATATTGTTCTGCTCGCCCTTTCTTCTCTGTTCTGAAAGTGTTTGCCAAAAACCTCTCTCATCGGGGGTAAAGTAGACTGAGAATAACCTCTTCCTGTTTCTGCCCTGAAGCTGAGATGAATTAACTCTGCCCACAGACCCCATGAGACTGTGTGTGTTCTCTCATTGAGTAACTTAGCAGCAAATCCAGTGTGATTCCTATAGACCAGTGGTTCTCAACCTGTGGGTCGGGACCCCAGCGGGGGTCAAACGACCAAAACCGGGGGTCGCCTAAAGCCATCGGAGCCGCAATTTTACTGTGTTTTTACTGCGAGTTGCATGGTTTGGGGTCACCACAGCATGAGGAACTGTATTGCGGGGTCACAGCATTAGAAAGGTTGAGAACCACTGCTATAGACAAATGCACTGAACATTGCACAGTGTACATACAGGATGTAGACAGCTTTCATCACCCAGAGGAGCATGGAGCATGTAATAAGTGGTAGAAACCAGCAGTGAAACAGTTACCTGAAGTGTATATCCTGTCCTGTGTGAGCACTAAGGGTTAATAGCTTTTCTGGACTGTGCACAAAGTGTGGGGGATGGGTGCAGCATGAGGGGAAGAGACAGACAGGCTTAGCAGCACATCCAGTGAGATTCCTATAGGCAACATTGCACAGTGTACATACAGGATGTATACAGTGACAGCTTTTATCCCCTGGAGGAGCATGGAACATCTAATAAGTGGTGGAAACCAGCAGTGAAACAGTTACATGAAGTGTATAGTCTGTTCTGTGTGAGCACTAAGGGTTAATAGCTTTTCTGTGGGGGATGGGTGCAGCATGAGGTTAAGAGAGGTTAAGAGAGAGACAGACTGGGATGGAGGGACTGGTAAGGAAAAATGGAGATCTTGTAAGACGACATCTGTATACACAGCACTGAACACACTCAGCACTGCTATACACACAGAGAGCACCGTCACATGACCTCCCCCTCCTTCCTCCTGCAGGAGCAGGAAGCATCACCTCCCTTTACAGATCAACTTTTACTCTGCATCTTGTTGTATGGTTCATAAGAGTAACCAGACCCCACTAGTATAGAGCCAGGCTACACTAAGGAGGATAGCAAAGAAACTGCTGGATATAGGTAACAAAGATAATAGGCAAAGTTGTTCTACATCCCAAGAGCTGTTGATTTGTTAAAATATAAGTTGTTACAGTAGCGCTTTAAGCAATTCTCTGATGAGATAGAGGAAGCATTTGTATAGAAAATAACCTTTTTTTAAGAAAAATATGATAAAATGTGGAGAAACCAGTAATTCCAGGGCAGGCAGACACTCCTATCTACAATCAGCACACATGCATCCCTTATACGAGCCGGGTATTGCTGGTAGGTGGGAACAGGTATTCCCCTACTATCTGTATCTGCGTCACATTGTGCCATATACTGTTAGTGCTTAGATATGACTGGGTGTTAAAGGGTGTGCCAGTGCTTGTGCAGGGTAAAGTCCAAAGTTTTGGAGCTGGAATGATACAAAGTATAGCATTACTGTGTGCTGTGGACTAGCGATGGGTCGTTCGCGAATGATCCGGCACAAAGAGCCGGCTCAATCGCGTGAACGACGTGAGCCGGCTCCCCTTAGTGAGCTGATGGCTCACTAAACCCCGCCCCTTATCGGCTCACCACGCCCCCTTTAGCCGGATAAAATCGGGGTGGTGTTGGGGGACTAATTGGCCTGCGACTCCGTATTATATATATAATAGGGAGCCGTTCAGGAGCCAGAAGAGACGGCTCTTCTTAGTGAGCGGAACCTATCGAACCAGGTCACTAATTAGAGCCGGAATTCCCATCACTAGTGTGGACATTTGATGCTACCTCCCCCATCATATTCTAGTTATGTAATGTGTTTCTTACCATCTTGGTTGCATCCATACATTGGGGGGTCATTTACTAAGGGCCCGATTCGCGTTTTCCCGACCTGTTACCTGAATATTTCCCATTTGCACTGAGTTTTCCTGAATTGCCCCAGGATTTTGGCGCACGCGATCGGATTGTGGCGCATCGGCGCCGGCATGCACACGACGGAAATCGGGGGGCGTGGCCGAACGAAAACCCGACGGATTCGGAAAAACCGTCGCATTTCAAAAAAAAAAGTGTTGCTGGACTCGCTGACCTTCACTCGGCATGGCTTGGTGAACTCCAGTGCATTCAGCGCAGCAGCGCCACCTGGTGGACGTCGGAGGAACTGCCTTAGTGAATCGCCGGAAGACCCGAATCCACCGCAGAGAACGCGTCGCTGGATCGCGAATGGACCGGGTAAGAAAATCTGCCCCAATGTGATCTCTTGGATCATGGACCTGCACTTCTGCTTCCTGCCTCCTGCTTGAAAGAGCTGACAAGGAGAAACCTACAGCAACATGGGGAAAGGGGGATATTAGGAAATAGATTCGCTATTTATCCGATTTCTTTGGGTTCTGATGCCACTTTTATCTGGACACTTTATGGCACTAGCAGGGAGGCAGCTGATCCGGACCCGGACGTCAGACCACCCCCAATGATAACCAAAACCACTAAAATTATATTCCTAGTAATCGATATACTGTGTAAACACGATATGAGTGCACATAGACTGCACCCACACATAGCCGTCACCCATGACTCACAGTCACCCTCCGATGACTTCATCGTCAAGGTCATTCACCCAGTGACTTCCCTACATTCCTAATCACACGGATTGGATTTCACAGAAAACGTGTCAATATCTTCAGCCTTGAACGATCTCATTGTAGATAATAGAAAGAATTTCTGGAAGGCTACATTCACACTAACGTGTGCACACGTAGTGGCACGGGAGAGGAGGAGGGGGGGAACGCTGCTGGCCCCGCCCCTCTCCATAGAGATACATGGCGCACTGCACCGTAATATGAGGAAAAATAGGACATGTCCTATCTTTTCCCTGGTTACGGAGCGGTACGGTGCCGCACGTGTGCTGCACCATATCGCTCCGCTCCGTGTGCCCATTGAAGGCCTATGGGGGACACATATAGGCTGCAAGCTAGCGCCCGTATATATACGTCCCCCAGCGGTCGTGTGAATGTAGCCTAAGGAGTGCATGGCGTTATGTACGGTCTATACCCAATGTGCACTAATACATAGATGTGATACACCAGGGGGAGAGCCATATGGTTACATGGCCTGTAACTAGAGGTGCAGAGGTCATTGTACCCCGGCTCTGGTGCCTGAGGGTCACTCGTACTTCTACCGCTCCGCTCGTAAATGCAGGTCTCATTAGCGTTTGAAGTGAAACGCATGCGTCACATGCGTTTCACTGCCAAGGCAAATCTAGCATTACAACAACTGAGGAGCGATGATTTGCCTAATTACATTACTGTTTACCTTTGTTAGTGCAATGTTAAGCATGAGTTAACAAAGCACATTGTTAACGCATGTATTAACATCATATTTAGGCTACATTCACACGGACGTATGAAAACGGCTGTATCCGTACCGTACCGTTTTGTTACGGATTACATACGGCCACATTCATTTCAATGGACAATATGTCTGACCATTTATATTGCCGTTGTTAACTCCGTTCCGTACCGTACCGTATACTGGCCGTATAAAAATATAGAGCATGTCCTATTTTCTCCCGTATTTCAGTTCCGTATTGGCCTAGAAGCCACATACGTGCTGCATACGGATGAAAAACGTCACGTATATACGGCCCGTAAATACGGGACTGGAGAAATAATACGGTCGTGTGAATGTAGCCTTACAATGCATTTTGTAAACGCAAATGTTAACAATTATGTAATTAGGCAAGTCACTTCTCTGCGGCTATTGTTATGTGTTACAAACACAATGAAAATGTGATAACTCAACTTTCTATCAAAATGTTAACATGGTGTTAATAAATCAGAAACATTAACGTGATATTAACGCATGTGTTAGGGTGATGCCACACATGGTGTTTTTGGTCCGTGATTTGGTCAAAACTGAACGTGATTGCCACGTGTGACCGCACCCTCAGAGGGTCCATTAACACCTAAGGCCGGCGCCACACGTAGCGCTTTGGGTGAAGACACACATGGCGTTTTTGGGCCGTTTTTACTAAGTGCGTTTTCAGATCGTGAAAAAAGCATGCGTTTTTGTCCGGTTTTCCGAATTTGCGCAATTAAAAACGGACAAAAACGGATGCTTTTTCAAAAAACGCACTTAGTAAAAACTGCCCAAAAACGCCATATGTGTCTTCACCCTTTGTCTGCGCTTGCAAACGCAGACAAAGTCGCGCCCACTGGGCGGGCCTCGGCCCGGTCACATCGGCGTTTCTATGCGATCGGGAACGAGCCACCGATCGCATAGAAACGCCGATGCGATCGGGCCGAGGCCCGCCCCGGTGGGTGTGACTTTGAAAAACTGAACGTGTGCCATCACCCTTAGAAGCTATAAGTAGTATGAATGGTATTCAGTCATGATGGGGGTCATTGAACAAACAGGCCCAAAACTAATTTAGTAGACAATGGGGGACATGTATCACTCCTAGTGCTTCCTTGCAGTGCACCAGGTTCAAAGCAGCCAAACGCATGGTAACGGTGAAAAATGGACCAAAAAACGCCATGCGTGCTAGACCCAGACTTACTTTTGGTAACTACTATTTGGAACTAAAATGTTGCAAACCACAAAAAGTCCCCAAATTGAGACTAAACAGACGACTCATCACACGTATCACAGAGGGGAAAACTTAGATACATTGTAATGATTAAGTAGCCGACTCCAGGAAACCTGAAAAAGTGGCTGCCGAAAAACTATGATACACGTGCCCTAATGATAACCTGCGCTCCTGGGGAAATTAGGGGATGGATGGAGCTGAGAATAACATGCAGCTTGTGTCATAGCGCCCCCTGCTGGTCATTACATCCCTCATCACCGCACATTCAGTGGATGTATATAGTGTGTGTGTGTGTATATATATATACACACACATTGAATTTTCTTCTGTGATTTTGTAGAATTTCCTTCTTAAAACATTCTATATTCTACTTCTAATATCTACTAATATTGTCCATCTTAGGGAGGAATTCACCATAAAACTCAACGCTTCTCATGCAAAATATGAAAAACCTCCATAAAAAAGCACACACACAGATTACTTGTGCCTTGTTATGTGTTAGGGTGGCGACACATGTGGCGTTTTTAGGCCGTTTTTAGTTTTTGACCAGTTTGAGTTAAGATAATTGGTCAAACCCGTCAAAAACAATCTGAAAAAGCACTAATTACAAACAGCCCAAAAACGCCACGTGTGTCCTCATCCTCAGGGCGCTGTCACATGTTGCGTTTGCAAACGCAGACGCAGACCAAACCGCGCCCACCGGGCGGTCCGCGGTCCAATCGCATCGGCGTTTCTCTATGTTTCTATTGAAAACGCCGATGCGATTGGACCACGGACCGCCCGGTGGGCGCGGTTTGGTCTGCGTCTGCGTTTGCAAACGCAACGTGTGACAGCGCCCTTAGAGGGGTCTCTGGGAATGAAACACTTATGTTTGTGTCCCTATGGCTTTACCCCTGACTAACACAGTTCACTGCTGCATAAGGCCGGCGACACACGTGGCGTATTAAACCCATTTTTGGGCCGTTTTTAAGCAGTCCGTTACAAAAAAAACCGCATGCGATTTTTGACCGTTTTGGTCCGTTTTCCAATTATCCTCACTAAGATAATTGGAAAAAACTGTCAAACACTGATGTGTTTTTTAACGGACTGCTTAAAAATGGCCCAAAAACAGTTTCAAAATGCCACACGTGCCCCGGCCTCACTTCAACAGGCGAACAGGGGAAAAAGATGCAACGTCATTGCTCTAAGCCACACCTTTTGGCCCGCCCATTGCTCCACCCCCATGCTGAGGGCGCAGTCACACGGTGTGTTTTGGTTGCGTTTTCATTGCGTTTTGAAACGTATTACAATAGCTGAGGAGAGGAGATTTGCCCAATTACATTACTGTTAACATTTGCGTTTACAAAACGCATTGTAATTAGACAAATCACCTCTCCTCAGCTGTTGTAAGTGGTTTCAAAACACAACCAAAATGCACCGTGTGACCAGGTATTTCCCCGAAGCAGCTCTCCTCCTCTCGTCATATGAAGCCGATGGTGTCAAATGATTGCGCCTCCCGCTCCTCCACTACACACAGCGGCAGATGAGACACATCCGATGTTGAGATTGGTTAAAGCGTTTTTCACACGCGTGTTTCTGACATGTGGGACTTGCACTGGACTCTGACCCATTGGGGCAGATTTACTTACCCGGTCCATTCGCGATCCAGCTGTGCGTTTTCTGCGGTGGATTCGGGTCTTCGGGCGATTCACTAAGGCAGTTCCTCCGACGTCCACCAGGTGTCGCTGCTGCGCTGAAGTTCCCCGGAATGCCCCGAAGTACACCGGCCTATTCCTAGTGAATGTAAGTGCAAGTTTTCACATTTTTTCTTTTTAAATGCGACGGTTTTTCTGAATCTGTCGGGTTTTCGTTCGACCACGCCCCCGATTTCCATCACAATGCATGCCGGCGCCGATGCGCCAAAATCCGATCGCGTGCGCCAAAATCCCAGGGCAATACAGGGAAAATCGGCGCAAATCAGAAATATTCGGGTAACACGTCGGTAAACCGCGAATCGGGCCCTTAGTAAATGACCCCCATTGTATTCATTGCAATGGGTTCTTTTAGACGCGACGCCTCGTGTGAACGCTGAGGAGAGGAGATAGACCTAATACATTTTTCTGTTAACATTTGCATGTACAAAGTGCAACATTAACAGAATGTTGACATTTCCGTTTTGTACATTCAATGTTAACTGAACGTCAATGGAATGTAAATGCAGGTGTTTACATTGTGTTTTGTAAACATAAATGTTTACAGCTATGTAATTAGGCAAAGCTCCTCACCTCAGCTGTAAACACCACGTGTGAACGCAGCCTGAAACCGAGTCCTAGTGCATTTTACCGCACCCATAGACTTCAATGGCCATTCTTTACATACATCATAGTAAGACCTGCTCTACTTTTGACACATTGGGGGCAATTCATTAATGTGTTACGGGCTCTGACAGTGCAGACCCCACTACCGCTAGTCTAGTGCAGCGCCTCATTCATCATTGTGGTGATGAATAAGTGGCAGCATAAAACTGTCCATTTCTACTTTCAGCCCTAATATTAGCTGGTGTAAACTGAGCGCCACAGTCTGCTGCACCTTCCTCAATTTTTTGGTGTACGGGTTAATTTCCATTAGGACATACCCCTTTCCCTGAGACCACACCCCCTTTGTCAGATAAGTTGGAAAGGAGGCATTTTAGAGTTTTTTTAGTGCAAATCCTCCAGATTTTTGGCACAAGTGTGTTAATAAATTCCCCCATTGCAGTGCAGCGTGAAAAGAAACACCTCTGAATAAAACACTATACCAGCTATGTGTCAGAGCTGGACTGGTGCTTGACAATGTTTTTGGGCGAGAGGCCTTGAGGAAATAAAGTTTTTTTGTTTGTTTTTATGCCTTATGGACCAAACATACCTTGAGAATGCTGTTGCTACACTGATGCAGAAACATATCTTGTTTAATCCCTGATCCCAGTGGTTTTGCTGAAAAAACTATTATAACATTATGATAATGAGGCTCTGTCACTCCTCTGGCTGCCCCGTTGCTTCTCCTCTTACCCTAATTATAAACTGCTCCAGAGAATGCTGTAATCACTGTGTTGTCCCTGACAGGCAGG
Source organism: Engystomops pustulosus (assembly GCF_040894005.1). Lineage (NCBI taxonomy): Eukaryota > Metazoa > Chordata > Amphibia > Anura > Leptodactylidae > Engystomops > Engystomops pustulosus. Next base: position 11,822,076 of record NC_092419.1, on the reverse strand, counting down.
AGTAATCAATTGCTGCACCATCCCCCAGCTGCTGAGTATGAATCCAGCTCAGGTTGATTAGTCCTGTCTGGATAGTTCAGGAAGCTCCCGGTAATGTGTTTATGTATGGCGGCTAGGCTGCACCCAGCTTTCCCAAGGTCCTGAATTTTATATTAGTTTTTTTTTTAAGCAAAACCACTCGGATCAGGGATTAAACAAGATATGTTTCTGCATCAGCGTAGCTACAGCATTCTCAAGGTATGCTTGTTTCACAATGCATAGAATCAAACGGCAGATTTCCTTTAATCTTCTTTTCATCATCTGATTCTTGCGGATACATTTTATACACCGCAATTCTAAATCGTTCTGTATCCCTGATCTGTGCTGATGAGAAAGTACATTGTTAGCAGGGGCGTAACTACAGCGGTAGCAGCCATAGCAGCCGCTATGGGGCCCACAGTGTCAGGGGGGCCCCGTCATCCGACCTGACACAATAAAGAATGGAGGATGTGCACCATTATATCTATATTGCACTGCACATTGTCCAGCATAATGTATATAACATATACTGTGATGTATATTTGCAGTATCTGCAATGTGTATATGTTGTCTGATACACTGTATGTGAGTATGTTGCATATGGCACTGTATGTATGTGTATATGCTGTGTGTGCACATGAGTGTATTTATATGTGATCGTAACTCACATGTGTGAGTATACTAATATGTATAATTTTTATGTGGGAAGGGGGCCCCATGCAGTAGCCTGATAGGGGGCCCTGTCTCTCCTAGTTACGCCACTGATTGTTAGTAGATGAGAATTTATAACATATAAGGAAACAGTACAAGAATTATGATGAGACACGGGATAGGAGGTAACGGCGCAGGCTGGGGCTTGTTGGGAGTAAATAGGTTTTCCCATGATGCTTTGCAGGATACTCGTTCTTCAGGTTCTCGGTCACTTCCCTGTGTAGTGAGCGGGTGTGAATGTCTGGGCTCGGGACTGTCCTGGGACATCTTGGGTTCCTGCCCTTTGATATATTCAGGTAAAGGGTTAATTGGGGAAGTGACTGCAGGACGCAGAAGAGACTGCGGTGCGTGGAGGTCATGTGATGTGCACCCACATTTCCTGGAGTGAGATCACAGACTCCAGGGATAGAGAGGTCATTGTGCAGGTTCTAGGACCAAAAGTAATGGGAAAAAAGAAGGCGACACCTTGATCTAAGAAAAAAAAAAATCCTACATATCCGGTTATTTCAAGAAAATTTCCAAGTTTTTTTGGGGTCCCTATGGTGAGATAAAGGGGGCAAGTACACTCTGCAATGCATCAGATCAGCCATAGAGGTTACAATTACTTTCTGGAAGACACCCAGGACGCTCCTTGTCCTGAGCGTTGGTAAGTAAAGAAGTTCCCATTTAATGACAACAAGCAGAGATTTTCGATTTTGACTACTTCAGACTCCATCATTTTCAAGGAATAAGATGTTTTTTGTTAAAACTTACAGGAAATCTACCCGAGTCCCCCCTGTGCTGTAACTTCACAGGCTGTTAAACTGTTTAAAGATATCAATCACTGGGAGGGGGGAAGTGCTTCTGCACAGTGTAACAGTCTGTGAAGCTGCAGCACTGAGGGGCTTTGGTAACACTTTGGCAAAATTTTTAAAGTTGGCTTTAGAAGGAAGGAGGCCATAGATAAGAAATATAAGAAGATTAGAACAGTTACAATGTATCCCCCTGCTAAGCACATCCGCCTCCCTCTGCCTTATGTAATCTCACAAGGTGGGAGGAGAAGTGCTCCTGCACAGTGTAACAGCTTGTGAAGCTACAGTACAGAAGGGCTATAGTAACGTTAGACTCTCACCCTGCTCCCTCAGCACTTCTCCCCCTGCCTGATGTAATCTCCCTGAAGCATAGGAAGTTTCAGCACACAGGGGGAGGGGGGAAGTGCTCGTTAGTGCATAGATGGTCTCTTGTAACGCACCAAGAGCCTTCTGGCTCATTAGCAGAATTTTAAAAGTTGATTTTTGGGGGAAGGAGGCCACGGATAACAAATATAAGAAGATACAACAGTCCCGGTGCCTGGATCGATGAGTAATGTCCTTGGCTTATCAGGATGGATTTTGAGATCAGATTTCCTTTAAATACCCTTTTAATAGTGGAATAACATGAACAATATTTTCGGCAGTTTTTTAGGAGCCAAAGATGGGGTGCATCGAAAATATAGAAAGGAAGTTTGGCCTAAAATTTAAAAAAATGGCAAAAGAATCCAATTTTGCACAAAAGGAGTGGGGGTTTTTTTGCCATCATTCCCTTCTGGAGTCAATTGTAGAGATTCGTGCACCAAATACATGATGGGGCATTGTCATAATTTGGGCACATGCTGCACTGGGGTAACAGGTTTTTAAGACCAGGGCAAAAAATAGCCAGTGAATGGAGGCCAGAGCGCATGCGTCATCCAATGGGATCCCTATCCATGTGACTGGGGCCCCCACTGGTCCTCATGCTGTGGATAGCGGATACCACTGAACCCCTTTAAGAGAGATGTCTCTCCCTTTACAGTTGGTTCTGTTGGTGTTGACCCGCTTGTTGACAGTTATTGTTTAACAGAAACGGGTCAGCAGCAGACAACAGGTCTTTATCTCTAACATATCAGTATTTTGAAGTGTCTGCTTACCCCATGAGCATCACATGTGCTTCCTAGGTCTGGGAGGTCACACTTATTAGTGACTTGGCTTGGATGCAGGTCTGCCCCATTCAAGTGAATGCAATACCAGGTAAAGCGACTATACAACACAGGGTGCTGTCCTTTATACAAGACATCAGTAATAGTCCAGCTCTATGGGCCCCACCATAGATATTTATAACCTATGCTATAGATAAGTCTTGGGGCACATGTATTATCGCATCTGCGCCAAAAAAAATGCCAGGATTTTAATGTTTTTTTGGCGCAAAACTGTTGCGGGTCATTTATAATGAGTTTGCGCCAGAAAGAACAGATGTTTCCTCTGTCTTTTTTTGGTGCAAGTGGGCGTGGCCTAACGTTTCCACATTATCCTCCACATTTATGTGTATTTTGTCAGCATTTTTAGGGGCAATTTTTGGCGCACTATAGACCAGGAAAAAAATGGTCAGAGAGCAAAATTAAGGCGCTGTCCATGTAAAATTTGGGCGCACACTTCATTGATATCGCCATTTTTATGGCGCCCGACTGATCAGTTCCGTCTACCCAGTAATTACTTACAGCCGTGCTCCACTTAAAGGAAACCTACCACTGCTCGCATGATGAAATCATGCAAGCAGACCACCCTGGAGGCTACTTAATGCTGATGCCGGCACATAGTTTAGTTAGGCTCGGCGAACTTTCGTTTAGCAAAAAAACGATTTTCTTACATATGTAAATGAGTCCTCCGGTGCTACCCTGCGTCATCTTCGTGCTGGCGATGGCTTCCGATGTTTAATTATTCCCGCCTCCTTCATATTACGCGTCCTCCTTCAGGTGCCGAGCTCACGGCACTTATCGCGCATGCGCAAACATTAAGTCTCGCACAGCCGGCCGGCGATAGGTGCCGAGAGCTTGGTGACGTCACGGCTCTCGGAACCTGAAGGAGGACGGGTAAAATGGTTCTCCTGATAGACCCAGATTACTCTTTATCCTCCTTTCTACGTGTTTTATGGTTTTCTCATGCAGGTTGTAGAAGATCACATCTGCTAATGTTGGCTGTGGCCAATAATGGACCCTCCTCCTGCCAAAAGACTGAAAGCTACAATCACTCCTAATGAGAATTCTGCATCGTCCTCCTCCTCTTCTTCCATCTTACCTCTCTTCGAGGACAACACCTTCCCCCAGGATGAGGCTTTACAGATTGAGGGGATCAAGTGGAAGAGGCCCAAGGTAATGACTTGTACTCGTCTACTAATGTTATTAGACTAATGTCACCAGATGTGTCCTTCAGGTTGTGTCCTTCTACTTGTAGGAAATATGTGAATGTCCCCACTTTATAGTAGATGGCGCCACCAGGATGGACGTGTGCCAGGGAAACCTGAGTAAGTCTAACTATGCCAGGCATCTAAATCCTAGAGTCTCGGGTAGGGCATGGTCTGGGCTCTATTCGGCATGCATGACCTGACCCGTGATGTTACCTCTTCAGCATAGGATTACTTCCGAGGACGACAGATTAATTTAAGAACAATGTGTGGACCTCCCTCTGACAGCATAGCTCAGACCTAATGTCTACCCATGATTAGCTCTTTTGTCCCCTAGTACTCTCATCATCATGTTTTCTCATCTCTTGCTTTCAGTGATGGCTACTATTAGATATTACAGGTAGCCATGGGTGGGTTAGTCTATAAATCATTGCCGTATCCAACTTCAAACTACGTAGACCCTCGGCCTATATAGAACATACATTTATCTAATAATTTGGTTATTGTAGGGATTGGCTTCAGTCTTATCTCCAAAATGGATCATTAGGGTCAATGATTGTGTCAGATCCTTGGCACACCAGAAGATCACATAGGACTTTGTCCACCTAAAAAACTTTCTAGACCTTCCAACCTGTCTCTGTGTTGGAGTCGTTACTACTTTGTTTTTGCAAACATCGAAGATCTTTGATGAAGTTTTAGTTTGTTTACTCCAACGAGGCTCCACCGTGGGATTGTCTTCTGGAGAACATTTGACCAGGTTGAAAGAAACCTCTAAATGTCAATATGGACAATTAGAAGTTGGGTGTGAAAATACAGGTTTTTCAATGAGATCTTCACTCAACAGGTAACTGCTGGTTCCTCTCAGCTGTGGCCTGTCTTTCTCTGTACCCTCAACTGCTGGAGCAAGTTGTCCCCATGGATCAAGATTTTGGTGATGGCTACAATGGAAAATTTAGATTCCAGGTAAGATATCATTCATGAAAAAGAAAATCATCAAAGGCCAACAAGACCGGCATAATTAGCATCGGTCGTGTCTCTTTTATAGTTTTGGCAGTATGGCCAGTGGGTTGAAGTTGTGGTGGATGATCTTTTGCCGACGGTTCCTGTCCAGAAAAATGGAAAGACACAATACGACTTACTATTTGTGCACTCTCAGGACAAGGATGAGTTCTGGAGCTCACTTCTAGAGAAAGCTTATGCCAAGTGAGTGCAGCATTAGGCAATCTGAGTTTACGTATTGGTTTGAGATCCTACCTAGAGTGTTCTTCTTCAGGTTGAAAGGTGGTTACTCGACCCTCCAGATGGGGTTTGCTGGAGAGGCTTTGGAAGATATGACAGGAGGGGTGGTCCAAAGCTGTGATACTAGCGGGACATCATCAGAACTCTGGAGTCACCTTCACAATATGCTTCAGAGAGGAGCACTTATCTGCTGTGGGAACACTCAGGTATGAACACTGACACCTATTTCCCATGACTTGTATCTCTAACAAACATATGACCTATTACCAAATATGAGTTGCTGACCCCAACATCAAGAACCGACTTAGTTTCACATCTTGATTTGGCTTTCCATAAGAGGTATAGAATAGGATTATATAAATCCATACCTTGGTCTCAGTGCTGAGACCCCCGTAGATTGTGAGAACGAGGGGTCCGACCGACCCCTCATCACTCCATAAGAGTAATGGAGCATACGGCCGCGCATGACCATTCTGCTCCATTAATCTCAAGTGTTTTTGTGATCCCCATTAATTACTGTAATGTTAAGACGACCCCTTAAGTGTCTGTGTACAGGAGGCTGTAGTGAATTATTACGTAGGCTGTTTGGACGGTAGCCCGGGGCCCAAGCCTTCTAGGGAGCCCATGGCCACCCAAATCACCTACCAAATTTTATACTGAGACGGACCGTCACCCATACTTGTACATTTGTTCCTGCTCTCAATACAGATGTACACAACAACCATTTGAAGGTCCTCCAAAGGTCCTGAAATCGCAGATTGAAAACAGACAGAAGGGACACATCCTCCATTCCCAAGAAGCTGATCCTTGTACCAGATGTAGGAAGTAAATCCAGACTTGTAGGGTCTATAATATTCCTGCAGCCCAGGGCACATGGTGGTCTTATTCCACCCATGACTGGAGGTGTAGTAAGTGCAAGTCCGGGAGTGCAGGGATTATTGCGCTGTCCAGGCTATTTTGATTGGGTCTAATGTTGGGCAGGTAGGAAGAGTTGTGGTACTTTATCTTACCAGGCCTTGGGAGGGTTAAAGGAGCATTTTCACCAAAGAGGTGGTAGAGGTCATCTATTAGGCAGATGGCCATGGGCTTCAGTAGATCTGACCAAAAGGAGAGGTCTGGAAACAAGGACAGATTAGGAGGTAGCTATTTCAGTAGAAGGCATCATAAGGAACCATCGCAGGCGGTGGCTGAGGTGCAAAAGGTACTGGGAAGGGCAAGAAAGGCTCAGAAACATAAGTTGTTAGCGTTCTGCGAATCCGAGAGAAGGAAACCCGTTGTCCACTGTTACTCCAAGGTGTAAGAACCAAGGACCTTCCCTTGTATGAAAGTTCTGCTATGTTGTAAAACCAAAAAATGGTCAACCGACTGGAGCCGGCGATGCTGCACTCAGGCTAATAGATGGCGCCAGAATACTGTGTGATCCGACTCACTGACAGCTACAGAGGAGGGAGATGCGGAGTCTTAGGAAGAGGAAGTGGAAGTCACGGGGAGATGACAGAACCAGCACTGACCCAGATCTGACAAATAGTAGGGAAGTGGTAAAAACTGCTTTCTATCTCTGTGCCTGTAAAGCAAGGGTTAAAAACCTATAGCAGTAAAGTGTTGTTACTTTTCGAATGATAATTGTTACAATTTTTATACATTAAATTCTAATTTCTATTCTTTAGGGAGAAATTGAAACTTCGAATCTGATGGGAATTCTCAGCTACCACATGTACTCAGTGACCGGGGCACGAGAGGTAGGTACATGGGGCGGCCACCGCCGCGGGTATCATGTGATCAGAGATGACAAAGGGGATATAAGATGAATATGAGCCTCATCAATGGTGCTCAAAACTATTCAGTAATAGTAGTAAAACATAACAAAAACGGAATACAGTTACTCCTTATGAGCCAAACTGCCATAAAGGTAAGGTGTCCTGTGGATAAACACCAGTTCCTGGTCATGTGATGTCACACAGGTGCACAGCTTGTTATATCCCTGGTCATGTGATGTCACACAGGTGCACAACTCGTTATATCCCTGGTCATGTGATGTCACACAGGTGCACGGCTTGTTATGTCCCTGGTCATGTGATGTCACACAGGTGCACGGCTTGTTATGTCCCTGGTAATGTGATGTCACACAGGTGCACTGCTTGTTATGTCCCTGGTCATGTGATGTCACACAGGTGCACGGCTCATTATATCTCTGGTCATGTGATGTCACACAGGTGCACAACTCGTTATATCCCTGGTCATGTGATGTCACACAGATGCATGGCTTGTTGTATAAGTAAAAGGGGGTTTCCCATTTCAGCAAATTAATCTTATTGTTTGCATTATAAATAGTTATACAACTTTTCTAATATACTTTCTGTATCCATTCCTCGCGGTTTTTAGATCTCTGCTTGCTGTCATTCTATAATTCTATGTTTACTTCCAGTAGACAGAAATCTGACCATGGTCACACAGGTGCTCGGCTCGTTATATCACACAGCTCTGATTACTCTGTGATATAACGAGTTGTGCATCTGTGTGATATTACGAACCATGCACCTGTGTGATCACGGTCAGATTTCTGTCCACTGGAAGTAAACATAGAAGTTTTCTATAGGATGACAGCAAGCAGAGATCTAGAAAACAGTGAGGAATTGACACAGAAAGTATATTGGAAAATTGTGTAACCCTTTAAAGCTTATACTTCCATGTATACAATTACATATATATAAAAAAAAAATATGTGTGCACAGTATTGAGTAAAGGTCTGGCAGATGTGGAGAACTTGTTGTAATGTACTAAGGCTTTCAAAGATAAGTGTTAAAAGTTTTATTTTTCAATCAGATCAATAAATATCAATCAACAAAAGTGAATGTACAAAAGAGAAATATATATCAAACACCTAAACACCGGTCTTTGGCTTTAGTACAGCACAGTTTTTGAAGGGCTCAGCAGGGAGGTTGTCCCAGGCATCTTGGAGAACTAAGCACAGATCTGTGGATGTGGGTGGGCTCCAGGTTATCCAAGAAAGACTAAGGGCGCGTTCACACGTTGCGTTTTGGTCGCGTTTTCATTGCGTTTGAAACGCATATACAACAGCTGATGAGAGGTGATTTGCCTAATTACATTACCGTTTACGTTTGTAAACGCAATGTTAATGCATGCGTTAACACGTTGTTAACGCATGCGTTAACATCGCGTTATGATGAGTTTTGTAAACGGAAATGTTAACAGTGATGTAATTAGGCAAATCACCCCTCCTCAGCTGTTGTATATGCGTTTCAAACGCAATCAAAACGCAGGTCAAAATGCAACGTGTGAACGCGCCCTCAACGATGGTCTCAGTGGGGGCCATATTATTACTCTTTAGCATCTACTGACATTGGCTGTACATTGTTTTGTAGCACTAGAATCGGCATTGTTAAAGGGTCACCAGATTTTACCCTATTATGTGAAATCTCACCCATTTACCTATTTTTTTTAAAAACAATCTCCACCAAAGTCATATGCAAATGAGCTGAAGCTGCAGCGCGAGAACCAAAAAAAAAGCCTCTATTTTGGTTCTGTAGCACCTAGAAATATGCTTTTGGTGTCATATTAAAGATAAAAATCTGAACTTTTAGATTAGGCTTTTGGTTCTTTTTCTAACAGAACTAGAGAAACAAGGTGTTAAAGAAAAAAGCAGGAACTAGATCTTTATCTGAAGGTCAGATTTCGAGTTAAGGGCCTTTAGCTGCCTATACATTTACGTACAACAAAGTTTCTATAGGTTTGTTCTTAAGTTGAATTTATATGTAAGTAGAAACTGTATATTTTATAATTGTAGTTCCAGACAACAAACATTTTTTTGTCCCAGTGACAATTGGAGTTTCAAAATTTTTTGCTGGAATTGGACCAAGGATTATCAATAAAGCTTCATTACAGACACTTTACAGCTGATTATTGCAGCCGAGGACTAAAGTAACATCCAGAGAGCTTATGGGGTCCGTCTTTAACTAGGGGTCGTCTATAAGTTTGGTGTCCTTAAGTAGGGGACCACCTGTATCTCCGGTTCTGAGACATTCTTATGTTTAATATGACACCTCGGTTCCACCTACTATAGAGCCAATGATATGGGCATCTGTAGTGACTCTTTCCCTTCAACGACTCATCTCGGGTAAAATATGACTCATCTCAGGTAAAATATGACTCATCTCTGCTCATTTTCACATGATTTTGGTGATGCTTTTTTTTGTATAACAGAAGGGATTCTAGAAGGGACATTTCTGACCCAACCTGTGGCTGCTGATAGTTTAGTGGGGTAAAAGCTTGTGACATTGCTCAGCACTTCCAGATTATCCGGCTTGTTAGATCAGCAATGACGGATCATCCTCCCTTGTTTTGCTAATTGTAGCCAATTTAAAGAGTCAAATAGGAAACAAAACTGAACAAAATACAACAAATGTGTGAAGCTCATCATCTCGCGGGCACAATGGATGACATCTTCTGACTCACGCTTTACCGTAGCTTCTCCATTGCCCAAAATAGCGACTTAGGTTTTTGCCTCGCAGCCCTATTGTAACGAGCCACAATTTGCCTCCCTAGTGCACATTGTTTAGCCGTGTTATGACTACTCTGCGATTACATCAGTCCTTCTAGATGCATCTCTGCCATAAGGTTGTATTTTCCTTACACCTGCAGGTTCAGACACTACACGGATCTGCGTCTCTGCTGAGAATCCGTAACCCCTGGGGACACACCGAATGGATCGGCCCCTGGAGAGATGGGTAGGGGATTTACTCTCATTGGGATGACGAGCTGTCAGATACAGGGGGATGAGGTCTTTATGTACAATGTATTCCTGTATTCTCAGGGGACCCGAATGGCAGAGCGTGAGAGACCCCCAGGAGTCAGATAATGTCATATTGGAAGACGGAGAATTCTGGTAAAAATAAAAAAATCTGAAAAACAATCTCTAAAATCTGATTCTTTACATGTCCCTTTATACAAATGGGTAATCCATAGGGTTATATCTGAATATTGATTAATGATATAGGTCCTCAATATCAAAATTGTGAGAGGGGTCCGACACGCAGCACCCCCACAACCAAAAGTAAAACAGAAAGCAGACAGCCCCATTCTCCGTATAGTGGTCACACCGGGTTACTGCATTTATTTGGGAGCTAAGCAGCGGTGACTCAGTTCAGCCACTATAGAGGGAACGGCGCTGTCTGCTTTCTATAAGGTACAAAGATATACAGGCAGTCCCCGGGTTACGTACAGGATAGGTTCCATAGGTTTGTTCTTAAGTTGAATTTGTATGTAAGTCGAAACTGTATATTTTATAATTGTAGATCCAGACAAAAAAATATTTTACCCCAGTGACAATTGGAGTTTATAATTTTGTGCTGTAGTGGGACTGATGATTATGAATAAACCTTCAGTACAGACACCTTACAGCTGATGACCACAGCCTGGGACTATAGTAACATCCAGAGAGGTCACAGGGGGCAGAGGGGTCCGTCTGTAACTAGGGGTCGTCTGTAAGTCGGGTGTCCTTAAGTAGGGGACTGTCTGTATAGAGTTTTTCTTAGTAACATTACATGTGGGAACAGAACCGAATAAGAGGGTGCAGCCATAGTTATATACTGTAGACTAAGGTGGACACATATATATATAATATAATATTTTAGTAACTTCTTCCTTCTTGTGCAGGATGGACATTGAGGATTTCCAGAAGAATTTCCATTTTTTGGAGATTTGCCACTTGGGGCCACAGAGTATTGTCCAAATTGGCGCAGCGTCTAAACCGTGGGAATACGCCACCTATGAAGGGCGCTGGGTGAAGGGGCTGTCTGCGGGGGGCAGCTGTCCCACCAGTGGTAAGGATGAGAGTCCGTAGCTCTCCATGTGATGTCCTACACTAAGAAGCTTCTTTATATTCACTTAAAGGCTTTGTCCCAAGTTTTAAAGTTCATCCCCTATCCACAGGATTAATCCGTGAGGGCACAACTGCTGGGACCCCCACCAATCATGAGAACGGGACCCCCCTGGATCCAGAGAACGGCTATCTCCAGCACTCCCATATTATTGAATGGAGCGGCTGGACGCGTGCTCATCCTGCAGCTCCACCCATTAGTGAGAACGGGAGCCTCGTTCACGTGATCGGTGGATCGGACCCAGCAGTCGGACCCTCACACATCTACTTGTTTTCCCCTTTCTGGTGTATAGGGGACTTCTTAAAAACTCTATAATATTGTTAAATATTCCATCCCATGGGACATTTTTCAGGAATAATCCCATGAATTTCTCTGCTGTGCAGATTTTTACTGGATGAACCCCCAATTTTCTCTCACATTGGAGGGTAGTAATGATGACATCTCTGAGCCCCAAGCGTCGTGCAGCTTCATTGTCTCCGTCATGCAGAAGCATCAGAGGTTACGGAGGACCGGACACGTCCGTGTAGCGTGCCGCATATTCCAGGTATCGAGAATTTACAATGTAATCCACCGTATACTCATTGGTGTAATGGAGGCGGAGTTAATTCATGTTTACTATAATTTAAAAGGTCTATGATTCAAATTGTTAAGAACACACAAAAAAAAATCTGTACATTTTTATAGGTTTAATAATTCCCCTAAAACACCGCAATACCATGTCATACCTCCATACAGTAGAACTGCCATGGACACCTACATAGACACATAGAGGCTCATTTACTTACCCGGTCCTGTCGCGATCCAGCGGCGCGTTCTCCGACGAGGATTCGGGTCTTCCAGCGATTCACTAAGGTCGTGCGCCCGATGTCCACCAGGTGTCGCTGCTGTGCCGAGGTCCACCGGAGTTCACCTTCTTCTTCCTGGTGCATGTAAGTGCGTGTCAAGCGACACATTTTTTTTTTTTAAATACCGCAGTTTTTCCGAATCCGTCGAGTTTTCCGACGTCCACGCCCCCAATTTCCGTTGCATGCAACCCGACACCGATGCGACACAATCCGATCGCGTGCGCCGAAAACCCGGGGCAATTCGTCCCAAAACGGTAATTTTCGGGAAACCCGACGAAAATGAGCGATTCGGGCACTTAGTAAATGAGCCCCAAAGTACATTACTAATTTTGTTTCCTTGAACCCAAGAGTTGGGGGTAACTCTTAAGTAAAACTACTGCCCAATTAAACTTGAGATGGGTTCCGGGGGGTCACGGGACCCACTTCAGCCAATGAGTGTTCTCATAGCACCAAGGGACAACACAGGAAGTGCCCTTGAAAAACGGAAGTGATGTCTTGTGGTCGGAGGAGCCCACTCATTGGCTGGGGCTGGTCTTCATACCCCCCAGAACTTCTGACTCAAAAACCAGCAGTACTAGATTGACGATGAACAAGGATCCAGAGCGCACTGGGGCTCATTTACTAAGGGTCCGAATCTCCCATTTTCGTGGGGTTTCCCGAATATTTCCGATTTGCGCTGAATTGCCCCGGGATTTTGGCACACGCGTTCAGATTGTGGCGCATTGGCGCCAGCTTGCACGCGACAGAAATCGGGGGCGTGGGCGTCGGAAAACCTGACGGATTCGGAAAAACCGCAGAATTTTTTTTAAAAATTGTGTCGCAAGAATGGCACTCACATACACCGGAACGAAGAAGGTGAACTCCGGCGCACTTCAGCGCAGCAGCGACACCTAGTGGATATCGGGAGCACGGACCTTAGTGAATCCCAGCAAGCTCTGAATCAACTTCGGAGAACGCGCCGCGGGAACGCGAATGGACCGGGTAAGTAAATGAGCCCCAATATGTATGTGTTCTTTTTTCATGGGATTTTTCATATTCCTGGTAAACCCCATTTAAAAGTGATTAAGGAACCAGGGGAATTTTACTTTACAACTAAACCTGAAGTATTTTATAACTATCTATAAATCTAGTTCACCCAGAGTTCTCTTAATCTGCCACCATGCAACTTTGACATAAAACTGTGAAAATTGCAGGGCGGTGGCTTCAAAAACAATGCGGCATAATTCACGTCAACCGTACGGTATTTATCAACTTGTTTTGGCGCTAAAGTTATCTTCATTACCATTCAATAAGCCCTATATAGTGCAGGATATTTAGAGATGATACTCTGTTGGTATTTTGCCAGGGAGATGACGCCCATGTGTATCTATTCCAAGATGCCCTCCGCTCCGCCCAGCCGCTTCTCAGCGCTGGACCATGTGATAATCACCGGGAGGTTGTCCTCTGCTCCAGCCTGCCGCCTGGACGCTACATAATCATCCCATCCTTAGAGAAGGAGTCCGATGAGGGAGAGTTTCTGATTCGAGTCCTAACTGAAAAGGGAGACGGATCCAGGTATAATATAATAGGATGATCTGGTTTCTATAATGGATTTTGAATTGAATTCACATTTAAATATTCAATCAGTCTGTGGGAACTTCAGAACTTTCTCTCTGCCCCTCGAGCTCTGTCATAGACTCCTTTGCAGCACCTGATGCATTATGGACACTATCTACACAGCAGGGAAGCTGTTAGACCTTGCTCTCACAGCACCAACTATAGATTTCATGTAACTATTTCACATTTTGGTAAAAATCATTATTGAAATCTGAGATACACTTTAGGTAAACGGAGGGGGATGACCCATTTGGGCTCGTCCAAGGGGGAATAGGATGTCTTTCCGAACATATACACAAACTGCATGTGATTCGCTTATGGCCCGGTCTTTGTTCACTTAGGAAATCCATTATTGTTACAAAGACTTTAAATTCATCAATGAGGTTTTCCCAAGATTGCGACTTATCACCAGTCCCTAGATCGGCAGCGTGATGGGTGTCTGGTCGGTGGAGAGTTTCATTGGAGCGGCAGCGCTCCTTATAATCCAGGGGTTACGAGACCTTCTTGTGATCAGCGGACGTCTGACAGATTGATTTTGTACACAAACTCCTAAAAAGTCCCTGTTAGACATGAGCTGGTGCCCTGCTGTACCCTCCAGCATCACTTCTAATGGATACAATTGCTTTTTGATTCATTTCAGGCAAATGGAATCTAAAGCAAATAGCAGTGGAGCGCCGGTAAGTGTCTGATGTTTCCATATACAGCCAGCGGGTTACGTACAGGATAGGTTCCATAGATTTGTTCTTAAGTTGAATTTGTATGTAAGTCGAAACTGTATATTTTATAATTGTAGATCCAGACAAAAAATTTTTTGCCCCAGTGACAATTGGAGTTTCAAAACTTTTTGCTGTAATGGGACCAAGGATTATCCATAAAGCTTCATTACAGACACCTTACAGCTGATCATTGCTGCCTGGGACCATAGTAACATCCAGAGAGGTCACCAGAGGTCACAGGGGGCAGAGGGGTCTGTCTGTAACTAGGGGTCGTCTGTAAGTTGGGTGGCCTTAACTAGGGGACCGCCTGTATAATTTGAGTGCAAATGTGAAGTTTAGATCAATATGGACCACAGACATGAACTCGACTCTATCACAGTTGGGGGCAAATTTTACAATTTTTCATACACGGCAGTAAACCTGTAAAACAGGTTTGCTCATCCCAGAGTTTATTTGCATATAACCAGGATATTCTAGGATCACCAGGTCCGTGATTCTCTATAGAACATACTGTTATTGTGTTATATAAAAGATCCAAATGGATGGGGAGCGGGGGGGGGGGGGTATATTTAAAAAGTTCCCAAAGGCTCATGATTATAGGATATCCCACAGAGAGAGAAGTCACTGATGTCCCTGTCCCTGTTTGGGATATTGGAGAAAGTAAAGTTAAACTGCTATAATAATACAGGCAGTGCCATCATCTAAACTTCATGAGACTATGGGGCTCATTTACTAAGGGTCCGAACACCGCACTTTCGTCGGGTTTCCCGAATATTTCCGTTTTGCGCCGAATTGCCCCGGGATTTTGGCGCCACGAGATCGGATTGTGGTGCATCGGCGCCGGCTTTCGCGCAACAGAAATCCGGGGGCGGATTTGGAAAAAAACGCGGAATTTAAAAAACGATTTGTGTCGCAAGATCAGCACTCACATGTACCGGGAAGAAGCAGGTGAACTCCAGCGGACCTCGGCGCAGCAGCGACACCTGCTGGATATTGGGCGCACGGACCTTAGTGAATCCCGGCAGAACCCGAATCCTCACCGGACAACGCGCCGCGGGATCGCGACTGGACCGGGTAAGTAAATGTGCCCCAATGTGTCTGCTCAGCACTGAGCCATGATAGAGCCGTGTCCACACTGTGATGCTGAATATGCTGCATGATGGGATAATATTTCATAACTGACATAAACAAATGCTAATCCAGGCATCTCCCGTTATAATCTATGGGGATTACACCATGAAGACAGAAGGGTGACTAGAACGCCATGCAATGTATTCTGTTCTCATAGGACAATGGGGGTCACACCGTGGTTTTCTCTTACAGGCACCTTCTACGTTCCCCACAGAGGACCAGTGTCTGAGGCGATTTCTACAGTTTGCGAATGTGGTAAGATCTGTATATATATATATAATATATATATATATATATATATAATGGGGAGAGAGAATATGGGGATAGATATCTCAAAGAATAGTATATATAGGTAATAGTATATACAGGGTGTAACAAAAAAGGTCGAGACGGTAGAAAAATCGCATGAAATACACACTGGATTGAAAACTAAAACTAAAATGTATCAAATATTTTTCAAAAATCCATCCAGTGATACATAACCCAGTCCCCTATGTCACATTATCACCCTAATTGTGCACTGCTACAGCCTTGTCCTGCCCAGCATCAGCCCAGAAAAGTCATCACTGTGTTGTCCCTGACAGGCAGAAGTAATCAATCACTGCATCTGCTCAATCAGCTGCTGTGCATGAGTCATTCAGCTCAGGTTGATTAGTAATGTCTGGAACAGCTCAGGCAGCTCTTTTATGTATGGCAGCACCCAGCTTTCCCAAGGTCCTGAATTTTATAGTTGTTTTTAGAGCAAAACCGCTCGGTTCAGGGCTTAAACAAGATATGTTTCTGCATCAGTGTAGCTACAGCATTCTCGAGGTATGTTTGGTTCACTATGCATAAAAACAAATGGTAGATTTCCTTTAAATTTTACTGTAGTGTTTAAACCCTATACATCAGTGGGCGGGGCTGTTCAGCAGTACAGTAAAGAGATCACCAAGTCCAGCTACAATGATGGAATATAAATGCATTTTTTTTCACAGTCCTGCTGCTACTAACCACACGCATAAGGTATAATTACACAGATCCCCAGGGCTTTGACAGGGCTCATGTGTAGCTAAGTGCCCATTAGTAGTATTTTGTGGCTCCCATTTACTACATAGGTTTGGACGTTACTCTTGCGTCAGGGCTTTCGTATAGGGTCGAGTAAGGGGAGAGGAGGGTGGCAGCGCATAGGATGAAACTTCTTACATTAACTTCTTTGTAAGGAACTCAATCCTAAATTTTTCAAGTGTGGGCAGGAAGGAGCAAGCCCGGGCTGTGAAGTCTATGACACTATGGGAGCTGTATGTACCTCCAGTGTTAACCCTATCATGCATTGACGCACTAGATTTTTAATGCCTCACCCCATTTGCTCCAATGCAGGACGGACGAGTAAACAACTTACAACTTCACAGCCTTTTGACTTCTTTGCTGAAGGAATTTGGTGAGTAATAAGGAATCGCTGCAGATTTCCAGACTAAATAGTGAAATGCCGACTCTGCAGAAAAGCAAATCATTGTTTGTACAAAGTGACGAAAATATCCCCGGGACCGAGGGATGTCCTGTCCTGTGCTGTTGTAATATTGATAACGTATCCTTAGAATGGGTCCTATATCAGACTGGTTGGGGGTCTAAGACCCTGCACCCCCATAGATCAGCTATTTTTAGCAATTCATAAACAGAGAGAGACAGGAAGCAGACAGCGCTGCTCTCTGTGTAGTGGTCAGGCCAGGTTACTGCACATCTCCTATTTATCTAAATGGGAGGTGAGCTGCAGTGATTCGGTTCAGCCACTACACAGAGAACAGCGCTGTCTGCTTCCTTTTCCATTCTCTGTGTAACTCTGGGGGTGCTGGTTGTTAGACCACCACCACCACCACCAACTGAATATTGATGATCCATACTTAGGATAGTTTAGCAATATTTTTAGCCCAGAAACCCCATTTTATGCACATTTCTGTGCCTACAGCCCTAATTCAGACCTATGTGTCTTCCTGGAAACAGAATACAGGCGGTCCCCTACTTAAAGGGCACCTACCACCACGATTCTACCTATAAAGGTAGATCGGGTGGTAGGTGGATGTATGGGACGTGAGGATAGCCCTTTTTAGAGCTAATCCTCACGTCCCCGCTAGCCTAGCATAAACTTTATTGCCCTAATATGTTAATTTAATTAAGCGGCTACCGGGGCGTGGAGTAGCCGGACACGAGGCTACACGGCGCGGCTACTCCACGCCCCAGTAGCTGCTTTCCCCCGCCTACCCTGTGATCTTCGGCGCGCAGCTCCTGGCAGCTGCGCGCCCTCGTCCGAGAAGCCGGAGTTCTGCGCATGCGCAGTAACTCCGGCCAAGATGCGCGATCTCGGGAACGAGGCCGGAGTTACTGCGCATGCGCAGAACTCCGGCTTCTCGGACGAGGGCGCGCAGCTGGCAGGAGCTGCGCGCCGAAGATCACAGGGTAGGCGGGGGAAAGCAGCTACTGGGGCTTGGAGTAGCCACGCCGTGTAGCCTCGTGTCCGGCTACTCCACGCCCCGGTAGCCGCTTAATTAAATTAACATATTAGGGCAATAAAGTTTATGCTAGGCTAGCGGGGACGTGAGGATTAGCTCTAAAAAGGGCTATCCTCACGTCCCATACATCCACCTACCACCCGATCTACCTTTATAGGTAGATTCGTGGTGGTAGGTTCCCTTTAAGGACACCCGACTTACAGACGAACCCTAGTTACAGACAGACCCCCTCTGCCCACTGTGACCTCTGGTGACCTCTCTGGATGTTACTATAGTCCCAGACTGCAATGATCAGCTGTAAAGTGTCTGTAATGAAGCTTTACTGATAATCCTTGGTCCCATTACAGCAAAAGAGTTTTAAAACTCCAATTGTCACTGGGGCAAAAAAAATTTTTTGTCTGGAGCTACAATTATAAAATATACAGTTTCGACTTACATACAAATTCAACTTAAGAACAAACCGATGGACCCTATCTTGTATGTAACCCGGGGACTGCCTAAAAAGTTGCTAAAAATATATATACGTACCCTTTAAAGCCATCTTTTATAGACCCTACAGCGAGCAACATCAATCCACAATAACATTACAGGCAGTCACCGGGTTACGTACAAGATAGGTTCCTTGGGTTTGTACTTAAGTTGAATTTGTATGTAAGTCGGAACTGTATATTTTATAATTGTAACCCCAGACAAAATTTTTTTGGTCCCAGTAACAATTGGATTTTCTAAATTTTTTGCTGTAATTGGACCAAGGATTATGAATAAATCCTCATTACAGATACCTTACAGCTGATCATTGCAGTCTGGGACTATAGTAACATCCAGAGAGGTCACCAGAGGTCACAAGGGCAGAGGGGTCGTCTGTAAGTCGGGTGTCCTTAAGGAGGGGACCGCCTGTACTTATGTTATATACACAGTCCTGACTTATTTCTCATCCCTCACTCTTGCCCTAAATTATAACCCAAACCTAATCTCGCCCTCGCACGCCCACATTTTACAGCTGTCACTCTCCTATAAAGGCGCCATATAAAGAGGCCTCAATCACATGTATGACTCCTGCTTGTAGATGTTTCAGTGCATGACAAATATCCTCTCTCCACACCTACTAAATCCTTAAGCAAACACCAGCGACTCGGGCGGCTACGTGACTCTGACTCATCCGTCTTGTGCTGGATGTGGTTAAGATTTTGTATTTGTCTTTCTGAAAAAATTCTACATAAAGTTTGAAGATGCTTGTTATTGCTTCGGGGCTGGCAATGGGAGGTGAGTGGAGGAGAAACTTCATAACTAGTGATGAGCCGACCCGAGAACTGCAATGTCCGGGGTTTGTATCTAACATTGCGGAGCTGGTTCCGCGGAACAACAACCTAGTCTGCAATCAGAAGTTTGGGTTTGGTTCACAAGCCACTGAACACCCGTGGGTATTATAGTATATGTTCCCGTGGCATGTATTTCCCAGATCACATGATCGGTGCCAGCACTGATTGTGGGTGTTATTGGTGGTTGAGAGGACCCATTTAAAAGGTCAACACCCATGATTGGGGCCAGAACTGATTGCGGGTGTTATCGGTGGCTGAGTGGACCCATTTAAAGGGTCAACACCCATGATCGGTGCCAGCTATGATTGCCTGTGTTATCGGTGGTTGAGCAGACCCATTTAAAGGGTCAACACCAATGATCGGTGGCAGCTATGTTTGCCGGTGTTATCGGTGGTTGAGCAGACCCATTCAAAGAGTCAACACCCATAATAGGTACCAGCTATAATTGCGGGTGTTATCGGTGGTTGAGCGGACCCATTTAAAGTGTCGACACCCATGATCGGTGCCAGCACTGATTGCGGGTGTTGTCGGTAGTTGAGAAGACCCATTTAAAGGGTCAACACCAATGATCGGTGCCAGCTATGTTTGCCGGTGTTATCGGCAAAAAGGGTCAACACCCATGGGTCAACACCCATGATCGGTGCACGGCCGAATCCACCAACTACTGATGGGTCCACTCATCACCAATCATAACCGGTGCGAAAAAAAATGTATAAAAAGTCTACAGTTTAAAGAACAATGCCCATCGTGACATGACAATGCCCCAATGGGCCGATAGAAAACGATGGCCCAGTTCTGGCCCAAATGTGAGACAACTATGCCCTAAGTTGACAGTGCTCCAATGTCACGAGGCCTCACCATGATATGACAACGCCCCACTGTGCTGTGACAATCAATCTCCATTGTCCCCCATAGTCTCAATGTGACATGGGAACCGCCCGTCCCATAGGTTCCGAAATCATAAGTTCCGAAACCTGTGAAAGCCTACCCATGTGCGTCCTTCAGCCCTCCACATGACCACAGACATGTTGCTAAATTATGCGTCTAATTGTTCCTTTACTTTGCCTTGTATAGTGATGTGTTATATATCTCTATGTATTCGCAGTTCCCCTGATGCCAAAGTTCCCCTTGGAAGTTTGCCGCTCGCTGATGGCCTCAATGGATGTATCCTTGCTGCTGCTGCTGATGGTTTATCTGTGTAGTATCTCCCTGCACGACGGATCATCCCGTCCCATATATAACAGGCGCTTTGTCCCCCTCCACGTCTCCCCCTGTCATCTCATTACCCGGTCTCTATGTTATAATGAGGTGACTCCAGACAGATATCGGCCGCCGGTTCCCTGGACTTGGAGCAGTTTTACATACTTTGGAAGAAAATCATCGCTGGAACGGTGGGTTCATCACTTCACTGCTGACTGATACACACATCCACATCATCAAATCTATAGACATGAACTGTACATTGCAGCAGTATTTGAAGTCAATAATAGTTCTTTCAATGGGTTTTCTACATGATACTGAAAAAATTTACCCAATTACGAAAGGGAACTTGTCACCAGGGACCTCATTTTCACTAAAGACCGGTTGCAAAAGCCCATTTGCATTACAATATAATTGTGTGTTATGACTTACCTTGCACCCTGATAAAATCCTCTGTGTAGTCCCAGGGGTTGGGCTTTGGTTTGGATGTATTTAAAACAAAAACACTGACTTGTCTGTGCTGCAGACTCCTCAGCCCCCTCCATTGGGCTCCTGTACAGCTCCTCCCTCTCCCACTGATGTCAGCTCTGAGCAGGAGGGAGGAGCTGTACAGGAGCACAAAGGTGGAGGCTGAGAGCTGAGGAGTCTGCAGCACAGACAAGTCACATGTTGTTTTTGAAATGCATCCAAACCAAAGCCCAACCCCTGGGACTACACAGAGGATTCTGTCAGGGTACAAGGTAAGTTATAACGCATATTTGCAATGCAGCTGTAATGGGCTCCTGCAACCTGTCTTTAGTGAAAATGAGGACCCTGGTTACAGGTTCCCTTTAAAGTTATCTGCCTTAGAGCATACCTAACCTTACCATACCAACAATAGCCACTATACAGTGGTTAGACTGTAAACCGCAGCGCTCATGCAAATGCTTCAGTCTCTTCTAACAGCTGATTGGTGGGCATCACCCCCCATAGTGTAATACCCCCATAATGCATGCATTGATGTCAATAGGATTGGGGCGATTGTAGTATCTGGAACGACCACCCTTAAAGGGATCATGTGGTCAGATCCTTAAAGGACATGTACCATTAGATCTACTGATTGTAGATGTCCCAAACTTACTTGCTCATTGTTTAGGCTTTTTGTAAGTCCTGGAATGGCCGGATAATCCTAAAATAGATTCATGATATATCCCTATGCGTAGGCTTACACAGATCCCAATCATATTCCCGAAATTATAAAATGACGATAGATCATTTATGGTCACGGAGCAGGTTTTGCCCCCTGTAGGAGGTATTTGGATGCTTTGCTAATTATTGGTGTTTTTTCTATAAATGTCATATGGATGGTGTGGATTCTGTACAGGGGGGTCCTCCGGGGGGGGGGGGGGGGGCATGCTCCGCTCTGTTGGAGGTGCCTCATTATAATCTCCGTGTCTTCCTGCAGTGTATATTCTCTGCTCTGCACAAAGAGAAGATTGACAGAATTGCCGGGGATCAGCTGGCGGCGGCTCTCCAGTCTGCAGGTAACAGCGTGACCTACATACACCTGATCTGTATGCGAGGTCTGCAGCGCCAGGACAGCTCTGATTTAACGCACAGTCAAGGGAAAATATTTTTCGTTGAAAAATCCCACTGTGCTGACAGTGTTTTAAACAAAAGAAATCTTTAAAAGGGACACTGCCGCCAGATTTGACTCCATTTAACTACTAACCTTCCCAAGTATGAAATGTCCTTTCTAGAATTCCCTCTATTATGTGATATAACTTATTTAAAAAAAAAATGTCCTCCAAAGTCATGCAAATGAGCAGAGACGTGTCATATTTTGCCTGGGATGAGTCAAGAATAGAAACTACAGAGGGATCATCACTTTAGATGTCTCTATCTTGGGTTCTGTAGCATCTATAGTTTCTAAGTTTTGGTGTCATATTAAAGATAAAGGCCCACATGTATCAAAAATAGTGCAGTGTATACTATGTGCAGTGTCCTGTGTACTATGTGCAGTGTGTACTATGTGCAGGGTGTGTACTAGGTGCAGTGTGTACTATGTGCAGTGTGTACTAGGTGCAGTGTGTACTATGTGCAGTGTGTACTATGTGCAGTGTCCTGTGTACTATGTGCAGTGTGTACTATGTGCAGTGTGTACTGTGTGCAGTGTCCTGTGTACTATGTGCAGTGTATACTATGTGCTGTGTGTACTATGTGCAGTGTGTACTGTGTGCAGTGTGTACTATGTGCAGTGTGTACTATGTGCAGTGTGTACTATGTGCACTGTGTGCAGTGTGTACTGTGTACTGTTTGCAGTGTGCACTATGTGCAGGGTCCTGTGTACTATGTGTAGTGTATACTATGTGCAGTGTCCTGTGTACTATGTGCAGTGTGTACTATGTGCAGTGTGTACTATGTGCAGGGTGTACTATGTGCAGGGTGTACTATGTGCAGTGTCGTGTGTACTATGTGCAGTGTGTACTATGTGCAGTGTCGTGTGTACTGTGTGCAGTGTGTACTATGTGCAGGGTCCTGTGTACTATGTGCAGTGTATACTATGTGCAGTGTATACTATGTGCAGTGTGTACTGTGTGCAGTGTATACTATGTGCAGTGTGTACTGTGTGCAGTGTGTACTGTGTGCAGTGTGTACTGTGTGCAGTGTGTACTATGTGCTGTGTGTACTATGTGCAGTGTGTACTATGTGCACTGTGTGCAGTGTGTACTGTGTACTGTGTGCAGTGTGTACTATGTGCAGGGCCCTGTGTACTATGTGCAGTGTGTACTATGTGCAGTGTCCTGTGTACTATGTGCAGTGTATACTATGTGCAGTGTCCTGTGTACTATGTGCAGTGTGTAGTATGTGCAGTGTGTAGTATGTGCAGTGTGTACTATGTGCAGTGTCGTGTGTACTATGTGCAGTGTGTACTGTGTGCAGTGTGTACTGTGTGCAGTGTGTACTGTGTGCAGTGTGTACTATGTGCAGTGTGTGCAGTGTGTACTGTGTACTGTGTGCAGTGTGTACTATGTGCAGGGCCCTGTGTGCTATGTGCAGTGTGTACTATGTGCGGTGTGTACTATGTGCGGTGTCTTGTGCAGTGTGTACTATGTGCAGTGTGTACTATGTGCAGTGTCCTGTGTACTATGTGCAGTGTGTGTACTATGTGCAGTGTGTACTATGTGCAGGGCCCTGTGTGCTATGTGCAGTGTGTACTATGTGCGGTGTGTACTATGTGCGGTGTCTTGTGCAGTGTGTACTATGTGCAGTGTGTACTATGTGCAGTGTCCTGTGTACTATGTGCAGTGTCCTGTGTACTATGTGCAGTGTGTGTACTATGTGCAGTGTCCTGTGTACTATGTGCAGTGTCCTGTGTAGTGTGCAGGGGGCACCAGATTCAGGAATTCTGGTGCACGTTCTGCATGAATCTGGCGCCCCCCTGCACTGCCCCGACAGAGGGCACTTTTTTTTGGACCTTTAACATGGGGCGTGCGACACAATTCTATCGGACAAATGCTTGGCAACATACTGGTAGTGGTTTATTAGGTACACTTCTGCTGGCAGGTTGCCTTTAATGGGGGACAATCTGGTGTCAGGTTCCCCTTAAATCATCCTCGCCTATAATCTATTATCTAGATATGGTGCCTAGAAATCCTAGAAATATGGCGTCTATCGAAGGTCCATTAGTAGTAGCACCCAGAAGTTTGGGATGGGTATTTGATCATCGATAAGCCTTAATTGCTATATAGAATATATAGGGCAGATAAGGGTGGAAGTCACACACGGCCTCGGAGGTCTCAGGAAGCCCATAGGATAAATCTCACCCAGTATATGCTCCTGAGACCTCAAGTGATGAACTGTAGCTGTTGGTGGCAACTCAAAGCAAGCGTTTGGTTTCCCTACAGCACCCCCGCAGGAGAGATGAAGCATTACACTGTCTGCCATGAAACCAGAAGGTTTTCTATACAGCACACGGACATCCTGGGTCCTCCAAAGTTATAGACCATCTCTGTCTCCTCTTTGTGCTCCGGCTGAGAGTTGAGGGTTTTTCTTCCTGCTATTTTTAGGAAGGAAAAACAAATGTTATGAATCAGCAGCGAGCGTCAATCACAGAACATGCTGATTAATGCTGAAACATTTGGGAAAATGTCGAAGAACATGCTGATGTGTGTCCTCACGTGCTCCACCCTTTAAGTATCACAGAGTGAGATTATTTTTGGGTCGTCCTGTAGCCTACCCCTACGTTTAATGTTAGGGATACCCCTATATTTGTAGGAATCTTAAAGGGCACCTAGTACCAGGCCTGTATGCAAATGAGCCTCAGGAGCTCCAGGCTTCATAGGTGTTGATGGAGCCGGGAGCCCCTCAGGCTCATTTGCACACAATCATTTAGCCTGGTGGTAGATGCCCTTTAAGTGTCTCCTCTCAGTCTGAATTCTGAAGCCAATGGACAGGTGGGAAATAGTATACAGGGTAGGATTGTGGTTTATATAACCATATGTCTGCATAGTATCTGGACAACGATACAAATTTGTTAAAGGACCATTCCAAGATTTTTTTGGATTTATAACCCACCCTTAGGATAGGTGATCAGTAAGTATGGTGGTCCCAGTCCCAGCGCTGTATCATAAGATACTAGTAACATTTTTGACAAGCCCCTGATCCTCTTTGTATCTGGCAGGTCTTCCGGCGGATGATTTTTTGGTCCGTTTGGCCCAAGTAAGATATGGAGATCCAGACGGCTTCCTCAGTTATCCCGATTTTATCTGCTGTCTCCTGAAACTCCAGAGTCTGACAGGTAGGTCCTTCAGGAAATGGACAATTTACATCTCCTCTCTAAAAAAGTAACTTAAAGGTAACCTACCACCAGGATGAAGGATTGTAAACCAAGCACACTAACATACTGGTGCGTGCTCCCCTCTGGCAGAAGATGCTCTTCTTGTAGCTCTGTATGCCTTTTTGTATGTTTTTAAGAAAAAGAGGTTTAAAAATTATGCACATGAGCCTTCGGGGGTTCCAAGCTCCATTGACATCTATGGAGTCTGGAGCCCCTGAGGCTCAATTGCAAATTAGTGAAACCTTTTTATTGTAAAAACAAGGTCCTAAGAAGCTAAAAGAAAAGCAGAACCTGCCAGAGGGGGCGCCCACCAGTATGTCAGTGTGCTTGGTTTACAATCCTTCATCCTGGTGGTGGATTTCCTTTAATAATGGGAGAAAATATTCCAGACTGACGCTACTACATGGTTAGATTTCCTCTTCTGCGATGGATAAGAAGATAGTGGAGAACATAAACCACTGGCTTGACTTTAGATGAAGGGTTTTGGACGTCTTTTGATGAGGTCATCTAAACTATCCGCCATATATTTTGAAGCTGGCATCTGCTTAGATATTTTTTGGGTTAATGTAAAGGTCTTCTGGATGTTTTTCAATTTCAGGAAATGGCTGGTTCCTCTTTCCGTTGTACGACCATGTGTTTCTATACTTGATTCTGTTTTTGAATTCCTCTTTCTTTGTAGCAGTGGATTTACTCTTCCTTTGTGTTCCCATTATTGACATTGTATAGAAAACAGACCACTTCACTTTTAGAGGGATCGTTCATCCGCCTAAATTTCTATTTTAAAAACTTAGAATGCGATGATATATATATCCAACTGACGGAGCGGCAGATCTTACCTCTCCATTCACTCTCTATGATAAAGGAAGAGATTGAAAAGCGCTGGGCTCAGCAATTTCCGGCTTATCGATATTGAATTGAACGGCAGAACATTCGCTCCACTTGTAACTCAGCTCCTGCTTCCTCTCCATAGACATCTATGTAATCCAACACCTAAGCAAACCCGTGTCTGTATTGTGCTAGCAAGAAAGAATTCAGCAGAGTAGAAAGGTAACGTGAAAGGAGCCAAGTAAATGGAGAAAGAAGTTTTTATGCTCACTTTTACTACTTATTTATGTAAGGCTACATTCACATGATCTATGCCCACCGTACCGTAGTATGGCGGGCATACATCGGCGCCAGGGAGAGGAGGAGGGGATGAACGACGCTCACCCCCGCCCCTCTCCATAGCGATATATGGTCGCGGCGCCGTATTATGGGAGAAAGATTGGACATGTCCTATGTTTCTCCCTGCTACGAAATGGTACAGTGCTGCACTTGTGTTACACCGCTCCCGTAGGGCACCGTGAGCCCATTGCAGTGTATGGGGGACGTATATATGTTGGTCGATTATACGTCCCCCATACGTTTGTGTGAATATAGCCTTAAGTAGTATCTGTTAACTCTATCGGAGACCAAGATTGACTCAGTAATGACTGAATATTACAAAGAAACCTTTAGCCCCCTACGTATAATTTTAAGCTTGGGCTGAACTGGTGACCTAAATAGTTGATGTAACTTGTCGTCGTGACCCCCATAGACATCTATATAACCTTACAACTAAGTGAACTTTTGTCTGTCTTGAATAGCAAGACAGAGTTCAGCAGCGAAGAAAGGTGGCATGAAAGGAGCCAAGTAAGTGGAGAAGGAAGCACTTTCCTCTGTAATGATGTATTACAATGTTTCTTATAGGCATTTGTGTCATCGATTTACGGGAAGTTTGTTAAAAAGTTCTACGACTAATTTTGCAAAAATAAGGTTAGAAGGATTTACAGGAAGTGGCATCTACACTATTCAATGATTTTGGAGGAAAAAGGAGATAATAATGGCAACTTTGAAAACATAAATTACGCCTGAAGAGCTGTGGAGGTTTTCACTTGGACTCCCCCTTCTCTTCCTCTGTATCTTAAATTGCAATATTTTATTCCAAATTTTTGTAACAATTGCAATTTTCATCTACATTAACCCAAATTGTATAATCCTGGGGGATCAGCCTGTCTTTACTCCATTATACATTTACACCTCTTTAGTTTGTTGTTAGTTTAATTGGTGAATTTATTGTAACTTTTCAAACGTGTCTCTGATAAACATCCAAATTTAGACTTTCTCCTGCCGGCACCAGCTGTTCCAGCCGCTGTTTTTCCTGCTGCATTTTCCACCGCATAATAGAATATAATGAAATTCTATCCCCCAGGATGGAAACACGGTAACTGTTACATCTTGTGTAAGGAATTTGGCATCTACAGGTTGTATTTTACTGCAAGTTACTTCACCGTAACAATGCTGACTATTGTGGTCCTGCCACATATCAGAGTTTAGGTCCCAAGTAGTCAAAGGGGATTTGTTTTAATTATGGACCTTATTTAATTGGGGCATTTGTGATGTGTACTAATAATCCGAGGTAAGTGACTGCACCCTTTAACCAATCCATGCCAAAAGGCACTCATGCCATGTGCAAAATAAAGCTTTCCTTTTCCAAACGGCTTTCTTATGCAACTCCAGCATATTATAGAGCAGGAGAAGCTAAGCAGATTGTACACAGTGTCCTATCTGAAAGCAGCATGTTATAGAGCAGGAGGAGCTGAGCATATTGTACATAGTGTCCTATCTGCAGGCAGCATGTTATAGAGCAGGAGGAGCTGAGCATATTGTACATAGTGTCCTATCTGCAGGCAGCATGTTATAGAGCAGGAGGAGCTGAGCATATTGTACATAGTGTCCTATCTGCAGGCAGCATGTTATAGAGCAGGAGGAGCTGAGCATATTGTACATAGTGTCCTATCTGCAGGCAGCATGTTATAGAGCAGGAGGATCTGAGCAGATTGTACACAGTGTCCTATATGCAGGCAGCATGTTATACAGCAGGAGGAGCAGAGCAGATTGTACATAGTGTCCTATCTGCAGGCAGCATGTTATAGAGCAGGAGGAGCAGAGCAGATTGTACACAGTGTCCTATATGCAGGCAGCATGTTATAAAGCTGGAGGAACTGAGCAGAATTACATAGTGTCCTATCTGCAGGCAGCACGTTATAGAGCAGGAGGAGGTGAGCAGATTGTACATAGTGTCCTATCTGCCGGCAGCATGTTATAGAGCAGGAGCAGCTGAGCAGATTGAACATTGTGTCCTATCTGCAGACAGCATGATATAGAGCAGGATGAGCTGATCAGATTGTACCTAGTGGTGTTGAGGTTGCTGGAGACGAACATTGTATCATATGATCTATATGGTGACTTTGTAGCTGAATGTTAGATTAACAGAGCTCTGAGGCCTTCAAGATTTAAAGGGGTATTCCAGGAATCTGCATAATTCACATACAAATAGGTCCTTAAAATTTAAGCAAATATATAATTAGTTGTTATTTAAAATTTTGCTCCCCTTTGCAGAAAAATGCTGTGGACATGCACTGTAACGAAGAATTAAAATGCTACCGGCCCTATAATCATTGATTTTCTCCATGCGGAGCAGACACAGGATAGAAGATGCCGCTGGTCACATGTCCACATCACACGTCCTGCACCTGCCTGGGCAGGTCATGTGATCATCACTATGTTTGGCTGTAGTTGGTTGGTTGCAGTGCATCCAGTATGGCCAGTGTTGTGGTGAGACCCAGCTCAGTGATGTAATGTGCAGTGATGGCAGTTACACATCATTACTATGTTAACAGAGCAGTACAGTCTGTTACATCACCACTGGGAGCAGAGCATGAGAGGGAGAAGGAGTTACTGAGAACTGAGGGATCATGGGACTTGTAGTTGCCAGGGGTGATAACTCTGCATACTTTAGAGAGGCCATAAAATTTTGACATTGAGTTTTGTTAAATTAATTTATTGATAGCATCATCAGTTTTGTAACAGATATTCAATATTACCGGTGTTCCCCATTTTAAGTAATTAATGTTATTATAACTTTGGGCGTATTCACAATGCTTTATAAAATGTGTGTTTGAAGTTGGACCTTATGTGCTGTGCTCATAAGTAACAGGATCATAATCCGGATTCTTGAATCATCAACTTCATGACATGAAAATGATAATACCGAGGCACAATATACTGATACTTTGAGTCTGTAATTAAGAGGTTAACCGTTTTTGCATACATTTAATTCTCTGCAGAGAAGTTCCAGGCTGCGGACCCCACTGGCTCCGGGGAGGTGACCCTGAACTATCGTCAGGTTTGTATCTTTAAAGATTTGGTAAAGAAGTATTTACTTAAAGGGGTTTCCCACAAGTTACACTTATGCCTAATCCACAGGATAGGGAATAAATATTTAAATCACTGGGAGCAGAAACTTCTGATCATCCAAACGGGGGTATGAAAGTACGAACAAGTGCCCAATGAGTGGAGCGGTGGTGTGTGATGTGTGTGCAGCACTCCATTCACTGCTATGATATGGCCGCCCCCCGATTTCTTTTGCATGAAAACCGACGCCGCTGTGCCAAAATTTGATCACGTGCCATAAAATCCCCTGCTAAATACCTGTCACAGCGGCGCAAATCCCGAAAATGTTGGGAAGTCCGGCGGAAATGCAATCCGCGGACCCTTAGTAAATGTGCCCCATTGTGTTTTGGCTTGCACACTAATACCCATTTGCCGCTCTGGGTCTATTGATCTCTGCTCCAAATCGGATCATTCTAATGTGTGCACGCCGGAAAGAACCTCACACAGACAGACGCCCTCGCTGACCTATAGGACAAATATAGGCCTCATTCGAAGCCTCTTACCTGAATATCCTAGGCCCTTCCCCAAGTCCCCTGGAAAGATTTGACACTTACAACTGCGTGACGATGGATAACTAAGGCCACAGCAGCCTGTTTATTTAAAATAACATATAACATATAAACCGTATATATATTAACTTTTATTAACATGTACAAATAAAGTGCAATTCTAACAACCTGAAGTGACAAGGCCTGAGAGGGGTGATTCCTAAACGTTACCTGCTTACTCCCGCCGCACCGCACCGGCTCGAGAGCTGACAAATATGTCACAGGTAACCATTCCCTCTGTACCCACCTCCGGGTGGGCCAGCTACCATACCCATCATTCTCCATTTCCACTCTGTGTTAATCGCACAGCAACATCTTTGTGCGAATTAATTTTCCCCCGAGACACCCCCCAAAGGCCTTATCCCGCCACGACGAGGTAGGTGTAAAACCTTACACCTGCCCGTCCCTCCACACCTGGAAGGCCAACTCCACACCAGATTGGATGCTCAAAGCCCACAGGTCAGTACCTATGTGATTTAAATGGACCCCGTCCCCCCTCCGCACAGAGGGGTCGACTGACTCTAAGTCCGGGTGCCGTACCACCAATCCCCCATGACGTGCCACAAACTTCGATACTGATTTGTTGATTTTCGCTCTGGCCCTGTTCAAGCTTGACACCGATCTCGCATTCCTCCACTTAATCCTCGGGACTATTTCGGACCATACTATGATCAGTCCCGGATACATGTCCCACAGCCTCAACATGTCACACTTTATATCCTTAATCAAATCCACCGAAGTCTTTTCCCCCACATCATTACCACCCAAATGAATAACTAAAATGTCGGGGGCGGCGTCCATGCGCGAGTAGTAATGCACCTGGTTGAGCAACGATCCCCATACCATCCCCCTAATTCCGATCCACCTGACCACGGCATCCTGTCTTGCCAAACCCAATTGTCGACCTTGCGAACGCACTTCCGCCCTCTTAGCTCCCCAAAAAACAAACGAATGCCCCATGATCCATACGAGGCAAGGAGGGGCTGAATCTGAAAAAGAAAACAACACACAACACCACATAACATCACTACATCACCAGAGAAGGACGAACATACAACTTGTACCTCCCCGACTTCCATCTACCTATCCGCTGAATGCTGCGCGCTGGAAGACCCCATTGTGCTGCTTCTGTAGCTGCACCTATCCTAAATGAATGCGCTGCAAACTCAGATGCCCGAAGCCCCAGCACCCCCAGCGCTTTGCGAAAAACTGCAGTGAACTGGTACCTTGACAGTGCTAAGCCATCCCGATGCACCAACAAAACTGCCGGGTCCTCCGGGCGCACAGCCAGGAAACTCCGCAGCAGCCCTACCGGACACACCGCAGACCCACCCATCTGGTATAGCACCACGTCCGCCCCTTTACCTTCTTGATCCGTTTTTGAGCGTCTCACCTTGCAACAAACCCTATCCTCCAGCAAATACACGTCATGCTTTTGCAACCCATCCTGGCCTTTTGCTGAACTGCTCACCAATTCCCCAATTCTAAATGCACCAAAGAATGCCAATGAAAAAGCTGTAGACAGCAACACCGCCTCATATGCATCCCGACCCACCCGCGGCATTATCTCCACCAACCTTTCCAACAAGGCAAATGACACCGGCCTTCTCGCATCCGGAGGTCTAGGATGCGACCTCCTATAACCTTTTAGTGCCTGCCTAATAACAAAGGCCTTGGTTACATCCTCAGCCCCATGACATTTTAACCAAAAGGCAACAGCCGTCAACTGCTTCGCTACTGCCGACGGCGAAACCCCCGCCTCAAACAACCTAAGTACGTACATAAATAAAACCGGCAACATATCACCTGCACCAGGACTCACTCCCCTTTCCTTCAAGAATGCGGCCCAAACATTCCACACAGCCGTGTATGCACTCCAAGTAGATGGCGCCACTGATGATCTCAGAAAGGGCAATGCTGTCCGAACGGCAGGTCCCATAACCGCTGAGGACAAGTATAAGGACACCGATCCGCCTCCGGTACCAGCTGCTGGAATTTGTCCCACTGAAAACGAGAAAGGGCGTCAGCAACACAATTCCTGGCCCCCGGAACATGCACCGCACATAGCCAAACATGACGTTTTAAACATTCCAGCACCAAGAAACGCAAAACATTCACCACTGGAGGAGAAGATGCTGATTGCGCATTAATACACTGCACCACCGCCATATTGTCACAATGTACCTTTATCTTCTTCCCCTCGAACTCTTCCCCCCATACCACAATGCCTACCATGACCGGAAATAGTTCCAACAATGCGAGATTCCTGGTGAACCCCGCTTCAACCCAAGACTCTGGCCACTCATGCGCCATCCAATGGTTCTTAAAAACAGCACCAAAGCCCATGGAACCCGACGCGTCAGTAAAGAACTCTAAATCCGCATTGCTCACCCACTCCTCCATCCACATTGACCTTCCATTGTACTGCTCCAGGAACTGCGACCATACCGTTAAATCCGCCCGAAGAGCTCCAGTCAAGCGAATGAAATGCATAGGATGTTTTACCCCCGCCGTAGCAGCCGCTAGGCGACGGCAAAAGACCCTGCCCATCGGAATTATTCTGCAGGCAAACGCCAGCTTACCCAAAATTGACTGGAGCTGCCTCAGACGAACCTTCCGCAACAATCTAACCTGTTCAACAGCCTGGCGCAAATCTACCAACTTCACCTGTGGGAGCCTACATTCCATTGCCACAGAATCCAATTCAATCCCCAAGAAACTGAGGACTGTCGTCGGCCCTTCTGTCTTCTCATGAGCCAAAGGAACCCCAAAATGAGCAGCTATCCTCTCCATAGTGTGCAACAGAACTGAGCACACCCTAGAACCCGCCGGCCCCACGCACAAAAAATCATCCAAGTAGTGAATAATAGTATCCACCCCAGCCTCTGCTCTAACTACCCACTCCAGGAATGTACTAAACGATTCAAAATAGGAGCAGGACAAGGAACAACCCATGGGCAAGCAACAGTCTACGTAATAATACCCGTCCCAAACACAACCCAACAAGTGAAAAGAATCCGGATGAACCGGCAACAGCCGAAAAGCCGCTTCTATGTCCGTCTTGCCCATCAGTGCTCCCTGCCCGCACTTCCTTACCAAATCCACCGCCTTATCAAAAGATACATAAGATACAGATGACATATCCTCACCTATCCCATCGTTCACAGAATCACCATGCGGATAGGACAGGTGATGGATCAATCTAAACTTATTGGGCTCCTTCTTGGGCACCACGCCCAGGGGCGACACCCGTAAATACGGCCAAGGAGGGGCCCGAAATGGGCCCCCCATCCTCCCCAAGGCTACCTCTTTGCTTAATTTCTCCCCCACTACTCCCGGATGTTGTAATGCGGACTTCAAATTCCCCCCTCCCTGACGATCAAATCTGTGCTCACCCGGGATACGAAAACCAAACTGAAATCCCTCTTGTAACAAAACCGCTGCCCTCCTATTCGGGTACCTATTTAGCCACGGCCGCATGCGCTCTAGGTTCACTGGCGTCCTCCCCTTTTCGCGCAGGCTCCGCGGCACTCGGTCGCTGTCGCTTAAAACATCTATTGTATCCGTGATTACCCCCACAGTGGGAGCATTCGTGTTTGAACCTACATGTGTTAGCAAATCGGCAGGCGCCTTCATTGAATTGCCAGCAGCATCCTGGCCTTGTCCCTCCCGCGGGCGTTTCCTGCTGCTGACCTGTTCTAGGGGGGCCCGCCCCCCCGCTATTCCGAAAGGGCTGCTGCCCCACCTTTGCCGCAGTCATCAAACTCATCCATAAGTCAATGTCCTTTTGGTCCCAACGCAAGGAGGGGTTAATAGCTCTTTGCTGGCGGAACTTCTCGTCATAACGGAGCCAAGCCAGCCCGCCATATAACCTATACGCTTCACCAATCATATCCATATATTTAAAAAGAGCCGAACAATGTTCCGGCGTCTTTTCACCAATAATGCTGGCCAAGATCGCGAACGCCTGCCACCAATTCGAAAAAGAGCGAGGGATTAACCGATAACGGCGCTTCTCCTCGTCCTCCTTCTTACTGTCGTCAGGCCTTCCCCGATCCAGGTTAAACCTTTCTAAAGGCAGCAACGAAAATATTTCAATGTACTCATCCTTCCAAATCTTCTCCTTTACGTCTAGTTTTAAATGCGAACCCAAAGCGCTTCCAAAGCATACGTAAACTTCCCTGCGCGCTGCGTCCTCTGACCTGACATCCGACGCAACCGGAGCGGCGGCGGGCAATGCAGCGGGCGCTACAGGAAGGGGTGATGCGGGTGGCAATTGCACTGGAGGGTCTGCCGCCCACACCTGCACCGGAGATGCAACTGCGGGTGGCTCTGACCTCGCGCCCGGCGCGCATTTCTGCAATAACTCTTGCATGCCCTGAAAAAACTGCGTTAACTGATTATCTGACTGCCCGGCAGACCCACTTACCCCACCCACCCCCTGCGATTGACTAGCTAACACATGACAATTAGGCGACATTACAGGACAAGACAAAACAGGTGCTATGCGTAACTCACCAGGCTGACGCACAGGAAGCGGAGCAGCCGTTGGTCCTGAGCCGGGGGGAAACGAATCCTCGAACTCCACAGGAGACTCGACCTCTTCTGTAGCATGGAGCGATACTGCATCATCAACCCGTACTGACTGTTGCACATACGACTCCCCTGCCACCTGCCGCGCTGACGCATAGGTAGCCGCAAGGCTCCGTCCACTATCATCCGGTGTCTGGAGTGAAAAGACCCCAGGGGAAGGTGACACCCGGGGCGTCCGCCCCCTCCCCCGCTCCTGGGCTGATGAACCCACTGGTGATAGTAATAAGCCCTGCGCCGATGCACCTGACAGGGCCGCACTCCGGGTCTGTCTTCTCCCTCCTCTCACCGACTGCGGCGAGGACGCAGCCGCCGCTCCAGCATCTCTCCCTTGGCTGCGCCCGCTTCCTCCCACATTCTTTCTGGCCTTCCGCGACCGCACCGGAGACCGGCGGGAGGAAGGCTGCCCACGCTTCCCCCCCGCCGCCCGACTCTCTCCTGCTGAGCCCGCTCTAGCGCGAGCCGTCCCCTCCTCTCCACTCTGCTGCCGGCGCCTCTCTGCACGTGGCGACGGACTTAGGCGCTCCGGAGGCCGCGACCTCCGTGCGCGCTGCCACGTGGTACCTGTCTGTACTCCTGCCCCCGGACCGTCCGTCTCTGCCTCCGGAACCAAGGCTGCCTGCAGCTGCTCCGACACCCATTCGGGCCCGTGCTCTGCCGCGGCAGCCCGCATCAGCTCCCGAAGGTGTTGCGCCATCTTGATCCAGCGCCGGGGGTCCAAGAGGAAGTCGCGCCGGTAAGGCCCCCCTTTTATCCTACACTCTCCTCCCCTATTCTGACCTCACTTCCTAACTCACTCCCCAACCTTAACCCCTTCCTAACCCTAAAACCCGGCCAATTTTCCTCAGGTCAAGGCGGGCATACAGCTACGGCTCCGCCTCACCTCCTGCCCTTTTTCTATCCGGGTAAAGATTCTGTAATTCATTCATTGAACTGTAGAGTGTTTATCTAGCCCCCTTCATACGACCATTGGTTGTGATTTGGCTTTTTGTCAAGTGAAAATGGCTTTACAGATTATGCAAATGAATGGCCCCGGGCTCCAAAGCTGTTAACTGAGCCTGGAGCCCTTCAGGTTAATTTGCAGAATTTTTAAAGACTTTTTTTGTAAAAATAAGGGCATAAGAAGTTAAAGAACTTCAGATCCTGCCAGAGGGGGCGCACATGAGCATATCAGAGTGCTTGGTGTACAATCCTTCATCCTGGAGGTCGATGCCCTTTAATTTGGTCATAACTTTGAATCTGTGCATTAGCAGATTAGCAGGCATGAATAATAAATAACATATTATGTGATATATAGTATATACACATCTACTTTACATGGTGGTAGAAAAAGTAAGTAATAATGAGACACATTTACTTACCCGGTCCCGCGAGTTCCCTGAAAGTGCATTGTCCATGTATAATGTCCTGTGCCACGATTCACTACGATCGTGGGCCCGATATCCTGCATGTGTCGCTTCCCCGCTCAGGTCCCTGGAGTTCACCTCCTTCTTCCCAGTGCATTTAAGTGCATTGGGTGCGACACAATTTGAATGTTAAATCCCGCGCTCAGTCTGAGTCAGTGGGATCGTCCGATGTGACAAAAATCGGGGGGATTTTTGTCACATGATAGCAGCGCAGCCGCACCAAAAAAATGATTGCATGCGACACATTCCGAGCGCAGACACCTGTTACATAACTGTCAAAACTGCGCAAATCCTGAAAAGCATGCAAAGTCCGACAAAAGTGCAATCCTCAACCCTTAGTAAATGAGCCCCAATGTGCTTTGCCAAGGTCGTTGAATAACTTCACTAGAAAGTCATATCCATAACAGTAGATCCGATTGTCCTGGAAATTGGCACATAACCAAAACAATGAAAGGTTCATGATTCGCTCATCTCTAGTCAAGAGCAGGTGTGGTGGTTGAAGGGGCATTACTACAGTGGTAGCAGCCACAGCAGCTCCTATGGGACCCACAGTGTCAAGGGGCCTCGTCATCTAATCTGACACTATGGATGGTATGCACCATTATATACCTATTATGCTGAACATTGTACAACATTATATATGCTATGTCTGTGATGTGTATATACTGTATGCCGTTGGTATATACTGTATGTATATATATATATACTTGTATATGGCACTGTATGTGTGTATATGCTCTATATTTATGCTCATGTGTGTGATTGTAACTTGCACGTGTGAGTATACAAATATGTATATTTTTTAAGTGGGAAGGGGGTCCCCATCTCCCCCTGCCTCTCCTAGTTACACCATTGGATCCTTGCATAGATTTTTACATTCCTATTTAATTATTGGACCTCCTTTATAATATACTGTATATCATATGTGTTACCTCAACAGTGGCTTCTCCTGGCCGTATTCAGCTGACAGCACATGTCCATGTTGGTCTCCATGTGCCTCGCATGATGGAGTATGGAAGAAGGACAAACAAAGGAGGACAGTGGGTTTGAACCATGACGGAAGACCTCGACCTACCTCACACCAGGACGCGGATCTACCTCTAACCAGGACGCGGATCTACCTCTAACCAGGACGCGGATCTACCTCTAACCAGGACGCGGATCTACCTCTAACCAGGACGCGGATCTACCTCTAACCAGGACGCGGATCTACCTCTAACCAGGACGCGGATCTACCTCCAACCAGGACGCGGATCTACCTCCCACCAGGACGCGGATCTACCTCCAACCAGGACGCGGATCTACCTCTAACCAGGACGCGGATCTACCTCCCACCAGGACGCGGATCTACCTCCCACCAGGACGCGGATCTACCTCCCACCAGGACGCGGATCTACCTCCCACCAGGACGCTGATCTACCTCCCACCAGGACGCGCATCTACCTCCCACCAGGACGCGGATCTACCTCCCACCAGGACGCGGATCTACCTCCCACCAGGACGCGGATCTACCTCCCACCAGAATGCGGATCTACCTCACAGACCACATTTCAGCCCCTTCCCTTATTTATCGCTCCGTAACACGTCTGGTGATTTCATGAAACCTCATTGCCGTTCTGCAATATCCCGCAGCTGCCACAAGACGGGGGAAAGAAAAAAACCCTAACAATAAATCTCGAGGCTTAATTGTGTCTTTTCTTAGCAGACGATGTGACAAAATATTTCTGTACGAGTTTCGCGAGTTTATACAGCAGCACAATATGGATCCCGGCGCTAAGGATGTAAACACTTGTGTGGGATTGTTTATAGGAGATTGTTAGAAGCTCCTTATAAAGGAAGAGTAAATCACTAAACTCATTAGCGGGAGCGGAAAAAAAAATCGCTTTCCTGCTAAAAGGCGCCATAGATGATCAGTCCATGGATTCATTCCCCAGGAGTCCCGAAAGCTTTTATCACTAATGTTCTTCTAGAACCTACTACATGTATCCAGGACTCCACCCATGGATCCAAACCACAACTCCTAACATGTCCGGGCTGCCTCCAGCTAGCAGACAATGCTGAGAGTTGTGGTTTTGTAATCTGAGGACTCAGATCGATAGATGGTAGATTCATTTTTTTGAAGGTTGGATTTTAATATTGCTCATCAATCCTCAATATCAGATTGGTGGGGGTTCAACTCCTGCTGTGCTGTTTTGTCCAGTGGTCTATCTTATTTACCAGACACAGCTCCATACATTTAGTGGTGGCCATGTCTGGTATTACAGCTCTTACTGGGAGACTGCTGCAGTACCAGGCAAAACCACAAGAATATATACGGAGCTGTGCTTGGCACTAAACAAGCACCACAGCCCCTTCTATAAAATATTTAACAAGGAGTCAGACCCCACTGATCTGATATTGGATAGGTAATCAGTATTAAAATTCTGGACAGTCCCTTTAAGGCTTGGTTCATGGGAACCTGCATTAAGGGAAATCTACCATCAAAATCCATCCTCATAGATTGTGGTATCTGCTTATATTTGTTATCCGAGGCCTCCTTCCTTCAAAAATCAACTTTTAAAATGATGCTAAAAAGCCAGAAGGCTCTTGGGGGCATTACAAGAGACCATCTATGCACTAACAAGCACTTCCCCCCTCCCCCTGTGTGCTGAAACTTCCTATGCTGCAGGGAGATTACATCAGGCAGGGGGAGAAGAGCTGGGGGAGCAGGGTGAGACAGAGACAGAGAACGTTACTATAGCCCTTCTGTACTGTGGCTTTACAGGCTGTTACACTGTGCAGGAGCACTTCCTCACCCACCATGTGAGATTACATAAGGCAGAGGGAGGCGGATGTGCTGAGGGAGCAGGGGGAGACCGTGTAACAGCCTGTAAAGCTACAGCACGGAGAGGCTCTACTAACGTCCCAAGAGCCCTTTTGGCTCATTAGCAAAAATTTCAACGTTGATTTTATAAGGAAGGAGGTCATGGGTAATAAATGTAAGAAGATTACCAAAGACCTGGTGCTTGGATCTATGAACTATCTACTTGTACTTCTCCTTCTGGGTGGATCCACTGGATGGAGTTCTTCCAGAATATGCAATGGAGAGGATAAATTAAAGAAAATCATCCAGTGAAAAAACTGCAACTACTCACCTTCGCTCCTCTTCATCTTGATCCTAGCGCTGTCCATCACTAGTCTTGACATGCCCGGATCACCTAGAAAAGAAAGTTATAAATAGCAGCACGGAGAGCATGGACAAGATGTCCGGTGCTCCGGGCTGCTAATTATGCACACCCCAAACATCACTGTATACCATGCTGGGAGAGGGAGGTGACATCATGTGAGAGGCGTAAGTTTACGCCTCTTGTGCGACTTCACCTCGCTCTCCCATGCTCCCAGCATGGGAGAGGGTGGTCCTGGAGCGTGCATAATTAGCAACCCGGAGCACCGGACATCTTGTCCCTGCACCCCGTGATGATAATTATAACTTGTCAAGAATAAAAGGAACAGAGGTGAGTATTTGTAGGGTTTTTTTTTGTTTTTTCACTGGTTGACTTCCTTTAAAGGGCACCTACCACCACGATTCTACCTATAAAGGTAGATCGGGTGGTAGGTGGATGTAAGGGACGTGAGGAGAGCTCTTTTTAGAGCTAATCCTCACGTCCCCGCTAACTTTTACTAAACTTTATTCCACTAATATGTAAATTTACTTATGTGGCTACTTGGGCGTGGAGTAGCCAGGCACGAGGCTACACAGCGCGGCTACTCCACGCCCCAGTAGCCACGTTACTCCTCCTACCCTGTGTGTGCGGCGCGCAGCATCGGACAAGCCGGAGTTCTGCGCATGCGCAGTAGCTCCGGCCTCAGAGCTGTGGCAGATCAGGGCAGATCAAGTGAACATTACAATCCCTTTTTAGTATAATTTCAGTCCTCAATTAGCTAATTCTACAATGGGTCAAAATTATTTGAACATTTTTGGGTCATGCATTTTGGACAGTTTTTAGCACAAATCCCACCAGAATTCTTGTACGTTCTGCCAAGTTGATCTGTAAAAATCTCCTTACCCAGATGTGTATAAAGACTAAATTTGATAAATTTGTGCAGTATAATTGCAGGGAGAAGCAGACACAGCGCGTGGGCGGCCGCGGAGGGAGGCGGCCATGTTTTTCTAATGTCATCTCCCGCCTTTAATGAGCGCTGCTTTATAATAAATAACTCGTAAACACTAATAGCCCGGATCACTAGAGTACAATAGAGAGGCTGATGGCTGGGATATAATGGAGAACAGAAGATGCCAAGTTTCATTGCATACCTGAGGCTGCGGAAGTGCATGTCAATGGTTCTAGTGACCTTGGGAGCAGCTTTCTAGATCAATTAGACCTTATCACAGCGTTATATCTGGGAGGTTATATCTGCTCTCCAGCACAGGATTGGAAGGCATTGTCTGTTTAGAGCTGCCTTTACATTGTTGGTTGAAATATTATCAAGGAGCATAAACTGTAAAAACGGTCACATTAACCTGTTATCGTTTTGCGTTTACAGCTCCTATGTGAAGCTATGTGCCTAGGGGGTAGCAGACTACAAATCTGCAACTTAAAGGAAACCTACCACCACAGATAAAGTAGATCGGGTGGTAGGTGCATCTATAGGACGTGAGGATAGACCTCACGTCCCCGCAATCTTTTAATAACTTTAAATTCCCTAATATGCAGATTTTTGAAAGAGGCTACTGGGGCGTGGAGTAGCTGGAGCTGAGGCTACACCGTGAAGCTACTCTACGCCCCAGTAGCCTTTTTGATCCTCCTACCAGAAATCTTCAGCGCACAGATACAAGGAGCTGCGCGCCCTCATCCGCGAAACCTGCCGCCTGCGCGATCACTGCTCCTATAGATGCACCTACCACCCAATCTACCTTTATAGGTCGATCCGTGGTGGTAGGTTTCCTTTAACAAATATGGAATATTCCATATAAATCGTGGCCCACATGTCTTAAAGTGTTTGCGCCAGTTTTCTGTCTGACTTTGCACTGAAAAGAATGTGGAAACTGCTTGTACATATATTTATAAAGTGTCTGCGCCAGTTTTGTGTCGTGGCGGCTCTGTGCCCGACAAGACAGAAAAATGTGTGCACCTAAAGGAGCTGTTACTACTTAGTCGGTTCTGGGACAACATGTCTGTCAGGATCAGTGGATCCTCTGGAGCACCGCGGGAGATGGAACTAGCCGACACCTGGGACCGGAGTCTAAGTGGCACCTGGTTTTCACCAGAGTCCGCCGCAAAGCGGGATGTTCTTGCTGCGGCAGGATACCAATAGGTCGCTCCCAGGTGTGACTAGCCCGCGGTGGCAGCCGAGGTTGAGGTACCTTAGCGGAAGACAGTCTCGTAGTCAGGTCCAGGGTCAGGGCAGAGATGCAAGGTCAAGTCCAAATCCGGGGTCATCAACTTGAGGTCCAGGCAGGTGGGAACAGAAGACAGGCACACAGGACACAGCAAGACGGAGTAATACACAGAAATAATCACCAGGAAGCTTTCTCTTAGGCTGCGAGACAGGGGACACAGGAAGAGGCAGGATTTTAAAGGTGAGGTGTTTAGCCAGCGCACCAATTAGCGGTGCGCTGGCCCTTTAAATTTTCAGCAGGAGCCGCGCGCCCTAGGAGGCAGGGACAGGCGCGCACGGCAGTCCGGGGAAGAGCAGGATCCAGGAGAGGTAAGTGAGCTGGCTGGGCTGCAGTGGGGGCACACGGAGGAGCACGGGAGCACCCGTGACAATGTCTCTGGATTAAGACTGCCATGTGCCCTGGGCTGTAAGAATTTTATAGCCCTTACAAGTCTGGATTTGCTTCCGAAATATGGTACAAGAATCAAGTCCTTTCTGCCTGCTTTCAATCTATGGTTTCGGGACCTTTGGAGGACCTTTAAAGGTCCTGAAATGGCTCTTGTGTATTGAGAGCAGGAACAGATGTACAACGATTACATGGGCGAAGGTCCTTCTCGGTGTAAAATTTGGTGGATGGTTTGGGGTGCCATAGGCCCCCTAGAAGGCTTGGGCCTCGGGCTACTGCCCAAATCCACTATTGGTCTCTGTGGTAACAGACTACAAAAATTATTTGTAAAGTAGCCTGATCCTGCAGACATCTCTTACTGCCTGCCCATCTCTGCAAATGTATGTAAAGAAATCATTGCTTGAGTAGTTGTGACATAATAGGCTATTGCCATGTTTGGTAATGACATCAGGAACAAATTGGAGTACGAACATTATATGGAATTTACTTAGGGGGGGGGGGTGATGGGGTGATTGTCACTATGGCACACACTGGTAGTCAAAAGTGATTCGGAAAGTACTTCACAACAAATCTGTTTATTGGTGTCTCGGTAACACAATGCGTTTCGGAATCAGCAGCGATTCCTTTTTCAAGTGAGAGACTAAAAGAACATATGGGTACAATGTGTGTCGATAAAGGACAAGAAAATAAATCGGGAACGAGCCGCCGGTGTTTCGCGTTAAATTAACGCAAAACACCGGCGGCTCGTTCCCGATCGCAGGCGTTTCCATAGAAACGCCGATGCGATCGGGCCGAGGCCCGCCCCGGTGGGCGCGACTTTGTCTGCGTTTGCGTTCGCAAGCGCAGACAAAGCGCCCTGTGTGGCGCCGGCCTATGGGTTCACAAAAAAAAACAACTGAAACATTGTTTTTTGTCATCAATGAGGCTGAAAAACCAAGTGTGATGTTGTCAAATCAGTGTTAAAGGAAACCTACCACTGATAAAATCATGCGAGCAGACCACCTGGTAGGCTACAGGCGGTCCCCTACTTAAGGACACCCGACTTACAGACAACTCATAGTTACAGACAGACCCCTCTGACCTCTGGTGAAGCTCTATGAATGCTTTACTTTAGTCCCAGACTGCAATGATCAGCTGTAAGGTGTCTGTAATGAAGCTTTACTGATAATCCTTGGTCCCATTACAGCAAAAAATGTTTAAATTGCAATTGGCACTGGGGCCAAATTTTTTTTTGTCTGGATCTACAATTATAAAATATACAGACCCTATCTTGTACGTAACTCGGGGACTGCCTGTATTTAATACTGATGCCGGCACATACTTTAATTAGGCTCGGCGATCGTTAGTTCAGCTAAAAAAAATGTTTTACTTACATATGAAAATATCCCTCCGGTGCTACCCCTACGTCATCTTCGGAAGGGAGATGCCTTCCGATCTTTAATTATTCCCGCCTCCTTCATTGTAGCCGTCCTCCTTCAGGTGCCGAGAGCCGTGACGTCACCAAGCTCTCGGCACCTATCGCGCATGCGCAGATACTAACTCTCACACAGCCGGCTGGCGATAGGTGCCGAGAGCTTGGTGATGTCACGGCTCTTGGCACCTGAAGGAGGATGGCTACAATGAAGGAGGCGGGAATAATTAAAGATCGGAAGGCATCTCCCTTCCGAAGATGACGTATAGGTAGCACCGGAGGGATATTTTCATATGTAAGTAAAACATTTTTTTAGCTAAACTAACGATCGCCGAGCCTAATTAAAGTATGTGCCGGCATCAGTATTAACTAGCCTACCAGGTGGTCTGCTCGCATGATTTTATCATGCGAGCAGTGGTAGGTTCCACGGATCTACCTATAAAGGTAGCTTGGGTGGTAGGTGCATCTATAGGATGTGAGGATAAACCTTTTAAGGGCTAATCCTCACGTCCCCTGCAATATTTTACTAACTTCTTATTCCCTAATATGTAAATTTTGTAAAGAGGCTACTGAGGCGTCCACGCCCCAGTAGCCTCTTTGACCCTCCTACCAGATATCTGTGGCACGCAGCTACATGGAGCAAGAAACCTCGTCCGAGAAACCTGCCATCTGCGCATGCGCAGAACTGCAGGCTTCGGAGCAGTGACCGCGCAGCCGCGGGCCTGCTGTTTTGCGCATGCACAGACGGCAGGTTTCTCGGACGAGGGCTCGCAGCTACGAGGAGACACCTGGTAGGAGGGTTAAAGAGGCTACTGGGGAATGGAGTAGCCATGCCGTGTAACCTCAGCTTTAATCCTTCAGGTTTTTTTGCGGACACCGAGACAAAACGGAAGAGAAGCGGAGACGAAACGGAACAGATGCGCAACTGAAGCTGATGACGCCAATGTGAAAGAACCCTAACGCTGATACATTGTAGCAAACTATCAAAGCATTGACAGAAATGAAAAGTTGCAATACCAAAATCAGCCACAGTGCTCACCATCATACAGGTGATCAGCAGGGACATGGTCATCATTTTCTTTAGTCCTTGCATCACCCCTTTTAACTTTTCTGAGTGTATTACTAACCAGAGGTTTTATATCCTACAATGCCCAGGATCAGACACTAGATGGAGCTTGTGAAC
This sequence comes from Engystomops pustulosus, assembly GCF_040894005.1. NCBI lineage: Eukaryota > Metazoa > Chordata > Amphibia > Anura > Leptodactylidae > Engystomops > Engystomops pustulosus. Next base: position 11,777,772 of record NC_092419.1, on the reverse strand, counting down.
ATCCTCGTTGCTTTGAGTAAAGTCTATTCACCGTAGTCCATGGAAAATGCCTTTAAGGATGTAGAGTTGTCAGCTTCTATAAAGAGCTGCTAATATCACACATGCCGGTGGATGTAAATGTCTCTGGAAGTTCTCACAAGTCGATACACAACGTGAGATAAAATAATCATCGGCGAGGCAGAGATTCTGCAGGACTTCCTGTCATTGATCCCATTGAAGAACCCTACAGTCTGCCTCGCCCCGGCCTGAAATGTCTCATAAATGGGAACAATAGAGGTCATTCTAATGCATCTCAAATACAGATAAGATCGACTTCAGGACAACCCCGATATTGTGCTTCCTGAGACATCCTTATGGCATGTAGTTTCATCACTGGGAGCCTACATGATGACCCTTTATCTCACGGAGGATCCACTTATTATGGGGCACCCACTGTGTAAGGATTATGGAGAAAAGATACAATTTGTACACTTTTTAGTCTGTATTTTGCTGGAGCCAATTATTACATAAGAGCCTGGTCCTGCCGGAGGATTCCCTGGTGCACGACTTTGCATGTACTATTTATAATACAAATATTTCATTTTGTTATAGAGGAGTCTTTGTGCCGCTTTAAGTTCCATACAAAGACCTTAAAGGGAATCTGTCCGCAGTTTTGACCATACAAAGTTGCATACAGTGTTAGGTAGCAGCCCCGGAGCTCTGTGTAATCCACCCTTTATGTATGTTCTTAGTAGGTACAGGACTGTGAAAAGTAAAAATATAATCCAGCTGTGCAGCTCTTGCATACAGTCAGGGTGGGTCTTTCAGCCTGAAGAGCTTTCTGCTCTGTGCTGCTCCATAGCCCCTCCCTCTTCTATATCAGGATTTTGGTTGGATACTTACAGCAGCCAGGCAAAAGGGGAGGGGCTGAAGAACAGATCATTACAAAGAGCAGAAAGCTCTTCAGGCTGATAGACCCACCCATAGCACTTGCAGGAGTTGAAAATCTAGTTTAAAATGTCACTTTTCCCAGTCCTGCTGCTACTTACTACACATAAAGGTACAGTTACACAGATCTCCAGGGCCTTTACCTAGCTCTGTCTCTAGTTCATTATGATCAAAGCTGATTATGTGTTCCCCAATCTATGCCAATATCGGACCCAAGTTCAGGCACAATAATGGGTCCTAAAGTTGTAGCACAAGTTCACCCCATTTAGTTTAAATTTTGGAGGTCATTTTCTTCCTGTATGACCACGGTCTTACATCAGTAGTATCACGTCTCTTTCCATGCTGTTCTCCGCATTGCTGGATGATTCCCGGAGAGTCACTACAGATTTCCAGGCTATACTTACTAGGGCAGTATACGTTGTCACACATTGAGTAGCCCTAGGGGGATGAATCAGGCCTTTCTTTTTGCTTTCTTTGGTGATTGAATAGTTGACAATAGCGTTGGTAATTGCAAGGATTTTGTAGCATTATGTCACATTATCCATAATCACTGGATCAGTAGAGATGGTGAAATGTGTCCAATACTCTTCACTTCAGTGCTAAGGACCAGATCCATCTTCTTATGCATAAAGCGTTAAGAGAATCTGTCAGCAGTTTTGCCTATACAAATCTGCAGCCAGTGTTAGATATTGTCCTGGAGATATATTTAAGCATTCTTTTGTGTGCTTGTTAGTAGAAGCAGGACTGTGAAAAATGCATTTACATTCCTGGATAGTGACAAGTGAACCCAAACATTGCGTGTTTCGGTCCGCAGAATATGAACCTGGACTTCAGTCCGGATAGAGATCGGGCACACACAGGTAATTATCCTTTACCTGCAACAGGTAAAGCCAACCCTCACCCAAATCCATATGCCTACAGAGATCTTCAGGGCCAATACCTCACACTCCCTAGTTCTGGTTTATGGTCAAAACTGCTGACAGACTCTCTTTACTAAAGTGCTACTGGTGACAAGTGATTAATATACTCCACCTTCACGTTTGTATTGTAGAAGGGACCATGCGTGACATAGGAATGCTCTTTAGTATTTACTTGTAAAGACGTAGTATGAATGAAGAATGTACCCGGACCTGCATGGATAAGGGACAAGCCACCTAAAATTGGGGAGGGAGAAGACTATAACTGAAACCTTTAAAGTATACAAAGAGTTTGATCCAGATTTAAGAAAGGTCATTTCAGAGTAAGAAGTGATGGGACAAAAAGAATTAGCAAATACAAACAGGACGAGGGATGTCACCAATCTGCCCCGAGATAAAGCTATTCACATGCAAAGCGTGGAGGCAGGTGAGAAACTCAAGCCCAACACAGAAACTCCTCAAGGCTTTGTCTCCAAGATTAAGAAACTTCATGTATCTCTCAGGTTCAGAGATCAGTAGTCAGAATTGTTTTACACTAGTTTTCACTTCTGTACAGTTGGCCAAACCGATAAGATACCTGCTCACCCGACACTTGTTTGTTGGATAGTATCATCCTTCACACACATGAACCCTCGGCTTAGCTGAGCATACATGTTTACTGAATAAGAAATCAAGTCACTGACTGAATGCCCCCCGCCAAATAGACTACACGGTTTATGGGACACTCGTCTGACCGAGTTTCCTGAAGATCTCATGTTATGACGTGGACATCTATGGGATGTTGGAGAGCTAACAATGTATGGCTAAATGTAAACCTACAGAAAGTAGGGTCATGCGGCATCTGGCATTATAAATGGGGGGCAATAATGACAAACAATGGTGGACCAACTGTATATTGTAGTATGCCTGGGCATGGAGAATGCTGTATAGAGTAGGTGTGGGTGAGGGCCTCAATAAACTAAGAGGTATCCTGTCACCCATCAAAAAAAAAGGAACTAGGTAAAGTAAACTAAAGTAAGCAGCTCCTAGTGCTACAACAGATGTAGCAGTGTTACACTTTTACTTTTATCAGAACCCTCCGATGACGCTAGCAGACACTGCCGCGCTGTACAATAGGAATTGTGAGCTTGGTCTGGTGTATTCATGAGGGGGCAGTCCGAGGCGCTGGTTCTTCCCAGGAGCGTTCCTCCCACTCCATAGGCTGGTGGTGACTGCCAGGCTTCATGCGGCAGTCGCGCCTCATAGTCCCGCCCCCTCATGAATACGCTGGACCGCTGTAAGCATCTAGACCAGTGGTGGTGAACCTATGGCACGTGTGCCAGAGGTGGCACTCAGAGCCCTTTCTGTGGAACCCAGGCCTTCACCCCAGAATAGAATTTGCTAGATGTGACTCAAGGCTTCCGCCTGCAGTCCAAGTAGCCATGGACATGCTATGGTCAGTACTAATTTTGGCTGCCAGGACTACACGAGAAACGAGAAGGTGTGGACAGAGATGGATTATGATTGAAGCTCCTGCTCTGGGTCCCCTGATTCTTCCTCTTCAGGGGACCCTGAAAGGAAGCTATAATCCAAATTTCTCCATCTTCTTTCTATTGTATTGGTGTCCTCAGGACGCCAATACAATTGAAACTCGTGATACAGCTGGGATCAATAGGTTACTGCATAAATTGTCATGTTGGCACTTTGCGACATAAAAGTAGGTTTTTTGTTGTAGGTGCCCAACCTACAACAAAAACCTACTTTTATGTTGCAAAGTGCCAACACTGATCTAGACTATTTAGGACATACTCACAGGATATTTCGTAAATAGACAATAGATCCAGGCTGCACCTCTTGGATCCACACCTATTTCGGAAACAGGGGTCCAACAATCCTCTGCCTGCTGCGGAGTGAATGGAGAGTGGACTGTACAGGAGCAACAAAAATAGCCAGATCTGTACGCTTGGCGCACAAATAGGGTTGAATGGAGAGTTGGCGTGTATCCACTGCCAGCGAGATTGATGTTGATCCCAGAGGTAGTACCCGCACCTATCATCTAGTTATGACATATCCTCTGGTTGGGTCACAAATATTCTATATGGTAAAACACCAATGTTAGACTCAAATGCAAAATATGTACCAGGTCTCCCAAAATATACTTCTTCTACTATTCGGAAGAAACACCCCTATGGCCCCTAGTCCCAAGTATGGGCACATTCTCTACAGAAGTCTCTCGGATTATGTGCCCCAAGTCCAATACGGGTTTATCAGATTACAATTTCATTAACCCAGATATTGGTCACGTCAGGATGACTTTAATATGTTGTTTCTCCCCAGTTTGGAGGTCGGTCTATAGCGTGAGTTATGATCAGCATTGGCCACTTACTTAGTGTTACATAGTTGGGTTTGAATGCTTTAGCTCAACCCGTCCAGTCCATTAGCACCCATTACTATGTGCTGTATTAGAAATAGGGAGGTGCCAGATGGCTGTCCACCATTGTGATTTGCACCAATCATGAATGGGCAGAATGGAACGTCTGGTCTGAAGACTCTCGATTGCCACCGGTAACCGCGTGATGGTAGTGGAAGATCAATCTACCATTTAAACCCATAGGGATATCAGATCCCGGGCAATCCATGGAAATCTTGGAAAGAATTTAAAGGTATTAAACCAGACCCCCATATCTCGCTACAATTAAAACCAGCATTGGGTGTATTCCCTAATGGTGCCGTAATGGAGCTACCCTTTAAGAAGGTAGTAAGATCAGGAAGTGTTCATCTCACTGATACTATGATGAAACGTCATATTTTACAGGCAATAACCACTGAGATATGTTGCAATGTTCCCATGACAGGAATAGTAAGATAAGTGTCAGGGCTCATTGTCACAAGTTACAGCCCTTACACTACAATGAGTATCAGGTGTCAAGCTGACGTAACTTCTGAGTTGTTCTTGTACTGTGTAATGTGGTTACCTGTATTTAGTAGTGGATTATATCATGGGCGATTGGGATGCAATCCTGGGGCCCAAGGCTTCTAGGGGGCCCATTCCCACCCAAACAAAGACATATTTTATAATGTCTTGGAGAGGGACATCCAGCCCTGGATCCTAATACATGTGTGCCAGCTCTAGAAGTAATAGCCCTTCTAGGACCTTTGAAGCTCCTCCATAGGTTCTTTAAAGGAAACCTACCACCATGGATCTATTTATTAAGGTAGATCCGGTGGTAGGTTCCTCTAATGTACAGTTGTATAGCCCCTTTTGGGGAAATTTTTTTGTAAATTTTAATTTGCACAATATTCAAATTTTCTAAAGAGGCTACTGGGGCGTGGAGTAGCCAGAGCTGAGGCTACATGGTGCAGATACTCCACGCCCCAGTAGCCTCTTGTGTTCCGCCTACCCTGACATCTTCATCGCCCAGCTCCTAATAGCTGCGTGCACTTGACTGAGAAGCTGGGTTCTGCGCATACGCAGTAGCTCCAGCTTCAGAGTGGAGACCCCGAAGCCAGCTGCCTGTGTTCTGCGCATGCGCAGAACCCAGCTTCTCAGACGAGTGCGTGCAGCTATCAGGAGCTGGGCGATGAAAATGTCAGGGTAGGCGGAACACAAGTGGCTACTGGGGCGTAGAGTAGCCACGCTATGTAGCCTCAGCTCTGGCGGGGGACTGTGGGGGGATTTACTTTTAAATGATGCAAAAGGAGGTGATTGGCCCCTTCTTTGGCGGTTACTAATGGGGGGCAGCTTGCTGAGCCCGCCCTGAGGGGTTATAAGCTATGGGGGCACGTGGGAGGGCCTCTTTTTCTGCCCTCTGGACCGAGCAGCGAGAAGTCCCCCCCCCCCCCCCCCCGCCCTCAGGATATATTTCTTTACAGGTTTTTCCCATAATTCCGGTTTCTGGCTGTTTTCAGATGTCACAGCATTGGCAGATTTTTTCCATGCCCGTAGGCAAAATGAAGTTGCCCCCATGACGTCTGCCGGCCAGCAGCCCCCATATGGGTGAAGGGTTTTTTCTCTGAAGAAGAGAAGGACTTGGCATGTTTTTTGTTACAACTGTTTTTGCACTTTATTATGTTTTTGTTTAGTTAATTAATTGTTTCTCAAAAAAATAAATGCTGTGGCCCCCACATAGCCACAACAATATAATGGTGTGTTGTCCTTCAATGGCGGGTTATTTGGGGAATTTGGAAAGTCCCCGGGTGAAGAGCCTTGATTTTGGGGTTTAATCCCTGCAGTCACATTCAATAAATGGTGATTTTTATGTCTGTGTTTGATTCTTTGAGGACATGTTTATTTGGGGCAATGAAACTAATGTTGGATGAACTATTATTTAGGAAATCTTCATATCATGTTAGGCCGCATTCACACGACCGTCGGGGCAACGTAAAACCGGCTGCAAATTTGCGTCTGAATATACGTCCCCCATAGATGGCTATGGCGCCCAGGCTCGGTAGATTGAGCACAACAAGTGCTCACCGTTCCGTGCCCTCAGAAAAAGATCAAAGATCATGCTCTATCTTTGGGGTGAGAACAGCTATGCAGCAATATTTTCTATGGAGAGGGGAGGGGTCCTTAGGCCGCGTTTGTCACGTTTTTAGTTGCGTTTTTGAGATATTTCAAAGGCTTCGGCCTTGATCACATTCTAGGGTTACATAGCGTCTCCACTGCATTTGCTAAAACACTTCAGCACGTAATCACGATTCAAGCCTTTGGAATCTGTCGAAAACGCATAAAAAAAGTGACAAAAACGCATTGAAAACGGATGTACGTTTGCACATGCGTTTTTCAAATGTTTGCGTTTTTGAGGCTGCGTTCAAACTTTTCATTTTTCTTTTGCATCAATGCATGTGTTTTCAAATGCGTCACGACTGCTGGGAAAATTTGCCTAATTACTTTGCTATCAACTTTGCGTTTACGAAATGTAAATAAAACACGTGTTAATGCAATGTTCACACAAGCGTTCACAGTGTTAACACGTGCGTTTTGTAAATGCAATGTTGGCAGCACTGTAATCAGACAAATCTCTTCTCAGCTGCTCTTTAGCGTTTCAAACGCATGCGTTAATGGAACGTGTGTAGGCAGCCTGAGGGCGCCTTCCCACGTGGCGTTTTTAAATGCATCCAAAACGAAAGTAGGAGGGGGTTTGACTAAAACGCATACGTGTTTGCAATAAACGCATGTGTTTCAGGCAAGCCAACCTCCCACTTTCGTTTTGGATGTGTTTAAAAACGCAACGTGGGAAGGCGCCCTCAGGGTGCCCATACTTAATGCCAGGCATTCAGAAAAGCAAGTACTGGTTGGCACAATATGTATTTTGTGGTTGGTGAATGGCCTTGGAGCTCTATGGCCGCCATTGATCTCCACACAGTATTTCGTTCTCTCATCTCTGGTGTGAGGCGGCCATTTTGGTTGTCACCCAGATGTTTTCCCAAACAAATGTCACCAAGAAACTGTAGAACAGATTATTGACATCACACAAGGGAAGGAACTCAAGGAATTTCGTTTTTATTAACCCAAATTGTCATGGAGGAGCAGAGTTGTGAGTTTATTGATGTCATAACAGTGTGAGTAAGTTTCAGGCGTGGAGATGCCTCACAGGGCTCTCCATGGTGTAACATGGGACTGGCTTCTGCTTATACCAAGGCCCGGGAGTCGCTTGGCTACGCAGACACCTGGCAGGGGAAAAGGGCGGGAACAGCCTCTCAGGGTGTGGGACATTGGGTGTGGTCGGTCGCGTCAGCTAGCGGTGGGCGGGACTCAAGTAGTTGAAGCGGGAGGCTTCTAATCTGTCGTCCATTGGGTCTTTGGGAAGGTGGGCGTGTCGCTGTCGCAGTAGTGCTCTGCTATTGGCTGGCACGGTTGAGGTGAGTGAGTAGACGCTGTGGTGGCGGAGGACGTACACTACGCATGCGCATTCGGCGCTGATCCCAGGAGAGGAGAGGAACCCAAGGCTCTCACACACCGGAGAGACCCCCTCACGTCTTACACAGCGGCTGTCCCCCGTTACCTGCATTCTCTGGCCCGCCATGGTGGACTATCACATGACCGGCGGCGGGGCAACCCTCATGCAAGATGGCAGATACATGGAGCAAGAGGAGGACTGGGACCGGGACCTGCTACTCGACCCGGCCTGGGAGAAACAGCAGCGCAAGGTGATTAGACTTATAGCGCGGTGTCCCAACGGTGATATGTACCCAGCTTGCAACCTGTAGCACTACAACTGCGGGGGACTACAACTCCCAGCATGTACGGACACTCTGCACTTACTAGTGCATGCTGGGAGCTGTACTCTGCACACAGGATACTCATTATGTGTCAGGTTACTAGGGGATGCTGGGGGTTGTTGTTTACTGTGAGATCTCAACTCTTGTATGCTAGATTTTAGTTTGAAGGTATAATGGGAGTTGTAGTTTGAACAGAGGTCTGGCTTATGTATCCTGTCAGTTACTTAAGCATGCTGGGAGTTGTAGTTTACTGTGAGCAGCCTATGCATGCAGGCTGGGAGTTGTAGTTTTACTTTGAGGAGCCTCTGCATGCAGGCTGGGAGTTGTAGTTTGCACACAGGACAATCATTATGTATCATTTAGGTAACCTGCACATGCTGGGAGTGGTAGTTTACTAACATGACAGCTCTTATATAGGCTATATGTACTTTACTGGTAATGCTGGGGCTTGAAGTCTGCAGATACAGCCCTCTATATACATCCTAGATATCTTAGGTATGCTGGGAGTTGTAGTTTGCTCATGGGATACTTCTTATGGGTCATAGGTTACTTCAGTATTCTGGGAGTTGTAGTGCACTGGCAGCTAACCTTGAACCTTGTAATGTGTTGAAAGGACAATTCTTCCACACCCTTGATGTATGTTGGGAGTTGTTGACTGTAGCTATTTATGCTATTGGCACCTTGGACATACATGTAGTTGTAGTTTATACACAAAACGCTCATTATGTTACCTGGGTATGCTGGGAGTTGTAGTTTGCAGACATGGAAGTTCTTATGAATGCTATCTGCCCAGTGAACCTGGTGTGCTGGAGTCAGATTGCTGACGGGATCCTCCTTTTGCATGCTGGGAGTTGTAGTCTACTGACAGGACACTCCTTACACACCCTGCATGTCACTTTGCAGGTATGCTGGGAATTATAGTGTTCTGGGAATAACTCTCCTAAAGCACCCTGTATGTCCCTCTGTAGGTGACCTCTGCTGCACCTGGGTGTTCCTTGTGACCCGGGGCGAGGTAGTGGTTGTACATGACTTGTTGTTCAGCATTTCTCTGTAATTAGATGCGTGTTATCACATCACATGACATGTATATAAAGTTGATACCCTCCCTGTATATATTATATATGGGATAGGCGTCAGTGTGGTGTGTGGGCAGCTGTGACAGGCGGCATTGCTTTTGGTGGCTTGTGGCTATCAGTAAAGTGTTGGTTATTATATGTAATCTGCTTTACAGGGTAATTGCACTTGCTATGTGTCATGGCCCTCTTGGTCATATACTATACATGTACTGGTGTAGGACAGGAATGTGCCTCGTACAGAGGATTATAATATGTCCCCATCCCCCTGCTATAGGCCCGTCCCCTCTGACCGTGCACTACTGGGTCTCTATAACCTGTTGCATTGGGCTGGGCCGTTTTGAAGCTGAAGTTGCGTAATGTCACTTCAAGTTTGGTGACATCAGAAATGTCACATTCCCATTCATTGTCATGTAGTGCAGATGTATGAGGCGTACAACTCCGATCTGCCTTTTCGGCTTTTTCAAAACTACAACTCCCAGCATGACCTGATATTCCAATAACGGGAGTTGTAGATTTCCGACAGTTTAGACTTTTAATTTGTCATCATACATGCACACATCCCTTTATATAATATAGGTCTGCATCAGGGTGAATCCCTAAAACCTTTGTTAATATCACCAGCACTACAAAGTCATTTACTGAGTTCCTGAGTCTTAAAGGGGTTGTCTGGAATATTACAAAAGTTGGACCAGGGTCAAAAATCATAAGAAGTTGAAAGAAAGGAAAAACGGCTATACATACCTTTCCGTTGAAATGTTTTGTCGCCCCTACACCTAGTCCCTACCATTTCTGGTCAAAGCAGGGTGCGAAGTGATGATTGGCAGGTGACAGTCAGACCAGATCACATGACATCATCACTTCTAGTTCTGCTGTGGGACCAGACTACTGGTGGCGGAATAGAGGTCACTTTAAAATGTACAAGTTTTGTTTGCTTAATGTTGTGATAAGTTCATCTCAGAGGACAAGTGCAAGTTTTAAGGGCCAACATCTTCTATCAATCAATCTTCATCAATCTTCTAGTTGCACTTCTATAGCCATCAATAAAATCGAGCCGAAAAAAGTTAGCGGCAGCAACAAAAGTGTCCATACTACTCAGAGATTGTAACTATGTTGTAAGATTTTATCTATGGCATCAACTTGTTACATCTTATGTCTAATACTCTCATTGAATGGTGACTATGTTCTGTGCTGTATTCTGGGGGCTTCTGGGTAACTGCTGTTTACAAATAGGAGAAATGAATATGAATGATCCCTTGGGTGGAGGTTTCCATAGGCGTCTATAACTTGCTTAGCCACCTGTGATTTGTTACACACCTCTTGTTTGTTCTGCAGCCTCCTATTCGGACATTTGCACTGCACTTGGCCGTAGCACCTAATCCCAGAGGGCTAGCCCTTTGTTGATAGCTTTTCTTGGAGGGTGCAGAAGTTGCTCACAGGTCTGGGCAGTGAACTTGTTGGGAGGGAATATGGGAATGTTGGGTGGTTTGACAGGGAGTCACAATGTACTGGAGGGTGTGGCAAGAGATCAGTGAGACATAATTGAGAGTCACGCGTATAAAATTCAGATATATTGGCGCGTTCACAGAGCGGTGGGGCTGTTTCCTAATCCCGGGGTGGGAGTCAGTGATTGTTGCCAAGCTGTTAGTTGTCACGCCGGGGTATGAGATGAGCGTGCCCTTTAATAAGACTATAAATATCCTCTGCAGATGGGGCATGGCCGGACTCATTAATGCGTTGCCAACTGGGCTGGGCTACCTGAAGGCATGGAGGCTTGTGGTTAGCAAGGGGGATATGTTTTTGACCTGAGATAAATCTGTCTGTAGGGTAGTTCCCTTTCTAGGCTGCTGTGGGGGAAGCCACGTTTGTACAGGTGACACTTGTCTTGCAGTCAGGGGAAGGTGTATGTACTCAGGGCTATTTTCGGCTAAATAAACAGGACTCCTGACTGTGTCTTCTGTATTTATGCGATTCTCCTGAATAACTCCTTTAATGCTCTGGCTTCTGTGGTCCAGGTCTGAGGCGGCTGTGTGATGCATGCACAATTGTGTCCCTTTCTTGTAAGTCTCTTTTCTTTCAGGCTCTGAACAGTTTAGTGTGTCCAAACCTGGTTTGCCAGTTGTAAGCGAAACCAGTGACCTATTAACAGAGAGCCTGGAAATCTTTCATGTTTGTGCTTTAAATCCCCCCTCCCCTGGCTGGGCACAGTCTTCCTCCTGTCTGAAAGACCTCTTTATGGGGACTCTCCAAGTGGAGCATAGTTGCCTTTTTGTGGCACACAATGACCACAGATAAGAAGGGCGCTCAGTGTTCACATGCTGACCAGACCTGAATTCTCATATTTTAAGGTTCCTGTCCTCATGGATTAGTAACATACTGATTGTTTGTGCCTCTGGAATAAAGACCTCAGATCACTTTCCTGGGCCTCATGTTATTGAAAGCTATTAACCCCGCGCATGCTGGTCTGCACTGATACACCTGTTCTAGCCAGACTGGGCCCATTACTGGAAATTTTAGTCCCTATTGTTTAGTAGTCAAGCATGAGAAAACAACTTTTGTCTGAATGCCCACTCTAGTTACACCGTGTTACAATCTTCTTATGAAATACATTTTTGGGTATTTTAGACCAAAGAATAATATAACTGGTGACGGTCTTTGTAACATTGCACTGGAGCCTAGGCCCTAAGCGAGTCAATCATTTGCTGATTTTGCTTTGTAATCCTTTATCATATTGGCCCATTCTGAGGCTTTTGTATACTTCAGCCTGGTCACCCTAAGACTCCAGTTTCACCCACAATTCACTGCATTAGTTATTTATTGAGTTTAGTAAGTGCATCCCAGTTGCCCCTCCAAGTAGATGGTGTCCAGCTTCATTGTAAGACATTGTATTTGGAGACGAGGGCTGGAAATGTCCTCTAAACGTACCGCTGTGTCGTTTGACTTGTGGACTTGTACTTTTAACCTTCCAGCTCTTTAATCATTAACATGCTTCATCAAGGCCCTGTCAGTAGAGAATAGGTTAATGAGTGTTGCGTTCGCTAACCTGTGCAAGCAGAAATGGTTTGAAGAGCTTAACCAGGTTTTAAAGTTGATGGCCCACTCTCAGGCCAAGCAAATAATATTTACCTTGTACGGGTCTGACTCTCTGCACGTCTGCTGATCAGCTGTTTGCAGGCTTTGTAGACATTGGGCAAGGAAAGCAGTGAGACAGACAGTGATAGAATATCACTTGCCTTAATACACACAATAAATATCGCTATCAATTTTACAACCTGGATAGCTTCTTTAGAGGGAACCTGTCAGTAGAAATTGACCTAATAAACCACTATCAATATGTTGCCCAGCATCTGGACACCTTCCAGATCGTGTTACTTTCATGACCCAGTATGGTGGCATCATCCAAAAAATCAACTTTGAAGTAAGATGTCAGCTGGTTCTATAAAGTCAAGGAGGCGTAGATTTTAACACTGAATTCAAGCTCTCTATTCCTCAGAAAGCCCCCTTTACTGTAATGGATGGTCCTGCATCAGTTACAGATCATGAATACATGTCAATCACAGAGGAGGGTGCAGTCAGAGCTTCCCATCTTGACTTTGGTACTTGATCTCTCCGCCTCCTTGACTTTATACAACCAATGTACAGGCGGTCCCCTACTTAAGGACACCCGACTTACAGACGACCCATAGTTACAGACGGACCCCTCTGCCCACTGTGACCTCTGGTGAAGCTCTCTGGATGCTTTATTATAGTCCCAGTCTACAATAATCAGCTGTAAGGTGTCTGTAATGAAGCTTTATTGATAATCCTTGGTCCAATTACAGCAAAAAATTTTGAAACTCCAATTGTCACTGGGGCAAGAAAAATTTTTGTCTGGAACTACAATTATAAAATATACAGTTTCGACTTACATACAAATTCAACTTAAGAACAAACCTCCAGACCCTATCTTGTACGTAACCCGGGGACTGCCTGTACATCTCACTTCAAAGTTGATTATCTGGATGATTCCACCACACTGAGCCAAGAAAGAAAGAAAAACGAGAAGGTATTACAATGTTTAACAATATACTTCGAGTGGTTTATTAGGCCTGTTGCTAATGACGGGTTCCCTTTAATGCTTGCCCAGCCTATCAGTTGTTACCCGGTGTTTGCTTTGGCCTTGTGTGCAGCCATGATTTTTTTTTTTTTCTTCTTCCTTCTCTGCCTCTTACGTGACTCCTTATTTATAACACAATAATGGCCTCTTAATTAGATGAGTCACTGGATGCAATCTAATACTACAAGCCCTATAGTACAACTAATAGATCACTAAAAGATGTGGATGATCTACTACAGAAAGCAAAAGTGGATTTCATTCATCTGTAGCAAACCTAAACTTTCCAACTTGATGTGATGTGCTCTGCTGTGCCCATCTGAGGAATATAGAATATATCCGAGCTGTACATATCTGACAGATGCCAATGAGTGACATCTGTCCGCCTTTAGGTATCATCACCATCCCCAATCTCTACTTGAAATCTGATTTATGTCCCTAATACCTGGACTTTCTAGGATTTTCTTAATATAGGACCTCACAAATTCCACAGGTGAGGTGATATTCCCATTTTGTGGAATCTCTTGTCATAGTCACTGGCATATTGCAGCATGTTTCCCCAGAATACCACCCTAGGGAGGTAACCAGTAGCCTGAAAATAGACCGTGCTGGAAAGTTGCTTGCTCATAATGTGTCTTTTGTGTAGTTCCTATTGGCAGCTATAATAACATGAACATCTGTGAAGCAGGCTTAGGTGTGTACACAGGACGCCGTGTCCTCAGAAGCTTGCAGTCTACAAAACTGCGCCCTCCCCTTGCAGACAATCGTGCTCTTCTATGGAGTCCACTTTTTTTTTTTCTTCTTCTTCTTGAGAGGTGTTCAGACCAGCGCTTCATTTACAGCTGCTAAAGTCCAAGTTTTCCTGTGGTTTTTGTTGGTTCGTTCCCTCGGGTTGCTGGACAGGAATCTCAGCTATGCACTTTTTTTTAAACAGCCAAGCAGAAAATGTGTGCGCCCTTTGCTTGTTTTCCCAAACTTCAACAAACCAGATCCCCACACTGTGCCAGTAAAGATGCTTTTCCATTTTCTATTCTGGATCCTAACTCCCAGGCCGCCTTATCACTATAATTAGCATCTCCCAGACTGCTGCAGGAGAGGAGAAGGGGAGAAAATAAAAGAGCGTCTTCAGCATCCCCCCTCCAGTCCCTGCTCCCACAAACCTGGCTGCTACCAGCTTTTTCCTTTCTGTTATTGCTGTGGGTGTAATATTGGTGTTTGCTCCAACTTGTGACTGGATGTGTGCCAGCCAAGAAACACAAGATGCATTTCAAGGCTGTATTGTGTTAATAGGGAAGCCTGGAGCCAGGAGGATGGAGCGGGGGTCTGCTTAGACCACTGTAATGAGGGGATTCCTGACAACCATTTATATAAACAAAATAGTGACTGCTAATAACCAGGCTATGGTTATGAGGTTATTGCAGGTTTGCATTTATCTCCAGTAAAGGATCAAAAGGCAATCTGATTGGTTGGCGCGGACACGGATGGTGAAGAAATCAATAATCAATGTTGGTTTTATTGGGAGTCTTAAAAGCACAACACATTTCTGGGTATAATTCTTCTCCAGGAAAAGTATACTTGGCAGCACCCAAAGTTACTGAAGTTACACAGATCAATGAGTAATTTGCACCCATACTGCCCTGTACAAGAATATAACAGGTATTACCTATTACCTGGATGATGTGAGGACGTGGGCATCCCAATCTCTGGCTGAACAGTCTGTGCTTCTATAATGGCTAAATCTCCAGCCCATAGCAGGATCTTTCTCTGAACCTCGCTGATCCTTTCACATTTATAAAATGCTTGGCTAACCACAATGTAATTTCACTAAAAATCCGTCTAAACAAAGAGGAGACGAGCATTTTGTTTGCTAGCTCAATTCCCCTAATGTACGTTCCAAACTTTTCTCTAGATATTTTGTATCTTTGCTGCAGGATTTGCCTTTCAGTCCTACTTTTATGCAGTTTGAATTGCAATTAGAAACGCAATTCAAGCACAGTTTATGCAGTACAGGCAGTCCCCGGGTTACGTACAGGATAGGTTCCATAGGTTTGTTCTTAAGTTGAATTTGTATGTAAGTCGAAACTGTATATTTTATAATTGTAACCTCAATTGCCCATGTGACGATTGGAGTTTCAAAATTTTTTGCTGTAATGAGGCCAAGGATTCTCAATAAATCTTCATTACAGACACCTTACAGCTGATCACTGCAGCCTGGGACTATAGTAACATCCAGAGAGCTTCACCAGAGGTCACAGTGGGCAGAGGGGGTCCGTCTGTAACTAGGGGTCGGGTGTCCTTAAGTAGGTGACCGCCTGTATAATTCATTTAGACCTAAAAGCTTGCATTCGGGAACAAGCAGCGTGTGTTGCTAGTTCATTTTATGGAAGCGTTTTAGGTCTTAATCCATTAGGTTGAATGAATCTGTATGTGTCCATAAGCCAAAATGGGTTCAGTAAAAAAATCACAAATACACTTGTTGCATTTCTGAGGCCCCTTAACATGTGGTTCCTCCAGTGATCACATGTTGTGGGGATCACCGGAGAAGCCTTGGTGCTGCGAATTCGACTGCAACATTGAATGCTTGAAGAGGCCTTGAAAATTCCTTATAGGTAACTCTTCTGCATGACTTTGGTGACTGATAACGTTGAAGAATAGCACGTGGTGTGTGTGGAGAAGAGGTCTGTGCTCTTGATTCAGTTACCTATCAGTATTGTGAAATCTTGACTTGCCCTCATAGTAACTTCTTTAATATTGTTATTCTTAATTATCTGTGTCTGCGAGCCATGACCAGTATCTCGGCCAAGCTGTGGGAAATGTGGTCAGCCAGTGATTGCAGGGATGGGAGTGTAACGTCTGTACGTCTCACCAGCCTCGCCCTTTGTGTGTGGCAATACCTCCATGAGGCACCTAGGTAGGATCTTAGTTTGGAGCTCTACCTAATTACATCATCAGGATCTTGGGTGCCAGTGGTCATTCCATTTTTTTCCATTATGGGGTCATGTGCACAGGTTATTCCAATAACAGGTTTTGCTGCCCTTTCATTGAATAGCGACAGGTAGGACCGGCTTATCCAGTGCGTCCTATTGTTGGGATCGTGCCTGTCTGCACCCAGCAATTACATATTTCTTGGTGGTTAACGCTGAGAAAAGTAAGATTTCCATGTTTGGTATAACCTCTGTACCTATGCTGTATGTTTTCTTGTAAAGCATTACCACAGTCCTCCTTTCGCTGTGTGGGCACCACTTCCAGGCAGCCGTTTTGCAAGAGGAAATTTAGAAACTTGATTGTGTTTACTTTACTGACCTTCTCCCTATTTTGTATGGAGGGAGCAAGTAAAACTGTGGTCCTGCAAAGGCTATAAAATGTGCTTAATCCCTTTTAGAGGCGGGGGGGGGGGGGGGGCAGGGAGAGAGTGCCCGAGGCTGGGTGCAGTGGCAAGGGCTGTATGTAGTGCTAGTACACAATGCATGCTCATTCCAGGGTGTGGCGGGTAGGGGATCAAGATCCAGCGGCTTCTTCATTCTCACATGTGACTCTTATATATTGCATGTCTGACGCTTCTTATTTTCCCCTTCATGTATAAAATGCCCTGAGACCTGAGTCAGTGTTTTCAGTCCCATTTATTTATAGCTGAGGAAGGGCAGACCCCTATTTAACACTGTATGATGTCAGACCCCGCTAGCAATATTTATAGGGGAGTTTTGTGTATACATTGGCTTATGTGGGTCATAAAACCTGCTGCACTTTGATGTTCCCATATACAGAAACTTTTAATAAAATCAAAATGTACGCGGCGGCGTCCCTCCCTCCCTCGCCCTGCCGCTTCTCTCTTTACATCCTAGGAAAGATGGCTTCCTGTCTCACACAAATTGAGATTAGGCGGTTTCCAATTTGCAATGGAGGAATGTGTTTGTTTGGGTTTTATATCACCAAAACATTTTTAAGGCGACCACCCAATAAAAAAAATAAATAAATATAAGTCCTGATTGAAAACTTTGCAGGTACAATAAATGAAATTCTACAATCAAAATCCATCAGGAGGTGGCACTGACTCATAGATTCAGGTGCCAAAACTCTGATAATATTCTTATTTTTGTTATCCGTGGCCTCCTTTCTTCTAAAAAATCAACTTGTAAAGTTATGCTAAAGGAACAGAAGGGCTCTGGGGTATTTCCAGAGTCCCTCAGTGTTGTATGTAGCTTCACAGACCGTTACACTCTCTACCCCTTTGCTCTCTCAGCACTTCCTGCACATTGTAACAGTTTGTGGAGCTACAGTACAGAGGGGTTTTGGTAATTAAGGCCAAGAAGGAGGCCATGGATAACAAATATTACAAGATTACCAGTTACACTGCCTGGTTTAACATGAGGGATTTTGAAAGCTTTCTATTAACATTATGTGGCCCATGTTACACCTGTAATAATGATTAATAGAATGTAAAACTATTCTTTGTGACCTTGTACTTCAATAACTCTATGGACTTGGCTGCAGTATTTCCATACAGGGGCATCCAGTACACATTGTATATCATGCAAATCCTTCATTGCCTGAAGGACCTGTCCAGTTAAGGTTTGATAGTCTGCAGGTGTTGTACACCACTTATACATTGTATATAGAAGCTCCAGACTGTGCTGATATTATGTTGCGGCCTCTTATTGGTCGTGTCTGTGAATATGCAATGGTTTCTGCATATAAAATAGGGGTGGATTCTGCTTTCTCAAAGCCGTCCGGGCTTCTTTACCAAGTAAGGACATGTCAGTGTTCTCAGGCCTCTCCCCTTGTGAGACAGGTAGTGTGACTTGTTCTTTCCTCACATTTGGCCCTGTGTATAGTTGTCGCTCACACCTTCTTTAAGGCAGATCTGCCTAGTTCCACAAGTCTGTCCTGAGACAAGAATGAGCAGAATGTGTCTGTGGTAAAACAGGACCATAAAGCTCTCACTATGCTGCCAGACATGGCTTTATGCTGCTGCTTCTCTCGCACAGGACGTTGTGGTAGCCTCCGCCATTACCTAGTATACTGCTATGATTGAATAATGACTCCTGTTTGTTGCAGGACTCCTCTAATAACCCTGCAGGCCACGTTCTGGTTGGCTTATGTAGTCATATGCTTGTTGCCTGCTTCCCTGGGAAATTATATGAGATCTACACCTGTGTCTGATGTAGACCCCCATGTCAACTTTTTTATTTTATACCCAATAAAGGTGGATTTTCTAACTTTTGGAAAAAACATTCTGCTTCTGTATAACCATAATCAATTAACACTCCTCTTGAGGTCGTCCTCCCCAGGAGTCACATCTTAATGCAATGTATAAGCTGAGGCCAATGGTGCACTCAATGGCCATTTGTAGGTGGAAAAAGTTGTGCTATACCCCACTTCCAAGTGTTAAAAATAATCCTTTTAAAGGAACAGCTGATTCATTGAATTAAACCTTGTGTGGGGAGGAGCAGGACTCTAGCAAGGTTCTAGGAATACAATGTCAATGAGTCCTGCTCCTCTCTTCTGACCATGCACCATGCATTATTCAATGAATTGGCTTTGGTGTGTGTCTTCTCTACCATCAAAATGAAGCACATACTCATAAGTCCAGGCACCAGGACTGTGGTAATCTTCTTATATTTGTTATCCATGGCCTCCTTCCTTTGAAAATCAACCTTTAAGCTTATACTACTGAGCCTGAAGGGCTCCTGGGGGTGTTACCAGAGCCCCCCCCTCTGTTTTACAGCATGGAGGGACTCTAGTAAAAAAAAAAACCCAGGATCATTAGCATAATTTTAAAAGTTGATGGAACAATGCCATGGA
The DNA here is from genome assembly GCF_040894005.1 of Engystomops pustulosus. Lineage (NCBI taxonomy): Eukaryota > Metazoa > Chordata > Amphibia > Anura > Leptodactylidae > Engystomops > Engystomops pustulosus. The sequence goes on along the minus strand of NC_092419.1, from coordinate 11,758,759 downwards.
TAACACATATAAGAAGTTTACTCAGGGTTTCCTGGATCTATGAGAAACGTCTCTGGTTTATCTTGATGGATTTTAGATGGAAATTAGATTTCTAATGTGTTTAGATTGTCCTGTATAAGTTGCTAATTTGGATGTTAAAATTTTGGTTACAAATGCAATTCAGTCATAACTGCAAGGAGCATTTCCATCATTTAGTCACCATTCAACCTCCCAAAGTGAACTCTCGTTAAATCCGTCTACATATTCCTCCTACATCAGGGACCACAAGTGACTTTTGCATCGGGGGAGGACAATGTCTTCAAATGACCCAACATCCTGTGTAGGCAATTGAGTTTGCATGACTTGCCCTGACATCTAAAAAGTTCTGTGTCCTAACTTGTGCCATAATTGGGACGTGTACTTTTTTTTTTTTTTTTTCCAGTGTTAATGTTGGGAAGTTGGAATGTGTAATAAAAGCAGGATTGTGCCAGCATGGAGTAAAGGAGCTTTGTGTGCACTTGGCGGCTTTCAGTACAGTCCAATTAGTGTAAGATTTGGGGGAGTGGGAAGTAACTCCAGGCTGTGCACCTCCCCTGGACTGTGTTCTGCATCACATCTCAGGGAGTAATAGAAAGTGACTGCAGTAAAAGTGCCAGAAGCAGTCAGCACAATCATAAAGTGCTGTCCCCTCGCATGCGCTTATCTCCTGACCGGCAGACTGTTGTCATATATTGTGCATGGAGCCAGCGCCTGTATTTATGGAGTTGGTGCAGGCCTAGACTTGCAGACATTTCGGTTTGTGGATGACTTCTCACGTGGAACAGACCTGTTTATAGGGTAGGGCTTGGGATCTGCTCCCAGGGTGGTAACAGTCCTGATCTAGTTGAGAAGGTGATGCAAACACTGGCACCGGAGAACTACTCGGTAAACACACGATCTCTAGGATATTCGCCCACTCCGTGTACAGAGCACTTTTGCAATGCAAATCACATAGGTGGCCTTGTTCAGTTCTAGTCTATTGGCTAGTGAGATGTGCGGCCTTTGTCTTGTCCTTTAGTAATCATGCAAATGCAACCCCTTGCACCCCCTCCCTATCCTGTCTCATAGGGGCTGCGTGAGATCCGGAAGTCAGAGCTTCCTTGCTTTAAGTCTCAGATAAACACACTGATTGCTTTCAAGGGCCCCTGTCAGCAGCCTGTTGCTTGCCAATTTTTTTTTTTTTTTTCATAACCAAACATTCCTTGGCCGGCTCGGTACATAATAACCGTACGTGTCAGTCTTGAATTGTATATGACACATAGAAGTTTGTCAAACGAGTATCTGATCACCTTTTATAGAAAGACTTCAGGAGATGATAAATGTGACTTTTGAATGTCTTTCATGCATATTATGACATTTTTCTTTACATTTTGGATATCTGAGAGAGGGATTGTTACCAAAACTGCAGGTCAGTTTTGCAGGTCAAATAAGTCTATTTTACTTATCCTTCCCGTAAAATTAAAACTACTTCAGTTTTTCTAATGCAGTTATCTCAGTCCTTCAGCAAAGCTTCATTTCTTCACCCTATTCAATTTAATACACACTGAATTATTTATACTTGAACTCACTACAGCTAGTTGTGATTATTTATGGGGCTTGTAACATATTTGTGTCTGTCTATAAATGTTTTTTTTTTTTCTTTTCCGCTGGCAACTTTTTGGGGCAATTTAGGACGCTAAACAACCCACAGATCCTTATGGAACGGTCGTTTAGGGTCTAAAATACGTATCTGGGTCTGTAATGCAAAAAACGTTTTGTTCTCCTTGGTCTGGAGCTTCTGTACCTGTTAATGCTTTATTAAAGCTTTCATGATATACCATGGTATCACTGCGCATATGCCATAGGTATGGCACAATAAATAGGGGGTGTATTGGTGTTTCTTTGGAGCAATATAGCAGAGATTAGTCTGATTTACTCAAATTGAACTCCTCTCTAGGTAAAGTATAAAGTTTGTTTGTTCATGACGCTGTAAAAGAAATAAAACCGGGCGAAATGGACCTGTTTTTCAGTGTCCCTAAAGGACTTGTTATCGGTTTAGTGTCGCCAATCGCCCCGGCATGTCCTCTTTAGAATAATGTAAAGATCAGACTGGTATACAGGGTTTTATGTAAGTGCTGCACCTGTCACACCCCGGGTTTCAGCAATGTCCTAGTGGTCCTAGCTGCTCACATGAAAGGTCAGACCGGAAGGCGTCTAAGTCGCATTGTAAGTCAGTGAGAGAGAGCGCATCCTCAGCCATGTTTGGGCTGCAAGTGACTCCTGTTTCCTACAGATACTGCCCTCCTTGCTCACATTTCCTGGAGCAGCTGCTTAATAGGATTTGTCCAGTAGGATCAAGCTATGGGAATTCTCCTCATTCTTCATCCTTATTAGGCATTTGCAAACTTTTGAATTTTAGGATGAGGAAATTCTTTCTCACACTGCCCCCGTCCCGGCTGCCCCCCCCCCATTATTCTCACACACGTGTGTGATCCCGTGCATCACTCTTTCAGGATTAATGTTACTTTTGAACCTGCCACTAACACACAAGAGTCACAAATATCTCTAAAAAATCTCCCCTGCTGCAGCCCCAAATATGGCAAATCTTGAGTGCCCGCAGTCGGCATTGCCTAAACTTAGCGGCTCTGGAATTTCTGTAGTTTTAAATAGGATTGTTATACATGAAATCCCAAAAGATTAGAGCAGGATAGTCTGTGCTGGGGCTAGACAAGTTACATCTGCACAAACTTTTAAGGAAATTTTTAGACTATATATGCCCTCAAATGCAAAATGGCACATATTGTCGTATACTTCATTTCATGATGAATCACTGATGCTCATTTTTTACAATCCAGTCTGATATAGTGTCTATAATGACCTCACACCAAGGGACTGGTGATGGATGGGCTGTCATGGGCGAATGAAGTTGGGTCATTACTACAGGTATCTATCAGTAAAAGTAAATTGAGCGGGTTTTTTTGGCATTTAATCATAAACGTACTGTATACTTTCTGGTTTTGTATAAGATTGCTTCCGACATGTCTATAGCTAATTTGGAGCCTTAAAGGGGTTGTGCAAGGTTTATATGGGGATAGAGAATTGCAAGGTGGTCGTTGAAAGCCTGACTGCCTGTACCCGCCACAATCATGAGAACAGCACCCCCACCAATACTAATAGTTACGAGAGCGCCAGAGATACGTCCCACTATCAGTTGGTGAAAGCAGAGCCCCCCTGTTCTCCGGATTACTGGGGGTCCCGTTTCATGATGGGCCAAGCCCTCGCTTATCAACTTGCGAGAAATTATGTTTCCCACTGATTAAACCTACTTTTAATGTGAGAATGAAAAGCAGCTCTTGCATTTAAGTGTAAAAAGTTTCACTTCTGACATAATTAAAAGCAGAGAATCCACCGCAAGCCTATGAATGTGCTGCCTGGTGGAGGGTCTGTGATACTCATCCCCAAACATGACCTGGAAGAGAGTCCCTGCTTATTATACAGGGGTGAAAGTCCAGTAACTTCGCTGTTACTGAATTACCTTCATGAACGAGGTAGAGTTGGATGAACATTGTAAGGAGATGGATGAACCATGGGGGATGTAGATGCATTTCATTAAAGGTGCAGCAGTAGGACAAACCCTATGTTTAGACCTGGGGTCTGTCTTACTCTCCAGACATTTTCTTTACTTTGTAGAACACTCTAATAACATTTTGCTTACATTGTTGCCTGCTTAGGGTCAATTGTAAACATAAAAAGCGACCTGATACTTGTCCAAGCGCCTTCAAAGAGGGATGGAAGCGAAACACTGCAGATAAATGGAATAGATATCGGCTATATTGCTAAAGGAAACCAGTACTGGAGAATGCATGCCTTATCTGCTTCCATACAACCTCTGGAGAGCATCTATGTATGTGCATAGATTATTTTGTAGGCTCTCAAATTGCCAAACTATTAGTATATTTCTGAGGGGTTGCACCAAGTTTACACGTTACTTCCTATTCACAAAATAAGGCATGCAATAAGCTGATTGGTGAGGGTCTTACTGCTGGATCCCCTGTTTTCTGGATCTCTAGGGGTCTATGTTCATGATTTGAGTTGGTCCCTCACTGATTAGCTTATCTTTTCACCACTATATCGCAGCTTAGTGGTTAGCGCTGATATCTATTAGCACTCTGACCCCGGGTCAAAATCTGGAGATTGTTTCCTCATTCAGTCCTACTGGGGACAGATGGAAATGGTGATTATGCTGCAGGATATGTTGGTGCTATAAAAGCAGTACCAATAACAGTGGTTTCTGCTCTGGAGGACAAGACATGACTATTCATTGGTACGGGGCTTTGTAATGCCTTGCTCCACTGCAGAAGTCTTCTCCAATGTTGTTCTCTTTGAAAGAGTTGCACTGAGTTTGCATTTTCTATGCTCACAGGATATAGGGGGATAACAGCAGATCTGTGGGTCTGACTACTTAGACCCCCAATCATGAGGGATCAGGATGATGGGGGTCCTGTTCTCGCTAATGAGTGGATGGACAGGTTGCACATGTGTCCTGCTGCTTCTTTCAGTAGTACAGAAGTGCCATCAGTGTTATCTCTGTGGCTAGAGGATCACATAAAAACTTGATACGACCCCTTTTAAAGTGAACCCAAACTAAAGTGACTTGCCTGTTTAATCACTCTGTCATATACTATTCCTCAAGATATATATAGCTGCTTTTTTTTTCCTGCCCACCGTACATGTCATACAATCATGGAGGCAGAAGGAAGCCCTGGCCCTGGTGGTCGCTTGTCTCCCTGCTAACCAAAAGCTCTAGTGCAGTGATGGCGAACCTATGACACGCGTGTCAGTGCTGACACGCGTAGCCCTTTTCACTGACACGCGGCCGCCAGAGAGTTACTGTAAGTTTCATCGTACACATTGCAGTAGCGGGAGGCTGAGAGATTGCACTGAGCTCCCAGCACTCCCTCCTCCTCCTCCCCACCCCCCTGTGTGAGCTGTGCCTCCTGTCTCCAGGTATCAGCAGGGCACCATAGGAGACTCTTCTGCAGCTAGTAGTTGTTCCCCCTCCTTTTCCTCCCCCTGTGTGAGCTGTGCCTCGGGTGTCATCACGGGGCACAGCAGGAGAGGTGACCCGGCCATAAACACATGGAGACTCCTCTGTTGCTCCTTATTGCTGCCACCCTACCCCTCCACAGCTCAGTCAGAGGCCACATTGCTGATGCTGCCTTGTGTGATGTCCCAGAAGCTGCCACCTCTACACTGACCAGCTCCACAGCAGAGACCAGGGAGGACAACCACTCCCATCATACAGTGAGTAAGGTCAGTGACTGTATGATAGAAGACATTTATCAGGGCTTGTGTGTCAGTTTTGTAACGTACAAGCCCTGAAATAATCTCAACGCCTTGCAAATCGCCAGACGTTGCGATTATTTTGCTCCTCACACCTTCTCCATGCCAAGAGGGCATGAAGAAAATGCTGACAGCGGCACCTGCTCCTTTGCTATAACTTATGAACTTTCATGACTGAAAGTTTGCAGGTTACTAAGCATTTCCACACTTGTCTGATTGTAACCGATTACAATGTGAAAATTGCACATAGTAATAGATGTGGAAAATCCCCATATGCTGCCATACTGTAGTATGGCAACATATGGTAGTATCAATCACACATTCCTAGGGTAAAGTACCCTAGAACAGTGATAGCAATCCTTTTCGACGCCGAGTACCCAAACTACAAAACCCACATATTTTTCACAAAGTGCCGATGCGACAATTTAAACAACTCCCTGCTCTGTCACATGTTTAGATTGAATAGGCACCTGAGGACACCAATACCGTAGAAAGAAGGAGAAAAAGCTTTGATTATCATAGTAGCTTCCTTCTAGAGTCCTGGGCTGCCTGGAACAGGCCTTGAGTCCTGTCTGGCGAAGTCTGCAGTGGGGTGATGGTGCGGGTGCCCATAGAGAGGGCTCTGAATGCCACATCTGGCACCCGTGCCATAGGTTCGCCACCACTGGTCTAGAAGTTAAATAATATACATATTTGTTATTTAAACTATAAATATCACAAAATGATGGTTTTTTTTGTCAAGGTGACACACCACCCAAGTTATGCTCGGTTTTTTGGCGAATTTTGACACGCCAAGCTCAAAAGGTTGCCCATCACTGCTCTAGTGTGTTATATAACCCCCTGAAGCTACTCCTTTCCCCTCCTCCCATACTGGTTCCATCATGATGGATGTTGTTGCTTTTTTCCCCAATAACCATGTTGTTTTTTTTTTTTTTTTTTTTTTTTTTTTTGCTGTACTGCTACCCCCAGACCTCCCCCTGCTATCCTACACTCCCAGTTGATATACTAGTTTTCCTAGTTTAAGCCGGAAGTTCTTGCAGACCGATTTGTGCAATGCTTTTCTACTGCCAAACCAGTTTGAGAAGCCATTGTGAGAGCTTGTAACTGTATGCATGAACCTATAAAAGGTGTCTGCGACCTGCACACTACATAGACTTCTTCTGCTGGGTCTCCGGTCCACAGTCCGCAGCCTTTCTATGTCCTGAGTGCGGGGGGGGGGGGGGCAGTGGATGCTGAGCAGATGGCTGGGCCTGTGTCTGTCCACTCCTGTGGTGTCTGTGATGTACTCTCCCTCACAGCTCTATGATCCCATATGTCCCAATACACCAGAGGTGGCACTAAGAGACCTCTGTGTGCCCAGAGTACACTATGGCCGCCTCCTGCAGTCCCAGACTACCCTGGATGTGCTACATCCTTGGCTATACGGGACTACAGAAGCGAGAAGTTATGGACAGGGCTGGATTATCCATTGGAGCTCCTGCTCTGGGCCCTGTAATTTTTCCTGTTCAGAGGAGCCTGGAGGGAAGCTAAAATAATTTAGCAAATTTCTCCTCTGCTGTATTCATGTCCTCAAGATGCCAAAAGGATTGAAAGCCGTGACAGAGCAGGGAGTAATAAATTGTATGCAATGTATCCACTAAATACTTTATTTTGGTTTTTAACTTACAAATTCAAATTTTAAAAAAAACAAGCATTTTTTTTTTGGTATATTATAGCTGTGATGGGGCTGTGCTTATATAGGATGACTACAAACTGAAGTATTTATAAGTGTGAAAACCACAGAAGCCTCCAGTATAGGCGCCTCAGTTCCTGTTAATGTATGGTCTTGCAGCCTCATCCATCTCTTTATTATTTTTGGTTTCTAGAAGTGTTTTTCATACAGTCTTTGCAGTGTAATAGCTGATTATACTCTTACACCAGGACCCTGATAGTCGGTGCAGGTTTTCTGTCCGCTACTACTTTGTATATTGACTTCTGTAGAGCACCCTGTCACACGACTGTACAGCTCTGTAGCAGGATCCATCTGTTATCCTGTGTGTAAAAGGTAGGGTTAGGTTGTACTGCCCCATATATGTCCCGACTTGCATCAGCCAAACTCTCTGATCACTTTACTTTGCAGGGAGGAAAGGATAGGATAGGGTTTGTCATATATTCCAATATGTGCTCCACTCATCTCTTCCAACTCTGGATGGATTGGATAGGTAGATGCTAGCGACTGACGACATTGCAAGTCATATTCTATACTGACATCTCATTAAAGCATAGCCATCCGACTACTGCTATATTCCCCCCCCCCTCCCCATATAGCACCCTACAGCCATGATTACTGCAGTTGTCTTAAAGGGAGCATGTCAGGTTGATATGTGACACCAAACCACCAATGGGTCTTTATGGACCTGGGTGTTGGTGTCCAAATCGCCCTGTATGAGTTTTCTCTGGTCACATGAAAAAAAACTTGTCTCTTTCCGAAATTTTGGAAATATCAACTCCAGTTACTTCCAGCCTTGTACCAACGACTCAAGAACTACCTGGAGATCTGCGTACTATAACCAGAGCTGAAAGCAATGTCTGGGTACACTCTTAATCCTGAATTACAGAAGATTAAATGTATGTGGTATATTCCTCATGACAGTAATTGCACATGTGGACATCTATGTGAAAAATAAAAAGGGTGGTTGTCTCCCATTCATTGGGGGACATTTATCAAAATTGACGGAGTCGTATAGTGCATATTAGACAATCCAGGCCTTCCCTCGGGGTAGTATTACACAGGCGTTGGCGCCCACGATTTCCTGTTAACTGCTCCTTTCCACCTAGAGACTTTTTAGCAGAATTGGTGTGAGATGGTAATCATTTGTCACTGGTTTTTGTGTAATACCTCCATAACATTAGCAGGTAGCAAATTTGCAGATTGGACCTTGGTAATTGTCAGTGCTTTGTCATTACTTGAACAATGGCCTCTAATGGTACATGATGGATAGTCTTGCTCTTCCAGAACTATATTCTATGACACCCCTCGCCCCCGCTTCTCCTCCTGTAATGTTTCTATATAGCATTCCTCAGATGTCACCAGCAGGACAGGCTTGGCGTGCCTATGACGTGTCCCTGTGCATTAGCGTTTACATTTTACAAGAGCCGAGTATACATTTGATGCATAGTTTCCGTCGGCTCGTGGTAATCCCTCATGTTCCCGTAATGCAAAAATCTGCCTCTCGTTTTTCAGTCCAATATGGAATTTACAAGTGTCTTGGCCAGAAAAGATTTGTCAGGGTTTGCTAACCGTGAGCGCGATCCAGCGGAAACGCTCAGCGGCAGGAAATATTTGTCTGCTGGGCCGGGGAGAGGCTCGTATGTGTGTCCTGCGAATACGGCTTCATTTCAACACCTCTTAGGCCGTCTGCAGACATGACTGCGACCACTTCCCCATTGTATTGGGAGGGAGGGGGTTATACATATATGTAGGGGGGGGTAGCTATTGCCGCTGTGAATCCAGCGCTGTCCCCACACATTCCTGACCTTCCTGTCCTATGTGGTTAACATTCCTGATGTCGCTTGATTATGTCTTGATGTGTGTGTTTTGCTGGATGCCGTCCCGGTCAGGAAACACTACATCATTCTCAGGGAAAACTTGTTTCTGCTTCTGTGTTCTTGTTATTTTTCCCAAAAAAACTGATCATTATTGAAGGTTTCATGATGTTTCGTCCTCTGTGGAGCTACTTACTTCACTGCCGTGAACTCTCTGCCTTCCTGCCTGCCCCTACCTTCCCGAATGATAAGGTGCTTACAAAGTTTAGGGACGGAGCAGGACTTTTATGACTGGTGCCCGGGCTTCCTGCCGCACCTCGCTCTGCTGTGGATTTTATTAGAGTCCAGGAAGCCGCTTGGTGGTTTCCCTTGTAAAATAAAGGGTTGAATTGCAACTTCAAATGCAAAAGAGCTTGCATCTTATTATGCTGCCCGATGCTTTAGGAGGTCTTTCTCCCATTGATAAACATGACTATGGAATATGTCAGTGCCCCATTCTCCCCGACCACCCCCTCCCCAACAAAATGCAACTGTTTGTCCAGCAAGAAAGCGCACACATCACTAGTGGATTCAGATTTACAAGCAGAGGCTTTGATGCCACATTCATGGGAATCTTTCACCCCCCTCCTTGTTCAGATGAATGAAAGATTTCACGACTTGCCTGTGCCACATTCCTCCGGGCTGAGCTAATGCCAGCCACGCTGGATCGCCCCAGGCAGGAGGGTGGGGAACAGCTGGCCCCATCCTTGTGTGCTGATCCAATGTTTACCTGGTACCGGCTCAGTAAACGCCAGGACCCCAGAGACGGTTTGTGCCGGTTATCAAGTTTATTAAAAGTTTACTAAAACTAATTGCCTCTTCTTGCAGACTTGAATCGAACCACTTTGTTTCATTGTCATTCATCCTTATCAGCTGCAAGTTTGTTGCGATGTAAAATTGTATTCTGGGTATTTGGGGGCAGGAAGATATTTAGGACGTGCATTTTGCTCTTGAAACTTGTTTCTATACATGTGAACACGCCCCAAACGTCCTTCATTGGTTACTATCAATTTGCTATATAATGTAATCAATGTAATCAGTATACTTATGTATTGGGTAATCTAGAGACAAGTGGTCCCCAGAATGCAATGACCTGTATGGAAATGATCCATTTACTTATTCTATAAACCTCTCCTGTTCAAAGGTCCCTTCTTTCCCCTATGTTGTAACAAAATGTCATAAATGTTCCTATATTCAGTTTTTGTGCAGAACTCCGTACACCCAGTTCACCAATTAGGAATAAAACATCGGAAATTCATTCCCATTTTTTTTCCTGACTCCTCCTAGGACGTCCCTACAGAAGGGTATTGGCGGCTCCTCCAGTGCACAATAAACCTTACAGCGCTTTAGAGACGTGTGTAAATCTCCTCCGGACCACACATGGGTCTATTCCCTCGTGTGTGTGCGCGACCTACGTTCTGGGGTGATGCACGGCGTGATGTATACATGATCCCTGGCTGGGGTGGGTTATTAGAATTGGGGCTGAATCTCTTGATAAGCGATTAGTGTATAGTAAGACCTTTTAATGGGGCTCTTCTAGGAGGTCCTTACAGCCAGCTGTACAACCCCAGGCGCTGACCCTTATCATTAGACATATGCAATGTCTACAGCTGTTGGCCCTTTACTCATGCACAGCTATTCTATCCCATCTCCCATGTGTATTCATGGTGACATAAGACCACATACAGAATACATGTTAGGATTGACTGGTACACATCAGCTTGGCAGCTGTACACTGCCTGACTAGGCCTATCTGAAGAAATTGCTTATGCAAAGTTCTTTGCAGGACTCGTTTTGACCCACAGCGAAGAATAACACTTTAATTTCTATAACTACCCATGCCTGGTGATTTTTCTATCTACAATTCATTCAGTAACTCCAGAGCAAACTATGAATTTGCATTCTTCTCTCTATAAGCTCGAGCCTTGTTTTCTCCGTGACGTTGATGCAGATTAGCGCAGAGGGTTGCGCGCGCCAAAAAGTGACTGCATTAGGTGTGGCAGGAGGTAATGAGCGCAGGGTAAGTCCTTGTATAGAGAGGACAGGGTGTGTGCGATGGGGGAAGTGCTGGTGACTGCAGCCGGTTCACATTCCTTACACCTCACCTGCCCCCTCCTCAAGGACGTCCCTATCCAACTCGTGAAACTATGACCTGGAAGGTGCAAGAATGTCAGGAATTAGAGAATTTGCGTGCTCTCGTTGGGCAGGTCTCCCGGGGAAGGGGACAGGGTGTTGTAAGAGTACAATGGAAACTTCTACACTGCCTGCCTGGTATGAGTAAGACGCTGCTGCAACAGGTGCTGCATCCAGGCATGTCCTCACCCTCGCCATATTGAGGGGTGTTGCCCGTAACGTCCCTTTCTACTCCACAACACCCTCCCTGTTCAGATTTTGCAATTAGAAAGGTATTCACACCTCCCTTACCCAACGAATTGCAGCAATGTGAAACTTGGAAAGGGCAGCAGAGGTGAATACAAAGAACATATTAAAATGTATTAAGGACGCAGCCTTGTTAGTGCTACATAAAAATAAAGTGCAAGTGGCATCTTGTGCACTGTGAGCCGGCAGCCAGGGGTTAAGCTGGATGCATTGTCTTTAGCTGTGAGATAATTGTGCGCCTATTTCAGGAGATGTGACTCAGTCTGGTGTATAAGGGGGGTGGGGACCCCAGGAAATGACCCAGAAATATGTCTGTCTTATTGGAGGTCTCTTGGCTGGCACCTAATTCCCCTACTGAGATGGTAGACACCCCCAGGCGCTGCCCAGCTGGCATGTCCTGGTTGGTGCCATGACATGAGACACTTATTCCATGTCACGCAATAATTCAGAGATCTTTGCTTTGCCCCATATTGTGAATCATTCATTCCCCGAGCTGAGGCCCTGGTGTAATAATTTACCCAGCCGTTCACTATGTGACATTCCTTATAAGCCAACATTAGCCTTTATGGCATGTGGTGAGGGCAGAGTCTGCCACCTGGAGCTCCATGCCAAAGGCCAAGGCGGAAGATGTTATAGAAACTTTAAGATCTGACTTAGTCGCCTCCCAAGACTGAGGTTTTCTAAATTCTGGCTCCAAAACCCTGGATGCAAACAAATAAAAGCCTGCACAATGCATAAAATATTCTTGGTCTGATATGTAGCGTCTCCACATTGAATACATTGTCACCGCCGAAATGTGATGAATCCTAGAGAATGAATTCAGCAAGAACTCTGAAATTATTTCTTTACTCAGTTATGGACCCGATCTCTATACCAGCTCAGTCTTTGTTCACACTAACAGAAGACACAGAGCTTTGACAGCCCGAACAGTCACGTGCTTCTACCCTTAAAAGGGTTTCCCAAGTTTTGTTATTCCCTCAACCCATACACGGGGAAAGGTACAAGAGTCTGTTTGGAGGGGATCCGACTGATGGACCCCACAGTTCCCAAGCATCGAGGTCCCATGTCATTAATTGAGGCAGCAGGTTGAGCTCATGTCCTGCCACTTCAGTCGATACTTTGGTAGTGAGAACATGACCCCTGGTCTTTCTGTACTAAGGGGGTCTGTTCTCTTTATCATTTGGGGTCTCCGCATTCAGACCACCACTGATCAGAGTCTGCCCAAATCCTTAGAGGAAATCTACCATTAAAATCCATCATGATAAACCAGGGACATTACTACAGCCCCGGAGCCTGGATCTATGAGTAATCTTCTATTTGTTATCAATGGCCGCCTCCTTTCCAAAATCAACTTTTATTATTATACTGGTGAGCCTGAATGGCTCTTGGTGGCATTACCTGAGCTCCTCTGTGCTGTTACACTGTACAGGAGGTTGCATCAGGCAGAGGTAGGGACGTGCTGTCAGAGCAGGGGGAGAGACAGTGTGACAACCTGTGATGCTGCAGCATATAACGTAAGCACTTCAGACTCCTAATTTTAAAAGTTGATTTTAGAAGGATGGAGGCCATGGATAAGAAATATGAGGATTAACACAGTCACGGGGCCTGGAGCTATGAGTAATGTCCCTGGGTTATTATGATGGATCCTGATTGTAGATTTTCTTTAATGTAAATCCTCTTGATATGAGTCCTATAGTCACATGTAATGTCATTTTGGATTTCCTGTGTAATTATTGGCCTTTTAAATGTTTTTAATTACCTCTATGGAAGTGTTACCATCACTACAGATGTCCCTGTGCTGCCGATTTTGTAGACACTTTGATAAGTGGATTTCTGTATTTATTTCTTCACTTCTAGCAGCCAAGGCTTCATGTCATCTCATCCATATTCACCAAAGCCGAGTACAAAGAATAGTTTCTTGTTTTTGCCTCTTGTGCCAGTATATTCATTGTCATGTGTATATCTATAAATTGCCAAAAAACTTGTCACCTGCCTCTATGTTGTTCCATTTATACCTTCAGTCCTATTAATGGAGCGGTCTCTTCTCTCCACAGACATTCACAGCTTGGTGTAACTCCCACCTGAGGAAGGCCGGCACCCAGATAGAGAATATAGATGAGGATTTCAGAGATGGGCTAAAACTCATGCTCCTCCTGGAAGTTATTTCAGGTGAGTTTTTAGCAAAGTGCCCAAAGACTAGAGGGTGTACGTGTCTGGTAACTAATTTCTGACTTGTCATTGTTCTATTTCCCAGGGGAGCGTCTTCCGAAACCAGAGCGAGGAAAGATGAGAGTCCATAAGATCAATAATGTTAATAAAGCGTTGGACTTCATTGCAAGCAAAGGAGTCAAGCTGGTCTCCATTGGAGCTGAAGGTAGGGGGACGTGTTATGTTTTTAGGCCTGGTCTTCATTGCAGCTTTCTGTAGCTCTGCAGATTGATTTTTAACTGTCCAGTGACTGCAGCTGTCCCTGCTAGCTTACATGTTGACATATTTCTTTTGTAAGGTAGTGCAATGGTTAAAGACAATGTGTAGCGCTATAGAAAGCCTCAGTATATCCCAGGCCTCCATACATCCAGCACAGGATACCGTTTTCATAAGTCTATGGTCACTGCTTGGTGGGGGGTTAATGCTGCAAGCTCCTGAGCCCGTGTGCAGTCAGTGTTCGGCTTGGAGTGCTTATGTTTTATCTTCCTTCCAGAAATTGTGGATGGAAATACAAAGATGACTTTAGGAATGATCTGGACCATTATCCTTCGCTTTGCCATTCAGGATATTTCTGTAGAAGGTGCGTGCTTTTACGATCTACAAATATTATGATCCAAATATCTTCCTTTTCCGCTGAACGTTTTGTTCTTTCCACAGAAACCTCTGCAAAGGAAGGATTATTGCTGTGGTGTCAGAGGAAGACTGCGCCTTACAAGAATGTCAATGTACAGAACTTCCACATCAGGTCAGGCTCTTTTCTGCAGAATATTGGCCCTCTCCATCCTTATTGGATTGTCATGGTGTCCGTGTGGTCTGCAGGTCAAATGTGAACACTCAGCCCAGTGCATACAACGTTTACCTGAAAATGCCTTTCCCAGTAGTGTCCTTGGCTTTAGCTCCACTCATAAAGACTAATCCTATTTAATAGAAATATGAATTTTTCAAACAAAAAATGTCCCTTGTCCCGTCACTGCTCATAAAATGGACTGTAGCCTGTTTCACTGAATGACAGACGTAGGAGTCTCAGAGGATTGCAGTGATTTGAGCTAACGTGGCGGATGGAAATCTACCATCAGAAACCTTTCTAATAAGGTAGATTTGATGGTAGGTACCTGCTTACCCGAATCTATATTTAGCTATTCCAAGTATACATCTTATCTAACTAATATGCTAATTTCTAGCAGAGGCTATGGGGGCGGGGACTAGCCTCTCCGGGCAGCGGGAGCAAAGGTTAATCCATGCCCAGTAGCCTCTGCAATCCCTCCCACCTGCTTGTCCCTTCTTCTTAGTCTGCCCAGAGAGGCTATTCCACGTGCCAGTAGCCTCTGCTAGAGATTGGCATATTAGTAAGATATACTGTAGTGTACTGTTTGGTGCACAAAGTATTCTCAGATTATGGTTTAGAAGGGCATTGGGAACCTACTATCAGATACACCTGAATAGGTAGAGTTCTGTCGGTAGGTTTCCTTTGACACCTGTGATTGGTGCCAGCACTGTATATGAAGAGGGCACAGTCTAATTCCTCTCCATACATCCTTAACATCACTGTGATGTATAGATCCGTCACGGGTCATCAAGGTGATGAATCCTTGTGCTGTATCCTAGTCACCATTTCTCTTCTGCTCAGTGTCTATACAAGTGTAAGAAGATTGAGTGCAGTTAGTTGCGTGCCATGTGTCGGAGCTACAGCGCCCGTATGTTCAGACTGTAAACGGGCAGCTGAGAGATTATGCACTAGGGAGTCTGAGAGCCTAATCCCCATAGATAACAGACTTTACTACAGTTTCCCTGTAACTAAATCTGTCTCGATGACTGACTGTTTCCCCTCCTGTTACAGCTGGAAGGATGGCCTTGCCTTTAATGCCTTGATTCACAGACACAGACCGGAGCTTATAGAATACGATAAACTGAGGAAGGTGAGAAAGGATCAGTCTCTGTCCAGTAATCCTGGAATGACCGTATCGTCCATCTTCTTACGCACCTTGTACTCTCTGCTCTTAGGATGACCCAGTCACTAACCTGAACAACGCCTTTGAGGTGGCCGAGAAGTATCTGGATATTCCCAAGATGTTGGACGCTGAAGGTATGGGACCCTCAAGCTGTGTCTTGATGATGAATTGTTATTGCAGATTTTTTTTTTTCTGGTGTTTTGGACTCCTGTCCATACTTGAAACCAACCTTTTGGATCTGATAAAACTTTGTTACACAATAATGGGAGGCTAGTGAGCTTCTAGCAGCTCTAAGCCCCTTTCCAATCACCCCTTACGGTTTTTCAACTTATTTCCTTCGTTCACAGACATAGTCAACACTGCTCGTCCCGATGAGAAGGCTATCATGACATACGTGTCCTCTTTCTACCACGCCTTCTCTGGAGCCCAGAAGGTAGTGTTTGGGGCGACCACAGCGCCCCCACCTGTCTCCTCTCCTGCGCTTTCTCTCTTCTGCATGCCTCATGTGCTTTTCTCGCAGTCGCGCGGCATGTTGTCATCTTGTGTCAGGAATCTTGTAGCTCGGATGTAGAAGGGTGACTGCACTCTTAGGGGAATAAGGAACTACTCCCGGCTCTTCATTCCTGGCACAGAGAAGAGGGCAGAGAGGTGCAGATCTGGGACAGGAAGCCCATAGCCCGGCTCCTGGCTGGTCCTGCACCACCTCCTCACCTGGCCACTTGTCCTTTTCTTTCCTCTTTGCACAGATATTGTGGGCACTCTCAGGCCTGATGAGAAGGCCATAATGACCTACGTTTCCTGCTTCTACCACGCTTTCTCTGGTGCTCAGAAGGTGAGCTGCTGCTGCTGCTACTACTGGCGTTTCTTACTTGGTGTTTAACCCTCGGAGTAACTTTCTTATTAATTACTAATAACCTGCAACATACTAATTATTTCCTATCAATACAAAAATCATCTCAATACCTGTCAACCTCAGATTCCGACCCGATAAAGTTTTCCTATATTGCCATTCTTGGAAAATGCATTTACTGTGTGACTAGAACATAATCTGACCTCCAAGTTGTCACTGTGCACGGTACTACAGTAATTGGGTTTAAGTTCTATATATCGTCGTGTGTCAAACTTGCTTCAAAATTATGCCACGTATGTAGTAATATAACTGAAAGACAATGCACATTTTATTTTGTTTAGTTGGTGGCAGTTTTTGGTTTTGCTGACCGGAGCATGTTCTGTATACAAGAAGGATTCGCTATGACGAGAACCGGGCTCCGCTAGTGATCCGTCACAGTAGTGTAACATGTAACTAGATTTTACCCCATTAACCCATCAGGTTGGGTATGGCATGTCCTTTCTAGAATTCCCTCTTTTTATGGAATTAATAAAATATCAGCTCATATGCAAACGAGCAGAGAAGAGTCAAATTTTACTATAGATTAGCCAAGAGATGCAGGGGGTGGGGCATCAGTGCCAGTGTCTAGAAACCTGCTTCAGGTGTCATATTAAAGGTAAGAATCTCCTCATTCAGATCACCCACAGCTTCGTCTGTATTTCTGGCTTTGTGGATCACAGAACCACATATTAGGTTCTATAGAAGTGACTCTCTCTCCCTGCAGCCTCTAAACTTGACTCCTGTCCGGTAAAATTATTCTTCTCTGCTCATTTTCACACGACTTTTGAGGAGATGCATTTTTTTTAAATGGATAAATGGGTTAGATTTTACAGAAATGCAGTGTGTAGCATCACCCTAAGGCCGGTTGCCCACAAGCAAGTTTAGTTTGGAAATCCCACCAGTATAGAGCTTTTTTGTTTGTTTTTTTTGTTCAGGACTGAACCTGTAGTCACTCGTGCATAACCAGTTTTAGGCTGCATTCACACGTTGCGTTTTAATTGTGTTTAGAAATGCAGTTCCAGAGCAGCGGGGACGACAGATGCGCCTACACCTCACATTTTGGATTGAGCAACCACTTGTTTGACCTGCAAATAATGCAATAATACTTCCTCCTACAAGCATTAAGGTCTAAACGCTTCTGTGTTCGATAGTAGCTCCTCCTCACTGCTCTTAAACTGTTTTAAAAAAATTGACAAATGGGCGTAAACACTCTGTCGATGAGAAGTCCTGTCAGTTTATTCAGAAGAAAAGCCCAAGTCGCTGCAGCAATGTTGCTGTGTTTAGAAAACTTCCCGGGGATTGTTGTAGTGATACATGATGATCCAGCACTAGTGCTTCCTCATAGGCCCACATCTATCAGAAACTGTGCAAAGTGCACTGTATGCAGTTTGCCTGTGTAGTGTGCAGGGGGCGCCCCTTGCACTGCCCACTTTTTTTTTTATAAATTAAATTTTTTTTGTGCACCTTTTAACATGGGACGTGCAACACAATTTTGTCAGACTTCCGGTGCTCTGTGCACTGTAACCCCCATTTCGGTGCAGGGTATAGTGCAGCTGCGACACAAATGTGTTGTAAACACTTTAAGTACAAGTACAAGGGGTGTGCACTGAGAAAAAATTGCAAAGTCAGAGGAAAAAAAACTAGTGCATGGGGTTTAATAACTGGGGGCTATTGTGTACGAGTATTTCTGCACACATGGATATAACTACACTGCAGGCGTCCAGGCTCTCATTTATTAGCCCCTGCTAGGTCCAGATTTTGAGGTTTATAATCTCAATCTTTCTATTATTGGATGTTATCAGATCTTCTTAAACATTTTGTGTGTCCTCCTTTTAGGCCGAGACGGCGGCCAACAGAATCTGCAAGGTCTTGGCTGTGAACCAAGAGAACGAACATCTGATGGAAGATTACGAGAAGCTGGCCAGTGATGTGAGTCCTTGTCTCCTCGGCTTTCCTGCGTCCCCCTTGTGCCTTATGTGAGGGGTATTTACACAGTGCTGTGCATCCACATCAATTAACCATCATCATGTGATCTGGCTCCATTTTTTGGTTTTGGTGCAATATTCAGTTTGGTTAATTACTACCGATTGACCCTTGTCCCCTTCTCTTAGCTCTTGGAATGGATTCACCGCACCATCCCATGGTTGGAAAATCGTCAGCCCGAGAAGACCATGAATGACATGCAACAAAAACTTGAAGACTTCCGGGATTACCGCCGAGTACACAAACCACCAAAGGTTCAGGAGAAATGCCAGCTGGAGATCAACTTCAACACCTTGCAGACCAAACTGAGGCTCAGCAACAGACCTGCCTTCATGCCATCAGAGGGCAAGATGGTGTCGGTGAGTGTCAGGATGACCACATACAAGGATAAGGTGGAGTCATGCACCTGTTATATAGTGTGACAATTTCCTTTCTATGGTACCGCATCACAGCGAGATTGCAGGATATTACGTCCAGCATTCACCGGCTCTGACACTTGGGATTGGAAAAGCTCCGATCCTGAGTGTTCAACACTACATGGGCAGCACTATGTAAGGAGCTGTAGAGCTCACTCTGCCACTCATCAGCACTGTACAGCTGCTATCATGGAGTGCCAATGACATCACAAATTAGCCGGGGGTCCACTGAAGTGTCAGAGCCGGCGAATGCTGGACGTAATGTCCTGCAAGGCTTCCTGTGTTAACTTTCTATTAGGCCAAGCCAGAGGCCTGGCTTGATGGACACCTACCTGTCTGTGACTGACAGTATATTACACTGTACAAGAAATCAAGTGATCTCCAGTCTGTGCCCCTTTTGTGGGACAAAGTATATACAAAGATATAAAAACTGTAAAAAAAAAAAAAAGTCACAAAAATTGCCCATTCCTTTAAAAAATTAAAGGAAACTTTCCAATATTCTGCACTTGCACCTCTGTACCAATCCAGTTAAAGTCATCATATCAATGCATGTGTGTAATTTATTTTTAAAAACATATATTTTATTTATTTTACAGAAAGGTTTAATAGCACAATTTTGAGTTTCATATGTTATTTAAAAAACCTACATTGTGTTTTGAAAAAAAACTCCATAATGCAATTTGGACAGAAATAAAAAAAAAAGATTATATCTTATAGAAGTCATTGACAGAAAAGTCCTAAACATTAATGTGGAAAACAGGAGTTAATATTGACCTTTTATTTATTTATTTTTTTTTAAACTTTCTTTGACGCTGCATATTTCTCCTTATTTCAGGACATTAATAATGGCTGGCAGCACCTGGAGCAGGCGGAGAAGGGCTATGAAGAATGGCTCTTAAATGAGATCCGTAGGTTAGAAAGATTGGATCACTTGGCTGAGAAATTTCGCCAGAAAGCCTCTATACATGAAAGCTGGACGGAGGGTGCGTAGTCTGACAGTATCACTCGATGTGTTTGGAGAAATAGCGGGTACTAAAGATTCTTAAAAATCACATCTTTATTTAACTCTTAATAGGTAAGGAGGCCATGTTGACACAGAAGGACTATGAGACGGCCACTCTTGCGGAGATCAAGGCTCTGCTGCGAAAACACGAGGCCTTTGAGAGCGACCTGGCAGCCCACCAGGACCGCGTGGAGCAGATTGCAGCCATCGCACAGGAGCTGAAGTGAGTCATAAAACACGGCTGCATCAGTCTACAGGTTGTGTGTCGTGTTGCAGCTCATCTCCGTAGAAGTGGACGGAGGTCAATACCACTCACAGCCTGAGGACAGGAGTGGCGCTACCCATCCAAAACCCCAGCCCCTAAAATCTATTGGAAAGTTGACACCCCGGCCTTTATTTATTGGGAAACTCAAAACCATTGCAGTAGCTGGCGGTGCTCAATTATTCACTACAGTGTTTATAAAGCCTGTGCCAGCATGGGTATCCCCTGGCATATTATTCTGTGTAGCTGGAGGCTGCACAGGGAGGATTATTAGTAATACTTTGAGGTTTGATCTTTTTAAGGCTTTGAACACTTTGAGACCTGCACAGATGGCTTTGTAGTTGTGATGCCACGTGGGTTTTGTGTGTGCGCCCCGGCATAGGTGTGTAACGCCACAGAGCGATCATTGTCTCGTCTCCTCGCACGCCGTTATTATAAGACATTCCAAGGCCGGATTTCCACAACTTTACATCTCTGAGCTTGCCTCGGCTGCAGTGAATAGATCCTTTTATTTCACGTTGTGTGGGGGCTGGGTGGATGTGTGTCTCCCCACCATATCCAGCTTATGCCCTTGTAACCTCTCATCATCATCTTCTTTTTTTCCAGTGAACTTGACTATTACGACTCCCCCAGTGTAAATGCACGTTGCCAAAAGATCTGTGACCAATGGGATGTGCTGGGGTCTCTGACGCACAGCAGACGGGAATCCCTAGAGGTAAGGACAGCCATGATCTTGCACTGCAGTGATGTTACACTTTCCTCCTTCTTGCTTACTTATTCATCGCTCGCTTTTTGTAGCAAACAGAGAAGCATCTGGAGGCCATAGACCAGTTGTATCTGGAATATGCAAAACGAGCGGCCCCATTCAACAACTGGATGGAAGGGGCTATGGAAGACTTGCAAGACATGTTTATTGTGCACACCATTGAGGAGATTGAGGTAAAGGGGATGCAAAGTTTATTAACCGTGCCGTCATCAGGGTCTGTAAACATAGAGATAACATGGCTGATGCGTTGTATCGCAGGGGCTTATCGCCGCTCATGAGCAGTTCAAGTGCACACTGCCGGACGCTGATCGCGAGAGAGAAGCCATTCTGGACATCCAGGCCGAGGCACAGAAGATTGCAGATTACAACCATATCAAGCTAGCATCCGGGAACCCCTACACCTCCGTCACTCCACAGACCATCAACTCCAAGTGGGAGAAGGTAGGTGTTAGTGGCACAGCTGGAATAAAGTGTAACTAGGTCACAAACACAGATCCATAATGCATGCATTCCTTTATGGTACCAGGTCCAGCAGCTGGTTCCTAAGCGAGACGGCGCCCTGAAGGGAGAGCAGGACAAGCAGCAGTCCAACGAGCGTCTACGTCTGCAGTTTGCTAACCAAGCGAATGTGGTGGGACCCTGGATTCAAGCCAAGATGGAGGTAGAGAATACGGCTCTAGTATTATCACACGTCTCTGATTACTACTTGTGTTAGGTCCAGTGCGCCTCCCAGTGTATGAGCTTTGGTACTACACGTGATTGTGCTGGATCCACATCTACAAAAGCCTAATGCAGAGGTCCCCAAACTACGGCCCGCGGGCCGTTTCTATCCGGCCCCCCTCTTATTGAGCACTTGGAGTGCCACTGGGCTGGCACTCATGGCCGGCGCCAGCACCCGGCTTACCCAGGCAAGTGCCGGGGCCCCAGAGCTTCCAGAGGGGCCCACGGCGCACGCTGGCCCGATCTTAAAACTCAATTACATCGGCTACCTTGTGCCGCCGATGTAATTGAGAGCCGGCGTGCTGGCGCAGGTGACGGGGTGGCGCTGCAAGCGGGACCCTCCAAGGACTCTGCAAGTGACAGGCAGAGCGTCTCTGTGCAGGACGCTGGCCGGCGACGTCATGACCTCACGCCGCCAGCGTCCCTGCTGCTGCACAGAAGACGCTGCCCTGAAGATTGCGGCCCCAGAAGAGGTGAAGAGGAGCGCGGGATGGAGCCCTGGACCTGCATGAGGTGAGTTAACGTTTATTATTTTTCTACTGCCCACTATATGGTTGCTAATCTGAGGGGCCGTGTGCTACATTAATTTTTTCGCTTCACACCTTCTAAAATCTATAACGTTTCCATTTTCCCGTGTACAGAGCTGTGTGAGGGCTTTATTCTGCATGACAAACTTTACTTCTCAGTGACGCTATTTATTATTCCTTGCCGTGTACTGGGAAGCTGGAAAAAAAATCCAAATGCGGGGAAATTGGCGAAAAAACGCATTTGTGTCACTTTATTGTGGGCTCAGTTTTTTTCCATATATGTAGGTTTTATTGCATTTTAATACAATTGAAAACGTTTTCATACTGTAGGCGCTGTGTGTGAGATGACGTTTTCATTGCTACCATTTTGAGGACTGCAACTTTTTGATCACTTTTTATGAAAAAAAAAAAAATGTATGTGATGATGTAAAGGTGGCGTTTTGGCTAATTGGGCGCGGCGGTCGGGCAGGGGCCTCCGTCTGTCCAGACAGGAAGCTCCTGCCCGTCACTGTATAGTGCTCGATGCGGCTGGAAACGGCTCGAGCTCTATTACTGCAGGTGGAGCGATGTGGCCGGAAGACAACCCCGGCGCACATCGCTACTTGAACCTGGATGCATCATCACGCGGGAAAGAAGACGCAGGAGCCAGTGGTGAGTATAGGATTGATTTATTTTTTTTAATTTTTTAATTTTTTGTAAAACAGCCGTAATAAGATTGTGGCAGCCGGGGGCCCAATATATGAAATAATTAATTATGGGGCCATTATAGAAAATAATTAATGGAGGGGTAGCATAGGGAATGATTAATTATGAGGGGCAGAATATGAAATATTAGTGGGGGCAGTATAGGGAATAGTTAATGGTGGAGGGGCAGCATGGGAAATAATTAATGGTGGGGGCAGTATAGGAAATAATTAATTATGAGGGGCAGTATAGGAAATAATTAATGGTGGAGGGGCAGTATAGGAAATAAATGGTGGAGGGGCAGCATAGGAAATAATTAATGGTGGAGGGGCAGCATAGGAAATAATTAATGGTGGAGGGGCAGCATAGGAAATAATTAATGGTGGAGGGGCAGCATAGGAAATAATTAATGGTGGAGGGGCAGCATAGGAAATAATTAATGGTGGGGGGGCAGCATGGGAAATAATTAATGGTGGGGGGCAGCATAGGAAATAATTAATGGTGGAGGGGCAGCATGGGAAATAATTAATGGTGGGGGGCAGCATGGGAAATAATTAGTGGAGAGGGGTTAATTTGGGCCAATATATAAAATGGTTCACAAGGGGGTGCAGTATATTAAATAATTACTATGGGGGGACCCAGTGTATTACGGATGCGGTCAACTGTACCACGAACGCTGTGTTTTCAAGGAAGTTCTTTTTTTTTTTTTTTAAACTTTAGTCCGGCCCTCCAACAGTCTGAGGGGGATAGTAAACGGCCCCCTATGTAAAAAGTTTGGGGACCCCAGGCCTAA
The DNA here is from genome assembly GCF_040894005.1 of Engystomops pustulosus. Lineage (NCBI taxonomy): Eukaryota > Metazoa > Chordata > Amphibia > Anura > Leptodactylidae > Engystomops > Engystomops pustulosus. The sequence continues at coordinate 11,735,276 of NC_092419.1, read as the reverse complement.
TGAATAGTGAACTTTCTTAATTGAGTCATGTAAGGCGGGAATCCGTTATTAGGAGAAGCAATGATTGGTTTTGCTGCTGCATCTCCACCCAGTGGAACCCAATATCAAAATTTGACTTAATTATGAACTCTAAGCACCTATATTAATTTCAGGGGGTTGGGAGAATCGCCATTGAGATGCACGGCACCCTGGAGGATCAGATGAGTCACCTGAAGCAATACGAACAGAGCGTCATAAACTACAAGCCCAACATAGACAAGCTGGAGCAGCAGCATCAGCTCATCCAGGAGGCCTTGATCTTCGACAACAAGCACACGAACTACACCATGGAGGTGAGAGCCCGGAACATGGAGTCTCTTCACGACCGACCTCGCCTCTTGAGCTCTTCCCTAATCTGTTACTCTGTCCTTTTGCAGCATATCCGTGTAGGTTGGGAACACCTACTGACCACCGTTGCAAGGACCATAAACGAGGTGGAGAACCAGATGCTGACACGTGACGCCAAGGGAATCAGCCAGGAACAAATGCACGAGTACAGAGCATCCTTCAATCACTTTGATAAGGTGAGGGGGGGGATTCGGGAAGTAGATGCCTTTCTGGTTAGGTTAGTAGGAAGGTTCGGGATCCCATTTCATTACATCTCACATGTCCCTACTCTTGTCCATCCAGAGATTTGGAGTCCTCGGAGCACCCCCTCATGTCTCCAGGCCATTGTATGCATTCTGTAACGTAATGTTTTGTTTCTCTTCCATTGTCCACGGTTTCCACCCATCGCCTTGCTCTCCATTTCATGGCCTCTGTCTCCCGCCCACCACCGCTTGCTCTCTCCGGGCCTCCATGTCCTTTCCCCACCACCACCACCACGTTCTACTCATGACAGGATCATACGGGTGCCCTGGGACCTGAAGAATTCAAAGCTTGTCTCATCAGTCTGGGCTATGATGTGGAGAATGACAAACAGGTACCACATGCTTTGTGCTATGCCCAACTAATGCTCTGCCGCTTCTCTCCTTTCTCTGTCTCCTCGTTCTTCCGTTGCTTCTATCTCGTTCATTGTTTTCCTTCTCTCCTCCGCTCCGTCTATCTGTCTCCTGTTTTTTTTTTTTCTTCTGCTGGATGTTGTTTATTACTGTTTCTTGGAAAAGAAGAGAATTTCTGCTCTGGATGCTGATGACTTTCGGGCTCTGCTTATATCCACTGGATACAGCTTGGTATGCGCCTCCCCTCTCTGTCCTGTCATTTAGCCTCTGGTGTTTCCTTTAGTATTACACTTTTTAGTTCTTCTTTTACGCCTTTCACCCATCCTGATCTGTTTGGTTGCCTCACGTCAGGGCGATGCCGAATTTCACCGTATCATGGCCAGCGTTGACCCCAACAATTCTGGCATGGTGACGTTCCAGGCGTTCATCGACTTCATGTCGCGGGAGACCACAGACACCGACACTGCAGATCAGGTCATTGCATCCTTTAAGGTCCTCGCTGGGGACAAGGTAAGTGGCTGCAGTGTATTATGTCGTCTGGTATACAATAGATTTTTCTCGTTGTATTACAAATTTTAACAAATTTTTTTTTTTTTTTTTTTGTTTCGTCAGAATTACATCACGGAATCAGAGCTGCGCCGGGAGCTGCCACCCGATCAAGCAGAGTATTGCATCTCCCGTATGGCCCCCTACCACGGTCCCGATGCAGTGCCTGGAGCACTGGATTACATGTCCTTTTCTACTGCATTGTACGGCGAGAGCGACCTGTGAGCTGGACGGGGAGAGATCTACACTGCCCTAGCACCCTCCATCAGCTGCAGAAGGGGAGAAGCGCCGGATGGTCAGGGGGAGATCACTAGCATCCTCCCTGCGAAGGGGGAGAGGGAGGGGATCACATTAGCTTTCATTCCCTTTGCAAGGAGGGAGGAGAAGACGGAGCAGAAGTTGCAGGACCACTCCTCCCCCCCCTTTTGCAAAGCTATCTATGCAATGGCTAAGGGGCAGGGGTGCTTCCATAGACTGCGCTTCTGGGGTATCTCTCTTTTTTTCATATCTCGCACCTTGTACAGTTCTGTTAGACCCCTCTCTCTCTCTCTCCCCCTTCCTTTTGGGTTATTTATTCCTAGTCCTACAAATCTCTGCGAGGGGCATGCGGTCCGTGCCTGCGCAGTCCAAGTACTAACGCCGTCTTCTTCCCTTATTCATCAGTTTCATAATGCAGCGACCTCCACGGTGAGGTCCTGACACAGAGGGCTCCGCACTGCAGGCAGGGGAGAGATCCATATTCCGGGGGGGGTGCTTTATGTCCCCCAGCTGTTTTACCATATAATATTTTAAGAGGGTTGGGCAGGGGCGCACACACACCAGTCAGCTGGTATCTGAGACAGACCAGAAGAGACGGCCACGTCATTCCACGTCGCACATTCCGTGTCACGATTTGCATGACCCTTCGGCGACGGTCACACATTCCCGGGATGCATTACCCCCCTACCCCCCCCCCCCCCCCCCAATTTTTCTTTTGTATCCTGAACATTCGCATCGGATCATGAATTTCGTTCTGTTCCTCGTCTTGATACTTTCTTAGCCCCTATCATGGTTTTTATTTTTTGTTTTTTTTCCCCTAAGGACCAAAAAAAAAAAATTATTATAATAAAGTAAAACTTTAAGAGGAGGGTTACTATTTACTTAATTTAGGGGGATTTATGATATAAATATATATTCACCTAGCAAAACCTATATTTGCAGTTTTTTTCTTTCTTCTAAATAATAATAAAAAAAAAACAAAAAAGGTTGCTGATTGTTTATCACGAGGTCTGTAACATTCCTTTATCTCATCCTTTTTATACCAGCGGCCCACCAGGAGCAATGTCAGGGGGCAGCGTCTCTTTCTATCATTCCTGCACCTCCTACAACTCCGTACAGAACAATAAAAAGTAATATTTTTAAGATAAGCATCGGCTTTTGTGTATTTATTTGCACTATACTATGTTAAAGCGCCGCCTGGTGGTCAGTTTGTGTAACGCCGTGCATGTCCACCTAATGAGCCCAGTGCTGGTGGACGCACAATCTCACACTCTGTCTGCAGGCAGGTCCCTGAGCAGATCAAACATTAGAAATGTGGTTTGCCCTGTTTGTCAGGACAGGAGCAGTCTCTGCAGTAATGAAGCAGAATAAGAGGGAACTAAATTTTTAGAAGGGGATTGAGGCCGATTATGACCTGATTCCTGTTTCTAGCAACACCAAAGAGGACTTGGTGGTGTGTGTGTGGGGGGGTGAGCTCATTTTAATGGTACGTATTATTGTGTTTTAGGATTGTTATGGACATGTGATATAAAGGGACAATCTATATGTAACATGACTGTAAACCCCTTTACATTACCCAATCCCCTTTATTACAGTAAGATCCATCTATATGGACATTTCATTTGAGAGCATCCGCATTACAATGTAATGAAGGGCCTGGGAGTTGCGTCTCTTTATCATGTGCCATCAAAGGGACCAAATGTAATTGGGTGATGGACTCTTGGGCAGTTTATGGATTTGTTTGCCCAATTCCTTTCATTATTCCCAATTTGAGCAGATAAAAGTTCCGGGGGGTTGGTTTGAGTGGTGGTGTCTGCATTTTGGAAGAGTTTGATGTGAGGAGAACTTTAAAATCTTTAACTGCATCTGAATTGTTTTGTTCAAAGGACCAAAATCTCTTTCCGAAAATTAATGGACCCAACTGTGAGTCTAAAAGTGCTGAGGAGATCTGGCAGTCGCCTATTTTACCGCCTGTTTCCATTGTCATGACCTAAATTGTTTTTTTGTTTTTTTTTGTACTTTGCTATACAGGCAATCCCTGGGTTACATATAAGATTGTAGTTTCTAAATTTTTTGCTGTAATTGGACCAAAAATTATCAATAAAGCTTCATTTTTGCAACCTGGGACTATAGTAACAGCCAGAGACTTACAGTGGACAGAGGGGGTCGTCTGTAAGTCGGGTGTCCTTAAGTAGGGGACCGACTGTATATGGCAGCAGAGTCCGCCTGGGCCCCAAATTAATCTGGGATCGTAAACCGTTTATGGAGGAAACAAGAAATGGGGCCGTGTAGTGACCCACTACCCGGAGAGACTGAGACCAGGGTTCAGACAATAGGATTAAAATAAACTAGTTTGTTATGGACTACGAAAATACAAAGAAAATTATACAGGAAAAATAGTCACAAATATAGAAAATTCATAATAGTTATTAGGATAATATTTATAGTAAATAATATAAAGGCAAACAAGTAATTGGTAAAATAAGTATAAAATATTTCTACATAAACAAAGTAAGTCATAAAGTTGTGTAGACAGTGATGTGACGATTATAATGAGTCATAAAATTAATCATAGTATCAGTTTATACAGATGAAATAAGACACTTGTCCATCAAGTTCAACCAAGGAAGGGAAGGGATTGGATGAGGAAGGGATTTAGGGGAAACAATTCTATATAACATAACAATCAATGTTATTTAGGTGTAAAAAGGCATCTAGACCCTTCTTGAAGCTCTCCGCTGTCCCTGCTGTGACCAGCGCCTGAGCTCTCTGCTGTCCCTGCTGTGACCAGCGCCTGAGCTCTCTGCTGTCCCTGCTGTGACCAGCGCCTGAGCTCTCTGCTGTCCCTGCTGTGACCAGCGCCTGAGCTCTCTGCTGTCCCTGCTGTGACCAGCGCCTGAGCTCTCTGCTGTCCCTGCTGTGACCAGCGCCTGAGCTCTGTGCTGTCCCTGCTGTGACCAGCGCCTGAGCTCTCTGCTGTGACCAGCGCCAGAGCTCTCTGCTGTCCCTGCTGTGCTGTGCTCCTGAGCTCTCTGCTGTCCCTGCTGTGACCAGCGCCTGAGCTCTCTGCTGTGACCAGCGCCTGAGCTCTCTGCTGTCCCTGCTGTGACCAGCGCCTGAGCTCTCTGCTGTCCCTGCTGTGACCAGCGCCTGAGCTCTCTGCTGTCCCTGCTGTGACCAGCGCCTGAGCTCTCTGCTGTCCCTGCTGTGACCTGCGCCTGAGCTCTCTGCTGTCCCTGCTGTGACCTGCGCCTGAGCTCTCTGCTGTCCCTGCTGTGACCTGCGCCTGAGCTCTCTGCTGTCCCTGCTGTGACCTGCGCCTGAGCTCTGCTGTCCCTGCTGTGACCTGCGCCTGAGCTCTCTGCTGTCCCTGCTGTGACCAGCGCCTGAGCTCTCTGCTGTCCCTGCTGTGACCAGCGTCTGAGCTCTCTGCTGTCCCTGCTGTGACCAGCGCCTGAGCTCTCTGCTGTCCCTGCTGTGACCAGCGCCTGAGCTCTCTGCTGTCCCTGCTGTGACCAGCGCCTGAGCTCTCTGCTGTCCCTGCTGTGACCTGCGCCTGAGCTCTCTGCTGTCCCTGCTGTGACCAGCGCCTGAGCTCTCTGCTGTCCCTGCTGTGACCAGCGCCTGAGCTCTCTGCTGTCCCTGCTGTGACCAGCGCCTGAGCTCTCTGCTGTCCCTGCTGTGACCAGCGCCTGAGCTCTCTGCTGTCCCTGCTGTGACCAGCGCCTGAGCTCTCTGCTGTCCCTGCTGTGACCAGCGCCTGAGCTCTCTGCTGTCCCTGCTGTGACCAGCGCCTGAGCTCTCTGCTGTCCCTGCTGTGACCAGCGCCTGAGCTCTCTGCTGTCCCTGCTGTGACCAGCGCCTGAGCTCTCTGCTGTCCCTGCTGTGACCAGCGCCTGAGCTCTCTGCTGTCCCTGCTGTGACCTGCGCCTGAGCTCTCTGCTGTCCCTGCTGTGACCTGCGCCTGAGCTCTGCTGTCCCTGCTGTGACCTGCGCCTGAGCTCTCTGCTGTCCCTGCTGTGACCAGCGCCTGAGCTCTCTGCTGTCCCTGCTGTGACCAGCGCCTGAGCTCTCTGCTGCCCCTGCTGTGACCAGCGCCTGAGCTCTCTGCTGTCCCTGCTGTGACCAGGGCCTGAGCTCTCTGCTGTCCCTGCTGTGACCAGGGCCTGAGCTCTCTGCTGTCCCTGCTGTGACCAGGGCCTGAGCTCTCTGCTGTCCCTGCTGTGACCAGGGCCTGAGCTCTCTGCTGTCCCTGCTGTGACCTGCGCCTGAGCTCTCTGCTGTCCCTGCTGTGACCAGCGCCTGAGCTCTCTGCTGTCCCTGCTGTGACCAGGGCCTGAGCTCTCTGCTGTCCCTGCTGTGACCAGCGCCTGAGCTCTCTGCTGTCCCTGCTGTGACCAGCGCCTGAGCTCTCTGCTGTCCCTGCTGTGACCAGCGCCTGAGCTCTCTGCTGTCCCTGCTGTGACCAGCGCCTGAGCTCTCTGCTGTCCCTGCTGTGACCAGCGCCTGAGCTCTCTGCTGTCCCTGCTGTGACCAGCGCCTGAGCTCTCTGCTGTCCCTGCTGTGACCTGCGCCTGAGCTCTCTGCTGTCCCTGCTGTGACCAGCGCCTGAGCTCTCTGCTGTCCCTGCTGTGACCAGCGCCAGAGCTCTCTGCTGTCCCTGCTGTGACCAGCGCCTGAGCTCTCTGCTGTCCCTGCTGTGACCTGCGCCTGAGCTCTCTGCTGTCCCTGCTGTGACCAGCGCCTGAGCTCTCTGCTGTCCCTGCTGTGACCAGCGCCTGAGCTCTCTGCTGTCCCTGCTGTGACCAGCGCCTGAGCTCTCTGCTGTCCCTGCTGTGACCAGCGCCTGAGCTCTCTGCTGTCCCTGCTGTGACCAGCGCCTGAGCTCTCTGCTGTCCCTGCTGTGACCAGCGCCTGAGCTCTCTGCTGTCCCTGCTGTGACCAGCGCCTGAGCTCTCTGCTGTCCCTGCTGTGACCAGCGCCTGAGCTCTCTGCTGTCCCTGCTGTGACCTGCGCCTGAGCTCTCTGCTGTCCCTGCTGTGACCTGCGCCTGAGCTCAGCGATTTCACAGATTCACAGTTCTCATAGTAAAGAAGCCTCTGGTGATTAAACCTTGTTTCCTCCAGATGGAGACAGTGTCCCCTCGTCACAGATAAATATATGTTATGCATTAGGATATGGGAACACAGTATATGTGGCGGCTTCATATTAAGAGGAGGAGAATAGTTAAGAGGGTTGAGCCTCACAAATCCATGTATATAATGACAATACAAGCCCATTCTGTGTGTGTATATAGAAGTATATACACTCACCGGCCACGCAAGTAACGAGTTGGACCCCCTTTTTCCTTCAGAACTGCCTCAATTCTTCACGGCATAGATACAACAAGGTGCTGGAAGCTCCTCAGAGATTTTGGTCCATATTGACATGATGGCATCACACAGTTGCCGCAGATTTGTCGGCTGCACATCCATGATGCAAATCTCCCATTCCACCACATCCCAAAGATGCTCTATTGGATTGAGATCTGGTGACTGTGGAGCCATTTGTGTCCAGTGACCTCATTGTCATGTTCAAGAAACCAGTCTGAGATGATTCCAGCTTTATGACATGGCGCATTATCCTGCTGAAAGTAGCCATCAGATGTTACAGGGTACATTGTGCTCATAAAGGGATGGACATGGTCAGCAACAATACTCAGGTAGGCTGTGGCGTTGTACCAAGGGGCCCAAAGAGTGCCAAGAAAATATTCCCCACACCATGACACCACCACCACCAGCCTGACCCGTTGATACAAGGCAGGATGGATCCATGACACCACCACCACCAGCCTGACCCGCTGATACAAGGCAGGATGGATCCATGCTTTCATGTTGTTGACGCCAAATTCTGACCCTACCATCCGAATGTCGCAGCAGAAATCGAGACTCATCAGACAAGGCAACGTTTTTCCAATCTTCTACTGTCCAATTTCGATGAGCTTGTGCAAATTGTAGCCTCAGTTTCCTGTTCTTAGCTGAAAGGAGTGGCACCCGGTGTGGTCTTCTGCTGCTGTAGCCCATCTGCCTCAAAGTTCGACGTACTGTGCGTTCAGAGATGCTCTTCTGCCTACCTTGGTTGTAACGGGTGACGATTTGAGTCACTGTTGCCTTTCTATCAGCTCGAACCAGTCTGCCCATTCTCCTCTGACCTCTGGCATCAACAAGGCATTTCCGCCCACAGAACTGCCGCTCACTGGATGTTTTTCCTTTTTCGGACCATTCTCTGTAAACCCTAGAGATGGTTGTGCGTGAAAATCCCAGTAGATCAGCAGTTTCTGAAATACTCAGACCAACCCTTCTGGCACCAACAACCATGCCACGTTCAAAGGCCTCAAATCACCTTTCTTCCCCATACTGATGTTTGGGAGAACTGCAGGAGATTGTCTTGACCATGTCTACATGCCTAAATGCACTGCCGCCATGTGATTGGCTGATTAGAAATTAAGTGTTAATGAGCAGTTGGACAGGTGTAACTAATAAAGTGGCCGGTGAGTGTATATTGTAGAAGTTATTAAGGAAATCTGAGCCCAGAAGAATAAAAGCAGCTGAAAAAGCTTAATCTCTGCAAAACCTGAAACCTCCAGTAGATGGCGTCAGAAACCTGTGCAGGGAGTCCTGGTGCCGGGGAGGACTATTTGCTGGGACTTGTCATAGAGGAAGTGTCTGATGCTGAATCTTTGTTAGACTTTATTGATTTCAGGCACAATTTCAAAATGTAAAGTTGTCTTTATGTGGACCTTGCATCAGTGTCATCACAGGTGCACGCTGCTGCAGGTAACTCCGCACATGATCCAATGCAGGGGCATCCAACATGACAGGATCCTTCTAATGTGTCACTGTCTGGCCCATAGTCTGAGTAGAATACTGTGATGGTCCAGTAAGAGCATAGACTGAAGGTCCTGCACACACCCGAGGCATGGGGGACATGGTGTCCGTATTCTAGTACTTGCTTTATTATAATTCTAGTGCAGTTATTACTGGAGTGTCCCTTTAAATCAACCCACAGGTTCGATGACGGTGCAGATATTGCAAAGTGGATAAATCGGGGGGGCCAACATGTGAGATGATTTCCATCTCTGATGTTCAGGTATCTCTGAGCCGGTGGTTATTATGTCTCCTACACTGCACACAGAACGTAGAGGAGGATCCACATCCGACATCATTCACATTTTGGATGGGGCTGTAGCACATTCTATGACATTGTAGATGTAATGACTTGTATTGAGGGGAAATAGAAACTTACTATTAGCTGCTGCATGACCTGTTCCTATGTGTTTGCTTCTCTCACACTTAGATCTTCTAATGCCACATAAGATCTGATATTACAGGGAGTCATCAGTTCACCTTGGGAAACCCAAGATGAATTCCGCTGAGTGTAAATGTTGGTACCCGGCTCGTGCACCCTGTGATGCTGCCGTCCTGTCGTCACACATCGGATCTGCAGGGATTACAATGATCCATCAGGTGAGTGTCCAGCTTTTGGCTTTGTCCCATTATTATGGAATGTGATCATCTTATTATCTTCTCGTCTTTGTCCTACTTTACCCGGACACAGAGTTGTACTTCTACTTATGGTTCACGATAAGCGAGACGTCTGCACAGAAGTCGTGTGATAACATCTCTATGTCGCCTGCATCATGTTACAATAAGTTACTCATTACTCTCTGGAAAAAGCATCGGAGAAACATAATTTCCTAATAAATGTAAGGCTCTGAGGGCGGCATTGTCACTACACAACTTCAAGGGGCTGCACTAGCACCCAGCACCCTACATGCACCAGCAACCACAGTACAACACAAATGCCCCCCCATTCAGAAAGTAACAGACCCCAGACCGGGCAATTATTATTATTATTATTATTATTATTATTATTACAAACCCCAGCACCCAAACATTAATAATACAGACATCTAATATACTTGAGACCCCAAAATAGCCTATAATAATAATACTGAAGACCCCCTGAGTAGACAGTAAGACCTTAGACCCCCAGAAAATAATAATAATAATAATAATAATAATAATGGAGACCCCTGAAACGGCTACAAAGTCTGTGTCCTGATGCTGACAATGGACAATGAGAAGAGAGCCACCTAAAGCAGGTGAGGTGCAGCATTACTGCTCCCAGGTTCTCCCCTCAGCTCTGGGTCCCGGCACCACCTGGACTCCTGCACCAATGAGTTCTGCCATCAGTGATTGCAGCGCTCTCTGGACTCTGCCGGGCTGAAAGTGTGGCCCGGTGGAACAGGCCTTGTCCACACTGAGCAGGACCAGCAAGGGGATGTAAGAAGAGAGCGAGGCCACAATATAATGGAAGGTTTTCCCCTGGGGCACTCCCAGTGTATGCGTGTGATCGGAATCCTTGTGTAGATGGTAGAGAGGAGGCCCATGATGTTAGAGGCAGCCTGGTATTACACGTAGAGACAAGATGTAGAACATCAAACTTACAGGCTCTTTATTTCGAAAACTTCAGTGCAGCAATGGTATCAGGCTGGGGCCTAGGTCCTATCTGCCAATGTCAGAGGTAACTGGTAGGATGCAATCTAGTAAAGAAGCGCAGAGCCTAGATTTAGTCACTTTGGCAGCAATCTCAGGGCAAACCCAGTATAGGTGCAGGGCTACCGCAGGTCTGATGGAGGGGTAACCCTCAGGCAGGAGAAAGCGGTAGTAGGCTGCTCTAGGAAGTCTTAGATTGGTCTAGAACTGAACTGGAACTTCCTGCCAGATGGAGCATAATTTATTTTTCACTCTGGGTGGAGCTTCCAGGCATCCAACCAATAATGAACCTCGAGGCAGAACCACATTGACATTAAACACTACTTATTATTGGTTAACAATAATTACCAGTAATGGTCCTTAGATGGATCCATACTAGAAGAAATTAATATATAATTAAGGCAACTACATATAGGACCACTTAGAATATAGGATATAATCGACTGTATCTCACCTACATAAGGATCACCTAAAGTGTAACGGTTCGTAAGGGACCTGTCCAGCGGGCCATTACAAACATACATTGTGACCTGAATGTTTACCACTTTCTAGTGGCACGAAACTTGATGGATATACTAATGTGCATCTCCATTAGCCGACCTGTCACTGTCACATTGGTTCTCCATCTAATCTACTTGGATTGAGATGATAAGCAAAACCATTTCAGTCTGATTTATAGTCGTTACAATATTCCATTCAGCGGTTACTTGTCTTGACAGGTAATTACTTTCAATGTTGCCTCCGTAGTAAACACAGAAGTAGGTTGATGGCCGAAAAACCAATTGTCACAGGTGCCCCCTCGCTGTGCAGGAGCCCTGCGACCCACATCCCCGGCCGCGGGCACACCCATGTCTCCCCGTGCCCCCGGCTCCCATCCTTGCCTTACCTGCCCACGTTCCGGGTCCCCGGCGTGCGCGTCCCCGCCTCCTAGGCCATGCGCGTGCTGGCACTCGATTTAAAGGGCCAGTGCATCGCTAATTGGTGCCATTTCCAGGAAATTGATAAGAGCCGGCCTCTCCCAGCATACCCCGCCGGATCTTTGTGCCTAATCCCACCGAGAAAGCTATTCCATGTGGTTTGCTTTGTTTCCCAATTCCCGTTGTGACCCCGGTTCCATTATTGACTGTGATCCGGTGCTGCCTGCCCTGACGTTCTGCTACGTCTTCGACTCCAATCCTGAACTGCCCGTTCTGACCTCCTGTCTGTCCCCGACCACGGGTGTGCCAGATGATTCTGTACCTCGACCTTGGCAGCCACCACGGACAAAGTGCGCCTGTGGAACAACCTGGTGGTACCACGCCGTAGCAAGACCAACCTGCTCTGCGGCGGGCTCTGGTGAAGACCGGGTACCACTTAGACTCCGGTCCCAGGTGGACACATGTTATTGTATCTATAGTCCAGATTTGCCAGAAGTTTAAATTGAGGCAATAACACGGAGACTGAGGTTTCTGTTTCTTTACCATTATAGATCCTGCAAACAGAACCCCCCGAGTCTACAAACACCCAGATCCGGAATACAAATATGTGAAGAAACAGACGCAGCATCAGAGCAAACAAGCCGCTGCGTAAATAGGAGTCTTTTTGTTTTAGTCAGTTTTTCATTAGTTTTTTTTTTTTTCATGTAAAATATAAAAAGAATAGACAAACAAATAGAACCATGGGGGGCCTGATCGTCAAACCCCCCAGCCTAACCCAAAATGGTGAAGTCAAACATTATTAAGGTGTTAATCGATAACAGCACAAAAAAAATCTCTTACTAACATCGGGGGCCAGAGCATGTGCATCAAGTCACGGGCCCAAATATTTTTTTTTAATTTTTATAGCATTACGTTTTTGGTAACTTTTGGTCCTACCTAGTGAAGAGCTTTTTCCCCAGATATAGTAAACGCAGTTATGACTCTCCCATACAGGAAGGTCCGAATATACAAACAATGTACAGATGTGTCCTACACTTTATCTATAAGGTCAAGAACAGAACTCCAATAACATCTCAATTTGTGGCAATTCCACATTAAATGTATCCAGTGCCCGATTCCTGACACCATGGACAAAGGTCACCCCCAAACATCCCATGTGATATAACCCGGCCTCCCTACCAGGTGAGAGGACAAACCACTGGTGGAGGCTGGGAAGACAGGTAAGTTATCCAAGGGTTCAGTGAGGCCAAACCACCAACCTCCTTAGACCTCAACTTGTTCTTTTTCCACACCAGGTCCCTGAAAATACAGGTCAGAAAATGGCAGGTCCTATCACTGACAATGGAGGTTTTCGCCAGTCTTTGACCTGCTGAAAACTCAATAAAGGAGGGGTCTATACTGAGAGCTACATGTTCCTCTGGTGTAGTTGATATCCCACAAACAAAAGTTATGCCCAATCCACGGGAGATAGAGATTAATGGAGGAGAATGGTCATGCGCGGCCGTCTGCTCCATTAGTCTGACGGAGTGACGAGGGGTCTGATGGGTCCGGCGGCACGCCCCCGATTTCTGTTGCATGAAAGCCGGCACCGCTGCACCAAAATCCGCTTGCATACGACACAATCCCCTTCTCAACGCGGCGCAAATCGGAAATCGTCAGATATTCTGAAGATGGTGCGGTCCGTGGACCCTTAATAAATGAGCCCCATAGACAGACCTAAAGAGAACAAGTTTGATAAATCCAAGAAGTCTCATCAGAGACAACCAACTTGATGGCTACAGGCGCCAACAAGATGATGATGGTGAAGATAACTGCACATTGTAATAACAGGTGATCCCTGACACCTTTACACGGCCTCGGGGAGCAGAGGTCACATGTCTCTCACATTCATCTCATAAGCCTCCACCTCCCTATATAACATTGACTATTACAATGAGGGTTCACTGCACTTACCTACCCGGCACTGACCAGGACTATAAGGACGACACAGACCCCTCCACAGCCAATAACCCACCCCCTAGTGATATGTTCCATTACACACGATTACATCCCTGGATCCATCCTTGTGAGATTCCGCTCCATTCCATGGATCTTCCAGCAGGAGTCTCTCTCGCTTCGCAGCTCGTCCTATGAAGTGGATTTTCCAGTTTTCGGAGAGAGACTCTTAATTCTCGGCTCTGCCCCTTCTCTCAGGATATAAAGCATCTCTCCACTTCATGAAAATTTAGTACTCAGCAATTCTTAATAGCAGCAAACATGGCGTTTGTACCAGCTCCGGGCTACCAAGCTGCCTTCAACCCCGTGAGTATTAACCCCTTCACCTGCACATAGTCTTTTATGTATTCTATAAACTTTATTACGCTGCAATTAGGATTTGCAGAAACTTGGGTCATGTGTTTTACTGATGTGTGTTTAGGATTCTCCGTGTCATGTAGAGCTGGGAGGGTGGATCTGATCTAAGTGCGTATCACATGTATCATACGTGTTGCAACTTTGTATCTAACCTATAAAAACTGGGGGCACATCTACTATTGCCATAAGTGGGGTGAACAGTGATCCCCCTTATATTCAGGGTCACACAACAAGAGCCGCGCCCCCTAGAAGTGGCAGCATTGGCATCAGATGCCCCCCACATTCTGATGTGCCCCCCTATCATCTTTATGCATAATAACAGTATCATGTATGTATGGATATAACCATATATTATTAGCTGGGTATCTGCTGCCAAATTCTTCGTCCAACCCTTAGTTATTAAATTCTTCGCCTAATTCTTCACCGGAGGCAAATATTCGGTTCACCTAGTTCTTAGTCTTATAGTCTGGTCACAATATGGTGGGTAACCTTACAGCCTGGTCACTATAGAGCAGCGTGTAACCATAATGTCCCGATCCCTATAGAGTGGGTAACGTGCACCCCTCCAGCACCTTGGCACATCCCCTACACCCAGGCTACACCCTCACCGTTTTTGTCTCCCTCCTCCCTATAGTTCAGTTATTTTGGCTGTGTATTTCTTGTCTCCCCAGTCTCCAGTTATACATATTTTACTAGTTTAGCTTCTTGCGGAAAGTTGGCATCGCCTGTAGATGGGATTCAGATGCCAAAAAGAGTTTTTCCAAACTTTTATTAAGTTTTGAAACTTTTAAAATCAGCTAAATCTTTGTGTAAATCTACCAGGAAATTACCACTGGAAATTATAACTATAAGTTGGAGGGGAACGGCAAAGCCTCGCCCAGTTCTTGCTGCAATGTATATGTGCATGTTTATGGGGCATCAGCACCCAGACAGATTCATACACATGATACCTGCAGGACTGGGCCCCTTAGCAGTGACCTCATGTGGTGGCATTAAAAATTCAGAAACTATAACAGTTTCCTGTTCCCTAAAATATTCCCTAATTTATCATCCCAAACATCCCCGTCATGGTTATTTTATATAAAGCCCCTCTCATCCCCATGGATTCCTTATGTAGAGCCTTGTGTGGGCCCCCCCAGCAGCCCTGGGCCCTAGTGCTGGCGCCAGACCTGTTGAACGACGCTGCTACAAATTTGCACTAGTAAATTTGCTGACTATTCCAAAATGTACATTTCCAAAAAGTTGAGCGTAGCATAAACCATCCTATACGGAGGGCAGAGGTGGTGACTCCTTGGTTGTGATGTAGAATAGAGACTGAATTGTCACCACTTGGGTAAAGGACGTTTGGTGATTGAGAGATTCTGCATTGGGGAGGACATTTGGCTAGAAGATCCACGGTAAACATTTCAAAAAGTTGAGGTTTTGCCTCCATTAAACAAGATAAGATAAGTTATGACCTTGTAGGGTCCTAGGACATGGGGGGGGGGGAGCATTGGTAACCTGGACTGTAAGGATTCATGATTTGGGTTAGAAGAGACATTTCTCGTTGTTTGGTGGAAACCAGGAATTAGACATGAGCAGAGCGGAGTGTGATCATCTCGGTGCTCCGGGAAGATGGGAGAGTCAGGGTGTGTCAGCTCCATGTCCCATCATTAACCACAGATGGGAGGACATCTGCTCCATAGATGAGTCTCTAATGGAAGCCAAATGTTTCCCGGATGAATATCTTCCTATCAGCCACAATGGGCACGGCGCAGCGTCGGATTGCCCCACCTGAGACTCGGAGAATACTCCGGTAGGACCCAACACTTGCTGGTCATGTGACCTCAGAGTCCACTCACCATGACAGATATAGTACCACGCAGTAGGAACCTTATGGCAACATCTAACATTACGAAGGCTTGAAAATTAGTTTTTTTATGGTGGGTAGAAGCAAAATCCATGAATGACCCAATGTCTCTGCTGTCAGGGGTGATATGCCTTGGATTGGTTGGATGTCATCGGTCTGAGGCTACTGCTTACCCGAGAATGACCCAGACACATTTTACCCCCCCGATATTAGTCAACAGTATATGGAAACCGTAGGAGAACATGTCCCCACCACCGGTGTCCGGTGCCAGAGCCGCCATCTTGTCGATAAATGTTGTTCATCTCCTCCAACTTTTAATTGAACCCAAAACTTAGATTGGAATGTAATCGGTTTATATCTCACCTATCCGCTCCCTAATATCCCCACAGCACAAGCAGGAGATACGTGGGATCATCATCGTCCTACATCCCACTAATTACGTAGGTTACATGTAAAAGAGGTTCTTCATCTTAGATAATCTATAATTGATAGAAAGGTCTCTTAAAACAAGATGAGAACATCTGCAAAGAGTTTGTATGTTCTCTCCGTGTTTGCGTGGGTTTCCTCCGGGTCCTCTGGTTTCCTCCCACACTCCAATACATACTGGAAGGTAGTTTAGATTGTGAGCCCCATTGGGGACAGGGACCGATTTGGCAAGTTATGTGCAGCGCTGTGTCATCTGTGTGCGCTATATAAATAAAGAATTATTATAGCAATGTCTCCGCCTGCTGGGACACTTATATGCGCTGGGGAATTTCTCTGCAGCGCCTCCAGAGGGGAAAGGAGTATTACATGACCATATACATCAATGGGTTGTTTGTGTAATGCAGGAGAGGTTGGGTCCATCAGAGCGGGGTCAGACTCTCTATACCTGGACCCCCACCATTCAGAATTCCTGAATACAATACAGATTTATGGGACAAACACTATTAACTTATGCAAAAGCACAAAAAGCAGATGTTGTTACAAAATTATAGCGAAAGCCGCTTCTCACAACATCTATTGAACACATAAATAGTAATAACTTACATATGAACACTTAGCCTATAGACAGAGGCCTCCTGTGCCTACACATGACACTGGCCCTGATACAATGTATATTGTATTGAATTGTTGCATTGTATTCAGAGCCAATATTACAGACGTTGTGCACAGTCATTACACTGAGATGATGAGGGTAGTAGTAAAAATAGCTTCATCTCTTGCAATATAAGAGGAATTTCTAGTGTCCGGTGAATGTGCAGCCGATATGTCAAGTGCCGGGGATTGTATTTGCACTCGCGGCTTCAAAGACTTTGGGGTTTATATAGGCGTCTGTTAGTGGTAAGTGCAGTAATGCATGTGGCTACGTATAGGGAGAGGACACTTATTTGCAATGGGGGATCTTCATAATGGGGGGCTCTGCTGTGGACATTTTATTAAGGGGGCTCTGCTGTGGCCATTTTATTAAAGGGGGGCTCTGTGGACATTTTATTAAAGGGGGGGCTCTGCTGTGGACATTTCATCAAGAGGGGTTCTACTGTGGACATTTTATTAAAGGGGGGCTCTACTGTGGACATTTCATTAAGGGGGGCTCTACTGTGGCATTTTATTAAAGGGGGGGCTCTACTGTGGCATTTTATTAAAGGGGGGGCTCTACTGTGGCATTTTATTAAAGGGGGGGCTCTACTGTGGACATATCATTAAAGGGGGGCTCTTCGGTGGACAATTCTGTAAAGGGGGGCCATTACAGGATGCGGTAGTTTTGTTGGGCAGAGGAGATTAGGCCTCGGGGCATGGAGTGGGTTTGGATGCTGGACCCCTGGGACACTTAATCCGCTTCTGGTTATTTGTATTGTAATAATGTTCGGCACCAGAAATCCTGCAACAAAATGACATCAGGTGCACAACACGGCACAGAAACAGCATCACCATAAAAGTCCATTAATGGGGTTACACTTATAGGGTCCGATGGGACCCCAGAGCATAACGATGTGTAAGTGTCCCCCCAGCCCTGGTGATATTTGACAATACCGCCCCCCCACCCCCACCCCTTGAAGATTATGAAGTATCTCTTAATCCCCTTCAGTGTTGGATTGATGGATGCTGACTGTATGCAGTGCTGATAAGTATAGACATGCTCCTCCGGGATGGGC
This sequence comes from Engystomops pustulosus, assembly GCF_040894005.1. Classification (NCBI taxonomy): domain Eukaryota; kingdom Metazoa; phylum Chordata; class Amphibia; order Anura; family Leptodactylidae; genus Engystomops; species Engystomops pustulosus. The sequence goes on along the minus strand of NC_092419.1, from coordinate 11,717,702 downwards.
TCTGACACGCTCAGCAAGTGCTCTCTTATTATCTTGATTATGAAGATTGAGAAACATGTCCTTTCATGGAGAGTAAAATGTCTCCCAAAATTATTGTAAGTTTTTAATATGAATCAGGTGCAGATCGGGCACAGAGGTGTTTGATGGCTTTCCAAGGCTCATTGTATCTCACACATTTGGGGCCACCTCTTTCAGGAAGAGCTTTTCCATCACTTTGCATGTCGGTTCTGAAGACAGAAAGATCTTTGTAGGATTCTCCTCCCTCCATTGGAATGGTGACTCATAAGAAGAACATGTTCTGCAGAACTTCTTACCAGCGGGCACATCACATAGAGGCGGCAGCAGACCAAGTTGTTCCTATCAGTGATATCCATCAAAGAAGTTCTAGAGACTTTTCCTGGCTTTCTGTGTGGGTTCCTTAAGCAGAATAATCCATATTATATAAGGTGAAATATCATAGATATTTGAGGAATTAATCCATAAAAAACAAATCCTACAGAGAACTGGTGCTCAATATTGAGAAGGAGCAGTAGCGGACTATAACATTTTGGGCAACAGCCCAAGGTCCAAGGCTCCTAGAAGGCCCATGGCCACCTAAACCACTAATCTGGTTTGATACTGTAATCTGGGAATAATAAAGACCAGGACCACCACCTCTGAAGTCTCCAGACAGTGCTGGCTCTCAACACTCATGTCCTTGCCCTTCTAGGACCTTTGTAGGTCCACCAACCAGCTTTCCCAAAAAGTTCAGATTTTGGTATCGTATGTAGGCAGTAAAGTTAGAGGGGCACATTTACTTACCCGTCCCGATCCAGAATGTCCGATGAGGATTCGGAGCTGCCACGATTCACTAAGATCGTGCGTCCAATTTCCTGCATGTGTCGCTTCCCCCGCTCAGGTCCGCAGGGGTTCACCTTCTTCTTCCCGGTGCATGTGAGTGCTGATCTTGCGACACATTTTGGTTTTTAAATCCCGCGGTTTGTCCGAATCAGTCGGGTTGTCCGACGTCCACGTCCTCCCGATTTGTGTCTCATGCAAGCCGGCGCCACAATCCGATTGCGTGCGCCAAAAACCCGGGGGCAAATCAGAAAAAAAAAACGCGAAACCCGACAGAAATGCGTCCGACGGACCTTTAGTAAATGTGCCCCAGACTTTTCCTACATCCCAGGGCTCATGGTAGTCTTAGTCCACCCATATTTAGGAGTTTAGGCTCTCCAGAAGATTCTCTTAGCCAGTTGCACCAACCCGGATTCTATGTGTATGTCAAGTCTACAAGGTGGATCCACCGCTGGTGCTTGTACTTTTTGCACCAGGTAGTATACGCAGTATATGATGGGGGATGGTCTCGCAGACACTGGTTTCTTATTAGTAGGAACAATGTCGTGTTTCATCACATTTTCTCAAGAGTGAGTCAAACCTGTGGAAAAATAATGGAAGGAATGGGGATAGCATCCCGCACGCTCAGGGACACACCCAACCTACAATAATATGTCTATGGGCAAACCACAAAACAAGTTCTGCATTACGAAAGAAGGGGTGAGTCACACACCCATCATGTGCTGACTCCGAAAGCACAACCAGAGAGGTAAAGAAAAGGAGGGGGAAAATGGCCGTCCCTGGTCTGCCAAATCCAAAGGATCGGGGATTACAATCTCCTTTGTTCTTTGGTTGAACAGATGTCCTCCTTGTATGACCATTAGCATATATGGAGAGGACCACCAACAAGATGACATGTGTAGGGGCAGGACTAGGTTTTGCATTACTATTCATACCCCTAGAAAAGGAAGACCCCAAGCTGTGCGGTCAACACTTCTCACAAAGGGTCTTCCAATCGGTTGTGTGTGTTGAGGTTGGGAAACAGAAGGTGTTGTCTAGAGTACGTCAACTCTTTGAGGGACATCAGATAACTGGAGCTACCGGAGATCTAGTGGTTGAATAGGAACTTGGGCTCCACCAGTACATTCAGCTTTTATAAGACTGGTGGATATAGCTGGAGGACTATAGACATGTTGCACCTAAGCAGACAGTAGACCACCACGTGCAGGATCAGAAGAAATCCCAAGAGGTCACAGGTCTGGGAAACATTGTCGTGACCCATAGTGTATAGCTGTTATGAGAGTATATATAATCATAAACACAGTTACACAGCAAATATGAGTGGGTAGCACTTCTGCCTTGCAGCGCTGGGGTCCTGGGTTCAAATCCCACCCAGGTCAACATCTTCAAAGAGTTTGTATGTTCTCTCTGTGTTTGCGTGGGTTTCCTCCGGGTCCTCTGGTTTCCTCCCACACTCCAAAACTTACTGTTACCTAGTCGTGCAGCAACACATCCTCAACCCTAGTATCACGTCATGACTTAAGATGGGAGGTCGTCACCAAGGTTTCCAATACAAAGGTACAACTAAGAAATATCCGGATAATAATAATAATTCTTTATTTATACAGCGCACACAGATTACGCAGCGCTGCACAGAACTTGCCAAATCGGTCCCTGTCCCCAATGGGGCTCACAATCTAATCAACCTACCAGTATGTTTTGGAGTGTGGGAGGAAACCAGAGGATCTGGAGGAAACCCATGCAAACACGGAGAGAACATACAAACTCTTTGCAGATTTTGATCCTGAGACTTTAACCAAAGTCCCCAGCGCTGCACGGCTGTTATGCTAATCAATGAGCCACCATGCTGCCCCTGATCTAGAAGAGGTGCCTCAAGGTTTTATATTGTCACATAGATTGGTGTGAAAGCAAATTTCTGCTTATGATATTTCTGTGATTTTTGCAGCCCATCCCTTTTACCACTATAATAGCCGGAGGTCTGCGTGTGGGGATGGCCGTGTATGTTCAGGCCACACTGCCCAAAAATTATAACAGGTAAGACCTATCATACGGTATTGTGAGACACATCATTCATTTTCATTCATTCCTTATAACTTTAATGGAGTATAGTTATATGAACTAATGCATTGCCCTCACGTACCCGATAGGGGAAGGGAGAACCTGCCGTGAGGGCACCATAATCTTATCTATAACACAATAATGGGGGTCATTTACTAAGGACCCGAATCACGTTTTTTCGTCGGGTTTCCCGAAAATTACCAATTTGTGCAGTATTTCCCCGGGATTTTGCCACACGGGATCGGATTGTGGCGCATCGGCACCGGCATGCATGCGATGGAAATTGGGGGGCGTGGATGTCGGTTAAACCCGACGGATTCGAAAAAACTGCCGTATTTTTTTTAAAAAAATGTATCGCTCGACACGCACTTACCTGCACCCAGGATAGGATGGTGAACTCCAGTGAACTCCGATGGACTTCAGCGCAGCAGCGACACCTGGTGGACATCAGGCGCACTACCTTAGTGAATCGCCGGAAGACCCGAATCAGCATCGGAGAACCCGCTGCTGGATCGCGAATGGACCAGGGAAGTAAATGTGCCCCAATATATGTGTTGCCCTTTCGGTAATTTATAAGATGCTTTAGGGAATTTCTTTCCATGATCTCTCATCAATAAGAAGTCTCCATCATCCTTGCGTCTGTGCTAGGCCTCCCAAACAATATTGGGGCACATTTACTTACCCAGTCGCGATACCGCAGTGCGTTGTCTGACGAGGATTCCGGTTCTGCCGGGATTCTCTAAGGTCCGTGCGTCTGAGTTCCTGCATGTGTCGCTGCGCCGAGGTCCGCCGGGGTTCACCTTATTCTTCCCGGTGCATGTAAGTGCGTGATCTCGCGACACAAATCGTTTTTTAAATTCCATGGTCTTTCCAAATCCATCTGGTTATCCGACAGCCACGCCCTACGATTTATGTCGCGTGAAAGCCGGCGCCGATGCGCCACAATCCAATCGCGTGCGCCAAAATCCCGGGGCAATTCTGAAATATTCGGGAAACTCGACTAAAGTACGGTGTTCGGACCCTTAGTAAATGAGCCCCATTAAGTCCACCATGAACCAACACTTATGGTTCTTCAAGTTCATCCAAAATTAGGTCTCCACTGCACAACCTGTGTGGAGCTCTATAAGGCCCCTGGGTCTCCACCAATTCTATACCAAGGAGAAGTAGAGGCACAAAAAATTCCAATAAAGATGGAGCTGCAGATTGTATCTTCCTATCTTGCTGTTTATTTGGCTGTTTTTGGTTGGTCAAGGTTCGCTATCAACTTAGCCGCCGGACAGGAGGACAGTGCAGATATTGCCTTACACGTAAATGCTCGATATGACGGCCGCGATCGTTGCGTCTTCAACTCAAGACAAGGCGACGTTTGGGGAGATGAGGAAATGAAGCGTGAAATGCCTTTCAAGTCCGGAAAGGTCTTCGCCATCATGATCGAGGTGACTCGCAACAACTTTCAGGTAAGACCATCTCCAAAACAACCACATGTAACCATCATATCCAATCCATGTTACATTCCTATCAGCATCTTCACTGGAACAAGATACATTTCATCTCTATGACTAATAGTGATCTTCTCCAACTCCCCATGACCGTGCCCAATCATTTGGTCAAACCAAGAACAGCTTATAGTACAAAGATCACAAAGGTTAAAATAGTTTGACCCTTGCTCCCCAAGCAAGCGCAGGCACTAAAGTTTCCTCCATGAAGGTTATTGATGGTAGATCCCATAAACAGATCCCCAAAACATGTTATTCCATCACTCATTTTGGCACATTCTTCTCTGTATTCCCCAGATATTTGCGAATGGTGCTCCTTTCTTTGAATTTGCGCACCGCATGCCCCTGGACAGAGTGAACTGGCTGCAAGTGAAAGGAGATATTACAGTCCAGGAGTTAAGCATCATTGGCAACGGACCAGGCGTCAAGGGCGTAAGTATGGCCAAAAAAGATGGAAGCCCTAAGGTTATCATGGAGAGAAGACCGTTCACCACCTGCACCTGCAACTCTTTGCATCCAATTATTCGGGTATCGTTGATATTCTTTACGAGCTACCTGTGCTCTGTGTGTGTTACCCAATATGGTAACTACACTGTATACTATGAGAAGACGAGGGGGGTCCTTCAAAAATTCAGACTGTAGAATGAAACCTATAAAAGGAACCAATGAGTCGGAGATGGAAAAGTCTTCAACGACCAAGCGTGCACAGCCACTTCTCTATCCAAAATTGTAGCTAAGCTGTGGGTACCAGTAAGGTCTCAGCAAGGTTTGGGGGTCCCTTCTGCAGTGCCCGGGTAAGGGGTGGTCCCAACACTATGGAAGGTCCGCCAGGCACCGGTCCCTTCTCCAGAAGGGATGGGAAGATGCGGTGCATCCATTATCACGTGTCAGAACCCGGGCCCACCAGGATCCTCTGCTACTCTCAGTGGCGTAACTAGGAGAGACAGGGCCCCCTAGCTGGCTACTGCATGGGGCCCCCCTTCCCACATGTGAGTTACAATCACATATAAATACACTCATGTGCATATACACATACATACAGTGCCATATGCAACATACTCACATACACATCACAGTATATGTTATATACATATGCTGGACAATATACAATACAATATAGCTATAATGGTGCACATCCTCCATTCTTTATTGTGTCAGGTTGGATGACGGGGCCCCCTGACACTATGGGCCCCATAGCGGCTGCTATGGCTGTTACCGCTGTAGTAACGCCCCTGGGTACTCTGGTTCTTAGGACTTCATGCAGGTGGACCTCTTTTATTAAACTTGGGGGTTCAGCATTATGTAAGGGGGGCAGTTTTTGATGGGACAGTGAATGTTATGTTTCTATACAATGTACTAACAATTCTGTATCTTTTTCAGAATCTTGTGTTATCAGAGTCACAGTCAAAACTTGTGGTCAGTATAATAAGGACTAGTTTATAGATCTTCTATATATATATATATACACACAATCATAACTCCGGTCCATATAAAGGATGCCCTGGAGCTGGAGAGGGTTCAATGAAGAGCCACAAAAATGATAAGGGGTATGGAGGAGGGTCTTAGTTATGAGGAAAGATTAAAACAATTAGATTTATTTAGTCTGGAAAAGAGACGACTACGAGGGGACAGGATTAATTTATATAAATATAGGAATGGTCCATACAAAAAATATGGTGTTAAGTTGTTTCAGATTAAATCAAATCAAATCAAAAGACAAGGGGGTAAAGTCTCCGTCCGGAGAAAACAAGGTTTAATCACCGGAGGTGACAGGGCTTCTTTACTGCGCTCAGGCGCTGGTCACAGCAGGGGCAGCAGAGAGCTCAGGTGCTGGTCACAGCAGGGACAGCAGAGAGCTCAGGGGCTGGTCACAGCAGGGACAGCAGAGAGCTCAGGCGCAGGTCACAGCAGGGACAGCAGAGAGCTCAGGCGCAGGTCACAGCAGGGACAGCAGAGAGCTCAGGTGCTGGTCACAGCAGGGACAGCAGAGAGCTCAGGCGCTGGTCACAGCAGGGACAGCAGAGAGCTCAGGCGCTGGTCACAGCAGGGACAGCAGAGAGCTCAGGCGCTGGTCACAGCAGGGACAGCAGAGAGCTCAGGTGCTGGTCACAGCAGGGACAGCAGAGAGCTCAGGCACTGATCACAGCAGGGACAGCAGAGAGCTCAGGCGCTGGTCACAGCAGGGACAGCAGAGAGCTCAGGCGCAGGTCACAGCAGGGACAGCAGAGAGCTCAGGCGCAGGTCACAGCAGGGACAGCAGAGAGCTCAGGCGCTGGTCACAGCAGGGACAGCAGAGAGCTCAGGCGCAGGTCACAGCAGGGACAGCAGAGAGCTCAGGCGCTGGTCACAGCAGGGACAGCAGAGAGCTCAGGCGCTGGTCACAGCAGGGACAGCAGAGAGCTCAGGCACAGGTCACAGCAGGGACAGCAGAGAGCTCAGGCGCAGGTCACAGCAGGGACAGCGGAGAGCTCAGGCGCAGGTCACAGCAGGGACAGCAGAGATCTCAGGCGCTGGTCACAGCAGGGACAGCAGAGAGCTCAGGCGCTGGTCACAGCAGGGACAGCAGAGAGCTCAGGCGCAGGTCACAGCAGGGACAGCAGAGAGCTCAGGCGCAGGTCACAGCAGGGACAGCAGAGAGCTCAGGCGCTGGTCACAGCAGGGACAGCAGAGAGCTCAGGCGCTGGTCACAGCAGGGACAGCAGAGAGCTCAGGCGCTGGTCACAGCAGGGACAGCAGAGAGCTCAGGCGCTGGTCACAGCAGGGACAGCAGAGAGCTCAGGCACAGGTCACAGCAGGGACAGCAGAGAGCTCAGGCGCAGGTCACAGCAGGGACAGCGGAGAGCTCAGGCGCAGGTCACAGCAGGGACAGCGGAGAGCTCAGGCGCTGGTCACAGCAGGGACAGCAGAGAGCTCAGGCGCAGGTCACAGCAGGGACAGCAGAGAGCTTAGGCGCAGGTCACAGCAGGGACAGTAGAGAGCTCAGGCGCTGGTCACAGCAGGGACAGTAGAGAGCTCAGGCGCTGGTCACAGCAGGGACAGCAGAGAGCTCAGGCGCTGGTCACAGCAGGGACAGCAGAGAGCTCAGGGGCTGGTCACAGCAGGGACAGCAGAGAGCTCAGGCGCTGGTCACAGCAGGGACAGCAGAGAGCTCAGGCGCTGGTCACAGCAGGGACAGCAGAGAGCTCAGGCGCTGGTCACAGCAGGGACAGTAGAGAGCTCAGGCGCTGGTCACAGCAGGGACAGCAGAGAGCTCAGGCGCTGGTCACAGCAGGGACAGCAGAGAGCTCAGGCGCAGGTCACAGCAGGGACAGTAGAGAGCTCAGGCGCTGGTCACAGCAGGGACAGTAGAGAGCTCAGGCGCTGGTCACAGCAGGGACAGCAGAGAGCTCAGGCGCTGGTCACAGCAGGGACAGCAGAGAGCTCAGGGGCTGGTCACAGCAGGGACAGCAGAGAGCTCAGGCGCTGGTCACAGCAGGGACAGCAGAGAGCTCAGGCGCTGGTCACAGCAGGGACAGCAGAGAGCTCAGGCGCTGGTCACAGCAGGGACAGCAGAGAGCTCAGGCGCAGGTCACAGCAGGGACAGCAGAGAGCTCAGGCGCAGGTCACAGCAGGGACAGCAGAGAGCTCAGGCGCTGGTCACAGCAGGGACAGCAGAGAGCTCAGGCGCTGGTCACAGCAGGGACAGCAGAGAGCTCAGGCGCTGGTCACAGCAGGGACAGCAGAGAGCTCAGGCGCTGGTCACAGCAGGGACAGCAGAGAGCTCAGGCGCTGGTCACAGCAGGGACAGCAGAGAGCTCAGGCGCTGGTCACAGCAGGGACAGCGGAGAGCTCAGGCGCAGGTCACAGCAGGGACAGCGGAGAGCTCAGGCGCAGGTCACAGCAGGGACAGCGGAGAGCTCAGGCGCTGGTCACAGCAGGGACAGCAGAGAGCTCAGGCGCAGGTCACAGCAGGGACAGCAGAGAGCTTAGGCGCAGGTCACAGCAGGGACAGTAGAGAGCTCAGGCGCTGGTCACAGCAGGGACAGTAGAGAGCTCAGGCGCTGGTCACAGCAGGGACAGCAGAGAGCTCAGGCGCTGGTCACAGCAGGGACAGCAGAGAGCTCAGGGGCTGGTCACAGCAGGGACAGCAGAGAGCTCAGGCGCTGGTCACAGCAGGGACAGCAGAGAGCTCAGGCGCTGGTCACAGCAGGGACAGCAGAGAGCTCAGGCGCTGGTCACAGCAGGGACAGTAGAGAGCTCAGGCGCTGGTCACAGCAGGGACAGCAGAGAGCTCAGGCGCTGGTCACAGCAGGGACAGCAGAGAGCTCAGGCGCAGGTCACAGCAGGGACAGTAGAGAGCTCAGGCGCTGGTCACAGCAGGGACAGTAGAGAGCTCAGGCGCTGGTCACAGCAGGGACAGCAGAGAGCTCAGGCGCTGGTCACAGCAGGGACAGCAGAGAGCTCAGGGGCTGGTCACAGCAGGGACAGCAGAGAGCTCAGGCGCTGGTCACAGCAGGGACAGCAGAGAGCTCAGGCGCTGGTCACAGCAGGGACAGCAGAGAGCTCAGGCGCTGGTCACAGCAGGGACAGTAGAGAGCTCAGGCGCTGGTCACAGCAGGGACAGCAGAGAGCTCAGGCGCTGGTCACAGCAGGGACAGCAGAGAGCTCAGGGGCTGGTCACAGCAGGGACAGCAGAGAGCTCAGGCGCTGGTCACAGCAGGGACAGCAGAGAGCTCAGGCGCTGGTCACAGCAGGGACAGCAGAGAGCTCAGGCGCAGGTCACAGCAGGGACAGCAGAGAGCTCAGGCGCTGGTCACAGCAGGGACAGCAGAGAGCTTCAAGAAGGGTCTAGATGCCTTTTTACACCTAAATAACATTGATGGTTATGTTATATAGAATTGTTTCTCCTAAATCCCTTCCTCATCCAATCCCTTCCCTTCCTTGGTTGAACTTGATGGACAAGTGTCTTTTTTCAACCGTATAAACTATGATACTATGATAACTAATATTGTCTATTGCTCCCTGATCTGGATTCCTGTGGATGCCCATACAGTCCAAGGCAATTAGTGAACTACATTATTTTCCTGGAAACATTGTATGGGGTTTCCCTGATCCATTGGGGCATCATGTAGGGGTAAATCCCGCACCCCCCTCTATACATGTATAGACTGTATATGTATCCGTACTGCTCCATGTTAGATGTAAGTCCACAGGTCTCACTGTCTTTTCTCCTTATTCTGCAGCCCATGATGGGACCCCCCAGTATAAACCCAGTAAGTCCCTGGTTCTTCCCATGACCTCTACAAGATCATAGTCACATTGCTATAATGTATCACTACTGAATGTCCTCTTCATTATTTACAGCCAGTTCCATTTTCTACAAACATCAGAGGTGGGATGATCCCGAAACGCACTGTGGTTGTGAAAGGAATGGTAAAATCTAGTGCGAAAAGGTGAGGGGGAAGGTCCCGCAACGTCCTGGTGGTCGAGCACGTGCGACGTCCTGGTGGTCGAGCACGTGCGACGTCCTGGTGGTCGAGCACGTGCGACGTCCTGGTGGTCGAGCACGTGCGACGTCCTGGTGGTCGGGCACGTGCGACGTCCTGGTGGTCGGGCACGTGCGACGTCCTGGTGGTCGGGCACGTGCGACGTCCTGGTGGTCGGGCACGTGCGACGTCCTGGTGGTCGGGCACGTGCGACGTCCTGGTGGTCGGGCACGTGCGACGTCCTGGTGGTCGGGCACGTGCGACGTCCTGGTGGTCGGGCACGTGCGACGTCCTGGTGGTCGGGCACGTGCGACGCCCTGGTGGTCGGGCACGTGCGACGCCCTGGTGGTCGAGCACGTGCAGTAGGGTCATGGGAGTCACACTGGTTCTTCAGGGGGGATTTGTGGTTCCTGATGGCTGCTAATTCCAGAGGTCGGAGTGATGTGACACTTCATAGGCGATTAGGGTTATTGGTGGGGTCACCCCATTCATTTGGACGCCAGGTCACACACCTAAACTCTTTCAGACCCCAAACCAACTGGCTAAATTTACCTCCTATACCAGACCACAAAAATAAGAATACAGGCGGTCCCCTACTTAAGGACACCCGACTTACAGACAACCCCTAGTTACAGACAACCCCTCTGCCCCCTGTGACCTCTGGTGACCTCTCTGGATGTTACTATAGTCCCAGGCTGCAATGATCAGCTGTAAGGTGTCTGTAATGAAGCTTTATTGATCATCCTTGGTCCCATTACAGCAAAAAATTTTGAAAATCCAATTGTCACTGGGGCAATTTTTTTTTTTCTATCTGGAACTACAATGATATAATATACAGTTTCGACTTACATACAAATTCAACTTAAGAACAAACCTCTGGAACCTATCTTGTACTTTTCTTGTTTTCGCAGCTTCTGTATTAATCTTAAAGTCGGTTTCAACAACGACGTTGCGTTTCACCTGAACCCTCGCTTAAACAAAAAGAAAGTGGTCAGGAACAGCTATATCAACGGGTCCTGGGGAGAGGAGGAGACCCAACTGGAGAAAAATCCCTTTAAGGAAGGAGAGTTCTTTGATGTGAGTCACTAAGGGAACGGTCATAGATGTATCTATTGCAGATTGTGAAGTCGTCTCTCAGGTCATTTATTGCGTTACATCAGAAGTAATTGGTAATTTTACCAATTTTATAGACTATCCCTTTAAGGGTCTCTTGATTCCTTCACGTCCAGTTGTTTTGAGCACCACTTCTGCCGTGCACAGCTGTGATGTCATCTATATTCTGCTGTACTGTGATGTCATCTATATTTGTCACGTAGTTTGCAGCTCAGTTTGATTTAAGTGAAGGGTCTGAGCTGCAATACCAAATATGGCCACTATACAGTGCACAGCGCTGTGCAAAACATTTGGACCTATACATGATATGGTCTTAAAATGATTCCCATATCCATGTCTGGGACCACCGCATCCATCCAGCTTTAAATGACTTCAGCAGGGTAAGAGTCCCACTTTATCTGTCATTATGGTTAAAGGGAATCTAATCATGATTAAAAATCCATCATATAAAGACACTTACTCATATGTCCAGGCACCGTGACCCTGGAAATCTTCTTATATTTGTTATCCATGGCCTCCTTCCTTCTAAAATCAATTTATTTTAAATTATGCTAATAAGCCTGCAGTGCTCTGGGGGTGTTACCGGAGCAACTTCCTGTTGCAGATTCACAGGCTGTTACAATGCGCAAGAAGCATTTCCCCTCCCACTGTGTGAGGTTACATCAAGCAGAGGGAGGGGGAAGTGCTGAGGTAGCTGAATGGGAACGGAGACAGTGTAACAGCCTGTGAAGCTACAGCACAGAGGGGCTATGGTAACTCCTCCAGGAGCACTTTAGACTCATTAGCATCATTTTCAAAGTTGATTTTACAAAGAAGGAGGCCATGGATAATAAATATAAGAAGATATCACAGCCCCGGTGCCTGGATCTATGAGGAATGTCCCCGGATGGAGCCTTCATTTCTCATCCCATCTTTTCCAGATTTCCATCCGCAGCGGAGAAAAGCAATTTAAGGTTTTCGTGAACGGTTTTCATTGCTTCGACTACGCGCATCGGCTCTGGAACCTGCAGCAGGTGGACAAGCTGGAGGTGGAGGGAGACGTCAACCTCATATACGTCTTCATCTAAATGCATCCATGTCCTGTCTCCTCCCAACGTATAGAACCCCCCCACGTGATGTCACCCAATGCTTCTGTGTCACATGATCTGAATAAATACATTGCATTAAGATTCTTATGTCTTCTCCATCCGGAATGATCTTTTCTTATCCCGAAAATCTGTCCAGTGTCCACCAATACAAAGCCACAAACCCTAAGGGCAGCACGGGGGCTGAGTGAGTAACACTACAGCCTTGCAGCACGGGGGCTGAGTGAGTAGCAGTACAGCTTTGCACCGATGGGGTCTTGGGTTCGAATCCCATCCAGGTCAACATCTGCACAGAGTTTGTACGTTCTCTCTGTGTTTGCATGGGTTTGCTCCAGGTCCTCCGGTTTCCTCCCACACTCCAAAACATACTGGTAGGTGATTAGATTGTGAGCCCCATTGGGGACAGGGACCGATTTGGCAAAGCTTTGCACAGCGCTGCGTAATCTGTGTGCGCTATATACATAAAGAATTATTAGAACAATCAGTGTTGGGATGTGGAGGTTCTCCAAGGTTCACCGGAGAGTGGCCTCCTCCTCCTAGGCCTCCGTATAAATACAAGCGGTCCCCTACTTAAGGACACCCGACTTACAGACGACCCCTAGTTACAGACAGACCCCTCTGCCCCCTGTGACCTCTGTTACAGACAACCCCTAGTTACAGACGGACCCCTCTGCCCCCTGTGACCTCTGGTGACCTCTCTGGATGTTACTATAGTCCCAGGCTGCAATGATCAGCTGTAAGGTGTCTGTAATGAAGCTTTATTGATAATCCTTGGTCCCATTACAGCAAAAAATTTTAAAACTCCAATTGTCACTGGGGCAAAAAGAAAAAAAATTTCTCTGAGGTTACAATTATAAAATATACAGTTTCGACTTACATACAAATTCAACTTAAGACCAAACCTATGGAACCTATCTTGTACGTAACCCATAGTAGTCTGTAGTCTACTAGTTGTATAATTGGTGTAAATTCTAGACACCTTGCCCATGAGTTGTAGGCGGTATTGCAGTTTAAAGGGGTTGACATGTCTCTGCATGTATCTGTGTCTTTGCCTCCTTTGATGATGGATTTTGATGATACATTTCCTTTAGCTGCATTGAAGTAAATGGCACGGAGCTGCAATACCACATATAACCTATGGATGGGGGTGGCACTGTTTCATATAATCATGGGCAGCCCCTATAAGTGGACTGTAAAAAAAAAAAAATAATAATAATGTAAAATAAAATATAGAGTTTAAAATAAAAAATTATGAACTAATTAAATAAACTCATTTATAAGTCATGTTTGCTGTGACTAGCTGCTCTGTCTATGGTGGACTCGGCCTTATCGCCACAGACTATGGGATTGTATAATAATAATTCCTTTATTGATATAGCGCACACATATTCCGGGCGCTGCACAGAGTTTGCCAAATCGCTCCCTGTCCCCATGGGGCTCACAATCTAATCACCTACCAGTATCTTTTGGAGTGTGGGAGGAAACCGAAGGACCCAGGGGAAACCTACACAAACACAGAGAGAATATTCAAACTCTTTGCAGATGTTGACCCTGGGACTTGAACCCAGGACCCCAGCGCTGCAAGGCTATAGTGCTAACCACTGAGCCACTGCGCTGCAAGGCTGTAGTGCTAACCACTGAGCCACCGTGCTGCAAGGCTGTAGTGCTAACCACTGAGCCACTGTGCTGCAAGGCTGTAGTGCTAACCACTGAGCCACTGAGCACGGTTGCTCAGTGGTTAGCACTACAGCCTTGCATCACGGTGGCTCAGTGGTTAGCACTACAGCCTTGCATCACGGTGGCTCAGTGGTTAGCATTGCAGCCTTGGTCCTGGGTTCATGTCAACACCTGCAAAGAGTTTGTATGTTCTCTCCATGTTTTTTATGGGTTTCCTCTGGGTCCTCCAATTTCCTCCCACTCTCCAAAACATACTGGTAGGTGATTAGATTGTGAGCCCCATTGGGGACAGGGACTGATTTGGCAAACTCTGTGCAGCGCTGGGGAATCTGTGTGCGCTATATAAATAGAGGAATTATTAAAATTATTATTACTACTACCAGGAATTGGACTTGTGGATCATAGTGATATATTTAGCAAGGAGTCCCTGCTTTCCCACTGAACAGCAGTGCTACAACTGATCGATGTGACGCAAGGAATCCCATCCCTGCAGTGTGTCCAGGCTGATCACGGATTGCATGAAATCTCTAGGGCTTATTCACACAATCATTTACGTTTTGCGCTATTATAACCCCAATTTATACGGATAAACGACCCTTTATTTTCTAAGTGTTTTATCAAGTCAGTTTTTTTTTCAAAAACATCATGGTTTTTTTTCTCGTGTTCACGGATCATGGATAACACGGATCCCAGCTCCCTCCCCAGGTTGTGTAGTTCCGGACTTGGCGTTCCTCGTATCATAAAGGATACGCGTTCTGCAGCAACCTGGCGGATTTATGCACGATATTACAGCTTATTATGTTTTCTTGGGTGTAATAATAATTATTATAGCTTATTATATTCTCATTAATCCTTGGATAATATTCTTGGGTGAGAAAATTCTTATAATAAAACCAAATTTATGAGCGTCTGAATCCACAGCCGGAAGGAGATTACACCCTGTGTTGCTGATTTCCTGTTATACCAGTAGGTGGCAGCACCGCTACACGTTTCCCTATACATTTGTTTTTCAGGCTTTGTTCACACTTGCAGTTTTTGTCGTAGTATTTTCTGCCAAATACTAAGGTTTTTCTATATACTTGTCCTGTCTATCAGCATCAACAGCTTCATGTGTGAGTTTGGTTTTATCCCGGGGGGGGGGGGGGTCACACGCATAGTAATTGCATCACACCACAAACTTGTCCGTAGCTTAACCCATTGCAATGTCTGTACGTGAATTAACCCTTGAAGTGGCTGAAGTCTATAATAAATGATTAGTAACCCTGTGCGTCACAACATTTCTGGGTCGCTGAGTTAGTGATGTTTGACCACAATAATCTTAGGATTATCCCCATGGAGCAGTGTAGAGATACAATCACTAGATCCCCCCGCATCGTAGGTGTACACATCACGCAGCATCACACGGACGCCTCATCTTTCAGTTTGCTTGCGGTTCTGTGAGCTACAGACGCATATATAGAAAGTTAAAAGCAGCAGGAACCACAAACCTGATGAGATTTGAAAGATGAGATTCTTATCTTTAATATGACACCAGCAGCATTCTACCAGGTGCTATAGAAACAAAGATTCTGAATTGATTCTGTCCATGAAGCCTCTAAACTTGACTCATCTGAAGCAAAATATGACTCTTCCCTTCTCATTTTCACAATGACTTTGGGGGGATATGTTTTTATAGGTAGATTCCATCTTTTAGGTGAGATCTCACATAATGAAAGGAATTCTAGAAAGGACGTTAGGGCCTGCTAGTTTAATGGTGTAAAATACAAGCTGACAGGTTCCCTTTAAGATTTTGAAATATTAAAAATCTCTTCCAGTGACCCAAGTTGGATGTTTCTCTGTTCCATAGATTGTTTCTTATAGATAACCACTGCACATACATGAAATGAATACTTACTAGTGATTTCTATTCATCACACATCCTAGTTGTGGTTTCATTTCAGAGTATTAGATTGTTAAAGGGAACCTGTCACCAGGGACCTCAATTTCACTAAAGACGTTTATGAGCAATCGCATTACAATATAATTGTGTGTTATAAATTACCTTGTACCCTGACAAGATCCTCTGTGTAGTCCCAGGGGTTGGGCTTTGGTTTGGATGCATTTAAAAAAAAAACAACATGTGACATGTCTGTGCTGCAGACTACTCATCTCTCAGCCCCAAACTTTGTGCTCCTGTACAGCTCCTCCCTCCTGATTCTTCAGAGAGGTCACATCCTGGTGAGCCGACATCAGTGGGGGAGGGAGGAGCTGTACAGGAGCACAGAGGTGGAAGCTGAGAGCTGAGTAGTCACAAGTCCCATTTTTGTTTTTTAAATGCATCCACACCAAAGCCCAACCCCTGCACCTCGGAGTGTAATGCGTTTTTGATGCATTTCCATAGACTTGTATTGGGTGTTTTTTATGAGCATGACTTGCAAATATAGAGCATACTTAAAGTTTCACGCACGTAAAAAAAATGTATGTGTCTGTAAAAACGCATTAAATACATTGGGTCATAGTCTAATGAAAGTCCTGCATCTCAGAAACACGTACAGAACGCACACGTGAAAAACGCTCATGTAAAAGGGGCATTACCCTTCCAGACTACTTTCCTTGAATGCATGCTAAGCTGCAGTACCCTGATGTGGCCACTAGGTTTATACATTGGGGCTCATTTACTAAGGGTCGGCGGAGCGCATTTTCGTTGGGTTTCTTGACAATTTCCGAGTTGCACCGCATTTAACAGGGGATTTTGGCGCACGCGATCGGATTTAGGCGCATCGGCGCCGGCTTTCACGCAACACAAATCAGGGGGCGTGGCCATCGGACGATCCGACGCATTCGGACAATGCGCGGGATTTGACATAGGAAATTGTGTCGCAATTTACAAGCACCGGGAAGAAGAAGGTGAACTCCGGCGGACCTCGGTGGGGAAGCGACACCTGCTGAATATCGGGTGCACGAGCCACGTGAATCGCGCCGGACTTCACCTTCGTCGGACTGTCCGGATCGGGGACCGCGACAGGACCGGGTAAGTAAATGTGCCCCATTGTGTACTTAAGGTGCTGCAAACAGCTTATTGGTGGGAGTGCAAGGTTTCGGTCCCCCACCGATTTGATATAGAGGTTTCTAGTGTCCTGGAAGACCCCTCTAACTATACAGGGCAGAAGGAGATGGATCTCTGGAATAGCACCCCCAGATATGGGGAACATTAGTGATCCTGAGTTATAAGCGTGTAGACTTGTATATGATGAGACAAGATCCTGCTCCATTTTCAGACCCAATGGGGATGATTTATCTCAAGTGTCTGAGGTAAAACTGGTCTAGTTGCCCATGGCAACCAATCAGAGCTCAGCTTTCATTTCCCCACAGCTGTTTATAACATGACAGCTGAGCTCTGATTGGTTTCCAGGGGCAACTAGACGATTTTTACCTCAGAAACTTAATAACAAATCCCTTTCTGTTCATATTTTTATGTCTATTTTACACGTCTGAGGAGCGACGACCACAGAACCGCTAGTAGAGTCATAGAAAGAGTCACATCAATGAATGTCCTTGAAGATATTACCCAATGTGCGTCTCCTACGATCCCTCCCCCCGGCTCACGACCCATTGACTAGATCCACGTCTCTCCGCCATTCACGAAAAATCCATCAGAACAATCGCCGCTCTGTAAACCTGTCTCGTAAAAAAAAAAACGCTGAGGCATTTGCGCCGTGTCGTAATCAGTGATCATCGAGCCCGCGACTATAAATAATGATAGACACGTCTGAGGAGGATCCGCTCGGAGGGGGTCCTGAATGGTTTGGTGGATCAGTTGCTATGGAAACGGGAGTGAAGTGCGAGCGACGTCTGTGTGTGTGATGGTGGGGGGTCTGTGTGCACAGAAACACAGTCTGCATCTCACAGAAGAGAGGAGCCGAGGCTGCACGCTGTGTAAGATGACGGAAAGGGGTGGGGAACCCAAAAACAGCAACGGCGGGGACATGCACAGACAACATAGACCCTCCAGACTGGGGTATATACTATATACAGGGGGGGGGGGCCATAATTACCGGAAGACAAAGGATCCACCTGTCATTCTGGTAGAGGAACTCAATCTACGAAAGAGGAACAGATGTCACCGCACTATTACCCCCCACCACTAGTCACCGCACCAGTGAGATGAACATCCATATTAGTGGGGATAGCCTGCAGGAAGATATGGATTCTATGGGGCAAATGTACTTACCTGGTCCTGTCGCGATCCCTGATTTGGACGGTCTGACGAAGATGATGTCCGGCGCAATTCACGTAGCTCGTGCATCTGAGTTCCTGCATCCGTCGCTTCCCCGCTCAGGTCCGCAGGAGTTCACCTTCTTCTTCCCGGTGCTTGTAACTGTGTGGCTTGCGACACAATTCTAAATGTTAGATCCCACGTGTTGTCCGAATTTGTTGGGTACGATGGCCACGCCCCCCAATTTCTCTTGCGTGCAAGCCGGCACCAATGCGCCAAAATCTGATCGCGTGCGCCAAAATCCCCTGTTAAATGCGGCGCAAAACGGAAACCGTCGGGAAACCCGACGAAAATGCGCTCCGCGGACTCTTAGTAGATGAGCCCCATTATGTATGATGCACATACTCATGACCTTGAAGACCACCTATACTATAGACTCCTCCGTAATGTCCGGTTACATGGGTCATGGCACATACAAACCCCAACAAGCACCTAGACAAGCACCTGTGCTAAAAACATCAAACTATAGTATTAAGATGATAACTTAGCATTTTGTGAAGATTTTGGGGCACAGTATTTGATTATTTTTAACAAAATAGTTTGACGCACTATAAGCGACCATCAGAGAATCCCAAACACGTGGGATATAGGGGGCAGCACCAATGGGTTTGGAAGATTCTGGTCTATTGTTATATGATCGTCTGATATGTAATTATTAATTTTGCAGCTCACCCTTCCTCGGCCGGCGCATGGAGAATTGACTGTCTCTGGTTGGACGGCACAGTGATACAATTCAGGTATGAAGAAAGGGTTAAAGGAAATCACTCATTAAAATCCATCCTGATAAACCAGCGACATTACTCATAGATCTGCGGTAATCTTCTTACATTTGTTATCCATTATAATCTCTTTATATTTGGCCTCATTCCTTCTAAAAAATCAACTTTTAAAATTATGCTTATGGGGGAAGAAGGGCTCTGGGGGGTTGTAACCAGAGCCCCTTTCTGCTGTAGCTTTAGAAGCTGTTACACTGTGAAGGAGCACTTCCGCTCCCACTATTTGAGATTACAGAAGGCAGATGGAGAGGGGGAGACAGTGTAACAGACTGTGATGTCAGAGTACTAAGGGGCTCTGGTAACACCCCCAAGAGCTCTTAAACATAATTTTAAAAGTTGATTTTAGAAGGACGGACAACAACTATAACAATATAACTAATATAAGAAGATTACCACTGTCACAGTGCCTGGATCTATTAGTATGTGTCGCTGGTTTAACATGCTTGATTTTAATAGGTGATTTAAAAAATTTGGATGCTACTGAGAAGTCTATAGACGGCCATACATTTCTGATAGCTCGTGTCCCCTGACTATGCTTTTAGGTTCTGTGTTCTGGATGGACAACTCTGTCCAAGAATATTCAGAATGTTTACATCAAACTTCCTTAAAGGGAACCTGTCACCAGGAGACCCATTTTTAGCACGCCCCCCCCCCCCCCCCCCAGTCCCCACAGAGCATAGCACATACACTGCCAAAGTGTTTTTGTATAAAAAAAAAATTGGTTTTACAGAAAAAAGATACGTTATATTGTACCTTTCATTAGCATCTTTTCATTGCTGTGTGACTAGGCAGTTGCCAAAAGGGAGGGTCTGGAAAGGAGCAGTCCCCCCCCACCCTTGGGAAACATGTGACCTTTTCAAATATATGAATAACTCCCAACACTCGGGATTGGCTGTAGAGGAGCATGGGGCGTCGCTAAGCCAAGTGATGGGTGTTTTCATATATTTGAAAAGGACACATGGAGGAGCTGTTTCCCAAGGGTGGGGGAAAACTGCTCCTTTCCAGCCCCTCCCAGTGGGCAACTGCCTAGTCACACAGCAGATGCTAATGAAAGGTACAATATAACAATTTTTTTTTTCTGTAAAACCAATTTTTAATACAAAAACACTTTGGCAGTGTATGTACTATGCTGTGTGGGGACTGGGGGAGTGCTAAAAATGGGTCTCCTGGTGACAGGTTCCCTTTAACTTTCTTCCCTGGTACCATCAGTTTGGAGAAAGTCCCCCACACATACATCCCCCCCCCCCCCGAATCAACTAACAATAACCTTAGACACTCCTGCCTGTATCCCCCATTACAAAACTATGCAGGGACACTTTGGCCAACTATGTCCTCTATTATTCATTATGACAATGGCCCCTGCACCAGTTTCTGTGCACGTTCTTGCATGTGTATTTATAAAGTGTCCACGACACAGTTGTGTCTGGTTGCACTATACCCAACACAACACAAAATTCTGCACTGAAAGGGGCGTTGCAGTGCACAGTTGGACCGTGCGCTACATTTATCATGCAGTGTCCGACAAAGTTGTGTTGCACACTCTTGGTGCACTCTGTTGAGCAGCGCAGGGGGCCACTAGATTCATGAAAAACGCGCAACACAATTCTGAATCTGGTGCCCCCTGCACACTACACAGGCGAATTGCAACTAGTGCAGTTTGCACTGGTTTTTATAAATGTGGGCCTGTGTAGGAAAAAAAAAAAATCAAAACTATGGACCACACTTAATAAAACCTGTGCAGTCTGCCTCAGTTTGCCTGTGGAGTGTGCAAAGTGCGCCAAATTCATCAAAACTGGTGCACAATCTTCATGCCCCCTGCACTGCTCTGGAAGTGGGCACCATTTTTCTTTTTTGGTGCACTTTGTTCATGCTGCAAAATTGAGGCGCACGGTTCGACTAAGCAGTAACTCGCCCCTTTAGGTGAACATTTTTTCTGTCTTGTGGGACACAGAGCAGCCGCAACGATATACTGGGGCACGTTCTTTCTAGTGCAAAGTCAGACAGAAAACTGGCGCAAACACTTTAATAAATGTGGCTCTGCATGTCACGATTTCCCAGGTCCACAGGAGGTATTGTAGGGGACCCCCCGATGACAAGATGTTTACACCCAGTTATTAATAACAGAGGAATGCAACAATGAAGAAAGATTCTCCACCTTGTTGTCACATTTTATAGAAAATGTTTTTGATATGTTTATGTAAATTAGCTTCTCCGTGTGGGGCAGTATATGCTGGTACACCCATTTTCTTCTTTTTGGTTCTTCTATATAGTGAGGATGTCAATTATTGTGAACATTGCTAGAACTAAGAATCCTAAAAAAAACCTAAACTGGGTCATGTAAGAGTTGGTTGATTGTCATTAAAACTTTGCAATTGTGCCGTGATGTGATATGTGATGGGTTTGTCTATGTGGATATTATTTACATTTGCAATATCTCCTTCCAGTCTCCTAAGACCCCACAATTCCCCCAGTTTAGAAAACATAGTACATGTGACGTCCATTGTTTCTGCTGCATTCAGCTGTTTTTCATTTATTTAGGTAGCCAAAAGACCTTGTACTGTGAAGAGATGGGGGTCTTGCAAATGGCCGAGTCAGAACATTCTGGAAAAGAAACATCCAAGGAACAAGAGATGTTGAGAAAGCCATCTACCGAGAGTAGCCAAAGTCCTAAAGCAGCGGAGCCATCCTGCCTAAGAGGAGCTTTCACCCGTATATTTCCAAAGAGGGCAGAACCAAACAATAAGACAGAAGAAGAACCTTCAAGTAACCAAAGTACAGAAGATCAGGAGGGAGTAAGAGGCAAGAAACGGAAACTGACTGGAAGCATTTTCCGACTACCATGCCTCAGACCGGCGGAGACAACCGGTAACGACATTCAAGATAAGTCTGGAGAACAAAGCAATGACAATGTTCAAGAAGAAGAACTGAAACCCTACTCTAAGGCGTCATTCCTTCGTAAAATTAGATGTTATAGATTGATGAGGGAAAAAGACGCTACGGAGAAGGAGAAGGTTGTAGAAGTGGCCCACCGTAAGCATGAGAAGGAGAATATTGAGGTGCAACAACACAAGGAGCCTGTGTTAGAGCAGAACGAAGACGGCCTTCAAAGTAGTGACCATGATGGAGTGGTGGGAGGAAATGCGAAAGACACATCAGAACTGGAAGGCTACGCTAAAAGTTTAGAGGAAGATGTTAATAACATCCAAGGACCAAATCTCAAGGTGGAGCATGGAACAAAGCAGGAGGATAGCTCAAGACAGGAGAAAGAGTCCTGCACAACACCTGTGAAATTAGAAAATCCTGCAAAAGATTTAGCGGTTGTGGATAAAGATATGGTAGAACATGAAAGTTGTGAAGAGTCTTTACAAGAGAAGAGCGTCAGACTCGAAGGTGAGGTGAGTCTAGATGACAAAGAGCAAAAATGTCCGGTAGAAAAGAAGGAATGTGCGTTAGTCGGAGTAAAACATCAGGAGGAAGACATGCAAGAACAAAAGAACGGTCCCGCTAACGTAGGAAGCGTAGACGAAACTTTGTCAGAGAAAGAGAGTCCACCAGAAAAGCCGGAAAAACACTTGTCCATCCAAAACCAGGCAGAATTACCCAAACAGGAGAGTCCTGGTATCACAATCACTGACAAACAAGAGTCCACGGACATAATGGCTAAAAAAATTCCAGAAAATAAAGGTCATGAAGATGACTTGAGAGATGATGGAAAGTATCTGTCAGAACAGGAAGATCTTACGAAAGAAAATGAGACCAATTTGTCAGGAGAACACCTTGAGGGAGACACAAGGAACTGCTTGTCAGAACAAGATGCTCAGCTAGAGACGAAGGGATTAGAGGACAAAGATATGATTGAGGGGGATAAGGAGAGCGATATTATCGACAAACTGGAAAATAACGTCAGTCATGAAGAAAAGGGGAACCATGTCGAGATAGGTAGAGACCAAGAGAACAACATGGATAATCCTACGGAAGAGACATCACATAAAAACATTCAACACGTTGTGAAGGACACTAAGGCAAAAACATTGGGAGAACCTGAAGATAATTCCGAGGTCTCAATAGTATCCAAAGAGCTTCAAGACGAGCAAAACTTTACAAACGACACGTCTAGTCACGGACAAACCAAAACTATCGAAGACAAACAGTCTGTGGCCTCATTGGGTTCAGAAGCCAACGAAGAGCTTCCTGTATCTGTCACCAAGACTACGGCCAACAACATCCTGACCTGTACTTCTTCTGGAGAAGGAAACCCACAAATTCTGGGGGTGCAAAAAGAGACGCCAACATTACCAAACACAATGGACCTTACTAAGCAGGAGCCCCAAACCATCCATCCACGTGTCAACAACGAAGAGGCTGGAGTAGGTTTGGGGTCTCTTAGAGTGGAGGTGAAGGACATGGTTGATTGGATGGTACAGGAGGCCTCAGATAGACTCTCGAATTACACACAAGAACCAGAAGGTACTGGATAAAATTATCTATATGTTCCGGATCATTTATCTGGCCCACTGTGACCCTCACACGTGATAGGGAGGTAACGAGTCCTAGCGCACTTGTGTGGTAGAAGAAGTAGCAGTCAACACATTACGAGTATCTAGTTGTGGAGACATTTACAATTTGTGACTCAAGCATGTGTCTTAGAATAAAGTATAAAACATTCTCAGACAGGAAAATGAAATGTTTAGCCATCACTATGCGTGGAACATATGTCTTAGAAGAATCACCACACATAATTAGTCAGCCAAGACGAGCCGCGAGCCTAGGGACATGCTGCATGCTGCACCGGAGATAGCAACCACCCAGCCATAACATGTAGGAAGAGAGTTCATGTCACTATATAGAAGAATAGAATAGAGTAATATATATATAGACTATGGGATGATCATAGAGAACACGGCCATTGGATGTGACCAGTCTTGGTGGTGCTGTCCAGAAGACCCTTCGCCAACACATTTCATTTTAGGTTCTTCACTACATATAAACTTCTTCAATGAATATATGAATAAATTTGCACCTTTTAAGACAATGTGGATTAGGAAATTATTGCATTAAATGTTCTTCAATGTGTACACGTCTCTAATGTGTGGTTATTATTGTGTCTTTGTGTATAGTAGACTGGAGGACATGAAACAGAACACCTTGGGGGGTCATTTACTAAGGGCCCGATTCGCGTTTTCCCGACGTGTTACCCGAATATTTCCGATTTGCGCCGATTTCCCCTGTATTGCCCCGGGATTGTGGCGCACGCGATAGGATTGTGGCGCATCGGCGCTGGCATGCACGCGACGGAAATCGGGGGGCGTGGCCGAACGAAAACCCGACGTATTCGGAAAAACTGCCGCATTTTTTTTAAAAAATGTGTCGCGGAGCTTGCACTTACCTTCACTCAGCCCGGCTCGATGTAGTCCAGTGCGTTCCGGGGAACTTTAGCGCAGCAGCACCACCTGGTGGACGTCGGAGGAACTGCCTTAATGAATCCCGGCCGGACCCGAATCCACCGCTGAGAACGCACCGCTGGATCGCGAATGGGCCGGGTAAGTAAATCTGCCCCCTTATGTATACCACCTGTAAGGGCACTTTAATGGATTATCCATAACACAAATGTGTAAGTAACAGTTTAACTGTGTAAGTAACTTACAAAATATGACAGACACTTCTTGCTGGGTCACAGCTTTATTTATTTTATATATTAACCCGTAATATCCAAAATCAGGCACTTGGAATAGAATCACACATTTTTGAGCTCAGGAAGCTGAAAGCCTGGACTCCCAGCTGGCAAGTCGGCCAACCGAGCAACCACCATCTCAAATCTTCCACCATTCCGCCTGCTGTGACTTGAAATTAATTATAAAATACAAGGGTAAAACGTTACAAAAAAGCATAACATCTCAATAACATAGGGAGGGAGGGACCGCTTGAGTGTCGCCTAAAAGAGGGAGAGTCATCAGCCATATAAACCCCCACGTCCTGTAGGAGGGGAGGACGTCAGGAGGTAACAGGGGAGGGCTGAGAACACATTTTAAAGGCACAGATCACCAACCCTATTAAAGGGCAATAGTACCCAAACTTTTACCCCTTTTCATCTAGTAATGTCAGCCCCCAGTCTAGGGGTACCTTCCTTAAACAGTCAGGTGTACCCCACATGTAATCCTATAATATCTTGGGCTATCCATTAGCTTGTAATCCTGGCCATGAGATGGGGGTCAAGGGACCCCTTGTTCTCGAGATATGTGCAAGTCCTTGGATCAGAGGTGGATTATAATATAGGCAGTTTGGGCAGTAGCCTCTTAGGGGGCCCATGGCCACCCAAACCACCCACAAAATTTTATACTCAGAAGGATCTTCCCCCATGAAATCCTCACACATATATCGCTGCTGCTTTCAATATACATGTACACAAGAGCCATTTCAGGACCTTTGATGGTCCTCCAAAGATCCTGAAACGGCAGATTGAAAGCTTCAGAAATTCCCCAAGAAGCTGATCCTAGCACCAGATGTAGAAAGTGATTCCAGACTTGTAGGGGCCATAATATTCATACAACCCAGGGCCCATGGTGGTCTTAATCTGCCGCTCCCTAGCATGAAACATGAACGTTATTGCAGCCCCTTCAAGAGCCTAAATCTAGAAGTTTGGGCTTTTGGCCATAAGTGTAATGAATCAATAACATCAGTCACATAGATCGGATGCCGGAGCAGATGGCCACAGCATGTGCACAGGCTCGTAGCATCTAACTAGAGCTAGGACAATAGTATTGGCCAGAAAGGAAATGGAGGGTGAGGGGAAGCAGATGGGAGACATAGCCATCACGTAACAGAGGGTCATCCCATATACAAGCCATCCGAATTACTGCAACTTATTCATGTTACTCCACACTGACTGCTCAGAATGGAATAAACATGGGAAGATTGGATGATGTGTGTACAATGCATTACATGGCAATACCGGGATATGGTGTAAATGCCGGAATTCTCCTCTGATGTCAGAAATTGTAACACCTAAAGCCTTTAAATTAATAGAATACAACTTCGCTTTAAAGTTATCAAGTTAATAAGGGGTGAGGGATTCAGCTCCCTGTTCCTGCCGCACGGCCCCTGGTCTCATCCTTTACTTTTGGCTGGGCTATTTTCAGCGGTCTCAGCAGTCATCAGACCCGGAAAATTACTGTGGAATAGGGTAAGTACATATTTGGCTGGGCCCTGATGACTCTGAAACCGGAGAGGGGTAAGGTCACTCACACAATAGCAAGTGCCATGGGTCCAACTCGCATCAGAAGTGCCTCGTGTGCCAGCTGGAACATCCGGCCCGAATGCTGACAACTGGAATTGAACTGACATGCTGAATGGCTGCTCAGTTTTCGGGCCGGAACACGCCGCCAATTTGATAGAAGATGGAAAACCCGTCTGCTGCCCTGAACACAAGGGATAGGTATGCTGTGGGTTACAATAAGCCCCCTGCAATAGTAAAATTACAAAATGGGCAGCAAAAAAAATCCGTACAGAAGACGCCCCTCCAGTAACTCAGATATCTCAGAGTGTGTGAATGGGTAAAGTATTATGAACATATTGGAGCAGATTTACTTACCTGGTCCTCTCGCGATCCCGCGGCGCGTTGTCTGACGCTGATTCGGGTCCGGCGCGATTAACTAACATCGTGCGCCTGAGTTCCTCCATGTGTCGCGCTGCGCCGAGGTCCGCCGGAGTTCACCTTCTTCTTCCCGGTGCATGTGAGTGCGTGATCTTGCTACACAAATTCTTTTTTAAATTCCGCGTTTTTTTCCGAATCCGTTGGGTTGTCCGGCGGCCCGACCCCGATTTCTGTAGCGTGCAAGCCAGCGCCGATGTGCCACAATCCGATCGCGTGCGCCAAAATCCCGGGGCAATTCGGCGCAAAACAGAAATATTTGGGAAACCCGAAAAAAGTGCGGCGTTCGGAACCTTAGTAAATGAGCCCCATTGGGGCAGATTTATCAAGCTGTCTGAAAGTCAGAATATTTCTAGTTGCCCATGGCAGCCAATTACAGCTCACCTTTAAAATATTCATGAGCACTGGTAAAATGAAAGCTGAGCTGTGATTGATTGCCATGGGCAACTAGAAATATTCTGACTTTCAGACACTTGATAAACCTGCCCCATTTAGTACATGAAAATGTAAGTTCAGTCACGGTTACCATATTATATTTTAAAAACTACACAAATTTCGCTCCTCTTCCTTACAAACAGGGGGCTGGCATTTACTGCTTTAATGTAGGGTTCCACAGATATGTAATTTTTCACCTGACGAAGTCTCCAGCCCGGAGCCGAAACACGTAGTATTTTACCTTTTATTAAAATTATTGTTGTACATCCATAGATCGTAGTCAAGCAATCTCTGCCGTGTCCCCACAAGAGTTTCTTAGTAGGAAAAATCTGTACCAGGAAATTTTGATGATTTTTGTTTTGAACCTCCATTTCATTAGGTATTTCATTAGTGAAGGGAGGCTGCTGGGTATTTTATAATTGGGGGAGGCTTCTGTGTATTTCATTAATAGGTGGAGGCTGCTGGGTATTTCATTAATTGGGGGAGGCGTCTGTGTATTTCATTAGCGGGGGGAGGCTGCTGGGTATTTCATTAGTGGGAAAGGCTGCTGGGTATTTCATAAGTGGGGGAGGCAGCTGGGCATTTCATTAATAGGGGGAGGCTGCTGGGTATTTCATTAGTGAGGGGGGGGGGGGTTGCCCGGTACTTCGTTAGTGGGGGGAGGCTGGGTATTTCATTAATAGGGGGAGGCTGCTGGGTATTTCATTAATAGGGGGAGGCTGCTGGGCTTCACACAGTATTGCACAAAGAGGCGCGCAGCAAGCTAAGCTGCACATGTGAGTCATGTGCCTTATTCTGCCTCACTTCTAGGTAAATGTTTTGTAATTTTACATGGGGGCCAACTAGAGACCTGATACAGGCTGATTTGGGACCCTAAACCATTGGACCTGTGGTTTAAGCTCCCGGATCGGTGTGGCAAGGTCCTCTTTAAGTAGAAATGCTGAACAAATAAAGAAGGCACCGCGCATGCGCAGACGCAGCCATAAAGCTTTTCTTTTTGAATGGACATTGTGCCGGTGAGACAGTAGGCGTGAGGGTAAGCACTGCGCCTGCGCATTACGCTGCCTGAGCCAGGGCGAGGGCATCGGACATGCGCAGAGCGCACGTCACAGCAGTGTGATGGCAGTGCGCTGGGTGGGCGGGTCAGTGCGCATGCGCGGCTGGTTTCGGTGTGGTTCTGCTGCCCGCCGCCCTTCCGATTCCGGATCAGGAGCCGGGACTGTAGAGATTCTGCCGCAGCCGTGACACCGGGGGCAATGTATGTGCTCGGATGTGTATGTAACGGGGTGCGGGCGGTGCTGGGGGCAGGGTGACAGCTCACAGCTGGGGCTGTGCAGTAGGTGGCCATTGTCTGGGATGTGCAGGGGTAACAGTGGGAGGGTGTGGGGGGCTGATCATGGCTCATGGTTATGGTGGGGTAAATGCAAAGACCCTCATCTGGGGCGGGGGGTAGGTAACCGGTAAGTTATGAGTCAGGTAGGTACTCACGTGCTGCTGGATTTGCTTGGGTCCATTGAATTACTGAGAAGTTGCAGTCAGCCTCAAGTTATGGTGACCCTGCAATCTTATAGGGGGCTTCTAGTGTGTATTTACCCCCCCTTATACACAGGTAGTAGATATTAAACCCTTAGATCAAGAGATTGGGGGACCCCTGTACACCCCTATCCATAATCAGCCTGTTCTGCTGCTCTAGTAGACCCCCAGAGATGGACCCCATCCATTAGAGACCCCGCATTGTGGCCATTCCACCCAAATTCCTCTTAATGTAAAGACTCAGGACTTCCCTAATCCTGTATCATCACAGAATATCCAGTATATAGGAGAGCGGTTCTGATCCGCAGATTTACATGTTCTACTGGACACCATAGACATCTGGCAGAAAGTTATTTTGTAGTCTATACACTAGAATAAAAATAATTGTATATTATTAATTAGCAGCTTAGGCCACGCCCTCTGCCAAAGAAGTGGTAAAAGTGTCTAGAAGTGATCTCTGCTTGCTGTCAGTGAATGTTGTTGGAGGTTATTGATCTCTTATTCTTTCAGTCTTCAGCTTAAGACTAAGCAACCTCCAGAGGTCTCGGGGGATAGTGGTGCTCAGACGTGCACTACCGGCTCGAGGGGAGTAGTGCTCAGACTGCCGGCTCTGCGTTGCTTACATCTGTCTGTGTAGTATTGGCTGTGAAGGATATTGCAGCTGTAATCCATGCAGGGTCACTAGTTATCTACCTTGGGGTCCATCCACATTGAGGAGACAGTGTAACAGCCTGTGAAGCTACAGCATGGAGTGACTCTGATCACGGATTTTAATGGTAGATTTCCTTTAAGGCTGCGTCCACACGTTCAGTTTTTTGGTGTGGATTGTAATGAGTGAGGATCATCATTGATAAGAGTTACTCCTCTATCTTCACTCCACTCCTGGTTTGGACATCAAATACTCTATCTGAAAAACTGAAGGTGTGTCCGCACCCTGAAAGGAAAACCACCATTAAAATCCGTTATCAGAGCCCCCCTCATCCCCAAATGCCGGAGCTTCACAGGCTGTTACACTGTCTACCCCTCTCCATCAGCACTTCCCTCTGCCTGCAGTAATCTAACAGTGGGAGTGCTTCTCCACAGTGTATCAGCCTGTGAAGCTAGAGCATGGAGGGGCTCAAGTAGCACCTTATAGAGCCATTCTTCATTATCATAATGTTAAAAGTTGATATTAGAAGGAAGGAGGCTATGTATAACAAATATAAGGAGATATCACAGTCCCGGTGCCTGGGTCTATGAGCAAGTGATTTTGATGGTAGTTTTCTTGCAGCAATCACAAAACCTGAGCGCCCCATATGGAATAAGGCGGCATAGGGTGGTCCTATGGGAAATGGGCAGAGCATAGCGCTACAAGGTATCGGTGTCCTGGCCTCTTGCGTTACATTTTGTATAGTTTTTATCATTGTTATGACAGATCATACATGTGGCTGTTTCGGGCCGGTGGTGCCGCACACAAGTCTGACCCGACATCTGATGGTGTCATCAGGGATCACTAGGGTCACCCACCTCCTCTTGTGTATCAGAGGTGGCTCCATAGGAAGCTCCCTCTCTGCAGGCATTTCCCTTTCCTTCGCTCTCTAGTATTGTGCTTGTAGACATTGCTGGAGGTCACTTCTAGTTGTGTCCACATTTATTACGTGTCCTTTCTCAATATATAACTTGGATGTCCAGTATCGAAACTTTAAAGGAAATCTACCACCAAAATCCACCCTGATAAACCCGGGACATTACTCATAGATCCCGGCACCGGGACTGTGGTATCTTCTTATATTTGTTATATTGTTATAGTTGTGGTCCGTCCTTTTAAATTCAACTTTTAAAATTATGCTGGAGTACCAGAAGAGCTCTTGGGGGTGTTACCAGAGCCCCTTAGTGCTCTGACATCACAGTTTGTTACACGGTCCCCCCCTCTCTCTGCCTGCTGGTATCTCAAATAGTGCAAGTGCTCCTTCACAGTGTAGCAGCCGCTACAGCAGAAAGGGGCTCTGGTTACAACCCCCAGAGCCCTTCTTCCCCATAAGCATCATTTTTTAAAGTTGATTTTAGAAGGAAGGAGGCTTAATATAAGGAGATTATAATGGATGGCAAATTCCTTCTAAAATCAACTGTTAAAATTATGCTAATGAACCAGGAGTCATCTTGGAATTATTACCAGATCCCCTCCATGCTGTATCTTGTTGAACTGTGCAAGAGCACTGCTCCCTCCCACTGTGTGCGTTTACAGAAGGTGGGAGGGTAAGACTGTGTAACAGCCTGTGAAGCTACAGCATGGATGGGGCTCTGGTAAAACCCTTTTAGCTCATTAGCATAATCTTCACCTCTAATAAATTGCGATAGTGTCTCTTGCTCTGAAGGTTCTGTCCTTCATTGATGATAATAGACAAGGTGTAATACTACTTTCCCCTCTGGAGGTGCGGCCGAAAAGCTTGATCCATCGCTGCACAGAATCCCTGCGGATCATAGCGGATCGCTGGAGGTCTCGTCTACTATGTCAGGGGATCCTTATAAGAAGTAGGGATCGTCTAAAGCTGACATTTTTCACTACAGACAGCTCCAACCATAGTGTAGTGGCCGTTTGGGCTCACTGCAGGCGTCGCTAGAACTGTGCAACTCAAGTAACTTTTTTCATTCCTTTTTTTTTGTTTTGTTTTTTTGCATGTGAAGTGTTAAAAAAAAGTAGACGCTATCGGCTTGTACCCTCTGTGCGTCTCCGTCAGTAAGGTCTCCTCTGACCTTTGCATACAGTGCGCCCATTGTCTGCCCCGGTTCCCACTCCATTTGTTCCGCACATTGTTTTGGGCGGTTACATGTGCAGTGTCCTCTGTATCCATCCCGGGTCGTGTAGATTGTGATTTATGACTCCATTGTAGCTCGTGTTCAGGAAAGCTGAAGACTTCACTTCCCGAAACTAAATATTTGTGCAGATAAGGACCGTGTCCACGTCTGTGCGTCAGGGCCTCGTAGATTATGGGCAAAGTAACGCAACAAGCGGATGAACGTAACGGACCCTTTAATAGTCAGTAGGATCCGTCTGGATAAATATTCCGCTCTCATCAAAGTGATAGGATCTCCATGGAGCTCAGCCTTGGCCCAAAAAGTGGGACGTTATGATTGTATTCGTGAATATAAGACCAAGGTCCTGGCAGGGCGATTGTTCATGGACATAAAAAGATCACATGATCCTCCATCTGCGGCCAGTTTATGGTCAGGAATCTCCGGCTGATGAAGTAAAAGACAGGAGACGTCACTTTACATATCAAGAGCAGAACTATTACTAGATGTATATTGGTATATTTCCTAATATCCTGCACCCCCACACTTACACACACTACAAAAAAAACATGAGGTCAAGTGGTCATCCCCTTTAAAGGGGTTTTCCCCCCAAGCAGGTTGGGCTCAATTATTACTAGAGCCCCTCCGTGCTGTATCTTCACAAGGTGGTACACTGTGCAAGAGCACTACTCCCTCCCACAGTGTGTGTTTACGGGAGGTGGGAGGGTGAGACTGTGTAACAGCCTGTGAAGCTACAACATGGAGCTTCGCATGGATAAGACCTAACTTGCTGATCTGTAGGGATCTCCATAATGAGACCCACACAGATCATGAGAACTGGGGTACAAGGGACCCTGTTGGAACCCCCCGTTCTCATGATCATCACTGAGACCCCCACCAATTAGCAAGTTAGACCCGTTCCTGTGATTTGGGCCTAACTTGCTTGGTGGCAAATCCCCTTTAATGTATTTTAATTATAAATCTAGTGACACTTACCTTGTCTTCTCTCTGTTTCTCCAGCCCAGCTGTATGGACTCTAGGCCTCCATCATGGGGCATATGCTATCCAGGGTGTTCGGGAACAAAGAAATGCGGATATTGATGCTGGGCCTAGACGCGGCCGGGAAGACGACCATCCTCTACAAGCTGAAGCTGGGCCAGTCTGTCACCACCATTCCCACCGTCGGCTTCAACGTGGAGACGGTGACCTATAAGAATGTTAAGTTCAACGTGTGGGACGTGGGCGGCCAGGACAAGATCCGGCCTCTCTGGCGGCACTATTACACGGGCACGCAGGGCCTGATATTTGTGGTAGACTGTGCTGACCGGGATCGTATCGATGAGGCGCGGCAAGAACTCCACCGCATCATCAACGACCGCGAGATGAGGGATGCCATCATTCTGATTTTCGCCAATAAACAGGACCTGGTGGACGCCATGAAGCCTCACGAAATCCAGGAAAAGCTGGGACTAACCCGGATCAGGGACAGGAACTGGTACGTCCAGCCGTCTTGTGCCAACACTGGAGAGGGACTGTACGAGGGCCTGATGTGGCTGACGTCAAACTACAAATCTTAAAAAAAAAACAAAAAAAAAATTTTTCCTCTTTTTATGGTGATTATTTTTTTAATATATATGATTTTTTTTGGTTTTTTTTCTTAATTTTATCGGTTGAGTAGAGGAGCATCGAAAGGCACGATCCTCCTCGACCCGTTTATTTTTTTTGTTATGTCACGGAACTTAAAGGGACGCGAGGGACTGTGCTGGATGACGGACGGCTCCCTGCGATATCTGCCTTAATAAGTAGTGAGAAGCGACGAACGCGCTCTTCCTTCAGACCTCAACAACCAACGCTCCGTCCGTCGCCCTTAAAGGGGCGGTTATACCTCCTCGCTCGGCAGCATAAATCACAGCGGCCCGGTGTTACCGTATTATTTTTGTTTTGGGGGTGGAAAAAATGGACTAACAGCAAAGTCTGTTCAGGGTGAATGTTTCAGTGTTACGTTACGACGGCTGCTGTGACCTCGGAGCGCCTCGCTTCTCATACCAGACTGGTGCCTGTACTTTAAAACGCTTGATTGTGTTGGTCAACTCTTAAAGGGGATGCCCCCTCTGACATCATAGAGGGAGATCCTTAGCCCGCAACCTCCCCTCTGAGCCAGATTCTAACCCGTCCATCCGTTACATCATTCCTATACAATACATTCCCTTTACTCATTCCTATATGTTCCAGTTCATTCCCTAAATTTTTGTAAAAATCCACTATATTTTCCATTACGTAGCTGAGACTCGTGGTCTGTTTTCCCATAGCAGTTGCCTTCACCCAAACTTTTACACTGACCCCCCAAACATTTTGCACACTAAGCGTTTATCTTTGGAGCAATTTATCACTTTTCGGCACTAAGCCCCCCCCATCCACAGGCATGAAACAAAATCAGAGATGTCTGCACTTGACTGTAAGGACGAGGAGCCTCGTCCTGTTTCTAGTGTTAGTTGCCCCCGGCCACG
Source organism: Engystomops pustulosus (assembly GCF_040894005.1). NCBI lineage: Eukaryota > Metazoa > Chordata > Amphibia > Anura > Leptodactylidae > Engystomops > Engystomops pustulosus. The sequence goes on along the minus strand of NC_092419.1, from coordinate 11,684,045 downwards.
TCCTCAGTGTAATGTTATATTGCAGTGTTCATTATGAGGCCACTTATTTTTTTTGTCTGGCTCAGTCTTCCAGCCCCCTCCTGGGCAGTTGTTCCGATGTTATCCCTGCTTCCCATTGAGACATTTGGGGAGTGATGGGGTTCAGTTTTTTTTCCCCTTACTGACATACAACGCTGAGCTATGCAGCCTCCGTCTTGATTTCTGCCCTCCTGGCCGGTGCACTAACCCTAATCCTGCTCCCATATGTTTTACTTTCCATAGGACTTGTTCCATGTTGTACTGCTTAAAACTTCAACTGATCAATAAAAGCTCAATAATGCATCCAAACTCGGGTCTGTGTGTCCGGGAATGTCTGTCCGTTGTGTGGTGTCCGGTGGCTCTATAGCTGATGTGGTTCTTGTACTGGTGGATGATGGGTGTTGTCATTGTATGTTGTATGTACACTGTGTGATTTGTGTACAACTACCAGGGTCCGACAAGCTTACACAGGTAAGTCTATAGACGCTTGTCCAGAATTATAGGACATTTGTTCCTAAAACCGAAACATCACAAGTATGACCATCGTAGGGGCAGTCATTATGGGGCCTTAAAAGAAATCTACCATCAAAATCCATCATGATAAACCAGGGACATTACTCATAGATCCAGGCACCAGGACTGTGGTATCTTCTTATTTTGGATATTGATGGCTTCCTTCTGAAATCAACTTTTAAAATTATGATCTGAGAGGTTGTGCTGTAGCTTCACGGGCTGTTACACTACCCCTATCCCAATGTGTGAGATTACATCAGACGGAGGAATAGGAAGTGCTGTGGTGAAAGGGAGAGACGGTGTAACAGCCTGTGAAGCTGCAGCACGGAGGGGCTCTTTGTTGACGCCCCCTCCCCCCTTATTATAATTTTTGAAGTTAGTTTTAGAACCGATATAAGAGGATTACTAGTGTCATATTGCCTGGATCTATGAGTAATGGCTCCTACTGACTATCATGGTCATTCTGTGAATCGGTGTCCAGGACGGGATTCCATGTTTTATAGTGATATATGATAGATATATATTAGATACAAGTACAAGATACAGCAGTCATGATTACAGCAGGGAGATTATATATCACTAGGAGGTATGGAGTTCTGTCCTCTATGGTCAGTCCATGAAACGGGACACTTCACAGTCCATGATTCACAGAAGGACCACAGCACTGTGAACCTGCCCCAAGTGTCCGATAGCTGGGGGTCTGACCGCTGGGGCTTAGAGAATGCTGATATGAACAGAAACCTCTTGTCCAACCATAAAAAGCTCGGCAAACACAAAAGGGTATTGTTTATTCTTCAAAAAACAAGGCCAAGTATATAAAAAAAAAAAAGGTTGACCAATCTCCTGGGCATTCCAGATCATTCCCAGAAAACAAATGCTCCGTGAATTTTCCTTTGCGGGGTCTATAGATGCTTTAAGGTCTCATTCACAAACTCGCTTGTCTGCTAAATTCTTTATATTCTCCGGTCGGGTGCAAATGAAGTTGGTTGTTTGCAAAAAGCTGGTGCCTTCCCCTTAAAAGGGGTTGGTCACGTAAAGCAAAAATTTAACCGGGTACATTTAAGACTCTTATACTTACCCTGTTCTAGGGAACCTGTCGCCTTAAAACCCCAAATGGTACCTTCTAGATGTCTAATTGTGTTGTCATGGTTTGCTTTGGCCCAAAAATATTACCCCTCTTTTATGTCAGAGAACCTGGATCCAGTCAAACTCCCTCACCTTCTAACAGGCGCTAGAAATGCCCCTGGGCACTGCCACCAGCTCCACGTCACTACGACGAAATTTCCGTGTAAGAGTATTGTGCCCAGTGCCGGCTGTGAGCGAGAGCTGGCCGCTCCGGTGCTTATTGGGGTGTAGTAACGTGGGGCAGTCCCGAAAGGTGGATTTTACCTGCCATAGCGCCTGTTAGGAGGCGAGGGAGCTTGACTGGATCCAAGACCTCTCCCACCATTTTGACTGGAGCTTGAGAATAAAAGTCTTTTTTTGGGCCGAAGAACAGACACCGAGGAGCCACACTGGAACCATGACAACACAATTACACTCATCTATAAAGTACTGTTTAGAGTTTATGGTGGGGTTATAAAGATCCCATTAAAGTTGGCTATTTGGTGCCGGCAGATCCACCGGCCGAATTTTCTGTGTCCTGGTGGATGGAGGTCCCTCCTGACATGGGAGTTGGTATGACGGAGGGGACATGTAGACCGTAATGGCTGCACGGTCCCCTCCATCCGCAGGAAGTCAACAGGACATGACAGAAAGCCCTGCTGCCTGTGGGTCATGTAACCCATGCTGAACGGAAAATATTATCAGGGTAGTATATTTTAGGTGACCCTATTGGGTTAAAGTTTTTGAGCTTTAGTGGCCAACCCCTTTTAATGAAGAACTCTCTTCACAATGGGTGCGGGTCCCTCCTATGGATATGTCATAAATACATGAGGTGGGACATTCCCTTTAAGATATGTCCAGGGAGATTTCCTCGTTGTATGTTAGATTGTGGCGCATGGGGTTAAAGAATTGGTACAGGACCTTTTTTGGTGTAATGGGACCAAGGATTATCAATAAAGCTTCATTACAGACACCTTACAGCTGATCATTGCAGCCTGGGACTATAGTAAAGCATTCAGAAAGCTTCACCAGAGGTCACAGGGCTCTGTCTGTAACTATGGGTTGTCTGTAAGTCGGGTGTCCTTAAGTAGGGGACCGCCTCTATACAGCCGATATACGTCCCCCATAGACAGCAATGGGCTCATGGCGGCCAACGGGAGCGGTACGGTGCAGCACATGTCCTATCTTTCTACTTAATACGGCGTCGTGTGCCATATATTCCTATGGAGAGGGGCGAGGGTGAGCAGTGCTCCCCCCCTCTTCCTCTTTCCGGCACTGCGGGTGCGGCGGGCAATGGCAGTGTGAATGTAACCTCATTCATAGGCCGGCAATGGGCACGCGGCGCCGTATGGAGCGTATTTCATAGCCGTGAGAAGATAGGACATGTCCTATCTTTTAACGGAATACGACGAAGTGCCCCATGTTACTCTATGGAGAGGGGCGGGGGTGCCCGTTATGCTACGGTACGGCGGGCACACGTTCTGTGTGAATGTAGCCTAAGTGTGCGCCAAAAAAGTGTCAGAAAACTAGAAGTGCGGGAAAAGTGATGGATTCCCAAGAAATATTTTTGGGTGTCTGATAACCACCAATATTGTGGTGCCAACACTTCATAAATAAAGTGCAGCAATGCAAAAAAAAACAACAACCACGTTTTGTGGCGGAAAGTCAATAGGAAATGCCCCCCATTATCTGCCATTCAACTATCTTAACCGTGGCTCAGCGGAACTGAACCCGGCATTTTGTTTCCGTTCAGGCCTGTAAATCTGCTAAATAAACAGACCAGGGCTAAATTTGGCTGTTTGCTAGAGAACGTCCTACATAAAGATATGTGTCTTACAGGGACCTGACAGAGATCCGGGTCTCGGTTCTGTGAGGAGTTTTATGAGGAGAAATGTTGAAAATAATCACTGTTGCCGTAGTAACCCGTTCCAGTCTGCTGCTTTTTTTTTCCGAAGGGCATCGGGATCGGTTGCTAGGAGCATTAAAGATGTTTTCGTTTTTTTTTTTTAATTTTGGATATTTCATACATGTGCCCCATTTTGTGTGTGAACTATAGTTTTACAACATTTTAGTTATCATATTCCTTTAATTACCACACAGATAGTTTTACATGTTGATGAAGTGTCCTTTCCAGAATTCCCTCTTCTCGCCCATTTACCTATCATCAAATCTCCTCCAAAGTCATGTGACACGGACGAGACCTGAATTGCTTATCTGAGAGTCACTTCAGATGCCGCTATCTTTGGTTCTGTGGTACCTAGAACCGTACCTTTTGGTGACATATTAAAGATAAGAATCTCGTTCATCAGATCACATCAGGCTTGTTTTACTGTGATCTACAGAACTGGACATGTAAGTTGTTGAAGAAAAAGGCGGGAAATGGATCTTTATCTGCAGCTTACATTTCCAAACATGTATTTAACTGCCTGTATCTGTGGTTCTGTAGCTCACAGAACCACAAAACACCAAAACCATGTTCGAGGTGGCGGATGCAGTGACCTGTCCAATCACTGGTGGATGCAGTGACCTGCCCAATCACTGGCGGATGCAGTGACCTGCCCAATCACTGGTGGATGTAGTGACCTGCCCAATCACTGGTGGATGTAGTGACCTGCCCATCACTGGTGGATGTAGTGACCTGCCCATCACTGGTGGATGTAGTGACCTGCCCAATCACTGGTTGATGCAGTGACCTGCCCAATCACTGGCGGATGCAGTGACCTGCCCAATCACTGGCGGATGCAGTGACCTACCCAATCACTGGTGGATGTAGTGACCTGCCCAATCACTGGTGGATGCAGTGACCTGCCCAATCACTGGTGGATGCAGTGACCTGCCCAATCACTGGTGGATGTAGTGACCTGCCCAATCACTGGTGGATGTAATGGCCTGCCCAATCACTGGTGGATGTAGTGACCTGCCCAATCACTGGTGGATGCAGTGACCTGCCCAATCACTGGTGGATGTAGTGACCTGCCCAATCACTGGTGGATGCAGTGACCTGCCCATCACTGGTGGATGTAGTGACCTGCCCAATCACTGGTGGATGCAGTGACCTGCCCAATCACTGGTGGATGCAGTGACCTGCCCAATCACTGGCGGATGCAGTGACCTACCCAATCACTGGTGGATGTAGTGACCTGCCCAATCACTGGTGGATGCAGTGACCTGCCCAATCACTGGTGGATGTAATGACCTTCCCAATCACTGGTGGATGTAGTGACCTGCCCAATCACTGGTGGATGTTGTAACCTGCCCAATCACTGGTGGATGTAGTGACCTGCCCAATCACTGGTGGATGCAGTGACCTGCCCAATCACTGGTGGATGTAATGACCTTCCCAATCACTGGTGGATGTAGTGACCTGCCCAATCACTGGTGGATGTTGTAACCTGCCCAATCACTGGTGCATGCAGTGACCCGCCCAATCACTGGTGGATGCAGTGACCCGCCCAATCACTGGTGGATGCAGTGACCCACCCAATCACTGGTGGATGTAGTGACCTGCCCAATCACTGGTGGATGCAGTGACCTGCCCAATCACTGGTGGATGTAATGACCTTCCCAATCACTGGTGGATGTAGTGACCTGCCCAATCACTGGTGGATGTTGTAACCTGCCCAATCACTGGTGGATGTAGTGACCTGCCCAATCACTGGTGGATGCAGTGACCTGCCCAATCACTGGTGGATGTAATGACCTTCCCAATCACTGGTGGATGTAATGACCTTCCCAATCACTGGTGGATGTAGTGACCTGCCTAATCACTGGTGGATGTTGTAACCTGCCCAATCACTGGTGGATGTAGTGACCTGCCCAATCACTGGTGGATGCAGTGACCTGCCCAATCACTGGTGGATGTAATGACCTTCCCAATCACTGGTGGATGTAGTGACCTGCCCAATCACTGGTGGATGTTGTAACCTGCCCAATCACTGGTGCATGCAGTGACCCGCCCAATCACTGGTGCATGCAGTGACCCGCCCAATCACTTGTGGATGTAGTGACCTGCCCAATCACTGGTGGATGTAGTGACCTGCCCATCACTGGTGGATGCAGTGACCTGCCCACCACTGGTGGATGTAGTGACCTGCCCAATCACTGGTGGATGCAGTGACCTGCCCAATCACTGGCGGATGCAGTGACCTGCCCAATCACTGGCGGATGCAGTGACCTGCCCAATCACTGGTGGATGTAGAAACCTGCCCAATCACTGGTGGATGCAGTGACCTGCCCAATCACTAGTGGAAGCAGTGATCTGCCCAATCACTGGTTGATGTAGTAACCTGCCCAATCACTGGTGCATGCAGTGACCTGCCCAATCACTGGTGGATGTAGTGACCTGCCCAATCACTGGTGGATGTAGTGACCTGCCCAATCACTGGTGGATGTAATGGCCTGCCCAATCACTGGTGGATGTAGTAACCTGCCCAATCACTGGTGCATGCAGTGACCTGCCCAATCACTGGTGGATGTAGTAACCTGCCCAATCACTGGTGGATGTAGTGACCTGCCCAATCACTGGTGGATGTAATGGCCTGCCCAATCACTGGTGGATGTAGTAACCTGCCCAATCACTGGTGGATGTAGTGACCTGCCCAATCACTGGTGGATGCAGTGACCTGCACAATCACTGGTGGATGTAATGGCCTGCCCCATGACTGGTGGATGTAGTGACCTGCCCAATCACTGGTGGATGTAATGGCCTTCCCCATGACTGGTGGATGTAGTGACCTGCCCAATCACTGGTGGATGTAGTAACCTGCCCAATCACTGGTGGATGTAATGGCCTGCCCAATCACTGGTGGATGTAGTGACCTGCCCAATCACTGGTGGATGTAGTGACCTGCCCAATCACTGGTTGATGTAGTAACCTTCCCAATCACTGGTGCATGCAGTGACCTGCCCAATCACTGGTGGATGTAGTGACCTGCCCAATCACTGGTGGATGTAGTGACCTGCCCAATCACTGGTTGATGTAGTGACCTGCCCAATCACTGGTTGATGTAGTGACCTGCCCAATCACTGGTTGATGTAGTGACTTGCCCAATCACTGGTGGATGTAGTGACCTGCCCCATCACTGGTGGATGTAGTGACCTGCCCAATCACTGGTTGATATAGTGACCTGCCCAATCACTGGTTGATGTAGTGACCTGCCCAATCACTGGTGGATGTAGTGACCTGCCCCATCACTGGTGGATGTAGTGACCTGCCCAATCACTGGTGGATGTAGTGACCTGCCCAATCACTGGTTGATGTAATGACCTGCCCAATCACTGGTGGATGTAGTGACCTGCCCCATCACTGGTGGATGTAGTGACCTTCCCAATCATTGGTGGATGTAGTGACCTGCCCTATCACTGGTGGATGTAGTGACCTGCCCCATCACTGGTGGATGTAATGGCCTTCCCAATCACTGGTGGATGTAGTGACCTGCCCAATCACTGGTGGATGTTGTAACCTGCCCAATCACTGGTGGATGTAGTGACCTGCCCAATCACTGGTGGATGCAGTGACCTGCCCAATCACTGGTGGATGTAATGACCTTCCCAATCACTGGTGGATGTAGTGACCTGCCCAATCACTGGTGGATGTTGTAACCTGCCCAATCACTGGTGCATGCAGTGACCCGCCCAATCACTGGTGGATGCAGTGACCCGCCCAATCACTGGTGGATGCAGTGACCCACCCAATCACTGGTGGATGTAGTGACCTGCCCAATCACTGGTGGATGCAGTGACCTGCCCAATCACTGGTGGATGTAATGACCTTCCCAATCACTGGTGGATGTAGTGACCTGCCCAATCACTGGTGGATGTTGTAACCTGCCCAATCACTGGTGGATGTAGTGACCTGCCCAATCACTGGTGGATGCAGTGACCTGCCCAATCACTGGTGGATGTAATGACCTTCCCAATCACTGGTGGATGTAATGGCCTTCCCAATCACTGGTGGATGTAGTGACCTGCCTAATCACTGGTGGATGTTGTAACCTGCCCAATCACTGGTGGATGTAGTGACCTGCCCAATCACTGGTGGATGCAGTGACCTGCCCAATCACTGGTGGATGTAATGACCTTCCCAATCACTGGTGGATGTAGTGACCTGCCCAATCACTGGTGGATGCAGTGACCTGCCCAATCACTGGTGGATGTAATGACCTTCCCAATCACTGGTGGATGTAGTGACCTGCCCAATCACTGGTGGATGTTGTAACCTGCCCAATCACTGGTGCATGCAGTGACCCGCCCAATCACTGGTGCATGCAGTGACCCGCCCAATCACTGGTGGATGTAGTGACCTGCCCAATCACTGGTGGATGTAGTGACCTGCCCAATCACTGGTGGATGCAGTGACCTGCCCACCACTGGTGGATGTAGTGACCTGCCCAATCACTGGTGGATGCAGTGACCTGCCCAATCACTGGCGGATGCAGTGACCTGCCCAATCACTGGCGGATGCAGTGACCTGCCCAATCACTGGTGGATGTAGAAACCTGCCCAATCACTGGTGGATGCAGTGACCTGCCCAATCACTAGTGGAAGCAGTGATCTGCCCAATCACTGGTTGATGTAGTAACCTGCCCTATCACTGGTGCATGCAGTGACCTGCCCAATCACTGGTGGATGTAGTGACCTGCCCAATCACTGGTGGATGTAGTGACCTGCCCAATCACTGGTTGATGTAGTGACCTGCCCAATCACTGGTTGATGTAGTGACCTGCCCAATCACTGGTTGATGTAGTGACCTGCCCAATCACTGGTGGATGTAGTGACCTGCCCAATCACTGGTGGATGTAGTGACCTGCCCCATCACTGGTGGATGTAGTGACCTGCCCAATCACTGGTGGATGTAGTGACCTGCCCAATCACTGGTTGATGTAGTGACCTGCCCAATCACTGGTGGATGCAGTGACCTGCCCAATCACTGGTGGATGTAATGGCCTGCCCCATGACTGGTGGATGTAGTGACCTGCCCAATCACTGGTGGATGTAGTGACCTGCCTAATCACTGGTGGATGTAGTGACCTGCCCAATCACTGGTGGATGTAATGGCCTGCCCAATCACTGGTGGATGTAGTGACCTGTACCAATCTATCCATAGTCATTTATATGGAGTCGATCCAAGGTTGCTTGGTGTTGGGGGATGTACCCCATAGTGTTGGTCATGTTGGACTCTTGGTGCTTTGGCAATGTCAAAAACAACTTCTTTCTAAAGTCACTGAAAGAAATAAGATGGATGTTATCCCCCAACACTACCCCCCACTAGCAGCATCTGAAAAAGTTGTAAGGAGGCTAATGATTAACTCTTTCCATACATAGAAAATATTTCCCTTAACCTCTTACCGACATGTGACGTTGCCGGAGGCATTTAAATCCTAATGGTGCATGAGTGCCGCCATCTTGGATTAGATCTTGGGCGGGGGGGAGGCGGCGATCGGTTGCCATGACAGCCTCTGGTCTTCCGAAGACCCAAGGCTGTCTGGTTTTATCCTATTCATTACAATGTGCGATTTGCACATTGTAATGAATAAGAAGGTAAATCCCCATATACTGCCATACTGTAGTTTGGTAGTACATGGTAGGATCAATCAGAAAACCGAGGGTTAAAGTACCCAAGGGGTCTGAAGAATAGTAAAAAAAAATAAAATGAAAAAAAAGTTATATTTAAAAAAAACTAAAAATAAAAAAGTTATAGATTTGTGAAGGTGGAGAGTGAAAAATAGAAACGCAAAAATGAAAAAGGGCTTCGGGATTAAAGGGAACCTGTCAGCAGAGAGGTATTTTTCACTGGTGACAGGCTCCTATAGACACTATACAGTATGTAGCAATGGTGTTTTTTATGAAATGTATGGCTTACTTTATTAGCGAAATATGCATTATCCAACTGTAGGGCTGCGCATTTCAAATCCTATATGCTCATTTGCACAACAGATGGACTTGGCGCCCCGCTCTACGTGATACAATCAAACCCCCTCCCACATCCTCCCGACCCAACCCCTAATGAAGTCGGCTCATCGCACTAGGAAAATTTGCGCTTGCGTGGTGAGCTTGTATTGCCGACTCAGCTCGCTGCACCTCACTGCGCATGTGTCGTTTTCCTGCGCATGTTGCTAGACAGGAGATACTCAAACTCCGCAGTGACGCCTCACTGCCAGACAACTATGCGCAGGAAAACGACGCGTGCGCAGTGAGGTGCAGGGAGCCGCGTCGCTGCGCAATGCCCATGTTGGCAATACAAGACTCACCGCGCAAGCGCAAAGTTTTGCGAAGCTGTTGTACATCTGGCATAATCTAATCCTGTAGCTCCATTTAACCCCTTTAATGTCATGGCCTGAAAAGACTTTAAAAAACCAGGGCATTTTTAGTGAATTTTCGAACGTGGCGGTTTAAGGGCCATAACATTTTTTTGTGTGCTACCTTAAACATTTTTGCAGTTTTTTTTCTGGACACATAGGGGGTAATTTACTAAGGGCCCAATTCGCATTTTCCCGACGTGTTGCCCGAATATTTCCGATTTGCGCCGATTGTAGCTGAATTGCCCCGGGATTTTGGCGCACGCGATCGGATTGTGGCGCATCGGCACTGGCATGCACGTGACGGAAATCGGGGGGGCTTGGCCGAACGAAAACCCGACATATTCGGAAAAACCGCCGCATTTAAAAACCGAAAATGTGTCGCTTGGGAAGCGCTTACCTTCACGTGGTCCAGCTCGGTGTATTCCCCGGCGTTCAGATGCTTTTCAGCGCAGCAGCGCCACCTGGTGGACGGCGGAGGAACTACCTTCATAAATCTCGTCCGGACCCGAATCCTGTTCAGAGAACGCGCCGCTGGATCGCGAATGGGCCGGGTAAGTAAATCTGCCCCATAGGGTTAGTTAAACGTAATAAAAGTTTAAAGATTTTTATTTCATTTTTAGTTTCCTGTAATGGGACCAAGGATTATCAATAAAGCTTCATTACAGACACCTTACAGCTGATCATTGCAGCCTGGGACTATAGTAACATCCAGAGAGGTCACCAGAGGTCACAGCGGGCAGAGGGGTCCGTCTGTAACTAGGGGTCATCTGTAAGTCGGGTGTCCTTAAGTAGGGGACCGTCTGAATATTGCAGACAGATAACAGCAACAATAGCAATCTATGGCTCCTTCTCCACCCGGCCGCGTGTTACGCCTGGGATCCGGCCTGGGCTTAGACTTCTATAGAGAGACTGTGCCACAGAATACAGGACATGTTCTACATTTTGCGTCTCAGTCTCAAGGCCAGTTCACGGTGCAGTGAAAAATCTGTCCATCTTATAGTCGTTTTTCCCATTAAAGTCAATGGGTTGTGTTTCAGATGCAAAAAAAAAACATTGCAGTGTCCGTTTTTGCGTCCTGCTCTGATTATTTTTTTCACGTATACCAGGGGTACATGGCGCTGAGGAATCCTCAGCTGTGTGCATGGGCCCATAGCAATACATGGAGCCGTGAGACAGCTGCCAAAATCTCTGCCGTATCACCTGAGGAAACAACGTTTGTATACATGAGGCCTTAGGGCGCGGTCACACGTTGCGTTTGCAAACGCAGACGCAGACCAAACCGCGCCCACCGGGCGGTCCGCGGTCCAATCGCATTGGCGTTTCTCTATGTTTCTATTGAAAACGCCGATGCGATTGGACCGCGGACCGCCCGGTGGGCGCGGTTTGGTCTGCGTCTGCATTTGCAAACGCAACGTGTGACCGCGCCCTTAGGGTGATGCCACACATGGCGTTTTGAACCCGTTTTGAGTCCGTTTTTGGCTCGTTTTTAAGCAAAACGCATGCTGTTTGATTAAAAACGGGCCAAAAAACGGATTCAAAACGGGTTCAAAACGCCATGTGTGGCATCACCCTTAGGCCCCCATACATTCAGCAGTGCTGTATACGCTGTACTGTTCATAGTGGTCCGTATGACGCCATATTGGACTTATTTCATCTAGAGCACAACTTTTGGCTCCTGAATATGGCTCAGTACATCTTGTCCTGTGTACCATCGTCACCTGACTTCACAACCGGGATGGGTTCACACCGTCATCAAACATTTGACACGTTGACTCAAAATGCGGATTTTTACCAAAACTATTATTAGATGGATAAAACGTGACAACATAATGTTGTTTTAGCTAATTGATCGCTGTCTGTCATTGTGACAAGTCCATGAAAAAATTTTCTCCACAGAAATCTTGTTCAAATTTCACTGAACACGTATAGGACTGTAATCACCGACATGGACTGAACCGTGGAGGACAACGTCAACGAAACAAGCGTGGGGCATGCCGATCAAAATCCACATCAGACTTTGACGTGGATTCTCCATGTTAATTTGCAGCGTCTCAACTCGCCCTTGTGTTCCTCGCACACTACGGATATGTACTCCAAAGCTGTTTCTGTCCTCTGTGGAGCCATTTTGTTAGTATTTCACCTAAAGAAGCCGAACTTTGTACACAAGAAGCCTCAGGGCAGATTCCAATGTGGCGTTTTTTGTTGTGGTTTTAAACACATCCAAAATGCAAGTGGGAGGGGGTTTGGCTAAAAGGCGTGTGCATTCATACCTCCCAACCGTCCCGTTTTGGGCGGGACAGTCCCGTTTTTTAACCCTTGTCCCGCCTGCACGGACCGTTAAGTGAAAGTCCCGGTTTTTTTGCGGTTTCACGGATTTTTCCGTTTTGTCCCGCCCCCGAGTCCCGCCCCCCCCGAGTCCCGCCCCCGTCCTGCTCAGGATACAGAGAAGCCAGGGGGCGGGGTACAGCGTCCTCCTCCTCTCCAGCTCCCGGGCTGTCTGCTGCAGAGCCGGCACCTCCCCCATCCCCTCCCCTGGGAGGCAGAGCCCTCCCTGTCCTCAGGCTGCCACTTGCAGGCACATGGATGGATGGATGGATGGAGCAGTGCAGAGTGTCATATTCTCTGCACTGCCCCTGCACAGCAGCCCCAGGGGATCAGCCTCCGTGCAGGCAGGAACTCTCCAGCACTGCTACATCAATGGCTCCCTGCCCCCACCTCCTCCTGCTCCTCACTGAAGTTCGTCTGATGAAGCAGAGCCGAGTGTGTGCAGCTGCTGCAGTGTGATAACAGGTACTCTACAGTGACTGCAGGCAGCAGCTAAAGGGTTAAACACTTTCCCCCATAGACCCCCTGCCCCCATCCCTAACCCCCCCAGTGCCCTTCTATTCTGCTTTTATTGTACCATATACTTAATCCCTTAACCCCTTAAGGACGCAGGGTTTTTCTCTCATTTCTCGCTCTCCAACTTCAAAAATCCATAACTTTTTCATTTTTCCGTGTACAGAGCTGTGTGAGGGCTTATTTTGTGCGTAACAAATTTTACTTTCCCGTAATGTTATTTATTTTAACATGCCGTGTACTGCGAAGCTGCAAAAAATTCCAAATGTGGAAAAAATTTTTTAAAAAACCGCACATGTCACGTTCTTGTGGGCTCAGTTTTTTCGACTTTGACTGTGCACTCAAAATAACACCTCAGCTTTATTCTTTGGTTTGGTGCGATCGCGGTGATACCGGATTTATAGGTTTTATTGTGTTTTAATACATTTTCAAAAATTAAACGCATGTGTGCAAAAAAAAAAAAAAAAAAATTTTTGCCATCTTCTGACGCTAATAACTTTTTCATATTTCGGTGCACGGAGCTGGGGGTGGGGTCATTTTTGGCGAAATGAGCCGACGTTTTCATTGCTACCATTTTGAGGTCTGTGCGACATTTTGATCATTTTTAATTTCATTTTTTATGTGATGTAAAAAGGTGTAAAAGTCGCATTTCGGACATTTGGGCGCCATTTCCCGCCTCGGAGGTCACCGCCGCCCGTAACCGTTTTTATATTTTGATAGATCGGGCATTTTGGGACGCGGCGATACCTAATATGTCTGTGATCTTTACTGTTTATTATGTTTTATATCCGTTCTAGGGAAAGGGAGGTGATTAGAATTTTTAATATTTTATAAATTTTTTTTATTTTTAAAACCTGTTTTTTCTTTTTTTTCCACTATTTCTTAGACCATCTACAGTACATTAACCCTAGATGGTCAGATCGCTCCTACCATATACTGCAATACTTCTGGCTCATTGTAACGAACCTGCAGAAGCCATGTAGCCTCGTGTCAAAAGAAGACCCGAGGCTACCACGGCAAACGATCGCCGCCCCCGATGACGTTCGGGGGCACAGCGATCGTAAAAAAGACTTTGCCGGCGACAATGACCGACTGCGGTTATTAGCGGTGGGGGTTTTCTGCAACATGCAAAACCCCCCACCTTGTATGAAGAAGACTCAGCCCGTGAGCCCTCTTCATACACTCCTTATACTCTCTGCGTCGTAGAGCTACGGCGCAGAGCGTTAAGGGGTTAAAGGGGTTTTCCCACAAATACAAGTTAGGCCCTATCCATAGGACAGGGCTTAACCTGCTGATGTGTGGGGGTTTCAGTGATGTGACCCCCATAGATCATGAAAACAAGGGGTCTGTTGGGGTCCACATAAGGTCCATGTCATCGCTCTATGACAGTAATGGAGCAGAATGGTCATACACGGCCGCCTGCTCCATTACTCTGACGGAACAATTTTTGCGTTTCCATATTTCACTCCCCACTTTCAAAAATCAATAACTTTTTTATTTTTCCACGTACAGAGCTGTGTGCGGCCTGTTTCTGCGTAACAAATTATACTTCCTAGTGACAGTATTAAATATTCCAGGCCCTGTACTGGGAAGCGGGAAGGAAAATATCAAATGTGTTTTTTATGGCTTTCACTGCGCGCTCAATAGGACTCCTCCCCTTTACTGCGCTCCATAGGACCCCTCCCCTTTACTGCGCTCCATAGGACCCCTCCCCTTTACTGCGCTCCATAGGACCCCTCCCCTTTACTGCGCTCCATAGGACCCCTCCCCTTTACTGCGCTCCATAGGACCCCTCCCCTTTACTGCGCTCCATAGGACCCCTCCCCTTTACTGCGCTCCATAGGACCCCTCCCCTTTACTGCGCTCCATAGGACCCCTCCCCTTTACTGCGACAACGAGCATGTCCCCCCCCTAGACAACGAGGATTTCCCCCCCTAGACAACGAGCATTTCCCCCTGCTAGACAACGAGCATGTCTCCCCCTGACCCCTAGACAACGAGCATGTCCCCCCCCAAGACAACGAGCATGCCCCCCCCCCTAGACAACGAGCATGTCCCCCCCCCCAGACAACGAGCATTCCCCCCCCTAGACAACGAGCATGTCTCCCCCCGACTCCTAGACAACGAGCATGTCCCCCCCCCTAGACAACTAGCATTTCCCCCCCCCCTAGACAACGAGCATGTCTACCCCTGACCCCTAGACAACGAGCATGTCCTCCCCTGTGGCTGCGTGCCCTTTTTTGTGTGTTTGTGTTATTTTTGTCTTCCAGGACCGTGCCTGCTGTGGACTGCTTCCGATTCGAAGGATTACGTCTATGACCGACATTTCTAACAAATAAAATGGTCAACGAGGGTGTGTCTGCGTCTTTTGTTCAATAAAATTTTCTGAAAACGGTGTGATTATTTATTTTTTTGCGACACTCTTCATAGTTTGCCGTAGTAGTGGTGCCGGCTAGGTGACGGTGCTCATTACTAAGGGCTGGCCTTAGTGTTTGCCTTAATTTTTTTGGCAAATTTACACTAACGCCCATACCATTACCCCGGTACCCACCGCCACCAGGGGTGCCGGGAAGAGCCGGGTACAAACCAGTACCTGACCGTCTATAGATGGTCAGGTGTTGGGGCGGCTGCAGGCTGTTATTGTTGCGCTGGGATAGCCCCCTAACAGTGGCCTATCCCAGCTCAGTAATAGCAGGCTGCTGCTGCTTTTTTGTATCTGGCTGATTTGAACAATAGGGGGCACCCCATGCCGTTTTTCCCCCCCATTTTTTTGTAAAAATGGGGGAAACAGCCTGGGAGCCCCCTTTAAAGGGGGGACCCCACGCATATTTTTGTCAAAAATTTGAAGAAAAAACGGCATGGGGTGCCCCTATTTTTCAAATCAGCCTGATACAAAAAAGCAGCAGCAGCAGCCATTACTGAGCTGGGATAGGTCACTGTTAGGGGGCTATTCCAGCGCAACAATAACAGCCTGCAGCCGCCCCACTACCTGACCATCTATAGACGGTCAGGTACTGGTTTGTACCCGGCTCTTCCCGGCACCCCTGGTGGCGGTGGGTACCGGGGTAATGGTATGGGCGTTAGTGTGAATTTGCCAAAAAAATTAAGGCAAACACTAAGGCCAGCCCTTAGTAATGAGCACCGTCACCTAGCCGGCACCACTACTACGGCAAACTATGAAGAGTGTCGCAAAAAAAGAAATAATCACACCGTTTTCAGAAAATTTTATTGAACAAAAAACGCAGACACACCCTCATTGACCATTTTATTTGTTAGAACTGTCGGTCATCGATGTAATCCTTCGAATCGGAAGCAGTCCACAGCAGGCACGGTCCTGGAAGACAAAAATAACACAAACACACAAAAAAGGGCACGCAGCCACAGGGGAGGACATGCTCGTTGTCTAGGTGGGGGACATGCTCGTTGTCTAGGGGGGGGGGACATGCTCGTTGTCTAGGGGGGGACATGGTCGTTGTCTAGGTGGGGGTACATTCTCGTTGTCTAGGTGGGGGTACATGCTCGTTGTCTAGGGGGGGGTACATGCTCGTTGTCTAGGGGGGGGCATGCTCGTTGTCTAGGGGACATGCTCGTTGTCTAGGGGGGGCATGCTTGTTGTCTAGGGGGGGCATGCTCGTTGTCTGGGGGGGACATGCTCGTTGTCTAGGGGGGGGCATGCTCGTTGTCTGGGGGCGGACATGCCCGTTGTCTGGGGGGGACATGCTCGTTGTCTGGGGGGGACATGCTCGTTGTCTAGGGGGGGGCATGCTCGTTGTCTGGGGGCGGACATGCCCGTTGTCTGGGGGGGACATGCTCGTTGTCTAGGGGGGGACATGCTCGTTGTCTAGGGGAGGACATGCTCGTTGTCTGGGGGGGGCATGCTCGTTGTCTAGGGGAGGACATGCTCGTTGTCTAGGAGGGCATGCTCGTTGTCTAGGAGGAGTGGAATATGCCCCCCAATTATATACATAAATATACATTGGTGCCAGTGGATGCGTTGAAGGTATGAGCAGTGGCGTGGCCAGGGGGTGTGGTTAGGGGGCGTGGCTAGGGTGTGGCTTCTGTGGGTAAAAAAATCGCCGCGGCGCGCTTCGCGCGCCGCCATTTTGTCCCTCTTTCTCCTCCACAAAAGTTGGGAGGTATGTGCATTTGATGCAAAACACGTATGAGTTTTGGCCGAACCCCCTCCCACTTGCATTTTGGATGCGTTTAAAAACACCACATAGGAATCCGCCCTCAGGATTTGATATCCAAAAAAAGAGGAGTAGTACCAACTCACAATGATATGTTCTCACCCATTAGGATCCACACTTGCTTTTGGCTTCGAAAACTTTTGGTGCATGTGATCAAGGTTGAAGCCTTTAGAATGCATCAAAAACGCATTAGCCCGTGGCACAAGTGGCGTTTTGAACCCGTTTTGTCCCATTTTTAAGCAGTCCGTTAAGAAATGCATGTGTTTTAAAAACGCATCAGTTTTTGACAGGTTTTTCCAATTATCTTAAAGGGGTTGTCCAAGAGTTATGAAAAAAAAACTGAAGGTGGCCGGAGGGGCCCGACAACCATCCGGCCCGCATACACAGTGCTGTGAATAGGGACGGGTAGGCGTGGCCGGCCACGGCTGGCCGGAAGCTGAGTCCTGCACTGCTCCGCGGCCATGTTTGTTTACATGGTGCCTGGACTGGAACGACAGCAGCACGGGACACCGGAGGGCGCCGGAAGGTAAGTAGATATTTATTTTTTTAAGCAGCCCCCTCCGGCCACCTTAGGTTTTTTTCATAACTCTTGGACAACCCCTTTAGGCCGCGTTCACACGTACCGCTAGACGTCCATTCATAACGCGACGCTAGCGCACACGGGGGAGTCCTCGCCCCGAACGCACATGCGTTTCCAGAGAAACGCATACAATCGGCTTATCAATTGCTTGCATTTCCCTAGAAACGCATGTGCGTTCGGGCCGAGGACCTCCCCCTCTGCGTTAGCGTCGCGTTATGAACGGTACGTGTGCGGTATGTGTGACCGCGGCCTTAATAAGGGTATTTGGAAAACGGACAAAAACAGTCAAAAAACGCATGCGTTTTTTTAACGGACTGTTTAAAAACGGCCCAAAAATGGGTTCAAAATGCCACGTGTGCCGCCGGCCTAAGAAAACGCGATGCAACGCATTGGGGGACATTTACTTAAAGTGTCGGTGTCTGCACTGGCTTTGTTACCGACCTGCTCTGGGAAAGAAGACACACATGTAATATTGTAGAGCTGTGCAGAGACATTTCTGGCGCCGAGACCATTTTTTGTCCCTGGGACCAAAATCTGTCCCGAGCACCAGAAATGTGTCCAACAGTCCCTGCTAGACCAGTTTTCTTTTGGTCTACTTTCTGCCAGTTTACAGCGCCCAAAAAGGGCTGCGACACATATTAATTGTGTCTGAGTTTCCACTCCGCCAAAGCCACGCCCCTTTTCGGAGAAGAGTCGGAGCAGACGGAAAAAGGCATTTTTTCTGGCGCCGCCAGCTAATAAATAGGTCTGAGAGCAGAACATGTGGTGAGAGCGCCACAAAACTGGCGGAAACGCCATAGTAAATGTCCCCCATTGTGTGAACACGCCCTGAGAAGTTTGGATTATTCAAATGCAAGTAGGCAGGGATCGTCTCGATCGCATGCGCTTTTGGAAGTAGCACCCAGTGTTTAGCATTGTATACCTGCAAAACACTGGGTGCACGTTACCAATCGCATGCGAAAGGAAACGGATATGCAATTGGGCCGGTTCCCACCCAACTGCATTGCACTTCTAAACGCAATGCAAACGCAAGGTGTGAATGCAGCCTGGACCTGGCTTTAACCATTTATTTGGTTTTCAAGGCGTTTTTATTTTCCTAATTATTTCTCATCTTCCCCTATAATAAATCAGAGGAACCTTATGCCCGTCAGTAATAAATACTTCCGCTAACACCATTCGCGGTTTTAACTTTTTATTACAGTGCTTTTATTACAACTTAGTAATGAATGAGGCGCCATTACACAGAAGCCGAGCGCGCACAAGATGGCGGCTCTTCTTCTCTGTGAATTCTCGTCGCCTCACCGACCACAGCCAATAGGGACGCTGCAAAAATAAACGGGACAAAAGAGCTGATTGACGAAAGCATTGACCAATGAGAGAAGCGGTCGTTAAATTCCCTCCTTTCCCATTGTATCCAATAGGCTGTTTTGCTGCCTGAGTGGCGTGGTCTGTAAACCAATAGGTGCTTTGTGTAAAGGAGTGGCATTCCTCTAGACCAATCATACTGCGGTAAGGAGGCGGGGCGGCTCAGGTTTAGCCCCGGCGCCATGTTACGGAGCTCTCAGTCCCGGCGGAGATCTGAAGATGGCGGCAACTGCAGCTGTGGGAGGAAGGTCAGCTTATTACGGGACCGAGGGTGGCCGTGCCCCTAAGAGGCAGAAGACGGACGGAAACGAAGACAACGTGGCGGCCACGTCGGTAAGAGGAAGGCCCCTCGTGCAGTGGAGACACCTGGCGGCTGTGTTTTGTATTGTCTTCCATTGTGTGGAATGTACTGGATGTGACCATAGACATGTGGCGGTGTGTAGAGTGTACAGCAGCGGCCTGCACTCTATGGTCTCCCGGATTGGTATGGATCGGCCTCGTCCTATAGCGATCCATGAAATCTCTGCTCCGGCCATGATCCCTACAGTGTGACCCTTCAGGCATCCGTATGGAGAGTCCCTTTAAGGCGGACTCTGCATCACCTCAATGGTTTGTGCTGGGGATCACTCCCTTTAACTCCCTAATCTGAAATACCCTTAAAGGGGTTTTGTCTCATAATGGGCCTCCATTCCCAGGAGAATAAGGGCTCCCTGCTTCCTCCTGCAGGGGCTCTGGATCTTTCTGGTCTGTGTTGGCCGGGGTCTATGGCCGTCCGTGTGGTCACATGTGAATGGACGCGGTGACTACAGACGCTGGTGCTCGGGGTGTTGTGCATCATCACTTACCAGTCCTGGAGACCAGGGAGCGGAGGATGGGGGGTTTCTACTATTGTTCCTTTATTATCTTCCTTTAAGGAGGTCCTAACTTCTGGGGGGGGTCTGACCTCAGGAATATCAGCAGGTTACCTTCTCCCAGGGGTTTGTGTGTTACCTCCTAGTCTCAGGATAGATGATCACCTGCTTGTTGAGGGTCTGAATGCACTGAATCTGGAGAATGGGGCTCCCGATCTCCCTAATGTGTGGAGCTGTGGGGTGACGATGTGTCCTGCTGCTCCCTTAAGTACTAAGTACTATGTGATGGTGATGAGCCGGCTCATTCGCATGAACGTTGTGAGCGAGCTGATGGCTCACGTGGTGTGGGGGGCACTGATTGGTCTGTGGCTCCCCGTTATAAGTTTAATAGGGAGCAGTTCAGGAGCCAGAAGAGCTGACTCTTCTAAGTGAGTGGAGCCTAATGAACCAGCTCACTAAGAAGAGCCGGAATTCTCATCACTATTGTGTGGGGGTCAGTAGTTTCTGGACCCACTCCCATAGTACTGGGTGGAGTGGTGGGGAGGTCATGGTTTGTGGGATCCCACCAATCAGATTATTCCCTATCCTGTGGGTAGGACAGAACTTACTTGTTACACATTTGTTTTAAGAAAATCTCATCTTTTAAATCGAAGCCCATCATGATGAACCAGGGACCCCTCTCTCATGCTGTAGCTTCATAGGCTGTTACAGTGTAAGCCAGTGAAGCTGCAGCATGGAGGGGCACTGGTAACTCAATCAGGAAACCTGGTTCATTAGCATAATTAAGTCTCCTTTTAGTAGGAAGGAGGCCATGGGTTACATATAAGCAAATTAGCACACGGTGTCTGGATCTATGAGTAAGTGTATCCATAAATCAGAATATTGACCCTTGGGATTGGTCATGTAGGGTCTGACTCTCCCCTTCCCCACTGTTCAGCGTCTTTGCTGCTTTTTTTCCCCCACATTGCGGCCTCTTCATTGTTGTTGCTGCTCAGGACATGCAGCAGATGTTCCGGATGCTTCTCCTTTGTCCCATTTGATTGAATAGGCCGGAGCCGCTGTACCCAGCAGCGCCACGGTCTATGGTGCAGCCTTTACACTGAACCTGCCTTGGCCCATTATGCCTGGTGGGATGTATCTACCCAGTGATGGTAACTCTTGGCCTAGTATTTCCGGGGGTCTGCCAGCTCCTTGTGATGCTCCTGTAAATGGATGATTGTGCATTTTGTGGCTGTGACATTCATTGATGAGCTGTAATGAGGCGCGGGCAGGCTGCCCGGGTGCCCACGCTAATAGTATTGCTATGTAGACATGCCAGCCTTGGCGTCTGCCTGATGAGATGTGCCGTATGGGAATAGTATCACTTCTATGATTGATTTCTCTCTGTCTTCTTCTTATCAGGAAGGATACGAAGACCCTCACAAGACCCCGGCTTCTCCGGTGGTCCACGTGAGGGGGCTCATTGATGGAGTGGTGGAGGCTGATCTTGCAGAGGCCCTGCAGGAGTTTGGGACCATCAGGTAAGACCTGAGTAATGTCAGTGCTCATAAAGGACACCTACCTTCAGTTTAGTGATGCTGGATGTTCCCGCAGAACCTTATTCCTCAGAACTTCTTTTATTTCTCTGTATCCCGCGGTAATAGTTATAAGTTATGCAAATTACATCAGCTGAGCACCTCAGGGAGCCTAGTATTTCAATGTATGCACAACCCCGCCCTGTCTTGGGCTTTTATTAAAAGATATCTACCACCAGGATGAAGGTTTATAAACCCAGCTCACTGACATACTGGTGAGTGCCCCTCTGGCATGATCTGCTTTTCTTTTAGCTTCTTATGCCTTTGCTTTCACAAAAAAAGGCTTTTAAATTATGCAAATGAGCCCGAGGGGCCCCGAGCTCCATAGGTGTTAATGGAACCTGGAGCCTCTCGGGCTCATTTGCACAATTTTTGAAAGCCTTTTTTTTTCTTACAAAGGGCATAGGAAGCTGAAAATGAGTGGATCCTGCCACAGGGGGCGCACACTGGTTTGTCAGTGTGGTTTATAATCCTGGATTCTGGTGGTAGATGTGCTTTAAAGGTGTTTTTGAAGATTGACAATTTGGGATAGGTCAATGGTATAGGCCCCAAACTGATCAACTGACATGTCAGGAAGCACCAGTATAATAATCTATGTATATCGCTATTGTATTCTGTAGCGGTTGCCATAGTGATATAGCTGAGCCACTACACAGCGCTCAGAGCCGTCTGCATCTGGCTCCATGCAATAGAGACGGAGGCTGAGCAATGCAGATCGCCACAAATCGCAGGGGTGTGCAATGGTCTTGTAATAAAATCCTAACCAGTGATGGAGAGAGAAAGATGTATAGTTTGTTTCCAGGAGCCTTACGATTTTTTTTTTCTCTTGCAGTTATGTGGTGGTAATGCCCAAGAAGAGACAGGCCCTGGTGGAGTTTGAGGATATTCTGGGGGCCTGTAATGCCGTAAACTACGCAGCCGACAACCAGATCTATGTCGCAGGTCACCCGGCATTTGTCAACTACTCCACCAGCCAGAAGATCTCGCGTCCTGTCGACACCGGCGATGACTCGAGGGGGGTCAACAACGTCCTGCTCTTCACCATCCTGAACCCCATCTATTCAATCACTACGGTAAGGATGGGCGACTGACACGGGTTCTGCTGTTTGGCCTTAGCTGCTGCTTTGTGCTTTAACATTGCATGAATGTTTTCTATTAGGCAAGTGCTGGGGTTTCTGTTACATGCCCAGTCATCGACTAGTCTGACCTGGGCCTCCCATGTGGACTCCCCTTCTCTATTATCTATGGGGGAGGCTTATTACCAGTTTTAGTAATGGGTGCCTCTTATCTGTTGTAGTTTTTCTTGCCACTTAGCTTTCGTTTCTTTTTCTAGGATGTGTTGTACACCATCTGTAATCCATGTGGACCCGTCCAGCGGATCGTTATCTTCAGGAAGAATGGAGTGCAAGCCATGGTGGAATATCCTTTTACTGACTTGAGCATTTCTAATTTATTATGTGTATATAAACAAATCTAAAGCAGAGGGGTCCTGTTTCCCTTTCCAATTTTAAAGGATATCTTCTACCATGATGAACACTTACATGCTGGTGTGTATATGCTCTTATTTTGGCTTTTGCAAAAATTATGCAAATCAGGCTTTCAGGTCTGGACTCTATAGCTGTTAATTGAGCTCAGATCCCATCGGGCTAATTTTTAAAGCATTGTGTGCTTGGTTTACAATCCCAGATCCTGGTGGAAGATTTCTTTGGGGATTGACACGGGTTCTTTACTGCTACCGACCGCTGCTTAGTTAACAGTGCTCAATACTCTGTCCCTCTACAGAGATTAGCAACACTGCATATAGTGATTTCCTCTATGCTGTGTCCTCATCTATGTATAAAATCCTACGTTGTTTTGCATATTTTTCCTTAACCCTCCGCACATTTGACTCGGTGCAAAGTGCTCAACGTGCTAAGGCGTCGCTGAATGGAGCGGACATATACTCTGGATGTTGCACTCTAAAGATCGAATATGCTAAGGTAAGAACCAGGTGCTAAAATTGGTTTTCGGCTCCCTGCGTTATAGGGTGTACATGTCAGATTTCTCAGGATCTTGTGTGTAAATTGAGGGTGGACTGCAGTTCTATTCACTTGTATGAGACGGAGGAGCTCTGTACTTGGCACCTCTCGGGGCGATGTTTACACGTGAACTAATTCTCCATTCTCACATGAGTCTTCAAGATAAGTGGGGGATACCCCTGCATTTATTCTGGCTCGCTTTGTAATTTTACTTTTGCCTCTTTCCAAAGCCCACAAGACTGAACGTCTTCAAAAATGACCAGGACACCTGGGACTACACGAACCCAACGCTGAGCGGACAAGGTAAAGATTTCCCTTCTCGTGTTTTGTGTATACATTCTCATTAGTTTGATCAAATGCACCAGACTGGCACGTCACACTCTAATGCCATTGCTGTGGCTCTTGGCTCCCAAGAAACGTGGTCTCTTTATATTTCTCTCCCCAATCCTTAAACTGCAGCTTTATTCGCTCTAAATTAGTTAGTGTTTCTTAAAATTCAATTATTCTCCAAATTTGCGTAGATTAGGGACGAATACCTCTTACTTCCTGAGTCTTTTTTTGACTCTTGACCGTTTCTCCCTGGAGCAGGCAATGGCATTACATGTCCAAAAACCTAACACATTTCTTTTCCAAGGTACATACTAGAATCCATGTGCAGGGGCCAGCTCAGTGCTCAGGCGTTGGTCTGTATCTGACCCTGGAGGCGACGGTATTGGTTTTCAGGGGTGTCCCACTAATGGGAAGTTTCCCGACTCCCTCTCGGGGTCTAGGACTGACGGCCCTCGTCTGCACATTGTCTTTGTTATAAACACACAGTGTAGTGAGAAAGCATGGAGACACTCATCGCAGAGATTACCAGGCCTTCTGCAGAGCTCACACACGGAGAGAACATCACATGGTGCAAGCAAGAGAAAGACGCTGAAACTGGGGCTTCCAACAGGCATGTAACAAGTACAGTGACGCTTCCAACACGCTGCAGGCATGACCACTACACGGAACCTTCTCCACATTACAGCAGACATGATGGTTACACGCCATAGCAGTGTATTCACAGAGGGCACGGAAGTGGGTCCGCACATGCCACGGCAGGCAGAAAGACGGGACATGCAACAACATTCCCTCCATTCCCACCACAGACAGTTCCTCTTCACCAACCAGAAAAGAGTCCAGAAGAGCCGAACACAACCTCTTTTACACCTCTTCAAGATACAGGAACGTGTGCCAGACACCAGCTAGCAGCCCCACAAGAGAGAACATGCACATGGAGCACACAGAACACGGAGAAAACATGTTTTAGCAACTTGTTCAACCGTATAACAGAAATTGTTGAGTTGTGTTTCTCCTTCTTCGATGTAACTCATGACTGAAACCATGTGATGCAGGGTCGCAACGTGTGTATGGCGGGGCGGCACCTTTCAGAGCTCTGCTTACGCACACATGAGGTATCCAATGGTAAGAGAAATACAGATATGTTGTTGTCCCTGGGACACGGCTGTAAGTAAGTCTTTTCTCAATCTTCCCAAATGAAATGTCTTGTGCTCAGTCAGATATTGCTAAGGGCTGGTGGCTGATTTGTATCTCATTCCGGGGGTGGATTGGGTGGATCTGTGTATCAAGGTGACATGGTTCCGGGAGGCCTTAAAGGGATGTTTCATATTAATGGCATAAGAGGACTGTTTAGTGGGAGCTTGGTAGTATGTATGTTATTTTATAGCCTTGATACACAGCTCTTTTATAACCTGGGCAGCCAGCATTACATTTACCCCAATTATGATTAGTTGGTGGGGGTTCACAATGAAAAGAGAAATCGATTCTGATCGAGCTTTATGCTTTGCTTTTTACAGGAGAAGGTGCAGGAAACCCGAACAAACGACAGCGAAACCCACCATTACTGGGAGACCACCCCGCAGAGTATGGTAAGAACATTGTCATGGCTTTACATTGAGTTTTATATATCTATAGTATTCTCCTAATTGCAGACTTGCAACCTCTTACAATCACTTGTCTGTAGCACATGATGTGCTGCTTGATGGGGTCAGACTGTCAGCAGATGATTGACATTGTGTAATGAAAAGTTATAAAAATTTTCCAGTGCTTTCTGTATCATTTACTCAGTTGTCTAGATCTCTAGCTCTTTCTATAGGAAGCTTCATCATTTACTTCCTGTGGATAGAAACCGGCCCCTGGTCATGTGATGTCACACGGCTCGTTATGTTCGAGTGATCAGAGCAGTGATGCCACATGGCCAGGGAATGGTTTATATCTACAGGAAGTGAACAATGGAGCTTCCTATAGAATGACATCTAGCAGAGATGTAGAAAATGGTGAAGAATTGATATAGAAAGTATATTGGAAAAATGTAGAAGTAGCCGTTGCACAACCTATAGCAATAATTTGCTGGAAGTGGACCGCCCCTTTAACATGCCTATAGTGTAAATACTTGAGGAGGGTGGGAGTTCTGTTGGACACATGCACTTCCCTGCAAATACTGGCAATAAAATTTTTCACAATCTTGTTCAAGGGTGGTCTGGTATCTGAAGACCACCGGCTTTCGGATACATGTAGGGAATGGCACAGATTCCCCATAACACTTGCCTTTATTCCTGTGTTGTAGGCTCACATGGTGGATATCACGGTCACTATCATGACGAGGGTTACGGCCCTCCTCCCCCTCATTATGAAGGCCGCCGGATGGGGCCACCTCCTGTTGGAGCACCTCGCAGAGGACCTAATCGCTACGGTCCTCAGTATGGTCACCCTCCACCACCGCCCCCAGAATATGGACCCCATGCAGACAGCCCTGTGCTCATGGTCTACGGACTTGACCCGAAAAAGATGAATTGCGATCGCGTATTCAACGTGTTTTGTTTGTATGGAAATGTAGAGAAGGTAAGAACCTGTCAATAGTGTCTACCAAAATCTTCAACTTCACAGTATCGGCCTGTGGTAACATTAAACTTGTGGTTATTAGGTGAAATTCATGAAGAGCAAACCTGGGGCAGCGATGGTAGAGATGGCGGATGGGTATGCAGTGGACAGGGCCCTCACTCATCTCAACAATAACTTCATGTTTGGGCAGAAGCTCAGTGTCTGGTGAGTTTACTTGTATATCTTTTTCGGTACGTGCACAAAGTTTAGTTCTCTTTTGGTTTTTCTAACGCTACGCCTTACACTTTTAGCGTATCCAAGCAGCAGTCTATTGTGCCCGGTCAGTCTTACGGCCTGGAGGACGGCTCCTGCAGCTTCAAGGTGTTTAGCGGATCCAGAAACAATCGCTTCACTTCTCCGGAGCAGGCTGCAAAGAACCGCATTCAGCAGCCCAGCAACGTGCTGCACTTCTTCAATGCCCCACCAGAAGTCACCGAGGAGAACTTCCTAGAGGTGAGGATCAACTCTC
Organism: Engystomops pustulosus; assembly: GCF_040894005.1. Lineage (NCBI taxonomy): Eukaryota > Metazoa > Chordata > Amphibia > Anura > Leptodactylidae > Engystomops > Engystomops pustulosus. The sequence continues at coordinate 11,657,298 of NC_092419.1, read as the reverse complement.
CATGTTGGTTGTAAAGCTTATCGTGCCTTGCCATCCTGATTCACTACATTCATCAAGCGGCAATTAGATTGGGAAAGACGTGAGACCCTTGTGTTGTGTTCATGTCTACCCAGTGTCCACCAGACCTACTGCTGGGATCAGAACCTATGCAATACTTTAAAACGGTGGTTCAGGTTATAAGCCCAGCACGATGCACCGTATGTGTATGAGGCCCAAGACTAGGCCCGACTGCATGTAGGTTTTCATTGTGCTTTTGTCTCTTCTGCTTCCTGTAGATAAGCGATGAGCTGGAGTTGAAGAAACCAGGATCCGTCAAAGTGTTCTCTGGCAAAAGTAAGTGTAGTGACCAGTGCCAAAATCCACCAGATTTTGGAAGGTGGGGGCGGCTGGAGGCTTTATAAACTTTGGAAGGAGCTGCGGTACAGCATACAACTTCCGTAAACTAACAATGGCGTATTAATAAGATCTAGTCTACAGACAAATGTGCCGGGAGGGTGCGTTCTGCTCCAGAGATGTCTTCATGTCTGACTTGTTGTTGTAGGTGAAAGGAGCTCCTCGGGGCTGCTGGAGTGGGAGTCTAAGAGCGATGCGCTGGAGACCCTCAGTCTTCTCAATCATTACCAGATGAAGAATCCTAGTAAGTGCTGGAACATGTGTAAGCCAAGTGTCTGTACCTGTGCTCGTTGTTCCTGTTCACACCCCAGAACAATGTGGCCTCTTAGTTTGGGGTGTCTGACTATGTGTGAGGCAGACGTAGAGTCCTTTAGTACAAAGTTGTGGGAGGCCCTGAGGACGTATAATGAAGCACAGGGAACCAATCCTTCCCTGCTAAATCTTGGCCTACGTTAACCACAGATCCTGAAGTTCCTCGACCAGTGAAATCCCCAGTATAAACACATGACCTTCAGGATCTCTAATAGATTTAAAGGTTAAAATGTTATATTTGAAATTCTAGAACATTGATGATAACATTGTGTTTGTTCTTTCTTTCAGACGGCCCCTACCCTTACACCCTGAAGCTTTGCTTCTCCACCGCCCAGCACGCATCATAACATCCTGGAGCGGATCAGAACACTCCTCCTCCTCCCTCCCCTCCGCTGATGTTTAGAACCATTTGGGCTCCTTGAGCCAGTTTTTATTTTTTCAGTTTATTATGAAAATTTTTTTATGTACGGTTGTGCGCCCCTGCCTAGCACATGCTCACGATCTGTCTGGGGGATACTTGTTTTTTTTGCGTCAGTGAATGAGCGTCTGCTAGTCTTTCCCATGTTTAATAAAGCCTGAAGCTTTGATTGGTAACCGCTCGTGTCTCTGTTCTGGTCGCTGTGCAAAGGTTGATAACAGCCTCCTTTATAGAAGTAATAAATCTCTTATATAATATGTATGTTCCGATATGCTGTGATACATGAACAAAGTGACATCACAGCGCAATAGTCAGGAGATAGGAGTGAGGGTCTTGCTATCTTACCTGTTATTTTCCCCATAGATAGACGCTGTTAACCTTGAGGGATGACTGAGGGTAGTAACCAGACCTACTGAGTAGTTTCTTGTATTTAGTACAGTTTGAGGTACTAGGATGCAGCTTGAAGTGGTCCAGGTGCCCCGTTGAGCGCCCCCCACAGGCCTGTGTGGCGATGTCCATTGTTTAATCATATGTAAGTAAAAGCAGATGAGCTGCTGATCCCTGCACTTGATTCCCCTCCTATGAATGTAAGGTTATGCACCTGGGGGCCAGTAATCCATCCAAAGGCAAAATATGTCCTTGGGGGGGGGGGGGGGGAGTAAATCTGAGAGAGTCCCTTGTTGAGAAGGACCTGGGGGTACTAGTAGATTATAAATAGAATAACAGCATGCAATGTCAATCAGCTGCCTCTAAAGCTAGTAGGATCTTGTCATGTATCAGCAGTGGTCTGGACTCTCGTGATAGGGATGTAATATTACCACTATACAAGGCATTGGTTCGGCCTCACCTGGAATATGCTGTCCAGTTCTGGGTACCGGTCCATAAAAAGGATGCCCTGGAGCTGGAGAGGGTTCAACGTAGAGCCACAAAAATGATAAGGTGTATGGAGGGTCTTAGTTATGAGGAAAGATTAAAACAATTAGATTTATTTAGTCTGGAAAAGAGACGACTACGAGGGGACATGATTAATTTATATAAATATAGGAATGGTTCATACAGAAAATATGGTGGTAAGTTGTTCCAGATCAAATCAAAAGACGAGGGGGCACTGTCTCCTCCTGGAGGAAACAAGGTTTAATCACCAGAGGTGAACTTGATGGACAAGTGTCTTTTTTTTTTTTCAACCGTATAAACTATGAAGGACTGGGATCCCTTTTATCTGATTTGGCTCCTCAGTACATCTTGTGGCACTTTCCTCTGTGCGGTACCTGCTGCCTCAGCCATGATCAGTACCGCTTCACATCACTATCAGCTGCTGTATAGAAGTCTCCTTTTTATGGAATGTTCACCATTGACAGAGGGGGAAGAAGTGATAAAATGCAATTATGTGTAATACCTCCTCCAAATGGAGCTGGTCTTCACAAGGGGCGATTCTCCTCCTATTCTTGGGTGCAATCACTTTGAGTACGGAAGTTACAACACATTAATAACTTGTTTAGGGGCCCATACATTATGGGTTGGATTAGTCATCTGTATGTCACTAATGTATGGATACAATACAAGGAAAGCTGGGAAAAGTGCAGTGCTGTTTATGACCACTAGAGGTCAGCGCTCACATTCAGCCCTAGGAATCACCTCTATAGTCACCACTGATTGCTTTGTCCCTTATGTTTTACCCCAAGAAGGGGGAAACTGGTCAGAAATATCACAGTTCTGTTTAATGCTCCTATACACCCAGTAGTCAACTTTGTGCACCCCATCCTCCACAAGGACAGCAGGCAGCCATACGACCTTGCCGGTCACCAGTGCCGCATCATGGAGAACTGGCAGCACCCATATTCCCTGTGGAACACAGCTCTGGTCAGGGTGCCCTTGAAAATGTGGTGCACATTTTGTATGTTTGTCTTTGACTCTCCTCCAGGTCTTAATAATGTAACCCAATGTATATGCAGCGCCAGATTAAGTTTGGTGGGGGCCCTGGGGCATGCACCACGGTAGCCCCCACCTATAATCCAGCCCTGTGTATATGCACTGGTAAGGTAATGTGAGAAGCCACGTCAGAGAGGACCTTGTGTTATCTACAATGAAGATAAGAGAAATATCTCGCACTCCTCAGCGTGAACAAATTAAACCTTTTTGTGGTTGGCTCCAGGCGGCCATGTTGGTTGATTCTACATTTGGACAGAGTGTGCCTTCTGCAATCTGGGTGATCTACACGGCGGATACCCAAAAGACAAGTCCGACTTGGTGTAATTTTGTGGAAGAATTTTCACAGGTTTTCAGATTGTGCATGAAACAGGGACACCGTGTGCCTATTCGCGCTCCCCTGGCGGCCGCCCCCCACGTGGGGTGGAGGCGGCAAAGTCGTAAATCTCAATTTCTTGCAGTGCGCAAGAAATTGCAATGTCAGCGCTTCTATGCCACAAACGGGCATAAAAGTGTCGTCTTCCCCTTGGTATCTCATCTATAACAACTTTGTTCAATAAATCTGAATCATTATTGGAAAATAAATGCGACAACATCTTACAACAAAACAAAAAGAAATAAATTATAAATAAAAAATAATAAAAAAAACTATATGAATGAGGTATTGCTGGAATCATACTGACCTATACGGTTCTGAATAAGGAGAACTGGTTTTTATTTTTTTTTTGTGAACGGCCAAAGAGATTTCTAAAAAAATCCAAAACACAAATTGCTAAACTTTCTGGTTGGAGAAAAAGAACATCAAATCTCATCAATGAGCTATAGACAAACCAAAACGAATCATCCGAAAAGTGCACCCCGTCCCATAAAAAATAAGCCCTCATTATGTCCAAGGTTTTATTGTTCGATAAACATAGGAAAATGCCTTACAATAGGTCAGGGCGCAAGGTGTGACCCCACGCAGGGGGATTAGTAATGAAAACAGAATGTTTTTTTTTTTGATACATAACCAACTTCTGTATCATTCATAGGGGAACCAGGGATCAATATGTCCATGTAAAATATCATAGCATGCACAATGTGAGACGGCAGATCCTCTCTGGATGGCGCCCCCCCCCCATGCCATGTTGTGTGCCCATACAGCAGGTTATCAAAAAATTTGCAGTGCACCTTGTCCTTTTTCTCCATGGTGAATGTGTAATTTTAGCAAAATACAATCAATTAGGCAAACAACACTTTCCTAAATTGCACCTTCATTTTGTTTTATCCCCTGCAAAATTATAATAGTTCCTTTATTTATGTAGCGCACACAGATTACGCAGTTCTGCACAGAGATTCCCAAATTGGTCCCTTTACCCAATGGGGCTCACAGTCTAATCAGCCTACCAGTATGTTTTGGAGTGTGGGAGGAAACTGGAGGACCCGGAGGAAACCCACACAAACACAGAGAGAACATACAAACTCTTTGCAAATCTTGACCTGTATGGGACTTGAACCCATGTCCCCAGCACTGCAAGGCTGTAGTGCTAACCACTATGCCACTGTGCTGCAAGGCTGTAGTGCTAACCACTGAGCCACAGTGCTGCAAGGCTGTAGTGCTAACCACTGAGCCACCGTGCTGCAAGGCTGTAGTGCTAACCACTGAGCCGCCGTGCTGCAAGGCTGTAGTGCTAACCACTGAGCCACCGTGCTGCAAGGCTGTAGTGCTAACCACTGAGCCACCGTGCTGCAAGGCTGTAGTGCTAACCACTAACACTGAAAGGGTTAACAAACTGTCTAAAGGTTGTTTTACATACGTTGCGGGGTGCTATTTCTCTAAATGGGTAATTTATGGGGTTTCTATAAATAGGTTCTGGCGATTTTCGTGAAAAGTTATGACAATTATAAAGCTACAAAAAACATCCTACAAAAATCAGTGTCACCATAAAGCAGACATTGTGTAAATGTTGGTCCTGCCACGCAAAGAACTGGATAACTATCTGTCTGGAAATCAAAAAATTTTGGCTAACAGAGGTTTTTAAACTTTTTTTTTGCCAAATTTCATTTTTTTTTTTTTTCATAAAAGCAAGAAATGACACCTCAATTTTTAATTTTTTTTTAAACTAGTTTGAAGTGTCACGAGAAAAAAACACTCTCAGAATCTCCTGGATATGTTGGTCCATTAGACACGAGGAGGTGCGATGCGCCCAATAGCCGGACGCTGGCTGGAATGTGCGGCGTTGCATAGCGTTCGGTCCGGACGTTCCAGCCAGCAGCCGCTATTGGACGCATCGCACTCGCTGGTGTGTAAGGGGTGTAAGGGATTCCAAATTTCTAACCTCCTCACGCACACAGACGTATATATTCCTGGCCGTGCGCTCCCTGTACCGCACAGCGTTTATATGGATAGTATACGTCCACATTCATTATCATGGGCGATACGCTCATTCATATGATTGGCCTTACAGGCCACAGTACTATGAGGGAGATGTATATAAATATAGAGTGTGGCCTGCGCTCCCGTATCTCTGTTCTGTCCGCCCTTTACATGTCAATAGGAACCGAAAAAAACCTGCAACATGCAAAGTTCACTGCATGCGTCCCGTATATACAGTTTGTAGCCAAGAACACCCGGAGCTGTGGGGACGGCTGTGGATCGATACGGTGCCATATGGGCCATACGGGTGAAAAACGTACTGGTTTTATGGCCAAAATATATACAGAACCGAAAAACAAATGCTCATGTGCATGAGGACAGAAAGAGGACCTCTCATGGCAATTTGGGACACTAAACCACCCACAGGTCCTTATGGATCGCTGGTTAAGTGTCCCAAATCGCCGTTTTCCAAGTCCCAATTTGGCCGCAATGAAAAAAATAAACTTTAAACTTACCTAGAGACGAGTCAGATGAGGTCGGTCTCATCTCTTGTACTCCCTGCGGCGTCGCAGTTCTTCCATGAAGCCGCAATGGCCGCACGGTGCAGCACTGTACCGCTCCGTATCCGGGAGGTAGATAGGACATGTCGGTGCCGTGCCCCATGTTTATCTATGGAGAGGGGCGCTGACGCGTGCCCGCCGTGTTACAGTATGGCCGGCACACGTTAGTGTGAATATAGCCTTATCGCGCAGACGCACGGAGCATCGAACCACGGTATATATAAAGTTTTTTTTAAATTTTACTAGCGGCCACAGCGGTCTTCATAAAGGGCCGATTTGGGACACTAAATCACCGATTCATAAGGACCTGTGGGTGGTTTAGTATCCCAAATCGCCATGAGGGCGCATTCACACCATGCGGTGCGTTTTTTGACGCATTGCGAAGGCTTCAGCCTGGATCACGTGCTGAGGTTACGTTGCGTCTCCACTGCAGCTGCTGAAACGCAATGTTACCTCAGCGCGTGATCAAGACAAAAACGCATCAAAAAACGCAACGCGTGTGAAAGCGCCCTGACAGGACACGGCAAATTCTAAAAATAGGGCTCTATCAGGTGAAAAGCGTCTCTGGAGGTTACGGGGTTAACCGTCTCCTGTCCAGATCCCACATTTTAGAGAAAACACAAGTCCCAGAGACTATCCAGAGATCCTCAGCCATCTCCAGCTTCATCATGTGCCTCCATTACCTCAGCAGCTCCCTCCCTCCCTCCTCATGTGCCTCCATTACCTCAGCAGCTCCCTCCCTCCTCATGTGCCTCCATTACCTCAGCAGCTCCCTCCCTCCCTCCTCATGTGCCTCCATTACCTCAGCAGCTCCCTCCCTCCCTCCCTCCTCATGTGCCTCCCTCCCTCCTCATGTGCCTCCATTACCTCAGCAGCTCCCTCCCTCCCTCCTCATGTGCCTCCATTACCTCAGCAGCTCCCTCCCTCCTCATGTGCCTCCATTACCTCAGCAGTTCCCTCCCTCCCTCCCTCCTCATGTGCCTCCATTACCTCAGCAGCTCCCTCCCTCCTTCCTCATGTGCCTCCATTACCTCAGCAGCTCCCTCCCTCCCTCCTCATGTGCCTCCATTACCCCAGCATCTCCCTCCCTCCTTCCTCATGTGCCTCCATTACCTCAGCAGCTCCCTCCCTCATCATGTGCCTCCATTACCTCAGCAGCTCCCTCCCTCCTCATGTGCCTCCATTAGCTCAGCAGCTCCCTCCCTCCTCATGTGCCTCCATTACCCCAGCAGCTCCCTCCCTCCTCATGTGCCTCCATTAGCTCAGCAGCTCCCTCCTCATGTGCCTCCATTACCTCAGCAGCTCCCTCCCTCCCTCCTCATGTGCCTCCATTACCTCAGCAGCTCATTCCCTCCCTCCTCATGTGCCTCCATTACCTCAGCAGCTCCCTCCTCATGTGCCTCCATTACCTCAGCAGCTCCCTCCTCATGTGCCTCCATTACCTCAGCAGCTCCCTCCCTCCCTCCTCATGTGCCTCCATTACCTCAGCAGCTCCCTCCCTCCTCATGTGCCTCCATTACCTCAGCAGCTCCCTCCCTCCTCATGTGCCTCCATTACCTCAGCAGCTCCCTCCCTCCTCATGTGCCTCCATTACCTCAGCAGCTCCCTCCCTCCTCATGTGCCTCCATTACCTCAGCAGCTCCCTCCCTCCTCATGGGCCTCCATTACCTCAGCAGCTCCCTCCCTCCTCATGATGAGGGGAGGAGGAGGCTGTCAGCACAATATGGCGCTGCCCACAGTCTGACCTGAGCCGTGTTTACTACAGGAAGATACAGAGAAGCTATGGCTGCCATGAGGGGACTCCTGAGGAGAGGTGAGAGACATCACAGTAGTCTCCTTAAAGGGGAAGTCATAACATTGTTTTCCTGCATATAATAGTGACTCTTATGTCATCCTAATACTAATATCACCCTAATAATACACTGTATAGTAGAGGGTCACACCCCGTCACCCCATGGCGGTGACCTGTAGACTTTGGCACCAGGTCTGCGCCCTCCTCCCCCTTCCCTGAACTTTACCCCATACACTACTACATGATCCGGAGGCGGCTGTTCAGGTACATGACTGTCTATGAGACCTCTACGTCCCCTCTAACCCCTCACTACTGCGCTTGCTTTGCACCTTAATGACCATTTTTTTGTTTTTGGGTTTCTGTTTTTAACCCCGCACTGTCCAAAAACCGTAACTTTTTTGTAATGTTTTCCGTGTACAGAGCTGTATGAGGACTTGTTATCTGCTGGACACATTGCGCTTTATACTGTCAGTATTTTATATTCCATGCCGTGTACTGGGAAGCCAGGAAAAAATGCCATATGCAGCGAAACTGGTGAAAAAAAACGCAGTTACGCCATTTTCTTAGGGACCCCCACAGGCGACGAGGGGCGCTGAGACCCCCCCACAGGCGACGAGGGGCGCTGAGACCCCCCCACAGGCGACGAGGGGCGCTGAGACCCCCCCACAGGCGACGAGGGGCGCTGAGACCCCCCCACAGGCGACGAGGGGCGCTGAGACCCCCCCACAGGCGACGAGGGGCGCTGAGACCCCCCCACAGGCAACGAGGGGTGCTGAGACCCCCCCCCCCCCCACAGGCAACGAGGGGTGCTGAGACCCCCCCCCCCACAGGCAACGAGGGGTGCTGAGACCCCCCCCCCCACAGGCAACGAGGGGTGCTGAGACCCCCCCCCCCCACACAGGCAACGAGGGGTGCTGAGACCCCCCCCCCCCCACAGGCAACGAGGGGTGCTCTAACCTCCCCCCCCCCCCACAGGCAACGAGGGGTGCTGAGACCCCCCCCACAGGCAACGAGGGGTGCTGAGACCCCCCCCCCCACAGGCAACGAGGGGTGCTGAGACCCCCCCCCCACAGGCAACGAGGGGTGCTGAGACCCCCCCCCCCCCACAGGCAACGAGGGGTGCTGAGACCCCCCCCCCCACAGGCAACGAGGGGTGCTGACCCCCCCCCCACAGGCAACGAGGGGTGCTGACCCCCCCCCCCCACAGGCAACGAGGGGTGCTGAGACCCCCCCACAGGCAACGAGGGGCGCTGAGACCCCCCCCCCCCACAGGCAACGAGGGGTGCTGAGACCCCCTCCACACACAGACAACGAGGGGTGCTGAGACCCCCCCCACACACAGACAACGAGGGGTGCTGACCCCCCCCCCCCACAGGCAACGAGGGGTGCTGACCCCCCCCCCCACAGGCAACGAGGGGTGCTGAGACCCCCCCACAGGCAACGAGGGGCGCTGAGACCCCCCCCCCCCACAGGCAACGAGGGGTGCTGAGACCCCCCCCCACAGGCAACGAGGGGTGCTGAGACCCCCCCCCCCCACAGGCAACGAGCGGTGCTGAGACCCCCCCCCCCACAGGCAACGAGGGGTGCTGAGACCCCCCCCCCACAGGCAACGAGGGGTGCTGAGACCCCCCCCCACAGGCAACGAGGGGTGCTGAGACCCCCCCCCACAGGCAACGAGGGGTGCTGAGACCCCCCCCCACAGGCAACGAGGGGTGCTGAGACCCCCCCCCACAGGCAACGAGGGGTGCTGAGACCCCCCCCCACAGGCAACGAGGGGTGCTGAGACCCCCCCCCCCCACAGACAACGAGGGGTGCTGACCCCCCCCCACAGGCAACGAGGGGTGCTGAGACCCCCCCCACAGGCAACGAGGGGTGCTGAGACCCCCCCCACAGGCAACGAGGGGTGCTGAGACCCCCCCCACAGGCAACGAGGGGTGCTGAGACCCCCCCCCACAGGCAACGAGGGGTGCTGAGACCCCCCCCCCCCACAGGCAACGAGGGGTGCTGAGACCCCCCCCCCCACAGGCAACGAGGGGTGCTGAGACCCCCCCCCCCCCACAGGCAACGAGGGGTGCTGAGACCCCCCCCCCCACAGGCAACGAGGGGTGCTGAGACCCCCCCCCCCCCACAGGCAACGAGGGGTGCTGAGACCCCCCCCCCCACAGGCAACGAGGGGTGCTGAGACCCCCCCCCCCACAGGCAACGAGGGGTGCTGAGACCCCCCCCCCCCACAGGCAACGAGGGGTGCTGAGACCCCCCCCCCCACAGGCAACGAGGGGTGCTGAGAGCCCCCCCCCCCACAGGCAACGAGGGGTGCTGAGAGCCCCCCCCCCCACAGGCAACGAGGGGTGCTGAGACCCCCCCCCCCACAGGCAACGAGGGGTGCTGAGACCCCCCCCCCCACAGGCAACGAGGGGTGCTGAGACCCCCCCACAGGCAACGAGGGGCGCTGAAACCCCCCCCCCACAGGCAACGAGGGGCGCTGAGACCCCCCCCCCCCACAGGCAACGAGGGGTGCTGAGACCCCCCCCCACACAGGCAACGAGGGGCGCTGAGACCCCCCCCCACACAGGCAACGAGGGGCGCTGAGACCCCCCCACTCATCAGCAAGTTGATAGGATCTAACTTTAGTTAGTTGGAAAACCCCTTTAAGACTTTAACCTTGTGCTCCAAATGATACTTCCCCGTTTATTTTTGGACCTGTATGACCATGGAGATACCAAATTTATAAAGGTTTTATTATGTTTTAATACATCTACCAAAATGTCAATCTTTTGTACCAAAAAAAAAGTCTTCATGTTTCCCTATTCTGACACCAATAACTTTTTCATACTCTGCTGTACGGACCTGGGAGGGGTGTCATTTTTTTTTTTGAGGGTTTTGATGACATTTTCATTTATATCATTTAGGGCAGTGCTGGTGAATCCTTTAGAGGCCAGGGGCCCAAAATTCTGCCAAAAATCCACTTTATTATCAACATTTCACCAACATAGCAATTTAATCGGTAACTTATTGCTCGCTGCTTTGCCACCGCTGTCTATCGTATTGGCATCCAGAGGACATCAATACAGTTGAAAGAAGGAGAGGAAATTCGGATTATCACTGTAGCTTTCCTCCAAGGACCCCTGGACCAGTGAGGGCGCGTTCACACGTTGCGTCTTGTCCTGCGTTTTCATTGCGTTTGAAACTCATTACAACAGCTGAGGAGGGGTGATTTGCCTAATTACATTACTGTTTACATTTGTTAATGCAATGTTAACGCATGCATTAACATCGGGTTTACAATGCTCTTTGTAAACGCAAACGTTAACAGTGATGTCATTAGGCAGATCACCTCTCCTCAGCTGTTGTAATGCGTTTTAAAATGCAATGAAAACGCAACCAAATTGCAACGTGTGAACGCGCCCTAAGAATCATGGGGCCGGAACGCCAATGATAATCCAGCCCTGTTCACACCTTCGCACTCCTACCCAGGACAGCAGGACGATGCCTGATTCACTCAACCTGTCTGGCAAACTCTGTGCTGGAGTGAAGGCCTGGCTGCCCACAAGGATGGCACCAAGTGCCCCCTCTGGCACGCGTGCCATAGGTTCGCCACCACTGATTTAGGGGGATTTATGACGTTCTCACAGAGACTCTCGGAGACCCCCCCCCCCCCCCCCGGGTTACGATGATCAAAGCTAATATAGCGCCGGAGCACTAAAATGGTTTTTAAGTATGGGTGGTCTGTAAGTCAGGTGTCCTTAAGTAGGGGACCGCCTGTACTAAAATATGTGTTCTATTACTTGAAACTAAAATCCTGTTGTTCTTCACTCCAGACCTACACAAGGTGGTCTTAGGTCTCCGAAACATGTCGTCCGAGGCGGGGCTATCCTCCTACAACTATGAAACTCTGAAAGTCACCTCCCCGGCGGATCACATCTTCCATGTAGAAATAAACAGGCCAGAGAAGAGAAATGCGATGAACAAGGCTTTCTGGAGGTACGGGGGTCTGGTATTACCATTATTACTGGTGCCTATAGCGCCAACACATTCTGTAGCGCAGTACAGAGTGAAGCTAAGTATAGTTTTTATAGGGGGTCTTCCCATATATTTCTGGATGTAGTGGCTGGACATGAGGTTATGCAACTCCCCCATTACATAATGATGATGGGAATACCCCTTTAAAGGACATCTACCACCAGGATGAAGGATTGTAAACCAAGCACACGCACATACTGGTGTGTGCCTCCTCTGGCAGGATCTGCTCTTCTTCTAGCTTCGTATGCCCTTGTTTTTAAGAAAATAAAGGGCTTTAAAAATTATGCAAATGAGCTTGAGGGACTCCAGGCTCCATTAACTCCTATGGAGCCTGGAGCCCCTCAGGCTTATTTGCATAATTTTAAAAGCTTTAAAAAAAAAAATCAGGGCATAAGAAGCTAAAAGAAGAGCAGATCCTGCCAGAGGGGGCACACACCAGTATGTCGGTGTGCTTGCTTTACAATCCTTCGTCCTGGTGGTAGATGTCCTTTAAGGGGCGGCCAGACAAATTTTGGTACCACATGTATGAGGGAATCCTAGCATCAGACGGATAACAATCGTGTTGGCCGATGTTGGGAGACTACTGAATCTACTGGACCTAGGGGTGCACTCTGCATGAGGCGAGTTGATCCTCTCGCCTCAGGCGGCAGGGGCACATCAGCCACATATAATAAAATAAATGAGGTTGTACACACAGTCTGTTCCATCCCTTAAAGGAAAAGTAATGTGAATTGTCCCCTACAGGGAGATGGTCCTTTGCTTTCGGGCTCTCGGTGAAGACTCTAACTGCAGGGCAGTTGTTATTTCTGGAGCTGGGAAGATGTTCACATCAGGTTTGTACTACGACCGATATAGGATGAGCCATACAAGGTATTAGGAGATGAATAGGTTAAAGGGGAATGTGGTACATGGTGAGGGTCTACCCTAAATCAATTACTGGAAGCCTCCTGACAGCAATGATCATTAAGGAAATGCACTAGAAAGGGTTAACTTTTTTTTTTTGCGCTGCACAGCGCCACCTCTGCCGCAGTACAGTGCAGGTACTGCAGCACAACCCCAGGTGCATGACTAAGGAATACTAAAACTTGCTGATGAAGTTTTCCTCGTCTGCAGGGATCGATCTCATGGATCTGGCGAGTGAGTTTTTGCAGCCGCAGGAAGACGACGCCGCCAGGATCGCCTGGAACATCCGGAAAAAGATTTGCGAATATCAGGAATCGTTCTCCGTGATTGAAAAGGTTTGTTAAATTAATATCAGGATACTGGATGCTAAATCTCAGCGTCTGTACGATTGCGGCCAGGTCTTTGTTATGTGGGCGTGCATCACTCCCTTCTATTGAAAACACATGCATGCTCTGCCAAACTGAGTGTGCATGTGTATAAGGGGATATGAAGGAATAGCTGTCACTTTGTAAAGGTTATTGCTTACAATGTGTTTTTCCCCTGCAGTGCACAAAGCCGGTGATTGCAGCCGTCCACAATGGTTGTATCGGGGGAGGTGAGATAATACTGGGATCACCCTAATATTGCAGTAGGAGAATCTATAGTAATGCTACATGTATATATATATCTCAGGTGTGGATCTGGTCACTGCCTGTGACATCCGCTACTGCTCCCAAGATGCCTACTTTCAAGTGAAGGTAAGAGCTATCCCCAGAGATGTCATGGGGGGATTCTGGTGGACACTATATACAAAAAGCCTATAGGGTTTGATGGATAAGGGGCACTTCTCTCAAAGATATCACCAGATTTCACCCCATTATACTACCAGCGCCCCTCAGGTATGAAATGTCCTTTCTAGAATTCCCTCTTTCATGTGTATTTTTACCTGTTTACCTATAAAAAAAAAATCTTTCCTCCAAAGTAATTTGCAAATGAGCAGAGAAGAGTCACTTTTTGTCTGAAATGAGTCACTTTTTGTGGTTGTAGTTGGAGCTTCAGTTCCCTTTATTATGGGCTCAAAGGGGCTAGTAGTTTACTGGGGTAAAATCTGGTTACTTGATGAGTCTTTTTAAGGGCTGTTACAGTGGGTACAGCTGAACTGAACGTAGTGTTTTAGTTCAGGTAAATGTGGCTCACTTCTGTAGTGCAGTACAGAGTAAAGCTAACTATAGTTTTAGTAAGGTATTCCTGTATATATCTGGATGTGGTAGCTGGACATGTGGTTATGCAACCTCCAATTACCTATCCGACATTTATGGGGTTGCCTGAAGATGATGGGAATACCTCTTCAAGGGGCGGCCAGGCTGATTTTGGTACAACATGTATAAGGGAATCCTAGCATCAGACGGATAACAATCTTGTTGGGTGATATTGGGAGACCTTCAACTCGACCCAGTGCATCTGCCAAGAGGGGAGTTAAACCTCTCACTTCAGGCGGTGTGCACAGCCTCCTAGAGGGGCAGCACGGTGGCTCAGTGGTTAGCACTACAACCTTGCAGCATGGTAGCTCAGTGGTTAGCCTTGCAGCGCTGGGGACCTGGGTTCAAGTCCCATTGTCAACATCTGCAAAAAGTTTGTATGTTCTATCCGTGTTTGTGTGGGTTTCCTCCGGGTCCTCCGGTTTCCTCCCACACTCCAAAACATACAAGTAGGCTGATTAGATTGTGAGCCCCATTGGGGACAGGGACCAATATGGCAAAGCTCTGTGCAGCGCTGCGTAATCTGTAGGCGCTATATAACTTAAAGGAAACCTACCACTTGTAGTGGCAGGTTTCCGATGGAAATACCGGGCACCAGCTCAGGATGAGATCAGGGTGAGCTGGTGCCGGAGCTTATTTTAGTTAGTGTTTTAAACCGCGGTATCGCGGTTTAAAACACTTTTTAAACGTTATAGCCGGCGCAGGCAGGTACACGCTCGGCGCTTACCATGCACGCGGCTCTCATTCACTTCCTATGTAGCCGCGCGCACGGTCGTGCGCATGGTAAGCACCGAGCGCGTACCTGCCTGCGCCGGCTATAACGTTTAAAAAGTGTTTTAAACCGCGATACCGCGGTTTAAAACACTAACTAAAATAAGCTCCGGCACCAGCTCACCCTGATCTCATCCTGAGCTGGTGCCCGGTATTGCCATCGGAAACCTGCCACTTCAAGTGGTAGGTTTCCTTTAAGGAATTATAATTATTATTAATATTTGTATTTTTATTTGTTGTTTATATTTATTTTATTTTTTTTATCTAAAGTTTTACATAAACTTTTTTTCTTTGTAATCGTCCATAGTAATAAATGTGGCGTTTTATACCATAGTTTCTTCCCGCAGGAGGTGGATGTGGGTTTAGCTGCTGATGTGGGAACCCTCCAGCGTCTGCCGAACATTATTGGGAACCGGAGGTATGTCAAATTATACACGGTGGATGATAACACCTTCCTGTCTGGATTCAGCATTTATTCCGCATTGAATATTCCGAAACCAATTAATCATTTCTATATAGATCTTTCAATTACATTGTTCCAAATCCCCTGCTCTGTGTATACCTCCTGCCATGTGGCCTCTGTACCACTAGAGGGAGCTGCCTGCATGCAGTTACACCTCCTGCCATGTGGCCTCTGTACCACTAGAGGGAGCTGCCTGCATGCAGTTACACCTCCTGCCATGTGGCCTCTCTACCACTAGAGGGAGCTGCCTACACACCTCTGCACTGTGGAGAGGAACCGCACAATGTACAGTTATGAGAAAAAGATATTCAAGGATTATTATATTATACAGAATATAAATATTTCATCCATGCAAGGAGGGGCAATAGGATTTTTTTTTTAATTAGTTGATAAATTGGGGAGGGGGGGGGGGGTCAGATATATATTTGGGGGGCTGAGATAACAAGATTCCTTTCTTCCTCTCTCTAGTTTGGTGAATGAGCTGGCCTTCACCGCCAGGAAGATGATGTCGGATGAAGCCCTGAGCAGCGGACTAGTCAGGTATCACCACATCACTGCTTACTTCCTCATAGACTGCTCGCTCTTGTGTCACCCCCTCATCCTCATAGACTGTAAGCTCTTGTGTCACCCCCTCATCCTCATAGACTGTAAGCTCTTGTGTCCCCCCTCATCCTCATAGACTATAAGCTCTTGTATCACCCTCATCATCCTCGTAGACAGTAAGCTCTTGTATCACCCTCATCATCCTCGTAGACAGTAAGCTCTTGTGTCCCCCTCATCCTCATAGACTGTAAGCTCTTGTGTCCTCTCATCCTCATAGACTGTAAGCTCTTGTGTCACCCCCTCATCCTCATAGACTGTAAGCTCTTGTGTCACCCCCTCATCCTCATAGACTGTAAGCTCATGTGTCACCCCTCATCCTCATAGACTGTAAGCTCTTGTGTCACCCCCTCATCCTCATAGACTGTAAGCTCTTGTGTCACCCCCTCATTCTCATAGACTGTAAGCTCTTGTGTCACCCCTCATCCTCATAGACTGTAAGCTCTTGTGTCATCCCCTCATCCTCATAGACTGTAAGCTCTTGTGTCACCCCTCATCCTCATAGTCTGTAAGCTCTTGTGTCACCCCTCATCCTCATAGACTATAAGCTCTTGTATCACCCTCATCATCCTCGTAGACAATAAGCTCTTGTGTCACCCTCTCATCCTCATAGACTGTAAGCTCTTGTGTCCCCCCTCATCCTCATAGACTGTAAGCTCTTGTGTCACCCCCTCATCCTCATAGACTGTAAGCTCTTGTGTCACCCCTCATCCTCATAGACTGTAAGCTCTTGTGTCCTCTCATCCTCATAGACTGTAAGCTCTTGTGTCACCCCCTCATCCTCATAGACTGTAAGCTCTTGTGTCACCCCTCATCCTCATAGACTGTAAGCTCTTGTGTCACCCCTCATCCTCATAGACTGTAAGCTCTTGTGTCACCCCCTCATCTTCATAGACTGTAAGCTCTTGTGTCACCCCTCATCCTCATAGACTGTAAGCTCTTGTGTCACCCCTCATCCTCATAGACTGTAAGCTCTTGTGTCACCCCTCATCCTCATAGACTATAAGCTCTTGTATCACCCTCATCATCCTCGTAGACAATAAGCTCTTGTGTCACCCTCTCATCCTCATAGACTGTAAGCTCTTGTGTCCCCCCTCATCCTCATAGACTGTAAGCTCTTGTGTCACCCCCTCATCCTCATAGACTGTAAGCTCTTGTGTCACCCCTCATCCTCATAGACTGTAAGCTCTTGTGTCCTCTCATCCTCATAGACTGTAAGCTCTTGTGTCACCCCCTCATCCTCATAGACTGTAAGCTCTTGTGTCACCCCTCATCCTCATAGACTGTAAGCTCTTGTGTCACCCCTCATCCTCATAGACTGTAAGCTCTTGTGTCACCCCCTCATCTTCATAGACTGTAAGCTCTTGTGTCACCCCTCATCCTCATAGACTGTAAGCTCTTGTGTCACCCCTCATCCTCATAGACTGTAAGCTCTTGTGTCACCCCTCATCCTCATAGTCTGTAAGCTCTTGTGTCACCCCCTCATCTTCATAGACTGTAAGCTCTTGTGTCCTCTCATCCTCATAGACTGTAAGCTCTTGTGTCACCCCCTCATCCTCATAGACTGTAAGCTCATGTGTCACCCCCTCATCCTCATAGACTGTAAGCTCTTGTGTCACCCCTTCATCCTTATAGACTGTTAGATCTTGTGTCACCCCCTCATCCTCATAGACTGTAAGCTCTTGTGTCACCCCCTCATTCTCATAGACTGTAAGCTCTTGTGTCACCCCCCTCATCCTCATAGACTGTAAGGTCTTGTGTCCTTCCTCATAGACTGTAAGCTCTCGTGTCCCCCCTCATCCTCATAGACTGTAAGCTCTTGTGTCACCCCCTCATCCTCAGACTGTAAGCTCTTGTGTCACCCCCTCATCTTCATAGACTGTAAGCTCGTGTGTCACCCCTCATCCTCATAGACTGTAAGCTCTTGTGTCACCCCCTCATCCTCATAGACTGTAAGCTCTTGTGTCACCCCTTCATCCTTATAGACTGTTAGATCTTGTGTCACCCCCTCATCCTCATAGACTGTAAGCTCATGTGTCACCCCCTCATCCTCATAGACTGTAAGCTCTTGTGTCACCCCTTCATCCTTATAGACTGTTAGATCTTGTGTCACCCCCTCATCCTCATAGACTGTAAGCTCTTGTGTCACCCCCTCATTCTCATAGACTGTAAGCTCTTGTGTCACCCCCCTCATCCTCATAGACTGTAAGGTCTTGTGTCCTTCCTCATAGACTGTAAGCTCTCGTGTCCCCCCTCATCCTCATAGACTGTAAGCTCTTGTGTCACCCCCTCATCCTCAGACTGTAAGCTCTTGTGTCACCCCCTCATCTTCATAGACTGTAAGCTCGTGTGTCACCCCTCATCCTCATAGACTGTAAGCTCTTGTGTCACCCCTCATCCTCATAGACTGTAAGCTCTTGTGTCACCTCCTCATCCTCATAGACTGTAAGCTCTTGTGATCAGGACCCTCACATATGCACTACGGAATATGATGCCGCTATATAAAGATTATTATTACTACTATTTGGTGCCTGTAGGGGGCAATGTATTCCCTTAGTTGCACTTTTATAACATCTTATACAATTTGTTTACATTTGGGACTCAAGAATTCATATTCCTTAATGATTGTCACAAAAAACAGCTCCACCCTGGTCCAGAGGATGTGGATGGCATTGCAGTTCAGTCCAAATTTTTTTGTCACATTTTTTTTTTCTCTCCCTCTTCCCTCCAGTCGGGTGTTCCCTGACAAGTCCTCCCTCCTTGGTGCCGCTTTCGACCTCGCCTCTGAGATCGCCAGTAAGAGCCCTATCGCCGTCCAAGGAACAAAAGTGAATTTACTGTATTCCCGAGACCACTCTGTGAAGGAGAGTCTGGATTACATGGTGAGTAACGGTCCTGTCCGATAGTCTCCTGCCTGTTGGTCCCTTGCGGTCTGATAACCACGTTCTGTCCGTGTCTCAGGCCACGTGGAACATGAGCATGCTGCAAACCCAGGACATCACGGCGTCAGCGCAGGCCGCGCTGCAGAAGAAGACCCCAAAGGACGTCACGTTTTCTAAGCTGTAGGAGTCCTGGGAGGGGTCCAGGACCTGCTGGGGGTCTCTCCAGGCCTGTAGTAGGGTCAGAGGGGACATTCTGCTTGATACATAATAACAAAATATACAAATGTAACCCCATTAATATGAATGTAAAGATAGAACTACAAGGTGAGCACTTAAAGGGCATGTCCATTTTGCAACAGTTTGAAGCTCTTTGCATTTACTGTTATAAATTTAAGAAAATTTGCAGATCGTTTTTTGGAAAACCTACAGACGGCAAAAGGAGTGGAATGATGCAGGGTCAGACTACGCTGGGATTTTTTTTTTGTAGTCTGTTACCATGGAGACACATACTTTACATCTGCAAAATTTATTCAAATTTTTTTTTCTGATGGTTGTAACAATAAAAAAAAATTTCAAATGTGTTAATAATATTTTGGTGATAAATGATCGACCTGATACTGAGTTTTCTAATTGCCTAAATTTTCTGACTGTTTTTTTGTAATGACTTTATTTAGTACAATGCTGTAATAAGTTAATAAACTTGGGGTCGCTCTATCGTATCTCTCAGCTCTCACTGTGATGTGTCTCGGTTGTTGGACTTTCCTAATGACCCGCAAGGATGTATCAGATAGATTATGGGTGTGGACTGATTTATTTAGGCTCGATTATTGAGAGAAGCAGGACTCACAGGCTTTCTCTATGAGGGAGTGTGGGAAGCAGGACTCACAGGCTTTCTCTATGAGGGAGTGTGGGAAGCAGGACTCGCAGGCTTTCTCTATGAGTGGGTGGGGGAAGCAGGACTCACAGGCTTTCTCTATGAGTGTGTGGGGGAAGCAGGACTCACAGGCTAACTCTCTATGAGTGGGAGGGGGAAGCAGGACTCACAGGCTTTCTCTATGGGCGGGAGAAGCGGGACTCACAGGCTTTCTCTATGAATGGGAGGTGGAAGCAGGGCTCACAGGTTTTCTCTATGAATGGGAGGGGGAAGCAGGACTCACAGGCTTTCTCTATGAGTGGGAGGAGGAAGCAGAACTCACAGGCTTTCTCTATGAGTGGTTGGAGACGCAGGACTCACAGGCTTTCTATATGAGTGGGTGGGGAAGCAGGACTCACAGGCTTTCTCTATGAGTGGGAGGGGAAAGCAGGACTCACAGGCTTTTTCTATGAGTGTGTGGGAGATGCAGGACTCACAGGCTTTCTCTATGAGTGGGAGGGGGAAGCAGGACTCACAGGCTTTCTCTATGAATGGGAGGGGGAAGCAGGTCTCACAGGCTTTCTCTATGAGTGGGAGGGGGAAGCAGGACTCACAGGCTTTCTCTATGAGTGGGAGGGAGAAGCAGGACTCACAGGCTTTCTCTATGAGTGGTTGGAGAAGCAGGACTCTCAGGCTTTCTCTATGAATGGGAGGGGGAAGCAGGACTCTCAGGCTTTCTCTATGAATGGGAGGGGGAAGCAGGTCTCACAGGCTTTCTCTATGAATGGGAGGAGGAAGCAGGACTCACAGGCTTTCTCTATGAGTGGGAGGAGGAAGCAGAACTCACAGGCTTTCTCTATGAGTGGTTGGAGACGCAGGACTCACAGGCTTTCTATATGAGTGGGTGGGGAAGCAGGACTCACAGGCTTTCTCTATGAGTGGGAGGGGAAAGCAGGACTCACAGGCTTTTTCTATGAGTGTGTGGGAGATGCAGGACTCACAGGCTTTCTCTATGAGTGGGAGGGGGAAGCAGGACTCACAGGCTTTCTCTATGAATGGGAGGGGGAAGCAGGTCTCACAGGCTTTCTCTATGAGTGGGAGGGGGAAGCAGGACTCACAGGCTTTCTCTATGAGTGGGAGGGAGAAGCAGGACTCACAGGCTTTCTCTATGAGTGGTTGGAGAAGCAGGACTCTCAGGCTTTCTCTATGAATGGGAGGGGGAAGCAGGACTCTCAGGCTTTCTCTATGAATGGGAGGGGGAAGCAGGTCTCACAGGCTTTCTCTATGAATGGGAGGAGGAAGCAGGACTCACAGGCTTTCTCTATGAGTGGGAGGGAGAAGCAGGACTCACAGGCTTTCTCTATGAATGGGTGGGGGAAGCAGGACTCACAGGCTTTCTCTACGAGTGGGTGGGGGAAGCAGGACTCACAGGCTTTCTCTATGAGTGAGAGGGGGAAGCAGGACTCACAGGCTTTCTCTATGAGTGAGAGGGGGAAGCAGGACTCACAGGCTTTCTCTATGAATGAGAGGGTGAAGCAGGACTCACAGGCTTTCTCTACGAGTGTGTGGGGGAAGCAGGACTCACAGGCTTTCTCTATGTGACCCCCCCCCCCCTCCTGTGACCTATAATAAGATACTGTCCCTACATACAGTACATGGGGAGTAACATGACACTTTCCTGGCCTAATAACCTCATTAACAAATCACCTTCCCCAGGAATCCTTTCTGCCTACACTTTGCAGTCACCTTTAAAGTTAATTATTTTATGACAATCCATTTACTATCCAGACATCTGTCACCACCGCCCTGCTAGATGATATTGGACAGTCTCCAAGGGGAGGGAAGCAGTAACTTATCATATAATGGAAGGGGCCTCTTTGATTGATCCTCGAGCCAGAATCCATTTTATGACCTGGTGTAACAAGACTGTAATGGGTCCTGGTGTAAACTTGTCGGGGTCCCATAAATACCAAACCCCCCCACTGATGTCTGCATCCCACACATTATACTTGAGCATAAACCTAAGATTTATAGACACTACACATAAATATATACCAGCATTTACTATGATGTGCATATAAATATAGCATCAATCAATTTACATATAACATAGACCTCCTCATACTTATCAAATCAGTCACAGCTTCTGCCTTCTCCCTCTGTGCTGGCCCGGTCCATCCTAGTCTGTATCCCAGTGGGTTCTTACAATTGTTCTCCATCAGGTATAACACCTCATCATGACTTCTCTCATCCTTCACTGCAGGGTTTGCCAGCCATTTCCTTGCTGCACATCTCCACACTGTGCTCCTAAAAATATCCTGGATAGTCAGAATGTCCCACACTGTGCTGCTAAATAACACTTACTCCATACAACTGAACACACTGCCCCCTACTTATACTAAATAATACACTGTCACCCCCTCAATATATAATAGTAGATACTTTAATCTATTATATAGTACCCCATGCATAAATTGATATTTTACCCACTAAAAAACATTTATACAGCAACCCCATAAATTATATACTGCACCCACGGCGAGATATACAGGGGCAGATGCATAATGCTACCCCACCAGAGCCTGACTGCAGTGTGAGGGCAGTTGGATTCCTAGGGACTAGTGTGGCCTAGTGCTGGGCTATGTCACGGTAGCTTGGTCCAGGATAACAGGCAGGAGAGGGAGGCAGCATTATAGATAAGGGATCCCCCTGGGGTACTCCTGGTGTGTGTGGTATCGGATCCCCAGGCAGGTGGTGAAGGGGAGGCCTGTGATGTTAGTGGCAAGCCGGGATTGCACTGGACAACAGAAATTGTGAAATAACTTGGCAGACACAGACCACTCGGCAGCAGGTAACACAGAGCAATAGATTGGTTAATTGGGTGAATGATTCCGATGTGAAAGAAGAATTTAGTAGTAAATAACAATTGACTCAACCTAACATAAACATCACATTTTAACCCTTCAACAGTAGGCATGATATACTGCAGGTGGTCTGGGAGAGCTGGCCAGACCCTCTCCAAATGACCAGGACACTAATTGGAGCTAAGGCTTTTACCCATGCAGCTAGGTTTCAGCTGATCCTTTATCAGCTGTATAAATAATTAGCTTTTGGTGGCAGAATGGCTTCTACGGGTGAAAGACTCAAGGGGGACACATATGTGAACGACAGCACTGAAGAATTTTACTAAGGCTACATTCACACTGCCGTTGCCCGCCCGTACCGTAGCGGGCAACGGCAGTGCACACGGGGAGAGGAGGAGGAGGTGAGCGCAGCTCACCCCCGCCCCTCTCCATAGGAAGTTATGGCGCACGGCTCCGTATTACGGGAAGATAGGACAGGTCCTATCTTTTTCCCGGGTACGGAGCGGTACGGTGACGCACGTGTGCTGCACCGTACCGCTCCCGTAGGGTGCCGTGCGCCCATTGCCGTCTACGGGGGACGTATATCGGCCGTATATACGTCCCCCATACGGTCGTGTGAATGTAGCCTAAGATGGAGGTATCACGCTTGGTGGTTACTGTATTTATAGAGCTTGTAACATTTTGCTCCTAGGTTCCTGATAGTGTCAGTAAGATCTATGATACATTACTGTCACTTTCTACATTCCCTACAATCTCAGCTTATCTCCGCAGTCCAGTCTGTGTTTGCACTAGTGACATCCCCTGCAATGCGCTGCCAGTACCTGGTCTGGTCCCTGCACCAGAAGGATCATCGATCTGACAAGTATGTGGTCACAAACAACAGCCATAAAGCTAGAAGCACATTCCTCAATGATGACACAACTTTACTCACTGATGTGCAAACTCTTAGAGAAATTCATGTCAAAGAGTATCCCATTGTTATCTAGTATAACTGTGTACGTGATGAATATTATTATTATTTGTACCATTATTTACTTATATCTCTATGCATCCGATCTGCTATGATGGAAGCATAGTGGGTAGGACACACTTGTATTTTTACTTCTCTCTCATTCTGCACCTACTTCTCCTCCATAGACTTCTATGGGCTGCTTGTAATATGATCCATCAATGAGCTGTAGTCTGTCTACCACAACAGATTTAAGCTCCATGCACACGACCGTCTGGGGACGTATGTACGGCCACAAGCTTATGGCCATACATATGTTCCCCATAGACGGCTATGTGCCCACCGTTCCTAGTCATAGCCACAAAAAGATTGAGCCTGCTCTATCTTTGGCTGTATCCATGGCCGTATGGCTACTATTTTCTAAGTAGAGGGGCAGGGGTGAGCGCCGCTCACCCCCTTCTCCTCTCCTGCGCACCAACGTATGCACTTGGGCATACGTTCCTCTGCATGAGACCTTGAAGGAACCCTCTGGTCACAGCTGAGCAGTGTCGGACTGGCCCACCAGAGCATCAGAGAATCCTCCGGTGGGCCACAAGTTCTATCATGTTATAATGGGCCCCAAAGATATTAATTTGGAAGTAAATAAAGTAATCATTTGAAATTATCTATTTCATATGATGATTCCAATAGATTATTGAATCTAGTTGTTGATCATGTTACGATTTTTATAATGGTATCTTATGGCTGAAGGAAAAGCCGTCAAGATCACCTCTGGTGGGCCCAACATATAACAGTCCAGCACTGCAGCTGATTCATTGAATTATACCTTGTGCAGGGCCAGAAGGAAGGAGCAGGACTCTAGAAATACAATGATAATGGGGCACATTTACATACCCGTTCATGTCGCGATCCAGCAGCGCGCTCTCCGGCGAGGATTCGGGTCTTCCGGCGATTCACTAAGGTAGTGCGCCCAATGTCCACCAGGTGTCGCTGCTGCGCCGAGGTTCACCGGAGATCACCAACCTATCCTGGGTGCAGGTAAGAGCGTGTCAAGCGAATCCATCGGGTTTTCCGATGGCCCGCCCCCCAATTTCCCTCACATGCAACCCGGCGCTGATGTGACACAATCCGATCGCGTGTGCCAAAAACCCGGGGCAATTCGGTGCAAACCGGTAATTTTTGCGAAACCCGACAAAAAAAGAGAGATTCGGACCCTTAGTAAATGTGCCCCAATGAGTCCTGCTCATCCCCGCAGGCCCTGCACCATGTATTATTCCATTAATTCACTTTAACCAAGAGCTCAACGCAAGTGAACAATTCAATATGGGATGGAAGGATAGGGCGAGTAAGCATCATTTGGATAACCACCCCTGGTTTGGTTACATTACAATACTTCCCATTTATAACGTGGCTAATGTTGGTGAACCATGTTTTTGAGAAGTATCAGAACATGGATAGTTGGGTGGGACACATGAAATTAAATCACGAGACGTCCAGAGATCTAGGAAATACTCAGGTTGTGTCTTTAGTGGTGTAGTTGCAGTCAGTACAGATTACAGCTTCCCATAATAGCTAACCCATTACTACCATGATATGAAATAATAATATTAAAAGGATTAGGATATGAAAACGTGGCTTCTTCCTTCAAAAACACAACTCTACACCCGTCCATACATTACAAGTGCTCCATTCTCTTCATTTAGACCCTGCTGCAATACCAGACACAACCCATTGACATGTGGGGCGCTGTTTCTGGAATAAGCAGCCATGATTCCTGCTCTTGTGCCAATATCACATTCATGGCCTCCTGACAGCTCTCTCTGGCCAGAGGTCGCGGGTGCTCCTGAAACCCATGTTTCGGGTCGCAGGTGTACCCATGGTGCTCTACATGATAGAGATAGTATGATACGGCGCCGCCCTGTTATCTTCCCCTGAACTTGCGTTTATGAAGGTTTATAGAAGCGGATCTTCCAGCCTCTCCCATCTGATAAGCCTGTTAATAATTACAATTTTCCAGCCCAGCCCCACACGACACACAGGCATAGGTGTCCTTTTGTGGGCAAAGGGAAGATAAAACATAACCTTTGTCCCATAGTCATCCTCCATCTGTGGATTAAGGTCAGGGTGTGAAACGTATGGGTGACGAGTGGGTGGAAAATGAAACGTGTTTTTGAGTAAATCGTCCATTACTGAACTGCATCCCATGGTCCCACATCAGTAGCCTAGCAACTGAAAATGAGGCTTGTCAACTGCGAGTAGGCCTCAAGATGGATTTCATCTTCTTCCAGATTTCTATTCACTACTAAAATTATAATGGTTGTTCAATAGTGTCCAGTCATTATCTGACCCAGATCTTTGTGTCTTCCTACAAAAAGTAGGTATTATAAAGCTCCACAGAGGGAAGAATATGGAAGTTATAGGGTATCCATATGATAAAAATAAAGTTTGGATTCTATCCTATCTACAATACTGCATAATATGATCTTACTTAGTATAGATCCTTCAGGTAAACTACTAATAACATTAGTCCAGTAATGTCCCAGTACAGACCCTTAGGTTACACTACTAATAACATTAGTCCAGTAATGTCCCAGTACAGACCCTTAAACTACACTACTAATAACATTAGTCCAGTAATGTCCCAGTACAGACCCTTAGGCAGCACCACTTATAACATTAGTCCAGTAATGTCCCAGTACAGACCCTTAGGCTACACTACTTATAATATTAGTTCAGTAATGTCCCAGTACAAACCCTTAGGCTACACTTCTAATAACATTAGTCTAGTAATGTCCCAGTACAGACCCTAAGGCTACACTTCTAATAACATTAGTCCAGTAATGTCCCAGTACAGACCCTTAGGCTACACTACTTATAATATTAGTTCAGTAATGTCCCAGTACAAACCCTTAGGCTGCACTACTAATAACATTAGTCCCATTAATGTCCCAGTACAAACCCTTAGGCTGCACCACTTATAACATTAGTCCAGTAATGTCCCAGTACAGACCCTTAGGCTACACTACTAATAACATTAGTCCAGTAATGTCCCAGTACAGACCCTTAGGCTGCACTTCTAATAACATTAGTCCAGTAATGTCCCAGTACAGACCCTTCGGCAGCAGTACTAATAACATTAGTCCAGTAATGTCCCAGTACAGACCCTTAGGCTGCACTTCTAATAACATTAGTCTAGTAATGTCCCAGTACAGACCCTTAGGCTACACTACTTATAACATAAGTACAGTAATGTCCCAGTACAAACCCTTAGGCTGCACCACTTATAACATTAGTCCAGTAATGTCCCAGTACAGACCCTTAGGCTACACTACTAATAACATTAGTCCAGTAATGTCCCAGTACAGACCCTTAGGCTGCACTTCTAATAACATTAGTCCAGTAATGTCCCAGTACAGACCCTTCGGCAGCAGTACTAATAACATTAGTCCAGTAATGTCCCAGTACAGACCCTTAGGCTGCACTTCTAATAACATTAGTCTAGTAATGTCCCAGTACAGACCCTTAGGCTACACTACTTATAACATTAGTCCAGTAATGTCCCAGTACAGACCCTTAGGCTACACTACTAATAACATTAGTCCAGTAATGTCCCAGTACAGACCCTTAGGCTACACTACTTATAACATTAGTTCAGTAATGTCCCAGTACAAACCCTTAGGCTGCACTACTAATAATATTAGTCCCATTAATGTCCCTTAGTACAGACCCTTAGGCCACACTACTTATAACATTAGTACAGTAATGTCCCAGTACAAACCCTTAGGCTGCACCACTTATAACATTAGTCCAGCAATGTCCCAGTACAGACCCTTAGGCTACACTACTTATAACATTAGTTCAGTAATGTCCCAGTACAGACCCTTAGGCTGCACTTCTAATAACATTAGTCCAGTAATGTCCCAGTACAGACCCTTTGGCAGCAGTACTAATAACATTAGTCCAGTAATGTCCCAGTACAGACCCTTAGGCTACACTACTTATAACATTAGTTCAGTAATGTCCCAGTACAGACCCTTAGGCTGCACTTCTAATAACATTAGTCCAGTAATGTCCCAGTACAGACCCTTTGGCAGCAGTACTAATAACATTAGTCCAGTAATGTCCCAGTACAGACCCTTAGGCTACACTACTAATAACATTAGTCCAGTAATGTCCCAGTACAGACCCTTAGGCTGCACTTCTAATAACATTAGCCTAGTAATGTCCCAGTACAGACCCTTAGGCTACACTACTTATAACATTAGTCCAGTAATGTCCCAGTACAGACCCTTAAACTACACTACTAATAACATTAGTCCAGTAATGTCCCAGTACAGACCCTTAGGCTACACTACTTATAACATTAGTCCATTAATGTCCCAGTACAGACCCTTAGGCTACACTACTAATAACATTAGTCCAGTAATGTCCCAGTACAGACCCTTAGGCTACACTACTAATAACATTAGTCCAGTAATGTCCCAGTACAGACCCTTAGGCTACACTACTAATAACATTAGTCCAGTAATGTCCCAGTACAGACCCTTAGGCTATACTACTTATAACATTAGTCCAGTAATGTCCCAGTACAAACCCTTAGGCTTCACTACTCATAGCATTAGTCCAGTGATGTCCCAGTACAGACCCTTAGGCTGCCCCACTTATAGCATTAGTCCAGTAATGTCCCAGTACAAACCCTTAGGCTGCACTTCTAATAGCATTAGTCCAGTAATGTCCCAGTACAGACCCTTAGGCTATACTACTTATAACATTAGTACAGTAATGTCCCAGTACAGACCCTTAGGCTACACTACTTATAACATTAGTTCAGTAATGTCCCAGTACAGACCCTTAGGCTGCACTTCTAATAACATTAGTCCAGTAATGTCCCAGTACAGACCCTTTGGCAGCAGTACTAATAACATTAGTCCAGTAATGTCCCAGTACAGACCCTTAGGCTACACTACTTATAACATTAGTTCAGTAATGTCCCAGTACAGACCCTTAGGCTGCACTTCTAATAACATTAGTCCAGTAATGTCCCAGTACAGACCCTTTGGCAGCAGTACTAATAACATTAGTCCAGTAATGTCCCAGTACAGACCCTTAGGCTACACTACTAATAACATTAGTCCAGTAATGTCCCAGTACAGACCCTTAGGCTGCACTTCTAATAACATTAGCCTAGTAATGTCCCAGTACAGACCCTTAGGCTACACTACTTATAACATTAGTCCAGTAATGTCCCAGTACAGACCCTTAAACTACACTACTAATAACATTAGTCCAGTAATGTCCCAGTACAGACCCTTAGGCTACACTACTTATAACATTAGTCCATTAATGTCCCAGTACAGACCCTTAGGCTACACTACTTATAACATTAGTCCAGTAATGTCCCAGTACAGACCCTTAGGCTACACTACTAATAACATTAGTCCAGTAATGTCCCAGTACAGACCCTTAGGCTACACTACTAATAACATTAGTCCAGTAATGTCCCAGTACAGACCCTTAGGCTACACTACTAATAACATTAGTCCAGTAATGTCCCAGTACAGACCCTTAGGCTATACTACTTATAACATTAGTCCAGTAATGTCCCAGTACAAACCCTTAGGCTTCACTACTCATAGCATTAGTCCAGTGATGTCCCAGTACAGACCCTTAGGCTGCCCCACTTATAGCATTAGTCCAGTAATGTCCCAGTACAAACCCTTAGGCTGCACTTCTAATAGCATTAGTCCAGTAATGTCCCAGTACAGACCCTTAGGTTACTGTACCGTGTATCAGACTGTATTGAGGGGAATCCTCTCTATCTATGGCCATTAATCATTTGCCATGTGGAAAGCCCCATACCTCCCGTCTCCTAGCAGACTGTACTCTGACTTCCTCAAACCTATAAATTACACGACTAAAGGTCCTTTTTTTTATATAGTACATAGGCGCAGTAAAGCTGGGGACAAAGGTTAATGGCCTGTGCGGAGACCATCCCATGTTACGTGTGTGTATATAATCAATGCGCTGTATGTACAGAGCTCTCATAGTCATTGTACTATCTAGGTGAACATCTTCAGACATGGCGTTTGTTTCACCCGTAGGATACCAGCCCGTTTACAACCCGGTAAGTAACGGCTGCACACATTTCTCCATGACTATATCTTTGACTTATATTTTTCCTCATCATCTGCTCATTGAACAGCACCAAACACATAACATCCAATCGACTGGACCTACAAAAGCTCAGGGCACAGCAGTGTGAGGAAACGCAACCAGCGTACTCTGAACGGTTAAGTCAATTTTACTCCCGAGTGTGTGGACAGTCGTGGAGAAATATGTAGGTATTGTTGGTAGCAGCAGGACTGTTAAAAATCTATTTATATTCCAGGATTGTAGCTTCACTGAGTGCATTGGGTTGTGTCCTCACACTGCTGTTCTCTTAGCTCTCTGCATTTAACTGCATCGTAGCCTCAGCACTCATCTTTAAGTTAAGGCTGTAGTCGGCTTCTGGTTGCCTACTGGATTAATGGCATAACACCATTGATTTCCACTGAGCTCCAGATTAATATGACTCCTGAAAGTTTATATGTAAATTATCTTGTATTAGCCAAGGGGGTGGTAACCTATTATTTTCATACCAATAACAGAGACACACCCCCAGAGAAAATAAATGATTACCGCCCCTATCAATTTCACATTAGCGACCTCCAGGGGCCTTCTTTTCATGTACAGGCGGTCCCCTACTTAAGGACACCCGACTTACAGACGACCCCTAGTCACAGACGGACCCCTCTGCCCACTGTGACCTCTCTGGATGTTACTATAGTCCCAGGCAGCAATGATCAGCTGTAAGGTGTCTGTAATGAAGCTTTATTGATAAAATTTTGAAAATCAAGTTACTGGGACAAAATATAGAGTTCCGACTTACATACAGATTCAACTTAAGTACAAACTGCCTCTATTTCTTTTTTAAAAACTCCCATTTAAAATAAGGTTTGGTACCGGGAGATTCACTCATCCTTTTAATCTTTCTATCTTTCTTTAGGCTGTTCCTTTCAGACAACCGGTCTTTGGCAATCTGCGGCCCGGCATGTCGGTTTACATTCAGGGGATGGTCCCTCATCACAGCAAAACGTAAAGTATCTAAACATTATACAAAGGAGATGTATAGTAATAATAATAGTAATAGGTGTACTATAATCCTTGTCTTAGACAGTTTGCTCCTAACCACCCAAACTAGTAAAATAAACCTTAAATTAGTTTTTTCAACATTATTTCAAAATAATATAAAATAGAACCCCATTTGTCTCATTGGGCTGTCTGCTCCAGCTCGGGACCGCCCATTTGTCAATAAAGAATCTAATTGGCCTTGTTTCAGAACCCAGTGTCAAATGGGTGGTCTGGGGATACAACAGACAATCAGGCTCCGCCCATTTGAAAGTAGAGATGCACAGATAACGACATAGATTGCATAGAATGGTGGGTTATAGAGAAAAGGAGGTTAGATGGCTGACCGAATCCATTGAGATCAGTGTTTTGGATCATATACATATATGCATGTTGATGTATATGATTATGGATATATATTGGAAGGCTCCACCCTATGTATACGGCAGGTGTGCCAATTGGCAATTGTATTAGGCAGGCAGGGGCGTAACCTGAGGGGGTGCAGAGTGTGCGGTCACAACCGGGCCCAAGAGGCTTTGGGGGCCCATAAGGTGCCAATTTCCCATACATTATAATCGGGGCCCCAACACTGTAGGCAGGGCTTTATCAGCCTGAATGGGTTCAGGCTATAGCTAGCAGGAACACTCTGTACCTATCCGCTCCACCACCAGGCCCCCTTAACACCTCTCCACGACCGCTCCACCACCAGGCCCGCTTCACACCTCTTCACGCCTGTTCCACCCCCAGGACGCTTCACACCTCTCCACGCCCGCTCCACCACCAGGCCCGCTTCACACCTCTTCACGCCTGCTCCACCCCCAGGACGCTTCACACCTCTCCACGTCGGCTCCACCACCAGGCCCCCTTCATACCTCTCCACGCCCGCTCCACCACCAGGCCCGCTTCGCTCATCTCCACACCCGCTCCAACACCAGACCCGCTTCACACCTCTCCACGCCCGCTCCACCACCAGGACGCTTCACACCTCTCCACACCCGCTCCACCACCAGGCCCGCTTCACACCTCTCCACGCCCGCTCCACCACCAGGCCCCCTTCACACCTCTCCACGCCCGCTCCACCACCAGGCCCCCTTCACACCTCTCCACGCCTGCTCCACCACCAGGCCCCCTTCACACCTCTCCACGCCTGCTCCACCACCAGGCCCCCTTCCCACCTCTCCACGCCCGCTCCACCACCAGGCCCCCTTCACACCTCTCCACGCCTGCTACACCACCAGGCCCCCTTCATACCTCTCCACGCCCGCTCCACCACCAGGCCCGCTTCGCTCATCTCCACACCCGTTCCAACACCAGACCCGCTTCACACCTCTCCACGCCCGCTCCACCACCAGGACGCTTCACACCTCTCCACACCCGCTCCACCACCAGGCACGTCTCATACCTCTCCACGCCCGCTCCACCACCAGGCCCCCTTCACACCTCTCCACGCCCGCTCCACCACCAGGCCCCCTTCACACCTCTCCACGCCTGCTCCACCACCAGGCCCCCTTCACACCTATCCACGCCCGCTCCACCACCTGGCCTGTCTCACAACTATCCATGCCCACTCCACCACTAGGCCCCTTTCACACCTATCCACGCCCCTGCTCTACCACCAGGCCCCCTTCACACCTCTCCACGCCTGCTCCACCACCAGGCCCCCTTCACACCTCTCCATGCCCGCTCCACCACCAGGACGCTCACACCTATCCACGCCCGCTCCACCACCTGGCCTGTCTCACAACTAACCATGCCCACTCCACCACTAGGCCACCTTCACACCTCTCCACGCCCGCTCCACCACCAGGCCCCCTTCACACCTCTCCACTCCTGCTCCACCACCAGGCCCCCTTCACACCTCTCCACGCCCGCTCCACCACCAGGCTCACTTCACACCTCTCCACGCCTGCTGTACCACCAGGCCCCCTTCACACCTCTCCACGCCCGCTCCACCACCAGGCCCGCTTCACACCTCTCCATGCCCGCTCCACCACCAGGCTCGCTTCACACCTCTCCACGCCCGCTCCACCACCAGGCTCACTTCACACCTCTCCACGCCTGCTCCACCACCAGGCTCTCTTCACACCTCTCCACGCCTGCTCCACCACCAGGCCCCCTTCACACCTCTCCACGCCCGCTCCACCACCAGGACGCTCACACCTATCCACGCCCGCTCCACCACCTGGCCTGTCTCACAACTAACCATGCCCACTCCACCACTAGGCCACCTTCACACCTCTCCACGCCCGCTCCACCACCAGGCCCCCTTCACACCTCTCCACTCCTGCTCCACCACCAGGCCCCCTTCACACCTCTCCACGCCCGCTCCACTACCAGGCTCACTTCACACCTCTCCACGCCTGCTGTACCACCAGGCCCCCTTCACACCTCTCCACGCCCGCTCCACCACCAGGCCCGCTTCACACCTCTCCATGCCCGCTCCACCACCAGGCTCGCTTCACACCTCTCCACGCCCGCTCCACCACCAGGCTCACTTCACACCTCTCCACGCCTGCTCCACCACCAGGCTCTCTTCACACCTCTCCACGCCTGCTCCACCACCAGGCCCCCTTCACACCTCTCCACGCCCGCTCCACCACCAGGCCCCCTTCACACCTCTCCACGCCCGCTCCACCACCAGGCCCCCTTCACACCTCTCCACGCCTGCTCCACCACCAGGCCCCCTTCACACCTATCCACGCCCGCTCCACCACCTGGCCTGTCTCACAACTATCCATGCCCACTCCACCACTAGGCCCCTTTCACACCTATCCACGCCCCTGCTCTACCACCAGGCCCCCTTCACACCTCTCCACGCCTGCTCCACCACCAGGCCCCCTTCACACCTCTCCATGCCCGCTCCACCACCAGGACGCTCACACCTATCCACGCCCGCTCCACCACCTGGCCTGTCTCACAACTAACCATGCCCACTCCACCACTAGGCCACCTTCACACCTCTCCACGCCCGCTCCACCACCAGGCCCCCTTCACACCTCTCCACTCCTGCTCCACCACCAGGCCCCCTTCACACCTCTCCACGCCCGCTCCACCACCAGGCTCACTTCACACCTCTCCACGCCTGCTGTACCACCAGGCCCCCTTCACACCTCTCCACGCCCGCTCCACCACCAGGCCCGCTTCACACCTCTCCATGCCCGCTCCACCACCAGGCTCGCTTCACACCTCTCCACGCCCGCTCCACCACCAGGCTCACTTCACACCTCTCCACGCCTGCTCCACCACCAGGCTCTCTTCACACCTCTCCACGCCTGCTCCACCACCAGGCCCCCTTCACACCTCTCCACGCCCGCTCCACCACCAGGACGCTCACACCTATCCACGCCCGCTCCACCACCTGGCCTGTCTCACAACTAACCATGCCCACTCCACCACTAGGCCACCTTCACACCTCTCCACGCCCGCTCCACCACCAGGCCCCCTTCACACCTCTCCACTCCTGCTCCACCACCAGGCCCCCTTCACACCTCTCCACGCCCGCTCCACTACCAGGCTCACTTCACACCTCTCCACGCCTGCTGTACCACCAGGCCCCCTTCACACCTCTCCACGCCCGCTCCACCACCAGGCCCGCTTCACACCTCTCCATGCCCGCTCCACCACCAGGCTCGCTTCACACCTCTCCACGCCCGCTCCACCACCAGGCTCACTTCACACCTCTCCACGCCTGCTCCACCACCAGGCTCTCTTCACACCTCTCCACGCCTGCTCCACCACCAGGCCCCCTTCACACCTCTCCACGCCCGCTCCACCACCAGGCCCCCTTCACACCTCTCCACGCCCGCTCCACCACCAGGCTCACTTCACACCTCTCCACGCCTGCTCTGCCACCAGGCCCCCTTCACACCTCTCCATGCCCGCTCCACCACCAGGCTCGCTTCACACCTCTCCATGCCTGCTCCACCACCAGGCTCTCTTCACACCTCTCCACGCCTGCTCCACCACCAGGCCCCCTTCACACCTCTCCATGCCCGCTCCACCACCAGGCCCCCTTCACACCTCTCCACGCCCGCTCCACCACCAGGCTCGCTTCACACCTCTCCACGCCCGCTCCACCACCAGGGCCCCTTCACACCTCTCCACGCCTGCTCCACAACCAGGGCCCCTTAACACCTCTCCACTCCTGCTCCACCACCAGGCCCGCTTCACACCTCTCCACGCCTGCTCCACCACCAGGCCCCCTTCACACCTCTCCACGCCCGCTCCACCACCAGGCTCTCTTCACACCTCTCCACGCCTGCTCCACCACCAGGCCCCCTTCACACCTCTCCACGCCCGCTCCACCACCAGGCCCCCTTCACACCTCTCCACGCCCGCTCCACCACCAGGCTTGCTTCACACCTCTCCACGCCCGCTCCACCACCAGGGCCCCTTCACACCTCTCCACGCCTGCTCCACCACCAGGGCCCCTTAACACCTCTCCACTCCTGCTCCACCACCAGGCCCGCTTCACACCTCTCCACGCCCGCTCCACCACCAGGGCCCCTTCACACCTCTCCACGCCTGCTCCACCACCAGGCCCCCTTCACACCTCTCCACGCCCGCTCCACCACCAGGCCCCCTTCACACCTCTCCACGCCTGCTCCACCACCAGGGCCCCTTAACACCTCTCCACTCCTGCTCCACCACCAGGGCCCCTTCACACCTCTCCATGCCCGCTCCACCACCAGGCCCCCTTCACACCTCTCCATGCCCGCCCAGCCAGTTCCTCTGTATTAAAGTATATTGGAGTTTATCAATAGTAAAGTCTATGTCAGAGCCTGTCTATTGTAATCTTATCATCTTCTTGGCAAACGCACAGAGAAGCCATCTTATCTTCTTGTGACAGTAATATGGATGAGTTGTCATGGGAGGACTGTGTGACATGGCTCGGGGCTTTAAACCTCTATGACATTCACATGATCACAGCAATAAATGTAAATGGCGGCCGCAGCCATCACGTGAGCTCAGCTCATATTATACCTGATATCAGCCCTCAAATATTATCCCATAATTTAAGTAATTTGTATGTTGAGTAAATATGGATCACCCCTCCCAAAAGCAGGATCCCCCATCTTGTAAGGCCTAACTAGCTGTTCCGTGGGGGTCTCAGTGCTGAGACCCCGACAGATCACGAAAACAAGGTGTCTGATGGGGTCCTAGGTACCTCGTCACTCCGTCAGACTAATAGAGCAGACGGCCGCGCATGACTGTTCTGCTCCATTCATCCATTTCCGTCAGCTCCATAGAGATGAATGGAGCAGAACAGTCATGTGCGGAGTCTGACGGAGCGATGAGGGGTCCAACGGAGTTACGTCAGACTCCATCAGACCCCTCGTTTTCATGATCTGTGGGGGCCTCAGCATTTTGTGGATAGGGCCTTACTTTTCTTAGTTGGAAAACCCCTTTAAAGCTGAGCTGTTAATTGACCATCAGCAAATAGAACAGTTCTGCTCTTACACACTTCTGATAAATTTCCCCCCAAATCTTCTTACACAACCAACTGGACATTTTCAATATAATTTTTTTAGCACAGGGTATGACTAATCTTTTTGGGGCATGAATGTATATTATCTAGGGCAGTGATGGTGAACTTTCTACAGACCGGGTGCCCAAACTACAACAAAAACCTGATTATTTAACGCAAAGTGCCAACATGGCAACATAATCGATAACTTATTGCTCCTTTTCAATTGGATCGTCCCAAGGACACTAGTACAGTAGAAAGAGGGAGGAGAAATTTTGATTACTACTGCAGCTTCCCTGCAGGGTCTCCTGAACAGGAAGAATCGCAGGGCGTGGAGCAAGTGCGCCAATGATAATCCAGCGTTGTCCACACCTCCACGTTACTCCGGTAGTCCCACGCAGCCAAGGATGTATGGCTTCAAAATAATGCTGAACATGCCACATCCTAGGTGTCCTGGGACCACAGGAGGAGGCCTTTAATCCTGTATGATGAACTCTTCTGCTTGGGGTGATGGCGCGGGTGCCCACAGAGAGGGTTCTGGGTGCCACCTCTGGGACCCGTGCCATTGGTTCACCACCACTGATCTAGGGGGATCTAAACTCCACGACTTTGAGAAATTCATTGTAAATTCTGTTAGAAGATGAAATAACTGACACAATTATGGAAACCAAATGGACCAATACAATAATCAAAGGAGTCCATTAGATGTGGAGATTGTCCACTATAAGACCATCAACACAAAGCTGTCATTATCAATGTTCAGAGATGGAAATCTAAGGATGGGGTGAGGACCGGGATGTGAGATGTTCTAGCAGAAAGGTCTATGGTACAGATGTAACATTGGTCTCTTTGTCTTCTTCCTCGCAGGTTCAGTGTGAACCTTTCGTGCGGTCAGTTTAATGGATCTGACATTGCCTTCCACTTTAATCCTCGATTCGATGGGAAGAGGGTGGTGTTTAACACTTTCCAGGGAGGGTCATGGGGCGGTGAAGAGAAAAAGAAAGATGGATTCCCCTTTAACAAAGGGGGTTACTTTGAAATGGTGATTTTTGCCAATCCCGGAGGATACCAGGTAATAAAATGTCAATAACTAATATGAACTTGTATTGTGTCCAATGGTTTATGTTTATAATGTCAAAATATTAATCATGGATCGTCCCTCTTTGGCCATTCTCCTTCCATTCTCCTTTTTACTAGGTCAATGTAAACGGTTCCCCCTTCTATCACTTCAATCATCGGATTCCTCTAGAGAGGGTGGACAACGTTCAAGTAGATGGAGAGGTCAACATCCAATCTCTGAGCGTCGTTGGAGGAGGAGGCGGAGGAGTTGGAGTAAGTTACATTTCCAGTGTAAAGTAAGAACCTAAAAATTAAAGGAAGTTTTCGAAAAGATCTGTAGGATAGGTCTTCAATTCAACAACTCCACTATTCAGCTCATATCATTGACGTTTAGTGTTGTGGAGAGGACTGTTATCAGGCTTACAACAATCAAGCTTCTTAAAGAATAAGGTGACTAAGATTTCCTAAGACAAAAATAGACCTTGTTTGTGACTAAGCTGGCCAAATACGCCTCCAACCTCTTTGTGTACTTCAATGGGTGAGGAGAATGTACTGATAAGGTCTCCTTTGAACATGATCTTCTATAGACAGAAGAATCAGACATCTTGGGGGACATTAATCATAGTCTGTTAGACTGGTTTGAGCGTTTTTTAGCGCAAAAATCCGGCGCATCTCGTTAATTTGGCGCATTTATGGTGGCACGGCAAAGTTCGGCACTTAGTGGTTCTGAGTCCCTGCGCCTTATCTGACATAGTGAGTGCGTCCTATACAGCGGGATCTTTCACTAATTTGTGCCTAAAAAGGCGCAAAATAGGCGCAAAAATGCACCTCCTCTGAGCAGCTGCACTTCCAAAAAAAAATCACTTTTCATTACTAAAAACATACATTTTAGGTTCCCAAATGAAGAATTCCCTCCATGCAACATGGGAAATACTTCGGAGCAATTATAAAATGTAACATTTCTCCAGTAACGACTTCATCATTGTCTCTGGGATCATCTCTGGGAGTGATTATTGTCTTATTGTACAGATCTGAGAATATTATCAGACGCCATTTCATGTAAATTATAATAAAAAAGGAAAAGACTCATTTCAGCAAGAATTTTTTTTTTTTCCCATCTCTGTCACTTTTAGTCCCTGCAGTTACATCACAATGATAGTTTTTGTGCAGAGATGACGCCCTGAACGTTCTGTCACATTTTCTCAGTCTCCTTTCATTATTGCTCACAAATGAGATCTAACAATTTGCGGCAAATTTGGCGCAAATTTAGGCGCAAATGAATGGGACATGCGACAAATCCAAAGTGCATTTACTAAGGCAGAACCAGATCCATCATAGATCAGGAGCCAAAAAGAAGAGCAAACCAGGCGCTAAAACAGGCGAACCTGAGACCCCCTATGATTAATGTCCCCCCTTGTATTCTGCCAAACCTTAGACTTCTTTCTCCGGCTATGTAGCATGTAGGGATCGCTGGAATGTCTCCATAAACATCTGAGTCACAACCAATTCTGATAAAAAGGGGGTCCGGGTGGCTTTGATCCAATATTTACAGACAGTGTTAGAGCACAATATGGAGAAGAAAGATAAAAAGAATCGGAGGTATAACCTAGAAGGGTTCACTCGGGTAATGGAACATTGAGGGGAAAAACTTTGTGGGTCCATGTGGGTCCACCTTGGTAGAGAGAGTCTTCCTCTGCCCATCCTCCATCAACCCAATAGACCCTAGTAGCTTACATATGAGATTGTCTGCTTCTGCTGGACCTCTTGGGTCTAGTATTACGTATTACAGTAATATGTACATGTGCTTTTCCCGTGTGCCAGCCGCACAAACTGTGCCTAACTATTAGGCGGTCCTATTAGGTGTAACCATGAAAGAGCTGACTGCCGCACCACTAAATATGGGCTCGGTCCTGACCATCTTTGGGGTGGAGGCAGTCACCTCCTATAGACATTGGTGGGGTGAGTGGCCACAAACAGTGACACGTTCTGGTGTATGAGGCCTAACTGTGGGGTTTTCTAAACTTTATAACACCTTCAATGTCAAGAAGAAGACTATAAGGGTAAAGCTATGGTTATATTAGAACTGAACTGGTATTTAAAATGTACATTTTTTTTTATTGTAGGGCCCTGCCTACCCACCTGGTGGGGTAAGTATTATAGGGTAGACTGTGGATGTTGTGCCATTGGGCACCTTGAGATATGACCATTATAATGTATTTTCTCTAGATGATGCCGGGGCAAGGGTATCCAGTGATGACCCTGCCTGTGAGTATTTGACTTACACAAGTCCATATATACACATTGTTATCATCCTAATTCAATTATTCTTATGGATTATTGCTTCTATCTTTATAGGCAATGGGAGGACCAACCTATAACCCGGTCAGTATACAGGGGTCTTGTACATTCTCAATCCCATTCTGTGTATATCCATCTATATACAGGGCAGTAGCCACTATTTTGTAGGTGTTTTTTTCATCCTTGACTTTCAAAAGATCCTCACTTTATGTGATGAGGGCTTGTATTTTGTAGGTTGAATTGAGTTTTTTGGGTTATGTATAATATATTATAATATGTAAACATTGTTTCTCTTCTCAGCAAAGTTTTACAAATAAGTTCCTTTTTTTTTTTGTCCGGGACTTGTTTTTTGCCAGACTATTGCACCTTTTATATTGGCTTTCTCTTCCTTATTTCAATGTATTAAACACTAACAGGGAGCGAAAAAGTTCCTGGCTAAGTACATGGCAGAGCTGGGGGCCTATTTCAGGCTAAGGGCAAGTGATAGGGACAATTAGATATCAGAGGGAGTGGAAGACACCTAAAGATTTAAGATATCCTCCATACAAAACCTATTGGGGGCTTAAGTACAGGCGGTTGACTACTTAAGGACACATGATTTACAGACGACCCCTAGTTACAAACGGACAGATATAACAGTTGTCTGTAATGAAGCTTCATTGTTAATCCTGGTTCTTATTACAATTCAACATTTTTAAAATCCAATTGTCACAGAGACCCAAAAATTTTTGCCTGGAGCTAAGTATACAGTTCCGACTTACATACCATTTCAACTTAAGAACAAACCTGCAGAACCGATCCTGTACGTAACCCGGGGACTGCCTGTACTTGGGTTGAGGATTTGTATTTCAAATTATTACTTTTTGGTTTCTTGACCGGTTGTACATTTTATCTACTTGCAGCCTGTTCCCTATCGTGCCAACATACCCGGTGGAGTGTCTCCCAAGAGGACCTTTGTGGTTAGAGGGTTCATGCCCATGGGAGGCCAAACGTAAGGAAGCAGTAATATTATGTAATGGCTGTGTAATGGTATCTATGGCTTGGGGGGTGGGGGAGAGCATAAACCCCTTTTACTCACCTCTTCCGCCACCATCCGTCATTGCCTGGTCTTTGATTGTATACAGAGGCCTACGGTGGCATCCTGACCACTGCCATGTGCCTGTTACAGCAGGACTTTCAGGCTTTAGCAGGTGGGTGGCAGGGGTTGGGACAGTTCCACCGGCCTATGTAAACAGAGACCCAGCTGTGATGGGAGGTCCCACATGTGGACAGTAGCAATGGTCCCACGGGTGGACCAGTAGAGATGAGTATAAGTGGTTTATTGTTTTTATGCGCCACTTCCAAGTCATAGACCACCCCTCTAATTCAGACCCCAGACCACACTGTTAAATGAATTCAGACCAAGGCCAGCAGAATAATTCTTGATCCTAGTCCTGTATATAAATTCAGACCCAAAATAAACTTCAGAGCATAAAAATAAAATAAATTCAGACTCTAATCAGATGCAAGACCAGGCCCTAAAACAAACTTACCCCATATTCAGAACTTACATCAGACTCAAATTTAGTCCTCAGACCACAACCAAAGAAACCCAACCACAATTCTCACCGACCCCAGAAAATACTCCATTAAAAAAACAATACTTTATGAATTTAGACTCAGCCAAAGAACCTCAATACAGTAAATTGTGACTCAGACCCTTTCATCAATTTAGATCCCAGACCAGATCCTAAAATTAATTGAAACCTGGTTATTACAACCACAGACTAGGCTCAGAATTAAAGGGAACCTGTCACCAGGGACCTAATTCTCACTAGAGACTCATCACACCTGCAGTGCACATCGCCCTCTCTGCCTTCTCTAAGCATTTTCATTACAATATACACTCACCGGCCACTTTATTAGGTACACCTGTCCAACTGCTCGTTAACACTTAATTTCTAATCAGCCAATCACATGGCGGCAGTGCATTTAGGCATGTAGACATGGTCAAGACAATCTCCTGCAGTTCTCCCGAGCATCAGTATGGGGAAGAAAGGTGATTTGAGGCCTTTGAACGTGGCATGGTTGTTGGTGCCAGAAGGGCTGGTCTGAGTATTTCAGAAACTGCTGATCTACTGGGATTTTCATGCACAACCATCTCTAGGGTTTACAGAGAATGGTCCGAAAAAGAAAAAACATCCAGTGAGCGGCAGTTCTGTGGGCGGAAATGCCTTGTTGATGCCAGAGGTCAGAGGAGAATGGGCAGACTGGTTCGAGCTGATAGAAAGGCTACAGTGACTCAAATCGCCACCCGTTACAACCAAGGTAGGCAGAAGAGCATCTCTGAACGCACAGTACGTCGAACTGTGAGGCAGATGGGCTACAGCAGCAGAAGACCACACCGGGTGCCATCCTTTCAGCTAAGAACAGGAAACTGAGGCTACAATTTGCACAAGCTCATCGAAATTGGACAGCAGAAGATTGGAAAAACGTTGCCTGGTCTGATGAGTCTCGATTTCTGCTGCGACATTCGGATGGTAGGGTCAGAATTTGGCGTCAACAACATGAAAGCATGGATCCATCCTGCCTTGTATCAGCGGCTCAGGCTGGTGGTGGTGGTGTCATGGATCCATCCTGCCTTGTATCAGCGGCTCAGGCTGGTGGTGGTGGTGTCATGGATCCATCCTGCCTTGTATCAGCGGCTCAGGCTGGTGGTGGGGGTGTCATGGATCCATCCTGCCTTGTATCAGCGGCTCAGGCTGGTGGTGGGGGTGTCATGGATCCATCCTGCCTTGTATCAGCGGCTCAGGCTGGTGGTGGTGGTGTCATGGTGTCTTTGGGCCCCTTGGTACAACGCCACAGCCTACCTGAGTATTGTTGCTGCCCATGTCCATCCCTTTATGAGCACAATGTACCCTGTAACATCTGATGGCTACTTTCAGCAGGATAATGCGCCATGTCATAAAGCTGGAATCATCTCAGACTGGTTTCTTGAACATGACAATGAGGTCACTGGACACAAATGGCCTCCACAGTCACCAGATCTCAATCCAATAGAGCATCTTTGGGATGTGGTGGAACGGGAGATTCGCATCATGGATGTGCAGCCGACAAATCTGCGGCAACTGTGTGATGCCATCATGTCAATATGGAGCAAAATCTCTGAGGAGCTTCCAGCACCTTGTTGTATCTATGCCACGAAGAATTGAGGCAGTTCTGAAGGCAAAAGGGGTCCAGCCCGTTACTAGCATGGTGTACCTAATAAAGTGGCCGGTGAGTGTAATTGTGAGTTATAACTAACTCTTGCACCCTGACAAAATCCTGGGGTAGTCACAGGGGCTGGACGCATTTGGATGCATTTAAAAAAAAACAACAACATGGGGCTTTTCTGTGTTACTCCCTCCTCAGGGCTTGGCCCCCACCTTTGTGCTTCTATAAAGCTCCACCTCCTGCTCCTTCTCAGAGGTCACATCAGTGGGGGAGGGACAAGATATACAGGAGCACAAAGATGGAGGCAGCCTGCAGCTCAGACAAGTTACATGTTGTTTTTTGAAATGCATGCAAACCAAAGTCCAACCCCTGTGACTACCCCAGGATTTTGTCAGGATGTAAGGTAAGTTATAACACACAATTATACTGTAATGCAAATGCTTATAAAAGGCAGAAAGACATTTTTGCACTGCAGGTGTCCTGGGCTTTTACAATCTGTCTTTAGTGAAAATGAGGTCCCTGGTGACAGGTTCCCTTTAAGATCAGACCTCGGAGAAGACCTCAGACTTGGTATAGTTTAGATCCTTACAAAAATGAAGCCCTCAGACCTTTAAACCAATGTAAACCCTAAACCAAATCCCATATTTAATGAAGCTATCATAAGCTCCATAACCCAGACAAGACCCCAAAATTATTTCAAATTCTTTGCCTTGTTATGACACTATTATTGGACTCTCTTCCAGGTTTAGCATTAATTTTAAGACAGCGAGTGGAGAGAACGCTTTTCACTTCAATGTTCGTCTGAATGAGCGCGCGGTGGTGAGGAACAGCTGCCTTCGGGGCTCCTGGGGCCATGAGGAGAGGGCCATGGGACACAACCCCTTTGTGCCAGGGCAATACTTTGATGTGAGTATTTCTTTGGGAGATATAGATGCCGCATGGTATGACCCTGCTGGTTCTCTTGGGATGATCGGAGGGTTATTGGACCAATGAGGAAGCATCTAATAAGTATCTATATTCCCACAGATCTCCATTCGCTCCGGCAATGGCCGATACAAGGTGTTTGTGAATGGGCAGCACTTCTGTGACTATGCTCACCGCTTCCCCACCCTGCAGATGATTAACAACCTGGAGATTGTTGGAGATGTTGTGTTGTCACTTGTACAGTTTTAAAGAAGCTCCAGAGGTGCCTACGGGGGAAGAGCAGGAAAAATAAAAGTTAACTTTTGGTATAAATTTTAAAATCTGCTCTTGAGATGATTATGAATAAAATACTGAGATTGTAGAAATAATGACGTTATACATAAAAACCATTGGTCAGAACGGGGCTAACCATACTGGAGGAGATTCATTATGACTTCTCCGACCCACACGTCACTATAGGAGTGTCGGAGGGATAGACAAGCCAGGGGTGAAAGCCGTGCCCATCACATTTACTATAGCCGCCACCGAAAAACTGCCTGAGATTATTGCAAAAAACTAGTCCGAACTGGCAGAGTTTGTGCCGGCATTTACCAAGATGACCAGGAGCATGACCACCAGCGGAGGGGATTTTAAGACTGGTGTTCATCTATCATCTATCTATCTATCTATCTATCTCCTATCTATCTATCTATCTATCTATCTATCTATCTATCTATCTCATATCTATCTATCTATCTATCTATCTATCTCATATCTATCTATCTATCTATCTCATATCTATC
The DNA here is from genome assembly GCF_040894005.1 of Engystomops pustulosus. NCBI lineage: Eukaryota > Metazoa > Chordata > Amphibia > Anura > Leptodactylidae > Engystomops > Engystomops pustulosus. Next base: position 11,613,109 of record NC_092419.1, on the reverse strand, counting down.
TGTCTATCTATCTGTCTCATATCTATCTATCTATCTATCTATCTATCTATCTATCTATCTATCTATCTATCTCATATCTATCTCCTATCTATCTATCTATCTATCTATCTCATATCTATCTCCTATCTATCTATCTATCTATCTATATATCTCCTATCTATCTATATATCTCCTATCTATCATCTATCTATCTATCTATCTATCTATCTATCTATCTATCTATCTATCTATCTATCTCCTATCTATCTATCTCATATCTATCTATATATCTATCTGTCTCATATCTATCTATCTATCTATCTCATATCTATCTCCTATCTATCTATCTCCTATCTATCTATATATCTCCTATCTATCTATCTATCTATCTATCTCATATCTATCTATCTATCTATCTATCTATCTATCTCATATCTATCTATCTATCTATCTATCTATCTATCTCATATCTATCTATCTATCATCTATCTATCTATCTATCTCCTATCTATCTATCTATCTATCTATCTATCTCCTATCTATCTATCTATCTATCTCCTATCTATCTATCTATCTATCTATCTATCTATCTATCATCTATCTATCTATCTCCTATCTATCTATCTATCTATCTATCTATCTATCTATCTATCTATCTATCTATCTCCTATCTATCTATCTATCTATCTATCTATCTCCTATCTATCTATCTATCTATCTATCTATCTATCTATCTACTATCTATCTCATATCTATCTATCTAAAAATCCAAAAAATGAGCAGCACTCTGGATGTGTGAAGAAACGTGATTCTATATTATTCCATAATGAGTAATAACATGGAATAAAATAGAATCACGTTTCTTCACACATCCGGAGTGCTGCTCATTTTTTGGATTTTTTGCTACCAGAGGATCTGGGGCCCGATCCCAAGACGCCTGCACCCACTACAGTCAACCAGATAGTGCCGCTGGATCTTTCTATAAGTATCTATCTATCTCATATCTATCTATCACTCATCAGAACAGGGGCAGAAGGAAGTAGGGAAATGGGGTTTTCCATGAAAACAAATAAGGAAAATCCCCAGGGAACAGGAGTGAAATAAAAAAAAAAACACACCCTTTCCCCTGGTTGATTTTCAGGAGTTATTGAGACCCGCTTCTTGGACACGGAATGTCACTTCCGTTTTCCTGGGGACCTCCTGTGTTATCAACCCTGGTCCGAGGAGGCCACTCATTGGATGAAATGGGCCCCACTTCCCCCAAGAACTTCCTTCCAGACGTACAGGAGTGTTAACGATAAGTCATGGTCTGCCATCGGGGTCATTATACAAAACAGCCCTGAAACCTGGAGTTTCTGTGTAACGTGTTGCTATTTAAGTGACCTTCCACCCAGAAAACACATTATTAATGTATAGTTAACATATCTGGTATCTGGTACCCTTTGGTATTTAACATTGACCCAAGCAAGAAGGCTTGAACTTAGCTATAAAGAGCCTGATGTGGCACATAGGTTCAAGCTGTCAGCTGCCTGTAGACAATGACCAGAACTGTAAATCCAGGACTAGAAGGAAAGGAGATTATGTCAGGAAGGATCCGAACAGGAAGGAAGATACTTCACACAGTGTATCCAGACTATTTCCGAGGACCTTACACCTGTCCAGTACGGTGGGAGAACTTGGGGTAAGCGCTTTCATGCCAAGTGGTTTCCAGCTGTATGTCAATGGTATCCAAACGACTCCGGCCTTTGAGAAGTGCGGCCAAAGACCTTCCTTTAGGGAACTTTGTGTAAACCCTAAAGAACTTGATTCCTGGATTGCTTTTTCTTAAGCAAATTGCGTGGAAACAAGTAAAAAAATAAATATGTTTGCAAAGAATTTGACTCGGTCAACAGCCCATAAACTTTCCCTCATATTATGGCCCACATCTGCTTCTCCCTAATATTGTGGCCCCTCACCTCCTTCTTTCCTTTCTTCTTTCCAGATACTCACCTCTTCCCATTCCCTTGCATCAGCTCCTCTTTCCTCCTCTTCTTCTGTGTGTAGCACTGAAGCTGAGCAGGGGCCGTGCATTATCTCTGTATTAGACTCTGTCCGCGTCCAGAGGATCCCAATGGACTTGATGCCCCAGGACATATCTCCCGCGGGCCGGACAGTGGGACAGAGCCAGAAATCCAGGACTGTCCAGCTGGATCAGGGACATTTCGGAGGTATGTGATTGTTCAATCAGGTTCAGATCAAGTTAAGGGGTCGTCCATCAGCCTCTCTTCAGGGTCTGGTTCATCTTTGGGATGGAATATGGGAAAACTTGCATCAAACTTGTTTATGTAATTCCATATTTTTATGTAAAATTGTTGCCTTTTACAACACAATGGGGGTCATTTACTAAAGGGGCGATTCGCGTTTTCCCGACGTGTTTCCCTTAATATTTCCGATTTGCGCCGATTTCCCCTGAACTGCCCCGGGATTTTGGCGCACGCGATCCGAGCGATCGGATTGTGGCGCATCGGCCCTGGCATGCACGCAACGGAAATCGGGGGCATGGCCGAACGAAAACCCGACGGATTCGGAAAAACCGCCGCATTTAAAACAAAAAATCTGTTGCGGAGCTTGCACTTACCTTCACTCAGCCTGACTCGGTGAACTCCAGTGCGTTCCGATGCTCTTCAGCGCAGCAGCGCCACCTGGTGGATGGCGGAGGAACTACCTTAATAAATCCCGGCCGAACCCGAATCCAACGCAGAGAACGCGCCGCTGGATCGCGAATGGACCGGGTAAGTAAATGTGCCCCATTATCTAGCAGTATAAAGAGGTGTGTGATGGGAATGATGAGGGGCTTCATGTCTTCTCGCCTTGTCATTCACCCTTGTTCCACAGACCCTTTATAATTGTAATAAAAGTTCCCCACTTCATCATAGCTGTCATTATATCCGGCCTCTCCTTACTGATAAGCCTCCAGCCCAACCCCATATAACACACAGACCTCGCTATAATCGTCCGAGGGAAGGGACACGATGCCTCATAGGATTTCTTAATGGGAGGGTTTACATAAGGGGATGTAAGAAAGGTCCAGGTTTCTAACTTGAGGGCGGAGAATGATACTCGGAATTGTCATTTTTGTCGTTTAACCTTGAAAAATTTGCAAAATCAGTGCAGCCAAGGTCATCGTCAGATAATGATCATGTCCGAGCCCTAAGTAGAAGGTCCTTGACCCCCCCATGCAAAACTGTAACAACCCCCCAAATACATTACATTTGATGAGGAAGTCTCGATCCAACCTGAAGACATTTACCTTTCTTTATTGAAATGCACCACAATGGGGCTCATTTACTAAGGGTCTGAACGCCGCACTTTCGTCGGGTTTCCCGAATATTTCCATTTTGCGCCGAATTGCCGCACGCGATCAGATTGTTGCACAACGGCCCCTGCTTTCACGCAACAGAAATTGGGGGGCGTGGCCGTCAGACAACCCGACGGATTCGGAAAAACCACGGAATTTAAAAAACGATTTGTGTCGCAAGATCAGCACTCACATGCACCAGGAGGAAGAAGGTGAACTCCGGCGGACCTCGGCGCAGCAGCGACACCTGCTGGATATCGGGCGCACGACCTTAGTGAATCCCGGCAGAACCCGAATCCTCGTCGGACAACGCGCAGCGGGATCGTGAATGGACCGGGTAAGTAAATGAGCCCCACTGTCTCACATCTTTCTATTTAAGGAATCTATCCAGTTTTAGTGGGGTCAAGTCATCTCATGGGAATCCATGTCAAACACCAGGTTTCCTGTTTATTAAAAGATAATTTCACTGATAATTTCAATGATATTGACTTAAAGGGGTTGTCCATTTTCAGCAAACAATTGATATTGTTATGAAAAGTTTTACAATTCTGTATCACTTTCTGTATCAATTCCTAACGGCTTACTAGATCTCTGCTTGCTGTCATTCTATAGGAAGCTTTATCGTTTAATGCTCCTCCTTTTTTTTCGTTTTTTTTATTTTAAAACTTTGTATTAACTTTTTAAATATAAAACATACCAGTAAATTACCATCAGTGGACTGCGAACAACAATTGCCATATAAGTACATACATTCACTTATGCGTCAGTCACAGTATACAATAATCTTTTCAACCCCCGACCCCGACCCCCCCCCCTTCTACTGACAAGAGGAAAAGAGAGATTGTTGACTGCTCCTTGGTCATGTGATGTCACACAGGTGCACAGCTTGTTATATTCCTGGTCATGTGACAGCTCACAGTGCATGTCAAAGCACATGAGAATCACAAGGTCTAAGGAACTGCCTAAGGAGCTCAAAGACAGAGTTGTGGCAAGCCGCAGATCTAACCAAAATAATTTCTGCAGCACCTAAGAGCACCGGGTCCATTCGCAATCCGCGGATTCGGGTCTTCCGGTGATTCACTAAGGTAGTTCCTCCGCCGTCCACCAGATGTCGCTGCTGCGCTGAAGAGCATCGGAACGCCGGGCTGAGTGAAGGTAAGCGTGCGCCGTGTGTCATTTTTTAAAAAAAATGCGTCGGTTTTTCCGAATCCGTCGGGTTTGCGTTTGGCCACGCCCCCTGATTTCCGTCGCGTGCATGCCGGCACCGATGCACCACAATCCGATCGCGTGCGCCAAAAACCCGGGGCAATACAGGGAAAATCGGAAATCGGAAATATTCGGGTAACACGTCGGGAAAACGCGAATCAGGCCCTTAGTAAATGACCCCCAATGCATACACAAAGAAACACAAAGACACAAACATCCCGAAGATTCTCTAATTCAGAGAATTAAGAGGGAGCTTGAGAGGGAGGAGCCCTCCACGCTTCGTTGTGATTGGCTTATCTTTATTTGGTCATGTTTCCCCATATGCGAAGATAGAATAATAGACAACATATCACGTGAAATCCCATGAGGCATCAGACCCGCTTCAATCAATGAGAGGCCTCCATCTCTACAGTGGGGACTTCATTTCCTGTATTGTCCCCAGATCTAAGTAGGCCACTCATTGGCTCACATGGGTCTCGTGTTCCCACTGGGATTTCTGGCTGTTTGCAGGCCCAAAAACCAAAAGTACCAGAATACAATGAGAACTGGGAGCCATAGAAGTTTATTTATAAACCCCACCCCAGCCCCCTAGGGTTTTTCCAGATTCCTGAAATACTCCTCTAAACAAAAGGCCAATCAGCATTGGCATCTGATTCAAAACATGTGAATCGGAGAACCTCTCAATACAAACATACACTCACCGGCCACTTTATTAGGTACACCAGTCCAACTGCTCGTTAACACTTAATTTCTAATCAGCCAATCACATGGCGGCAACTCAGTGCATTTAGGCATGTAGACATGGTCAAGACAATCTCCTGCAGTTCTCCCGAGCATCAGTATGGGGAAGAAAGGTGATTTGTGGCCTGTGAACGTGGCATGGTTGTTGGTGCCAGAAGGGCTGGTCTGAGTATTTCAGAAACTGCTGATCTACTGGGATTTTCACGCACAACCATCTCTAGGGTTTACAGAGAATGGTCCGAAAAAGAAAAAACATCCAGTGAGCGGCAGTTCTGTGGGCGGAAATGCCTTGTTGATGCCAGAGGTCAGAGGAGAATGGGCAGACTGGTTCGAGCTGATAGAAAGGCAACAGTGACTCAAATCGCCACTCGTTACAACCAAGGTAGGCAGAAGAGCATCTCTGAATGCACAGTACGTCCAACTCTGAGGCAGATGGGCTACAGCAGCAGAAGACCACACCGGGTGCCACTCCTTTCAGCTAAGAACAGGAGACTGAGGCTACAATTTGCACAAGCTCATCGAAATTGGACAGTAGAAGATTGGAAAAACGTTGCCTGGTCTGATGAGTCTCGATTTCTGCTGCGACATTCGGATGGTAGGGTCAGAATTTGGCGTCAACAACATGAAAGCATGGATCCATCCTGCCTTGTATCAGCGGGTCAGGCTGGTGGTGGTGGTGTCATGGATCCATCCTGCCTTGTATCAGCGGGTCAGGCTGGTGGTGGTGGTGTCATGGATCCATCCTGCCTTGTATCAGCGGCTCAGGCTGGTGGTGGTGGTGTCATGGATCCATCCTGCCTTGTATCAGCGGGTCAGGCTGGTGGTGGTGGTGTCATGGTGTGGGGAATATTTTCTTGGCACTCTTTGGGCCCCTTGGTACCAATTGAGCATCGTTGCAATGATGCCACAGCCTACCTGAGTATTGTTGCTGACCATGTCCATCCCTTTATGAGCACAATGTACCCTGTAACATCTGATGGCTACTTTCAGCAGGATAATGCACCATGTCATAAAGCTGGAATCATCTCAGACTGGTTTCTTGAACATGACAATGAGGTCACTGGACACAAATGGCCTCCACAGTCACCAGATCTCAATCCAATAGAGCATCTTTGGGATGTGGTGGAACGGGAGATTCGCATCATGGATGTGCAGCCGACAAATCTGCGGCAACTGTGTGATGCCATCATGTCATTATGGACCAAAATCTCTGAGGAGCTTCCAGCACCTTGTTGTATCTATGCCACGAAGAATTGAGGCAGTTCTGAAGGCAAAAGGGGGTCCAACCCGTTACTAGCATGGTGTACCTAATAAAGTGGCCGGTGAGTGTAATTGTGAGTTATAACTAACTCTTGCACCCTGACAAAATCCTGGGGTAGTCACAGGGGCTGGACTTTGGTTTGGATGCATTTAAAAAAAAAAACAACATATGGCTTTTCTGTGTTACTCCCTCCTCAGAGCTTGGCCCCCACCTTTGTGCTTCTATAAAGCTCCACCTCCTGCTCCTTCTCAGAGGTCACATCAGTGGGGGAGGGACAAGATATACAGGAGCACAAAGATGGAGGCAGCCTGCAGCTCAGACAAGTTACATGTTGTTTTTTGAAATGCATGCAAACCAAAGTCCAACCCCTGTGACTACCCCAGGATTTTGTCAGGATGTAAGGTAAGTTATAACACACAATTATACTGTAATGCAAATGCTTATAAAAGGCAGAAAGACATTTTTGCACTGCAGGTGTCCTGGGCTTTTACAATCTGTCTTTAGTGAAAATGAGGTCCCCGGTGACAGGTTCCCTTTAAGATCAGACCTCGGAGAAGACCTCAAACTTGGTATAGTTTAGATCCTTACAAAAATGAAGCCCTCAGACCTTTAAACCAATGTAAACCCTAAACCAAATCCCATATTTAATGAAGCTATCATAAGCTCCATAACCCAGACAAGACCCCAAAATTATTTCAAATTCTTTAACTTGTTATGACGCTATTATTGGACTCTCTTCCAGGTTTAGCATTAATTTTAAGACAGCGAGTGGAGAGAACGCTTTTCACTTCAATGTTCGTCTGAATGAGCGCGCGGTGGTGAGGAACAGCTGCCTTCGGGGCTCCTGGGGCCATGAGGAGAGGGCCATGGGACACAACCCCTTTGTGCCAGGGCAATACTTTGATGTGAGTATTTCTTTGACTCATTGGGGCTCATTTACTAAGGGTCCGAACGCCGCACTTTCGTCGGGTTTCCCGAATATTTCCGTTTTGCGGCGAATTGTGAAGAAGGTGAACTTTGGCGGACCTCGGCACAGCAGCGACACCTGCAGGATATCGGGCACACAACCTTAGTGAATCCCGGCAGACCCGAATCCTTGTCGGAGACAATGGGGGTCATTTACTAAGGGCCCGATTCACGTTTTTCAGATGGGTTATCCGAATATTTCCGATTTGCGCCGATTTTCCCCGAATTGCCCCTGGTTTTTGCCGCACGCGATCGGATTGTGGCACCGGCATGCATGCGACGGAAATCAGGGGGCGTGGCTGTAAAAAATCCAGACGGATTCGGAAAAACCGCCGTATTTAAAAAAAATAAGTGTCGCTTGACACGCACTTACCTGCACCCAGCGGAGGACGGTGAACTTCAGTGCACTCCGACGAACTTCAGCGCAGCAGAGACACCTGGTGGACATCGGGGGAACTACCATAGTGAATCCCGGCCGGACCCGAATCCACCGCAGAGAATCCGCCGCTGGATTGCGAATGGACCAGGTAAGTAAATGTGCCCCATTGAGATATCGATGTCCATAGTATGACCCTGCTGGTTCTCTTGGGATGATCGGAGGGTTATTGGACCAATGATGAAGCATCTAATAAGTATCTATATTCCCACAGATCTCCATTCGCTCCGGCAATGGCCGATACAAGGTGTTTGTGAATGGGCAGCACTTCTGTGACTATGCTCACCGCTTCCCCACCCTGCAGATGATTAACAACCTGGAGATTGTTGGAGATGTTGTGTTGTCACTTGTACAGTTTTAAAGAAGCTCCAGAGGTGCCTACGGGGGAAGAGCAGGAAAAATAAAAGTTAACTTTTGGTATAAATTTTAAAATCTGCTCTTGAGATGATTATGAATAAAATACTGAGATTGTAGAAATAATGACGTTATACATAAAAACCATTGGTCAGAACGGGGCTAACCATACTGGAGGAGATTCATTATGACTTCTCCGACCCACACGTCACTATAGGAGTGTCGGAGGGATAGACAAGCCAGGGGTGAAAGCCGTGCCCATCACATTTACTATAGCCGCCACCGAAAAACTGCCTGAGATTATTGCAAAAAACTAGTCCGAACTGGCAGAGTTTGTGCCGGCATTTACCAAGATGACCAGGAGCATGACCACCAGCGGAGGGGATTTTAAGACTGGTGTTCATCTATCATCTATCTATCTATCTCATATCTATCTGTCTATCTATCTGTCTCATATCTATCTATCTATCTATCTATCTATCTCATATCTATCTCCTATCTATCTATCTATCTATCTATCTATCTATCTATCTATCTATCTATATATCTCCTATCTATCTATCTATCTATCTATCTCCTATCTATCTCCTATCTATCTATATATCTCCTATCTATCTATATATCTCCTATCTATCTATCTATCTATCTCCTATCTATCTATCTATCTATCTATCTATCTATCTCCTATCTATCTCCTATCTATCTATATATCTCCTATCTATCTATCTATCTATCTATCTATCTATCTATCTATCTCCTATCTATCTATCTATCTCATATCTATCTATCTATCTCATATCTATCTGTCTATCTATCTGTCTCATATCTATCTATCTATCTATCTATCTATCTATCTCCTATCTATCTCCTATCTATCTATATATCTCCTATCTATCTATATATCTCCTATCTATCTTTCTATCTATCTATCTATCTATCTATCTATCTATCTATCTATCTATCTATCTCCTATCTATCTATCTATCTATCTCCTATCTATCTATCTATCTATCTATCTCATATCTATCTATCTATCTCATATCTATCTATCTATAATCTATCTATCTATCTATCTATCTATCTATCTATCTATCTATCTATCTATCTATCTCCTATCTATCTATCTCATATCTATCTATCTAAAAATCCAAAAAATGAGCAGCACTCTGGATGTGTGAAGAAACGTGATTCTATATTATTCCATAATGAGTAATAACATGGAATAAAATAGAATCACGTTTCTTCACACATCCGGAGTGCTGCTCATTTTTTGGATTTTTTGCTACCAGAGGATCTGGGGCCCGATCCCAAGACGCCTGCACCCACTACAGTCAACCAGATAGTGCCGCTGGATCTTTCTATAAGTATCTATCTATCTCATATCTATCTATCTATCACTCATCAGAACAGGGGCAGAAGGAAGTAGGGAAATGGGGTTTTCCATGAAAACAAATAAGGAAAATCCCCAGGGAACAGGAGTGAAATAAAAAACACACACACCCTTTCCCCTGTTTGATTTTCAGGAGTTATTGGGACCCGCTACATCTGATGAGAGGCCTTCTTGGACACGGAATGTCACTTCCATTTTCCTGGGGACCTCCTGTGTTATCAACCCTGGTCCGAGGAGGCCACTCATTGGATGAAATGGGCCCCACGTCCCCCAAGAACTTCCTTCCAGACGTACAGGAGTGTTAACGATAAGTCATGGTCTGCCATCGGGGTCATTATACAAAACGGCCCTGAAACCTGGAGTTTCTGTGTAACGTGTTGCCCTTTAAGTGACCTTCCACCCAGAAAACACATTATTAATGTATAGTGAACATATCTGGTATCTGGTACCCAAGCAAGAAGGCTTGAACTTAGCTATAAAGAGCCTGATGTGGCACAGAGGTTCAAGCTGTCAGCTGCCTGTAGAAAATGACCAGAACTGTAAATCCAGGACTAGAAGGAAAGGAGATTATGTCAGGAAGGATCCGAACAGGAAGGAAGATACTCACACAGATGAATTACCAGTGGACGAGCCAGGGATGATCCAAAAGTGTCCCAAATACATTCTGGGGCTCATTTACTTACCCGGTCCAGTCGCTATCCAGCGGTGCGTTCTCCGACGAGGATTCGGGTTCTGCCGGGATTCACTAAGGTCGTGCACCCGATATCCAGCAGGTGTCGCTGCTGCGCCGAGGTCCGCCGGAGTTCACCTGCTTCTTCTCGGTGTATGTAAGTGCTGATCTTGCATCACGTTTTTCCGAATCCGTCGGGTTGTCCAGCGGCCACGCTCCCTGATTTCTGTCGCGTGAAAGCTGGCGCTAGTAAATGAGCCCCTCTGTGTATCCAGACTATTTCCGAGAACCTTACACCTGTCCAGAACTTGGGGTAAGCGCTTTCATGCCAAGTGGTTTCCAGCTGTATGTCAATGGTATCCAAACGACTCCGGCCTTTGAGAAGTGGGGCCAAAGACCTTCCTTTAGGGAACTTTGTGTAAACCCTAAAGAACTTGATTCCTGGATTGCTTTTTGTTAAGCAAATTGCGTGGAAACAAGTAAAAAAATAAATATGTTTGCAAAGAATTTGACTCGGTCAAGAGCCCATAAACTTTCCCTCATATTATGGCCCACATCTGCTTCTCCCTAATATTGTGGCCCCTCACCTCCTTCTTTCCTTTCTTCTTTCCAGATACTCACCTCTTCCCATTCCCCTGCATCAGCTCCTCGTTCCTCCTCTTCTGCTTTGGGTAGCACTGAAGCTGAGCAGGGGCCCTGCATTATCTCTGTATTAGACTCTGTCCGCGTCCAGAGGATCCCAATAGACTTGATGCCCCAGGACATATCTCCCGCGGGCCGGACAGTGGGACAGAGCCAGAAATCCAGGACTGTCCAGCTGGATCAGGGACATTTCGGAGGTATGTGATTGTTCAATCAGGTTCAGATCAAGTTAAGGGGTCGTCCATCAGCCTCTCTTCAGGGTCTGGTTCATCTTTGGGATGGAATATGGGAAAACTTGCATCAAACTTGTTTATGTAATTCCATATTTTTATGTAAAATTGTTGCCTTTTACAACACAATGGGGGTCATTTACTAAAGGCCCGATTCGCGTTTTCCCGACGTGTTACCCGAATATTTCAGATTTGCGCCGATTTCCCCTGAACTGCCCCGAGATTTTGGCGCACGCGATCGGATTGTGGCGCATCGGCGCTGGCATGCACGCGACGGAAATCGGGGGGCGTGGCCGAACGAAAACATGACGGATTCGGAAAAACCGCCGCATTTAAAACAAAAAATCTGTTGCGGAGCTTGCACTTACCTTCACTCAGCCTGACTCGGTGAACTCCAGCGCGTTCCGATGCTCTTTAGCGCAGCAGCGCCACCTGGTGGACGGCGGAGGAACTACCTTAATAAATCCCGGCCGGACCCGAATCCAACGCAGAGAACGTGCCGCTGGATCGCGAATGGACCGGGTAAGTAAATCTGCCCCATTATCTAGCAGTATAAAGAGGTGTGTGATGGGAATGATGAGGGGCTTCATGTCTTCTCGCCTTGTCATTCACCCTTGTTCCACAGACCCTTTATAATTGTAATAAAAATTCCCCACTTCATCATAGCTGTCATTATATCCGGCCTCTCCTTACTGATAAGCCTCCAGCCCAACCCCATATAACACACAGACCTCGCTATAATCGTCCGAGGGAAGGGACACGATGCCTCATAGCATTTCTGGGGAAGGTCATTGACCCCCCCCCATGCAAAACTGTAACAATTTACCTTTCTTTATTGTCGGGTTTCCTGAATATTTCCATTTTGCGCCCAATTGACGCACGCGATCGGATTATGGCACATCGGCCCCGGCTTTCACACGACAGAAATCGGGAGCGGGGCCGTCGGACAACCCGACGGATTCGGAAAAACCACGGAATTTAAAAAATGATTTGTGTCGCAAGATCAAGCACTCACATGCACCGGGAAGAAGAAGGTGAACTCCGGCGGACCTCCGGCGCAGCAGCGACACCTGCTGGATATCAGGCGCACGACCTTAGTGAATCCTGGCAGAACCCGAATCCTCGTCGGACAACGCGCAGCGGGATCGTGAATGGACCAGGTAAGTAAATGAGCCCCACTGTCTCACATCTTTCTATTTAAGGAATCTATCCAGTTTTAGTGGGGTCAAGTCATCTCATGGGAATCCATGTCAAACACCAGGTTTCCTGTTTATTAAAAGATAATTTCACTGATAATTTCAATGATATTGACTTAAAGGGGTTGTCCATTTTCAGCAAACAATTGATATTGTTATGAAAAGTTTTACAATTCTGTATCACTTTCTGTATCAATTCCTAACTGCTTACTAGATCTCTGCTTGCTGTCATTCTATAGGAAGCTTTATCGTTTAATGCTCCTCCTTTTTTTTCGTTTTTTATTTTAAAACTTTGTATTAACTTTTTAAATATAAAACATACCAGTAAATTACCATCAGTGGACTGCGAACAACAATTGCCATATAAGTACATACATTCACTTATGCGTCAGTCACAGTATACAATAATCTTTTCAACCCCCGACCCCGACCCCCCCCCCTTCTACTGACAAGAGGAAAAGAGAGATTGTTGACTGCTCCTTGGTCATGTGATGTCACACAGGTGCACAGCTTGTTATATTCCTGGTCATGTGACAGCTCACAGTGCATGTCAAAGCACATGAGAATCACAAGGTCTAAGGAACTGCCTAAGGAGCTCAAAGACAGAGTTGTGGCAAGGCGCAGATCTAACCAAAATAATTTCTGCAGCACCTAAGAGCACAGTGGCCTCCATAATAGTTAAATGGAAGAAATTTGGGACAGCCTTCCTCAACCTGGCCAGCCAAGCTAACAAATCATGGGGTAAACCCTTAGTGAGAGAGGTAAAGAAGAACCTCAAGATCACTGTGGCCAGAGCCCGGACCTAAACCCAATTGAGCATCTCTGGACAGACTTGAAAATGGCCTCCACCAACGTTCACCATCCAACCTGAGGGAACTGAAGAGGATCTGCAAGGAAGATGCAGAGGATCCCCAAATCCATAATTTCCCAAATCCATCCATTCCCAAGAAGACTTCTGGCTGTAGTAGCCCCAAAGCTACCTCTACTCAACACTCAGCAAAGGGCCGAATACTTAAGACCATGTGATATTTCAGTTTTTCTTGTTTAATATATTAGCAAAAATTTCTATATTTCTGTTTTGTTCTGTCAAGATGGGGGGGGGGGTTATTAATGAGAAAATAAAAGAACTTGACTGCAATGAAATAAAGAGTGAAATATCTCAAGATATGCGAAAATAGAATAAACAACATATCACGTGAAATTCCATGAGGCACCAGACCCGCTTCATTCAATGAGTGGCCTCCGTCTCTACAGTGGGGACTTCATTTCCTCTATTGGCCCCAGATCTAAGTAGGCCACTCATTGGCTCACATGGGTCTCGTGTTCCCACTGGGATTTCTGGCTGTTTGCAGGCCCCAAAACCAAAATTACCAGAATACAACGAGAATTGGGAGCCATAGAAGTTTAATTATAAACCCCACCCCAGCCCCCTAGGGTTTTTCCAGATTCCTGAAATACTCCTCTAACCAAAAGGCCAATCAGCATTGGCATCTGATTCAAAACATGTGAATCGGAGAACCTCTCAATACAAACATATATTGGGGGTCATTTACTAAGGGCCCGATTGGCGTTTTCCCGACGTGTTACCCGAATATTTCCGATTTGCGCCGATTGTACCTGAATTGCCCCGGGATTTTGGCGCACGCGATCGGATTGTGGCGCATCGGCGCCGACATGCGCACGACGAAAATCGGGGGGCGTGGCCGAACGAAAACCCGACGTATTCGAAAAAAACGCTGCATTTAAGAACGGAAAATGTGTCGCTCGGGACGCGCTTACCTTCACTCAGCCCGAGCCGGTGAACTCTGGCGCGTTCAGATGCTTTGCAGCGCAGCAGCACCACCTGGTGGACGGCGGAGGAACTGCCTTATTAAATCCCGGCCGGACCCGAATACAGCGCAGAGAACGCGCCGCTGGATCGCGAATGGACCGGGTAAGTAAATCTGCCCCATTGTGTTACAGAAGGATGTAAACCTCTATAGCAGTGATGGCGAACCTTTTACAGACGGAGTGCCCAAGCGACAACTAAAATCCACTCATTTACCATGAAGTGCCAACAGGGCATTTTATGCATTAACTTATTGCTACCTGTTCTTCAATTGTATCAACCCCCTGAGGCCACCAATACAGTTGAAAGAAGTAGGACAAATTCAGACTCCAACATTGTAGCTTCTCTCCAGGGTCTCCAGGAAGAATTGTAGGTCCAGCAGGGTGACCTTCAAAGATAATGCAGTTCTGTCATCACCTTCTCACTATTCCTGCAGTTCCAAACAGCCAATGAAGTTTTGCTTTAAAATAGCGCTGAGAGAAGCATCTCTTAAGTTTCCTGGGACTGCAGGAAGATTTGGTGGATTTGTTCCTGTGTGATGAACTCTGTCCTGGGGTGACAACTGGAGTGCCCACAGAAATGGCTCTGAGTGCAACCTCTGGCATCCGTGCCATAGGTTCGCCACCACTGCTCTATAGGATATCGCTACTATTGTGTGGTAACTTTTGCACAGGTCCCACCAAGTTTCACCAAGAAGAGTTTACAGGGTCTACATGGTCTACATTGTCTACAGGTTCTACACGGCCTACAGCTTCTACATGGTCCATGGCCTACAGCTTCTACATGGTCTACAGCTTCTACATGGTCCATGGCCTACAGCTTCTACATGGTCTACAGCTTCTACATGGCCTACGGCTTCTACATGGTCTACATTGTCTACAGGTTCTACACGGGCTACGGCTTCTACATGGTCTACAGTGCCTACAGCTTCTACATGGTCTACAGCTTCTACATGGCCTACGGCTTCTACATGGTCTACATTGTCTACAGGTTCTACACTGCCTACAGCTTCTACATGCTCTACAGGTTCTACACGGTCTACAGTGCTTACATTGTGTACAGGTTCTACACGGTCTACAATGTCTATGTGGTCTACAGGTTCCACACGGCCTACGGCTTCTACATGGTCTACAGTGTCTACAGGTTCTACACAGCCTACAGGTTCTACACGGTCTACAGTGTTTACATTGTGTACAGGTTCTACACGGTCTACAATGTCTACATGGTCTATTGCGTCTTCATGGTCCACAAGGTCTTTTCTCCATGCACTAATAGGAGGAAATCTCTATGTTTATGGTCAGTTATCAGATTTGTGCTTGTATGAGGTATATAATTACGGGTCCAAAGGTTCTTCATCCTGCACGTTGGAGCAGAGAGCCGGGAACAAAGGTTAAATGACTGAATAAGAAGGCGACATGCCCATATCAGCGTGTATATAAGGAACCTGCTGTGAGCACAGTGCACTTAGTATTTCCCTCGGTGGATATCATCAGACATGGCGTTCGTTTCACCTCTAGGATACCAGCCCGTTTACAACCCGGTAAGTGATGGCTTGGTTCTTCCAGCTAAAATTTTTGTTTCATTTTTAAATTTGGAAAAGTAATCTCTAGAGATGAGCGAACACTAAAATGCTCGGGTACTCGTTATTCGAGACGAACTTTTCCCGATGCTCGAGTGCTCGTCTCGAATAACGAACCCCATTGAAGTCAATGGGAGACTCGAGCATTTTTCAAGGGGACCAAGGCTCTGCACAGGGAAGCTTGGCCAAACACCTGGGAACCTCAGAAAAGGATGGAAACACCACGGAAATGGACAGGAAACAGCAGGGGCAGCATGCATGGATGCCTCTGAGGCTGCATAATCGCACCATTATGCCAAAATTATGGGCAACAGCATGGCCATGACAGAGTGACAGAATGAAGCTAGATAGCATCTAAAACATCCAATAATTGACCCTGACACTATAGGGGACGGCATGCAGAGGCAGCGGCAGCAGCGGCAGGCATGGCAACATACCCTAAATGGACTCAGGCTTCAAACCAATGGGTAGCAGAGAGGAACCAAAGGAGGTGAGCAAGAAGCGCTCAAATAATATCGGTACATGATAAAAGTTTGCCAGTATATTTTGTGGATTACACAGCAGGGTGGCGACAAAGTTAACATGGAAGCCATGAAAACAACCCAAAATTCTGCCTGACACAGCTCGTTTGATAAGGGGACCATGTATGGAGGCAGTGAACTAGTAGTAGATTAAAGGTGCTGCAGTTAAAACTATGTTAGTTGGATCTTGGCATGGAGCTGGCGCTCCGCTGCCAGGCGAGCTTTCGCCAATCCAAGCCCCTGTCTCTAGGCTACTCCCCAAACAGCACTTCTAAGAACCTTTTGTATAAGATCAAGTGTAGTAGCGTTCTTATAAGTTTAGGATATGCCGGGTGAGGGGAATGTAAACAGATGCGCAAGAAGCGCTGAAATAATATCCCTAAATGGTAAAAGTTTGCAAGTATATTTTGTGGATTACACAGCAGGGTGGCGACAAAGTTAACAACTTTGATGTGGAATGCCCTGTAATAGCTCTTGGGCGGTGTGCCTTTTATCGCCTAGGCTCAGCAGTTTCAGCACCGCCTGCTGTCGCTTAGCGACGGCACTGCTGCTGTGCCTAGAGCTACCGACTGATGGCGCCATGCCCACGGATGGTAATTCGGAGGAGGAGGAGGTGGAGGAGGGGTGGGAGGAGGTATAGTAGGCCTTTGAGACCTGGACCGAGGTAGGCCCCGCAATTCTCTGCGTCGGCAGTATATGACCAGCCCCAGGGTCAGACTCGGTCCCAGCCTGCACCAAGTTAAGTGTAGTAGCGTTCTCATAAGTTTGGGATATGGCGGGTGAGGGGAATGTAAACAGATGCGCAAGAAGCGCATGATGCGCATGGAGCTGGCGTTCCGCTGCCAGGCGAGCTTTCGCCAATCCAAGCCCCTGTCTCTAGGCTACTCCCCAAACAGCACTTCTAAGAACCTTTTGTATAAGATCAAGTGTAGTAGCGTTCTTATAAGTTTAGGATATGCCGGGTGAGGGGAATGTAAACATCTGCGCAAGAAGCGCTGAAATAATATCCGTAAATGGTAAAAGTTTGCCAGTATATTTTGTGGATAACACAGCAGGGTGGCGACAAAGTTAACAACTTTGATGTGGAATCCATGAAAACAACCCAAATTTCTGCCTGACACACCTCGTTTGATAAAGGGACGATGTATGGAGGCAGCTATATGGACGACTTTTGGAGGTAGCAATGGAGACAACGTGTGGAGGCTGCTATGGAGACAATTTAATTTGGATAGTGCCTGTATGTGGCAGTCCCAAACATTTTTCAAACCAGAGGAGCAGGTAGGTGGCCCTCCAGTAAAATGGGATAGATTGAGTGCCTGTATGTGGCAGTCCCAAAAATGTTTCAAACCAGAGGAGCAGGTAGGTGGCCCTGCAGTAAAATGGAATAGATTGAGTGCCTGTATGTGGCAGTCCCAAAAATGTTTCAAACCAGAGGAGCAGGTAGGTGGCCCTGCAGTAAAATGGAATAGATTGAGTGCCTGTATGTGGCAGTCCCAAAAATTGTTCAAACCAGAGGAGCAGGTAGGTGGCCCTGCAGTAAAATGGAATAGATTGAGTGCCTGTATGTGGCAGTCCCAAAAATTGTTCAAACCAGAGGAGCAGGTAGGTGGCCCTGCAGTAAAATGGAATAGATTGAGTGCCTGTATGTGGCAGTCCCAAAAATGTTTCAAACCAGAGGAGCAGGTAGGTGGCCCTCCAGTAAAATGGAATAGATTGAGTGCCTGTATGTGGCAGTCCCAAAAATTGTTCAAACCAGAGGAGCAGGTAGGTGGCCCTCCAGTAAAATGGAATAGATTGAGTGCCTGTATGTGGCAGTCCCAAAAATTGTTCAAACCAGAGGAGCAGGTAGGTGGCCCTGCAGTAAAATGGAATAGATTGAGTGCCTGTATGTGGCAGTCCCAAAAATGTTTCAAACCAGAGGAGCAGGTAGGTGGCCCTCCAGTAAAATGGAATAGATTGAGTGCCTGTATGTGGCAGTCCCAAAAATTGTTCAAACCAGAGGAGCAGGTAGGTGGCCCTGCAGTAAAATGGAATAGATTGAGTGCCTGTATGTGGCACTCACAAAAATTGTTTCAAACAGAGGACCGGGTAGGTGGCCCTCCAGAAAAATTAAATGCATGAAGTACTATAGCAAGAGCCAGTGGGCCCTGTCAAAAAATAGCCAGTTTCCTCTGCTTTACTGTACAAAGAGGAGGAGAAGGAGGAAAATGAGGAGGAGGAGGAGGAGTGGATCAATTATTCAGGTTGAGCTTCCTTCACCTGGTGGAGATTGGAAATTCTGAGAAATCCAGCCTTTATTCATTTTAATAAGCGTCAGCCTGTCAGCGCTGTCAGTCGACAGGCGTGTACGCTTATCGGTGATGATGCCACCAGCTGCACTGAAAACCCGCTCGGACAAGACGCTAGCGGCAGGGCAGGCAAGAACCTCCAAGGCGTACAGCGCCAGTTCGTGCCACATGTCCAGCTTTGAAACCCAGTAGTTGTAGGGAGCTGTGTGATCATTTAGGACGATGGTATGGTCAGCTACGTACTCCCTCACCATCTTTCTGTAAAGATCAGCCCTACTCTGCCGAGACTGGGGACAGGTGACAGTGTCTTGCTGGGGTGACATAAAGCTGGCAAAAGCCTTGTAAAGCGTACCCTTGCCAGTGCTGGACAAGCTGCCTGCTCGCCTACTCTCCCTCGCTACTTGTCCCGCAGAACTACGCACTCTGCCGCTAGCGCTGTCAGAAGGGAAATACTGTTTCAGCTTGTGCACCAGGGCCTGCTGGTATTCATGCATTCTCACACTCCTTTCCTCTCCAGGGATGAGAGTGGGAAGATTTTGCTTGTACCGTGGGTCCAGGAGAGTGAACACCCAGTAATCGGTGCTGGAATAAATTCTTTGAACGCGAGGGTCACGGGATAGGCAGCCTAGCATGAAATCTGCCATATGCGCCAGAGTACCAACGCGTAAGAATTCACTCCCCTCACTGGCCTGACTGTCCATTTCCTCCTCCTCCAACTCCTCCAACTCCTCTTCTTCTGCCCATACACGCTGAACAGTGAAGGACTCAACAATGGTCCCCTCTTGTGTCTCGCCAACATTCTCCTCCTCTTCCTCCTCATCCTCCTCCACCTCCACCTCCTCCGATATGCGCTGAGAAACAGACCTCAGGGTGCTTTGGCTATCAACAAGGGAATATTCTTCCCCCGTCTCTTGTGACGAGCGCAAAGCTTCCGACTTCATGCTGACCAGAGAGTTTTTCAACAGGCCAAGCAGCGGGATGGTGAGGCTGATGATGGCGGCATCGCCACTGACCATCTGTGTTGACTCCTCAAAGTTACTCAGCACCTGACAGATATCAGACATCCACGTCCACTCCTCATTGTAGACTTGAGGAAGCTGACTGACCTGACTACCAGTTCTGGTGGAAGTTGACATCTGGCAGTCTACAATCGCTCTGCGCTGCTGGTAAACTCTGGATAACATGGTCAGTGTTGAATTCCACCTCGTGGGCACGTCGCACAACAGTCGGTGAGCGGGCAGTTGGAGGCGGCGCTGCGCTGCCCTGAGAGTGGCAGCATCTGGGCTGGACTTCCTGAAATGCGCACAGATGCGGCGCACCTTCGTGAGCAAATCAGACAGATTGGGGTATGTCTTGAGGAAACGCTGCACTATCAGATTTAACACATGGGCCAGGCATGGCACATGTGTCAGTCTGCCGAGTTGCAGAGCCGCCACCAGGTTACGGCCGTTGTCACACACAACCATTCCCGGCTTGAGGTTCAGCGGTGCCAGCCACAGATCAGTCTGCGCCGTGATGCCCTGTAATAGCTCTTGGGCGGTGTGCCTTTTGTCGCCTAGGCTCAGCAGTTTGAGCACCGCCTGCTGTCGCTTAGCGACGGCACTGCTGCTGTGCCTAGAGCTACCGACTGATGGCGCCGTGCCCACGGATGGTAGTTCGGAGGAGGAGGTGGAGGAGGGGTGGGAGGAGGAGGAGGCATAGTAGGCCTGAAACACCTGGACCGAGGTAGGCCCCGCAATCCTCGGCGTCGGCAGTATATGAGCAGCCCCAGGGTCAGACTCGGTCCCAGCCTCCACCAAGTTAACCCAATGTGCCGTCAGCGATATATAGTGGCCCTGCCCGGCAGCACTCGTCCACGTGTCCGTGGTCAGGTGGACCTTGTCAGAAACGGCGTTGGTCAGGGCACGGATGATGTTGTCTGACACGTGCTGGTGCAGGGCTGGGACGGCACATCGGGAAAAGTAGTGGCGGCTGGGGACCGAATACCGAGGGGCGGCCGCCGCCATGAGGTTGCGAAAGGCCTCGGTCTCTACTAGCCTATAGGGCAGCATCTCCAGGCTAAGCAATCTGGAGATGTGCACATTAAGGGCTTGGGCGTGCGGGTGGGTTGCACTATATTTGCGTTTCCGCTCCAGCGTCTGGGGTATGGAGAGCTGAACGCTGGTGGATGCTGTGGAGGATCGTGGAGGCGACGATGGGGTTTTTGTGGCAGGGTCCTGGGCAGGGGGCTGACTAGCAGCTGACACAGGGGAAGGAGCAGTGGTGTGCACGGCCGGAGGTGAACGGGCTTGTTGCCACTGAGTGGGGTGCTTAGCATTCATATGCCTGCGCATACTGGTGGTAGTTAAGCTAGTAGTGGTGGAACCCCTGCTGAGCCTGGTTTGGCAAATGTTGCACACCACAGTCCGTCGGTCATCCGGTGTTTCCTTAAAGAACCTCCACACTTCTGAAGATCTAGCCCTCGCCGCAAGAGCCCTCACCACGGGAGCTTCACTAGTTGACAGTGGCGCTGATGCACCAGCTCTGGCCCTGCCTCTCCGTCTGGCCCCACCACTGCCTCTTCCAACCTGTTCAGGTCGAGGACTCTCCTCCGTCTCAGAAGCACTGTGTTCACCCGGCCTCTCAACCCAGCTTGGGTCTGTCACCTCATCATCCTCCGATCCCTCAGTCTGCTCCCCCCTCGGACTTCCTGCCCTGACAACAACTTCCCCACTGTCTGACAACCGTGTCTCCTCATCGTCGGACACCTCTTTACACACTTCCACTACGTCAAGAAGGTCATCATCACCCACAGACTGTGACTGGTGGAAAACCTGGGCATCGGAAAATTGCTCAGCAGCAACCGGACAAGTGGTTTGTGACTGTGGGAAGGGTCCAGAAAACAGTTCCTCAGAGTATGCCGGTTCAAATGCCAAATTTTCCTGGGAGGGGGCAGACTGGGGGGGAGGAGGCTGAGGTGCAGGAGCTGGAGGAGTGGCGATTTCGGTGACATGGGTGGACTGCGTGGAAGACTGACTGGTGGTGGACAAATTGCTCGAAGCATTGTCAGCAATCCACGACATCACCTGTTCGCACTGTTCTGGCCTCAACAGTGCTCTACCACGAGTCCCAGTAACTTCAGACATGAACCTAGGGAGTGTAGCTCTGCGGCGTTCCCCTGCTCCCTCATCAGCAGGTGGTGTCTCACCCCGCCCAGGACCACGGCCTCTGACCCCTGCAGTAGTTGGACGCCCACGTCCCCGCCCTCGTCCTCTACCCCTAGCCCTCGGGTTAAACATTTTTAAAATGAGAGTTATAACTTTATTTTTTTTTTTACTTTTTTTTGTTTTTTTTTGTGTTTTTTTTTTTTTTTTGTGTTTTTTGTTTTTTTTTGAGTTTTTAAAACCAAACAATGCTATCCTATTGCTATGGCTATTTTCTAGCCAAGTATCAAAGGAAGCACAGTACTATGCCAGATGAGATGACACTGAGTTCTTGCCTAATAGAAATCCAACCCCTACTGAATTTTGCCACTTCAGCCTTTGCTATGGATATGTGCGCCACTAAGCGCAGAACACAGCGGTCGCAAGTCCCACTACAAATTGCTCAGAATTGGCTAGTACATGCACTGCAGAAAGTACAGCCACCAGCAGATCAACCAGAAATCAAATATATAGAACGCTACTGTAGGCTTCAAGAAGCTGTTTGTATTCTCCTATGGCTATTTTCTAGCCAAGTATCAAAGGAAGCACAGTACTATGCCAGATGAGATGACACTGAGTTATTGCCTAATAGAAATCCAACCCCTACTGAATTTTGCCACTTCAGCCTTTGCTATGGATATGTGCGCCACTAAGCGCAGAACACAGCGGTCGCAAGTCCCACTACAAATTGCTCAGAATTGGCAAGTACATGCACTGCAGAAACTACAGTCACCAGCAGATCAACCAGAAATCAAATATATAGAACGCTACTGTAGGCTTCAAGAAGCTGTTTGTATTCTCCTATGGCTATTTTCTAGCCAAGTATCAAAGGAAGCACAGTACTATGCCAGATGAGATGACACTGAGTTATTGCCTAATAGAAATCCAACCCCTACTGAATTTTGCCACTTCAGCCTTTGCTATGGATATGTGCGCCACTAAGCGCAGAACACAGCGGTCGCAAGTCCCACTACAAATTGCTCAGAATTGGCAAGTACATGCACTGCAGAAACTACAGTCACCAGCAGATCAACCAGAAATCAAATATATAGAACGCTACTGTAGGCTTCAAGAAGCTGTTTGTATTCTCCTATGGCTATTTTCTAGCCAAGTATCAAAGGAAGCACAGTACTATGCCAGATGAGATGACACTGAGTTATTGCCTAATAGAAATCCAACCCCTACTGAATTTTGCCACTTCAGCCTTTGCTATGGATATGTGCGCCACTAAGCGCAGAACACAGCGGTCGCAAGTCTCACTACAAATTGCTCAGAATTGGCAAGTACATGCACTGCAGAAACTACAGTCACCAGCAGATCAACCAGAAATCAAATATATAGAACGCTACTGTAGGCTTCAAGAAGCTGTTTGTATTCTCCTATGGCTATTTTCTAGCCAAGTATCAAAGGAAGCACAGTACTATGCCAGATGAGATGACACTGAGTTATTGCCTAATAGAAATCCAACCCCTACTGAATTTTCCCACTTCGGTCTTTGCTATGGATATGTGTGCCACTAAGAGCTAAACACAACGGTAGCAAGTCCCCCTGCTAATTCCTCACAAAATGGTAAAAGATGCAAATTAAAATAAAAAAAGTAGAACGTTATTGTAGCCCTAAGAAGGGCTGTTGGGTTCTTTGAGAATCACTCCTGCCTAACAGTAAGCTAATAGAACACCCTAACGCTTTCCCTGAGCAGCAGCAGCTCTCTCCCTAGCGGCATCCAGAGACAGAATGATCCGAGCAGCGCGGCCAGCGGCTAGTCTATCCCAGGGTCACCTGATCTGGCCAGCCAACCACTGCTATCGACGTGTAAGGGTACCACGTCATGCTGGGTGGAGTGCAGAGTCTCCTGGCTTGTGATTGGCTCTGTTTCTGGCCGCCAAAAAGCAAAACGGCGGGAGCTGCCATTTTCTCGAGCGGGCGAAGTATTCGTCCGAGTAACGAGCAGTTTCGAGTACCCTAATGCTCGACCGAGCATCAAGCTCGGACGAGCATGTTCGCTCATCTCTAGTAATCTCCCATAAATTCATGTTTGGGTCCATGATGCTTATGGTCATCTGTGAGATTGCTGGTTCTGTACTAGTCATAATTTTGTGCTTCAGCCTTACGGGTTGTGCC
The DNA here is from genome assembly GCF_040894005.1 of Engystomops pustulosus. Lineage (NCBI taxonomy): Eukaryota > Metazoa > Chordata > Amphibia > Anura > Leptodactylidae > Engystomops > Engystomops pustulosus. The sequence goes on along the minus strand of NC_092419.1, from coordinate 11,589,182 downwards.
ATAAAAAACACTTATTCCCTACAGTAGCATGGACATGGATAGGAGGTCTGATCACTTGGGATCTTTAGAAATTAGGAGGAGGGTCCACGGATACCAGAATTGATAGTCAGAAAGTCTATAGCAAATATTTTCAATATGAATTGATTGGCTCTCCCATAATGTCCCATGATGTCATTGTGGGTGGGCGCTGATCGCTCGCTATGACACTAGGGATCTGTCATAGCAGGATCTCTACAGATCCAGTAAATTTACAGTAGTATCACTGTTTATTGGATCAGCATGTGTTTAGGTAGACTAAAACAAAACCCAAAAAAGGTTAAAAAATGTAAAAAAATTAAAAAGTTAAACCCCCCCCCCCTTTCCCTAAATCATAAACATGTTAGGTATTCCATGTTTATCAAAACAAATAAATAATTATGCCATGTAATGGAAAAAAAATACGTCTAAGTGTCCGAATCGCAGTTTTTTTTGTTATTTTTACATAAAAGTTGGAATAAAAAGTGATCAAAAAGTTGTCCAGTCTCACAAATTGTAGCAATGGAAATATCAGCTCATCGTGACACCTTACACAGTTCTATACACCAAAGTATGAAAAAGTTATCGGAGTCAGAATATGGTAATATGGAAACAAAAAGAAGTAAAGGACGAGGCGTCTTTTAGGCTGTAAAGTAAAAACCATTTATACTAAGACCATAAGAAAATGGCGCAACAGTTTTTTTTGGAAATTTTTTTGGAATTTGTTTCCAGTTTTACTGGTGCACAGATTGGATTATTATATACTGACACTTGGAAATACACTTTGTCCCACATAAAACAAGCCCCCATATAGCTCTGTACACAGAAAAATAAAAAAAGTTCTGGCTTTTGGAAGGTGGGGAGTCAAAAACAGAAATGTCAAAACAGGAAACGTCGTTAAGGGGTTAAAATCATTTGCAAAAATGTACATTACCCATTTTTTTTGGACAAGTTTACTCAAAACCATTCGTATTTGTTTCTCTCTTTTTAGGCTCTTCCTTTCAGACAACCGATCTATGGCGGTCTGCGGCCTGGCATGTCGGTCTACATCCAGGGGATGATCCCTCATCACGCCAACACGTAATTGTCTATTTACCTTCAGTTATTACAGATACATTTTGGCATAATCTGATATGGGTTAAGAGTAAGGATGAAGGAAGGTCATCCATTGATCGTGGACCTGAGATCTGTCTGTAGACCCCACCTGATTTGGTTTGTCTTGGATCCTTGGGCACCAAACATGGTCATATGTACCAAAGAAGAAGCTCAATGGAGGGGGAGACCAGGTTTGGTTTTGTATGAGAACCTTATACAATGTGGATGTGGTCTACAAGGCACGGGAGTAGGTCATGTATAGAGGAGATAAGGAGACCTTCTCCATCATTCATATCTTTGCTATGTCTCCTAATGGGAAGGGGGCAAGAAAGATCTTACATTGTGGTTTTTACCCACCATTAGTTGTCTGTGTAGACATCATAAAATACCATATATACTCGAGTATAAGCCTAGTTTTTCAGCACAAAAAATGTGCTGAAAACCCAAGCTCGGCTAAAAAAAAAAAATCAAAACTCACCTTTCCGGCTTCCCCCGCTGCTGGCTATATACTGGGGCAGGGGCTGGCTATATACTGGGGCAGGGGGCTGGCTATATACTGGGGGATATGGGCTGGCAGGCTATATACTGGGACAGGGGGCTGGCTATATACTGGGGCAGGGGGCTGGCTATATACTGGGGGATATGGGCTGGCAGGCTATATACTGGGGGAGGGGACTGGCTATATACTGGGGCAGGGGGCTGGCTATATACTGGGGCAGGGGGCTGGCTATATACTGGGGGATATGGGCTGGCAGGCTATATACTGGGGCAGGGGGCTGGCTATATACTGGGGCAGGGGGCTGGCTATATACTGGGGGATATGGGCTGGCAGGCTATATACTGGGGGAGGGGACTGGCTATATACTGGGGCAGGGGGCTGGCTATATACTGGGGGATATGGGCTGGCAGGCTATATACTGGGGCAGGGGGCTGGCTATATACTGGGGGATATGGGCTGGTAGGCAATATACTGGGGGGGGCAGGTGCTGGCTATATACTACGGGGCAGGGTCCGGAAGGCTATATAATGGGGAGGCTGTGACCAATGCATTTCCCACCCTCGGCTTATACTCGAATCAATAGATTTTCCCAGGTTTTTGTGGGAAAATCAGGGCCCTCGGCTTATACTTGGGTCGGCTTATACTCAAGTATATATATATATGGTAAGTCTGGATCTACTGTTCAGTCAATACCAGTAGTATCTGAAGACCCTTATAATGGGGTCTACATAATTCAGCGGTGGCATTCGTAGAGTGCAATTCCTTTCGTACCATCCGCCCCTTCTCCCATTGCAGGAAGTATGAACTTCTCATTTGACTTGGCCCAATAAATCAAGTTAACATTTATATGGTATTTGGTTGATTACAGCCATATCAGGTACAATTTGGCTCCCGAAGAGCTTGAGCGGCACGATATGGCCAGTATTTGCACAAAAGCTTTATCTGGTACCAAGCCATAAAGCAGAAGTGCACACCCTATGAGTCAGATCCGTATCAAATTTTCCATAATTTGCTTTAGGAAACAATGGGGCAGTATATGAAAGTCCAAAAGCTGATGATGTTTGGCCCCTAGGTTGTACACCTCGCCAGAATGACTATTTAGGGTTTTGTTATGGGAGGTCCATGTTCTAGCTTTTAGGCTCCTAGATGCTTAGACAGAAGCCAAGTCGGACCCTTGTAGAGCCACCAGGCTTTACTCCGTTTGGAAAGGAATCTTAGGAAACCTAGACCATATCTACAATCCTGCTCAAGGTTCATGGGTTACACTTGTTAGATTTTTGATACAGATGAACTGGTGGTTTACATTGAACCACGTGAACTTTGCACCAGTATTACTGATAAGCCTACAGATAAATTACAGATAATACTTGAGACCTGATCTTCCAATTGGTGACCCTGGATGATACGTGCGCTGCGGTGTCTTTTCTGGGATATACCGTCGATGGCCTTTGCTCTGGAAAGGTCTTTACTGCTTGTTGCTGATCTTTGGTGATTAAGCCTGAAGAATGTCCTTTAGCAAACCCAGAAGACACACCTGAGGGAGCAGACACCTGGGAGACCCAGACGCTTGGTGAGTAAGAAGGAATGTCCATCCAATAATCTTTAAAGAGGACCTGTCACCCATAATTTCGCCACTAGGAGCTGCTTAATAAAGTAAGCAGCTCCTAGTGCTTGAACAAACGCCGCAGTGTTAGAGTGATAGCGTTACCAGAAACCTCCGGTAATGCTATCTAACACTGTGGCAGGATACAATGTAAACACCGGACCACTCGCCAAGCGGTGCGACGTATTCATGAGGGTGCGGGGTTGGGGCGTGGTTAGGGGCATGATGCGCGGCAGTCACTGCCGGCCTATGGAGCGAGCGGGGCGGTCCTGGGTAGAGGCAGTGCCTCGGACCGCCCCCTCATGAATACGTCGGACAGCTCTGCGCGGTCCGAAGATTACATTGTACTCCGCCGCAGTGTTAGATACCGTTACCTTAGGTTTCCGTTAACGCGTTTGTTCAAGCACTAGGAGCTGCTTACTTTAGTGCCGAAATTAAGGGTGACAGGTCCTCTTTAATGGATGGGCATTCCCAAACCCTGTGGAAGATGCTACCCGTACTCTCCCCGCACCTAGAACACAAATCCGAGGGGAGTCTTTGCATCTGACGCAGGCGCAGAGGGGTCAGGTACACACGGTGCCACCACTTGACCTGTATTAACTGGTCCTGGGCGCTGATAACACTTGAGCGCCAGTTGTGTGCGATTTCCCTAAGATGATGGTCCTCTAGGTCAGGGATATCATGTTGCCATATATGAAAGTTTCTCTCAGTGGGTGAAGGCTGGAAGACCATCAATTGCTTATAAAAGGTCTCAGGATCTTTGGTTCTGGCAATGGCTTCTATGGGACGGTGCTCCCCCTTCCAAACTAGACCCCCAGCACAACGCACTTGCAGGTACCTATAGAAAGCTGTAGGAGCTACATTAAACTATTGACTAAGGGATGCAAAGGTTTTGACAATCCTATTCTGGTACAACCTGAACCAGGTATAAATCCCTCTACACGCCCAGAACTCAAAGTCTGACAGAGACTTCAACTTGGGTAGGAAGGGGTTTCACCACAACGGAGTAACCGGAGACCAAGCCCTAGAGTCACCCCCCCCCCTACAGTCCACCATTCTATTCGATCTACGGTGATTTTGGAGACCAGAGCTCTTAGGGATGATCTGCATAAGTTCTGGTAACCTTTAAAGACAGAAGAACTCAAAAGTATTTTAGAGGGCAACATAACAGTTCTTCAGATGGTTCAATGGACTATGAAGAGCGCCATCATCACATTATAGAAGGTGGTTGCAGAGCAGGGACATTACAAGCTGAGGGCCAAGAAATCATAAGACGTCTTCTCAGTGGCCTCCATCATACAGATTGAAGATGTTAAGTTGGTCTCATTTTTGTCACTTAGGTTCTGTGTGAACTTCTCATGTGGTCAATATGATGGATCAGACATTGCCTTCCACTTTAATCCACGCTTTGTCGGGAAGGACAAAGTGATGTTCAACAGTTTTGAGTCCGGGTCATGGGGAGGTGAGGAGAAAAAGAAAGATGGATTCCCCTTCCACAAAGGAAGACACTTTGAATTGGCGATTTTAATCAATCCTGGAGGCTACCAGGTAACGGAGCGGCTCTACATTTCCTTCATCATCATTTCCAATCATTGGTCGTCCTTCAATAATGAACATCTGGTCTCTCCTTGTGTCCAGGTCAATGTTAACGGCAACTTCTTCTACGAGTTCCAGCATCGGATTCCTGTAGAGAGGGTGGACAACGTTCACGTAGACGGAGATGTGACCATCCAATCTCTGAGCGTTGTCGGAGGAGGAGGCGGTGGGGTGAGTAAAATGTTAGTTGAAAACATGTCAATGCGAAGGAGGGTCAAGGAGAAAACAGAGGGTCATCCTGGTGGGTAAGAGAAGGCCGAGGAGAAACCAGAGGGTCATCCTGGTGGGTAAGAGAAGGCCGAGGAGAAAACAGAGGGTCATCCTGGTGGGTAAGAGAAGGCCGAGGAGAAAACAGAGGGTCATCCTGGTGGGTAAGAGAAGGTCAAGGAGAAAACAGAGGGTCATCCTGGTGGGTAAGAGAAGGTCAAGGAGAAAACAGAGGGTCATCCTGGTGGGTAAGAGAAGGCCGAGGAGAAAACAGTGGGTCATCCTGGTGGGTAAGAGAAGGCCGAGGAGAAACCAGAGGGTCATCCTGGTGGGCAAGAGAAGGCCGAGGAGAAAACAGAGCGTCATCCTGGTGGGTAAGAGAAGGTCAAGGAGAAAACAGAGGGTCATCCTGGTGGGTAAGAGAAGGTCAAGGAGAAAACACAGGGTCATCCTGGTGGGTAAGAGAAGGCCGAGGAGAAAACAGAGCGTCATCCTGGTGGGTAAGAGAAGGTCAAGGAGAAACCAGAGGGTCATCCTGGTGGGTAAGAGAAGGTCAAGGAGAAAACAGAGGGTCATCCTGGTGGATAAGAGAAGGTCAAGGAGAAAACAGAGGGTCATCCTGGTGGGTAAGAGAAGGCCGAGGAGAAAACAGAGGGTCATCCTGGTGGATAAGAGAAGGTCAAGGAGAAAACAGAGGGTCATCCTGGTGGGTAAGAGAAGGCCAAGGAGAAAACAGAGGGTCGTCCTGGTGGGTAAGAGAAGGTTAAGGAGAAAACAGAGGGTCATCCTGGTGGGTAAGAGAAGGTCAAGGAGAAAACAGAGGGTCATCCTGGTGGGTAAGAGAAGGCCGAGGAGAAAACAGAGGGTCATCCTGGTGGGTAAGAGAAGGCCGAGGAGAAAACAGTGGGTCATCCTGGTGGGTAAGAGAAGGCCGAGGAGAAAACAGAGCGTCATCCTAGTGGGTAAGAGAAGGTCAAGGAGAAAACAGAGGGTCATCCTGGTGGGTAAGAGAAGGCCGAGGAGAAAACAGAGGGTCATCCTGGTGGGTAAGAGAAGGCCAAGGAGAAAACAGAGGGTCATCCTGGTGGGTAAGAGAAGGTATAAGGACACTCTATGAGAAGAGGAACATATAGGAGAGGGAAGGTGGACACATACTCATGGGGTAATTCCACCATTTTGGCCTAAAGTTCTGGTCTAAGATGTAAGGACTATGGATGTAACAACATTGGGGAAAAATGGAACCAGAGACAACAGTAGCAAAGAAAACCAAAATACATAAAACCCCTAAAATATTAAAATTCACCTTGTACTTTTCCCTTTTAGGGCCCAGTGATGACTCCTTCCTACCCCGATGGAGTAAGTGTCATGTGGTAGAGATGGGTCATCAGCGCTCAGACATGTGGGGATTGTGATGTTTACTCCTCTTTGTATTTTAGGGGGTGATGCCTCTACACGGATATCCCTCCATGACCCTGCCGGTAGGTACACAATGAGGTGCTCCATGTTCTGCTGTCATTGAAATCTTGTCATCTCCATAAACCCTAATCTGTTTTTTCTCTTTATCTTTTCAGGCAATGGGAGGGCCCACCTATAGCCCGGTCAGTATACAGGGGGTTCTGGTCCAATGAAGATCTCTCCACATCCACAGTGATGTCACAGTACAGAGATAATACACACAGTGATGTCACAGTACAGAGATAATACACACAGTGATGTCACAGTACAGGGATAATACACACGGTGATGTCACAGTACAGGGATAATACACACGGTGATGTCACAGTACAGGGATAATACACACAGTGATGTCACAGTACAGGGATAATACACACAGTGATGTCACAGTACAGGAATAATACACACAGTGATGTCACAGTACAGAGATAATACACACAGTGATGTCACAGTACAGGAATAATACACACAGTGATGTCACAGTACAGGGATAATACACACAGTGATGTCACAGTACAGGGATAATACACACAGTGATGTCACAGTACAGGAATAATACACACAGTGACGTCACAGTACAGAGATAATACACACAGTGATGTCACAGTACAGGATATAATACACACAGTGATGTCACAGTACAGAGATAATACACACAGTGATGTCACAGTACAGGGATAATACACACAGTGATGTCACAGTACAGGGATAATACACACAGTGATTTCACAGTACAGGGATAATACACACAGTGATGTCACAGTACAGGGATAATACACACAGTGATGTCACAGTACAGGGATAATACACACAGTGACGTCACAGTACAGAGATAATACACACAGTGATGTCACAGTACAGAGATAATACACACAGTGATGTCACAGTACAGGGATAATACACACAGTGATGTCACAGTACAGAGATAATACACACAGTGATGTCACAGTACAGGGATAATATACACAGTGATGTCACAGTACAGGGATAATACACACAGTGATGTCACAGTACAGAGATAGTACACACAGTGATGTCACAGTACAGGGATAATATACACAGTGATGTCACAGTACAGGATAATACACACAGTGATGTCACAGTACAGGGATAATACACAGTGATGTCACAGTACAGAAATAAAAAGATATCCTCAGGATTTAGTTTCATGCTGTGTGTCTGGTTCTCTTGCAGACAGTGCCATACAATGCTTTCATACCTGGTGGAGTGACGCCTAAGAGGACCTTTGTGATCAGAGGTTACTTGCCAGAGGGCAGCCAAGGGTAAGAAAGCGCTAGTATTATTATCACACAACTCATCATAGTCTTAGGCTACATTCACACACATGTATGGGGGACGTATATGCGGCCGATATACATCCCCCATACACTTCTATGGGCTCACGGCCCTGTACGGGAGCGGTACGATGCAGCACGCGCGCGCCACCGTACCGATCCATAGCCCGGGAAAAGAAAGGACATGTCCTATCTTTCCCCGTGATACGGCGCCGTGCGCTGTATCTCCCTATGGAGAGGGGCGGGGGTGAGCAGCGCTCATCCCCTGCTCCTCTCCGCAGCGCCGATGTATGCCCGCCGTACAGTCTGCTCAGCTCCTCCTGCTCTATAACATGCTGCCTGCAGATAGAACACTATGTACAATCTGCTCAGCTCCTCCTGCTCTATAACATGCTGCCTGCAAATAGGACACTGTGTACAATCTGCTCAGCTCCTCCTGCTCTATAACATGCTGCCTGCAGATAGGACACTGTGTACAATCTGCTCACCTCCTCCTGCACTATAACATGCTGCTTGCAGATAGGAATCTATGTACAATCTGCTCAGCTCCTCCTGCTCCATAACATGCTGCCTGCAGATCGTTCACTATGTACAATCTGCTCAGCTCCTCCTGCTCTATAACATGCTGCCTGCAGATATAAGATATCTAATAATTTCTCTCTTTTTCAGCTTCCACATTAACTTTTTAGCATCCACTGGTGACATCGCTTTGCACTTCGTTGTTCGTCTCAATGAGTTTACGGTGGTGCGAAACAGCCTGCTGGGGGGCTCCTGGGGGGCAGAGGAGAGGGAAATGGTGGATAACCCCTTCATGCCTGGACAATATTTTGATGTGAGTATCTGTAGTTATCAGTGTAATGAATATTAAAGGAGCTTGGGATTAATATGTTCACAAAAACTAGAGGTGAACATGATAGGACCTCAGAGGGTCTCGGGATGTCCAGTGGATTTGATCCAGTCCCGTTTTCCTCCAGATCTCCATCCGCACTGGCAATGGCCGATACAAGGTGTATGTGAATGGGCAGCACTTCTGTGACTATGCTCACCGCTTCCCCGACCTGCAAATGATCGAAAACCTGGAGATCGGTGGAGATATCGTGCTGTCACTTGTCCAGTTCTAAGGAACCATCTGAGATGCCTACAAGCCAGGAGCAGGAGACGTGATGTCCTCTCCGGGAGATTCTTATAATGGGACAATCATCCAGGTCACAGAATCTCAAAATCTGTCGTTAGTGTTAATAAAGTTTGGTTATTTTTGAAATAAAGATGTCGTTCTGTAAAGAAGTTCCCAAGCAAATATGTGTTACCTTCCAGGCCCGTGTCCCTTGTTTGTGGCCTGTGTGAGCTCCTCTCACGTTCCGATGACACTAGAAGAAGCCTGAGGAATAGGACCTGCTCTATAGTCTGCGGAAGCAATGAAGCCAGTAGAGCCTCTTGCCTCAGGCAGCAAGATGTTGGGGGCAGCATGGGTGCGAGACACTACATGGAGAACTAAGTTACTTAAAAAATTAGCCTGATGTATTACTGCTGGTGGGGCAGAGGGGGCGCCATTCTATAGCTCACCTCAGGCAGCAGAGAGTCTAGTCACCCTTTGGTGGCCTGGGCTGTAAGCTCTGACACAGGTCCATTGAGACCATGACCATCCTAAGGGTCCATTTACACGCGGTATGCCCGCCGTGTGCTGGAGAGGAGGAGGAGGTGACCCCTCCTCTCTCCATAGAGAATAGCGGCGCACAGCCGCACACACGCCAAAAGATAGAGCAAGCTCTATCTTTTTGCGGTGTACGGCCCGGATCGGTGCCAGACATGTGTGGCACCGTATCTGCGCCGTGCCGCTATTGCCGTCTATGGGGACGTACATGCGGCCGCAAATTTGCCCCCACCTTACAATGCCCCCACCTTACAATGCCCCCCACCTAACAATGTCCCCACCTTACAATGCCCCCACCTAACAATGTCCCCACCTTACAATGCCCCCCACCTTACAATGCCCCCCACCTTACAATGCCCCCCACCTTACAATGTCCCCCCCTTACAATGTCCCCACCTTACAATGCCCCCCACCTTACAATGCCCCCACCTTACAATATCCCCCACCTTACAATATCCCCCACCTTACAATATCCCCCACCTTACAATTCCCCCCACCTTACAATTCCCCCCACCTTACAATTCCCCCCACCTTACAATTCCCCCCACCTTACAATGTCCCCCCACCTTACAATGCCCCCACCTTACAGTGCCCCCACCTTAGAATGCCCCCCACCTTACATTGCCCCCCCCCTTACAATGCCCCCCACCTTACATTGCCCCCCCCCTTACAATGCCCCCCACCTTACATTGGTCGTCACCCGTTCATACCTGTTAGCAGCAGCTATAGAGATGCAGCCCAGGATCTACCATCCATGACCAGTAGGGACAAACCTGAAGATCCATCCGGGGGGCTCTGGAGGAGTGGCTTATAAGCAGGATGCACTTACATCAATCATCCAGTATCACCCAATGTACTTGCTACTATTAACACATGAAAAATGCCTTTAAATGTTCACATTGACCATCCCTGGTGGACAGAAGGACCAGTTGTTGGCAGATGTTTCATTCTCCTGCAGCTCCCCCGCAGGAGAGACATGAGAATTGCAAGCAGTGGGTCCTCCAGAGAAAAAAACTCTACTAGATATGTATATTCACACGTTGTATATTCCACGTTCACTTTCCATAAAAATTTATTTTGTTTCCGTTTCTTATGAATATCATTCCTTGAAACATTATACATTTTTGGGGAGGTCGGGGGCGGGGACAAGCGTTCACGCACTATATACAGAGCGGGGCGTAACCCTAACCAGCGGTCAATAATAAATATACTTTACACAGGTATAGACTATACATTCAGTCTTTGTATACACCACGTCCATCCTTCTACTGACTCTTATCTGTCCCATTGTGTTGGGGGGGGGGGGGTGAGACTCATCCAGTTTTTAAGATACTGTCGTTAAATTTTAATCAGAACCCCCAATACCAAATACTTTGATCTGATTTCTACCCCAATGGGCTATCGATCCATTTAATGGGTATAAACGACAAAAGTGAGATTGCTCCGATCCATCAATCATTCATTGTCACCACATGTACCTGTAAACTAATGAAAATGCCTTTAAGAGAGGTTGGGGGTCATTTACTAAAGGCCTGATTCGCATTTTCCCGACGTGTTACGCGAATATTTCCGATTTGCGCCGATTGTACCTGAATTGCCCCGGGATTGTGGCGCACGCGATCGGATTGTGGCGCATCGGCGCCGGCATGCGCGCGACGGAAATCGGGGGGCGTGGCCGAACGAAAACCCGACGTATTCGGAAAAACCGCCGCATTTAAAAACCGAAAAAGTGTCGCTTGGGGAGCGCTTACCTTCACTTGGTCCGAGGTGGTGAATTCCGGCGCGATGAGATGACTTTCAGCGCAGCAGCGCCACCTGGTGGACGGCGGAAGAACTACATTCATAAATCCCGGCCGGACCCGAATGCAGAGCAGAGAACGCGCCGCTGGATCGCGACTGGACCGGGTAAGTAAATGTGCCCCGTTGTGTACATTAGACAACCCCTGGGGGGCATAACGGGCCTCACGAAATTCACTCAACACAGGATCCTCTATTGGGACGCCAACTGTTCTCTGTGGAAGAATGTGGTGGCAGATGTTTCGTTCTCCTGCAGCGCCCCCGCAGGAGACTTGAGAATTGCAAGCATTGGGTCCTCCAGAGAAAGAACTGTACAAGACACGTATATATATATATATATATATATATACACGGGAATCCTCACATCAACTTCCGGAGGATTAGGGAAGCTCCCGAATGTGATCTACTGGATCTTAAGTCTTGTTAAGGTGTCATCATATCCTACAAGAACTGTTTTATATCGGTGGAGGTCCGTTTACATAGGTGAGCATAAGAGACCAGGAGAAGTGTTTCGAGGGGCAGGATTGACGACCCCACGGAACGAGAAGAGATGTAAATAGGACCAAGAGCAAGATGGAGGCCAAGGTCAGGCGCTTAATCCAGAGGCAAAGAGAACATGAAGGTCTGGAGGAGGATTTCTGCAGATCCATATGTGACAAGTCATCCCTGACAAGAGAGAAGAATCAGAGGATTAGTGGTGGCCACTAGGGGGAGCTCAATGAACACGTTTTCATTATTCAATCAATGCCCCCTAGTGGTAGCAGTATTATTAATTTTTCTTTTAAAGGGAACCGTCACCACATTTTTCACAAATACAGGTAGTGGCAGGTTCCTATAGAGCCCTAGTAACTATCTGACACCCTTCTTTTAGCTAAAAAAAAAGTTACCCTCAAAATCCCTATAAAATCAGGAGCAAGTTGAAAGGGCGTGGCCTAATGTCATGTGATCAGGGTGACATCATCAAAGCTCCTTTAGCTACTCAACATTAGCAAACTGCACCCCATGTACATATATGACCACATAAAGCAATCGCAGCAGCCTGCATGGGACTTCTACTCCTCTCCATGCTGCTGCTGTGATTTCATGTAATACAATATGCTGTGATTTCATGAGATATATGCTTGGTGTACCGTTTTCTAATGCTAAAAATCTAAAAAGGACCTGCAATGATGTCACCCTGGTCACATGACATTACAGCTACATACAGAGATAGCAAGGGGGGGAGCTGCTGGATTCAGCTCAAGGAGGCCACGCCCACATCGACTCTCTGTAGCCATGCTTAGATACCAGGTAAAGTTGAATATATGGGAATCTCAGGGGAATCATTTTTAGCTAAAAGAAAGTTGTCGGTTAGTTACTAGGGCTCTATAGGAACCTGTCACTACCGGTATTTGTGGTGTCGGGTTCCCTTTAATGCTGCTGTAGAACGCTGACATGTTCTCATAATTCTGTACAATCCCTTTAAATCAAAGAGTCAAAATGAGTTTGTTATTAAAGTTTTTTTTACCCATTTTCCATGAGAATTGAGACGTCCGGCTTTGTAGACTTCAGAGTCCTCTTTGCGTCCTAGAACATAAAGACGACATATGGAAATAAGGCCCCGCCCATCTATAACTCAAGCACATGAATGGCTGTATATATACGTGTAGCACGCGGCCCCATTCATCACTTTGGGCAGTACGGCCTCCATTTATACTCTCCCTAGTGACAACCAACAGGTGTGAGTGCCCCCTAGTGGACAAGCAGAAAAATTTTGAAAATTTTGTTTGGGACCCTAAACCAACTACAGGTCCTCATGAACCTATGGTTTAGGATCCTAAACCACAGGTCCATGAGGACCCTAAACAACAGGTCCTAAAATGGCCTGTATGAGGTCTGTACGTGGAGAAAAGGTACAAAAAAAATAACTTTTTTTACTTACCTAGATGCGAGTGTGATGAGACACATTGGACATCTGGCGTCTCCTCTTGCGATGCAGCAGTTGATGCCAGGATACTGTCCCAGCTTCATTGCGCATGCGCCATAGGACTTGGCCTATAAGGACCTGTGGGTGGTTTAGTGTCCCAAATAGCCCCCTGACAGGTTCCCTTTAAGTCTAACACAATGACAGTGGCTTGTCTGGTTCCTTATGCGTTGTGTAATACTTTGGCGCACTGTTTTAATGGTGTACGAGTATCTCACCTGGTTCCGGGTCACTCGCTTCTTCTTCCTCTGACGTCTCCTCTGTCCAGAGGACGGGTTGTTAATCTCCTTCCCATGGGAAGTCAATGGACCATCATCAGTGGTTTTCCAGGAATATTCAGGGAAATCAAAATGACCGCCCTTCCTGTTTCCAAAATCGGGCTCATCCATGGGGCGGGAATCTGAGATAAAAGTGAAATGGATCATTAAATACTTCACGTTTATTGGTCGGCTACAGTCCTCTTATTCAAAGTTATTACTAACGTGCACCCCAATTCTGCAGCAGGAACAAAGTGCACCAAAAAAAATGATGCCCACTTCCCCATTAATGAAGCACACTCCACAGTACAGATTGCAGTAGCTTTGATAAATGTGGGCCATACAGATTACGAAATACAATTTTGGTTACCTGTAATGGCCACTAGGGGATGTACACTGCATAATGGGGGTCATTTACTAAGGGCCCGATTCGCGTTTTCCCGACGTGTTACCCGAATATTTCCGATTTGCGCCGATTTTCCCTGTATTGCCCCGGGATTTTGGCGCACGCGATCGGATTGTGGCGCATCGGCGCCGGCATGCACGCGACGGAAATCGGGGGGCGTGGCCGAGCTAAAAGCCGATGGATTTGGAAAAACCGCCGCATTTAAAACAATAAAAGTGTCGCTTGGGACGCGCTTACCTTCACTTGGTCCGGCTCGGTGAAGTTGAGTGCGTTCAGATGCTTTTCAGCACAGCAGCGCCACCTGGTGGACGGCGGAGGAACTACCTTGATGAATCCCGGACGGACCCGAATCCAGTGCAGAGAACGCACCGCTGCATCACGAATGGACCGGGTAAGTAAATCTGCCCCAGTGACTTTCACAGTTCCCATAGAAGTCAGTGAGAGTTGTATAAATGCATATACTCCTCCTAGAGGTGGGTGGGGGAATTACAATGATGCTTAAACGGGAGCAGCTGTCAGTAATCTAAGCTCCTCCTACAGTGGGGAAGATTTAAAGATGGCAATAGTGGGTTATGTATTCGACTGAATTAAAATAAAATAATCTAAAAATTAGGCATTTATACATTTTGCTGCACTTTTAGAATCATATTGTAATTGCAAAATTGTAATTAAGGTGATGAACTATGTCAAATGTGATGAACTTTGTATGAAATACAGAGAAGCTATGGTTACAGTCCATCATAAATATCTCATGCAAGGTTGGTGGGGGCCCCTTGGCACAACTTCTGGTGGGGGCCCCCACTGAATATAGCCCATAAGTGATACACAAATTCAATATTATCATTAATATTCTAAACTTTCTCCTGCTTATATGTCAGTCTAACTGCTGGACTAGCTGCCACATTAGCACTGGCAGTAGTATTGCCATTCCCAAGCGCCACAGCTTCTCTGAGATTTCCCTTTCCTCCTCTCACAAATCACTTGGTGGGTTGGGGGAAGGAAGGCCAAGTGATCTGTAAGGAGGTAAACCTAACACTGATTGGCTAGGACTTGGCTTGGAACCAGTGTTAGGTACTAAGGGGGAAGTCATACAGAGTATGGGCAGGCTGCGCCACCACACTCTCACTGTCACAGCAGCCAACTTATGAGGAAAGTGGTGGGGGCCCAGGGGTGCGCGCCCTGGGAGCCCTTCCCATAATCCAGCCCTGCATGGAGTACACTCACCAGAAAGGGAGATGACGTCTTGTCCGATGTCCATTTCCAGTTGTAGAAGAGCGTTTGGCAGTGCCTATGGAGTTAGGACAGACAAGTCACTCAGCACTTATCATTTAATAAGGAAGATGTCCTGGGTCAAAATGAAATTCCTTGGAATTGTGAAAATTTAGTCTATAGATGGTGACTGGCATTGCAGCCCATCTCGGCTATTGGGTTGAATCCTCATTCTAGACACATTCATGTACAAAAGTGTTTTAGTATAGGAAAACTAACCTAGTTATCCCATGGTCAACACCCCATGGGGGTACCTTCACTGTATGTACAGTGAGATCTGAAATAAAGCAAATACTAGCACTACAATCAAAAACCAATGTACTTACATGTGTATTTTCCATCTGTCCTTGGCCAAGCATCTTTTCTTGAGTCCATTCGAAGTGATAGGTCTTCTGAGGTGGAGCATGGTTGGCATGAAGATCTCCCAGAGGTTCCTTGGCTGCATATCGTCTCACATTAGAATAAGTGATACCAGAATGTGAGCTGAGACTGCTCCGAGATCCCTCACTCCTCTGGGAAATTTTCCAGGGTGCTGGTGAAGGAATTGTATGGTAATTGTGGATTCTGAATTGTGGATATATGAATATTGGATGACAATCGAAAGGTTTAAGTACCAGAGGTGGCTGTGTAGAAGGACTCTTGCCCATCGTGAGAACTAGATCCACCAACATCACCTAATGGGTCCCACTCCAGCTCTACAGGCAACGCCGTTTTGGTATAAGGACCATTAACTGGACCTGCATGTTCTTCACCTTCAATGTCCACATCTAAGAACACATCTGAGGAGCCCGATGATAGATGTTCTATGGCACTGTCCAGGAAGTCATCTTCAAATACCTTCAAGAGAACCAATTAGAATCATGATAACCAGTAATTCCTCCAATTATACCTTAAAATACTAATGACTTCTTATATCACTTTCAATAGTGAAGACCAGTAGATGATCTTCTTATTCCTTGTCTTCAAGGACTTGGAGGAGCACGGAGAGTCCTTCAAGATCTGAGACCAACATGACAATATGGTTGCATGGAATTACCATAGAAATTAAAGACCGTAGCCCAAAATCTAGAAATCTGTGTCCAAATTGTCAATAAGTTTAATACTATGGGGAGATGATCAGACCCCACATACCAGTTTGGTGCTCACAAGTCTTTTCTGTAGGCGAGAGAGACGGATGTAGATCTGTTGGCAGTATGAGCCCAGCTCGGTCATCTCCACCTCAAGGTCTGCGGCATCTCGAGGGTCGCTGTCATCTATTAGTTGGTCTCCTCGCTCTAGAAGACCTTCTACCCTTTTCATATTGCTCCAGACATCCTCCTGGAAGGCCTGGAAATAAAGGATTATCTCAAGCTCTGATACTGTTCCTGTAATGTAAGACAATGGGGGTCATTTACTAAGGGCCCGATTCGCGTTTTCCCAACGTGTTACTCGAATATTTCCGATTTGTGCCCATTTCCCCTGTATTGCCTCGGGATTTTGGTGCACGCGATCGGATTGTGGCGCATCGGCGCTGGCATGCACGCGACGGAAATCGGGGTGCGTGGCCGAGCGAAAACCTGACAGATTCGGAAAAACCGCCGCATTAAAAAAAAAATGCACTTACCTTCACTCGGCCCAGCTCGGTGTATTCCAGTGCGTTCCGATGCTCTTCAGCATGGATAGGGCCTAACTTGCTGATCAGTGAGGGCCTCAGTGCTGACACCTCCACAGATCGCGAGAACAAGGTGTCCACCGAAGACGGCCACACATGACCGTTCTGCTCCATCAATCTCTATGGAGCTGACGGAGATCACCGAGCGCGGCTCATTTTTCTGACGGACCGACAAGGGGTCCAACGGACCCCCTGTTCTCGCGATCATGCATAGGGCCTAACTTAAATTTGTGGCAAGTCCCCTTTAATGTAGCCTTGTTTGAGCTTAGATATTTGAACAGAATTCTCCATACTAATTCTGTTTGGTCTCCATAATTGCTGGTTCCTTTGGACCATGCTTACATGTTCATCATGGTTCTGCCCGGTCTACGTTAACCTGAACTTAGACTTGTCTTAGACATCTGATCCATAGTACTACATGACCCGATCTGCTAGATCTCTATCCAGTTTGTCTACTCTCCAAAATTAACATAGAATCCATACCTTCAGACGTTACTATTGAATGTTATCCTACCTGAACTTATCTAGATGTTATCCAATTGTTGACTACCTTACGGCTCCCAATGACTGGGTCTAGCCTATATTTTAAACCTAAGTCATGGGCAAGCAAGGGTGCTATAGATGAATTGGGCCACCGATACATTTGAGGTAGATATTAGGCTTGTGACCTTTTGAAGGATGTTTCCTAAATGTCTGTTACTATCCATTACCCTAATAACATGAAGAATTCCAGCATCTCCTAATCTTATGAAGTAAAGAGAACATGACATCCATTGACATGACCATTACTCCTTAGTTCGAGCTTTCATACCCTCAGTTGTTGTATTTTCTCTGTAGAGTTGCCCCCATAGATATACTCCACATTAGATAATTCTAGGTCCATCTCCGTCAGGCAAAGTTTCATGTCATCCTGGTCAGTTTCAAACTCTTCCCTTTGCTGGACCCTGGACTGTGGGAAAGATGAGACAAAACAATAGTTGCATCTCATAGTCTTATACAACTAACTCAACTCCAGGTGAGATCTTCACTTACCTTCAATGTTCTGTGTATGGTTTCTGCCTCGCCCTCCAGACTGTCCCATAATGTGTTCACCTCCTGCATCCTACTCCGGAGAACGCTGGGAAGAAGCATCTGCTGAGGGGTCTGGGTGAGTTTCCAGTACTGTCTGTTTAGAGACTCCAGGTCTAATAATTTCTCGCGCATTTCTTTATGTAGGACCTACAATGGTGGAGATGGAGGTTGGAGAATAATCGTTCTCTAATAGTTTGTAAAAACAAGGTAAAGGGGATTTTTGGGAACAGTACCTCATACTTCCTCAGTGCCAGTTTAGCTTCTCGGTGAAGGGTCTTAAATGAGTTTCCTTGAGATGCGGTTATCTGAGCGGTCTGTAGCCAATCCTCGAAACGGGAGAGAGAGTCTAAGAATTGTTCACACAGTAGTCTGTCCTGATCCATGCTGGTGGAGAAATTGGTACACAAGAATATTTTAAAGAAGCCAATGGGATAGTTGAGATGGGATAGAAGAGTTTGGTGGGACCAGTTGACCACTTTATCTCCAAAGGACCTTGGGTCAGAGAAGATAGTGTTACACCCTACGCACAACAATTATGTTGTTATTACTCACCGAACTTTATTTTCCAGTGATGCCTGGCATACTTCACATTCCTGGACTGGGTTCTCTCCCTCGGAGATTGGATCAAACTTAGATGTTGCTCCAGAAGAAAACTTATGAGAACAGCTTTGGGGCATTTCGAGGTTTTTACCATGAGTGTTGGTGAACAATGTATTCTCCGGCGACGTAGAACAAGTGAAGTCTTGAGCTGGAGGAGTGTCAGAATAAGTAGAAGAATTCACAACTTCACTGTTCACTGAAGAGTCAACGAGGTTAGGGCTGTAGTTGGATTGGGTGGACAACTCTCTACAATGTCCCCCATCAAGTAAATGGTTGACAGATGTCTCAACACTGGGGTGAATCTCTGTAGATGTAAGAGACTGGCAACTCTTGATGGACCATGGAGTGAGATTGGCAAAGTTTGGGTTGTTACATTTAGAGGAATGGGTTGTAGCATTCATCTGTGGGGGAGCGATAGCATTAAGGATATTGCTTGACAGATCTAAATAGTTTGGAGACTGTGTCTTTTGAGGGGTTCTACATGGAGAAGGTATTTCAGAATGGTTTTGGGATGAACAGTCAACCCTAGAAGACACAACATTGTTGGCCATGGTACCACATGGAGGATAACAAGTGAAATGAGATGAAGACATCGGAGGTGGGAAGCCATTGGGCAACTCACAAGTGCAGACACAGGGAAAATCATCAGCGGAACAGTTCTCAGACAGGGGGTTACTTTGACCTTCCATAATGGTTTTGGCATCCTGGTTGTCAACCTGGCAGGTGAGCGCTGAGGAATCTCCGTGTACAGATAACATTGGTAAGTAGTAACTTAGGTCTTCAGTTGGCGGTGTCATGTAGCACGAGGAGGAATCCAGATGAGATTTAGTGTAGTTGATTGTTCTGGATGTAGAAGCTCCATTCATTTTTGGCATAAAGGAACGTTCAGATTGGCCATGTTCAGATATGGGTTTGCTGTCTTGAAGTGTATATGTCATTTGGGTTACAGAAGTCAAGTTCTGACATGTGGTGGATGAGGATTCAGCTTGACAGGAGCACTTCAAAGATGACTTAGAGGGAGTGAAAGAGGCAGGTTGTGGTGTAGAAGAACCATTCATTGGAGATAAAGAGTGGTTGAAGCTCTGCAATGTGGCGGTGCCATTCAGAAGTAATGAAGAGGAACGTTCAGCTTGGGATTTAGATATGTCGGTGTACTCAGTTATGGATGAGTGGTCCTCAAACCTTATAGGGGAACATCGAAATTGAGATAGGGAAGAAGAGTCCTGACAAGATGTCGAGGAGAAATATTCAGTTTGGGAAGGGAAGTTCAGGGGCGATAGAGATGATGAGGCTCGTTCTGATGTAGAAGAACAGTCCTGAGGAGCAATAGAAGAAATATTTGAGAGCAGGGCAGGGGAGGACTCAACTTTGGTTTCAATGGAGACAGTTTCATGAGAAGTGCAATTCAGTAGAGGGAAAGATGAGGGGAAATCTGATAGATCTGAAGATGAGGGGGAACCAGGAAGGGAGAAAGAGGGATCATTCATGAAGATAGCGTCTTCTTCTCTCATGACTCCATAATGTGCGATCCTTCTGTGAAAATAATATGAAAGAGATAATAAGTGTAAAATGATTAGCACATAATATCGGTGTTACTCATAGTTTATTACTGTGACCGACAGTCACATCTCCTTATGGTATCGCTACAGAAAATGTATCACAAAAGGACTGGTTCCTTAAAATATTATATGTGAATGAGCTCATAGTAGTCAATGGGGCTGAAAACCGCCAAATTCATATATAGGGGCTCATTTACTAAGGGTCCCACGACCGCATTTCCGTCGGGTTTTCCGACGTTTTCGGGGATCATGCCTCTGGGACAGGTATTTAGCAGGTGATTGTGTCGCACGCGATCGGATTTTGCCGCAATTGCGCCGGCTTTCATGCAAATCGGGGGGTGGGAAGTCGGACGATCCGACGGATTTGGACAAACCTCAGAATTTAAAGTAAAAATTGTGTCACATCCAATGCACTTACATGCACCAGGAAGAAGAAGGTGAACTCCGGGGACCTGATCGGGGAAGGGACACATGCAGGATATCAGGCGCAGGATCTTAGTGACTCCCCGCACAGCCCATTATACACGGACAATGCACTTACATGCACCAGGAAGAAGAAGGTGAACTCCGGGGACCTGATCGGGGAAGGGACACATGCAGGATATCAGGCGCAGGATCTTAGTGACTCCCCGCACAGCCCATTATACACGGACAATGCACTTACATACACCAGGAAGAAGAAGGTGAACTCCAGGGACCTGAGCGGGGAAGCGACACATGCAGGATATCGGGGGCACGATCTTAGTGACTCCCCGCACAGCGCATTATACACGGACAATGCACTTACATGCACCAGGAAGAAGAAGGTGAACTCCGGGTACCTGAGTGGGGAAGCGACACATGCAGGATATCAGGGCACGATCTTAGTGACTCCCCGCACAGCGCATTATACACGGACAATGCACTTACATGCACCAGGAAGAAGAAGGTGAACTCCAGGGACCTGAACGGGGAAGTGACACATGCAGGATATCGGCACACGATCTTAGTGACTCCCCGCACAGCGCATTATACACGGACAATGCACTTACATGCACCAGGAAGAAGAAGGTGAACTCCGGGGACCTGAGCGGGGAAGCGACACATGCAGGATATCGGGCGCACGATCTTATTGAATCGCGGCAGATGTGCATTATACACGGACAATGTACTTTCGGGAACTCCTCCGGACCGGGTAAGTAAATGTTCCCCATAAACTTTCGGGGGCCATATCTTTTGATCAGGGGCTCTGCAACATTGTACCATTTTAGGTTTGGTATCAGATTTGCTCTTAATGGTAAAAAGACTTTTTTAAGAAGTTTGACATTTTAAAAGGCAGGTAATGTGTCTTATGTGTAATATGTTGCATGGCAGAGAGTGTATGGCCTGTGGCATTGTGCATTCTGTCTCATCTGTCATTGGGGAGCTTGATATTGCGCCCCCAGGATTTGGCTTGGTCTCTGTAGTGGCATAAACATTTCGTTTTACCTGTTCTATGATATTATGTGATACGTCATATACATTTTACACAACTATAGGATCTGACTTCTCATCCCTCCTAATGATTTTGTATAAACAGGCAGTCCCTGACTTAAAGAGGACATGTCATGGAGATCTGGGACACTAAGCTATTTCGGACCGGTGGTTTAGTCTCCCAAATTGCCCTTTATTATGTCCCTTCATGGCCGCTGATCAAAATAAAAAAACCTTTGCACTTACCTTAGTCCGGTGCATCGTGTGCATGCGCAGTGAAGCCGATGTACTACATCAGGGTTTCACTGCACATGTGCACATGCACAATAAAGCCAGGGTGTAGTACATCGGCTTCATTAAAGAATTGCGACAGCGCCTCATCGGATTCATCTCTAGGTAAGTACAAAGTCTTTTTTCTTTACATTGCCGGCACACAGGGACTTGGTAAAAGTTGATTTGGGACACTAAACCACTGGTCCTTAAGGAGCCCTCTGGGTGATTTAGTGTCCCAAATCACTATGACAGGTCTACTTTAAGAACATCCGACTTACAGCCAACTCCTAGTTACAGACAGACCTCCTGAACATTAGCCCCAGGCTGCAATGATCAACTGGGAGAGGTGTGAAAGGGTCTGCTATTAAGCTTTATTGTAAAACCTTGTTCTGATGACAAACCCAAAATTTTGAAAGTTCAAATCCAAAATTTGGTCTGCAGTTACGCCTACAATATATATCTGGTCTGTCAACTTAAGAACACACCAACAGAACCCATCCTGTACATAACCCAGGGGCTGCCTCTGCTTGTATACAGAGTGTTTATTATCAAATCCCACTTTGAAGTCTGCCCTTAATTGCCAGGGTTTGTGGATGCCAAGCCAAGGCAAACCTAAGTAAATGGGATGGCTTGTTCCTGAAATTTTGGAATAATCTGTTAAAATTCAGAAATGTTGCCAACAATCTATCATTTGGAATGTTATGTAACAATGTTCTATTGCGTAACAATATAACTGGGGGGTGATACTTATGGAAGACACACAATTATCGGCACTGCTATTTATCCAAGCTTTGCTCAAGAGCTCCCCCAGTGGTCATTGTAGGCTATACAAATTTTGTCATGTAAAGCATCCCCCCCAACCTAGGAAAAAGTATTACAGACAGTCCCCGGGTTACGTACAAAATAGGTTCTGGAGGTTTGTTCTTAAGTTGAATTTGTATGCAAGTCAGAACTGTATCTTTTATCATTGTAATCCCAGACAGAATTTTTTTGGACAATTGGATTTTAAAAATGTTGGGTTGTTATAAGAACCAGGATTAACAATAAAGCTTCATTACAGACGCCTCTGATAACTGTTACAGCTGATTATTGTAGCCAAGTACAGTAATTTAACAATACCCAGAGGTCCATTTGTAACTAGGGGTCGTCTGTAAGTCGGGTGTTCTTAAGTAGGGGACCACCTGTACTACATATATTGGGGGTCATTTACTAAGGGTCCGATTCGCGTTTTCCCGACGTGTTACCCGAATATTTCCGATTTGCGCCGATTGTACCTGAATTGCCCCGGGATTTTGGCGCACGCGATCGGATTGTGGCGCATCAGCGCTGGCATGCACGCAACGGAAATCGGGGGGCGTGGCCGAACGAAAACCAGATGGATTCGGAAAAACCGCCGCATTTAAGACAAAAAATGTGTCGTGAAAATTACACTTACCTTCACCAGGTATAGGCCGGTGAATTTCAGGGCATTCCAGCGCGCCTCCGGGGAACTACAGCGCAGACTGCCACCTGGTGGACGGCGGAGGAACTGCCTTAGTGAATCCCGGCCGGACCCGAATCCAGCGCAGAGAACGCGCCGCTGGATCGCGAACGGACCGGGTAAGTAAATCTGCCCCATTATGTTTAATAAGGTTCTCTTGGTTCTTATTACGGTGCCTCCATTAATTTAGACACATCCCCCAATCGAGGTCTCACTAATATGTTGCCTGAAAGTCTTAAACACAGCCCTTCCATAAACCGGTACAATACAGGGGGCATCTTAAGGAAGACCCCCGATGGGAATAAAGCAATGGAAGAACCATGAGCAGAACAGGGGGATCAGATATTTTTGCTTACTATAAAGTCAAATTTTGGTTTTTTTTTGGGCGGAAAGTCACTTTAAAATGAGAACATTCATGTCTGTGCAGGGCGTTTGGTGCTTTGTATCAGAAGAATCAGTATAACGATTAATAAAGAGTTAATTAGGACAAATACAACGTCCACCCCCATTGTAATCACTTCCGAGAACCAAACATAAGGACCTAATGATTATTTTAGGGTACAATAATTATTATAATTTCACAATGGGCAAGGTTTTATACTTACATCACATCATTATAATTAATGAAGGAGCTAATTTTGGGTAGTGAAGTCACTAATTGTCCTTTGGCCCAACAGTTGGATCCTGGAAGTGCACGTTTCCAGTGCGGTTTTTAAAAGGTGAAGATTCCATATTGTCAAGATTCCATGTTAAAATCACAATTCACCCTGAAATCTCATCCTGCCCCATTCATCTGTATAAAGAAGAGCTCCCCCTGCTGGTAGGACTGATATTACCATGATAACTAAAGACCTATACTAGTATTATGACAGCGTGACAATGTAAAGATGACAAATAATAGAGGATAAGGTGATACTTATAGGATTACAGGCACGTAGCTTTCATGCTCAATGTCTATGCTAATTACCTGCCCCCCCATCCCAGCGCAGGCACAGCCCCACCGTATACATACCTAGACTGTATGGGGGTGAAATGCCCAGGGTAGTGTCTATCACAGCGGACAAGGGATTTCCACGTGGACGCCCCTGTGATGTGTTGTCAGGTTTCGGGTTAGTATGTGTCCAAAGTCCAGAGTAACGTCTCCCTGACACCGCGCCAAAGCAAACAACAACCCAACCACACACTGCCCTATAAATAGTATATGATACCCCCACTACTCAGGGCATAACGACAACACAATATGTTATGTGCACAAGACCAGAGAGGTGACACCTTCCTGATCACTGATCGTGGGGATCTACATAACGTTCTGGGAGATACCATGTGGCCCCCAATGCCCCATCCTGTAATATAGGACACAACTCATAGGGCAGAATTAGAATCACCAAAAGTTTATGTGAATACTGACTTTTTTATACAAAATTTTTCACATGCAATTAAAAACATAAAAATTACAACGCTGAACATACAGCAAATACTGTATAATGACTACTCAAAGGAAATCTACCACCAGGATGAAGGATAGTAAACCAAGCACACTGACATACTGGTGTGCGCCCCCTCTGGCAGGATCTCTCTTATTAGCTGCTTTCAATTATGCAAATGAGCACAGGCGTTAATGGAGCCCCTTAGGCTTATTTGCATAATTTTGAAAGCCTTTTTTTGTAAAAACCAGGGCATAAGAAACTGAAAGAATTGCAGATTCTGTCAGAGGGGGCACACACCAGTATGTCAGTGTGCTTGGTGTACATTCCTTCATCCTGGTGGTAGATTTTCTTTAAAAAGGAATCCGTCATCAGTTTTGACCATAATAAAACTGCAGAAAGTGCCAAGTATAGACCTCATAGTAGATCTGTGTAATCATACCTTTGTATGTTTAGTAAGTAGCAGCAGGACTGTGAAAAGTGAATTTTTAATCCAGGTTTGCAGCTTCTGGGTAGGTCTTTCTGCTCCTTGCAATGGACTGTTCCACAGCCCCATCCATCTGCTCTGAGTGACTGCTGTAAGCATCCAACCAAAATCTTGATACAGCAGTGGGGAGGGGCTGTAAAGCACCGCAGTACAGAGCAGAAAGCTCTTCAGGCTGATAGACCTGCCCATAGCACATACAAGAGCTGCAGAGCTGTATTATAACGTACACAAAGGTATGGCTACACAGATCTCCAGGGCTGCCATCTAATAGTGTCTGCAGCATTGCAGGGTCAAAACTGCTGACAGATTCCCTTTAAACTACTATGGACCACGGACCAAAGACAAAATAACGACCTCAGATCAGGATCACCAAATAAATATGGATACCAGACTAAACCGATGAAGTGAAGTCCCATAATATAGACCCCAGACTAACAGGGTGCAGTCACACGTCACGTTTAATGCATTGTAAACAGCTGTTAACACTTGCGTTTACAAAACGCAAATGTTAACGCTCGCAGTAACGCACGTGCGAACAATGTGTTAACAAACACATGCGTTAACGTGGTGTTAACACATGCGTTAACATTGCAAGCTGTTTAATTAGGCAAATCTCTAACAGGCCGCTGTTGCAATGCGTTTTTTTTAAAACGCATTCGTTAAATGCGACGTGTGACCGCACCCACACTCTGAGACCAGACATATCAATGATATAGGACATGATTGATGATTTCTGACCCTATAAGTGGTGTCTATACACTAAGCCATGGCACAGGGGCTTGTGGGCACTGGACCTGGTACCAAGGATTTAGGACCCCCAGATAAACATCAAACTGGATAACATTGCTCCAACTAGGGTCCCTATATCTGTGCCGTCACAGGACATTATGGTGACATCTGGCAAAGGACCTTTGTGCCAAACGAAGGTCTTACATCCCTGTTGTAGGGAATTCTCCCAGGTCCTGGAGGTTCATCATTTTCGTCTCACCTTGGTGGATCCGTGTTTTGTTTCATGGGCCGCTGGGAATGGTCGTTCTGTGCCAACGATAGCAAGTGACATAGAGATAGCGACTGCGCCCCTGGGACTGGCAGCAAAACACTGGATGATGTTATGTAAGCAGAGAACCGGCATGACTCAAACCGTCTGCAAACACCACAAATAATTACCCGCCATTCTCATGCCAAATTATAACGAGTCTAATCTTATAGACAATGGGGGAGGGGGGGGCCCATAATCAAAATCACCCCACCACTCCCATACAGAACGAGAATACATAGAACAATTGGGACGGAGCCCGTGCAGCCCCAGATCACACAGTCCTTGTCTGATTACTGGTAAATATTAGGGAAGAACAAGTCTTCTCCATCTGGGATGGACTTCATGACTGGACACGGTCAGAATCCATGTAGTCATCCCCCATGGAGGAAATGAATGGTCATGGTGATTGTTGTCAAGAACTTCTAGTTGAAAGGGTCAAAAACTTTTATCCCACTAAACTTCAAGCCCCCAAAATATGAAACGTCCTTCCCCTCTTTTAGGTTAAATCTCACCCGTTTCTGTAAAAGTCATGTGCAAATAAAGTGAGAAGAGTCACTTTCTGCTATGAGATGAGTCATGTTGAGAGGCTTTCACACTGGACTATCTGAACCAGCTACAACTAAGCTTCTGATATCATATTAAAGATAAGAATTTCATCTTTTAGATCACACCAGGCTTGTGGTTCTGTGATTTACAGAGCCAGAGATGCAGAAAACAAAAGAAATTACTTTTATTGCTTTTACAACTATATCTTTATCTGCCAGTAGCTCTGGTTCTGTAGATCACAGAAGGGGTTTTCCAACAAAGCAAATTAACTTGCTGATCGGTGGGGTCACACTCCTCGTAGCACCGCTGTGATGGCCGGAGTAGCCGGTCGCGCTCGCGCAGGCTTCCCTGTTTCTGTTGATAGGGCCTCACTTGTTTTGTGGAAAAACACCTTTTAAAGACGAGATTCTCATTTTTAAGTTGAGCAGATGGTACTAGGTACGACAGAGCCCAAAATGAGTGCATATTACTGTCACTACTCCTTCAACTGCTAAAAGTGACTCATCTCAGACAAAAGGTGTCTCTTCTCAACTCATTTGTTTATAATTTTGGATGAGATTTTTTTTTTTTATAGGTGAACAGGTGAGATTTCATGTAAAAAAAGAGGGAATTCTAGAAAGGGCATTTATACCCTAAGGCTATGGGAGGGGGTTGGTGGTTTAAGTAGGTAAAATCTAGTGACAGGTTCCCTTTAACAGTGGCCTTAAGATAATGTTGCGCACTGTAGACCGTCTGCAGACAAATGTTTCTTCTTTTTATACAGGGGGAATATTGGGGAGGCCAAGTACCCATTACATAGAGAGTGGGTCACACTAGGGGGCACTATACCATGTGAGGGCCACAGGACAAGGCCATTATATGACAGCAGGGCATGCTGGGAGTTGTAGTCACATACAGCCAGAGAGATTGTGCAATGTCTTCTCTTCCTATAAATCTAGTATTTATTAGCGGCCGGCAGGAGGGGCAAATAATATGTTTGTACAGTCCTCCCTTTATACGCTTACGGAGGAGATGACACTTTTGCCTCCTTTCATGTGGCAGGTTTATGGCCATTTGGCAACTGCTAATTATGTTTACAAGGTAAAAAGCAGAGATATTCAGGAGTTTATACTGGGTGATGTCTGTCATTTCCAAGCCCGTGTTAATGATTACTGGCCAGCAGGTGCGGGGTTAATGGAGGGATGCGGACCGGATGGTGGTTGTAGTTATAAAGAATGGGAGTACAGGTTAGACATATCCAGCGCAAATTTGTAAATTAAATTGGAAATGGCGTAACTACAAGAGACTGAGCCCCATAGCAGATTTCTGCATGGAGCCCCCCATCCCCTTAAAAGAAAATAGACATATTTGTACAGACATGTTTATACAATCACACACATTTATACACACATTTATATACTTATATACACACACACACACATTTATATACTTATATACACACACACACACACACACACACACACACACACACATTTTTACACACATTTATATACACATTTATATACTTATATACACACATTTATTCACACTTTTATATACTTATATACACACACACACACACATTTATACACACATTTATACACACACACATAAAGCTCTACACTCATACACACCTTCATATACTTGTACACACATACATACATACATACAGTGTATACAGAATATACACACATACAGCATATATATATGTGCATTTTTGGTGTGCATGTGGTGGTGTCATGTCGGTGGGAGGCTGTGCAGGCAGATGTGCTGGAGGGCTCTGCGGGCAGGTCGCAGATGAGGTGTGCAGGAGGGCCTGGTCAGCGCAGCAGGAGTGGCCCCATTACATTGCTGGCATCATACGCCTGTTATTGCTGTCCTGTTGCTATGCCCAAGCGTCCCTGTCAGCGGGGAGAGATGGGTGCGGGAGAACAGCATTGATAAATTTTGGTTCCGTCGTCTATCCCGGGCCCCCGTGCAACGCCGGCCTCTGCTGCCTACTCGCTGGCCTCTGCTGCCTACTCGCTGGCCTCTGCTGCCTACTCGCTGGCCTCTGCTGCCTACTCGCTGGCCTCTGCTGCCTACTCGCTGGCCTCTGCTGCCTACTCGCTGGCCTCTGCTGCCTACTCGCTGGCCTCTGCTGCCTACTCGCTGGCCTCTGCTGCCTACTCGCTGGCCTCTGCTGCCTACTCGCTGGCCTCTGCTGCCTACTCGCTGGCCTCTGCTGCCTACTCGCTGGCCTCTGCTGCCTACTCGCTGGCCTCTGCTGCCTACTCGCTGGCCCCTGCTGCCTACTCGCTGGCCTCTGCTGCCTACTCGCTGGCCTCTGCTGCCTACTCGCTGGCCCCTGCTGCCTACTCGCTGGCCCCTGCTGCCTACTCGCTGGCCCCTGCTGCCTACTCGCTGGCCCCTGCTGCCTACTCGCTGGCCCCTGCTGCCTACTCGCTGGCCCCTGCTGCCTACTCGCTGGCCCCTGCTGTGTACTCACTGGCAAAGTGTAGTTAAAAAGTTTCTTTTAGGGGAAAGGCAGGGCCGGCGCTAGCGCTGGGCATACCTGGGCAATTGCCGGGGCCCAGAGCTGCTGGGGGGCCCACATAAGGCTGTACATAAGGAATCCTTGGGGGTGAGGGGGGCTGTATATAAAATAGCCATAATGGGGCTGTATGATAAACTAGGGAATATTTAAGGGAACAGGAGCTTTAGTCTCATTTTTAATGCCGCCATGTGAGTTCACTGCAAAGGGACCCACTGAGGCTCTGTTACCAGGGGCCTCCTGAAACCTGGAGCCGACCCTGCGGAAAGACATAGCTAAAACGGGTGCAGTTGCAACTGGGTCCAGGATTGGATTGGAGCCCTGCCACTTCTAATAATATCTCTAGACTCTCTACTAGAATCTCTAATAAATTATCTTCACAGGTATCTACAAGCTACAATACAAACAGCGCCCCCTACTAACCGAATTTTCATGCAAATTTTTTTTTTTAGAAGCAGCGCTCCAAAAGAATTTTCCTTTTTTTATTCCACCGCAGATGTGATACACCCTCTCTCATTATCATTATAGTAATATAGCTACGAAAAACTCATTAACTTAAAGCAGGAGATCCCCAAGATAATAGAGCGTTACAACAGATGAGGTGAGAGAGATAGGAAGGGCGTTGCGGTGACATGGCGCCTCTAGTATAGAGCTTCTCTGCAAACCACTGATAATTTCCATATTTCTATGGGACGTGATAAGGGATGAGCCTCGTTCTGCAGAGTCACAGAGATACACATAAGACGTCATTGTTCCATCTGCCCCTCATTATCCATCATGTAAATCTCCAGCGCTCAGACCCGGCCCCATACACGTCCAGTGACCCGTTCTAATGAGAGCGAAACCGGCGGCCACCAAATATACAATGATGTAGTCATTCGCCCTCCTGTCTATGCTTCCCTTGTGTGTACAAGGCTTTGGGGTGCTCCATACAGGTCCTACTATCTGTGATACAGTATTGGGGACCAGGGGGGTAACTAGGAGAAGCAGGGCCCCAAAGCAAACTTGTGAATGGGGCCCCATACCCCTTTAAAAAAATTACATATTTGTATACTCACTTAGTCACACACATTTATACACCCACATATACATATATTTAAATACTTATATATATAGATACACATACAGCACAAACACACACACACCATATACACCCACACAGCATATACACATATGCACACACATATATAACATGTATGCATCATATACACACATACAGCAAATACACATATACATACAATACCATATACACACATACAGCAAATACACATACACATACAATACCATATACAGACATACAGTATATACACACATACAGCAAATACACATATACATACAATATCATATACAGACATATAGCATATACACACATACAGCAAATACACATATACATACAAAACCATATACAGACATACAACATATACACACATATAGCAAATACACATATACATAGAATACCATATACAGACATACAGCATACACACTCCCAATACCCCAGATGCTGAGGCCCCCTGACACTATGGGCCCCATATGGCTGCTACCCCTGTAGTAATGCCCCTGTTGGGGACCCCTATCCTGCAGCGTTGAATGTGCACTCCTGCTTCTCTCCATTCACTTCTATACTAGTTCAGAATCCACCCAGAATAAAATCCGTGCTGAAGATTCTAAATTTTCAGTATGGAAAGATTAGTCACCTTAAAGGGATTGTCCATTGAACATACCTTAGCTCCTATCCACAGGATAAGGGATAAGTTACGGATCACTGTTGAAACACATGCATGCTCAGCCGAGCCCAGTATGCATGTGAATGGGGTAGTCTGGAAGCCTAGTTATATGTTATAAGCCCTTGTTTTCTGTCTTATGTTGTGATGTGTACTTGGTCTTTGATAGCTGTCAATGGCCAAATCCCATAATCCAAAACCCCAGCTGAGTGTGCACGTATCCCCAATAACATAGGGGAATAACTGCTGCCAAGGATGTAGAGCAAATTAAAGTCCAAAGTCTTATACACCCCCTTTATATCAGGGGAGAGTCAGGATACTGCCACACAGTCCTGTGGGTTATGGATAAGCAGCCCCAGTGGGGATAAGTCTCCTGCAGAACATTGCACCACGTGATGTGCATCTACCTGCGCTGGATAAACAAGCTGAAGACTGAGCGCCATTTCATACCAGGCCAAAGACACTCAGTCAATATTTGCAGTGCGTTACAGACAGGTCAGATGGGATCTACACAGGGATCTTTTATAAACACAGAGCACTGGATAAAGCGTCAGCTCTTGGGACGAGTACATGAGGCACCTCCTGCCCCTAAACCATCACAGCTGCCGTCAGTCATCACCTTTATCCTAGGTGCTTATATAAGATTAGTCAGGGCAGGTCGCGGGGTGAAAAGTACACGGGGCGCCGCTGCTCTCCGATATGGAGTATTGATTTATGTAATCATGGAACACGTTCGCAGCAAATAGCAGCAGGAATCGGGAGTCTGATTACCCAGAGGAATTGGTCGTCTCTTTTGACGCTTATCTTGGGGTTGGACATTGATATTCGAAGGGTTAATACAGCTCCCAAAAGACTATGCTATGTAGGGAGACCATGGACCCGGTATGGATATAGATACAGCATCAGCCTTGGTTTTATAAGAGATAAGGGGCCGCCAGATACCAATAGGAAAAGCGTCATCTGATCCACCTGTTGTGTGGGTTCATATAAGGAGAAACCTTATAAATCGGCGGAAATTTATCATAAAACCGGCGGCACACGTTGCGTTGTGAACTCGTTTTTGGGCCGTTTTAAAGCAGTCTGTTAAAAAACGCATCCCTTTTTGACCGGTTTTACCAATTATCTTAATTAAAACGGGTCAAAAACACATGCGTTTTTTAACGGACTGCTTAAAAACGGGTTAAAAACGCCACCTGTGCCGCCGGCCTCAGTCTTTTAGAGCAGAAGTATTCTAGTTGCCCATGGCAACCAATCAAAGCTCGGCTTTCATTTTCCAACAGCTGTTTATAAAATGAAAGCTGAGCTCTGATTGGTTTCCATGGGCAACTAAAACAGTTTTACCTCAGAAACTTGATCAAACTCCCCCTATGTGTATATATATATATATATATATATATATATATACACCTGCGCCCAATCCTACCCCAGCAGGTGTACTACATTTACCCCGCAGTCATCTCGGCTCTGTCCTACTAATCCCTAATCTTCCATCATCACAAGCAGGACGTCTGATAACCATCTTGACCTCCTGCTATGTGATCCCTGGGACTAGTATTAGGTAACGCGCACCGCTGATCCCGAACCCCCGATCTTATCACTACATCCTGGATATGATCTCCGCATGATCTGGATTATACAAGGATAACAGATATAGCAGAGCTGAATTTCCCATTTCAACTTTAAAATGGAACCAGTCACCAGGTTTTACCCCACTGAACTTCTAGTCCCCTCAGGTCGGGTATGACATGCCCTTTCTAAATTTCCTCCTTTATGTGAAATCTCACACGTCCCAAAAAATCTGTCCCAAAAATCGGCAAATATGACTCTTCTCATCCCATTTCCATGTGAGATGAGTCAAGTTTAAAGGTTGCAGGGTAGTGCCATTTCAGAAGCTCCTAGTTTCTGTTATGTAGCACCTAGAAACACGCTTTTTGTGTCATATTAAGGATAAGAATTTCACCTTTCAGATCCTAATGGTTACGCTTCTGTGAGCTACAGAACTTCAGATACAGACAGCTAAAAGTAGGCAGGAACTGGATCTTTATCTGCAGTTTGCATTTCTAACCATGTCTTTAGCTGCCTGTATCTCTGGTTGTGTAGCTCAAAAAGCCATAAGCCTGAAACATGAGATCTGTATCTTTAATATGACACAAAAAGCATGTTTCTAGGTGCTATAGAACAGAAGATACAGGCTTCTGAATTGACACTACCCCTGCAACCACTAAACTTGACTCATCTCATGTGATAATGAGGTGAGAAGAGTCACATTTTACTGTTTTTACATAAAAAAGGGAATTCTAGAAAGGACCTAGTAGTTTAGTGGGGTAAAACCCAGTGACATGTTCCCTTATAATTTGTTCAATGCACTTAATTTAAGAGGACACAAAACGTTGTCCTTTTTTTTTCCAAGCTGCAACGAACTCGTCTTTGCTACATCTATAACGCTCATGACTCTGCTCAGTTCACAGTTTAGGGCTGGTTATACCTCTCCGACGCAGACGGTTACTGTTGGTAAACAGAGATGTCGTAAAAACGTTCATACAACACAGGCGCACAATCAGCCCTGCTACATCTCCTCTGTGCACACACAGCTCTGCTACATCTCCTCTGCGCACACACAGCTCTGCTACATCGCCTGCCTTCTGTATGTGAGATCAAAACCGTATTGTCCTACAAAACCGCAGACGCGCTTGTTAACTGTTGCCTTGCCTGCCAGCTGTATGCAAACTTAGTCATTGTTATGGTGGCACCGGACAAACTCAGCACTGATACATTGTAACGAATTGGAACACAGAATGGAACACGGAATGTATCGTTCTAATTTATGGATAACGGACGTTTAGCTTACGGCAATCAGATCTATCCCCCACCCCCTACCTTATTACAGGTCTTGTGGGGGTCCTGGGTCAGGGATGCTTCCAGATGATGTGCTCTCCTGACATTTGTGGTGCTGTCTTGCTCCCGGGGAGGGGCGTCTGTAGTCACACCCATAGGGGGCGAGACCGATTCGGGTTACCTGACCCAGGTAAAGAGGAGGCTCTGCCTCTCACATGCTACTCAGCAGACCGCAGCTCGCTGATTGTTTAACCCATTGGATGCTGAAACCTAAAGCAGCTCTGATAGCAGGATGCACATTGTTATAACATCTACTTACAGTATCCGTGTGGGGGCAATGCAGACACCGAGAGGGGGGTCCTGCTGGGTCGCCCGAAACTTCTCCTTGTAATTTAGAGCTTTGTGCAGCATAAAGGAGACGGTCACGGAGATGATGAGTCAGACAAATACTGGGCAGATAAAGAACACAACACGGTAAACAGGTCTGAAAACTGATCCTGTACGAGGAAGTGAAGCCTTTATCTTGAAAAACACAATGCCCCACATGACGGAGGGGCTCCTTATCGCCCTGGAACTTTTTAGGATAGGTTTTGAGATGTCGTTGCACATTGCCACAAAACCTAGTAAAGCGTAATACACCTGATTCATATGTGTTAATCAACCTGTATGCACGAAGCTCCAGAGCTCCCCCTAGTTGTCGCTACAGGCAGGTAGAATTTTATGATTTTCCTTTATGTCTAAGCAGAGAATTTAGGACCCCGCATCAGGAACTCTGAGCGGGAACAGGATCGTTCACAATGTACATGGTAAACGTGTTAATCAACCTGTATGCAGGAATATACTGAGCTCCCCCTAGTGGTGGCTGCAGTAAGGTACAATTTTATCATCTTTATCTATACAGAATATTTGGGGAACTGTATCCAGAAAACACAATATTTTTTTAAAGGGGAATGTCCTCAATGTACATGATACATGTGTGTTGATCAACCTGTGTGCAGAAGGATCCTGGGTTCATCCTAGTGGTGGCTGCAGGAAAGTAGAATTTTATGATATTCCTCTAGATCTATGCAGAGTTTTTAGGACACTGTATCAAGAAAAATGAACAATTTAATGAATGGGATACATGATACATACATGTTAATCAACCTGTATTCAAGAAGCTCCTGTGCTCCCCCTAGTGGTGGCTTCAGGCAGGTAGAATTTTATGATTTTCCTCTGTGTCTAAGCAGAGTATTTAGGGCTCTGTATCAGGAAAACTGAACAATCTATTAAAGTGGATTGTGCACAACGTACATAATACTTGTGTTGATTAACTTGTATGCAGGAAGCTCCTGTGCTCTCCCTAGTGGTGGCTGCAGGCTGCAGAACTTTATAATTTTCCCCCATGTCTATGTTGAATATTTTGGGCACCTTCAACAATTTATCAAAGAGGATTGTGCACAAAGTACATAATACATGCGTGTTGATAAACTCCTGAGCTCCCCCTAGTGGTGGCTGCAGGCGGGTAGAATTTTATAGTCTTTTTCTATGCCCGTGCAGAATATTTGGGGCACTGTATAAGGAAAACTGAACAATTTACTGAAGGGCGTTGTCCACAATGTACTTTATACAAACGTGTTGCTCAACCTGTATACATGAAGCTCCTCCTAGTGGTGGCTGTTGGCAGGAAGAATTTTATGGTTTTCCTCTATGTTCATGAAGAGTATTCAAACTATATTCAAAGCATGGGGAAGAGTTGTACATCATGAGGGTCGAACTGCTCGGACCCTGGGATCACCAGAATCCCATGTATCACATGTGAACCCCAGAACAATTGTAAAGCGCCACAGTATATGATGGTGCTATATAAATACAAATTATTATAATTGTTCTCTGTGCTGCTGACATTACACCTGGTCATTATATACCAATATCTGTTGCCCTGGTCACAAAGTAATGTAAATTACCCTACAAATCTATATTTAAAGGGATAGTACACTTACACAAATCAATAATGAGAGGTGACTAGGCACGAGTAATTACGGTTGTCTGGACTATACCTAGCATGTTAAAGTATGATGAGAGTAGTAGTTAGGCTACATTCACACGGCCATATGGGGGACGTATATAAGGCCGACGTAGATACGCTGTATATAAGTACCCCATAGGCAGTAATGGGCTCACGGCGCCGTACGTGAGCGGCATGGTGCAGCGTCTTACCGTTCCGTAGCCAGGAGAAAGAAAGGACAGCTCCGTTCTCTGTGTAGTGGTCAGACCAGGTTACTGCAGATCAGCTCCTGTCTATATGAAAAAGTACTAAGCTGCAGTGACATTGTTCAGCCACTATACAGTGAACGGCGCTGTCCACTTCCTGTTTCTTTATCTGCTAGGTGGCACAGCTCATTTTTGGGGGTGCTGGGGGTCAGATCCCTCAAATGTCAATGATATTGGGAACCGATTCGTAATATTTTAGGACCAGAAAACCCCTTTAAGATGCGCTCTGCTATGAGCAGGGACCTGTAGATGCAGTTGGTCAGCTTCCTACCATTATACGTACACTATAACGATAATTCAAGCCCATTGATCCTGCATCGACCGAGAGACATAGGTGGAACCAACCCTCCGCAAACAGAACCAGCGTCTCAGTGGACCCGGAGTGTGATGTATCATATATGTAAATATTAAAGGAAAATATTGCTGGAAGGAAGGTGAAGCGCCTTTTGTACAGTAGTGGCCATGCAGGGTATTGCAGCTTAGTCTGGTTCACTTGTAGGGGGACTGAGCTGCATTTTTCATATCTATGTGTGTCCCAAGCCTTAAAGGGAATCTGTCAGCAGGTTTTGTGTTACTTATCTTTATGCACGGGGGGAAAACTATCCAAATCCTTCCTGTAAAAGGGCCATTACACTAAACATATGTCCTTGCCAGTAATTTGCAGGATAAGCGCGGCCACACCTGTTGTTTCATATTTCATAGCCGCAACCCGCAGAATTTTGTCTTTTAATTTATATGCAAATGAGTTCTGTGGAGCAACGAGGGCGGGGCTACACCCTCCAGTGTCACCACCCAGCGCTGCCTCCCTTGCTGTAATCTCACAGAACCCCAGGCACAGTTATCGTGCACAGATTTCGGACACGTGCCTATAGATGTGCGGGTGGTTTCATGCTCCAGGGTAAAGGAATAGGTAAACACGGTATAGTTTCCAAAAAAATGGTGTAAATGCCCCTTGGAAAGGAATTTTTATGTTGCGAAACGATGGTGGATTAATAGGATATAACATTACAAGGTCCAACAACCATCAGAACGTACCTGTCCCGTTTACCTGAAGGGAGGCAAGCTCCAGTTCCCTGCACAGTGGATAGCCGACGTTTAAAGCTGATCAGTGAGGGTCCAAATACCGGGACCCCCACCCATCACAAGAATTGGACCACCATTTTCACATTTTAATGGGTGAAGCCACAGGTCAAGCATACATCTTGGTGCTCTATTCAATAACATTGAACTGTTGGAAATTGCTGAGTACAGCGCTCAGGTATCTCTGACACTCTCATTAACTGTCTAGATAGCCAAGTGCTGTACTTGGCAATTCCTGACACGATCATAGTATTGAATGGAGCAGCAGGACACGTGCACAGCCTGCTGCTATGTCCATTAGTAAGAACGGACCCTCATTTTCTGGATTGCTGGGGGGGGTACTGAACTTGTGATCAGTGCGGGGGGTCCGACTGCTGTGGAGATAACTTGCTGACTTTGCACAACCCCTTTAATGGGGAAAAATCCCTTTAAGTAGATGATCGAACGTGGAAAAAAAGATCAATAAAAAAGTAAAATCTGCGTTAAATACAATTCGTTGATCCGTCCTCTTCAGCCGCGCCGCACAATGAAGTCTCTGGAGCCGTGCAAAAGTCTTAGGCAGGTGTCTGTCTTACTTCCTCTTCCCCAGAAATAAAGCTGCTTTCAGGACTTTGGGAACAAATCGGATGGTCAGGGAGACGCGCGTCGTCCTGGTCAGTCTGTCTCCGGGTTGGGCCGTGCACTGGTCCAGATTGGCCACTTTATGGTCTAGCGTGTCCTCAGTCGCTGGGCGGATACCGTGCAGGTAAGTTTTATATAAGTCTTCACGTAAAATAAAAAGACTCCGCGGCTCCAGTAAGAGGGAAAGGACGTGGCGCTGCTCTTCTGTCATCGGGACCTGGAATATATAGACAAGTGTTTAGAGGTCAGAGGTCACCTCCAAAAAAAAAGATGGCGGGAACCTGAACCTGAGAAAGTAAGGACAGGCTTGTGAATGGGTCCCGGCTGCCATCCCCTACACAGCGAGATTTCGGGAGCGCTGCTGTGAAGGAAAAGAGCCAAAAGGAGGTTCTGCCGCTTCGTTCTCAGGAGCAGAAGTTGGATCCCCACCAATAAAACAAGTCCTGGCGTCCCCCTGGCATCTCATACAGTAGTGGGGAAAGCCGCTTACCTGGGTGTGTTCTTCACCATTGTCTCTGGTGATGGGAAGGTAGAAGTCTAGGAGAGTATGAGACCCCAAACTGATGGTGGTGACGGTGGGAAAGTACAGGGGCCCATCCTCATGCGGCTGCAAGATACATACAGGGGGGGAGTGAGCGAGTACTCATCATGTAATATATCATATAATAACTTACACTCACCATTATCCCTTCTCCGGGGTTGTACTCGTTCACCAGCACGTGGTTGGCACAGTTACCCCCAAACACATCCAGAGAGGAAATTCTGTCAGTATATGTCTGGAGCCAAGTGGGAAGCTTCTCGGATACCATTCCCCGGGGGTGAGGGAGTCCGCCTGTAGGAGGAACACACAGGGGCTCATTAACTAAGGGTCCGTCGGACACTTTTTCGTTGGGTTTCCCAACGATTTCCGTATTGCCCCGGGATTTTGGCGCACGCGATCGGATTGTGGTGCATCAGCGCTGGCTTGCACGTGACAGAAATCTTGAGGAGGGCCGTCGGACCACGCAACGGATTCGGACAACGCGCAGGATTTAAAAAGTATTTTGCATGATCAAGCACTCACATGCACCGGGAAGAAGAAGGTCAAATCTGGCGGACCTCGGCGCAGAAGCGACGGGTGCAGTGAATCGCTTCGGACCCGAATCCTCATCGGACAACGCACCGTGGGATTGCGACAGGACCAGGTAAGTAAATCTGCCCCGCAGAGTTACCTAGAAACTACAGATCCACACTGATATCAGATATACAATGTATACAGAACATAATGGGAGGTGGGTTCTATTTGGGGACGCACTGTCTCATCTCACTAGTTTGGATTATAAAGATGTTAACCAAGTGACCTACCCAGTTTTCACCCTTTAACCCCTATACAGACGGTCCCCTACTTAAGGACACCCGACTTACAGATGACCCCTAGTTACAGATGACCCCCCTGCCCCCTGTGACCTCTCTGGATGTTACTATAGTCCCAGACTGCAATGATCAGCTGTAAGGTGTCTGTAATGAAGCTTTATGGATAATCCTTGGTCCATTTACAGCTAAAAATTTTAAACTCCAATTGTCACTGGGGCAAAAAATTTTTTGGTCTGGAATCACAATAATAAAATATACAGTTTCGACTTACATACAAATTCAGCTTAAGAACAAACCTATGGAACCTATCTTGTACGTAACCCGGGGACTGCCTTACAAAGGTATGAACTTTGCTGCAAGGAGAATAGGGTTCTCGGTGTAGGTCACAACCAGCTTAGAGTTGACAGTGGTGAACAGCACACGGGGTCGGGCTGAAGAGTCCAGCACAAGCCGAGGTCAGGGCGGGCAGAGAACATGCAGAGTTGATATAATTAGGCTACAGACACTTGGTGTCACAAGATCAAAGTTGCTGTGTACTTAAAAGGAAATCTACCATTTGTTCTTCTGCATTATAAACCACACATACCTTGAGAATGCTGTAGCTACACTGATGCAGAAACATATCTTGTTTAATCCCTGATCCGAGTGGTTTTGCTCAAAAACCCTGGGTAAGCTGGGTTGCATGCTGGCTGCTGTATATAAACACATTACACACGGAGCTTCCTGAACTGTCCAGACAGGACTTATCAACCTGAGCTGGATGACTCATACACAGCAGCTGGGGGATGGTGCAGTGATTGATTACTTCTGCCTGTCAGGAACAACACAGTGATTACATCATTCTCTGTAGTAAGACATAATCAATGGGAGAGAAGAAATACTGAGCCCCAGCACAGGAGGGAAAGAGCCTCATTATCATAATTTTAGAATTGTTTTTTCAGCAAAACCACTTAGCACAGGGATGAAACAAGATATGTTTCTGCATCAATGTAACTACAGCAGTCTCAAGGTATGTTTGGCTCATAATGCATGAAAACAGATGGTAGATTTCCTTTAATGGGTCTATCTATGACTTATACCGCCAGAACGTGAGACTCCGCTACTACAGAATAAGTGAGAAGCACTAAGGAGACAAGTGAAGGCGCAGCGTCCAGAAACAACACTCACATCAATCTTGTCTGTCAGTGCATCATTTTCCATTATTTTGGTGATTGTGTTTTAAGTTTAATAATTAGTAGAGGATCATTGTGGCGGCTGCCAAACCAATGGCTTCTCAAAGCTTCCTTTCATCTCCTGCAGATTCTTGGTCTGTGCCAAGGCCCTTGGGGGGTGCGACTGGACAAGCCGGGGCCAAGCCATTACATAAACCCCAAAAGCCAAAGCAATTTATTTGTTTTCTCAGAGCTCCGACACATCGGCGAGCGCGCCAACTACAGCAACCGGCAAGCGTGCAGGAGCTATAGGCCCCGACTGCTGCAGAATATCATAGAGAACCTGTGTCCTCCACACCCAACAGTGTCTTATCTCATCCAGGGTGCAGGCATCAACATGGTCCTAGAGCCTCCCCTCTATTGTAACACTTCTATCTACAGGGCCAGATTAAGGTTAGTGGGGGCTCGTGGACACAAAATCTGGTGGGGGCCCCCATTGAATGTAGTCCATACAGGGAACAGCAACCACTATTTACAGCCCCCCAGCCATAACTATATACTTCCCTAAGTAATCACTATATATAGCCCCCCAGCAATCAATATATACAGCCCCCCAGCAATCGCTATATACAGCTCCCTCAGCAATCACCATATACAGTCCCCTCAGCAGTCACTTTATACAGTCCCCTCAGGAATCACTATATACAGCTCCCCCCAGTAACCACTATATACAGCCCCCCCCAGTAACCACTATATACAGCCCCCCCAGTAATCACTATATACAGCCCCCCCCAGTAACCACTATATACAGCCCCCCCCAGTAATCACTGTATACAGCCCCCCCCAGTAATCACTATATACAGCTCCCCCAGTAATCACTATATACAGCCCCCCCCCAGTAACCACTATATACAGCCCCCCCCAGTAATCACTATATACAGCTCCCCCAGCAATCACTATATACAGCTCCCCCAGCAATCATTATATACAGCTCCCCCAGTAATCACTATATACAGCCCCCCCCCAGTAACCACTATATACAGCCCCCCCCAGTAATCACTATATACAGCTCCCCCAGCAATCACTGTATACAGCTCCCCTGCAATCACTATATACCCCCCCCAGCAATCACTATATACAGCTCCCCCAGCAATCACTATATACAGCTCCCCCAGCAATCACTATATACAGCTCCTCTAGTAATCACTATATACAGTTCCCCCAGCAATCACTATATACAGCTCCCCCAGCAATCACTATATACAGCTCCCCCAGCAATCACTATATACAGCTCCCCCAGCAATCACTATATACAGCTCCCCCAGCAATCACTATATACAGCTCCCCCAGCAATCACTATATACAGCTCCCCCAGCAATCACTATATACAGCTCCCCCAGCAATCACTATATACAGCTCCCCCAGCAATCACTATATACAGCTCCCCCAGCAATCACTATATACAGCTCCCCCAGCAATCACTATATACAGCCCCCCCAGCAATCACTAAATACAGCTCCCCCAGCAATCACTATATACAGCTCCCACCAGCAACTATATACAGCTCCCCCAGCAATCACTATATACAGCTCCCCCAGCAATCACTATATACAGCTCCCCCAGCAATCACTATATACAGCTCCCCCAGCAATCACTATATACAGCTCCCCTGCAATCACTGTATACAGCTCCCCTGCAATCACTATATACCCCCCCAGCAATCACTATATACAGCTCCCCCAGCAATCACTATATACAGCTCCCCCAGTAATCACTATATACAGCTCCCCCAGCAATCACTATATACTGCTCCCCCAGCAATCACTATATACAGCTCCCCCAGCAATCACTATATACAGCTCCCCCAGTAATCACTATATACAGCTCCCCCAGCAATCACTATATACAGCTCCTCCAGCAATCACTATATACAGCTCCCCCAGCAATCACTATATACAGCTCCCCCAGCAATCACTATATACAGCTCCCCCAGCAATCACTATATACAGCTCCCCCAGCAATCACTATATACAGCTCCCCCAGTAATCACTATATACAGCTCCCCCAGCAATCACTGTATACAGCTCCCCCAGCAATCACTATATACAGCCCCCCCAGCAATCACTAAATACAGCTCCCCCAGCAATCACTATATACAGCTCCCCCAGCAATCACTATATACAGCTCTCATCGCAATCATTGTATACAGCTCCCCAGCAATAACCATATACAGCTCCCCCAGCAATCACTGTATACAGCTCCCCCAGTAATAACTATATACAGCTCGCCCAGCAATCACTATATACAGCTCCTCCAGCTATCACTATATACAGCTCGCCCAGCAATCACTATATACAGCTCCTCCAGCTATCACTATATACAGCTCCCCCAGCAATCACTGTATACAGCCGCCCCCCAGCAATCACTATATACAGCTCCCCCAGCAATCACTATATACAGCTCCCCCAGCAATCACTATATACAGTCCCTTCAGCAATCACTATATACAGTCCCCTCAGCAATCACTATATACAGCTCCCCCAGTAATCACTATATACAGCCCCCAGCAATCACTATAAACAGCTCCTCCAGCAAGCACTGTATACAGCTCCCCCAGCAATCACTGTATACAGCTCCCCAGCAATCCCTGTACACAGCTCCTCCAGCAATCACTATATACAGCTCCTCCAGCACTGTATACAGCTCCCCCAGTAATAACTATATACAGCTCGCCCAGCAATCACTATATACAGCTCCTCCAGCTATCACTATATACAGCTCCCCCAGCAATCACTGTATACAGCCGCCCCCCAGCAATCACTATATACAGCTCCCCCAGCAATCACTATATACAGCTCCCCCAGCAATCACTATATACAGCTCCCCCAGCAATCACTATATACAGCCCCCCCAGCTATCACTATATACAGCTCCCCCAGTAATAACTATATACAGCCTCATCTTTCCTAGACTGAAGTCTAAGGGGGTACCGGACCATAGAGCCGGATCCCAATTTACCTTGGGCGGTTCAAGTCTCCCCCACACACACATAATCCGGCCATGTAACTATCTATCTATCATCAGCTATTACAAAAATTACAACTGACCCCAATTCTGCAACTTCCTCCCAGAAAGCTGAGTCCATTTTGGCTTTGGAGCATTGTAGACCTGTAGA
Organism: Engystomops pustulosus; assembly: GCF_040894005.1. Taxonomy (NCBI): domain Eukaryota; kingdom Metazoa; phylum Chordata; class Amphibia; order Anura; family Leptodactylidae; genus Engystomops; species Engystomops pustulosus. Next base: position 11,545,791 of record NC_092419.1, on the reverse strand, counting down.
AGACATGGTAAATGATAATGCAGTATTACCAAGCACCGGAAAGATCAATGTACAATCTGCTCATCTCCTCCTGCTCTATAACATGTTGCCTGCAGATAGGACACTGTGTACAATCTGCTCAGCTTCTCCTGCTCTATAACATGTTGCCTGCAGATAGGACACTATGCACAATCTGCTCAGCTCCTCCTCCTCTATAACATGCTGCCTGCAGATAGGACACTATGTACAATCTGCTCAGCTCCTCCTGCTCTATAACATGTTGCCTGCAGATAGGGCACTATGTACAATCTGCTCAGCTCCTCCTGCTCTATAACATGGTACCTGCAGATAGGACACTATGTACAATCCACTCAGCCCTTCCTGCTCTATAACATACTGCCTGAAGATAGGACACCATGTACAATCTGCTCAGCTCATCCTGCTCTATAACATGCTGCCCACAGATAGGACACTATGTACAATCTGCTCATATCCTACTGCTCTATAACATGCTGCCTGCAGATAGGACACCGTGTACAATCTACTCAGCTCCTCCTGCTCTATAACATGCTACCTGCAGATAGGACACTATGTACAATCTGCTCATATCCTACTGCTCTATAACATGCTACCTGCAGATAGGACACTGTGTACAATCTGCTCAGCTCCTCCTGCTCTATAACATGCTGCCCACAGATAGGACACTATGTACAATCTGCTCAGCTCCTCCTGCTCTATAACATGCTGCCTGCAGATTGTACATAACGTCCTTTCTGCTTAGCACATCATTCTTATCTTGCTTAGAAAGATTTTAATAGTGGTCAATAAATTAAGTCAACCGTACCTGACGCAGCAAGTACTCCTCTTCTGCCGCAGTGATGTATTCAGGGATGTAATAGGCCGCCCGGGGAGCCTGGGAGGAGACAACCAAGACTTTATGTTACGCCCATATCCAGCTCCACCATTATAATTCTGCCAATGCTTCTGTGTACACAATAATGGGACACTGGGGATATAAAGGGTCGCTGTGAGACTGTACGTTATATCTGGACAGGGGACACTTTACTGGTCCAACCTCTGAGACCCCCACTGACAACGAGACAACAGTCTCCATTCTCCTATGTCAATACGGAGTAACAGGCCGAAATTTCATGTTAAAGGGAGTGGCGGAGATCGTACAACACCCGGTTATCTCCAGCAGCGCCATATAGAATCTATAGGCACATATGTGACCGGCCAATTTATAAGAAGTAACAATCAGGTGATCAGCGTAGGATCAGGAACTCAACCCCCACCCCACCAGGGATAATAACTAATCCCCCTTAAATGCCCCAGACCACAGGCAGTATTAATATTAACCCTTCTACTGCCGTTGAGCAGCCAGTGCACTGCTATTGAACCCCTACACAGATGATGACTGGTTATTGCATTGCTACCTTGTCTATTAGGAAGTTTTCCAGGACGGCTGCAGAGATTTCGGTTTGCATTTTGGGAGCCTGCGTATAGAGGAAGACAGAACGGACACATTATACATGCACCAGTCATGAATAAAGTGCAACAGAATTTGTATTTGTGTGTGAAGTGTCCTATGTACAGATATGTACATGTATACACCTTCCTATACAGATGCGCAGGAAGACCGGGGGCTCCTTTACTGTAATTTAACCTGACAACCCGTCACATGGAAGCAACTACCTGCTCCATTCTCATAATTACAATTAATAGGATTAATTATAGCCAAGTACAGGCAGTCCCCGGGTTACATACAAGATAGGGTCCATAGGTTTGTTCTTAAGTTGAATTTGTATGCAAGTCGAAACTGTATATTTTATAATTGTAGCTCCAGACAAATTTTTTTGCCCCGGTGACAATCGGAGTTTTACATTTTTTTGCTGTAATGGGACCAAGGATTATCAATAAAGCTTCATTACAGACACCTTACAGCTGATCATTGCAGCCTGGGATTATAGTAACATCCAGAGAGGTCACCAGAGGTCACAGGGGGCAGAGGGGTCCGTCTGTAACTACAGGTTGTCTGTAAGTCCGGTGTCCTTAAGTAGGGGACCGCCTGTACTGAGGTTACTGCTAGAGGATACAGGCCGCGGTCACACGTACCGCTAGGCATCCGTTCATAACGCGACACTAGCGCACAGGGGGAGGTCCTCGGCCCGAACGCACATGCGTTTCCAGGGAAACGCATGCGTTTCTCTGGAAACACATGTGCGTTCGGGCCGAGGACCGCCCCCTGTGCGCTAGTGACGTGTTATGAGCGGACGCCTAGCGGTACGTGTGACTGCAGCCACAGGGTCGCCAGGTTCTCCATCCCTCAAATCTTGCCTGTTTAACCCCTTTAATCACCATAATCAGGAGGGACTGTGGCGTGATCCAAGGGGATTACCCTGTGGTGCGGTCAGCATGGCAATAAAGGGATTTAGAGGCCAAAATAAATGAAATTCATTTAATAAAATGATCAATTTTTATCTTAGTTTTCCGTGTATCTGAAATGATGAGATCCAAGCAGAAGAAATTGGTTTCCCATATCCCTATACTGGCAAATCTGCTCCATTTTTATATCTCCTTCTACCAACCCTGTATGGAGGTGAATGCGTCTTTCAGAATTCTGGGATAGCTGGGTGCTCATTTACACAGTTTAATTAGAAATCTGGACTACTATGATATGAACACAATCCATACATTGTTGTTGATTATAATATAAGGATAGACCATGTCTATCCCATGGTAAGGATAGACATATTGGTTGTCACCCAGCTTTTCCCAGATCCTGTTTGAATCATTTTGTGGCACCAGATAAAAGGCAATGTGTTGGATTTGTTGGATATTGTGCAGTATTAAAGGGAAGGATTCTAAATTATAGGGAAAAAAGCACACAGGGTATCCAGCCATTACAAAACTACAACTCCCAGCATGCCCTGACTGTCTGCGACTGTCTAGGCATGCTAGGACTTGTAGTTTTCTCTACAGCTGGAGAGTGCTAAATTGTAAACTACTGCAAAAAATTGTCAAAATAAACGCAGAAATGGTAAAACAGCTCCCTCCGAGAATATGACGCACGTGTACACCCATTCACCCAGAATATGAATACATTACCGTTTCCCAGAATTCTTAGCGAGGATAAACTTCCGGGAGGCTAGCGTCCTTGAGTGACAGCGGATTCAGCCTATGAGGTATTGGAATAGGATCTTCCGTGTGAACCAATGAAATAGCTGGTAAAGGGAGGAGGCGGGACTAATCATCCGTATACTTACCGTAGTGGTGGATTGTAGTAATAAAGAAACAATATGGAAGTGCTAGAGATTTTAGAGACGTTCAGGATTATAAAATAGTCTAAAAGAGTGACTGTTTTTGCTGTAACCCATGGCAATTTCCCAATAAGCCACGCCTTTGTCCCCACCCCCTCATGTACCCCCTAAAAACAGTTCTGCCTCATAAAAAATGCCACCCCATTCTCTTACGTACACAAAATGTCCCCACACTTGAAATTGTGACTCCTAAACTTTGTAATGACCCTCAGTATAGCCGCAAACAACGTAATACATCACAAGCTGGTTCATGTACAATACATTGGGGCTCATTTACTAAGGGTCCGAACGCCACACTTTCTTCGGGTTTCCTGAATATTTCCGTTTTGCGGCGAATTGCCCCGGGATTTTGGCACACGCGATCGGATTTTGACGCTTCGGCGCTGGCTTGCACGCGACAGCAATCGAGGGCAGTCCGTCGTACAACCCGATGGATTCGGACAAACCGCGGAATTTAAAAAAGGTTTTTTGCGCAAGATCAGCACTCACATGCACCAGGAAGAAGCAGGTGAACTCCAGCGGACCTCGGCGCAGCAGCGACACATGCAGGAACTCAGACGCGCAATCTTAGTGGATCGAGCCTGACCCGAATCCTCGTTGGACAGCGCACCTTGGGGATTGCGACAGGACCGGGTAAGTAAATGTGCCCCATTGTGGCCCCACATCTTATAATGAACTACCCAATTATGCCCCCCGATATGACCCCAAACTTTATATTATTCCTCATCTTCAATATGGTCCTAATTTGTTCATTATTAATCCCCATAAAAGCCTGAGATAAGTCATGGCCCCGCAGATGTCCCACCGCACCAGTCATATTATCTTATCCCCGGATCCCATTTTATTCATATGATATTGACCTAAACCCTTGAGTTTCTATATCCATCTACACACTAGATGCCCGTCTAGTGCCCCTAAGGCCGTGTATATGGCAGAGCAGGTACCGGGCAGGTGCCACCGGGAGATTCTATTGGCCATCCTGGGGTCATGTGACTGGCGCACGCGCAACTGCCGATCACTTTTCAACTGTCAAGTAGAAGAGAGTGGGATTGCTCTGCGCCAGATCTTTGGAAAGAGGCGTCCAAAGGACAAGAAGAAGGTGAGAAGATGAATGGAAGAGAGAAGAGGAAGATGAGATCCAGACGAAGAGGAGGGGACCCAATGCCAGAGGCTCAGAGGATTAGGAGCCAAGATCCGGTAGGGATCACTTCAGTCACAGGTTCTTATGGGCCAGTGGTTTAGTGTCCCAAATCACCCTATATTTTTTTTCATTACTTCAATCAGAGGGAGGGGGGAAGTGCTGAGGGAGAGTGGAGGGCTAGTGTAACAGCCTGTGAATCTGAAGCACAGAGGGTCTCCGGGAACCACCCCAATAACCTTTCTGGCTCATTAGCATAATTCTTAAAGTTGATTTTAGAAGGAAGGAGACCATGGATAAGAAATATAAGAAGATTATCACAGTCCCGGTGCCTGGATCTATTGATTTTCATTGTAGATTTCCTTTAATTCAGTTATTGAGCAAAATGATTCAATAAAAATATGAGGAACTAAAGTATTTTCTAAACGCAAGAAAAAAACTCAAAAGTAATTGGACAAATTGAATAATTGAATAATTGTAAATAAAATGTTAATTTCTAATTCTTGGGTAAAAACCCTTTGGCCGCGGTCACACCATCCGCTAGGCGTCCGTTCGGCCCGAACGCACATGCGTTAACAGGGAAACGCTTGCGATCGGCTTATCAATCGCATGCGTTTCCCTGTTAACGCATGTGCGTTCGGGCCGAGGACCTCCCCCTGTGCGCTAGCGTCGCGTTATGAACGGACGTCTAGCGGTACGTGTGACCGTGGCCTTTGCTGGCAGTGACTGCTCATGGAAATGCGGCTCCATTGGGTTGAGATCAGGGACTGACTTGACCATCAGATACCTGCAGATATCTTACAAGTAGATGTGTGTGTGGTGTATACTGTGACCTGCAGCAGCAGCCATTAACCTGAAATCCTGCTGACAGATTAGACTCTACTCTATGTACATTCAGAATTCATTAAGAGGGTATTTTCTAGACCTCCCTTTACACTTGGCAAATGCTATGCATCCTGACTCTGCCCCTTAGTTTGGCTCTGCCGCTCCCAAAACATATCAGGGCACATTTACTTACCCGGTCCCTCGAGGGTTCCCGAAAGTGCATTGTCCGTGTATAATGTGCTGACTAAGATTGTGCGCCCGACATGCTGCATGTGTCGCTTCCCCGCTCAGGTCCCTGGAGTTCACCTTCTTCTTCCTGGTGCATGTAAGTGCTTGGGCTTGCGACACAATTTGAAAGCTAAATCCCGCGCTCAGTCCGAATCAGTCGGATCGTCAGGAGGCCCGTCCCCGATTTCTGTCGCATGAAAGCAGCGCAGCGGTGCCACAATCCAGTCGTGTGCGACACAATCCTCAGTTAAATACCTGTCACAGCGTCGCAAATCCAGAAAACATCGGAAGAACCGTCAAAAGTGCAGCCGCTGACACTTGGTAAATAAGCCCCATCGTGTCAACTATGACCAGGAGAGTCAGAGTTTTTGACTAAATGATGAAGAAGTTGGACATCACAGGGACAGCTACCTATCTAATCACCCACTGAGGCTCATTTACTAAGGGTCCGAAAGCCGCACTTTTGTCGGGTTTCCCGAATATTTCCGATTTGTGTCAAATTGCCCCGGGATTTTGGCACACACGATCAGATTGTGGCGCATCGGCGCCGGCTTTCACGTGACAGAAATCGGGGGCGTGGCCGTCGGACAACCCGACAGATTCGGAAAAACCGCAGAATTTAAAATTTGTGTTGCAAGGTCAAGCACTTACATGCACCGGGAAGAAGAAGGTGAACTCCGGCGGACCTCGCCGCAGCAGCGACACCTGCTGGATATCGGGCGCACGACCTTAGTGAATCCTGGCAGACCCGAATCCTTGACGGACAACGCGCCACGGGATGGCGACTGGACCGGGTAAGTAAATGTGCCCCACTGTGTCTGATCAGATCACATGTCATATCTGACTTCTCAATCTTGAACACGTGGTATCTAGATGGTCACGAGATGTAATTTTATAGTTGTGTTTCCCATGTCTTCTGTAGCGCCAACCTACGTCACAGTGATGTAGACAGATTGGGAAACTGGATGGTGATGACAATCTTACACACGTAACACAAATGAATCATCACAGAGGATCAGTAGTTAAATCAGTTTATTATCCGACATACATCCACGTGTCCCGTATACAGGGTTAATAAGACCACAAGTTACAGGCAGATCACAAGATTTTACGCAAAGGTTACAGGAAGGGGCCCCAGAACACGTTTCAAGGAAGATATGCGGGGTCCGCTATATGAGAGAATTAGTGATGTGCCCCCACCCCCGGGGGGTCATTTATTAAAACACATCATCACAAAGGTGTCCTATATACCTCCACATACGTATGTGACAGTGTATCTGTATACAGGTAGTCACTGTAACCGGATGAATGTATATAACTATACAGATCACTGCTACGGTGCATGTATTGTGTACGCTGTATGGTTATGTAGTGTGTGTGTGTGTATACGCTCTATAGATTGTATATGATCCTCTCTTAAGCGCCCAGTGAGCCCCGGGTGGGGGTTGTGCTGGTTAATATATAGCACAATGTACAGAGTTACTTACTACTCACAGCACACAGAATACCCCATGCTACTATGTACAGAGGAGGGGGCTGCATGCAGTGACCTGTTATACATAGGTTAATAGACAGGGTTGGAAGGGCAAATCCAATGGGCAACGTCTGGACCACATGCCACCTGGGATCTTGGACATTGACCCAATGGACCCAAGAGAGTTATTGCAAGAAGACGCCAGAGGATGGATAGAAGGGATGAAGAGAAGAACCAACAAGAGCACAGAAGACATAAAAGGCACCACAGAGGAGAAGGAGAAGACCACAAACCAAGATGTGATGGTCTGGGATCCAGATGATGGAAAGAAAGTCTGACGCCATAGATTAGGGCAAGAACAAATAGACCTCATACTCTAGATCTTCCATATTAATCAAAGTTTAGACTATATACAGTGTATGGCCACATTCAAGACTGATCCGAGAAAGATTGGAAGAGAGACATGACGGTTCCAAAATGGGATGAGATAGAGTTGCCACCAAGACGAGAGTTAGACCATCGCAAGAGGAGTAAAACATTAAGGCATATTACACATATACAATAGAACTCAAAATACTACAAGACTGGAGCCAACAAAGCAACACTCCCGATGGTCCATCCTCGACTCTACGAGCAACGGTGACAAAATAATCGTCAACGTGGTCTGATTTCTCCCATCAATCCATTGCTGTCTTTCCAATATGACGCACAACATGGTGTGTGGTGTCTTGGTCAACGAGGGTCAATGTCCTAGAGTGTACCCTCAAGATATAGCGGTGTATACAGAATAGAGTATAGGAAATGGATACTGTGGAGCTCAGGCATGCTATATACATACATTAAGTCTTGTTTTTACATTACATTCACTTTTTTTTTTGTTTGCAACCACTTACCCAACAATATCATACAACAGGTCTTGCTCAAGTCAAGTGTGAAGACCACGTGGAATGGACTTCTGACCACTACTACATCACTTGAGAGATGACTTTATTTAGGAAGGAGAATATATGGTGGACCATTGTTGGCCAAGTCGTGGGTTACTACGACTAGTACCCTGACATTTGGTCATGCCTTGTATGATCTTTATGGGTCACCGAGCATGACTGAAGCAGTTAGTAGATGTTTGGTGGACCATATGGTGGACATATGGTGGACCATTGTTGGCCAAGTCGTGGGTTACTACGACTAGTACCCTGACATTTGGTCAAGCCTTGTATGATCTTGATGGGTCAACGAGCATGACTGAAGCAGTTAGTAGATGTTTGGTGGACCATATGGTGGACATATGGTGGACCATTGTTGGCCAAGTCGTGGGTTACTACGACTAGTACCTTGACATTTGGTCAAGACTTGTATGATCTTGATTGGTCAACGAGCATGACTGAAGCAGTTAGTAGATGTTTGGTGGACCATATGGTGGACCATTGTTGGCCAAGTCGTAGGCTATCTAGTACTCTGACATTTGGTCAAGCCTTGTATGATTTAGATGGGTCAACGAACATGACTGAAGCAGTTAGTAGATGTTTGGTGGACCATATGGTGGACATATGGTTGACCATTGTTGGCCAAGTCGTGGGCTACAACTAGTACCCTGACATTTGGTCAAGCCTTGTATGATCTTGATGGGTCAACGAGCATGACTGAAGCAGTTAGTAGATGTTTAGTGATGGTTAGTAGTATATTGGAAGCCGTTGTGGAGTTTCTACAGACTCGAGGTGACAGAAGATTAATAGAAAATGAATGGCAGCTAGAGAAAGCTTGGGTAGTGTTGTGGGTTCCTGCATTTGGTGTCCAGTTGAAGGTTCTGTCAAGGAAGGAAGTAAGTGAAACCTTCACCAGCATGAAGCAGGATCTTCCTTACCCCCTCCTCCGGTCATTTATTTTGCACTGAATGAGACAGTGACACACAGAGGGGCCCCTGTTTCAGAGGAACATTAGACAAGGCACTGGGGAGTCAAGGGATGCAGACACAGACAGAAGGAGGCGGAAGTCTGTGGCTCCAAATGACAGGGCATAGAAGATGCGGGGCTCACTGGGAGGAAAGGTTAAGATTGCATCTCAGCCCGAAGCAGCCAGGGAAACCAACAGCAAAACAGCAACCTGAAGGAGAACAGAAAGGACAGTGAGTGCAGTGCAGAGTGGAGACAAGGAACAAGGCGAGCCCAGCACAGAAATGCATACAACCCAAAATAATGAGGAAGCTTAAAGGAGGACCTCCAGGTTCAGGGCTTTCTGCAATGTCTTAAACTAGTGCCCTGGAAGACAATAACTCCATGGGGTGATGGTTATTTAGATGAAATGCAATTACCAAGAACGTCTGCCCTTATTGGGGGTTGTCCACCCTCACGATAAGCGGTGGAAGAACCTAACAGATCACTTGCGGAGCTGCTACATTAGGAATTAAGTATTGGACAGTTCCTATTGGAATGAATGGACTAAAAAACCGTCCTGATGTACAGATAGTCAGGGTCCTACAGAGCGGGGGGATGGTCCTCTCTTCTCCAGGAGACTACTCATTACAAGGGTATTTTCTAGACTTCCCTTTACAGTTGCCAAATACTATTCACTGCTCTCTGTTCATTTTAGACAATTGCCAAGCGGCTAAATGTATAAATTCAGCTGCAGTTGGCGCCACCTAGTGGTGGCTGTGCGCAAGCAGAATTATATCATTAGTCCAAAGATTAACCTAAGTCTCTGGAAGGGACCAATGCAGATACTATGGGGGTCATTTACTAAGGGCCCGATTCGCGTTTTCCCCAACGAGTTACCCGAATATTTCCGATTTGCGCCATTTCCCCTGAATTGCCCCGGGATTTTGGCGCACGCGATTGGATTTTGGCGCATCGGTCCCGGCGTGCACGCGACAGAAATCGGGGGGGCGTGGCCGAACGAAAACCTTCCGGATTCGGAAAAACCGCCGCATTTTTAAAAAAAAATCTGTTGCGGAGCTTGCACTTACCTTCACTCAGCCCGGCTCGGTGAACTCCAGTGCGTTCAAATGCTTTTCAGCGCAGCAGCGCCACCTGGTGGACGGCGGAGGAACTGCCTTTATAAATCCCGGCCGGACCCGAATCCAGCGCAGAGAACGCGCCGCTGGATCACGAATGGACCGGGTAAGTAAATCTGCCCCAATATGTTTATTTTAGACTTCTGCTGCTCTCCAGTGGATAGGAGCTAACTTGTTGTGACTGGACAACCCCTTTAAGTATCTAATGCATTGCACTTTGTGCTTAGGCTATAACCAGAACACAAGGGTCCAGATGTTATATGTGTATAAGCCAACAGGTATAAGCAGAGAGCCCCTTTAACGAAAAGGTAGATGGATGTAATGCAAAAACAAAATATGCAAAAAATCAAAGCACATAGTGAATGTAGCACAGACAGACCACACACATAGATGCAGAGCAGAGACGGATTGCATGATCCAGGGAGGGAGCTAAGGCTTATGGGAGGTCAGGAAGACAATGAGACTGGTGAAAAAATGAACAATGATGTTGCCCTTGGCAACCAATCAGATCCGAATTGTTATTTTTAAGGAACTAAAAGTTGATTGGTTGTCACGGCAATGCTGATGATTTTGTTTGCACTGCTATTCATATAACACATACACACCATACAATGTATATACATAGTATATACAATGAGACAATACAGTACGGGGAGAGTCACGGCGTACAATGCATAGTGGCAGAATACAATACAGGGCTGAGCTTTACTGCAAACACTTCTCAATGCCGTAAAGTGAGGGCAGCTGTGACATCTTAAAGGGAACCTGGCAGCAGCTGTGACCACACAAAGCTGTAGACAGTGCTATATATATATAGTCTCTGGAGATCTGTGTGATCGTACCTTTGTGTGTGTGGTTAGTAGCAGCAGGACTGCGGAAAATGGATTTATATTCCAATCAATCCTGAAATATAAACCGATTGTGCACAGTCCTGCTGCTACTAACAACACATACAAAGTACCTATTAATCCTCATTGCTTCCCTGGTTACAAGGTGACCTGAATGTAGCAAATACTCACTGTTCATTTTAAACAATTGCCAAGCAGCTTAATGTATACATTCAGCTGCAGTTGGCGCCACCTAGTGGTGGCTATGTGCAAGCAGAATTATATTATTAGTCAGAAAAACTCCTAAGTCTCTGGAAGGGACAAATGCAGATACTATTTTTTTTTTTTAGACTCCTGCCTTTGTTATTAAGTTTTTTCTAGCTGCCACTATTCTCTGTGGAAAGGAATAAATTGTATCCTATTCGCCAGTCCATAGAATACCACGGAAGAGCAATTCATCTAATAATATCATAAATTCTGCAAAAGCTGATCGGAAAGAAGGCAAAACACATTTTTACTGGATTTGCTCATCTCTGTGTTTTTTGCTACCAGATTTCTTACCCAAAAAATATCTACAGTACAGTAAAACCTCTCCAATAGACTCCACCCCTTCCCTAAAAGTCTGACTTTTTTCCTACTATACTCTATGGAAGCAGAACACCCCTGGAAAAGAACAATTAAAGGAAACCTACTATTAGGGATCTACCTAGCCAGGTAGATCCTATGGTAGGTTTCTATTATCTACCTGATCCCTATACTGTCCCTCTGTAATCCCTGTCCCAGTAGCCTCAGCCAACCCCACATAGCAGCGTCTCCTTGGCGCGCTCCTGCTCCCTTCTGTGTTCTTCTACTTTGCAATGCGCATGCACATAACAGCGCTCCCTTCGTATCCGGAGCTCCTGCGTGTGCGTTCTGCATGGTCTGTGCAAAGCACATGTGCATATCGGTGCTCTCTTCCTATCCAGAGCTCCCGCGTGTGTGCTCTGCATAGTCTGTGCAGAGCGCATGCACATAGCAGCGCTCCCTTCGTATCCGGAGCTCCTGCGTGTGTGCTCTGAATAGTTTGTGCAAAGTGCATGTGCATATCGGTGCTCCCTTTGTATCCGGAGCTCCTGCGCGTGCGCTCTGCATGGTCTATGCAAAGCGCATGCACATATCGGCACCCACTTTGCGTTCGGAGCTCCTGCGCATGCGCTCTGCATAGTCTGTGCAAAGTGCATGCGCACAACAGTGCTCCCTTCGTATTCTAAGCTCCTGTGCATGCGCTCTGCATAGTTTGTGCAAACTGCATGCGCATAGCAGTGATGGTAAGTTTCCTTTAACTGTGCAAAATTGGGTGGTCTGCTCAAAGAGATTTCACTTTCCGCTCAAGTTATCATTCAATATTCATCAGAACATGGATAGGCTGTGACTTTGGTATATTGGCCACTATTCCATGTATAAATCTGTATATATAAGGTCAGCGCACAGACGCATGCTATAGTTATTGTGAGTTACAATGAGTCCTGATTATATAGAGACCTGCCAGTCGCTGATACGTGGCTGGCTGTAGGTCATGTCCTATTGGCAGCAGTGATACCTGGAGAGGGAGTTTTCCGATGCCAGTTCTTTCGGTGTCCGGACTGTGTTGAAGTTACGCTTTGGTTGTGACACTGGATATAAGGAAGAGAGGAATTCAGAGGTGGATATGATACTGATAGGTCACATGTTTGGGCTTCATATATTGGGGTTGGTGTGGCCCATCTACTACATGGCTGATACATAAGGACCATTATACCTACTAGTAACTTGATGAACCTTTTTCACACTGTTGTTCTCGGCTTGAGGTTCTTTTGGGCCACCGATCCTGCAATAGATATCCAGATATTTACATAATGCTCCGATTATTAAAGTCTGGAGACCCTGAGCATAACACTAAACTCACCTCTGAACTCTGGAGGGTGGAGCAAATACCCCATGTTTTGGGGAGCAGGTGAAATACCGGACCCCGAACACTGAACCGTCATGTTTCCCTGTCGGCTTTTCTAACTCAACTCCGAACCAGTATCCTGATGGATAAGGACAAGTCTTAGACAATTGCAGATGATATACACTCCAAAGCTGGGCAGCTACTCCCTTCATTCCCCGGATACACATGCATGCTTGGCTCGGATGAGTGTGCATGTGTTCTCAAAGAATCTGACATGTTGAAATCCAACATATATACATTATGGTTGGCTGGTCCGGCTGGAGTTTCAGCCAAAGTTTATCTACTTTGTCTACTAAAACTATCCATAGTGTCTTCCTGCTCCATTTAGAACTCACCGGGTGCAAAGTCTGTCTTGCCATAGAAGCGAACCACTCCCTGTTTCTGTCCAGCGACGAGCACCTGGTCCCCCAAGTCGATGTTCAGCCCCTCTTTGTCTAAGCTGCCCACGCTGATAGACTTCTTCTGTGTTGCTGGGGGAGAGACATAGAAAGATTCAGGGACAACCTCTAGGTCATTGCCTCTGTACAGTACAGAGCTGCCATTGGACTGGGTGTTGACCCCCATGGGGTGTCATGTCTTTGCACCTTTTTTCTCTTTCTTCCCTTTGCCGGTGACCCTGGAGAAGTCCATCCGTGGGGTCTTTGGTGTGGAGGTGACAGAAGACGGCGGCTGTTCCGGAGCTTTACTGATTTTGGACACTGAAGCAAACATTCCTAGGAAATACAGAGAAGGATTGGGTATAGGACGAGTTTATGGGAAGACAGTATATACGGGTAAGGAATTATATGGCATGTGATGTAGCAGAGCCAAAGCACCATATGCCCTATGTCTATTGTGTACGGATATATGTAGACCCCTGTACTGTGTGTGTATGGATGTATGTAGACCCGTGTATTGTGTATTGATGTATGTAGAACCCTGTATTGTGTATGGATGTATGTAGACCCCTGTATTGTGTATGGATATATGTAGACCCCTGTATTGTGTATCCCTGTATGTAGACCCCTGTATTGTGTATGGATATATGTAGACCCCTGTATTGTGTATGGATATATGTAGACCCCTGTATTGTGTATGGATGTTTGTAGGCCTGTGCATTGTATATTAATGTATGTAGACCCTTGTCTTGTGTATGGCTGTATGTAGGCCCATGTATTATGTATTAATGTATGTAGACCCCTGTATTGTGTACAGATATATGTAGACCCCTGTATTGTGTATGGATGTATGTAGACCCCTGTATTGTGTATGGATATATGTAGGCCCCTGTATTGTGTATGGATGTATGTAGACCCCTGTATTGTGTATGGATATATGTAGGCCCCTGTATTGTGTATGGATATATGTAGACCCCTGTATTGTGTATGGATGTATGTAGACCCCTGTATTGTGTATGGATATATGTAGGCCCCTGTATTGTGTATGGATGTATGTAGACCCCTGTACTGTGTATGGATGTATGTAGACCCCTGTATTGTGTATGGATATATGTAGATGCATGTATTGTGTATGGATGTATGTAGACCCCTGTACTGTGTATGGATGTATGTAGACCCCTGTATTGTGTATGGATATATGTAGATGCATGTATTGTGTATGGATATATGTAGACCCCTGTATTGTGTATGGATATATGTAGACCCCTGTATTGTGTATGGATGTATGTAGACCCCAGTATTGTGTATGGATGTATGTAGGCCCCTGTATTGTGTATGGATATATGTAGACCCCTGTATTGTGTATGGATGTATGTAGACCCCTGTATTGTGTATGGATGTATGTAGACCCCTGTATTGTGTATGGATGTATGTAGACCCATGTATTGTGTATGGATGTATGTAGACCCCTGTATTGTATATCGCTGTATGTAGACCCCTGAATTGTGTATCCCTGTATGTAGACCCCTGTACTGAGTATGGATGTATGTAGACGCGTGTATTTTGTATGGATATATGTAGGCCCCTGTATTGTGTATGGATATGTGTAGACCCCTGTACTGTGTATGGATATATGTAGATGCATGTACCGTGTATGGATGTATGTAGACCCCTGTACTGTGTATGGATGTATGTAGACCCCTGTACTGTGTATGGATGTATGTAGACCCCTGTACTGTGTATGGATATATGTAGATGCATGTACTGTGTATGGATGTATGTAGACCCCTGTACTGTGTATGGATGTATGTAGACCCCTGTACTGTGTATGGATGTATGTAGATGCATGTACTGTGTATGGATGTATGTAGACCCCTGTATTGTGTATGGATGTATGTAGACCCCTGTACTGTGTATGGATGTATGTAGACCCCTGTACTGTGTATGGATATATGTAGATGCATGTACTGTGTATGGATGTATGTAGGCCCATTTGTATTAATGTTTGTAGACCCCTGAATTGTATATCGCTGTATGTAGACCCCTGAATTGTATATCGCTGTATGTAGACCCCTGAATTGTTTATCCCTGTATGTAGACCCCTGTACTGAGTATGGATGTATGTAGATGCATGTACTGTGTATGGATGTATGTAGATGCATGTACTGTGTATGGATGTATGTAGACCCCTGTATTGTGTATGGATATATGTAGACCCCTGTACTGTGTATGGATGTATGTAGATGCATGTACTGTGTATGGATGTATGTAGACCCCTGTATTGTGTATGGATATATGTAGACCCCTGTACTGTGTATGGATATATGTAGATGCATGTACTGTGTTTGGATGTATGTAGGCCCATGTGTATTAATGTTTGTAGACCCCTGAATTGTATATCGCTGTATGTAGACCCCTGAATTGTATATCGCTGTATGTAGACCCCTGAATTGTTTATCCCTGTATGTAGACCCCTGTACTGAGTATGGATGTATGTAGATGCATGTACTGTGTATGGATGTATGTAGATGCATGTACTGTGTATGGATGTATGTAGACCCCTGTATTGTGTATGGATATATGTAGACCCCTGTACTGTGTATGGATGTATGTAGATGCATGTACTGTGTATGGATGTATGTAGATGCATGTACTGTGTATGGATGTATGTAGACCCCTGTATTGTGTATGGATATATGTAGATGCATGTACTGTGTATGGATATATGTAGACCCTTGTACTGTGTATGGATGTATGTAGACCCCTGTATTGTGTATGAATGTAGACCCCTGTATTGTGTATGATTATATGTAGATGCATGTACTGTGTATGGATATATGTAGATGCATGTACTGTGTATGGATGTATGTAGACTCCTGTACTGTGTATGGATATATGTAGATGCATGTACTGTGTATGGATGTATGTAGACCCCTGTACTGTGTATGAATATATGTAGATGCATGTACTGTGTATGGATGTATGTAGATGCATGTACTGTGTATGGATGTATGTAGACCCCTGTACTGTGTATGGATATATGTAGGCCCATGTGTATTAATGTTTGTAGACCCCTGAATTGTATATCACTGTATGTAGACCCTTGAATTGTGTATCCCTGTATGTAGACCCCTGTATTGTGTATGGATATATGTAGACCCCTGTACTGTGTATGGATGTATGTAGACCCCTGTACTGTGTATTGATATTTGCATCAATATGGTGAATACCCAATATATGAAAAGATGTCCAAATATGTCTCTTCCTCTAGGGCTCTGTACACACACATAAAGGATACTCACCATGTTTGGGGGGACAGATAAAGTAGCGGATGCCTCCCACGCTGCCGTCGTTCTTTCCATCTGGTTCGTCCAGCTCCACTCCCACCCACTGACCACTGGCAAATTCGGTCGTCCCACAGAACCGCAGTGTGCCCGCCTGTCATAAAATACACAGTGACAAGATAAGAAGATACCCAGATCCTTAAAGGAAATCTACCATCAAATCCATCATGATAAACCAAGACGCTTACTCATAGATCCAGGCACTGGGACTGTGGGAATTTTCCTATTTATTACCCATGGCCTCATTCCTTCTAAAATCACCTTTTAAAATTATGCTAATGTTACCAGAGTCGCACAGTGCCATAGCTTCACAGGATGTTACACTGTCTCCCCTTTTCCCCTGCTCCTCTAGCACTTCCTCTTCCTGCTGTAATCTAATGGCAGTAGGGAGTTATAGCACACAGTGGGAGGGGACAGTGATGCTGAACAGTATAACAGCCTGTAAAGCTACAGCATGGAGGGACTCTGGTAACGCCTCCTCATTAGAATAATTTTAAAAGTTGATTTTTAGAAGGAAGAAGGCCATGGATAACAAAGATCCCCACAGTCACTTTACAGGATGGGGCCTAACTTCCTGATCAGGGGGGATCTCGGGGATAACACCCCCATGGATCTCGAGTACTGGGGTCTGTTATACACCATTGCGCCGCTTGCTCTATTCATCTCTATGGAGCTGATGTAGATTGCTGAGTTTGCCGTTCGGCTATCTCCATCAGCGCCATAGAGATGAACAAAATAGCCAGCGCATGCGTGAATCTCAACGAGGTACAACGGACCCCCGTTCTCAAGATCACTGAGACCCCCACTGATCAGCAGGTTATGCCTTATTCTGTGGACACTAACATGCTTTGGTTGGAGAACCCCTTTAAGGCTTAAAGCTAGATAATGGCCTATCCATTGTGTATGGTTGGAGGGTAGATAAGCGACTGGTAGACATTCACATTGCCTTCACAGATGTGTGGGTTGTATTGGGTACCTTTTCCGAGTCCAGCAGTACCCTGTCACCTAGCCGGAGCCCGAGAGATGCCAGCATCAGGTTACCGGGGATGTTGTCGTAGTTTGGGAGGGTGACTTTGGGCAGGTTGCAAGTCAAGGGCACAGCGTCCAGAAGCAGCTGTTTCAGTTCCTTCGCAATCATGGCCGACTCTGCCTTGTCCAGTCCCATATCCATTGGATCCGGAACCACGTCGGCTGGGACCTGACCCTTACTGTTCTGTGATAAAAAAAAAGGAAAAGCATACGAAATGTTATCACATTGAGGTCCAGTAAAGTCCTATAGTGGACTGAGGTGCCATGTTACATCTCTATATTGGGAATCCCAGAATGATCACAGTAATACAAGACCACACTACGCCCCTAAGGAAATACTTACCCTGACCGAGGGGTTGGCCCCATGTTCCAGGAGACATTTAACAGCCCCCAGACAGAGATTAGAGGCGGCGATGTGCACAGCGGTCCCATGGTTGAAATCGCTGCAGGTGGAATTGAGCACTAACAAGGGGAGAGAGGTGTAAGATATCGTGACACTCCATTATTCATCGCATTTCTACGGAGACGTTCTTTGTGTCCTCACCTTTAGGCTTTGACGCTTTCAGTAGGATTCGGAGCAGTTCAGGGACATCGAAGTAGGCAGCATAGTGCAAGGCGTTCATGTTGGTCCAGCGGCTGCGCAGGGTCACGTCCGCCCCCAGTACCAGAAGCTGATTGGTCAATCGCACGGCAGCCGCCGGGTCTCCTATGTGTAAGGATACACCATGTAGGAAAAGTTATAAACCCCCCCTTATTTTGTAGGATTTGGCTTTGATGAACACAATGGGGCACATTTACTAAGGGTCCGCGGACCGCATTTTCGTCGGGTTTCCCTACTTCTTCAGTTTTGCGCCGCATTTAACTGGGGTATTTGGCGCACGCGATCGGATTTTGGTGCCGAATTTCATGCGACACAAATCGGGGGACGTGACCATCGGATAACCCGACTGATTCGGACTAAGCACGGGATTTAACATTCAAAATTGTGTCGCAAGCCAAGCACTTACATGCACCGGGAAGAAGAAGGGGAACTCCGGCGGACCTGGGCAGGGAAACAACACATGCAGGAAATTGGACGCGCGACCTTAGTGAATCGTGGCAGCTCCGAATCCTTGTCGGACACCTCGAGGATCGCGACGGGACGGGTAAGTAAATGTGCCCCAATATTTCACCATGAAACGACTCACAGCTAGGCAATGCAGAATCTGAGATGTCGGGAGTCCAGTCTGTAGTTGGTCGTTACTGATGTGGTCAGATAGGAAAATGCAAAGCTTAAAGGGAACCTACCACCACGATTCTACCTATTAAGGTAGATCGGGTGGTAGGTGGATGTAAGGGACGTGAGGATAGCTCTTTTTAGAGCTAATCCTTACGTCCCCGCTAACTTTTGGTAAACTTTATTGAACTAATATGTAAATTTTGTTATGCTACTCCACGCCCCAGTAGCCACATTACTCCTCCTACCCTGTTGCGTGCGGCGCGCAGCTCCTTGTAGCTGCGCGCCCTCGTCCGACATGCTGGCGTTCTGCGCATGTGCCGCACACAACAGGGTAGGAGGAGTAACCTGGCTACTGGGGCGTGGAGTAGCCGCGCTGTGTAGCCTCGTGCCCGGCTACTCCACGCCTCAGTAGCCGCATAACTAAATTTACATATTAGTTCAATAAAGTTTACCAAAAGTAAAAAAAGGGCTGTCCTCACGTCCCTTACATCCACCTACCACCCGATCTACCTTTATAGGTAGAATCGTGGCAGTAGGTTCCCTTTAAAGGGAACCTGTCAGCTGGTTTTACCCCACTAAACTACTAGTCCCCTCAGATAGGGTATGACATGTCCTTTCTAGAATTCCATCTTTTATGTGACATCTCATCTGTTTACCTGTAGAAAATCTCCTCCAAAGGCAGGAAAATATGACTCTTCTCATTTAATTTTCCCATGAGATGAGTCAAGTTTAGTGGTTGCAGGGGTAGTGTCACTTCAGACACCCTAGGGCACATTTACTAGGAACAGTGCTGTCTGTACTATGTGCAGTTTGCCTGTGTATAATGCTGGGGGCGCCAGATTCAGGATTTCTGGTGCACTTCCTTCATGACTCTGGCGCCCCTTGCACTGCTCTGACAGAGTGCACCAACTTTTTTTGGTGCACCATTAACATGGGGCGGGCAACCCATTTCTGTCAGACTTTGCATGATAAATCTGGCGCACGGTCCGACTGAGCACCGGAACGCCCCCTAATTTGTGTCACATGGTGCCTAGTGCAGCCGTGCCTCAATCGTGGTGAGGACAATTCTTAAATACCTGTGCCAGCAGTTTGTACCTAAAAGATTGTGCAAGGTCCGACAGAAAACTGGCGCAAAGCCCTGATTAATTGTGCCCCCTGTGAGACACTGAAGGGGTTAACTGTGGATGGGCGGTATGTTTCCCCTAGGTTTTGCTTCTATGCAAGGCCTTAGTGCTGAGGTGGGTTTGTCCAGCACCTTGGACACAGGTGATGGGAACAGCCTAATTAGCCTGCATAAAATGACTCAGCAGAGTTGAGTGGGTTGTCTCTCTGTGGAAGGAGGCTGAGAGGACACAGCTCTGACCTGTGTGTCTGGAGCAGCCACGTGATCTTTGTTTAGTGTGAGTTAGTGGACTATCTGTATAGTTAGCACCCTGACGGGTAGGTTTTCTTTTGTTTATTCAAATACCTGAATGTAAAGGCTGGTTTATTTTTGCTGCAATAAACGCAGGCGAGACCTGTTTGGACTGTACCCTGGTGTCCCTGTCTTGAACTGCATCCCAGCACCCCGCTACCACGGTCTCTACTGGGCCAAACCTCCACATATGGTGGAGGATGCGTGCAGTTCAAAAAGACACACACCTGAAAGGCTCGCTACATCCTGCAACATTGCATGGCCTGGGTGAAAGCAGCAGGCAAAGTGCAGGATAAAGCCAAGATGGAGGACTTTATTAAATACCTGCAAGAGGAGGCCAGAGCTAATCGGCAGCAGCAGCAGGAGGAGGCCAGAGCTACTCGGCTGCAGCAGCAGGAAGAGTCCCAGGCTAATCGACAGCTGCAGCAAGCCATGCTCCAGCAGCAGGAGGAGAGGTCCCGACAGCAGCAAGCCATGTTCCAGCAGCAGGAGGAGAGGTCCCGACAGCAGCAAGCCATGCTCCAGCAACAGCAGGAGGAGTCCCGAGCCATGTTCCAGCTGATGATGGAGAAGTTTTCTGGCATTATGGCAGCACCGCAAGCATCGACTACTGAGGGGTCCCATACTGGTCTACAAGGGTACCCGGTTGTCCAGCGTTCCGCACGGGCTGCAGTACAAAAGGCTTTACAAAAAATGGCGGCGACCGACGACGTGGAGGCGTATCTCACAGTGTTCGAGCGAGTAGCTGAGCGAGAGGAGTTACCGGCTGAGCAGTGGGCAGATGTCCTGGCACCGTTCCTGACCGGCGAGTCGCAGAAGGCTTACTACGACCTGAGTGAAACGGAGGCCCGTGAGTACCCCCAGCTAAAGGCGGAGATTCTGGCTCGTCTTGGGGTCACCGTTCAAGTTCGCTCCAGCCGGGTCCACCAGTGGGCTTACTCAGAAAAATTACCCCCACGCTCCCAAATGCATGACCTGATCCATCTTGTCCGGAAGTGGCTACAACCAGAGGACTGCACCCCCGCACAGATGGTAGAGAGAGTGGTCCTCGACAAATTCACCCGTTCTCTGCCCTCTCGGCTCCAGCGGTGGGTTGGACAGGCCGGTCCCACAAAAGCTGAGGAGCTTGTGTCCCTAGTAGAGAGGTATCGGGCTACGGAGGACCTTCTACTTACCTCTCCGACACGAAGCAGTGCCAGTGACAGGGTCACCAAACCAGCTGGTAAGACTGCTACTGCGGAAAAGGGGAGACATGTCAGGTTGGGAGGGGGTTCATTGGGGGGCGTGGATACCCAGAAACCCAGTGAGGCTCGTGACAGAGGTCATGGCCGCATCCAGTGCTGGCGGTGCCATGAAATGGGCCATATTGCTGCCAACTGTCCACTGTCAGTGGAGCCAATGGACTGCAACCAGACCCGGCGAGTGTCACTGTTTGCCCGGCCAGTTCTGGCGGCTGAGTCAGTCACGGATGCAGAACCCCAAGTATGCATGGTCACAATCGGTGGTCACACAGTGGAAGCCTTGCTAGACTCAGGGAGTCTGGTCACCCTGGTGCGGGGAACTTTGGTTGATCCTGGACTATACAGTGGGCGGAGAGTGGGAGTGTTGTGTATACATGGGGACACTCGCGAATATCCCACTGCTGTCATCAACCTACATACCCCTTGTGGTACTGTTACCCATGAAGTGGGGGTGGTGGGGTCCCTTTTTCATGAGGCTATTATCGGCAGAGACTTACCGGTGTTTTGGGACCTCTGGAGACGAAGACCCACCTCAGGTGCTGTTGCAGATAATGGACATCAGGTATGTCCGGCCTTGGCCCCTGAACCCTTTGAGGCCGAAGTACACACACCAGCAGTAGGGGTGACCCCATGTGATGAATTCTCTCCCCTAGAGGTCCTAGCTGGTGAGGTCGAGGGCCACGAGGAGGTGGCCGACATGCTGGACCTTGAGATTTCCCGTGACAATTTTGGGGCTGCACAGCTACAGGACCCTACCTTGGTTAAAGCACGGGAGAATGTCAAGGTGATAAATGGGGTGCTCCAAATACCAGGGGCTGATAAAATATACCCCCGAATGGTGATTATTGGGGAACTGTTGTACAGGGTCGACCAGATACGGGGTGAGGAGGTTGAGCAACTTGTAGTACCCCAATCTCACCGTAGGCTGGTGCTAGAGTTGGCACACAAACATGTGCTGGGAGGGCACTTAGGTGCTGAGAAGACCCGAGAAAGGATCCTGCAGAGATTTTTCTGGCCCGGGGTGTGGGAGGAGGTAAACCGGTATTGTAGCTCCTGCCCTGAGTGTCAACTTACTGCCCCGGTCTCCCACTTCAGGAGTCCTTTGGTCCCGCTACCGATCATAGAAGTGCCCTTTGAACGGATTGCAATGGATCTGGTTGGCCCCATAGTCAAATCCTCCAGGGGGCACCAATACATCCTAGTTATCCTGGACTACGCTACGCGGTATCCCGAGGCGATTCCATTAAGGAACACCTCCTCCAAAAATATTGCTAGGGAGCTGTTCCAGGTGTTCTCACGCACAGGCCTCCCCAAGGAAATCTTGACTGACCAGGGCACCCCATTCATGTCTAGGGTAATGAAGGAGATGTGCAAGTTACTACAGGTAAAACAGCTCCGCACCTCTGTGTATCATCCTCAGACAGATGGCCTGGTCGAGAGGTTTAATAAGACCTTGAAGGGGATGCTTAAGAGGGTGGTCAGCAAAGATGGGAAGGACTGGGATTGTTTGTTGCCCTATTTGATGTTTGCCATACGTGAAGTTCCCCAGTCCTCCACGGGTTTCTCACCCTTTGAGCTGTTATATGGCCATTCCCCACGTGGGCTTTTGGATGTAGCCAAGGAGACCTGGGAGCAGGAGAGGACCCCCCCACCGTAGTGTGATAGAACACGTCTCCCTTATGCAGGACCGCATAGCGGCGGTAATGCCCCTTGTAAAGGAGCACATGACAAGGGCACAAGAGGCCCAGTCTAGGGTCTACAATAGGTCAGCCAGACTCAGGACCTTTAACCCAGGCGACAGAGTGCTAGTTCTGGTGCCCACCGTGGAGAGCAAGTTCTTGGCCAAATGGCAAGGGCCATATGAGGTCATGGAGAGAGTGGGGAAGGTAACCTACAGGGTATCTCAGCCGGGGAGGAGGAAACCCGAACAGATATACCACGTGAACCTCCTAAAGCCATGGAGGGAAAGAGAGTCCCTGATGGCCATGGGAGTAGAGAAGGCGTCTGTCTCCAAGAAGGGGACACCGGAGGTAGGTGTACCCGATGCCAAGGTGCCTGAAGTACGGATCTCGGAGTCCCTCTCCAGGGCCCAGATTCAGGAAGCGAGGGAGTTTGTGCTCCGAAATATGGAGGTGTTCTCTAAGTTACCGGGACGTACTTCAGTCATCAAGCATGACATCATAACCGAACCCCACATCCGGGTACACCAAAAACCTTACCGGGTCCCTGAAGCGCGCCGGCTTGCCATATCCGAAGAAGTCAGGCAGATGTTAGACCTGGGGGTTATCGAGGAGTCTAAAAGTGACTGGTCGAGTCCTATTGTGTTGATTCCCAAACCTGATGGTTCCCTACGGTTCTGCAATGATTTTAGGAAGTTGAACGAGGTGTCCAAATTTGATTCCTATCCCATGCCCAGGGTTGACGAGTTGATAGAACGACTTGGACAGGCTAGGTTCTTCTCCACCCTTGACCTGACGAAAGGGTATTGGCAGGTACCCCTGACTGACAGGGCTAAAGAGAAGACCGCTTTTGTTACCCCTGATGGGCTTTTTCAGTACGTGGTACTCCCCTTTGGGCTACATGGGGCTCCCGCCACATTCCAGAGGTTAATGGATCTCGTGCTAAAACCTCACCGGAGTTATGCCTCGGCCTACTTAGATGACATCATAGTCTATAGTAACGACTGGGAGAGTCATCTAGCCAAAGTACAAGCAGTGGTAGACTCCCTGAGGGCAGCAGGGCTGACAGCGAACCCCCAAAAGTGTGCACTGGGTCTGGAAGAGGCCCGTTACCTGGGGTACCGTATTGGGCGAGGGGTCATCAAACCCCAAGTAAATAAAGTAGAGGCGATCCAGCAGTGGCCACGACCTTTGAGCAAGAAGCAAGTGAGGGCTTTTCTGGGCATAGTGGGCTATTATCGCCGATTTATCCCCGATTTTGCGACAATAGCGGCACCCCTGACTGACCTGACTAAGGGTAGCAGGGCGGTGATGGTAAAGTGGAGTGAAGAGGCTGAGGGGGCGTTTCAGCGACTTAAGACGGTTTTGTGTGAGGGACCGATACTGATCACCCCTAACTTCACCAAGACCTTTATTGTGCAGACTGACGCTTCTGACGTGGGCTTGGGGGCTGTCCTGTCCCAAGTAGTGGAGGGTGAGGAACATCCTGTGACATTCCTGAGCCGCAAGCTCACACCTCCTGAAAAGAACTATAGTATAGTTGAGAGGGAGTGCTTAGCGATCAAATGGGCTCTGGAATCCCTGAGGTATTATCTGGTAGGGCGGCAGTTTACACTAGTGACCGATCACTCTCCCCTAACCTGGATGAGTCAGGCCAAGGAGAGGAACGCCAGGGTCACAAGGTGGTTCCTAATGCTCCAGAATTTTAAATTCACGGTGGAACATCGAGCAGGAAAGCTGCATGGGAATGCCGATGCCCTGTCTCGTACCCACTGTCTGATGGCCAAAAGTGTTCGCCCCCACAGGGTCAAACAGAGGGGGAGGGTATGTGAGACACTGAAGGGGTTAACTGTGGATGGGCGGTATGTTTCCCCTAGGTTTTGCTTCTATGCAAGGCCTTAGTGCTGAGGTGGGTTTGTCCAGCACCTTGGACACAGGTGATGGGAACAGCCTAATTAGCCTGCATAAAATGACTCAGCAGAGTTGAGTGGGTTGTCTCTCTGTGGAAGGAGGCTGAGAGGACACAGCTCTGACCTGTGTGTCTGGAGCAGCCACGTGATCTTTGTTTAGTGTGAGTTAGTGGACTATCTGTATAGTTAGCACCCTGACGGGTAGGTTTTCTTTTGTTTATTCAAATACCTGAATGTAAAGGCTGGTTTATTTTTGCTGCAATAAACGCAGGCGAGACCTGTTTGGATTGTACCCTGGTGTCCCTGTCTTGAACTGCATCCCAGCACCCCGCTACCACGGTCTCTACTGGGCCAAACCTCCACACCCCTATCTTTGGTTCTATAGCACGTAAAAACAATATTATTACAGATAAGAATCTAATCTTTCAGATCCCATTAAGCTTTGAGTTCTGGGATCTACAGAACTGGACATAAAGGTAGTTAAAAAAATAAGCAAATTTATCTGCAGCTTGTATTTCGCTGCCTGTATCTCTGGTTCTGTAGATCACAAAGCCATAATCTGATGTGATCTAAATGATGAGATTTGTATCTTTAATATGACACAAAAACCATGTTTCTAGGTGCTACAGAACAGAAGATAGGGTGATACCCCTGCAACCACTAAACTTATCTCATATGATGTGAAAATGAGGTGAGAAGAGTCACATTTGTCTCCCTTTGGGGGAGAAGGGGTACGATTTAACATAAAGGTCTAAAATTATAAATAGGACATTTTATAACCTACCTGGGGGGAAGGATGGCTGGTATTATAGTGGGATAAGACCTGATGACAGGTTCTCCAAAGCCCCATTGCATAATCCACAGCAGAGCAGGTCCTTACACCTACCATGTGCCAGCAGGACCTCCTTGATTTCCCATTGTGTGCACTCTAAAGTAATAATGCAGTAATACTGCTCATGCATTACCCTGATGCCGGTACATACCCACACCATGCGCTCCAGCCTTACACGCGTAGTGTAATAACGTCATGTCTGTTAGTCCATCCCGGTCGTTCACATGGCAGCCCCTCTTCAGTATCTGTCCGGGAAACAAGATGAATAGGTCTCATTTATGTTTGGGCCCATGCTATAGATGCTCACTGGTTGCCATACATCCTATACAGATGACGTCTGCTAGCTTTTCATTCTGACCTCATACACAGGATCGGACTGGCCCACAGGTGAACAGGTGGATCAACCGGTGGGCCCCCAGACCCTGCATTAGTAGTAGTGCTGGACAAGGTAATATATAAATATATTTAGCAAAGAGCATCTATCCTATGTATTTATATGATTACATTAATAGATTATGTAGCAAATTTATAGCTGCGGTGGCCTCTAAGATCAGATTTTACTGGTGGGCCCAAGGTATCCCAGTCCGACACTGCTCATACAGAATAGTGAATGTGTATGTGTTCTCAATAGGGAAAGGGGAACAAACTGCGGCCGGGCTTTGGATGAGGACATGTCTTCCATGAGAATACATGGTTGGGCAGATTAAAACTCAACATGACTGATCCTTCTTCCTGAGCAGGAATGGGAACATTTAGGTTATATTACTCTATGGGTCCAAATTGAACCCTAATATACTGTTTATGCACAAAGGCGCTTAGATAAGAAGCTGTTATGTCCCAAGCAGAGATGAGCGGACCCGACATTCGCGTTCGGGGTTTGGCTTCGGCAACGTGACCCGGCCATATTGCAGAATTGGAGGCCTCACATCTCATACGGCAAAGATTAGGCCGCCAATCCGGCAATTTGTCCAGGTCGTGCGGCTGAACCTGAAACCCGAACCCAAATATCGGGTCTATGGTAGGTAACTGTGACATCATAAAGATGTTTCCATCAGGTAAAGGGAAGTGACGTCACAAGTGATTTTTATTTTTGCTATGACATCACAACTGATTTATTTATTTTTTTGCTATGACATCACAACTGATTCATTTATTTTTTTGCTATGACATCACAACTGATTTATTTATTTTTTTTGCTATGACATCACAACTGATTTTCCATCAGGTAAGCGAATATGATCTCATTGTGGGTTTCAATCATGTAAACTATAGTGACATCACAGGTGGGGTAGATAAGCTAATATGACGTCACAGGACAGTTTGAGTCAATGGTACTCTGTGACATCACAAGCGCGCATCACTCAGACGTTAGGACGTCACAAATGGTTGTGGTCAACTGAGTTACTGTGATATCACTACAGTGTTTTACTCAGAAAAGCAGCGGTGACTGCACAGCGGTTCCAGCAATAAGCATTCGAAATGAAGGATCTGCCACAAAATGGTGTGGTCTGTAACCATGGAGACACTTAGGCCTGCATATGAGCTGTAAACAGTAGAATTGTAATGAAAATTAGGAAAAAAGTGACAGAATTTATATTTTTGATTCACAAACCCCAACAGAAAGTTAAAGGGGCTGCCCATTTTACCTCATGCTGTTTGTAATGAGCGTGTGTGTGCGTGTGTGTGTGTGTGTGGGGGGGGGCAGGATATGAGGTAATTTATCGATATACATCTATTAATAGTTCTGCTTCGCTTTCCTGATATATAAAGTGAAGCCTCCTGTCTATTACCTTATCAGCCAGAGATTCCTGACCATAAAATGGCCGCAGATGGAGGGTCATGTGATCTCTACCTGTCCATGAACCATCGTCCTGCCATTGTC
The DNA here is from genome assembly GCF_040894005.1 of Engystomops pustulosus. Lineage (NCBI taxonomy): Eukaryota > Metazoa > Chordata > Amphibia > Anura > Leptodactylidae > Engystomops > Engystomops pustulosus. The sequence goes on along the minus strand of NC_092419.1, from coordinate 11,518,097 downwards.
AATTGCTCATGGACAGATTGAGATCACATGACCCTCCATCTGTCGCCATTTTATGCTGATGAGGTAAAAGACAGGAGGCGTCAGTTTACATATCAGGAAAGCGGAGCAGAACTAGTAATAGATGTATATCAGTAACTTACCTCATATCCTGCCCCTCCCCCACTTACACGCATTACAGAAAACATGAGGTAAAGTGGCCAACCCCTTTAACATGCATGTCATTATTTACTCCTACAATGAAGTACTTACCTCACTCCCGATGACATCTATCTTGTGTTGGACCTGCGGCACCCATTGACGGATGATAGCAAAGAGTTCAGGGATACTAGTTTGGGGGTCAAACAAGATTTCCTGGCACGCAGGGTCATTGGGATCGAAGAATGTAAAGGCTGTGGTAAAAAAGAAAAGGTCGAGGTGAACCCCAACATATTCCTATAAATATAATATAAAAGCAATATGGATTATGGGAATGTATGAGCGATTACCATAATCCTTGGGCAGGGGAGCCGGGGCTGAGGAGTGGACCACCGGTCTTTTCCGTTTCTCGAGGATCGGACTCTGGAAATCGATGGGACGCTGGTTCTCCTCTGCCGGAGCACAATCGGGAGGGTCCTCTCTGGTCATAATTCTGTGGTAACAAATAGGATGAACATGAATAAAACGCAAGGAGACACATTGAATATCGTGCCCCAAAGACCAATCAGACATTATAAGGTTAATCCATGGCTCTGATTGGGTTCTCGGGTTGAGTAGATATGAAATTTGAGAAAACCAGGCAGACAACTCTAGACTTGTAGTGATGGGTCGTTCGCGAACGAGTCGGCACAAAGAGCCGGCTCAATCGCTTGAACGACGCTCGCTAAACCCCACCCCTAAATGGCTCACCACGTCCCCTTTAACTCAATAATATCGGGTTAAAATTGGAGTGGTGCGGGGCGCCTGACTGGCCTGCGACTCCCTATTATATATTTAATAGGGAGCCGTTCAGGAGCCCGAAGAGCCGGCTCTTCTTAGTGGGCGGAGCCTAATGAGCCAGCTCACTAAGAAGAGCCAGAATTCCCATCAATACAGTCCTGAGTGAAATGAGCATTGTGATGAATTACTAGATGTTTACAAAGAGAAAAATGACAAATCCATGGCATGCGGGGCAATACCATTTGTTTTTATGCATTGTGAACCAAACAAACCTTGAGAATGCGGTAGTTATACTGATGCAGAAACATATTTTGTTTAATCCCTGAACTGAGTGGTTTTGCTCAAAAAACAATAAAATTGTATGAAATTCAGGAGCTTGGGAAAGCTGGGTTGCATGCTGGCTGCCTGCATAAACACTTCCTGAACTGTCCAGACAGGACTAATCAAGCTGAGCTGGATGACCTATACACAGCAGCTGGGGAATGGTGCAGCGATTGATTGCTTCTGCTTGTCAGGGACAACACAGTGAATGCAGCATTCTTTGTGGGCAGCCGGGTGCAGACAGCGGAGCGACAGAGCCTCAGTTTTTTCAGTAAAACCACTCAGCTCAGGGATTAAACAAGATATGTGTCTGCATCAGTGTAGCCACAGCATTCTTTGCAAATGCATATCAGTTGTGTAATGATAATGAGATGACTCTGCTCATTCCCAGTCTGCAGCGGCGTAACAACAGCGGTACCAACCATAGCAGCCGCCACAGTGTGAGGGGGCCCTGGCATCCGAGGTATTGGGAGTATGCTGTATGTCTGTGTGGTGAGTATATAATGTACGTGTGTGTATATGTTGTATGTCTGTATATGGTATTGTATTTATGTGTGTATTTGCTGTATGTACGTATATGCTGCATTGGTGCATACGGTACTGTATGTATGTACGTATATGCTGCATTGGTGCATATGGTACTGTATGTATGTACGTATATGCTACATTGGTGTATATGGTACTGAATGTATGTACGCATATGCTGCATTGGTGTATATGGTACTGTATGTATGTACGTATATGCTGCATTGGTGCATATGGTACTGTATGTATGTACGTATATGCTACATTGGAGTAAATGGTACTGTATGTATGTACGCATATGCTGCATTGGTGTATATGGTACTGTATGTATGTATGTATATGCTAAATTGGTGTATATGGTGCTGAATGTATGTACGTATATGCTGCATTGGTGCATATGGTACTGTATGTATGTACGTATATGCTACATTGGAGTAAATGGTACTGTATGTATGTACGTATATGCTACATTGGTGTATATGGTACTGAATGTATGTACGCATATGCTGCATTGGTGTATATGGTACTGTATGTATGTACGTATATACTGCATTGGTGCATATGGTACTGTATGTATGTACGTATATGCTACATTGGAGTAAATGGTACTGTATATATGTACGTATATGCTACATTGGAGTAAATGGTACTGTATATATGTACGTATATGCTACATTGGAGTAAATGGTACTGTATATATGTACGTATATGCTACATTGGAGTAAATGGTACTGTATATATGTATGTATATGCTGCATTGGTGTGTATGTATGTATGTGGTGCGTGTATACTGTATGTATGTTTTTGCTGTATGTCTATATACTATAAGTATATTAATATGTTTTTATATGAGTGTATACTTTATATATTTTTAAGTGGAGAAGGGGGACACAATTCAGAAATGTGCCATGGGACCCTGCCTCTCCTAGTTACGCCCCTGCCTCTCCTAGTTACGCCCCTGCCAGTCTGTACAGCAAAGTTGACACCCAAACTACAGGAAATTCCAGCGTGTTGTGATGTCTCTAGTGGCCAGTGTGAAAACTGCAATCATTTACAAATTTTGTGAAGTGGATGGTCACATTAGTTAAATATAGAAGGCAAAACCTTTAAGGTTTACATTAGTGTACTGAGCCCATGCTGTTCTCTTGTGATTTCTACTATTTGGATTTGTTTGTTGGCCTCCTATGTGAATTATGTAACATTTACTGCTGCTCCACTTCTTTTACTTCTTATGTAATGGTGGAAAATCTGTTATATTCTGTGAGTTTCAGCCATATGCATAAATTGGGGGTCATTTATCTTATTTCCCCCTTCTCTGCGCTCATTTTGTGCATGTTTTGGCTATTTTTTGCACGTAATTTGTCTTTGTTGTTTTGGCTCTTTGTCAAGTGCAGTTTATTTTGCGCCTTGTTAGGCGCAAATTTTTTAAAAAGCCGCAATTTTTTGCACAAATCATACCATTGCCTTTCCTAAGCACGGTCAGGACTGGCGTATTATTGTGCAATTATTTGCGGCCATATAGGCACAATAGTATAATTAATTGGGCGCAAACATCTGTAAAGCTGAGCCCTGATTGGTTTCCATTGGCAAGTAGAATAATTTTACCCAAGAAACGTGATGATAAATCTCCCCCTATGTGCCTATATAGCGGTACTATATATAGTACTAGCAGGTGATGGATCTAATCCTACAAGTAAGACGCTGCCCTTTGGTAAACAATTCTGCAGCTCGACCTCAATCCGTGTGACTACAAGCCCCTGATTGTACGACACGCACAATGCTCCAGTCTCCAGCCAGCGAGAGGTGGGACACAGCCCGGATAGGAGCCAAGGCTGCATTCAGGATTATTCCAGGCCGCGTCTGGAAATGTCCGCAGGCACCGAGCCAGGGCTGCGAGGGGAGGGCTGGGGTGTAGACCGGGCTCAGCAACCACAAAGAGCAAAGCGATGGAAGACAGCGATGTAAAAGGGACAGAGAATGAATGAGTCACAACCAAAGAGCAGCCCCACACAATGGAGCAAGGGAGAGGGAATACACATAGAGCCGGAGACGATGGATCTGTAGGAGAGACATGGGAATAGTGGATAGGGCCAGGAGATAACAATCACAGCTGGTATTCAGGATGAGACATAGTCAGGTGTACAGCACATATCCCCGCCGTAGCCATAGGGAGATGGTAAATAGTGTACAGCACATATCCCCGCCATAGCCATAGAGAGATGGTAAATAGTGCACAGCACATATCCCCGCCGTAGCCATAGAGAGATGGTAAATAGTGCACAGCACATATCCCTGCCGTAGCCATAGGGAGATGGTAAATAGTGTACAGCACATATCCCTGCCATAACCATAGAGAGATGGTAAATAGTGCACAGCACATATCCCCGCCGTAGCCATAGGGAGATGGTAAATAGTGTACAGCACATATCCCTGCCATAACCATAGAGAGATGGTAAATAGTGCACAGCACATATCCCTGCCATAGCCATAGAGAGTGATAGTAAATAGTGTACAGCACATATCCCTGCCATAGCCATAGAGAGAGATGGTAAATAGTGTACAGCACATATCCCTGCCATAGCCATAGAGAGATGGTAAATAGTGCACAGCACATATCCCTGCCATAGCCATAGAGAGTGATAGTAAATAGTGTACAGCACATATCCCTGCCATAGCCATAGAGAGAGATGGTAAATAGTGTACAGCACATATCCCCGCCATAGCCATAGAGAGAGATGGTAAATAGTGCACAGCACATATCCCTGCCATAGCCATAGAGAGAGATGGTAAATAGTGTACAGCACATATCCCTGCCATAGCCATAGAGAGATGGTAAATAGTGCACAGCACATATCCCTGCCATAGCCATAGAGAGATGGTAAATAGTGCACAGCACATATCCCTGCCATAGCCGTAGAAAGAGATTGTAAATAGTATACAGCACATATCCCTGCCATAGCCATAGAGAGATGGTAAATAGTGTACAGCACATATCCCCTCCACAGCCATAGAGAGATGGTAAATAGTGTACAGCACATATCCCTGCCATAGCCATAGAGAGATGGTAAATAGTGTACAGCACATATCCCCTCCATAGCCATAGAGAGATGGTAAATAGTGTACAGCACATATCCCTGACATAGCCATAGAGAGATGATAAATAGTGTACAGCACATATCCCTGCCATAGCCATAGAGAGAGATGGTAAATAGTGTACAGCACATATCCCTGCAATAGCCATAGAGATATGGTAAATAGTGTACAGCACATATCCCTGCCATAGCCATAGAGAGATGGTAAATAGTGTGCAGCACATATCCCCTCCATAGCCATAGAGAGATGGTAAATAGTGTATAGCACATATCCCCTCCATAGCCATAGAGGGATAGTAAATAGTGTACAGCACATATCCCTGCCATAGCCATAGAGAGGGATGGTAAATAGTGTACAGCACATATCCCTGCCATAGCCATAGAGAGATGGTAAATAGTGTACAGCACATATCCCCTCCATAGCCATAGAGAGATGGTAAATAGTGTACAGCACATATCCCTGCCATAGCCATGGAGAGAGATGGTAAATAGTGTACAGCACATATCCCTGCAATAGCCATAGAGAGATGGTAAATAGTGTACAGCACATATCCCTGCCATAGCCATAGACATATGGTACATAGTGTACAAAACATATCCCTGCCATAGCCACAGAGAGGGATAGTAAATAGTGTACAGCACATATCCCCGCCATAGAGAGATGGTAAATAGTGCACAGCACATATCCCTGCCATAGCCATAGAGAGATGGTAAATAAGGTACAGCACATATCCCTGCCATAGCCATAGAGAGGGATAGTAAATAGTGTACAGCACATATCCCTGCCATAACCATAGAGAGATGGTAAATAGTGTACAGCACATATCCCTGCCATAGCCATAGAGAGATGGTAAATAGTGTACAGCACATATCCCTGCCATAGCCATAGAGAGATGGTAAATAGTGCACAGCACATATCCCCTCCATAGCCATAGAGAGATGGTAAATAGTGCACAGCACATAACCCCTCCATAGCCATAGAGAGATGGTTAATAGTGTAAAGCACATATCCCTGCCATAGCCATAGAGAGGGATGGTAAATAGTGTACAGCACATATCCCTGCCTTAGCCATAGAGAGATGGTAAATGGTGTACAGCACATAAACCCTCCATAGCCACAGAGAGATGGTAAATAGTGCACAGCACATATCCCTGCCGTAGCCATAGAGAGATGGTAAATAGTGCACAACACATAACCCCTCCATAGCCATAGAGAGATGGTAAATAGTGCACAGCACATATCCCTGCCATAGCCATAGAGAGAGATGGTAAATAGTGTACAGCACATATCCCTGCCATAGCCATAGAGAGATGGTTAATAGTGTACAGCACATATCCCTGCCATAGCCATAGAGAGTTGGTAAATAGTGTACAGCACATATCCCCTCCATAGCCACAGAGAGGGATAGTAAATAGTGTACAGCACATATCCCTGCCATAGCCACAGAGAGATGGTAAATAGTGTACAGCACATATCCCTGCCATATCCATAGAGAGAGAGATGGTAAATAGTGTACAGCACATATCCCCTCCATAGCCATAGAGAGATGGTAAATAGTGTACAGTACATATCCCTGCCATAGCCATAGAGAGATGGTAAATAGTGTACAGTACATATTCCTGCCATAGCCATAGAGAGATGGTAAATAGTGTACAGTACATATCCCTGCCATAGCCACAGAGAGGGATAGTAAATAGTGTACAGCACATATCCCCTCCATAGCCATAGAGAGATGGTAAATAGTGTACAGTACATATCCCTGTCATAGCCATAGAGAGATGGTAAATAGTGTACAGTACATATCCCTGCCATAGCCACAGAGAGGGATAGTAAATAGTGTACAGCACATATCCCCTCCATAGCCATAGAGAGATGGTAAATAGTGTACAGTACATATCCCTGCCATAGCCATAGAGAGATGGTAAATAGTGTACAGCACATATCCCTGCCATAGCCATAGAGAGGGATAGTAAATAGTGTGCAGCACATATCCCTGCATTGCCATAGAGAGGGATGGTAAATAGTGAACAGCACATATCCCCTCCATAGCCATAGAGAGATGGTAAATAGTGTACAGCACATATCCCTGCCATAGCCATAGAGAGATGGTAAATAGTTTACAGCACATATCCCTGCCATAGCCATAGAGAGATGGTAAATAGTGTACAGCACATATACCTGCCATAGCCATAGAGAGATGGTAAATAGTGTACAGCACATATCGCTACCATAGCCATAGAGAGATGGTAAATAGTGTACAGCACATATCCCTCCATAGCCATAGAGAGATGGTAAATAGTGTACAGCACATATCCCTCCATAGCCATAGAGAGATGGTACATAGTGTACAGCACATATCCCTGCCATAGCCATAGAGAGATGGTAAATAGTGTACAGCACATATCCCTGCCGTAGCCATAGAGAGAAATGGTAAATAGTGTACAGCACATATCCCTGCCATAGCCATAGAGAGATGGTAAATAGTGTACAGCACATATACCTGCCATAGCCACAGAGAGATGGTAAATAGTGTACAGTACATTTCCCTGCCATAGCCACAGAGAGGGATAGTAAATAGTGTACAGCACATATCCCCTCCATAGCCATAGAGAGATGGTAAATAGTGTACAGCACATTATTCTCCATAGCCATAGAGAGAGATGTTAAATAGTGTACAGCACATATCCCTGCCATAGCCATAGAGAGTTGGTAAATAGTGTACAGCACATATCCCCTCCATAGCCACAGAGAGGGATAGTAAATAGTGTACAGCACATATCCCTGCCATAGCCACAGAGAGATGGTAAATAGTGTACAGCACATATCCCTGCCATATCCATAGAGAGAGAGATGGTAAATAGTGCACAGCACATATCCCCTCCATAGCCATAGAGAGATGGTAAATAGTGTACAGTACATATCCCTGCCATAGCCATAGAGAGATGGTAAATAGTGTACAGTACATATTCCTGCCATAGCCATGGAGAGATGGTAAATAGTGTACAGTACATATCCCTGCCATAGCCACAGAGAGGGATAGTAAATAGTGTACAGCACATATCCCCTCCATAGCCATAGAGAGATGGTAAATAGTGTACAGTACATATCCCTGTCATAGCCATAGAGAGATGGTAAATAGTGTACAGTACATATCCCTGCCATAGCCACAGAGAGGGATAGTAAATAGTGTACAGCACATATCCCCTCCATAGCCATAGAGAGATGGTAAATAGTGTACAGTACATATCCCTGCCATAGCCATAGAGAGATGGTAAATAGTGTACAGCACATATCCCTGCCGTAGCCATAGAGAGAAATGGTAAATAGTGTACAGCACATATCCCTGCCATAGCCATAGAGAGATGGTAAATAGTGTACAGCACATATACCTGCCATAGCCACAGAGAGATGGTAAATAGTGTACAGTACATTTCCCTGCCATAGCCACAGAGAGGGATAGTAAATAGTGTACAGCACATATCCCCTCCATAGCCATAGAGAGATGGTAAATAGTGTACAGCACATAATTCTCCATAGCCATAGAGAGAGATGTTAAATAGTGTACAGCACATATCCCTGCCATAGCCATAGAGAGTTGGTAAATAGTGTACAGCACATATCCCCTCCATAGCCACAGAGAGGGATAGTAAATAGTGTACAGCACATATCCCTGCCATAGCCACAGAGAGATGGTAAATAGTGTACAGCACATATCCCTGCCATATCCATAGAGAGAGAGATGGTAAATAGTGCACAGCACATATCCCCTCCATAGCCATAGAGAGATGGTAAATAGTGTACAGTACATATCCCTGCCATAGCCATAGAGAGATGGTAAATAGTGTACAGTACATATTCCTGCCATAGCCATGGAGAGATGGTAAATAGTGTACAGTACATATCCCTGCCATAGCCACAGAGAGGGATAGTAAATAGTGTACAGCACATATCCCCTCCATAGCCATAGAGAGATGGTAAATAGTGTACAGTACATATCCCTGTCATAGCCATAGAGAGATGGTAAATAGTGTACAGTACATATCCCTGCCATAGCCACAGAGAGGGATAGTAAATAGTGTACAGCACATATCCCCTCCATAGCCATAGAGAGATGGTAAATAGTGTACAGTACATATCCCTGCCATAGCCATGGAGAGATGGTAAATAGTGTACAGTACATATCCCTGCCATAGCCACAGAGAGGGATAGTAAATAGTGTACAGCACATATCCCCTCCATAGCCATAGAGAGATGGTAAATAGTGTACAGTACATATCCCTGTCATAGCCATAGAGAGATGGTAAATAGTGTACAGTACATATCCCTGCCATAGCCACAGAGAGGGATAGTAAATAGTGTACAGCACATATCCCCTCCATAGCCATAGAGAGATGGTAAATAGTGCACAGCACATATCCCTGCCATAGCCATAGAGAGATGGTAAATAGTGTACAGCACATATCCCTGTCATAGCCATAGAGAGATGGTAAATAGTGTACAGCACATATACCTGCCATAGCCATAGAGAGATGGTAAATAGTGTACAGCACATATCCCTGCCATAGCCATAGAGAGATGGTAAATAGTGTACAGCACATATCCCTCCATAGCCATAGAGAGATGGTACATAGTGTACAGCACATATCCCTGCCATAGCCATAGAGAGATGGTAAATAGTGTACAGCACATATCCCTGCCGTAGCCATAGAGAGGGATGGTAAATAGTGTACAGCACATATCCCTGCCATAGCCATAGAGAGATGGTAAATAGTGTACAGCACATATCCCTGCCATAGCCATAGAGAGATGATAAATAGTGTACAGTACATATCCCTGCCATAGCCACAGAGAGGGATAGTAAATAGTGTACAGCACATATCCCCTCCATAGCCATAGAGAGATGGTAAATAGTGTACAGCACATATCCCCTCCATACTCATAGAGAGAGATGGTAAATAGTGTACAGCACATAATTCTCCATAGCCATAGAGAGAGATGTTAAATAGTGTACAGCACATATCCCCTCCATAGCCATAGAGAGATGGTAAATAGTGTACAGCACATATCCCTGCCATAGCCATAGAGAGGGATGGTAAATAGTGTACAGCACATATCCCCTCCATAGCCATAGAGAGATGGTAAATAGTGTACAGCACATATCCCTGCCATAGCCATAGAGAGGGATGGTAAATAGTGTACAGCACATATCCCTGCCATAGCCATAGAGAGATGGTAAATAGTGTACAACACATATCCCCTCCATAGCCATAGAGAGATGGTAAATAGTGCACAGCACATATCCCTGCCGTAGCCATAGAGAGATGGTAAATAGTGTACAGCACATATCCCTGCCATAGCCATAGAGAGATGGTAAATAGTGTACAGCACATATCCCTGCCATAGCCATAGAGAGATGGTAAATAGTGTACAGTACATATCCCTGCCATAGCCACAGAGAGGGATAGTAAATAGTGTACAGCACATATCCCCTCCATAGCCATAGAGAGATGGTAAATAGTGTACAGCACATATCCCCTCCATACTCATAGAGAGAGATGGTAAATAGTGTACAGCACATAATTCTCCATAGCCATAGAGAGAGATGTTAAATAGTGTACAGCACATATCCCCTCCATAGCCATAGAGAGATGGTAAATAGTGTACAGCACATATCCCTGCCATAGCCATAGAGAGGGATGGTAAATAGTGTACAGCACATATCCCCTCCATAGCCATAGAGAGATGGTAAATAGTGTACAGCACATATCCCTGCCATAGCCATAGAGAGGGATGGTAAATAGTGTACAGCACATATCCCTGCCATAGCCATAGAGAGAGATGGTAAATAGTGTACAACACATATCCCCTCCATAGCCATAGAGAGATGGTAAATAGTGCACAGCACATATCCCTGCCGTAGCCATAGAGAGATGGTAAATAGTGTACAGCACATATCCCTGCCATAGAGAGATGGTAAATAGTGCACAGCACATGTCCCTGCCATAGCCATAGAGAGATGGTAAATAGTGCACAGCACATATCCCCTCCATAGTAATAGAGAGATGGTACATAGTGTACAGCACATATCCCTGCCATAGCCATAGAGAGATGGTAAATAGTGTATAGCACATATCCCTGCCATAGCCATAGAGAGATGGTAAATAGTGTACAGCACATATCCCTGTCATAGCCATAGAGAGATGGTAAATAGTGTACAGCACATATCCCTGCCATAGCCATAGAGAGATGGTAAATAGTGTACAGCACATATCCCTGCCATAGCCATAGAGAGATGGTAAATAGTGCACCGCACATATCCCTGCCATAGCCATAGAGAGATGGTGAATAGTGTACAGCACATATCCCTGTCATAGCCATAGAGAGATGGTAAATAGTGTACAGCACATATCCCTGCCATAGCCATAGAGAGATGGTAAATAGTGTACAGCACATATCCCTGCCATAGCCATAGAGAGATGGTAAATAGTGCACCGCACATATCCCTGCCATAGCCATAGAGAGGGATGGTAAATAGTGCACAGCACATATCCCTGCCATAGCCATAGAGAGATGGTAAATAGTGTACAGCACATATCCCTGCCATAGCCATAGAGAGGGATGGTAAATAGTGCACAGCACATATCCCTGCCATAGCCATAGAGAGGGATGGTAAATAGTGCACAGCACATATCCCTGCCATAGCCATAGAGAGATGGTAAATAGTGTACAGCACATATCCCCTCCATAGCCATAGAGAGAGATGGTAAATAGTGTACAGCACATATCCCAGCCATAGCCATAGAGAGATGGTAAATAGTGCACAGCACATATCCCCTCCATAGCCATAGAGAGATGGTAAATAGTGTACAGCACATATCCCTGCCATAGCCATAGAGAGATGGTAAATAGTGCACAGCACATATCCCTGCCATAGCCATAGAGAGATGGTAAATAGTGTACAGCACATATCCCCTCCATAGTAATAGAGAGATGGTAAATAGTGTACAGCACATATCCCTGCCATAACCATAGAGAGATGGTAAATAGTGTACAGCACATATCCCTGCCATAGCCATAGAGAGATGGTAAATAGTGTACAGCACATATCCCTGCCATAGCCATAGAGAGATGGTAAATAGTGCACAGCACATATCCCTGCCATAGCCATAGAGAGGGATGGTAAATAGTGTACAGCACATATCCCCTCCATAGTAATAGAGAGATGGTAAATAGTGTACAGCACATATCCCTGCCATAGAGAGATGGTAAATAGTGCACAGCACATATCCCTGCCATAGCCATAGAGAGATGGTAAATAGTGCACAGCACATATCCCCTCCATAGTAATAGAGAGATGGTACATAGTGTACAGCACATATCCCTGCCATAGCCATAGAGAGATGGAAAATAGTGTATCGCACATATCCCTGCCATAGCCATAGAGAGATGGTAAATAGTGTACAGCACATATCCCCTCCATAGCCATAGAGAGATGGTAAATAGTGTACAGCACATATCCCTGCCATAGCCATAGAGAGATGGTAAATAGTGCACCGCACATATCCCTGCCGTAGCCATAGAGAGATGGTAAATAGTGTACAGCACATATCCCTGCCATAGCCATAGAGAGATGGTAAATAGTGTACAGCACATATCCCTGCCATAGCCATAGAGAGATGGTAAATAGTGCACCGCACATATCCCTGCCGTAGCCATAGAGAGATGGTAAATAGTGTACAGCACATATCCCTGCCATAGCCATAGAGAGTGATAGTAAATAGTGTACAGCACATATCCCTGCCATAGCCATAGAGAGATGGTAAATAGTGCACAGCACATATCCCTGCCATAGCCATAGAGAGATGGTAAATAGTGTACAGCACATATCCCTGCCATAGCCATAGAGAGGGATGGTAAATAGTGCACAGCACATATCCCTGCCATAGCCATAGAGAGATGGTAAATAGTGCACAGCACATATCCCTGCCATAGCCATAGAGAGGGATGGTAAATAGTGCACAGCACATATCCCTGCCATAGCCATAGAGAGATGGTAAATAGTGCACAGCACATATCCCCTCCATAGCCATAGAGAGATGGTAAATAGTGTACAGCACATATCCCTGCCATAGCCATAGAGAGTGATAGTAAATAGTGTACAGCACATATCCCTGCCATAGCCATAGAGAGTGATAGTAAATAGTGTACAGCACATATCCCTGCCATAGCCATAGAGAGTGATAGTAAATAGTGTACAGCACATATCCCTGCCATAGCCATAGAGAGGGATGGTAAATAGTGCACAGCACATATCCCTGCCATAGCCATAGAGAGATGGTAAATAGTGCACAGCACATATCCCTGCCATAGCCATAGAGAGGGATGGTAAATAGTGCACAGCACATATCCCTGCCATAGCCATAGAGAGATGGTAAATAGTGCACAGCACATATCCCCTCCATAGCCATAGAGAGATGGTAAATAGTGTACAGCACATATCCCTGCCATAGCCATAGAGAGGGATGGTAAATAGTGTACAGCACATATCCCTGCCATAGCCATAGAGAGATGGTAAATAGTGCACAGCACATATCCCTGCCATAGCCATAGAGAGATGGTAAATAGTGCACAGCACATATCCCTGCCATAGCCATAGAGAGGGATGGTAAATAGTGTACAGCACATATCCCCTCCATAGTAATAGAGAGATGGTAAATAGTGCACAGCACATATCCCCTCCATAGCCATAGAGAGATGGTAAATAGTGTACAGCACATATCCCTGCCATAGCCATAGAGAGATGGTAAAAAGTGCACAGCACATATCCCCTCCATAGCCATAGAGAGATGGTAAATAGTGCACAGCACATATCCCTGCCATAGCCATAGAGAGATGGTAAATAGTGTACAGCACATATCCCTGCCATAGCCATAGAGAGATGGTAAAAAGTGCACAGCACATATTCCCTCCATAGTAATAGAGAGATGGTAAATAGTGCACAGCACATATCCCTGCCATAGCCATAGAGAGATGGTAAATAGTGTACAGCACATATCCCTGCCATAGCCATAGAGAGATGGTAAAAAGTGCACAGCACATATCCCTGCCATAGCCATAGAGAGATGGTAAATAGTGTACAGCACATATCCCCTCCATAGTAATAGAGAGATGGTAAATAGTGTACAGCACATATCCCCTCCATAGTAATAGAGAGATGGTAAATAGTGTACAGCACATATCCCCTCCATAGTAATAGAGAGATGGTAAATAGTGTACAGCACATATCCCTGCCATAGCCATAGAGAGGGATAGTAAATAGTGCACAGGCCCAGGAGGCAAACAGGAATAGGCAGCTAAGGCGACATGGGATAAAGAGATGGAGGGAGACGAAAGACTCCAAGAGTCAGGAGAAGAGGAGGAGGAGCGGGAGGAGAGAGTTACGGATATTCTGGAGATGGATAATGGGGGGAGGGGGGGGGGGGTCTGGATGGGAAGTAATTTAGAAAGTACTTGTTAATAAATCATAGTCACTTGTGCTGGTTACTGACCACACTGCAACGTATCACCGATCCATACATCTGCCACCTCCCACTATGTGTCACCGTGACATGCCGACATATTTTCTACCCTATGTACGGTACAACATGTGTAGTATATATTACTCCTTGTACTCCTGTGTGTAGTATATATTACTCCTTATAATACTGTGTGTAGTATATATTACTCTTTAGATTCCTGCGTATATAGTATATATTTGTACTCCTGTGTGTAGTATATACTTGTACTCCTGTGTATAATGTATATTTCTTCTGCGTATGCGATTCCTCCATGTGAATAGTGGGATGCACTGATGCATTTCTTTATTCTGTATAATATCCAGACTGTATATTACACATTAGACTCCTGTATATATATGTCTGATCTTGTACTTTTCCTTCCTCCAGTATATAGTATACAGTCATATACCTTTACAACAATTATTTCCCCCTTCCCTGAGCTCTTTTTGCCCCTGTTGTAAATCTATTTTTTGCACCTCATTTGTCTTTGTAATTTTACCATTGCCTTTGCTAAGCAGGGTCAGGACCGACTTGTGCAATTATTTGAGCCCATAGAGGTGCAAATCAATGTTAAATAAGGTGCAAACAACTGGAAGCAGGAGAAATGCAAAGACAAATGCAACCTGCATCAGACTAAGATAAATCTGCTCCAATATATGTCTGCGTATGAATCTATAGATAGGTAGATAGATATTACAGATTTATAAATGAGAGAAAGATAGCTGTGAAATAGATGAAAGGATAGATAGATATGAGATAGATGGATATATGTATGGATGGATGGATAGATATGAGATAGATAGATAGGAGATAGGAGATAGATAGATAGATAGATAGATAGATAGATAGATAGATAGGAGATAGATAGATAGATAGATATGAGATAGATAGATATGAGATAGATAGATAGATAGATAGATAGATATGAGATAGATAGATATGAGATAGATAGATAGATAGATAGATAGATAGATAGATAGGTTCAGTAAAGAGGCAGCACTCCTTGTAGTGGTGAAAGGGGTGAAGCTTTATTCCATAAAAAGCTTTTTATGGAATAAAGCTTCACCCCTTTCACCACTACAAGGAGTGCTGCCTCTTTACTGAACCTAGATAAATATATATAGATATGAGATAGATAGATAGATAGATAGATAGGAGATAGATAGATAGATATGAGATAGATAGATAGATAGATAGATAGATATGAGATAGATAGATAGATATGTGATAGATAGATAGATAGATAGATAGATAGATATGTGATAGATAGATAGATAGATAGATAGATAGATAGGAGATAGATAGAAGATAGATAGATAGATAGATAGATAGATATGAGATAGATAGATAGATAGATAGATAGATAGGAGATAGATAGATAGGAGATAGATAGACAATATATATATATATATATATATATATATATATATATATATATATATATACTGCTCCATGTGTATACAGGTCGGCCTCCATTGCTCGGGCAGGTAGTCAGGAGTCAGACTCACCCAGGCCTTGCTGTGCCAGTGGCTGCTGTCCTTGGTCCTGATTCACCTGATGCTCGGTCCTGATGGTCCCTGCTGGATCAGGTGTCCTGTGGTCCTGATGCTGAGTCCTGGAACCTCTGGATTTGGGTCAGATTAGCGTCCTGATGCTGCTGCTCCTGTGATGTTTTTTTCTTTCATTCCTGCGTCACTGGATGCTGGGGACTGTGCAGATAATGAGAGGGAGGAGAGAAGGGCGGTGGAGGGACCAGGCGCTGAGGATGGAGGGAGGAGGAGGAGGAGGAAGCTGCAGCTTCTGGAGAAAACCCAGACACCAGGAGGCTGGGACATACAGGAATATAAGAGACATGTACAAATACTAGAAGCAAACGTGATACAATGTAACGTTCCATCAATGTACAAATAGTGATCGGATGATGTTACAGAATATAACAAGATAACCAGGTGCATCTACATATAGACATGGGACAGGGGCCACTGAGACGTCTATCTCCTTATAGACCGTAGTAAAGGCAAAGGGTCTCATTCATATTACAGAGAATGAAAAATTTCCTTCTTCCTAGATCAATCACCTTGATCATTGATTAGATTGTCCAAGGATAAGATATTAGTATAAATAGATTGTAAGCTCTTGCACACAGGGCCCTCTCTCCTATTGTTTCATATAACCATGATGTTACTCCGTAATCATGATATCAGGGGTCCTGAGTCCCCCCATTTGAATGGAGCAGTGGTCACACACATGTATGGGATAGCCCGGCCTGGGCAGGCGCTGTACATGGCTATGCTCATGGATGTACATGGAGCAATGGTCACACATATGTATGGGATAGCCCGGCCTGGGCAGGCGCTGTACATGGCTATGCTCATGGATGTACATGGAGAGGTGGTCACACATATGTATGGGATAGCCCGGCCTGGGCAGGCGCTGTACATGGCTATGCTCATGGATGTGCATGGAGCGGTGGTCACACATATGTAAGGGATAGCCCGGCCTGGGCAGGCGCTGTACATGGCTATGCTCATGGATGTGCATGGAGCGGTGGTCACACATATGTATGGGATAGCCCGGCCTGGGCAGGCGCTGTACATGGCTATGCTCATGGATGTACATGGAGCGGTGCTCACACATATGTATGGGATAGCCCGGCCTGGGCAGGCACTGTACATGGCTATGCTCATGGATGTGCATGGAGCGGTGGTCACACATATGTATGGGATAGCCTGGCCTGGGCAGGCGCTGTACATGGCTATGCTCATGGATGTACATGGAGCGGTGGTCACACATATGTATGGGATAGCCCGGCCTGGGCAGGCGCTGCACATGGCTATGCTCATGGATGTGCATGGAGCGGTGGTCACACATATGTATGGGATAGCCCGGCCTGGGCTGGCGCTGTACATGGCTATACTCATGGATGTGCCTGGACCGGTGGTCACACATATGTATGGGATAGCCCGGCCTGGGCAGGTGCTGTACATGGCTATGCTCATGGATGTACATGGAGCGGTGGTCACACATATGTATGGGATAGCCCGGCCTGGGCAGGCGCTGTACATGGCTATGCTCACGGATGTACATGGAGCAGGGTCACACATATGTATGGGATAGCCCGGCCTGGGCAGGTGCTGTACATGGCTATGCTCATGGATGTACATGGAGCGGTGGTCACACATATGTATGGGATAGCCCGGCCTGGGCAGGTGCTGTACATGGCTATGCTCATGGATGTGCATGGAGCGGTGGTCACACATATGTATGGGATAGCCCGGCCTGGGCAGGCGCTGTACATGGCTATGCTCACGGATGTACATGGAGCAGGGTCACACATATGTATGGGATAGCCCGGCCTGGGCAGGCGCTGTACATGGCTATGCTCATGGATGTACATGGAGCGGTGCTCACACATATGTATGGGATAGCCCGGCCTGGGCAGGCACTGTACATGGCTATGCTCATGGATGTGCATGGAGCGGTGGTCACACATATGTATGGGATAGCCCGGCCTGGGCAGGCGCTGTACATGGCTATGCTCATGGATGTACATGGAGCGGTGGTCACACATATGTATGGGATAGCCCGGCCTGGGCAGGCGCTGTACATGGCTATGCTCATGGATGTGCATGGAGCGGTGGTCACACATATGTATGGGATAGCCCGGCCTGGGCTGGCGCTGTACATGGCTATACTCATGGATGTGCCTGGACCGGTGGTCACACATATGTATGGGATAGCCCGGCCTGGGCAGGTGCTGTACATGGCTATGCTCATGGATGTACATGGAGCGGTGGTCACACATATGTATGGGATAGCCCGGCCTGGGCAGGCGCTGTACATGGCTATGCTCACGGATGTACATGGAGCAGGGTCACACATATGTATGGGATAGCCCGGCCTGGGCAGGTGCTGTACATGGCTATGCTCATGGATGTACATGGAGCGGTGGTCACACATATGTATGGGATAGCCCGGCCTGGGCAGGTGCTGTACATGGCTATGCTCATGGATGTGCATGGAGCGGTGGTCACACATATGTATGGGATAGCCCGGCCTGGGCAGGCGCTGTACATGGCTATGCTCACGGATGTACATGGAGCAGGGTCACACATATGTATGGGATAGCCCGGCCTGGGCAGGCGCTGTACATGGCTATGCTCATGGATGTACATGGAGCTGAGGTCACACATATGTATGGGATAGCCCGGCCTGGGCAGGCGCTGTACATGGCTATGCTCATGGATGTACATGGAGTGGTGGTCACACATATGTATGGGATAGCCCGGCCTGGGCAGGCGCTGTACATGGCTATGCTCATGGATATAAATATAGCGGGGTAACACATATGTATGGGATAGCCAGGCCTGGGCAGGCGCTGTACATGGCTATGCTCATGGATGTACATGGAGCGGTGGTCACACACATGTATGGGATAGCCCGGTCTGGGCAGGCGCTGTACATGGCTATGCTCCTGGATGTGCATGGAGCGGTGGTCACACATATGTATGGGATAGCCCGGCCTGTGCAGGTGCTATACATGACGATGCTCATGGATGTACATGGAGTGGTGGTCACACATATGTATGGGATAGCCCGGCCTGGGCAGGCGCTGTACATGGCTATGCTCATGGATATACATGGAGCTGAGGTCACACATATGTATAGGATAGCCCAGCCTGGGCAGGCGCTGTACATGGCTATGCTCATGTATGTACATGGAGCGGTGGTCACACATATGTATGGGATAGCCCGGCCTAGGCAGGCGCTGTACATGGCTATGCTCATGGATGTACATGGAGCGGTGGTCACACATATGTATGGGATAGCCCGGCCTGTGCAGGTGCTATACATGACTATGCTCATGGATGTACATGGAGTGGTGGTCACACATATGTATGGGATAGCCCGGCCTGGGCAGGCGCTGTACATGGCTATGCTCATGGATGTACATGGAGCGGTGGTCACACATATGTATGGGATAGCCAGGCCTGGGCAGGTGCTGTACATGGCTATGCTCATGGATGTACATGGAGTGGTGGTCACACATATGTATGGGATAGCCCGGCCTGGGCAGGCGCTGTACATGGCTATGCTCATGGATATACATGGAGCGGTGGTCACACATATGTATGGGATAGCCCGGCCTGGGCAGGTGCTGTACATGGCTATGCTCATGGATGTACATGGAGCGGTGGTCACACATATGTATGGGATAGCCCGGCCTGGGCAGGCGCTGTACATGGCTATGCTCATGGATGTGCATGGAGCGGTGGTCACACATATGTATGGGATAGCCCGGCCTGGGCAGGCGCTGTACATGGCTATGCTCATGGATATACATGGAGCTGAGGTCACACATATGTATAGGATAGCCCAGCCTGGGCAGGCGCTGTACATGGCTATGCTCCTGGATGTACATGGAGCGGTGGTCACACACATGTATGGGAAAGCCCGGCCTGGGCAGGTGCTATACATGACTATGCTCATGGATGTACATGGAGCGGTGGTCACACATATGTATGGGATAGCCCGGCCTGGGCAGGCACTGTACATGGCTATGCTCATGGATGTACATGGAGCGGTGGTCACACATATGTATGGGATAGCCCGGCCTGGGCAGGCACTGTACACGGCTATGCTCATGGATATACATGGAGCTGAGGTCACACATATGTATAGGATAGCCCGGCCTGGGCAGGCACTGTACATGGCTATGCTCATGTATGTACATGGAGCGGTGGTCACACATATGTATGGGATAGCCCGGCCTAGGCAGGCGCTGTACATGGCTATGCTCATGGATGTACATGGAGCGGTGGTCACACATATGTATGGGATAGCCCGGCCTGTGCAGGTGCTATACATGACTATGCTCATGGATGTACATGGAGTGGTGGTCACACATATGTATGGGATAGCCCGGCCTGGGCAGGCGCTGTACATGGCTATGCTCATGGATGTACATGGAGCGGTGGTCACACATATGTATGGGATAGCCAGGCCTGGGCAGGTGCTGTACATGGCTATGCTCATGGATGTACATGGAGTGGTGGTCACACATATGTATGGGATAGCCCGGCCTGGGCAGGCGCTGTACATGGCTATGCTCATGGATGTACATGGAGCGGTGGTCACACATATGTATGGGATAGCCAGGCCTGGGCAGGCACTGTACATGGCTATGCTCATGGATGTACATGGAGCGGTGGTCACACATATGTATAGGATAGCCCGGCCTGGGCAGGTGCTGTACATGGCTATGCTCATGGATGTACATGGAGCGGTGGTCACACATATGTATGGGATAGCCCGGCCTGGGCAGGCGCTGTACATGGCTATGCTCATGGATGTGCATGGAGCGGTGGTCACACATATGTATGGGATAGCCCGGCCTGGGCAGGCGCTGTACATGGCTATGCTCATGGATATACATGGAGCTGAGGTCACACATATGTATAGGATAGCCCAGCCTGGGCAGGCGCTGTACATGGCTATGCTCCTGGATGTACATGGAGCGGTGGTCACACACATGTATGGGAAAGCCCGGCCTGGGCAGGTGCTATACATGACTATGCTCATGGATGTACATGGAGCGGTGGTCACACATATGTATGGGATAGCCCGGCCTGGGCAGGCACTGTACATGGCTATGCTCATGGATGTACATGGAGCGGTGGTCACACATATGTATGGGATAGCCCGGCCTGGGCAGGCACTGTACACGGCTATGCTCATGGATATACATGGAGCTGAGGTCACACATATGTATAGGATAGCCCGGCCTGGGCAGGCACTGTACATGGCTATGCTCATGGATGTACATAGAGCGGTGGTCACACACATGTATGGGATAGCCCGGCCTGGGCAGGCGGTGTACATGGCTATGTTCATGGATGTACATGGAGTGGTGGTCACACATATGTATGGGATAGCCCGGCCTGGGCAGGCGCTGTACATGGCTATACTCATGGATGTACATGGAGCGGTGGTCACACATATGTATAGGATAGCCCGGCCTGGGCAGGCGCTGTACATGGCTATGCTCATGGATGTACATGGAGTGGTGGTCACACATATGTATGGGATAGCCAGGCCTGGGCAGGCGCTGTACATGGCTATGCTCATGGATGTACATGGAGCGGTGGTCACACATATGTATGGGATAGCCCGGCCTGGGCAGGCGCTGTACATGGCTATGCTCATGGATGTACATGGAGCGGTGGTCACACATATGTATAGGATAGCCCGGCCTGGGCAGGCACTCTACATGGCTATGCTCATAGATGTACATGGAGCGGTGGTCACACATATGTATGGGATAGCCAGGCCTGGGCAGGTGCTGTACATGGCTATGCTCATGGATGTACATTGTATGGGATAGCCAGGCCTGGGCAGGCGCTGTACATGGCTATGCTCATGGATGTACATGGAGCGGTGGTCACACATATGTATGGGATAGCCCGGCCTGGGCAGGCGCTGTACATGGCTATGCTCATGGATGTACATGGAGCGGTGGTCACACATATGTATAGGATAGCCCGGCCTGGGCAGGCACTCTACATGGCTATGCTCATGGATGTACATGGAGTGGTGGTCACACATATGTATGGGATAGCCCGGCCTGGGCAGGCGCTGTACATGGCTATGATCATGGATGTACATGGAGCGGTGGTCACACATATGTATGGGATAGCCCGGCCTGGGCAGGCACTGTACATGGCTATGCTCAGAGATGTACATGGAGCGGTGGTCACACATATGTATGGGATAGCCCGGCCTGGGCAGGCACTGTACATGGCTATGCTCATGGATGTACATGGAGCGGTGGTCACACACATGTATGGGATAGCCCGGCCTGGGCAGGCGCTGTACATGGCTATGCTCATGGATGTACATGGAGCGGTGGTCACACATATGTATAGGATAGCCCGGCCTGGGCAGGCGCTGTACATGGCTATGCTCATGGATGTACATGGAGCGGTGGTCACACATATGTATGGGATAGCCCGGCCTGGGCAGGCATTGTACATGGCTATGCTCATGGATGTACATGGAGTGGTGGTCACACATATGTATAGGATAGCCCGGCCTGGGCAGGTGCTGTACATGGCTATGCTCATGGATGTACATGGAGCTGAGGTCACACATATGTATGGGATAGCCAGGCCTGGGCAGGCGCTGTACATGGCTATGCTCATGGATATACATGGAGCAGTGGTCACACATATGTATGGGATAGCCCGGCCTGGGCAGGTGCTGTACATGGCTATGCTCATGGATGTACATGGAGCGGTGGTCACACATATGTATGGGATAGCCCGGCCTGGGCAGGCACTGTACATGGCTATGCTCATGGATGTACATGGAGCAGTGGTCACACATATGTATGGGATAGCCCGGCCTGGGCAGGCACTGTACATGGCTATGCTCATGGATGTACATGGAGCTGAGGTCACACATATGTATGGGATAGCCAGGCCTGGGCAGGCGCTGTACATGGCTATGCTCATGGATATACATGGAGCGGTGGTCACACATATGTATGGGATAGCCCGGCCTGGGCAGGCACTGTACATGGCTATGCTCATGGATGTACATGGAGCAGTGGTCACACATATGTATGGGATAGCCCGGCCTGGGCAGGCACTGTACATGACTATGCTCATAGATGTACATGGAGCGGTGGTCACACATATGTATGGGATAGCCCAGCCTGGGCAGGCACTGTACATGACTATGCTCATAGATGTACATGGAGCGGTGGTCACACATATGTATAGGATAGCCCGGCCTGGGCAGGCGCTGTACATGGCTATGCTCATAGATGTACATGGAGCGGTGGTCACACATATGTATGGGATAGCCCGGCCTGGGCAGGCTCTGTACATGGCTATGCTCATGGATGTACATGGAGCGGTGGTCACACATATGTATGGGATAGCCCGGCTTGGGCAGGCTCTGTACATGGCTATGCTCATGGATGTACATGGAGCGGTGGTCACACATATGTATGGGATAGCCCGGCCTGGGCAGGCGCTGTACATGGCTATGCTCATGTATGTACATGGAGCGGTGGTCACACATATGTATGGGATAGCCCGGCCTGGGAAGGCTCTGTACATGGCTATGCTCATGGATGTGCATGGAGCGGTGGTCACACATATGAATAGGATAGCCCGGCCTGGGCAGGCACTGTACATGGCTATGCTCATAGATGTACATGGAGCGGTGGTCACACATATGTATGGGATAGCCCGGCCTGGGCAGGCACTGTACATGGCTATGCTCATGGATGTACATGGAGCGGTGGTCACACATATGTATGGGATAGCCCGGCCTGGGCAGGCGCTGTACATGGCTATGCTTATGGATGTACATGGAGCGGTGGTCACACATATGTATGGGATAGCCCGGCCTGGAGTCTATGTAGAGCAGATAATTCCCACATTCCATGGTGTACAATCCATATGTCTGTGATTACACAATAGACTGTAGTCCCTCCTCCATGTCCATAATCCAATTGTTATTGCCTGGGGGGGCAGCAGCCAAGTGACAGTTTTCCCAGAGAGCGGTGACAATGATTAGATCTGTTCATATAGTCACAGAAGCATCTAACCCTCCGCTACACATGGGGGACATGTATCACTCCTATCGCTTCCTTTTTCTATTTTTTGTGCGACTTTTTAGGCGCAGAATCATGCGGGGCACCAGTGTTAGCGGCCTCCGGGATGTGATGCAGGGGACGGATTTATCTTTGTAGCCCTGATGTTTGTTCAACTTGGGCGACTTTTGGGCTTGGAATTGTCCCATTCGTGCACCTAATAAGTCGCAAAACAGAACATGCAAGACCAAAACTTACTTTCGGTAAAATACTATTTCGGTCTTAAAATTAGCACACCACAAAAAGTCTCAAAAGTGACACTAAACAAGCAGCACATCACACGTATCACAAAGGGGAAAAAACTTAGATACATTGTAATGATTAAGTAGCCGACTGCAGGAAACCTGAAAGAGTGACAGCCGAAAAACTATGATACATCTGCCCCATGGAGCGGTAATATCCCTGTACTGTGACATCACTGCGTGTATTACCCCTGTACTGTGACATCACTGCGTGTATTACCCCTGTACTGTGACATCACTGCGTGTATTACCCCTGTACTGTGACATCACTGCGTGTATTACCCCAGTACTGTGACATCACTGCGTGTATTATCCCTGTACTGTGACATCACTGTGTGTATTATCCTTGTACTGTGACATCACTGTGTGTATTATCCTTGTACTGTGACATCACTGTGTGTATTATCCCTGTACTGTGACATCACTGTGTGTATTATCCTTGTACTGTGACATCACTGTGTGTATTATCCTTGTACTGTGACATCACTGCGTGTATTATCCCTGTACTGTGACATCGCTGCGTGTATTACCCCTGTACTGTGACATCGCTGTGTGTATTATCTCTGTACTGTGACATCGCTGTGTGTATTATCCCCTGTACTGTGACATCGCTGTGTGTATTACCCCTGTACTGTGACATCGCTGCGTGTATTACCCCTGTACTGTGACATCGCTGCGTGTATTATCCCTGTACTGTGACATCACTGCGTGTATTATCCCTGTACTGTGACATCACTGTGTGTATTATCCCTGTACTGTGACATCACTGTGTGTATTATCCCTGTACTGTGACATCACTGTGTGTATTATCCCTGTACTGTGACATCACTGTGTGTATTATCCCTGTACTGTGACATCACTGTGTGTATTATCCCTGTACTGTGACATCACTGTGTGTATTATCCCTGTACTGTGACATCACTGTGTGTATTATCCCTGTACTGTGACATCACTGTGTGTATTATCCCTGTACTGTGACATCACTGTGTGTATTATCCCTGTACTGTGACATCACTGTGTGTATTACCCCTGTGCTGTGACATCGCTGTGTGTATTTTCTCTGTACTGTGACATCACTGTGTGTATTATCCCCTGTACTGTGACATCACTGTGTGTATTATCCCTGTACTGTGACATCACTGTGTATTATCCCCTGTACTGTGACATCACTGTGTATTATCCCCTGTACTGTGACATCACTGTGTGTATTATCCCTGTACTGTGGCATCACTGTGTGTATTATCTCTGTACTGTGACATCGCTGTGTGTATTATCTCTGTACTGTGACATCGCTGTGTATTATCCCTGTACTGTGACATCACTGTGTATTCTTGGTATATTTGTATTAGAATGACACATTACATGTAGTGATCCCATGGTTTAGATTTAGAGCATGTGGATGAGTTACAGCTGGATGGAAGAGCTGACCCTCTACTGTCCCATAAATAGATGATACCCCTGCCCTCTGCTCAGTGCCACAGATTTCTATAAATACATTTATATAGCAGAGATCCTAAGTCAAGATCAAGGTCTTAAAGGGGTTGCCCCACGTTAAACTGTTATGTCCTATCCATGGTAGTGGGGTCCAGATTGATGTACTGGAGGGAGCGGTGTGGAAACTGGCAGCTGGAGCAGGGCAAGTATGTGCCCCCACCCTCTTTGGACACCCCCTTATTTCTTAAAACTTTTTTTTTTTTTTTTAAAAAGGCGGCCACAAATTAGGACGTTTAGCAGGTTAAGTAAAGCATCTTCATAGGGTCCTCCAGTTTTCAGGACACAGAACCTGCTGCCAGAGGGTCCGGCTCCCATAGACGGAGGGTTTAGTGTGATATGGATGACCCTACTAGGGTTGTGTACTGACCGTTGTTGCCTTTCTTATCAGTGGTCCGTCCCTTTAAGGTGAATTTGTGTATGTGCTTTAATAGAAGGAAATTAATTAATTATTCTCATTACCATTTACTATCATCTCCCTATACTACTCCTGTATATATATATCTACAGCCCCTCCCATGCAACAGACCATGTGCTGGTCCAAACTGAACAGTAACGATGAAGCCTGAGACTACAATCCCGCGATGTCCGATCTGTAATCTGGGACATGACGGGACAGGACACTGACCCCAGCAGCTATAGAGAGACGACTGCGAGGAGATGTATTCACCACATTTATTCACCAGCTCTAACATTTGGTCTGTACATAAAATAAAAGTTTAATTCTCTTTAACTTGAAGGTCACTGAGAAGACGCCATGATCCCGGAGACACCTGCGGAGAAATAAGACAAGTCACAGTGAGTGATGGGGAATGCTAGATTATTATTCATGTTTATTTAAAGGAAATCTCCCATCAGAATCCATCCTGATAAACCGGGGACATTCCTCCTAGATCCAGGCACCGGGACTGTGGGATCTTCTTATATTTATTATCCATGGCCTCCTGCCTTCTAATATCAACTTTTAGAACTATGCTAATGAGTTAGAAGTAGTGTACTAGAGCCCTTCAGTGCTGCAGCTTCACAGGCCGTTACACTCTGCTGCAGCTTCACAGGCCGTTGTCTCCCCCTCCCTTTGCCTGTTATAATCTCACTTAGAGTGCTACTGCTTAGCGTAACAGCCTGTGAAACTAAACCATGAAGAGCTCTGGTAACAACCCCAGTAGCCCTTCTGGCTCATTAGCATAATCGTAAAAGAGGATTTTAGATGGCAGGAGACCATGGATAACACATATAAGAAGATACCACAGTCCCGGTGCCTGAATCTATGAGTAAGTGTCTCTGGGTTATCAGGATGGATTTTGATGATAGATTCCAACAACCTACATATATGACTCCATGCATACAGTAACATCGCTAAAATCGTCTAGTAGGAAAACAAGAACCTACACTCACCGGCCACTTTATTAGGTACACCATGCTAGTAACGGGTTGGACCCCCTTTTGCCTTCAGAACTGCCTCAATTCTTCGTGGCATAGATACAACAAGGTGCTGGAAGCTCCTCAGAGATTTTGGTCCATATTGACATGATGGCATCACACAGTTGCCGCAGATTTGTCGGCTGCACATCCATGATGCGAATCTCCCGTTCCACCACATCCCAAAGATGCTCTATTGGATTGAGGTCTGGTGACTGTGGAGCCATTTGTGTCCAGTGACCTCATTGTCATGTTCAAGAAACCAGTCTGAGATGTTCCAGCTTTATGACATGCCGCATTATCCTGCTGAAAGTAGCCATCAGATGTTACAGGGTACATTGTGCTCATAAAGGGATGGACATGGTCAGCAACAATACTCAGGTAGGCTGTGGCGTTGTACCAAGGGGCCCAAAGACACCATGACACCACCACCACCAGCCTGACCCGCTGATACAAGGCAGGATGGATCCATGCTTTCATGTTGTTGACGCCAAATTCTGACCCTACTATCCGAACGTCGCAGCAGAAATCGAGACTCATCAGACCAGGCAACGATTTTCCAATCTTCTACTGTCCAATTTCAATGAGCTTGTGCAAATTGTAGCCTCAGTTTCCTGTTCTTAGCTGAAAGGAGTGGCACCCGGTGTGGTCTTCTGCTGCTGTAGCCCATCTGCCTCAAAGTTTGACGTACTGTGCGTTCAGAGATGCTCTTCTGCCTACCTTGGTTGTAACGGGTGGCGATTTGAGTCACTGTTGCCTTTCTTTCAGCTCGAACCAGTCTGCCCATTCTCCTCTGACCTCTGGCATCAACAAGGCATTTCCGCCCACAGAACTGCCGCTCACTGGATGTTTTTTCTTTTTCGGACCATTCTCTGTAAACCCTAGAGATGGTTGTGCGTGAAAATCCCAGTAGATCAGCAGTTTCTGAAATACTCAGACCAGCCCTTCTGGCACCAACAACCATGCCACGTTCAAAGGCCACAAATCACCTTTCTTCCCCATACTGATGCTCGGCGTGAACTGCAGGAGATTGTCTTGACCATGTCTACATGCCTAAATGCACTGAGTTGCCGCCATGTGATTGGCTGATTAGAAATTAAGTGTTAACGAGCAGTTGGACAGGTGTACCTAATAAAGTGGCCGGTGAGTGTATATAAGAGGCCCAATTTTTAGTCTTAAATCCTACAGCTTCACCACGTGTGACAGAACAGTGCACTCCCATCACCATCCACTGTGTGGCAGCACTGTCATCAGCTGATTGTTGTGGACGCTGGAAAACCCCTTTAAAAGGGAGATTTCTAAACCCAACGCAAAGTAACAGCAGAACAGTCGCTAATAACAAGTTATTTAATCCATTGCCTTCCAGAGAATGAAAGCAGTGACTCGGGTTGTGTGGGGTCAACTACTTCACTTCTGGAGCTTTGGCAAATTCTGTTTCCTGATAGGATGGAAAGGAAGCAATGATTAAAGACTTACTGTCAAAATCTATCTTCTCCACAATATTTTTGGGTTTGATATTCTCCTCCTGGTTGCAGATGAAGATCTTGCCGTTTTCGGCCTCTGTCCAGCCGTATTTGCTCATCCAGACTCTGAGTTGGGGCTCTAAAAATAAGAGGAAAGAACAAAAATGTGGAAAACAGCCAGAGAACACAAATGGGGTCTACAAGATCCAGGAAGGGATCACTCATGGCTGCTGCTGGTTCACACTTTGTCCTTCCCTGCTGAAATTTTGGAGAGGACTCAGTCATCTAGACATCAAAGTCTCAACGATCCTTAAAGGGATTGGCCATTATTCAGACACTTTCCAGTGTGGCCTCTGTTCCACGTCACACCGATCCCTAAGAATTCTATCATCCCAGTAAACACTGGGACGTCTGGATAGGAGCATTGTACTACATTAGAGGGATTTCCCTCTAAAACAGAAACTTCCGGCTACTTACCTGACAGATCTCCGAGCATCTCAGCCAAAAGCCACCGGTCAATGTGCTGGTAGGTGATCCCCACAACATGGCAGATAACTGAAGGAAACCAAAAAAGAACATTACAACAAGAGAAGGACTGACGGTCACCAAAATAAAGCTTCCTAGTGGTCAGACTCAAAGGGGTTTTCACACAAAACAAGTTAGGCCCTATCCACAAAATAGGGCCTAACTTGCTGATTGGTTGGGGTCTTTGTGATGAGACCCCCACATTCCGATGTATCACCATATCTCATGGCAACTGATCACCACTCCCCAATGATGTCACGGGTAGAGACACAATCTCAACCAAGTTGGCCGCACCCATGCACCGCCGTCCTTTAAATGCCGCCGGTGACAGTCAAGGGATTAATACCTGCAATCTGTGCTAGTGATGGGTGTTTGCTGCCACATGCAGCAAACCCCATATCTGTAGGAAGAAGGCTCACCCCCCCATAAACCCTCTTCATACATCCTTAACAGCTTCCTGACGGATATATCCATCTGTGAATGTTAAGGAGTTAAAGAGGTTGTCGTACATGCCTGCTTTCTTCCATATACAGCACCACACCTGACCATGGTGAGAGCTGGTATTGCAGCTCAGCTGAATACCACACACTACTCATGGTAGGACAGAGAATGTTTAAGGATCTCACTATTTCTTAACCATATTTTTCAATTCGCCATCAGTACAGGCACCATCTTAGGTCTATAAATATGTTAAAGGGGTTGTCCACGCTCAAAGAATTCATCTTGTTTAAGGAACAGTTGTACAAATTTTCCAATACACTTTATGCATCAATTCGTCGTGCATCCCTAGATCTCTGCTTGCTGTTCCTCTATACAAAGCTTCTATGTTTACTTCCAGTGTATAGAGAGCTGTCCATGGTCATGTGATGTCACACAGGTGCACGAGCCGTTATTATCGTAGAGAGTAAACAGAGCCGTGTGATATAAAGAGTCTTGCACCTGTGTGACAATACTTAATATCAAAAAGTGGACAATCCCTTTAAGGTTTAATTTTTGCAATCTTAAAAAGGGACAGGGAAATTTTCTTACATTGCAATAAAGACTGTCTGTGCCTAACGTCCTACCAGCTGAGAACTTGAGTGCTAAAGCCTCAGGGACAGAACACAAGATGCCCCAGGGTATGGCAGTGTGGGAAAGCCGGTGGCATCACATGAGCGCTAAGCTGCACCATAATCAGAGCAAATAACAAAATGGAACGTGCCCAACATTCTGTGGTAGCAGCGATTCACAACGTGAAAACATTCACTTCAATTACTCGTAATGAAGAAAGTGCGAGGGTAACGGAAGATTTGGAAACGTATCAGAAACCAAGCACCAGCTCAGCAAAATAAGACACTTACATTTTCTAACAGAGTCCTCAAAGCCAGTGATACCATCAAGAAGATCGAGGTTCTCGTCTAACGCTTGCTGTAAAGACACAAAAGTACGAAGAGACATAAGATGGTGACATCGACTAAGCCTCCTATAATCATATAAAGAGGACACTTACCCAAAATGCCTGGAAGTGACAGGTCTCCAGCAGATCCCCCAGGTACAGGATTTGTCTGATCGGACGCTCTTCTTGCTGCGAGTTCATATGTTAAGGAAACGTACGATACAGTACAAAAGCATCTGACTAGGGTTTAATACAGAAAAGGACTAACCTTAAAGGGGTTTGTCCATGAAAGACAGTTCTCAAATTTTAACCCCCTGGTGATGTTTACACAACAAAGATCATTTATCACCCCCTTAATTTACAACGTTACTCAGTTTTGTTGCTGTTTTAGGTCAGTGTCAGATTCCAGAGTGTGAGCGGGGACTCTCTGAGCAGACACTTCATCATTCCTATGTGCTATGAGATGCTGTGAGCTGACAATGTGCTTAGATTATGAGGGTACAGTTTTATTGACACGTTTATTTCGCTTCTGAACATTCTACTAGTAACGGACACATAGAAAAAAGAGAAATAAGACAGATTAGGGATGAGAAATGATGAGATCCATGAGATGGATATAAAACACAATGACAAACTCAGCTCTGTTAACTCCCCTATAAAACACAGTCAGCCCTGCTATATGCCTCCCTCCTGGATAAAGATCTTATCTGTCTGTAGATTGTAGAGTACGTCTCTGCAAACAGCTGCCTGCCAGCAGGAAGTGCCTGTACCTGAGTTGGTCTTTTAAAGCAAGGGGAGGGGCAGGAGGCAGAGAGCACTGCAGTATGCAGACAGG
The DNA here is from genome assembly GCF_040894005.1 of Engystomops pustulosus. NCBI lineage: Eukaryota > Metazoa > Chordata > Amphibia > Anura > Leptodactylidae > Engystomops > Engystomops pustulosus. The sequence goes on along the minus strand of NC_092419.1, from coordinate 11,486,672 downwards.
AGAAGCTATTCATGAGAAGAATCCGACCATAGTAAGATGATTAACGGTCGTATCCAGAGAACCAAAATTGTAAAACACCAGGACTGATAGAAACAGGTTAGAATTAAAACTGAAATGCTGCATTTTTGTTAATTCCAGTGAAATCAAGAATGAGTTATTTTGTTAACCTGAGCATATTTAAGAATCTTGTCTTCGTGGGAAACCCCTTTAAAACAAACATGACTCTAAAGCTTAGCCGTATATGGGTGCAGACTCTAGGCACCTAAATGCAGACAAAAATCTAAATGTAATACTTATGGATTTGCCAAATATTTCGGATTCTGCTGCAGATTCCATTAATTTGCTCTTCTCCTATTGAGAAAGGAGTGAGCGGATGCGATTCCACAGCAATAATGTTACCTCTACAAATCATGGCAATTTCCATCTGAAATCTTTCCGCACAATGTATTTAAGAGGTTTTCCCACAAAGGGCCTAACTTGCCGATTATTGGAGGGTCTCGCTCGGCAATTTCCGTCAGCTCCATAGAGATTAATGGAGCAGAACGGTTATGGGCAGCCGTCTGCTCCATTAATCTGACGGAGCGACGACCCCTCGTTTACGGGAACCGAGACCCCCACTGATCAGCAAGTTAGGCCATAACGTTCCTTAGTGGGAAAACCCCTTTAAGTCATATGATTGATAATAGTTTCTGTTCTATACATCAGATTATTGACATTCTTCTCCAAGTAGAAAATCTGCTTAGCATCCTTGTGTATTTAACCCGAAGGAGCTGCAGCACTTTCCCTTCACCTGGAGGTTGGGAAGGAGGGCGGTGACCCCCTGGACCACAGCGTCATGGTTTTTGTTATTTTCATACCTCCAAGGACCGATAATTTGTAAATCCCTAACAACACCTTTAAGTGAATCATCTGCATTTCCCTGGAGACCCTCAGAGAAGCCTTATGACTCCTGCCCACAGATCATCCATCCCAAGTGATTCCTTTTAGGTGTCACTTTAGGAGACTGAAAATCCCAGTAATGGAACAGCAGAAGGATACATGAGTCTGGTCGATCATACACTTGCACAGGGTGAAGTCTGTGTGGGGGAGGTTGGTCAGAGCTTTGAGCAGGATCTGAGTGGTGACGGTGGTCTGGAAGAAAGCTGGATTGAACTGATAGCTGCAAATACAAAAAGAAAAAACAGTGACCACTTACATGTAAAGTAACTGAACATGGGAGTGTATGAAGCAGGGGCAAAAAGGGTCCAAGGTCATTACAGGTCGAACATGGTGAACACAAATCTTGTGAACCGTATAACCACCTTATACGGCCTTAGGGTGGTGGCACGCGTGGCGTTTTGAATCTGGTTTTAGTCCGTAAAAAAACACATCAGTTTTTAATTAAGATGATTGGGAAAACCAGACAAAACTGCTTGCATTTTTAAAAAGGACTAAAACCGGGTTCAACACACCACGTGTGCCGCCACCCTTATTAGTACAACTTCTTCCCTGTGAGACCCCGCCCCCCACGCATTACACGACAAAGTAGTAGTAGTAAATATACACTCATCAGTCACAAATAAGAACGTTTCTTATCTATTTATTTCTCTCTATACACAGTAAATAGTCCCCGACATATGGAAGACACTTACAGTTTTAGTACAGCCAAGTTTGCTTCCAAGTCGTAGGCGTTCTCCTTGGCCTGGGTCTCCACGTATCGCTCTAACGTGGACAGATTTTCTGGATTGTACCTGTAAAAGGAAGGAAAAAAAAAAGTGAGCACTTGATTCCCTTTGGCAAGAGAAATTATTTTACAGTAAAGAGCAAATGATACTAGATGGCAACCAAGAGACCAGCTGTTACCTATGGTGGAAGTGTCAGCACCCATAGTGATCAGCTCATCTCCCTGTAATGGGACATCACCTTTAACACCAATTTTTAATGCTGCGTTTACAATGTATGCCCCGCTGGAGAGAAGGAAGGACGACCCCTGCCCTCTCCATAGAGATGCACTGTGTACGGCTGTGCACACGGGGAAAGTTGGGACATGTTCTATCTTTTCCCTGTGTACGGAGCGGTACGGCGCCAGATTGCATGAGATCCGGCACAAGCGCCGCATGTTTTTCATTCATACCATGCAAACCACAACATGTGAACACAGCCTAAGGGTAAATGTGGCAGGAGTTACGTGATCCAGCGATTATATGGATTATTATAGAGCTGCGACTTTCTATCACTTTAGTCCAGCTTCCTGCTTGCTGTTAGTGAATAGAAACATCCTGTACCCCTTTAGGATGAATAACGGTGCTAACTGCTTTGTCACTGCTGATTTTGTTACAATGTATCCCGGCAAAGCATTCACAAAAATACAACAAAGTTGATTTCACTGACAGCAAGCACTGATCTTACAATAAGGGAGCAAGTCAAACAGAAGGTTTATAGGAGCAGCTGGTGCTGGGATAAGCCCCTGTTCAGACGGTGCGATAACAGAAGCAGTGGCACCACAGGCCAACATGTGCCGTTATTCACAAACCCGCGCGAGTTCTCCAATAAATAAGTATATAAACACACGGCGCCCCACACACAGCCCGGTAATTACCTGTCGATGCCCCGCAGTAGTTTCCCCACATTTGCTCTCATCTGCTCAAACGAGGCCATGTTGCTTTTTCAGGTAGGAGAGAAAGACCGGAAGCGGAACCGGACTCTCGCTTCCTGTTTCCGCCCGGCTGCAGTCCCACTGACGCGCTTCCGCCCTCAGTCTCGTCACGCGCTGTAGTGGCGGAAGGTTTGTAATGCGCACGCGCAGACGACTGAAGCGCTTGGTGTGCTGGTGATAACCTGGAGGCGGTGGATGAGAAGTTGTAAACATTACAAAAATCATGGAGAGATATCAATAAAAAAACATCCAATCAGATACAATGGCTTAACATTCTGACCGCATTGGCCTTCACTTGCCCCAGTTTTATGTTCATCCCTCCATGCATAAATCCAAGGAACCAAATTTTTTTTTCTTGCAAAAGCTGTGCCAAAACCGTTACCCGCATATTTTTTAAAAACATTTTCTATATCTAAAACATTGGGAATCATTGGTTTAGAGGAAACCTACCATTTGATTTTATGCATTACAAATCAAACGTACCTTGAGAATGCTGTAGCTACACTGATGCAGAAACATATCTTGTTTGATACCTGATCCGAGTGGTTTTGCTGAGAAAAACTATTATAAAATTATGATAATGAGGTTCTGTCGCTTCTGTGGCTGGCTCCAGCGCTCCTCCTCTCTCTTCCCCTTAAAAGGTCATTTTTAAGCCCAGGGCCGCATCTGCCATGAGGCGAGATGAAAATCGCGGAGCCGCGGCTCACAGGAGAGCCGCATGAAGACCGGAGCCGCGCCGAGGGAGCAGCTGCCTGCAGGTGAGTATGATTTTATTATTTTTAATGTACTTTAATTAAATGTGGGGAGGTTTCATACTGGGGGGGGGGGGGCGCTATAGATATCATATGGGGCCATAATTATTTTATACTAGGGGGGGGGGGGGGATGCTATATATATTATTTGGGGCCATAATTATTTTATACTAGGGGGGGGGGGTGCTATATATATTATTTGGGGCCATAATTATTTTATACTAGGGGGGGGATGCTATATATATTATTTGGGGCCGTAATTATTTTATACTAGGGGGGGGTGCTATATATATCATATGGGGCCATAATTATTTTATACTGGGGGGGGGGGGATGCTATAGATATTATTTGGGGCTATAATTATTTTATACACGGAGGGGGGGGGGTGCTGTATATATTAAATGGGGCCATAATTATTTTATACTAGGTGGGTGTTCTGTATTTTTTATTTGGGGCTATAATTATTTTATACTGGGGGGGATGCTATATACAGTATATTACTAAGCTGCAGGGGCTGTATATGGGATACAGTATATTACTAAGCTGGGGGATGTATATGGGATACAGTATATTACTAAGCTGGGGGGCTGTATATGGGATACAGTATATTACTAAGCTGGGGGGATGTATATGGGGTACAGTATATTACTAAGCTGGGGGGATGTATATGGGATACAGTATATTGCTAAGCTGGGGGGCTGTATATGGGATACAGTATATTACTAAGCTGGGGGGATGTATATGGGATACAGTATATTACTAAGCTGGGGGGATGTATATGGGGTACAGTATATTACTAAGCTGTGGGATGTATATGGGATACAGTATAATACTAAGCTGGGGGATGTATATGGGATACAGTATATTACTAAGCTGGGGGATGTATATGGGATACAGTATATTAATAAGCTGGGGGCTGTATATGGGATACAGTATATTACTAAGCTGGGGGATGTATATGGGATACAGTATATTACTAAGCTGGGGGGATGTATATGGGATACAGTATATTACTAAGCTGGGGTGATGTATATGGGATACAGTATATTACTAAGCTGGGGGGATGTATATGGGGTACAGTATATTACTAAGCTGGGGGGCTGTATATGGGATACAGTATATTACTAAGCTGGGGGGATGTATATGGGATACAGTATATTACTAAGCTGCAGGGGCTGTATATGGGATACAGTATATTACTAAGCTGGGGGCTGTATATGGGGTACAGTATATTACTAAGCTGGGGGGATGTATATGGGATACAGTATATTACTAAGCTGGGGGGATGTATATGGGATACAGTATATTACTAAGCTGGGGGCTGTATATGGGGTACAGTATATTACTAAGCTGGGGCTGTATATGGGGTACAGTATATTACTAAGCTGGGGGGCTGTATATGGGATACAGTATATTACTAAGCTGGGGGGCTGTATATGGGATACAGTATATTACTAAGCTGGGGGATGTATATGGGATACAGTATATTACTGAGCTGGGGGGCTGTATATGGGATACAGTATATTACTAAGCTGGGGGGATGTATATGGGATACAGTATATTACTAAGCTGGGGGATGTATATGGGATACAGTATATTACTAAGCTGGGGCTGTATATGGGATACAGTATATTACTAAGCTGGGGTGATGTATATGGGATACAGTATATTACTAAGCTGGGGGGATGTATATGGGGTACAGTATATTACTAAGCTGGGGGGATGTATATGGGATACAGTATATTAATAAGCTGGGGGCTGTATATGGGATACAGTATATTACTAAGCTGGGGCTGTATATGAGGTACAGTATATTACTAAGCTGGGGGGCTGTATATGGGATACAGTATATTACTAAGCTGGGGGGCTGTATATGGGGTACAGTATATTACTAAGCTGGGGCTGTATATGGGGTACAGTATATTACTAAGCTGGGGGCTGTATATGGGATACAGTATATTACTAAGCTGGGGGGCTGTATATGGGATACAGTATATTACTAAGCTGGGGGGCTGTATATGGGATACAGTATATTACTAAGCTGGGGGGCTGTATATGGGATACAGTATATTACTAAGCTGGGGGATGTATATGGGATACATTATATTACTAAGCTGGGGGATGTATATGGGATACATTATATTACTAAGCTGGGGGATGTATATGGGATACAGTATATTACTAAGCTGGGAGGGGACTGTATATGTGGGGCAAGATTTTATTTAAGCTGTAGGGGATCTGTATATGGGAGCTGTAAACCAAATGTTGGGGGGGGGGGGGTCTGTATTAATAAATTGGGGGTGTTGTATATTGATTGGTGCTTAGCATGCTATAATCCAGTAGACCTATATATATATATATATATATATATATATATATATATATATATATATAATGAAGGGATGTGTTATATGTGGGGTAGCGTGCGGTCAGTTGTGTTGTGAGGGGTATATATTATTTAGGAGCGCAGTGTTGTTATCCAGGAGACTTTATACTGTAAGTGACTGTGGTATATTTAGGGACGCCGGGTGGAGATGCTGCACGGAGCTGAAGATATCTGGCCATGAATTCAGCAGCGATACGTCATGGATTGGAGAACCCGGAATAAAGTCCTCCTGATGGAAGAGATTGTCATCTATAAGGTACTAGATTCCACTAATGCCTCTCAGATCCTGTAGTCAGTCACACAGTGTCAGGGAGCTGTCTGTAGGGTTGTTAATTGTTAGTAACGTTTTCAGCATTTACTTAACAGGGAGCGGAGGGGGGGGGCAGCATATTAATATTCGCCTCAGGCAGCAAATATGCTAGAATCAGCCCTGTTTAAGCCTTTACTTCACAATGTTACTCGGTTTTACTGCTGTTTTAGCTCCTATCACTCAGTGTAAGATTCCAGTGTGTGAGCGGGGACTCTCTAAGCAGACACTTCATGATCTCTATATCCTATGAGATGCTGTGAGCTGACAATGTGCTTAGATTATCAGGGTACAGAGTTATCTACACTTTCATTTACCTTCTGAACATTCAATAGCATCTAGTATAGAAAGAGGGACGAGACAGATCAGAGATGATGAGATCCACAAGATGTATATTGCACACAATGACACAGACAGCTCTGCTACATCTCCGCTATTACACAACACACTAGACCTGCTGTGCCTCCCTAAATAAAGAACTTGTCTGTAGCTTGTAGTACTCCATACGCTGCTGCCGGCAGGATGATAGTGTCTGTTTATCAGTGTGCGCTCCGTGTCCTGGACTGCGGGGGGCCGGGCTAGAGTGCAGGGAGCAGAGAGAGAAATTTCATCTCCTCGGCCGTCGCACAGAAATCCAAGATGAAGTCCCCGACCCTAAGTCAGAGGTTACAAGGTCATGTCTTGGGGCAACTAAAATTGTGTACACCAGGACAGATACAGACAGATTGGACTTATATCTGTGAAATGCTGTATCCTGAGTACATTTAAGAAACTTGTCTTTATGGAAATACCCCTTTAAGTGTCTGCCACTGAGAATGATGTCATCGCTGTGTTGTGCCTGACAGGCATAAGTAATCAATCACTGCACCATCCCCCAGCTGCTGTGTATGAGTCATCCAGCTCAGGTTGATTAGTCCTGTCTGGACAGTTCAGGAAGCTACATGTAATGTGGCAGGCTGAATGCAATCCAGCTATTCCAAGGTCCTGAATGTTATAATTTTTTTTTCAGCAAAACCACTCAGTTCAGGGATTAAACAAGGTATGTTTCTGCATCAGTGTAACTACAGCATTCTCAAGGTAAGTTTGGTTCATAATGCATCAAATCAAATTCCTTTAAAGTATAACTTGGTCTGAGTTGCCCCCAAAAAACTCACAGTTTTCTCAGATGTTGTTAAATAGGCAGAGAACCTTTTCATATGTTCTATATGACCAAGTGTGAGACCATCACAGAGCAGATTCTACTTTCTGTTTGCAGTGGATGAGAGATGGTGATAGGAAGTCCGTCTCTTCTTAGTGAGCTGGATGATCAGGCTCCACTCACCAAGAAGAGCCGGCTCCTGAAATGCTCCCTATTAAATATAGAATAAAGAGCCCTAGTCTATCCAGTCCACCACCCCACGCCACGTGTAACCTGATTTTATTGTGTCAGCGGAGGCGTGGTGAGATTAGGGGCAGAGTTAAGTGACCATCGCCTCACTTAGGGTAGCCGACTCCCGTTTTTCACTTGAAAGATCCGTCTCGTTCACCAATGGGAGACATCATAGCAGCTCGTCTCCTCTGGCCTGCCTCGAGTTTATCAATTTGTAGGGTTTTTTGTTTCTTTTACTACATTATGAAGAAAAATACTTACCTTCAGACTCGTAGGACAGAAGTCAGACAATTTACAATGGGCCATGAGAAGCCAGTGTCACTCTATATGATTAGTGAAAAAATAAATACAACAAAAGATATATATACATTTATTTAACGGCAGTCATGTATTTATTAAAATATTTTAATGTTATAGCTCATTAAACCAATATACATCTATATACAGTTTCATACGCAAACACAATGGCAGAAAAACAGCGCAATTTTTAGTAGTATCCCGTTACTGAAACACACAACATAGCAGTAGACGGCGGGGAGGCCGGGCTCGCCTCACGTACTAGACAGACGGCGGGGCGGCCGGGCTCGCCTCACGTACTAGACAGACGGCGGGGCGGCCGGGCTCGCCTCACGTACTAGACAGACGGCGGGGCGGCCGGGCTCGCCTCACGTACTAGACAGACGGCGGGGCGGCCGGGCTCGCCTCACGTACTAGACAGACGGCGGGGCGGCCGGGCTCGCCTCACGTACTAGACAGACGGCGGGGCGGCCGGGCTCGCCTCACGTACTAGACAGACGGCGGGGCGGCCGGGCTCGCCTCAAGTACTAGACAGACGGCGGGGCGGCCGGGCTCGCCTCACGTACTAGACAGACGGCGGGACGGCCGGGCTCGCCACACGTACTAGACAGACGGCCGGGCTCGCCTCACGTACTAGACAGACGGCGGGACGGCCAGGCTCGCCTCACGTACTAGACAGACGGCGGGACGGCCAGGCTCGCCTCACGTACTAGACAGCGGGACGGCCAGGCTCGCCTCACGCACTAGACAGCGGGACGGCCAGGCTCGCCTCACGCACTAGACAGCGGGACGGCCAGGCTCGCCTCACGCACTAGACAGCGGGACGGCCAGGCTCGCCTCACGCACTAGACAGCGGGCTCGGCTCAAGTACTAGATAGCAGGATGGCCAGTCTCACTTCAAGTACTATACACCAGAATACCAGGCTGCAGTAATGCCCCTGAAAGAACTTGTCCACTACAGGTGTGAACAGAGCCTTAGGATGCTGTGCAGTTCTACCTATTGATTTTCTATTTGTCAAATACTCAGAGTTATGGTAATGTTTTTTTAGACGAATTCCACATTTCCAGTTTTTCTGCAGTTGAGTAATACCAGCTATAGTTAGGCCTCATGCCTTTAGGGGTATTACATGCTCTATATACCGCCTCTCAGTTGTACGTAGGCGTATTATGGGTCTTAGTCATTCTCTGTAGGATTGATCTATAGCTATTTTTGGAGTGGCCTGTACACAAGCTCCATTCAAGTAGGGAGCAGATATTACCTCTTCTACTTGACCAGTGATACCCTCATCCATACGGAAGTTATCCCTTACCTCATGGATAGGAGTTTATGGGTCAGTATGTTTATCTGTCCCGGACCTTACAGGGTTTTTCAAAATTCATGAAAAACCCCTTTAACCCGCGTCAAGCGCTTAGTCTACATGACCATTGACAAGTTGAATTATTGCAAACTTCCTTCATACACGATATTTCTGTCAGAAAAGGGAACAGTCCTAGCGGCCATTTTGAGGACTGAAAGAGCAGTCCATGGCCCTAACTTGAAGTAAAAAAAAAAAAGCTGTGACACCCATCAAATTTAGCTTATTTTGTGGGGAAATTAAAGATTTCTTGTTATTGTTGACAAATGAGGCCTAAGAACTTCCAGGGCACCAGGGACACATAAAATGGAGTCAAAATATGGTCGGTCGGTCGGTCCGTAGTCAATTCACGGGCTACTACTGTAGTAACTAGTTCTATAAACTATAGAAAGCTTCCCCGTATGGTCCCTCTTAGTTGGATTTGTTGTGGTTGTACAAATATCACCCTGCAGTAACGTGTACAGTGAAATGTTAGTGCCGTTTAAAGGGTATACATCACCAGACCGCCAAGAGGTCCCGTCCGTACGGCCTAGGTTTGGTGACAGTCAGACACTAGTGGTTAATAGTAGTAAACACCAAAAGGCACAGTATACAGTAGGTAGAGTACAGCCCTTCTACAGTAAGTAGGTACTACATGCAGTATAGGCAGCCATTTTGTAATCCGAGTAATAAATCATTAGTGGAAATGAAAAGACAATCGAAACCTCCGGCTGCCATCTTATAGGCCGCATTCATTTTCAATCATTTATTAGCTAGTACGGCCAGAAAAAAAAAACTTATAGGCTGCAAAAAGAAAAAATAATACACAAAAAAACCCCTATTGGTTATTGGCACGTTACACCTGAGCACAGACTAGTTAGTCTAATCACAAAGTTATGCGTTTTTTTTTACATGTAAACACGACAGGAGACAAAACATGACAAAAAAAATCCTGCAGATCTACGAGGTTCCAGGGCGAGATTTAGCACCTACTCGGCCTGCGGGTTTTACAATACAAAAATAACCCAATGTGAGGCCAAAATATAACTGGTTATGTGTCCGTCTCAGCCGGTTACAAGACGCGCAGTAGTAATGACAATTACTGAATGTTATAAATAAAGTTGTTTCAAACAGGTCCTTTGTAATATATCCCAGAAACCGGCTAAAAATCTATTTGTGTACATACAGAGTTTTCTCAGGCAATGTATGTAGACACAGGTCAGATCTTAGCATTCACGTCAAATCCCTTTATTTAGAAGCAGAATCCCTTTAAGAGTGGTCAGATTTAGAAAACGGATACTGGAACACTGCATTTTTTTGTTAATCTTCCTAACTTAGGTCCTACATTAACTAATGGGTCCCCTGGAGGACCCAGCACACCCATGAATTATATAGAGACCCCATGTAATGCTTTACATCACCTGTGGTGGAGCTCTTGGGTAAGTAAAGCCTTGCTACCTTACCCATTCAGCCAAATAGTGGACATCCCCCCTAAGGCCTCATTTTCTAGCTCTATGAACCCTGCTAAACGATCGTGAGGTAAGAAGTTTTCCTTTTGCCCCCATAAAGCTAGAGAAAAGTGCAGGTAATGTGGAAAACGTTGACAATTTTCACCTGGAAACCATAGAATGCAGTCTATTTGCTACGTAACCGAGATGACATCTCCTTAGACATCGCTTTGATGGGGTCTTTATATCTTGAATTCATTTTACAGAGTCTCTGAGAACCTGAAGCAGTGGTGTCCTACCCAGACCAGGCAAAATCCAAGTCTAGATCGTCAACCGGAAAATGTAGTCCTCCGGCTGTAGGAGCGGACCTTTCCAATGTTCCAGGTGAGCTCTGGGGTTAAGGTTTAGTGTTTGTTAGCAGGATAATTGCTGTTTGGTGAAGGCACTCAGGCGTACGTCTCCTGCCCGGGATAGCAGCGGCAGCAGCCCACGGAGGAGAACTCGATGTCAGGTTTGGTGGCTTCACCCTCCAGGAGGACATCGGCTGAGGTGTTCCATTCACTGATCATGTCTTCTACCCTGGTCACGTAAAGAAGCGAGAGGAGTACTCCAAGAAACTAGAAGATAAACATTAGTGTAAAAAAAAAAAAAAAAATGTATAAAATATACAATCTTGCAGTTCATATTTAAAGGGAACCAGTTTTATTATACTGCACGCAGCACAAGGTTTAGGATCAGGACTACGAAAAGTGAATTTTTAATCCAGGTTTGCAGCTCCCTCAGCCTGAAGAGCTTTTTGCATTTTGCAATGCACTGTCCCACAGCCCCTCCCCCTCGCTGAGTGACTGTTAAAAGTATCCAACCAAAATCCTGACACAGCTCACAGTCTGAGGTCAGGGGGCGGGGCTGTGGAGCAGAAAGCTCTTCAAGCTGAAAGACTTGGGTTAGTACTTCAGTTTTCACAGGACCTTTCATTTCTTACAACATACACAGGGTATGCTACCCAACACTGCTGACAGATTCCCTTTAAAAGGACATTGGGTAGATGTGCCCCAAAAAGTTCATGAGCAACATCGTTCCTAAAGACTTTTTTTTAATTATAACTCAATATCCCACGGAAATATAGTGTTATAATAGTTAAGCAAATTAGCCTGGGGTGCTCAGGCTATGTCACCCGAGCGCCTCAGGGAGCCTAGTATATTAATGTATACACACCCCCTGTAGCGCTAGCGCCCCCTACAAATCACAAGTGATATATAAGTGACAGATGGGGCCGCTAGTGCCCCCCATAGGCATCCTTAGGTATTCGGGTGACGTAGCCCAGGCGCCCCAGGGTAATTTGCATAACTATATCTCAATCGCAGGATATAGAGTTATAATAAAAGACATCCTGAAGAACAATGTTTCTTATTGACTTCTTACTAGGACACATCTACCATCACTAAACAGATGGTAGATGTCCTTTAAGAACCTTATTAAAGGGGTTGTCCCATACCCAGGACCTCTTGCACAAGTCAACATCCTTTTCATCTGTATTTATTAACTATTAATGACTATTATTTCTCCTGTAGCTGTGGGTCAGAACCTAAGATACAAGCTTAGAGCTGGTGGTAATATCGTTACCACCCCCACCACCACAAAATACATAAAGTGCACATATTACATACTATACTATATACACTGACCTGCGGGAGTAGGATTCCCAGCAACGCTCCGGCCATAATGGTGTAATTATCCAAGAACCAAATAATGACGGCATCCGTACAGCCCCGGACATGGACGAACGTCTGAGCTGCCTGTCTCTGGACACAAGAGGGACAATATGGTGTCACAGGGACAATGGTAATAATGGTAAGAAGGGAAGTTACTGGTCAGGGACTACAGATACAAGACCGTGATCTTAAAAGAAGAGTCACTAATGATTGTAGAGACACAAGAACACAGCTTTATGATCTGACCCATTGGTTGGACGGTGAACAGACACTCAGAATAGGATGGGTGATATGGTGAATTTGGGATTTTGCTTAGTCCATTGATATAATCACACCTGTGTGTAGCAGCAGGACTGTGAAAAATGGATTTATATTCCATGTTTGTAGCATCTCTATGTTCACTAAGGCATGTTCCTAACACTGCTGTGCTCTTAGTTCTCTGTATTGATCTTTCACGTGTCCCAAGAAAGTAAACTAAAACCAGCATCTGGATGAAGACTTAGGTAGTTACTCGGACGGAGGGACCGTGAAGCACTGCATTGTGGAGAGTTCAGAGAACAGCAGAGCAAGGACTTAAAGGGGTTCTCTGGAGGTGGAAAAACATGGCTGCAGTCTTCCAAAAACAGCGCCTCACCTGACCATGGGTAGTGTGTGGTATTGCAACTAAGCTCCATTCATTTCTATACAGCTGAGCTGCAGTACTGGCAGTAACCATGGTCAGGTGTGGTGCTGTTTTTGGAAGACTGCAGCCATGTTTTTCCACCTCCAGAGAACCCCTTTAAAGGGTTATTCCCATTTAAGGGTACATTCTCCCGGCTGCAGCCTGGCGGGCATACCGCTGTGTGCTGGAGAGGAGGAGTTGACCTCTGCCCTGTCCATAGAGAAAAGTGCCGCATACACTGGGAAAAATAGAGTATGCTCCATCTCCCCCCCCGGTACGGCGCCACACCTGTGGCACCATACCGCCACAGGGCCGTCTATGTGGACGTTTACGCGGATGCATATACATCCCCCCAGATGGCCATGTGAATGTACCCTAAGCAAATAAATATTATTTGTATAATGAAAGTTTATACAATATTCCACCATACTTTCTGTATCAATTCCTCATGGTTTTCTACATCTCTGCTTCCTGTCAATCTATAGAAAGTTTCATTGTTTACTTCTAGTGGATAGAAATCTGACCGTGGTCACACATATCGCACAGCTCCGACTACCCTCTATGATACTAATGAGCCGTGCACCTGTGTGACCATGGTCAGATTTTAATAAAGCTTCATATAGAATGACAGTAAGCAGTGATGCAAGGAAAAAAAAGTGAGGAATTGATACATAAAGTACATTGGAAAAAAATTTATCATTTTTCATCAAACAAACAATAACATTAATTTAACATTTAAAGGGGTGTTCTGTCACAAAACAAGTTAAGGCCCTACATTGCTGATTGGTGATGGGATCCCCAGAGATCCGGGGTTCTGTTGTACTCTCCATCAGACTCCTCATTGCTCCCAGAGATGAGTGGAGCAGCCGGCTGTGCGTGGCCGGACTGACCTATTCATTCCTATGGAGCTGATGGAGATTCCAAAGTAGGGGGCTTATCAATCTCCGTCAGCTCCATAGAGATGAACGGGGCTGCACGGCCATGTGCAACCGGCTGCTCAGCTCATCTACGGGGGGGGGGGGGGGGGGGGGGCCAGGGGTCCGACGGAGGTACAACGGATCCCCTGTTCTTGTGAACTGTAGGGGTCCCATAACGGAGACCCCAACTGATCAGCATGTTAGGCCCATAACTGGTTTCATGGGAAAATCCCTTTAAAGAAGATGGAGGCCTTGAATACACAAAGATGTGTTTACACAGCTCACAGCGTGGAGGGTTAAATGTGGGGGGGAGGATATGAAGTGGAACAATAGCAGGTGCTGCATATGGGAACTGACTGGCTGCTCATTCCCAAGATGTTCATGTATAGCCTTGGGGGGGTTATAGTTGTGCATCTATATGATCTGTCATATATGAGTCATACATGTTTCTACTGGGGAATAAAGAGTTAAAGTGCCGGTTATCAGAACGTTCGCTCTGTTGAAAAGATAGTCATCTCCATACAGTACATACGTTGTATTTCATGGCCTGGTATCCGCACAATGTATTCATCACCGTTGTCTGCAAGAAAGATGGAGGCAGCGGTCACTGGGATGAAACGGGTTACAAAGATCTTAAAAGTTGCTAAACTGGATTGTACAGATCCCGCAGCGGCAGAAAAGACTTGTCCGATCAAGTTTCAAGAGTCAATGGCATCTAAACTGCATCTGACTAATGGGAGAGTCCAGCTCCAGTGTCCACATCCCTCCATTCACACACAATGCCGTGTATTGACACAAGTCGTGCGGTTACGTTTTTTTTTTTTAATCCAATACAATCCCTTTTATCAGTGAAGGCCACACCCCCAGGGCCTGCAGGGAAAATCTTTATCATCTAGTATCCAAGGCAAAAACCACCCAAATGCTATAGCGGCTCTTACAAGTATATATCTACGTGACAGCGCTGCCATCTATCTGATCCATCCCTAAGGGTGGAGGCACACGTGGCGTTCTGAGCCCGTTTTTGGCCCGTTTTTAAGCAGTCCGTCACAAAACGTTTGAACCAGTTTGAATTAAGATAATTGGTCAAACCTTTCAAAAACGCATGCGGTTTTTAACGGACTGCTTAAAAGCGGGCCAAAAACGCGTTCAAAACGCCACGTGTGCCATCACACTCACAGTAAATTGATGGAAGAACAAAAAAACAAAAAACAAGCAAATGGCTCATTCTCAGCACCGATATGCCCTGGGGTGTGCTGAGGGAGAATGTGTAGCAGCCTTTGAAGCACAGAGGGGCTCTGGTAACACCTCTCAGAGCCCTTCTAGCTCATAAGCATCATTTTGAAAGTTGGCTATTAGAAGGAGAGAGGCTATAAAAACTACAAAAATAATGTTTGGATTCATAAAAAAGAAGGACAGAGACCATAGACAACAAATATAAGAATATAACACAGTCCCGTTGTCAGGATCTAGGAGTAATATCCCTGGTTTATCAGGATGGATTTTGTTAGTAGATTGGATTAGAAGATGAGAATAGCCCTGTCTCTACACACAAGGGGGCCTGGAGTTTCAAATATCCCCCCCGCCCCCTTCCTCAGAACTGCTTGTTCTATGTGACTTTTTGCCATATGGTGGGGGCCCACCCCAGGAGCAGGATGGTGGGGGCCCCGGGGCGCGCACCCCTGGAGTCCCGCCTATAATCCAGCCCTGCTTGTGAATCTTCTAAAGTTTTGGACCTTCTAGTTGGGAAGAAGCCACATATTCCCATTTGGGATACAACATGAAATACAAACTTTTCCACATGGAGCAAGCACCAAAATACCACGGATTCCATGTTCTTCCTCCTCCTGTCATTAAACCGCTTCATCCCTGAGAACTTTTGAGCACAATTATGGGGCCTTGCACAATAGGACATGGTATTAGTCATCCACAGCAGGAGATGACACTGGTTAGGATGTGGATTACCTTGTTGGTGATACAGCAAGTATAAGGGACTCCGCATGCAAGAGGTCCAGGAGCTGAGCAGGAGTGGTACTGGTTCAGTTCCCAGTCTGTGTACTCGGATCCTCCGCAGCACTTAAACTGGAAGCAACAGATACCATGTGAGTAACAATACAGAATCTACATAAAAAACTGTTACTTCCCCATTTACTGGGAAAAAAAACCCAATTAAAAGCCGAAATAAAGATCTGGAAATGAGCAGAGAAGAGTCATATTTTGCCTGAGAGGTGTCAAGTTTAGACGCTGCAGGGGGAGAGGTAATTCAGATGCCTTCTTTAGAGGCAAGAATCTCTTCTTTCAGATCGCTTCGGGATTGTGGTTCTGGAAGCTGCTCAACCCGAGATACAGACAGCTTGATACATAGTTGCAAATGCGAGCTGCAGATAAATATCCATTTTCCACCTCTTTCTGTAGAACTTTTTTAGTTCTGTGAGCTACAGACAGAAAACTTCCAATGTTCTAGGTGCCACAGAACCGCAACAATGAGGTGTCTGAAGTGACACTACCTCTGCAGCCACTAAACTTTCATAATAATTCTTTATTTATACAGATTACGCAGCGCTGCACAGTTTGCCAAATTGGTCCCTGTCCCCAATGGAGCTCACAATCTAATCAACCTACCAGTATGTTTTGGAGTGTGGGAGGAAACCGGAGGACCTGGAGGAAATGCATGCAAACACGGAGAGAACATACAAACTTTTTGCAGATGTTACCCTGGAACTTGAACCCAGGACCCCAGCGCTGCAAGGCTGTAATGCTAACCACTGAGTCACTGTGCTGCCCTTACTCATCTCATGCAAATATGACTCTTCTCTGCTCATTGTCACATGACTTTGGAGCAGATATTATATATGTAAACCGGGGAGATTTCACGTAAAATAAGGAATTCTAGTAAGGACATTTCATCCCCTACCTGGGGGGGGGGGGGGCGGTAGTTCAATATGGTAAAATCTGGAGACACGTTGCATGTGCATTTCCCAGGGATTGGTACAAACAGTAACATTTCATGCTCCAAATGGGGGAACAGGGATGCGGTTTAGCCACCTCCTACATATCTTGTACATTCCCTTTAATTCAAGGCAATTCGGCGCCAAAGTGAACATTCACCTGTTTTTGCACAAAGTCCATGATATTTTTGAAGTCGAGATCGTCGTAGTAATTCTGAATTCCTTTCCGAATGTTTTTATTCAGCAGATCCATAGTCTGGTATAAGAGAAAGACACCATGAGTAGGGATGCGGAGCCCTGCTGATCCCTCCTTATGAGCAGGGCACAAGGGGGTAAGACCACGGCACAGGGTGGTGGAAGGGGGAGCCCTTACCTGATTTCTGAAGATTAAGGCAATGATCCCTCCAGTCAGCTCCACAATCAGACAGAGCCCCAGAGTGTACATGAACTGCAAAGGTAAAATAATACAATTCAGTAATAAAATACATGGGTTTGTTCTTAAGTTGAATTTGTATGTAAGTCGAAACTGTATATTTTATAATTGTAGATCCAGCCCAAAAAAATTTTTTTTTGCCCCAGTGACAATCGGATGTTTCAAAATTTTTTGCTGTAATGGGACCAAAGATTATCACTAAAGCTTCATTACAGACACCTTACAGCTGATCATTGCAGTCTGGGACTATAGTAACATCCAGAGAGGTCACCAGAGGTCAGAGAGGTCCGTCTGTAACTAGGGGTCGTCTGTAAGTCGGGTGTCCTTAAGTAGGGCACTCACCACCCTGAGCAGACACAAGTTATCCCGGAGCGAGGCCAAGACTCCGATAAAGGAAACCACAAACATGAGCACTCCCAGCAGGATGAGGATGATGGACGGAGCGAGGAAGAACAGATGTAACGTTTTATATTTCTGCCGCTCAACTTCCGCATAGATCCCAATAGCCAGGACAAAAGCGCCGACCAGCTGGAGGGAGAGAGAAATCAGAAATGTATTATTCTTATAGGATTTATAACAATTTATTAGCAATATATTAACTACTGAAACATCAGTTTCAGTTAAAATGTTATCAAATTTGTTCATTCCATTCCTGGGAAAGCTGGGTTATTATTAAGACAGGTTAAAGGACATCTACAACCAGGTGTCTGTCTGTAGCTTACAGAACTACAAACTTCCAATGTTTCTAGGTGCTACAGAACCGCAAAATTGAGCTTCCTCTGCAAACCCCTAAACTTGACTCATCTCATGCAAATATGACTCTTCTCTGCTCATTGTCACATGACTTTGGAGCAGATATTATGTAAGTATACCAAGCACACAGACATACTGGTGTGCTCTTCTTTTAGCTTCTTATGTCCTGGTTTAAAAAAAAAAAAAAAAAAAAAAAAGGCCCTTTAAAATTATGCAAATGAGCCTGAGGGGTTCATGGGAGCCTGGAGCCTCTCAGACTAATTTGCATAATGTTTAAAACTTCTTTTTTCTTAAAAACAAGGGCATAGGAGGTTTAAAGAAGAGCAGATCCTGCCAGAGTATTTTCACCAGTATTGTCAGTGTACTTGGTTTACAATCCTTCATCCTGGTGGTAAATGTCCTTTAAAGGGATGTTTCATCTCTGGGACCTACACACCATCACCAGATCATACAACCTTCTTTATACCAGATATTTGGAATACAAAGGTTGAGCTCAGAGTCCTAAAGTAGGACCATTTGTGGCTTTCTATACCAAGTCTCCGCTTGTGGCCATTGAATAGGACCATTATTATTCGTCTTTCTTTTACACTTCCTGGTCATGCAACGTTATAGCAAGTCATGTGAGTGGTCTTGTAACAAGCCACAAACCTCTGTGTCCATCACATGACCACAACAGAATTGGAATTTTATCAATGAAGGGTCTTGTTTAGCAAAGATCTTAAAGGCCATCTACCACCAGCATCAAGGATTGTAAACCAAGCGCCTTGACGTACCGGTGTTTGCCACATTTGGCAGGATTCACTCTTCATTAAGCTTCCTATGCATTTGTTTTTAAGAAAAAACATGCTTTAAAATAATGCAAATGAGCCGGAGGGGCTCCAGGCTCCATAAACATCTATGGAGCCCAAAGCCTCTGAATAATTTGCATAATTTTAAAAGCCTGTTTTTGCAAATACCAGGGCATAAGAAGCTAAAAGAAGAGAAAATCCTGCCAGAGGGGGTGCACACCAGTATGTCAGTATGCTTGGTTTACAATCCTTCATCCTGGTGGTAGATTTCCTTTAAATCTAAGGAACTTGATTGTCTATAGGATTGGGAGTACGAATCTGACTACTGGGACCCCACCGATCATGATAATGGTTGGAGTGGGAGATTGGAGATGCAGGAAGCATCTTCATTCAATACTATGGGAGCATCGAAAATTGCTGAGCACAGAGCTCAGATATCTCCAGTGCTCTCATAGACAGTGAATGGGAGCGGAGATGCCCAAGCATTTGTGCTGCACAATTTGAATAGATGATACTAAACCCATTTGTGAGTACAGGACCCCCATTCTTAGTTGGATACACACTGATTAGATTGTTTTCCCCTATCCTGTAAACGGGGGATAAGTCTGACTTGGTACAACCCCTTTAAGGAGACATTCCAGGATTTTTTTTTAACATCTATTTATATCGCAGGTAATTAACATCAGATCAGTGGGGAGCAAAACCCAGGACCTATGACTATAACAAGGGTGCTGTGGCCTCCTCACTTGCAGTTAAGCACAGCGCTTTACATGGTATAGTGGCCATCTTTGGTATTACAACCCAGGCCTGATCAGATGAATGGATATAACATCACAGGCCGGGGAGCTGGTGCTCTGCACTTTATTGCTATGAGCTCTAGGTGTTGGACCACCATTCCTAAGAATAGTTAAAAATCAATAAATGAGGGAACACGAGACCCTGCAAGTTATAGGGACAAGACAAGATTCCTGACCCTGAATAGCGGTATAAACACAATACTCCACATACGTCACGTGAAGGAATGTCAGCGATACCATCACAAGCCCCGACCTGACCCAAAACTTCCCCCCTCTCATAATTACATGGGAAACGTCTCCTTTTATCTTTGGATATTATCACAAGAAAACTTCTTCCAGCATTAGGGGTGGGGGAGGGGGGTGATAGGGGACATAGATGTTCTGTAGGGAATACAGTATATAACATTACATCTCACAGAAGATACAAGGTCAGAATCATGAATTGGACTTTGGCAACCAATCTCAGCATGCGTTTAGCTTCTTAAACATAATGACATCTACCACCAGGATGAAGGACTGTATGCAAATGAGCCTGAGGGGCTCCAGGCTCCATTATGCAGCCTGGAGCCACTCGGGCTCGTTTGCATACAGTCCTTCATCCTGGAGGTAGATGCCCTTTATTAAATAAAAAGTTGCGCTTTAGAGTTTACAACATTGTATTCCTATTATATTGCTGGCATATTAATGGTCCCCATTATGTATCAAATGTCCATCTTTCCCGCTATAGATGTATCTAGATCACAGAACGAGCCAGAAAAGACAGCTCAGGTTATCTTGACGTCCCCCTTTCTGCTGGACGTGAAGGGGGTCCTGGTGGTTGACACATCAGACATTGATCTCCTATCACTGTGTAAGCATATAGACTGACACACCATTCAGGACCTGTAAAAAGCCGGGTGGCAGCTCTAGTACGGAATGTGGCTATCTTTAGTAGGTGTTAGATATGCACTTCTAAAAAAAATTAGAGGAACTACCTGATCAGTTTTTGGGGCAACCTATTCACAAATGATAGATGCCACCCCTCACATAGACACCCGGTGCGTTACTATACAAGGTTAGGGATGTGCGAACCCGTAGTTTAAATTCGGGGTTCCGCCGCACAACCCGGACATATTCCCAGATTGGCGTCTGGATTGGTGTCCCAATTGGTGTCGTCCTGTGAAATCATGGTCGTGGCTGGTAGCAAGGGATGGCAATTTGCCAGATTACGGGTGCGCTTATCTCTTATACAATGTTACGAATATCCTACATATACAGTCAATGTAATGTATCACGCAGGGTGGCAAGTCCACAAGTTTCCAGTTACTCCCAACGTCTCCAGACCGTGTTCCAGTAGGTGTGCCATTATGTGGCTGATAACGCGGCACTCCCTGCTGGAACAGGAACTGATAAGGGACCTCATAAGAAAATAAAGCAACAAATAGCAGGGACAGACTCTTACCATATACAATAGACACTATAGAGAGTGAGCCATATACAATAGACACTATAGAGAGTATCATTCAGACGGAATATGGGAGCCTCCATGGTAGATGCACATAAGTAATTAGTTGGAGGTAAAATTATACAAGGTTCAGCTACTTAATTCCAGAAACAGTGCCACCCCTGTCCCCAGGCCGTCTCCAGTATTGCAGGTCAGTCCCATTTATAGCAGTGAATCTGAACTAAAACACAAGCTATGGACATATGTGCTCGTTTCTGGAGGAAAATGAGTCACTTTTTCTTTATTCATTATGTAACATACTCAAGTTCAGATTCAGGTCTTTGGTCTTGCAAAGTGAAACACACCTTGACTGAATAACCGCCTAACTATTGGTTCCCCTCCAACTGGTCGGGCTAGTTTCATTGATTTTTCTTGTGTGTGTTTTACCTTTATTCAATGAGTAAATATGTTACTGACTAAAACCTGACCAAACCGGCCGCCATGACACCACCGGACACTATAGTGATAGGTATAAGATATGTTAATGTGCTCCCCAGTATGAAACAATATTTCTCCCTACAGGGATTACAAGATCCCCATCATGACACCCATCATTAATAAGGCTACTTACCCAGAATATGGTACTGTATACAATGAGGGTGAATTTCAGGCACAGGTAAGGAAACTTGGAGCAGTATCGAACCTCTCCGGTAGCCATGAGCAAAGGTCACTGGTTTCTGGACACTATAAGCAAGTGGGAAAGTAGAACAGGTGTATGGGATCCACCAAAAGTGAGAGGCTCCTCTGTAGTAGGGGACTATCCTTGCAGCAGGCTGTGGGTTATTCCGCAGCTCATGTGGGGCGAGGAACCACCTTGTAGCCCAGATGGAGAGGGAGACAACCTCTCATGGACCAGGTAAACTTTTTATAGTTCCAGTTGAGTAGGGCAACCTTCTCAGAGACCAAGTGATCTGGTAGAATGGGAAAACCTTCTTGTAGCCCAGTTAGAGGCAAGAAACCTCTTTGTATTTCCAGTTGAGAAGGGAAACCTTTCTTGGAGAGCAGTTGGATTGGAGAAATTTTCTTGGAAATAAGGTGGATTGGAAGAACCTTCTTGGAGACCAAGTTGAGTGGAGGAACCTTCTTGGGAATTAGGTGAGTCGGAGGAACCTTCTTGCAGACCAGGTGGAGCGGAGGAACCTTCTTGGGAATCAGGTGGGTCGGAGGAACCTTCTTACAGACCACATTGAGCGGAGGATCCTTCTTGCAGACCAGGTAGATTGGAGGAACCTTCTTGGGAATCAGGTGAGTCGGAGGAACCTTCTTGTAGACCAGGTGGAGCGGAGGAACCTTCTTGGGAATCAGGTGGGTCGGAGGAACCTTCTTGCAGACCAGGTGGAGCGGAGGAACCTTCTTGCAGACCACATTGAGTGGAGGATCCTTCTTGGAGACCAGGTAGAGCGGATGATCCTTCTTGCAGACCAGGTAGATTGGAGGAACCTTCTTGGGAATCAGGTGGGTCGGAGGAACCTTCTTGCAGACCACGTGGAGTGGAGGAATCTTTTTGGAGAACGGGTAGAGGGGAGGAACCTTCTTGCAACCCAGGTAGAGTGAAGAAAACTTCTTGAAGATCAGGTAGACTGGAGGAACCTTCTTGCTTAGGAGGTAGTAGCTGGACTTGCTTTACATCCAGGAGCTACCTATTGCCGGCAGCTTCCTGGATCAGCTGTGAGCATGTACAGGTGGATTGTAGCGTAGAATGAATGTAAGCAGGGATAGTAGGGATTGCTCTAGGGGTGTATGTAGCAGTAGGAGGAGCCTGGCTGTGTATTTAGCAGTGCACTGGTCTAGCATGGGTGTGTTTAGGAGGGTGTAATGTGTTGTGATGGGCGGGTGTGTAGTGTGACTTGCAGCTGGAGTGTTGTTGATGAGTCTGAGTCATGCTGGGAAATAGGAAACTGGATTATCCAGAAGTGAGCGGCAGCAGGAGATGTCAGGGGCAGCTGCATGCAATGTGCACTGCTTGTATTATTGGCAAAAATAGATGGCAATGGGTGGGCTTCCTCCTTATGTGGTGGGCTGGCACTGACCAGGGGTTGGCCTTGTCAGCCTGTTGCTGTGCCTCCTCCCAAGGTGTGTCCCTGTATGATCACAGACTCAGCTGATCCACAGGGATCCTCATGCTGGAGCAGCACAGAGACAGTGTTACTGCTGACTCTGCACACTGTCCGCACATTCATCAGCTCCAGGCATTAGTGAGTGTCCTGGACATCACAGCACCAGGCATTAGTGAGCGTCCTGGATATAACAGCACCAGGCATTAGTGAGCGTCCTGGACATAACAGCACCAGGCATTAGTGAGCGTCCTGGACATAACAGCACCGGGCATTAGTGAGCGCCCTGGATATAACAGCACCAGACATTAGTGAGCGTCCTGGACATATCAGCACCGGGCATTAGTGAGCGTCCTGGACATAACCGCACCAGGCATTAGTGAGCGTCCTGGACATAACAGCACCAGGCATTAGTGAGCGTCCTGGATATAACAGCACCAGGCATTAGTGAGCGTCCTGGACATAACAGCATCGGGCATTAGTGAGCGTCCTGGACATAACAGCATCGGGCATTAGTGAGCGTCCTGGACATAACCGCACCGGGCATTAGTGAGCGTCCTGGACATAACAGCACCGGGCATTAGTGAGCGTCCTGGACATCACCGCACCAGGCATTAGTGAGCGTCCTGGACATCACCGCACCAGGCATTAGTGAGCGTCCTGGACATAACAGCACCGGGCATTAGTGAGCGTCCTGGACATAACAGCACCAGACATTAGTGAGCGTCCTGGATATAACAGCACCAGACATTAGTGAGCGTCCTGGACATAACAGCACCGGGCATTAGTGAGCGTCCTGGACATAACAGCACCAGACATTAGTGAGCGTCCTGGACATAACAGCACCGGGCATTAGTGAGCGTCCTGGATATAACAGCACCGGGCATTAGTGAGCGTCCTGGACATAACAGCACCGGGCATTAGTGAGCGTCCTGGACATAACAGCACCGGGCATTAGTGAGCGTCCTGGACATAACAGCACCAGGCATTAGTGAGCATCCTGGACATAACAGCACCGGGCATTAGTGAGCGTCCTGGACACAACAGCACCGGGCATTAGTGAGCGTCCTGGACATAACAGCACCAGGCATTAGTGAGCGTCCTGGACATAACCGCACCAGGCATTAGTGAGCGTCCTGGACATAACAGCACCAGACATTAGTGAGCGTCCTGGATATAACAGCACCAGACATTAGTGAGCGTCCTGGATATATCAGCACCGGGCATTAGTGAGCGTCCTGGACATATCAGCACCGGGCATTAGTGAGCGTCCTGGACATAACAGCATCGGGCATTAGTGAGCGTCCTGGACATAACAGCACCAGACATTAGTGAGCGTCCTGGACATATCAGCACCAGGCATTAGTGAGCGTCCTGGACATATCAGCACCGGGCATTAGTGAGCGTCCTGGATATAACAGCACCGGGCATTAGTGAGCGTCCTGGACATAACAGCACCAGGCATTAGTGAGCGTCCTGGACATAACAGCACCGGGCATTAGTGAGCGTCCTGGACATAACAGCACCGGGCATTAGTGAGCGTCCTGGATATAACAGCACCGGGCATTAGTGAGCGTCCTGGACATAACAGCACCAGGCATTAGTGAGCGTCCTGGATATATCAGCACCGGGCATTAGTGAGCGTCCTGGACATATCAGCACCGGGCATTAGTGAGCGTCCTGGACATAACAGCATCGGGCATTAGTGAGCGTCCTGGACATAACAGCACCAGACATTAGTGAGCGTCCTGGACATATCAGCACCAGGCATTAGTGAGCGTCCTGGACATATCAGCACCGGGCATTAGTGAGCGTCCTGGATATAACAGCACCGGGCATTAGTGAGCGTCCTGGACATAACAGCACCAGGCATTAGTGAGCGTCCTGGACATAACAGCACCGGGCATTAGTGAGCGTCCTGGACATAACAGCACCGGGCATTAGTGAGCGTCCTGGATATAACAGCACCGGGCATTAGTGAGCGTCCTGGATATAACAGCACCGGGCATTAGTGAGCGTCCTGGACATAACAGCACCAGGCATTAGTGAGCGTCCTGGACATAACAGCACCGGGCATTAGTGAGCGTCCTGGACATAACAGCACCGGGCATTAGTGAGCGTCCTGGATATAACAGCACCAGGCATTAGTGAGCGTCCTGGACATAACAGCTTCAGCAACTCTTGTAAACTTGTATCGAAATGTAACTTCCTTGCATCCTGTTATAAATTGATGCTTTGGGAAAAAGCCGAAAGTCAGATGTGGATCATAGATACCTAAAACACGGAGGTGCATTGGTCTGGGGGGGTTTTATTTGCGTTTCACAGAACATATTTTTTGTGTGAGATCACCCTGAGGGCATTCATGTGATGCGTTGCGTTGCCTTTTTTGATGCATGATGCCTTGATCACATACTGAGGCCGGCGCCACACAGGGCGCTTTGTCTGCGCTTGCAAACGCAGACAAAGTCGCGCCCACCGGGGCGGGCCTCGGCCCGATCGCATCGGCGTTTCTATGGAAACGCCTGCGATCGGGAACGAGCCGCCGGTGTTTTGCGTTAATTTAACGCAAAACACCGGCGGCTCGTTCCCGATCGCAGGCGTTTCCATAGAAACGCCGATGCGATCGGGCCGAGGCCCGCCCCGGTGGGCGCGACTTTGTCTGCGTTTGCAAGCGCAGACAAAGCGCCCTGTGTGGTGCCGGCCTGAGGCTTCATTGCGTTTTAGCAAATGCTGTGGAAACGCATGCACTTTTAAAATTTCAGTTTTTTGACAGTTAACCATGCGTTTGGCTGCTTACAACCTGTTTATTTATTAAGATAATTGGGCAAAACTGTCAAAAAACGGATGCATTTTTAAACAGATTGAAAATGCACTTAAAAACAGACCAAAAACGGATTCAAAACGGCAAAGCATGCGTTTTGCTTAAAAATGGGCCAAAAATGGGTTCAAAATGCCATGTGTGACATCAGTTTTTGACAGGTTTGACCAATTATCTTAATTCAAACTGGTCAAAAACGGATGCGTTTTCAAAAATGCGTTCAAAACGCCACGTGTGCCGTCGCCCTTACGGTTACAAAGCCATTAACAGTTGAGTCAGTTTTTCCAATAATTTCCTTTGTTGCCTCGTGTGTTTTATGTTGTTCTCAATCAGTTTTTCTTTTACTATAGATGTTCTGTTCCAGCCGAAAGGAAACCTCACAACTTCAGGACCCCAAATGCCTGGTCACAGGGGTCAGCACGGGGGAATCTCCCAGACCCCGCTGTGTCTCGGGTTAGTACATAACTACAAAGTGTAAACTCGGTGTCTCATTACCAAGCGCTATAAACAACAGCTGAGATCTATCTATAGGCACCACACATCAGACGTCCCCTATAGCAGGGGTTCTGCTTTATTAGGGTGCTCTCATATAGGAGGAGATTTGCCTGATTACATTGATGTCAACATTGTGTTTACAAAACCTGTTAATGTTATTTTAACACGTGTTAACATTTTGTTAGACGCAATGTTGACAGCATATCCTCAGCTGTTCTAATGTATTTTAAAGAGCAGGCTTCAATGTCACCTGTGAACGCCCCCTTCCGGTCACGCTGCGTTTACAAGCGCTATGGGGGCGTGTCTTGGGCAAATGCATTTGCAGTGAACCGAATGCGATCGGCTAGGGTCATGCCCCCACGTTGCATTTTTGGACCATTTTATAAAGCGTGCGTTTTCAGTCTGTTTAAAAACGCATCCATCACTTGTTTTGTTCATGTTTTTTAAAAAATCTAAATAAAAATTATCTGATTTAAAAAAAAAAAAACGCATCCATTTTTAAAACGGATGCGGTTTTTTAATGTTAACCCTGCGTCTGTCTGCTTTGAACCGGTTTATCTTCATTTCTAGTATTGTAAGCAGCTGTGACACAGATTAAAACCAGCCAAACACGCGGTGAACATTCAAAAAAAGCATTGACAACGCATGCTGTAAAACGGTCCAAAAAACGCAACGTGTGGCATCACCCTAAACAATCACATGTGTTTCGCAGGAAGCGCTAATGAGATTGGGCCGAGGCATGGCACCCTGCGCCTGCAAACGCAGCATGTGACTGCTAAAAACGGCCCAAGAATGCACAGCACCTTTGGGCAGCACGGTGGCTCAGTGGTTAGCACTACAGCCTTGCAGCACGATGGCTCAGTGGTTAGCACTACAGCCTTGCAGAACGGTGGCTCAGTGGTTAAGCACTACAGCCTTGCAGCGCTGGGGACCTGGGTTCAATTCCCAGGGTCAACATCTGCAAAGAGTTTGTATGTTCTCTCCGTGTTTGCGTGGGTTTCCTCTGGGTCCTCCGGTTTCCTCCCACACTCCAAAACATACTGGTAGATTGATTAGATTGTGAGCCCCATGGGGGACAGGGACTGATATGACATGCTCTGTGCAGCGCTGCGTAATCTGTGTGCGCTATATAAAGAATTATTATTATTTATTATAGTCTTTAATGGGAATGCATCCCTTACAAGTATAATACAAGCTCGGTACAATCCCTTTGATGCTACAAAGGGAAGGTCATGTGATTTGGAGATGCTTTCATCCTGTACTGTACATAAGGGGATTAGTCCAGTCTTTCCTCCAGTGTTATGGGTTTTGTAATGGTAAAGGTCATACGCCGCCCCCACGCTGGATGCAGACAGCAAGTGCTCTGTAATGTGCAGGCCATGAATTCCCACGGGGGTGCAATCCTCTAATACAACTCCGTAACCTGCTAAGTGCTTCAATAAAGGTGCAATGATCTGCAAACCACCGACCCCGAAATCTAGAACCCATATACACTACTGTGTACACAGGAGGTTATAGCAATAGATAAGGCAGTAATAAACTTTTATATAACACAAACTGCTTATACAAAGGCAGAATGACCTCCTGCGCCCCCTGGTGGCAGCTAGACAGTCACATAGTCCAATCCCTTCCAAATGTGGTACTGATCCGAACATAGACGCACTTCAAGGATTATAAAGACTTAGTCCTGCACTACATGGCGGTATTATGTGTGCGCAGTATGGGATTCACTAGCTACTATATGACAGTATTATTGTAAGTCTGCATGACAACATTATGTAGTAATGTAGCGGCAGTATTGTGTTAGTACTATATAGAAGTGTTATATGGTAGTATAATATCATTTTACATATAGTCGTACATTATAATTACCGTTATTATGGGAAGGTTAAAGGAAATTTACCATCAAAATCCATCCTGATAAACCGGGGACATTACTCATAGATCCAGGCACCGGGACTGTGGAAATCTTCTTATTTTTGTTATCCATGGCCTCCTTCTTTCTAAAATTAACTTTTAAAATGATGCTTATGATCCTGAAGGGAACCTGGAGGTGTTGCCAGAGCCCCTCGGTCCTGTAGCTTCACAGGCCATCACTCTGTATCCTCCTCCTCCCTGCTCCATCAGTATTATCCCCTCACTTTGCCTGATGTAATCTCACTCCAGCACAGGAAATGGAAGGGAAAAGCACAGTGTAACGGCCTATGAAGCTGCAGCATGGAGGGGCTCTGGTAATACCCCAACAGACCTTCTGGCTCATTAGCATAATTTTACATTTGATTTTAGAAAGGAGACCATGGATAACACATATAAGCAGATACCACAGTCCCGGTGCCTGGATCTATGGGTAATGTCCCTGTTTTATCAGGATGGATTTTGACGGTACAAATGAACACAAACTTCTAGGGTCCTAGAGGTAGTCCATTCCTTCATGAAATAGGACAGTTAGCATGGATGCAAGGGCTGTCCTTAAAGGGATTTTCCAGGATGTGGATTTTGACACCCACCGCTCCCACAGAAACGGTAGGATTAGGGTTTCCCTCTAGAAATTGACTCTGGAGGATCATCCTCCAATGCGAAACTTGTTCGTTAGAACTTGGGTCCAACATTGGATCCCCTGCCCCTACACAGATCAGCTCTACTCATCTGCCATCATCACTGGGACTATGGAGCCCGAAGCAGACAGCTCCACCCTATATATAGTGGTCACATCAGAGTACTGCAGCTCACAGCTGGGGTCCCCAGGTTCTGCTGGGTAGTTTTAGCTCATGGGGAACCCAATTCCAGCACTGCATATAGGTACTAAGTATTCCTAGTGGTCTGGTACATATATCACATGGAAAGGATCGATGATGTGAATGTATTACACGTGTACATGGCGGTGTGTGTGAATGAGGCCCTGTGCCCAGCCTTGCAGCAGTTCTCTTCTGTATAATATCTTCTCATCATACGCTCCACTAATCATTTTCAGGATCTGATCTCCCTTTGCACGTCAGGTTTCCTGTTTCTGATATAAATACTTGCCCTTTATACAATTTCACTTCTGCTTTCAGTGGATCCCAATAGGCCGACTATTCTAATCACCAGGAACCTACAAGCCAAAGAATGATAAAGAAACCACCTCAAATGTCAAACCAAAGGAGACATGTCACAACAATGCAATGGGGTTTAGAGAAAAAACTACCATCCACATCCATCATGATAAACCAGGGACATTACTCATAGATCCAGGCACCGGGACTGTGGTATCTTCTTATATTTCTCATCCATGGCCTCCTTCCTTCTAATATCAACTTCTATAATTATGCTAATGAGCCTGAAGTGCAATGGGGGACCTTACCAGAGCCTCTCCATGCTTTAGCTTCACGGGCTGTTACACTGTCTTATCCTGTTGACTGTATTCTGTAAGTGCAGATGAATCTTCTGGTTATTATGGTCTCCAATGAAAATGGAATTACAGGCGATCCCCTACTTAAGAGCATCTGACTTACAGACGACCCCTAGTTACAAAAGGACCTCCAGATGTTGCCAATTTACTGTACTTTAGCCTTAGGCTACAACAAAGGTGTCTGTAATGAAGCTTTATTATTAATCCTGGTTCTTATGACAATCCAACATTTTTAAAATTCAGTTGTCACAGAGACAAAAAAAATTTGTCTGGGGTTACAATTATAAAATATACAGTTCCGACTTACATACAAATTCAACTTAAGAACAAACCTACAGACCCTATCTTGTATGTAACCCAGGGACTGCCTGTACCTTGTGGCCATTGCTGAATTCATAGGGGACCCTAAGACCCAACATAACAAGGTGTGAGATGTCTTCTTACGGGTGGAGGTCACTTTAGGTCATTCCTCTTATTCCGAACGCTTCCGTAATTCCAGATTTCGGGCCAGGGGCGGCTTTCCTGCACAGCTGTTCTCCTGGGTGTAGTTCACTGCCTATTAACGTTAATGACGGGCAATGACGTGTACATTTCTGGTGGGGTCCTGAGTGGCGACACCATGGTAGTCATAAATCATCCGAAAATGACCTGTGTGTCACTGCCCTGGAATGGAGGCCTCATTCATGTGCCATGTGATGGGGAATGACTGTGAGAGGATCACACAGGGTAATGGATGGTGACTCCAGCCTCTCTGTGTAGTGTTACACTGGGAGGACTGGGTGAGGACCCAAAAATGTGGACATATTAATTTGGGGGAGATTTATCTTCTAGTTCCCGATGGAAACCAATCAGAGCTCAGCTGTCATTTTATAAACAGCTGTTGGAAAATGAAAGCAGAGCTCTGATTGGTTGCCATGGGCAACAAGAACAGGCCTGCTCCCAAACACTTCTGATAAATCTCCTTAATTGTGTGTATAGATCTTACACTTTACGTTTTTGCGTATCCTCAACCCCTGCATGATACAGGTCATGGAAATTCTATCAAAAAGCACAACTATGTTACTGGAAAAAGGCTACACGTCTCTCCTGAAACAATACGTAGCACTGGCGGCAGTATTGTATGGTCCTTATGAGGCTTTGTTCACACATTGCGCTTTGAAATGCAATACGGCAGCGGAGGAGAGGACATCTGCCTCATTTTTTCCTGTTAACATATGTGTTTACAAAATGAAATGTTAATACATGTATTTGCATAAGTGTTAACACTGCACCACTGCTTTTGTAAACACACATGTTAACAGCAATGTAACTAGGCAAACCTCCTCTCCTCGGCTGTTATAGTGTTTCAAAAGCCATGTAAATGCCACGTGTGAACGAAGCCTGAGGCTGCTTACGTTTTAAACCACAATCCAGATGGAACAAGGAGGGGTTCAGTCTGATTTCATATACGTAAGCGGCGCAAAAACCACGGGGCGCATGGCATTACCTATCGTGTGCGTTTCTGCTGAAACACATATGCGATCGGGCTGAGCCCCTTTCCATTTTGCTTGCGTTGCGTTTTGCGCAATTGAGATAGAAGGTGTGAACTCAGTCTTAAACATGTAACCGCATCACCTTCCATTAATAACTCGTAAAAACACTGTTTCTGAACCTTCCCTGCTGTGTGTAGAAGATTAGCATGGATACCCCTCACACGTCTAGTTACCCTTCAATAGGGCGACATTTAAGAGAGAGGAATCCCTTCTCTTCTGGTTGGACTTCATATTCTGGAAGTCTAATGGCTTTCACCCTCAGGGCGCGGTCACACGTTGCGCTTTGGTTGCGTTTTCATTGTGTTTAAAGCGCATTACAACAGCTGAGGAGAGGTGATTTGCCTAATGATGTTACTATTTACATTTGTTAACACAATGTTAACACATGTGTTAACAAAACACATGCATTAATGTATAGTTAACACATGGTTAACATCGTGTTTACAATGCGTTTTGTAAACGCAAATGTTAACAGTAATGTAATTGGGCAAATCACCTCTCCTCAGCTGTTGTAATGCGTTTTAAAATGCAATGAAAACGCAACCAAAGCGAAACGTGTGACCGCGCCCTTACTGTGTCATTGGTGGCCATTGGCCGGTTTCGATGGCAGCAAGGACCCTAAGTGATCGGACCCCCTAAAGATAAAGTTCTCTAGGAATAGGGTAGAAATACAGTTCCCATAAGGGAAAGAAACGCCCAAATCGCCATTTTTTTGCCTTTTCACAACACATATAAATTTAAATAAAATGTGATCAAAGAGTCATACAGCCCTCAAAATGTGAGAAATTGCACAGGTCCATACGCTGAAAAAGTTATTGGTGCCAGAATATGGCGAAATTAAATTTTTTTTGTCAGTGATGGAACAGACAAAATGTGTGTTACTGGGGACTGTGTATCCATGTGTGTCACTGGGGACCGTGTATGCATGTGTGTTAGTGGAGACCATGTATACATGTGTGTTACTGGGGACCGTGTATGCATGTGTGTTACTGGGGACCGTGTATGTATGTGTGTTACTGGGGACCGTGTATGCATGTGTGTTACTGGGGACCGTGTATGCATGTGTGTTACTGGGGACCGTGTATGCATGTGTGTTACTGGGGACCGTGTATGCATGTGTGTTACTGGGGACCGTGTATGCATGTGTGTTACTGGGGACCGTGTATGCATGTGTGTTACTGGGGACCGTGTATGCATGTGTGTTACTGGGGACCGTGTATGCATGTGTGTTACTGGGGACCGTGTATGCATGTGTGTTACTGGGGACAGTGTATACATGTGTGTTACTGGGGACCGTGTATACATGTGTGTTACTGGGGACCGTGTATGCATGTGTGTTACTGGGGACCGTGTATGCATGTGTGTTACTGGGGACAGTGTATACATGTGTGTTACTGGGGACCGTGTATACATGTGTGTTACTGGGGACCGTGTATGCATGTGTGTTACTGGGGACCGTGTATGCATGTGTGTCACAGGGGACCGTGTATGCATGTGTGTCACTGGGGACCGTGTATACATGTGGGTTACTGGGGACCGTGTATGCATGTGTGTTACTGGGGACCGTGTGTGCATGTGTGTTAGTGGGGACCGTGTATACATGTGTGTCACTGGGGACAGTGTGTGCATGTGTGTCACTGGGGACAGTGTGTGCATGTGTGTCACTGGGGACCGTGTATGCAGGTGTGTCACTGGGGACCGTGTATGCATGTGTGTCACAGGGGACCGTGTATGCATGTGTGTTACTGGGGACCGTGTATGCATGTGTGTCACAGGGGACCGTGTATGCATGTGTGTCACTGGGGACCGTGTATACATGTGGGTTACTGGGGACCGTGTATGCATGTGTGTTAGTGGGGACCGTGTATACATGTGTGTCACTGGGGACAGTGTGTGCATGTGTGTCACTGGGGACCGTGTATGCAGGTGTGTCACTGGGGACCGTGTATGCATGTGTGTCACAGGGGACCGTGTATGCATGTGTGTTACTGGGGACCGTGTATGCATGTGTGTTACTGGGGACCGTGTATGCATGTGTGTTACTGGGGACCGTGTATGCATGTGTGTTACTGGGGACCGTGTATGCATGTGTGTTACTGGGGACAGTGTATACATGTGTGTTACTGGGGACCGTGTGTGCATGTGTGTTACTGGGGACAGTGTATGCATGTGTGTTACTGGGGACCGTGTGTGCATGTGTGTTACTGGGGACAGTGTATGCATGTGTGTTACTGGGGACCGTGTGTGCATGTGTGTCTCTAGGTACCGGACAGGTATACATGCGTCCTACCGGGGACCGGTTATACATGTGGACTGATGTGACAAGCTCTGTGCAGCGCTGCATAATCTGTGAGTGCTATATAAATACAGAAATGATTATTATTACTACCGGGTACTTTGTATATATGTGTTTACTGTGGGTGGATGAAATGTATATATATTTATTACAGGGGGTTGTATGTATTTATTACGGGGTGGCTGTATGTGTGTATAATGGGGGGGCTGTATATATCTATTATGGGGCTGTATATATGTATTACTACCAACGCCATCCTGGGTCTAAGTATCTAAAATGTTATCCTCTCCCCATAAAAAAACACAGAGCTACATGTGTATCTATGGCAGCATCTTCTACAATGAGATGAGATGTACAGTAGATCAGCTATCCCTCTGCTGTCCCTCCGCGCTGCTGTCCCTCCGCGCTGCTGTCCCTCCGCTCTGCTGTCCCTCTGCTCTGCTGTCCCTCTGCGCTGCTGTCCCTCTGCTCTGCTATCCCTCTGCTGTCCCTCCGCGCTGCTGTCCCTCCGCTCTGCTGTCCCTCTGCGCTGCTGTCCCTCTGCTCTGCTGTCCCTCTGCGCTGCTGTCCCTCTGCGCTGCTTTTCCTCTGCTCTGCTATTCCTCTGCTCTGCTGTCCCTCTGTTCTGCTGTCCCTCTGCTCTGCTGTCCCTCTGCTCTGCTTTTCCTCTGCTCTTCTTTTCCTCTGCTCTGCTGTCCCTCTGCTCTGCTGTCCCTCTGCACTGCTGTCCCTCTGCTCTGCTGTCCCTCTGCTCTGCTATTCCTCTGCTCTGCTATCCCTCTGCTCTGCTTTTCCTCTGCTCTGCTTTTCCTCTGCTCTGCTATCCCTCTGCTCTGCTATTCCTCTGCTCTGCTGTCCCTCTGCTCTGCTGTCCCTCTGCTCTGCTTTTCCTCTGCTCTGCTGTCCCTCTGCTCTGCTGTCCCTCTGCTCTGCTGTCCCTCTGCTCTGCTGTCCCTCTGCTCTGCTATTCCTCTGCTCTGCTATTCCTCTGCTCTGCTATCCCTCTGCTCTGCTTTTCCTCTGCTCTGCTTTTCCTCTGCTCTGCTATCCCTCTGCTCTGCTATCCCTCTGCTCTGCTATCCCTCTGCTCTGATTTTCCTCTGCTCTGTTATTCCTCTGCTCTTCTATTCCTCTGCTCTTCTATTCCTCTGCTCTGCTTTTCCTCTGCTCTGTTATTCCTCTGCTCTGCTATCCATCTGCTCTGCTTTTCCTCTGCTCTGCTTTTCCTCTGCTCTGCTTTTCCTCTGCTCTGCTATCCCTCTGCTCTGCTATCCCTCTGCTCTGCTATCCCTCTGCTCTGCTATTCCTCTGCTCTGCTATCCCTCTGCTCTGCTTTTCCTCTGCTCTGCTTTTCCTCTGCTCTGCTATCCCTCTGCTCTGCTATCCCTCTGCTCTGCTATCCCTCTGCTCTGCTATCCCTCTGCTCTGCTATCCATCTGCTCTGCTATCCATCTGCTCTGCTTTTCCTCTGCTCTGCTTTTCCTCTGCTCTGCTATCCCTCTGCTCTGCTATCCATCTGCTCTGCTATCCATCTGCTCTGCTTTTCCTCTGCTCTGCTTTTCCTCTGCTCTGCTTTTCCTCTGCTCTGCTATCCCTCTGCTCTGCTATCCCTCTGCTCTGCTATCCCTCTGCTCTGCTATTCCTCTGCTCTGTCTGGGTATTTCTCACCACGTGAAAGCACCAGAGCTGTAATAAGGGAGCAGATGGTAACAGAAGAGGGAACTTTCAGGAAACTGCAGGGTCCTGTATCAGCCAATGACAGCGCAGCGTTCAGGCACCTACTTACTGCTGCTGAGGACACTTACACATTGTGAGGTGCGCAGAATGGATGTGCAGGGGCGACTGGATATTTCCAATCGAGACCCCCAGGATGTGTACGAGTTGTTACAGCGGCTGGGTAGTGGCAGCTATGGAGAAGTCTATAAGGTAGGTCAATGATTGCTGTGTGAGATTTGAGATGCTGGAGAGGGTCTTTATCTATAGCAGGGGTTCAATCTTGTAGCTGACAATTGCAAAACTACAGATTACTGCCCGACACCCAGAATCTGTCCAAGTATGCTGAGAGTTGTAGTCATAATTTTCTTAATTTTGCATAGTAATACACAGTACTACTTCTGTACTGTGCATAGTAATACACAGTACAACTTCTCTACTGTGCATAGTAATACACAGTACTACTTCTCTACCGTGCATAGTAATACACAGTACTACTTCTCTACTGTGCATAGTAATACACAGTACTACTTCTCTACTGTGCATTGTAATACACAGTACTACTTCTCTACCGTGCATAGTAATACACAGTACTACTTCTCTGCTGTGCATAGTAATACACAGTACTACTTCTGTACTGTGCATAGTAATACACAGTACTACTTCTCTACTGTGCATAGTAATACACAGTACTACTTCTCTACTGTGCATAACAATACACAGTATTACTTCTCTACTGTGCATAGTAATACACAGTACTACTTCTCTACCATGCATAGTAATACACAGTACAACTTCTCTACTGTGCATAGTAATACACAGTACTACTTCTCTACTGTGCATAGTAATACACAGTACTACTTCTCTACCGTGCATAGTAATACACAGTACTACTTCTCTACCATGCATAGTAATACACAGTACAACTTCTCTACTGTGCATGGTAATACACAGTACTACTTCTCTACTGTACATAGTAATACACAGTACTACTTCTCTACCGTGCATAGTAATACACAGTACTACTTCTCTACCATGCATAGTAATACACAGTACAACTTCTCTACTGTGCATAGTAATACACAGTACTACTTCTCTACTGTGCATAGTAATACACAGTACTACTTCTCTACTGTGCATAGTAATACACAGTGCTACTTCTCTACTGTGCATAGTAATACACAGTACTACTTCTCTACTGTGCATTGTAATACACAGTACTACTTCTCTACTGTGCATTGTAATACACAGTACTACTTCTCTACCGTGCATAGTAATACACAGTACTACTTCTCTACTGTGCATAGTAATACACAGTACTACTTCTCTACTGTGCATTGTAATACACAGTACTACTTCTCTACCGTGCATAGTAATACACAGTACTACTTCTCTGCTGTGCATAGTAATACACAGTACTACTTCTGTACTGTGCATAGTAATACACAGTACTACTTCTCTACTGTGCATAGTAATACACAGTACTACTTCTCTACTGTGCATAACAATACACAGTATTACTTCTCTACTGTGCATAGTAATACACAGTACTACTTCTCTACCATGCATAGTAATACACAGTACAACTTCTCTACTGTGCATAGTAATACACAGTACTACTTCTCTACTGTGCATAGTAATACACAGTACTACTTCTCTACCGTGCATAGTAATACACAGTACTACTTCTCTACCATGCATAGTAATACACAGTACAACTTCTCTACTGTGCATGGTAATACACAGTACTACTTCTCTACTGTACATAGTAATACACAGTACTACTTCTCTACCGTGCATAGTAATACACAGTACTACTTCTCTGCTGTGCATAGTAATACACAGTACTACTTCTGTACTGTGCATAGTAATACACAGTACTACTTCTCTACTGTGCATAGTAATACACAGTACTACTTCTCTACTGTGCATAACAATACACAGTATTACTTCTCTACTGTGCATAGTAATACACAGTACTACTTCTCTACCATGCATAGTAATACACAGTACAACTTCTCTACTGTGCATAGTAATACACAGTACTACTTCTCTACTGTGCATAGTAATACACAGTACTACTTCTCTACCGTGCATAGTAATACACAGTACTACTTCTCTACCATGCATAGTAATACACAGTACAACTTCTCTACTGTGCATGGTAATACACAGTACTACTTCTCTACTGTACATAGTAATACACAGTACTACTTCTCTACCGTGCATAGTAATACACAGTACTACTTCTCTACCATGCATAGTAATACACAGTACAACTTCTCTACTGTGCATAGTAATACACAGTACTACTTCTCTACTGTGCATAGTAATACACAGTACTACTTCTCTACTGTGCATAGTAATACACAGTGCTACTTCTCTACTGTGCATAGTAATACACAGTACTACTTCTCTACTGTGCATTGTAATACACAGTACTACTTCTCTACTGTGCATTGTAATACACAGTACTACTTCTCTACCGTGCATAGTAATACACAGTACTACTTCTCTACTGTGC
The DNA here is from genome assembly GCF_040894005.1 of Engystomops pustulosus. Classification (NCBI taxonomy): domain Eukaryota; kingdom Metazoa; phylum Chordata; class Amphibia; order Anura; family Leptodactylidae; genus Engystomops; species Engystomops pustulosus. The sequence continues at coordinate 11,448,835 of NC_092419.1, read as the reverse complement.
ATAGTAATACACAGTACTACTTCTCTACTGTGCATTGTAATACACAGTACTACTTCTCTACCGTGCATAGTAATACACAGTACTACTTCTCTGCTGTGCATAGTAATACACAGTACTACTTCTGTACTGTGCATAGTAATACACAGTACTACTTCTCTACTGTGCATAGTAATACACAGTACTACTTCTCTACTGTGCATAACAATACACAGTATTACTTCTCTACCGTGCATAGTAATACACAGTACAACTTCTCTGCTGTGCATGGTAATACACAGTACTACTTCTCTACTGTACATAGTAATACACAGTACTACTTCTCTACCGTGCATAGTAATACACAGTACTACTTCTCTACCATGCATAGTAACACACAGTACAACTTCTCTACTGTGCATAGTAATACACAGTACTACTTCTCTACTGTGCATAGTAATACACAGTGCTACTTCTCTGCTGTGCATAGTAATACACAGTACTGCTTCTCTACTGTGCATAGTAATACACAGTACTACTTCTCTACTGTGCATAGTAATACACAGTACTACTTCTCTACTGTGCATAGTAATACACAGTACTACTTCTCTACCATGCATAGTAATACACAGTACTACTTCTCTACCATGCATAGTAATACACAGTACTACTTCTCTACTGTGCATAGTAATACACAGTATTACTTCTCTGCTGTGCATAGTAATACACAGTACTACTTCTCTGCTGTGCATAGTAATACACAGTACTACTTCTCTACTGTGCATAGTAATACACAGTATTACTTCTCTGCTGTGCATAGTAATACACAGTACTACTTCTGTACTGTGCATAGTAATACACAGTACTACTTCTCTACTGTGCATAGTAATACACAGTACTACTTCTCTGCTGTGCATAGTAATACACAGTACTACTTCTCTGCTGTGCATAGTAATACACAGTACTACTTCTCTGCTGTGCATAGTAATACACAGTACTACTTCTCTACCGTGCATAGTAATACACAGTACTACTTCTCTACCATGCATAGTAATACACAGTACAACTTCTCTACTGTGCATAGTAATACACAGTACTACTTCTCTACTGTGCATAGCCATATATACAGTACTACTTATCTACCGTGCATAGTAATACACAGTATTACTTCTCTGCTGTGCATAGTAATACACAGTACTACTTCTGTACTGTGCATAGTAATACACAGTACTACTTCTCTACTGTGCATAGTAATACACAGTACTACTTCTCTGCTGTGCATAGTAATACACAGTACTACTTCTCTGCTGTGCATAGTAATACACAGTACTACTTCTCTGCTGTGCATAGTAATACACAGTACTACTTCTCTACCGTGCATAGTAATACACAGTACTACTTCTCTACCATGCATAGTAATACACAGTACAACTTCTCTACTGTGCATAGTAATACACAGTACTACTTCTCTACTGTGCATAGCCATATATACAGTACTACTTATCTACCGTGCATAGTAATACACAGTACTACTTCTCTACCATGCATAGTAATACACAGTACAACTTCTCTACCGTGCATAGTAATACACAGTACTACTTCTCTACCATGCATAGTAATACACAGTACTACTTCTCTACTGTGCATAGTAATACACAGTACTACTTCTCTACTGTGCATAGTAATACACAGTACTACTTCTCTACCATGCATAGTAATACACAGTACTACTTCTGTACTGTGCATAGTAATACACAGTACTACTTCTCTACTGTGCATAGTAATACACAGTACTACTTCTCTGCTGTGCATAGTAATACACAGTACTGCTTCTCTACTGTGCATAGTAATACACAGTACTACTTCTCTACTGCATAGTAATACACAGTACTACTTCTCTACCATGCATAGTAATACACAGTACTACTTCTCTGCTGTGCATAGCCATATATACAGTACTACTGCTCCTTTGTGCATAGTTATACACAGTACTACTCCTCTAGTGTTATACACAGTACTACTCCTCTAGTGTTATACACAGTACTACTTCTCTTCTGTGCATAGTTATACACAGAACTACTCCTCTAGTGTTATACACAGTACTACTTCTCTAGTGTTATACACAGTACTACTTCTGTACTGTGCAAGTCTCTTGATTAGAGTCCATTTATACATTTTGCACCTCTGTGAGTGTCTCTGGATGTTCTCAGAAAGCAGGAGATGTCAGATAAAGCAGAGATCATGGGAGCAGATATACGTCTGGATTTCCTGTCAACATGATCATTGAAGCAAACTGCAGTCCTTCTGTGGCTGATAAAGGGGAGCAATAGATAGTAATGTATGGTCGCGTCGCTTCTACATCTGGAACCTCTGTTTTCCGGATCAATGAGGGTCACATTGGTTAGACATCCAGCGGTCAGGGCTCATTTCGGCTAAGGGGGGGGGGGGGGATCTATTTCACTTATGTGCAAGTTGATGAATTGTTCCAGTTACATTATATAAACAGATTTGCCATAAATGTTATATGTTGGTAAAATAAATGAAAAGGGGTGTAAATGTTACAAAGATTTTGAACTTTAGCAGCGGTTAAAGGGGGTGTACAAAGGTTAAGAGGGGCACAGACTTGAAAAGGAAGTGCATAAACTTTGCAAGTGCTCAAAAAGTTTTGTAGAGGTGTGAGAACTGTAGGGGGGTGTATGAAGTTTGCTTGGAGGTGTATACATTTATATAGAGGTGAAGAACTTTACAAGGGGTCTATAGTCTGCTGGAAATGTATGACTTCTTCTCTTGTTGCAACATTTGTTGCATTACACTTGGGAATGTTTAATATTTTTATTTTTTTGTCATTGAATTGCTACTTTGTATACACTGTATCTGTAAATATTATATATATATATACTTCTAGTTCATCAATCTAAGATTGGCAGTCACACTGCTGGGACCACCAGCATCACAGGAAGGGGACCCCACTTTAATGGGGTTACAGTAGGTCATGCACAAGAGCTGTACCCAGTATGTCCCCCATCTATAATGTATTGTGTATAGCACTGATCTATATATATGTGCAACAGGGAACCCCGACGTATCACTCTATTTTGGGCCTCACTTCTACTCCTGATTGTCATATAGTTCTGAAATGACACCAATGCCTAATCAATGGGGTTCTCAACAGTGGCCCCAAAATAATTTCTAAGTGAATGACTATCCATTTAGAAAAAGTATAACAGACCCGGAGCAAAGTGGAATGATGCCTTCCTCAGGCCACTTTGTACTTTGATAAGTGTGGGTCATATACAGTGGGGGGAAAGTATTTAGGCATCCACCAATTGTACAAGTTCTCCCACTTAGAAAGATGAGAGGCCTGTAATTCACATCATAGGTAGAACCTCAACTATGACTGAGAGACAAAATGTAAAAACAAATCCAGAAAATCACATTTGTCCGATTTTTAAAGAATGTATTTGCTTATTATGGTGGAAAATACCAAAAGTTCACCTAAATACTTTGTTGGCAATGACAGATCATGACAGGGGGCAGCACGGTGGCTCAGTGGTTAGCATTACAGCCTTGTAGCACAGTGGCTTAGTGTTCAGCACAACAGCCTTGCAGCACTGTGGCTAAGTGGTTAGCACTACAGCCTTGCAGCACTGGGGTCCTGGGTTCAAGTCCCAGGGTCAACATCTGCAAAGAGTTTGTATGTTCTCTCCGTGTTTGTGTAGGTTGATTAGATTGTGAGCCCCAGTGGGGACAGGGACTGATTTGGCAAACTCTGTGCAGCTCTGCGTAATCTGTGTGCGCTATATAAATAAAGGAATTATTATTTTTATTATTATTATGGTCATACCTTTTCTTTAGAGGGATGGGTTGGGGCGGACTTTAAAAAAAACACCTCTGTGCTGATGTCCCGCGCTGCGGTCCCTCTGATCCGTGCCCCTCTGTCCCCGAGTGCAGCTTCCGTGCCCCTGTATACAAACAGGCGCATGGATCAGACGCACCACGGAATGTGTCCTAACACACTGCAGCGGGAGTATATGGCAGCCGAATACCAGAATATTACTTTTGTATAAGTTTTATTGATTGTGATAGGAATTTAGCAAGTCCTGGGACTTGTAGTTCCCCCTGTGGCTGGATCACCATGTACTGTCAGTGACGGTAGCCCGTTTGGGTGTGACATTTCAGACTTATTTACTTTTGCATTTTTCTCTTCCTATGTGGTTTTATCCAGTTTTCTTAGCACAACGCATTCATCAGTCGTCAGAGAAAGGACCCGGTGACATTGACTGACCGCGCTGATGTCACCGGGAGGTGCAGGGTACATGCTCTATTAGTTATGCTGCAATATTTAGGCCACCTGGTGACTGTGAATTTTGCTTCCCCTCGGCCATGCTGCGTCTTGTGGCTTCCTGTTCTTCTGCATGACACAGGTGCACTGAGCGTCCTCCTGGCTTCCTGTAATACTCTGTGTACGCTCTGTTGCCTTTTCTCATGCTCTCACAAGGCTCAGATACCATATGAATCTACTTTACATTGCATAATTGCCACTACTGTCTATAGACTTCTATAATCTAGAAATAATCATTATATTTGAAAAACCTTTTTGGGCCTTTTTTTTTTTTATTTGAATCCAAATTTAATTACATCCTAAAGTCTTAAAGCGAACCTGTCACCAGGAATGTCACTTTTAGCTGGTGACGGGTTCCAATAGCTTCTGAGATTTTAAAAATGCCTTTGTCAGCATTTTGAATCATTTCAGTACTTTTATAAAAGTTTATTTCACATTACCTGGTCCGGTCAGGACTCCCTGGACCACTGCGGATGATGACAAAAGCCGACACCTGGGACCGGAATCTAAGTGGCACCCGGTCTTCACCAGAGCCCGCCCCAAAGCGGGATGGACTTGCTGTAGCTTGATGCCACCAGGTCGTTCCACAGGTGCGACTTATCCGCGGTGGCAGCCAAGGTCGTAGTACCAATTCAGTGGGCAGTCACGGAGTGGGGAACAAACAGATAGTCAGGTCAGGGGGCAGAGAAGCAAAGTCTGTAACCGGGCAGGAGGTCAAGGCTGGCAGAACAGGAGCAACGTCAGGGTCAGGTCCGGGGACACAAGGAACACAGGAGGAAGCTTTCTCATAGGCACTAAGCTCCGGCGGGGGTTGATGGGAGCAGCCGGCTTAAGTAGGAACCCGGAAGTGGCAAGCACCAATCAGCGGTGCGCTGGCCCTTTAAATCTTCGAGAGCCAGCGCCCGTGCACCCTAGAAAGCGGGAACGCACGCGCCGTCCGGCTGGGACGGATGCAGGACCGTGAAGAGGGTGCCGCCACGGAGAGGGGCACAGGTGTGCCTGCAAACCGAGACGTGGATCGCAGGGACACCTGTGACAGCTCCCTTCCAGCAGCATGTGATAAGACCCGTGGGGTGTGTGCCTGTGTCACCTCATACATTCATCCTCACCTCCACACAGCCCCGGCCTGCTCAATGCACATGACAGGAAATGGGGAGGGAGCAGGATGAGTGTGGAGGAGACTGACAGAGGCACACACAGGCTTTCCCTGGAACTCACCACATGCTGCTGGCAGGGAGCAGGAAATAAACTACTGAAATGATTTAGAAAGCTGACTAATCAGCAGAGCAAAGGCTATTGGAACCTGAAACCAGCTAAAAATGACATTCCTGATGTCAGGTTTGGTTTAAAGCTTCACAAAGTAATAAAACTTCTCTGTATCCTCATTAATATGAAGCAAAGGATCTCACTTACAATACCACGGACAAGTTCTATCTGGGGTAATTCCTAATCTTTGGAGACACAATCAACCATCTGGTTGTATCCACCACTGACCAAGCTTGAGGGTGCGGTTACACGTGGTGTTTAGAAATGCAATGCAAACGCCTGGGGGCGGGGCTTGTAGACAATGCTAAACACCGGGTGATTGTCACCAATTACGTGCGTTTGTAAAAGCAATACAAAACTCTACCTGTACTAATGGTCTCAAGATTGATAATTGTCCTTCATCCAACATGCACCCAGATCAGAGGTTCTAAGCAGCCGGAAATTGAAAAAGCAGACGGCTCCATTTTCTGTGCGGTGGTCAGACCAGGTAACTGCAGATTACCTCCCATTCTGCAGTGACTCCACCACTACACATAATACAGCGCTATTTGCTTCCTGTTCCATTCTCGGTGCATCTGTGGGGGTACTGAGGGGTTGGGATCCACACAAATCTCATACTGAGGACCTAGTCTATGGATGTGCTATACGTGTCTGCACTGTGGGGGTCATTCTATGACTTCTCACGTTCCCCTCAGCCCCATAGAAGTGAGTCAATCACTGGCCAAGCAAGTGCACCAGAACTTCATTCATAGCAGACTCTTTGAGGAGATTGATGCCCCCCATTTATGTAATTGCTGGGATGTCGCGGTGCCAGACCCTCGACTATCAGACACTTGTCTCCTATCCTGTGCATAGAGCAATGCGACCTTAGTAGAAGGAACCCCGGCTCTGACCCCATCCTGACAACCCCTGCCTTTACATGTCAAGAGGTGCAGGTCCTGAGTCTGGATCAATGTCTTTTGGCGTCGCTGCAGTTTCTCCTACTCCTGCACAGATTGACTACTGGACATCTGCTCCTGTGGAATCAGCTTATTAATGTTTCTGCCTTCTCCTTTCTTCACTGTATAGAGCTGAAGTATTGCTATGTTGTAAAGGTTTCTATTAACCCATACCGACCCATTAACCCCTCCGTTACCAAGGGTCATTGGTGCCTGAATATCCAGGTCATGCAGTTCTGTTCACCTCTTCTTTTAAGGAAATCCGACGTGTGATAAACCAGGCACTTTACCGCAGTCACTGTGCCTTGATCTGTGAGAAGCTTTTTATATTTCTTATCCATTTCTTATTCCTTCTCAAATCAACCTTTAAAATTGTGCTGTAGCTTCACAGGCTGTTACAATGAGCATGAGAACATCTCCCCCCTCTCCATCCGCACTTCCCACTCCCTCTGCCTCCTGTAATTTCACACATAGGGACTGGGGAAGTACTTCTGCCCAGTGTAATAGCCCGTGAAGCTACAACACCGAGGGACTCTGGTAATGCCCTTCAGGCTCATTAGTATAATTTTAAAAGTAATTTTAGAAGGCAGGAGGCCCTGGATAACAAATATAAGAAGATATCACAGTCCCGGTGCCTGGATCTATGAGTGATGTCCCTGATTTATCAGGATGGATTTTGATGGGAGATTTCCTGTAAATGATGTCTCTTTGGAACAGTTTTACATGACATAAAAAGTTTTACTTTATTTCATGACATGTGAGACGCTAACAGGATAGTTTTATTATTAACATGTTTACATGGTTGCGTATTGAATTAGATGACAAATGACTAAAAATGTGAATTAGTTTTTCTTTTTTTCATTTTTCCACTTTTTTCTGCTACAGATGCAGAGGGTGCATGTTAGTCTGCTGACTTTCAGCTACTTGTCCATACTACCCTCAGCTGACAATGCCTTCAACTATTGAACCATGGAACCTAGAAAACACAGTTCTGGTGTCAATTTAAAGGGGAGAATCACTGTTAAAAATGGGATGAGGCAGTGCGACTTATATGTGTATGTATAATTACACTTCTGATTGCAACTTTAACAGTGGGTATCTCCAGTTCTGCACCTAGAAATAATCCTGATGTGATATTATGACGGATCAGAAGATATAGCCATTTGAAGAGTGCTCCCTGCCATGACATCTATGCACTCGTTTTCTGCATGGGGTATACCCTGCCTTGTGTCTATATGATTAGTAGCTCATGAACTTATATTCTATGTCTCGGCAGTTTTCCCCTGTGCAGGCTGTATCCCCAATTCTCCGTTGTCTCAGAGCCGGAGGCTGGAGACCAGCTGCTATGATGTCTCCCATACACTGCACACAGAAACTGGAGGAGAATCTGCTTTATCTCATTCAGAAGCATCAGCAGGATCATAGGACATTATAGCAAAGTACTGATCTTTTTTTGTTCATTACATCTTGACAGGAAAAAACTGAAATGTGGATTTGGTTAATTTAGGAAAAACTTAAATATCACATGGCCCTAAGCTTGGGATGGGTCTACTCCCTTATTGGAGTCCAGCTGTGTTTAAATAAACTTATTGGATTAGGAAAGGCACACACCTGTCTTTATAAGAGCTCAAAAAGCAGGTCAGAGCACTTGAGAATCATGAGGTCTAAGGAACTGCCCAAGGTCCTCAGAGGCAGAATTGTGGCAAGACACAGATCTGTCCAAGGTTACAAGATAATTTCTGCAGCATTTGAGGCTCCTGAGAGCACAGTTGCCTCCGTAATCCTTAAATGGAAGAAGTTTGAGACAACCACAACTCTCCCTCGACCTGGCCGTCCAGCCACCTGGCCCCACTGAAAAATGGCTTGCACCGACGTTCACCATCCAACCTGAAGGAACAGGACAGGATCTGCAAAGAAGAGGCAGAGGATCCCCAAATCTAGGTGTGAAGAATTGTTGCATCTTCCCCAGAAGACTCCGGGCTGCACCAGCTCCAAAGCTGCTTCTACTCATCACTGAGCATAGGGGCTGAAGACTTATCACTGGGGGCTGAAGACTTATCACCGGGGGCCAAATACTCATCACCGGGGGCCGAATTCTCACCACCAGGGGCCGAATACTTATGACCGGTAGCCGAATACTCATCACCGGGGGCCGAAAACTTATCATAAGGGGGCTGAATACTTATCACCGGGGGCTGAATACTCATCATTAGGGGGCCGAATACTCATCACCGTGGGCCAGATACTCATCATTAGGGGGCCGAATACTTATCACCGGGGGCTGAATACATATCACCAGGGGCTGAATACTCATCATTAGGGGGCTGAATACTCATCACCGGGGGCTGAATACTTATCACCGGGGGCTGAATACTTATCATTAGGGGCTGAATACTCATCATTAGGGGGCTGAATACTTATCACCGGGGGCTGAATACTCATCATTAGGGGGCTGAATACTCATCACCGGGGGCTAAATACTCATCACCGGGGGCCGAATACTTATCATTAGGGGGCCGAATACTCATCACCGGGGGCCGAATACTCATCACCGGGGGCCAGATTCTCATCATTAGGGGGCCGAATACTTATCACCGGGGGCTGAATACTCATCATTAGGGGGCTGAATACTCATCACGGGAGGCTGAATACTCATCATTAGGGGGCTGAATACTCATCACCGGGGGCTGAATACTCATCATTAGGGGGCCGAATACTTATCACCGGGGGCTGAATACATATCACCGGGGGCTGAATACTCATCACCGGGGGCTGAATACTCATCATTAGGGGGCTGAATACATATCACCAGGGGCCGAATACTCATCATTAGGGGGCCGAATACTTATCACCGGGGGCTGAATACTTATCACCGGGGGCTGAATACTCATCACCGGGGGCTGAATACTCATCACCGGGGGCTGAATACTCATCACCGGGGGCTGAATACTCATCACCGGGGGCCGAATACTCATCACCGTGGGCCAGATACTCATCATTAGGGGGCTGAATACTTATCACCGGGGGCTGAATACTTATCACCGGGGGCCGAATACTCATCACCGGGGGCCGAATACTCATCACCGGGGGCCGAATACTCATCACCAGGGGCTGAATACTCATCACCAGGGGGCTAAATACTCATCACCAGGGGCTGAATACTTATCACCGGGGGCTGAATATTCATCACCGGGGGCTGAATACTCATCACCGGGGGCTGAATACTTATCACCGGGGGCTGAATACTTATCACCGGGGGCTGAATACTTATCACCAGGGGCTGAATACTCATCATTAGGGGGCTGAATACTTATCACCGGGGGCTGAATACTCATCACCGGGGGCTGAACACTTATCACCAGGGGCCGAATACTCATCACCGGGGGCTGAATACTTATCACCAGGGGCTGAATACTTATCACCAGGGGCTGAATACTTATCACCGGGGGCTGAATACTTATCACCGGGGGCCGAATACTCATCACCGGGGGCCGAATACTCATCACCGGGGGCCGAATACTCATCACCGGGGGCCGAATACTCATCACCGGGGGCCGAATACTCATCACCGGGGGCTGAATACTCATCACCGGGGGCCGAACACTTATCACCGGGGGCCGAATACTCATCACCGGGGGCCGAATACTCATCACCGGGGGCTGAATACTTATCACCGGGGGCTGAATGCTTATCACCGGGGGCTGAATACTCATCACCGGGGGCTGAATACTCATCACCGGGGGCTGAATACTCATCACCGGGGGCTGAATACTTATCACCAGGGGCTGAATACTTATCATCAGGGGCCGAATACTTATCACCGGGGGCTGAATACTCATCACCGGGGGCTGAATACTCATCATTAGGGGGCTGAATACTCATCACCGGGGGCTGAATACTTATCACCGGGGGCTGAATACTTATCACCGGGGGCTGAATACTTATCACCGGGGGCTGAATACTTATCACCGGGGGCTGAATACTTATCACCATGTGATATTATAGTTTTTATTGTCAATAAATTGGCAAAAATATCTACATTTCTGTTTTATGTCCAGATGGGGACAGAGTGCACATTAATTTTACCAATTGGCTACAATGAAACAAAGAGTGAAACATTTCCAGGGGTCTGAACACTTTCTGTACCTCCTGTATATGTCGGGTTCCATGACACTTAGAAACCTTGATGTGGTATCAAAGGGGAGATCATGGCAGCAGAACTGTGTTTCTTGGTGCTACGGTTCAGGAGTTTTAATGGAGCAGGAACTGCAGAGAGAGAGAGAGCTGACTGTCTGCAGATGTACATGCACCCTCTGCATCTGTAGCTTTACCTGGGGAAGGGCAACAGATTGAGGCTTTACATATTTAAAGGAAATCTACCACCAGGATGAAGGATTGTACACCAAGCACACTGACATACTGGTTTTTCCCCCCACTGGCAGGATTTGCTCTTCTTTTAGCTTCTTATGCCCTTGTTTTTAAGAAATTATGCAAATGAGTCAGAGGGGCTCCAGGCTCCATTAATTCCTATGGAGGTTGGAGCCCCTTAGGCCCATTTGCATAATTTTTAAAGCCTTTTTTTTGTGAAAACCAGGGCATAAGAAGCTAAAACAAGAGCGAATCTTACCATAGGGGGGCACACCAGTATGTCAGTGTGCTGGGTTTACAATCCTTCATCAATTTTACTAGTTATTAAAAAAACTTTAAATGGAGAAATCACAACAAAGACGCCCTTTTCACATTTTTTTTTAGCAATGTCTACTAATTAACACCTTAATGACCCATGATGTGGCCGTTAGGGATGTTTGAGGTGGGCTCAAGGACATTTTCCCTTCATCTTTTGCTTCCCATACGTTTCCCTGTACAGAAGAGAAGCCTCCATTATATCTCCATTATCTACACTGTGGCTACAATGCTACACATAACAGGCAGTGTTATCCCTTTAAGAAAATCTAGATCTAGAACTACCTCTTTCTCTTGAAATTTTTTTTTTTCGTTAAGTTATTTTTATTTTTGTGCAACCTGATGTATTTTTGAACCTGGTTCCTTTTTTTTTGTCTAAAAATGGAAAAAAAAATTTCCATCTACTTATGTTTTAGTGTTGGACATAATGGGGGTCATTTACTAAGGGCCCGATTCGCGTTTTCCCATCGTGTTACCTGAATATTTCCGATTTGCGTAGATTTTCCCTGTATTGCCCCAGGATTTTGGCGCACGCGATCAGATTGTGGTGCATCGGCGCTGGCATGCATGCAATGGAAATCGGAGGGCGTGGCCGAATGAAAACCCGACGGATTCGGAAAAACCGCCACACTTAAGAGCTTACCTTCACCAGGAATAGGCCGGTGAACTTCAGTGCACTCCGGGGAACTTCAGCGCAGCAGCGCCACCTGGTGGACGTCGGAGGAACTGCCTTAGTGAATCGCCGGAAGACGCGAATCCACCGCAGAGAACGCGCCGCTGGATCGCGAATGGACCGGGTAAGTAAATCTGCCCCAATCTGTATAAGGAAACCGTCAGCATGTATGTTACCTGCTACTAAAAGATCGGATATTTTTATTATGTGTCTACAGGGAAAATCAAAAGTCCCAGGACAGACTTTTATGTTAGAAACGAAAGAGAAAATGACTACACTAAGTAATGGGTGAGGGGCCCCAACTCTCTGCTGTCTGAGGCAAGATATGGAATGGTGCCCCCCTCTGATTATCCAGTAGATATATATATATATAGGGTTATTTGGTAAGTGGGGTCTTTATACAGTGTCTCTCACCCGTGCTAACATAAGGTGTCAAGAGACACTATTTTAGACGTCCCCGATCTTGCTGTAGGTTGTGTTGCCTGAGGCAAGAGGCTCAATCTGCCTCATTGCTGGTGCAACCTTAATGCTGAAACATGGCCGCCATCTTGAAACTTGGATATTGGATCAAGGGCGAGTTTTTCTCATGGGCAGTCTAGGGCTCAAATAGCTCTTCTCAGTTGTAAAGTGATTTCTAAATTAACTACTATAACCAAAGTGGCTACCGGTACTGGGATGAGAGCAGAAACCAAGACACACAATCCAGTCTCATAGAAAATACAGTCTCGCAATGTTTATTAGCGTGCAGCCGCATATATAAAACACCAAAAATGATCTGCATAGGGGCGTGAAAAGGTGATAAAATACTGCAATGCTATAGGCTAGCTGAGTATACCAGAACCTCCCCTTTTAGACATTTTACCAAATGAACTCCATTATTGGAAAAATACAAGACCAGTGGGAAATAGAATGTTTAGACTAATTGTATCAATTTTTGTTTAGACTAATCATTATAGAGAACAGAAGTTAATGGCTGAACTGTGTTACTGTGGTTGATTGTTAGAATCTCACTATCCATTATCCATAACCGATACTATGGGTAGGTCATCAATATCAATTCTTTGAAACTCCTTTAATACCAGTTATGTAAATTACCCCGTTGACTTGATTTGGATTAGAACCTGTTTAGATCCCTAAGGATCAGGATATATGATCATGTCCATGAGGGTTTAGTAAGATCATCATCAACCCAAGCAGTGATCCCAGCGTCAGGCTGAGGGCCTCACACTCTATTAGATCTCCAGAGATGGACGTGGGCATCAGATATACTTGCAGCGCCCCTACGGGAGGAATGTTGTATTACACAGCCACCAATAACATACATTGTATCATTCCATCTACTGTAGGCTGTAGGGTGGGGGTGTATGAAACCAGACCCCACCACTCTGGTAGATGTATGAGAATGAGGAGGTGACACAGGAGCTTACAGTCTATGAGGATGAAGGGGGGACACAAGAGCTTACAGTCTATGAGGATGAGGGGGGGGACACAAGAGCTTACAGTCTATGAGGATGAGGAATGACACAAGAGCTTACAGTCTATGAGGATGAGGGGTGATACAAGAGCTTACAGTCTATGAGGATGAGGGGTGACACAAGAGCTTACAGTCTATGAGGATGAGGGGGACATAAGAGCTTACAGTCTATGAGGATGAGGGGGTGACACAAGAGCTTACAGTCTCTGAGGATGAGGGGGTAACACAAGAGCTTACAGTCTCTGAGGATGAGGAGGTGACACAAGAGCTTACAGTCTATGAGGATGAGGGGGGGACACAAGAGCTTACAGTCTATGAGGATGAGGGGGGAGGGACACAAGAGCTTACAGTCTATGAGGATGAGGGTGACACAAGAGCTTACAGTCTATGAGGATGAGGAATGACACAAGAGCTTACAGTCTATGAGGATGAGGGGTGACACAAGAGCTTACAGTCTATGAGGATGAGGGGTGACACAAGAGCTTACAGTCTATGAGGATGAGGGGGACATAAGAGCTTACAGTCTATGAGGATGAGGGGATGACACAAGAGCGAGCTTACAGTCTATGAGGATGAGGGGTGACAAAAGAGCTTACAGTCTATGAGGATGAGGGGTGACACAGGAGCTTACAATCTATGAGGAGTGACACTAGAGCTTACAGTCTATGAGGATGGAGGGGTGACACAAGAGCTTACAGTCTATGAGGATGAGGGGTGACACAAGAGCTTACAGTCTATGAGGAGTGACACTAGAGCTTACAGTCTATGAGGATGGAGGGGTGACACAAGAGCTTACAGTCTATGAGGATGAGGGGTGACACAAGAGCTTACAGTCTATGAGGATGAGGGGGACACAAGAGCTTACAGCCTATGAGGATGAGGGGGTGACACAAGAGCTTACAGTCTCTGAGGATGAGGGGGTGACACAAGAGCTTACAGTCTATGAGGATGAGGGGGTGACACAAGAGCTTACAGTCTATGAGGATGAGGGGGTGACACAAGAGCTTACAGTCTATGAGGATGAGGGGGTGACACAAGAGCTTACAGTCTCTGAGGATGAGGGGGTGACACAAGAGCTTACAGTCTATGAGGATGAGGGGTGACACAAGAGCTTACAGTCTCTGAGGATGAGGGGGTGACACAAGAGCTTACAGTCTATGAGGATGAGGGGTGACACAAGAGCTTACAGTCTATGAGGATGAGGGGTGACACAAGAGCTTACAGTCTATGAGGATGAGGGGGGACACAAGAGCTTACAGTCTCTGAGGATGAGGGGTGACACAAGAGCTTACAGTCTATGAGGATGAGGGGGTGACACAAGAGCTTACAGTCTATGAGGATGAGGGGGTGACACAAGAGCTTACAGTCTATGAGGATGAGGGGGTGACACAAGAGCTTACAGTCTATGAGGGGGTGACACAAGAGCTTGTATCATGGTCCAGCCATTCTTTATAAGGGATCAGAATAACCAAATTTAAAAAATAAAAATTCTGCAGCTGGAACCAGCCATCAGCCGCCATCTTATATACAAAGTCCAAGGTGAAAGTGACTGCAGAGAAGCCTGGAGCTTGGTATCTGGTGTTTGCCGGGTAGCAGATGGGAGGAAGAGAGTTGACATTTCATGCGGTTAGCGAGTGTGATAGGCTTGCCTAAATAGATGTGTTTTGAGAGCATGTTTGAGACTTTGGAGGGTGGGTATTAATCTTATAGTCCGGGGAAGGGCATTCCAGAGAATTGGTGCAGCTCCGGAGAAGTCCAGGAGGTGTGAGTGAGAGGTTCGAATTAAGGAAAAGATTAATCTAAGATCACTGGCTGATCGAAAAGGACGTGTTGGGCAGTAGACTGAGATGAGAGAGGAGAGGTAGGGGGGTGCAGCATCATGCAGAGCCAGGGTGTAGCAAGAGGGTGCTTGCCCAGGACCACCATCCCCATGCATGAACAGGGGGTGATATAACATAGGTCTGAAGCTGTGGGATAGTAGGTAGCGTGCCTTGCTCCTATACTCCGGCTCTCCGCATAGCATATTAGCAGACATGGAGCAATATTTCTGCAGCACAGCGACAATCTGCAAATATTTTCCACGGAAACCCAAAGGAGACTCCCTCCTACGGTAGGGGTTCCCCTGTCACAAAGTCTAGATAGATGCGGCGTCTATTGTTCCACTTTGTCATCTTTTCACACGGCAGGTGACATTTAGGAGTCACTTTAATTTCATCTGATAGCGGTGACCTCGTACGCAGATCACAGACTAAGATTGTGGCGCTGCTCCCCTTAGGGGCTTTATAAAGGTCACGAATCACAAAATCATTTTGACTCCCAATGCTAAATATAACATTGGTGTCTTGTGTGACAACTGCAGACAATAGAGTCATTGGGGCAGATTTACTTACCCGATCCATTCGCGATCCAGCTGCGCATTCTCGGCGCTGGATTCGGGTCCGGCCGGGATTCATTAAGGTAGTTCCTCCGACGTCCACCAGGTGGCGCTGCTGCACTGAAGTTCCCCGAAACGCACTGGAATACACCGAGCCGGGCTGAGTGAAGGTAAGTGCAAGCTCCGCAATACATTTTTTTTAAAAAATGCGGTGGTTTTTCCGAATCCGTCGGGTTTTCGTTCGGCCACGCCCCCCGATTTTCGTCGCATGCATGCCAGCGCTGATGCGCCACAATCCGATCGCATGCGCCAAAATCCCGGGGCAATTCAGGGGAAATCGGCGGAAATCGGAAATATTCGGGTAACACGTCGGGAAAACGTGAATCGGGCCCTTAGTAAATGACCCCCAGTGTCTAACTTGTATCTCTGCACTCCCTTTTGTACACGCTCCAGCCACTTGCATCCCAAGTCTCACATATTGGGGCTCATTTACTTACCCGGTCCTGTCGCGATCCAGCAGCACGTTCTCCGACGAGGATTCAGAGCTTGCCCGGATTCACTAAGGTCCTGCGCCCGATATCCACCAGGTGTCGCTGCTGCGCCGAGGTCCGCCGGAGTTCACCATCCTCTTCCTGGTGCATGTAAGTGTGGGTCAAGTGACACTTTTAGAAAAAAAAATAGCGCCATTTTTCCGAATCCATCGGGTTTTCCGACGGCCACGCCCCATGTTTTTTGTCGCATGCAAGCCGGCGCTGATGCGACACAATCCGATCATGTACGCCAAAAACCTGTGCAATTCGGCACAAATTGGTAGACCCTTCTCTACAGTGATCCCTGACCCCATCATAAGATGTACCATAGTCTATGCCCGGTCTCTGGTTGTTACCTGTACAGTCCGTGTCTGGACACTGGTGGCCCAGTAGTGGTCACACCTCGTAGATCAGGGGGTCTCTTCACAGAACAATCTAATCATGTGATTTGGTTCAGGGGATCCTGGAGCCTTCCTGCTTCATCTCAGTTGGACTTTATTGAGGCGTTACATATGATACGATATGATGGTTCTTTATTGATCCCCTTGGGGGGAAAATTCTTCTATACATAGTGTCCCGACAATTGTTAGAGAGAGGTTTAACGTTACAGTTACATACATGCACTACGGGAGGCACATTCTTACATGTTGCTTATTCCTTGTACAAATACCAAAATAGTTACAGGACATTGCGATACAGCACAGTACAGGTTAACATGACCATATTACATTACGGTACGAAATACACTGGTGACAATAGACAATAACAAATAGACACAGGCTGGACAGACATATAGGGGCTACTACAGCTGGGGTGTTGGGGTAACATTATTGTGATGTGCTGCTGTTGGTTTGGCAGAAGAGTCCCTGCCTGTAGCTCCACTTTTGGTATTGGAGCTTAAAGGGGTTTTCCCATGAATTCAAGTTAGGCCCTATACACAGGATGAGGCCTAAGTGATGAGACCCCTACAGATCACGAAAACTAGGGGCCTGATGGGGTCCCAGGTACTTTAGGTGGACTCCTTGTCGCTCCAGAAGATTAAAGGGGTTGGCCTTTTCCTCATGTTTCTCAACATGAGGGGGGGGGGGGCAGGATATGAGGTAATTTACCAATATACACCTAGTAATAGTTCTTCACCACTTTCTTGATATGTAAAGTGACGCCTCCGGTCTTTTACCTCATCAGCCGGAGATTCCTGACCATAAAATGGCGGCAGATGGAGGGTCATGTGATCTCTAACTGGCGATTGTTCATGGATATCAGATAGAGATCACATGACCCTCCATGGGCGGCCATTTTATGGACAGGAATCTCCGGCTGATGAGGTAACAGACAGGAGGCTTCACTTTACATATCAGGAAAGCGGAGCAGAACTAGTAATAGATGTATATTGGTAACTTACCTCATATCCTGCCCCGTACACTTACACACACGTTACAAAAAAACATGAGGTAAAGTGGCCATCCCCTTTAATGGAGCACAAGGACACGCATGACCACTTTGCTCCATACATCTCAATGGAGCCGACGGAAATTGCTGATCTTCAAGTTTTCATATAAATTCTATATAAAGTTCTGATCCATATCGTAAGACGCTGCCTGAGGGCGGACATCCCCTTTATTATAAATGAGATATCAAAGAGGAACAGCGACAACAACAACTTTATAGAAACTCTTCAAACTTTTTCTGTTCACACGGTGAAGGCGTCTGCTCCCGGTTGGTTTGGACTAGTCAGAATGTCACTTGTTGCGACCACCAACCACAATGGTGAACTGTGTAATCGGCGCTGGGGTTCACCCCACACGTGGACTATTCGCCATCATGGATGTGCTGTAGGCCGGGGTCTTCAGATCCTTCTTGTTTTGCAGCAGGGCAGAGGGTGTCAGTAGGTAGATGTGGGTGTACAGTGTAGTGTGTGGGTTTTGCTTTAGTCCCACCCAGGGTCAACATCTGCAAAGAGTTTGTATGTTCTCTTTGTTTTAGCGTGGGTTTCCTCTGGGTCCTCTGGTTTCTTCCCACACTCCAAAACATACTGGTAGGTTGTTTAGATAGTGAGCCCCATGGGGATAGGGACCGATTTGTCATGCTTTGTGCAGCGCTGCGTAATCTGTGTGCGCTATATAAATAAAGAATTATTATTATTATTATGTCCCAGTGTCTGTCTAGACGTGAGACTTATAAGACGTAATTAGAAAGTAAGGAGTAGTTAATTTCGCAAAGTTTCTGACTAATATTCTGTGTCACCATGTCTGCGAATGGTCCAATCTTCTAGTCCTCCTATATATCACCACTTGGCACTGACATGCTGCTGAGTTGCAGTACCACACATCACCTGTGTACACATGAGGCGCTGTGTTTAGGAAAGGTGGATATGCATTCCCAGTTCTGCATAATGTGCTGTAGAATTTGTATAACAAGCAAATTTAATTTCTGCTTTTTGAAACTGATGTTGGAAACCTTTAGGGGTGAGAGCCTTAGAGGAAGACCTGCTCAGCAGAACGATGGCGCTACCCACGATGCTCTATGTGTTCACTGCTCTGTTAGTTTATTTGCATTGCTGTCTAGGCCAATGCTGTGCAAGGGAAAAGAGATGACATGTAACATGATCTATAAGATGATAACCCCCGGTCTACTGGTAATAACACAACACAATTAGCTCCTGAGCTCCCTCTACAGGCGGTGGAAGATGGGCAAAATTTGAGCTGAACAGATTTTACATTATGGCTGGTCAGCAGGCAGCATGTTATAGAGCAAGAAGAGCTGAGCAGATTGTACATAGTGTTCTACCTGCAGGCAGCATGTTATAGAGCAGGAGGAGCTGAGCAGATTGTACATAGTGTCCTATATGCAGGCAGCATGTTATAGAGCAGGAGGAGCTGAGCAGATTGCACATAGTTTCCTATCTGCAGGCAGCATGTTATAGAGCAGGAGGAGCTGAGCAGATTGTACATAGTGTCCTATCTGTAGGCAGCATGTTATAGAGCAGGAGGAGCTGAGCAGATTGTACATAGTGTCCTATCTGTAGGCAGCATGTTATAGAGCAGGAGGAGCTGAGCAGATTGTACATAGTGTCCTATCTGCAGGCAGCATATTATAGAGCAGGAGGAGCTGAGCAGATTGTACATAGTGTCCTATCTGCAGGCAGCATGTTATAGTGCAGGAGGAGCTGAGCAGATAGTACATAGTGTCCTATCTGCAGGCAGCATGTTATAGAGCAGGAGGAGCTGAGCAGATTGTACATAGTGTCCTATCTGCAGGCAGCATATTATAGAGCAGGAGGAGCTGAGCAGATTGTACATAGTGTCCTATCTGCAGGCAGCATGTTATAGTGCAGGAGGAGCTGAGCAGATAGTACATAGTGTCCTATCTGCAGACAGCATGTTATAGAGCAGGAGCAGCTGAGCAGATTATACATAGTGTCCAATAGTGCAGGAGGTCTTGTATATCTATATGTGTCACTCACCAGGACTGTTACATGTGGTTACTTTCATGCATGTAAATCACGTGATAACTTTTTATTTTGTATGTGTAGGCAAGAAACAAGGTGGGTGGAGAGTTGGCTGCAGTGAAAATTGTTAAGGAAGAATCTGGTAAGTCATACCTGTACTGTGACATCACTGTGTGTATTATCCCTGTACTGTGACATCACTGTGTGTATTATCCCTGTACTGTGACATCACTGTGTGTATTATCCCTGTACTGTGACATCACTGTGTGTATTATCCCTGTACTGTGACATCACTGTGTGTATTATCTCTGTACTGTGACATCACTGTGTGTATTATCTCTGTACTGTGACATTACTGTGTGTATTATGCCTGTACTGTGAGATCACTGTGTGTATTATCCCTGTACTGTGACATCACTGTGTGTATTATCTCTGTACTGTGATATCACTGTGTGTATTATCCCTGTACTGTGACATCACTGTGTGTATTATCCCTGTACTGTGACATCACTGTGTGTATTATCCCTGTACTGTGACATCACTGTGTGTATTATTCCCTGTACTGTGACATCACTGTGTTTATTATCTCTGTACTGTGACATCACTGTGTGTATTATCTCTGTACTGTGACATCACTGTGTGTATTATCTCTGTACTGTGACATCACTGTGTGTATTATCTCTGTACTGTGATATCACTGTGTGTATTATCTCTGTACTGTGATATCACTGTGTGTATTATCCCTGTACTGTGACATCACTGTGTGTATTATCCCTGTACTGTGACATCACTGTGTGTATTATCCCTGTACTGTGACATCACTGTGTGTATTATCCCTGTACTGTGACATCACTGTGTGTGTATTATCCCTGTACTGTGAAATCACTGTGTGTATTATCCCTGTACTGTGACATCACTGTGTGTAATATCTCTGTACTGTGACATCACTGCGTGTATTATCTCTGTACTGTGACATCACTGTGTGTATTATCCCTGTACTGTGGCATTGCTGTGTGTATTATCCCTGTACTGTGACATCACTGTGTGTACAATCCCTGTACTGTGACATCGCTGTGTGTATTATCCCTGTACTGTGACATCGCTGTGTGTATTATCCCTGTACTGTGACATCACTGTGTGTATTATCCTGTACTGTGACATCGCTGTGTGTATTATCCTGTACTGTGACATCACTGTGTGTATTATCGCTGTACTGTGACATCGCTGTGTGTATTATCCCTGTACTGTGACATCGCTATGTGTATTATCCCTGTACTGTGACATCACTGTGTGTATTATCCCTGTACTGTGACATCACTATGTATATTATCTCTGTACTGTGACATCACTGTGTATATTATCTCTGTACTGTGACATCACTGTGTGTATTATCCCTGTACTGTGACATCACTGTGTGTATTATCCTGTACTGTGACATCACTATGTATATTATCTCTGTACTGTGACATCACTGTGTGTATTATCCCTGTACTGTGACATCACTGTGTGTATTATCCCTGTACTGTGACATCACTGTGTGTATTATCCCTGTACTGTGACATCACTGTGTATTATCTCTGTACTGTGACATCACTGTGTGTATTATCCCTGTACTGTGACATCACTGTGTGTATTATCCCTGTACTGTGAAATCACTGTGTGTATTATCCCTGTACTGTGACATCACTGTGTGTCTTATCCCTGTACTGTGACATCACTGTGTGTATTATCCCTGTACTGTGACATCACTGTGTGTATTATCCCTGTACTGTGACATTACTGTGTGTATTATCCCTGTACTGTGACATCACTGTGTGTATTATCCCTGTACTGTGACATTACTGTGTGTATTATCCCTGTACTGTGACATCACTGTGTGTATTATATCCTGTACTGTGACATCACTGTGTGTATTATCTCTGTACTGTGACATCACTGGTTGGATCCGGTTGTTTTCAGGTTTGTGATATTCTCTTTGTAAAACAGTTCAGTGACTGAAGGACATTTTATTGTTCTTAAAGGGATGACAATGATTTTCGAAACAAACAAATGCCCTTGTTCTGGTGACATTGTCCCTGACCAAAGGTTAGGTCCGGTATTGCAAGTGCACTCCATTCAAGCGCAATACCAGCTATGTCCTGTGAACAAATGTGGCGCTGTTTCTGACATGATTTCAACTTGAACAACTTGGCCTTAAGAAATCGGCATTTTACTTTTAGTATTTTTCCTTCACCTTGACCATATTCATGACATGCCAAAATTATTCTGTGGGTCAGTACCATTATAGAGATGCCTTATATATATATAGGTTTTATATTTTATTACTTTTGTAGAGTGAACCCCCTTTTCTCTAACCTCTTAGTTGCAGCGGTTACCTTTGACCACGGCATCTTAGAGGTTGAAGAGCTCTGGATTGTTTTTGCTCAGGATAGTTACCAGAAAAAGGTTTCACATATTAGGCAAATGAGCCTCAGGGGCTCCAGACTCCATAGATGTCAATGGAGCTTGGAGCCCCGAAGGCTCATCTGCATAATTTTTAAAACCTTTTTTTCTTAAAAACAAAGGCATACGAAGCTACAAGAAGAGCAGATCCCGCCAGAGGGGGCGCACACCAGTATGTCAGTGTGCTTGGTTTACAATCCTTCATCCTGGAGAAATCTCTGCATTATACGGAAGTTCCCAGCCATCCATGGTGATCACTTCTAGAAGATGTTGTGTAACTTCTATAGAATTGCGCTTTTTGCATCTCTTACTGATTCAGAATTCTCTGGTACTTTCTTCTCTATTAATATCCACAGCTAAATGTACATTTCTGCTTTTTAACCATAGAGCAGTGCATTCTGGGGAGCTGTGCATTCTGGAGAGCAGTGCATTCTGGGGAGCAGTGCATTCTGGGGAGCAGTGCATTCTGGAGAGCAGTGCATTCTGGGGAGCAGTGCATTCTGGAGAGCAGTGTTTTCTGGAGAGCTGTGCATTCTAGAGAGCTGTGCATTCTGGGGAGCAGTGCATTCTGGGGAGCAGTGCATTCTGGGGAGCAGTGCATTCTGGGGGGGCAGTGCATTCTGGGGGGCAGTGCATTCTGGGGAGCAGTGCATTCTGGAGAGCAGTGCATTCTGGGGAGCAGTGCTTTCTGGAGAGCAGTGCATTCTGGGGAGCAGTGCATTCTGGGGAGCAGTGCATTCTGGAGAGCTGTGCATTCTGGGGAGCAGTGCATTCTGGGGAGCAGTGCATTCTGGGGAGCAGTGCATTCTGGAGAGCTGTGCATCCTGGAGAGCTGTGCATTCTGGGGAGCAGCGCATTCTGGGGAGCTGCGCATTCTGGGGAGCAGTGCATTCTGGGGAGCAGTGCATTCTGGGGAGCTGTGCATTCTGGGGAGCAGTGCATTCTGGGGGGCAGTGCATTCTGGGGAGCTGTGCATCCTGGGGAGCGGTGCATCCTGGAGAGCGGTGCATCCTGGAGAGCGGTGCATTCTGGGGAGCGGTGCATTCTGTGGAGCGGTGCATTCTGGAGAGCAGTGCATTCTGGGGAGCAGTGCATTCTGGGGGGCAGTGCATCCTGGGGAGCAGTGCATTCTGGGGGGAAGTGCATTCTGGGGAGCAGTGCATTCTGGGGGGCAGTGCATTCTGGGGAGCAGTGCATTCTGGGGAGCAGTGCATTCTGGGGGGCAGTGCATTCTGGGAAAACTAGATTGACGGCCCCAGTTGACTCGGTTCTTATAATGTTCTTTTCACAGTCCAAATACATATATTTTGTGGCTTCATTGGTTTCGTGGACTGGAGATGTTGAATCTAGTTTGTGCCGTGGCCTCCTAGGAGAAGATTGCTGGATTCATACATTACAGCCCTCACTGTATGTAGGTGGCGGTGGTAGGTTGGTGTTTTCACATCTATATATCAGGTCTATTGCCTTTAATGGAAACTGAGTAGGAGCAGAGACATCTGTCTGACGGGGGTATAGGTCACTGGAAGGTTCCTATCACATTGGGAGTCTTAACTAGTATAAGAAATTGCATCACTTGTCTGCTCTGATTGTAATGTAAAAAGACTCGGCAAACACATGTCAATGGATTACGGATATTAGTAATGTATATATTTGTCAAATGTTCTACAAAAAAAAATCTAAGTGGTTATGCCAAGAAGACACCATGTCATGGAGATGCTCTACCAAGCAGGATCGGCTCCAGGTCTCAGTAGGCCCCTGGGTGACAGAGCCTCAGGCGGCCCCTTTGCAGTGAACTCACGTGGCGGCATTAAAAATTCAGAAACTAAAACAGTCTCCTGTTCCCTAGTTCATCATCCCAAAAACCCACTCATGGGTATTTTATATAAGCCCCCCTCACATTATATGGATTCCTTAGATATAGCTCCCCCTTAGCAGTATGGATTCCTTATTTACAGCCTTATATGGGCCCCCCCAGCAGATCTGGGCCCCCAGCACTTGCCCAGGTTTGCCCAGTCCTAGCGCCGGCCTTGCTACCAAGGTAAAGCCACAGCATTAGGGGAACCAACTTAAATTTTCACCTTGATTGATGAAGAACCTAGCCACCTACGTATTTATGTGAAACTAAGTACATTAAGTGCTTGGGACAACCATATTGGTGCTCATTGGGCTTTTCCATAAACAAAAAGAATTTTATTAGTCCGTTTTTGGCATCTTTCTACTTATTTTACAGACGAAGACTTCTCTGTTATCCAAAAAGAGGTCATCATGCTGAAGAGCTGCGCCCACGAAAACATAGTGACGTACTATGGAAGCTACATGAGGTAAGGACCTTTCCGAGGTCACAGTAATTCACTGATTGGCCAAAGCAGGTCACATGACCCCTGACACTTGTAGCCAAGCCTTCAGTACCAAGGACTGGAACAGGTGCAGGGTAAGTACACTTTAATTTTTTTTTTACACTCCTTCCACCCCTAAGGATGCGGAGGTTTTCTAGAAAATCCCTTTAAGGAGAATAAAAATTCTATATCCATAGTGTAAGATAACTTGCTATTTATTCTCTTCATCGCCCATTCCTTGGCTTGTCCAAGCTTCCTTACGATAAATCTATCATCTGTGGCTACCGGTGTGCAACGGAGAGTCTAAGATAAAGCCGTGTCTCATCATTGGTTCAGGCTGCAGCTCTGCATCCTCTGATTGGTTGTGTAAACCGAAATCAAACGAGTAAACAAGGAAACCACCAGCTACAATATTCAGATAATTGCTACATAGTGAGGCAAATAAATCTTGGAAGGATTGTTTAAAAGAAACCTGTCAGCAGCGTTCGAACCACTATTCTTAGAATTAGCAATCACCTGCATAGCGATAAAGAAAAATCACATCCAAAGCCATATGCTAATGAGCTCAGAAGAGTCACTTTTTGCCTGAGGTTATTGATGCTGAGACTTGTATTCTGGGGTCTGTAGTACCTAGAACCATGATTCTGGTGTTATTTTAAAGTACTTATTGATGTGGTTTTGGTTCTCTGTGCAATAGAACTGGAGGTACAGACAGTAAAAGGTGTAGTCAGGGATGCCAGGTGCATATGAGGGGAGACTGGAAACATGAGCTACTTTAAAATGACACCAAAATAAGGATGCTAGGTGCTATACAGCCCAATTCAGGGTACTAATAAGTGATGCTCCTCATATCATTTGCATATGACGTTTGGAAGAAATTTTTTTATAGGTGGAGTTTTAAGAAGCTTATACTCTTATACGCTTTATGCTTTTATAAAATAGTCACAATCGGTGCCACCTGATATTTCTTTGTACCTAACTTTTAGGGCAAACAAGTTGTGGATTTGTATGGAGTTCTGTGGAGGAGGCTCCCTGCAGGACATATATCAAGGTAGCAGAATATTTTTATGTAACCTTTTTTATTGTTATGTAGTGTGGCTTTGTGTAACGTGTATACATTCATTTTTCTCCAGTTACTGGGGCACTTTCTGAGCTACAAGTGGCTTATGTGTGTAGAGAGACCCTCCAAGTGAGTACAAGGGATGCATTACAACGACTTCCCCCGGGATTGATCAGTGATGGTGGAGGTCCGGGGCATTTGGTGGTGGACCTTCTTATTTATAGGTGCTGGGACTGACCTCTAGGGGCATTGTTTGCCCTTACTATGACCCAGTCTGACCTCAGTTCTTTTTCTGCACAGGGCCTGTCATACCTTCATAACCAGGGGAAGATGCACAGGGATATTAAGGTAGGTAGATTTTTGGACCATACACAAAATCTGAGATCTGAGAAACCTTAAATGCATATTTGAGAAAACTGTAAAACAAAATGAGCATGCGATTAGCTGGATATAAGACGTTCCGAAGGCCGGAGAAGGTAAAATCAGCAGAAGACCCTACTACATGTTCTATACATGGTCCATTGACCAGCTGCAGCTCTACTGAGAGATATACTGGAGGTTTAGTGGGGGTGAGTATCATGGGTAAGCAAGCCAAGGATACAACTTAGGGTGAGCTATCTAATGATTGTCACGTTGACCATATTTAACTTAAGGGACCAAAGATGAAGAGCACCAAAAGAGATCGCCCCAACATCTTATCTTGACGTTGGCTCTGCTTCTTCTTCAAGACTTATTGGCCATCTCGTAGGTGTGAATTGTATCTACCTTTTACCAAAAACATGGCTTCAGTGATTGATCTGGATCAGTTTGTTGTTAATTGGTCAAGATGAGTATAATGAACTTTAAGGACCAAAAGAAAACGGCATTATTAATTCCCATCTTGGGCACCAATGGACGTTCTTCCTGGCAACTTCTCTTGACATTGGTTCAGCTTATTCATTAACACTTATTGGCCCTCTAGGGGGTGTATATTGGGTCTCATTTACTAAGGTCTCCAGGCCGCACTTTCGTAGGATTTTGGCGCACGCGATCGGATTTCGGCGCAATCACGCTGGCTTTCACGCGCCAGAAATGGGGGGGGGGGGCGTGTCAGTTGGAAAACCTGACGGATTCGGAAAAAACGTGGAATTTAAAAAACCAATTGTGTCGCAAAATCAATCACTCACATGCACCAGGAATAGGCTGGTGAACTCCAGCGGACCTCGGCGCAGCAGCGACTCCTGCTGGATATCGGACGCATGATCTTAGTGAATCACCGGAAGACCCGAATCCTCGTCGGAGAACGCGCCGCTGGATCGCGACAGGATCAGGTAAGTAAATGACCCCCATTGTGTCTTCCTTTACCAAAAACATGGCGTCAGTGTTTTTACCTGGATCTGTTGGGTGTTCGGTGTTGAAGTTGATCGTCAAGTTGATTAAAATTAAAGGGGTATTCTCGTCTCGGAATTCACATTCAGTTTCATTAATCTGCCATATATAAACATTTCTTCAATTGGATGTTATTAAAAAAAATGTTCCTGTGTGAAGATAATTTCTCATAAATGTAGTGATTTGGTCCCTTAGAAACCAGATAGCTTCCTCGGATACGACCACGTCACACTCTGGCAGCGGTGGCCAGACTCGCGCTATAGGGTCCTGCCGGACTACAAGGATTCAGCAATCATTACCACAGGACGGCTGTGCGACATGCAGTAACTCCAGCACATTTTATATACAATAACCTTTTGTTTATTTGTGCAATCCCTCCAGCAGAGGTGGCCGTATCCGAGGAAGCTATCTGGTTTCTAAGGGACAACATGACTACATTTATGAGAAATTATCTTCACACAGGAACATTATTTTTAATACCATCTAATTGAAGAAATGTTTATTAATGGCAGATTAATCAAACTGAATATTAATGACCAGACGAGAATACCCCTTTAACTTTGAGGACCAAAGATGAAGGACGCTATGAATTCTGGTTGTGGGCACCAATAGAGGTTCTTCTCGGCAACTTACGGTATTGCCTCAGTTTATTCTTCAAGACTTATGGGCCATCTGGGAGTTGTGAATTGTTTCTACCTTTAACCAAAACATGGCTTGGGTATTGTTTGATCTGGAACTGTCAGGTGTTGAGGAGTAGGGTCAGTCAGCTTTGACAACGAGAGCCCATTCATTGCTATGCACATAAGATCCACGTGAATCCATTGAAAGATCTTTCCTCTTTTTATTTTCAGGGTGCCAATATTCTTCTGAATGATAATGGAGATGTTAAACTAGGTAAGTCTCACTGGATGCTTGTAAGATCTCTCTTGGTTCTGTACCAACCGACCTTTATGGTATCAAAGAATAGAGTGTTGACTACGTTGAAGGCTTCCATCAGATGTAGACTTCTTGGAATACTCATGTTCCATACAAAGAGGAAAGTATGAACTGATCCTGAGATGTGTTGACCATGGTGGTCCATTTATTTTTCAGCTGATTTTGGAATCTCTGCCCAACTTACAGCAACATTTGCGAGAAGGAATTCTTTTATTGGCACTCCTTATTGGTAACGTATATCAAACAGATGACTAGATAAATCATACGTAGAGATAATAATTCCAATGGTTTTCCACCTAGTCATGTCCTCTAGAAAACATAGTTACACCACCTCTGAATAACCCCATAAAAACCTCTTCTATTTCTGTCCATACAGGATGGCTCCAGAGGTGGCCGCGGTGGAGCTCAAAGGGGGATACACTGAACTATGTGATGTCTGGTCTCTAGGAATCACGGCCATTGAACTAACCGAGCTTCAACCACCTATGTTCCATGTACATCCCTTAAGGTCAATAAGACATCTTCTGATTGGTTTTCTTATATTAAAGTGTGAAGTTGGATGCAACAGGTGCCAAGGGTGCTCTAAAAAAAAACCCTTTTACTCTTTAACTCTTCTCTTTTATTGTGCCACACCAGGGTCCTCTTCCTAATGTCTAAAAGTGGTTATCAACCTCCTAAGTTGAAAGAGAAGTCAAAGTGGTAAGTGATATCCGGCTCGAATCAGGCAAGTAGTGGTCATCATTGACCATCATTGGATGGCTGTCCAACTGACGTTCCTCCTGATCTCCAAATACACATAAAGTGGGGGGTAAAAAGTATTTGGTCAGCCACCAATTGTGTAAGTTCCCGCACTTAGATGATAGGCCTGTAATTGACATCATAGTTAGACACAGGGGCGGAACTACCACAGGTCCAAGGGCCCAAGGCAAACGGGTGATTCATAATTGATCATGTGCATAACTTTAATACAGGAGGGGGCAGAGAGGAGGGGGCAGTGTTTAACTTTATGCTTCACCAGTCGCGGGCCTGTCCTTTGATCTGTCCCTGCCCTCTGCCCAATGATTAGAAGGCCCGGCAGCGCTTCAAACCCCTCCACTCTCCAACCAATCCCCCCCCCATTCCCAACATCAGAGAGGAGGAGGAAGTATGGATTATTCATTTCATGATGCCCGGGCAACCCTCGAGCATCCTCCGACCCCCCCATTCCTCCACAGAGAGTATGGCCTCTCCCTGCCCTGGCGATGTGCCCCTCGTCCACTCTTGCCCACCTTGTTTGTCCGTTGTCTGGTCAGCGTCAGTATGGATATGTATATATGCAGGATATATTAAGAGACTTCGGCCTCTTGATGTATCTGCGGCACCTCTTATTTCTACGACAGGTCCTACCTGGCATGGAAATAAGCAAAACCAGAGAATATTCACTTGTGGAAAGTCGCCGCCTGTAGTGAGTGTGGGTTGCTGTCCCTGTGCCGGTCCATGTTGTCCACTCCCTGCTGGCTGTCCCCCCCCCTCCCCTCTCAAGGCCTCCCTGCCATCGAGAAGGCGCAAAGGGGAAAATAATCACAAGTGCTAGCATGTCGCTTTGTGTTCTGACGTTCTGACGTTCAGCCCTAAAAATTAGCCCCTATGAGTTTGTATATAATGTATGTAATTGTGTATACATGTGTGTACGAGTGTGGGTTATATTAATGTGCATATAAATTGTAGACCTGCACGAGCTGGGAAGACTGATTCTGCAATAGGCAGCAGCTTGGTGTAAATAAATCAACTGTGGGACCAATAATTAAAAAGTGGAATACGTACAAGACCCTCATAATCTCCTCCGATCAGGGGCCGCCATGCAAGATCTCAAAATAGTCACAAGATTTGTGAGCAAAAATCCCAGAAGCACACAGGGTGGGGGGGGGACCTAATGGTCTGCAGAAAGCTTGGACCAATGTAACAACTGCTACCATCAGTAACACACTACCCCACCAGGGGCTCAGATCCTGCAGTGCCTGTACATGTCCCCAGTACATATCCGGGCCGGTCTAAAGTTTGCTCGAGAGCATTTGGATGTTCCAGAAGAGTATTGGTAGAATGTCTTATGGTCAGATAAAACCAAAGTAGAAATGTTTGGTAGAAACACAACTTCTGGTGTTTGTAGGAGAAATGCGGAGTTGCATCCAGTGCACACCAGACGTACTGTGCAGCATGAGGGGGGGGGGGGGGGGGCAACATCATAACGGGGGCCTGCTTCTCTGCAAAGGGACCAGGATAACTGATCCGTGTACTGTTCGGCCACCAATTATATTTCTATGTAATGCAGGGACCCCCGTCCTCTGCTCTGTGTGCGGCCCGTGGGATCGCGTCACCATACGGCACATATACACGGGCTGCGTACGTGTGCAACGGCCCTAGGACTGTTCTCTTATACACAGTTGCATGATGGGTAGATTCAGCAGCAAACTGGAATCATTTTGGGTTTTCTAGGTCGGCAGCATTTCACAACTTCATAAAGGTGGCTCTAACCAAAAACCCCAAGAAGAGACCAAGTGCCTCCAAGTTGCTCTCAGTAAGTACTAAGTATTGTGTTATAGACCGATATCCTGGACCAGTGGTGGACATCTCCTTCCGGGAGACTTTCAATATTCTTCTGCTATCTATTACCTGAAGATATTCCTCTACTGGCAACAGAACTTGTGTTGGAGCCTTCATGTCAGATTTACTATCTTTTCTGTTTCCTTCCAGCACCATTTTGTCGCCCAGACAGGACTTGGTCCTTTTCTTACTATGGATTTGTTGGAAAAACTGAGAAATCCAGAGAAGCATCATGAAACCTCCAACACTGAAGAAGAGGAGGACATGGAGGTGATGGCTTATTAGAGAAGCTACCATTAGATACCTCCTCTGGAGTCAAAGGGGTAATCGCCCGGGAACAGAGATTTTTGATGGCCGGTTTTAATGCTCAGCATCGGCAACATTGAGCGTTAGGTCCTGCAAGTCTTCTTCCGAGGTGGCCCTGGTGTTGTGGTTCTTGGAATACCAGTCCTATCCATCCAGAAGTTCTGACATACGACAGCACCTGTGAATAGGCCAGCTCATAGGTCATAAGAAAGTTATCCCACATATTCTCAAATCCCCTTAAGGTCAGAGAATCTTCGAAATAAGGTAGAACTTATCCAAATATTTATTACATGGAGAAGACAACCTGATCTTTTGAAGGACAACTTCTCTGACTACAGGTCATCTTGTAGAATTTCCTTTCTTGTTGCAAAGACCTTCTCTCAGATGACCAATGTACAGTCACCTTCAGGATGGTTGTTGAGGTCCTTAAATTCATAAAACAGGAGGGGGGTCACAAATACATTGTATTAACACAACCTTTTTTTTTCTACCAGTTCCTATCAACATTCTCTCGGATCCTCTCCAAAAAACGTCTTCCGAAAAAAGTTGGACGCTCATCATCGTCAGACATCCACTGTGAGTACTGGTGATCACTTTTGGGTCTAGGGGATGGAAATGGAGCTCAAAGTCAAAATTGTCTTCTTCGTCTTGTAGTGAACCAGATCAATTTACATCATCCTCCAAAAGTGAAAATGGAAGAACCAAGTGTGGCAAAGGTAAGGTCAAGACGTTGGTGAGGAGGAGTTCTGCGTTCAATAGTCTATCTTGTATGTAGTCACTGGACTTTACCTTGATCCTGTCCTTAGTCATTGTTGCTACTGCAGATCCTTTACTTCATTGGTCTTATTTCTGCAAATTACCATATATACTCGAGTATAAGCCTAGGTTTTCAGCACAAAAAATGTGCTGAAACCCCAAACTCGGCTTATACTCGAGTTAAAAAAATATATATATCAAAACTCACCTTTCTGGCATCCCCCGCTGCTGCCTATATACTGGGGTAGGGGGCTGGCTATATACTGGGGGATATGGGATGGCAGGCTATATACTGGGGGTTAGGTGCTGGCTATATACTATGGGGCAGGGTCCGGCAGGCTATATACTGGGGAGGCTGTGACCAATGCATTTCCCACCCTCGGTTTATACTCAAGTCAATAGGTTTTCCCAGGTTTTTGTGGTAAAATTAGGGGCCTCGGCTTATACTTGGGTCGGCTTATACTCGAGTATATACAGTATACAATAGCCAATTAGAATCTAGTAATGTCTATAACAGGATTTTTGTATTTTGTTTGAACATTTGCATCCCTTTAAGAGTTTGGATTATATTTAATTGTATATGATTTCGGATACAAATGGAACAGGTTCTCAATCATTAATCCATATATTTTCTCTCTGGAGGCTGAAGTAGAACCAGGTCAAGCTCAGGGCTGGCCCAAGGCTACTCCATATATCAGGTAAGTGATAAGTGCATGTAGCTTCTTCCTTTGAATCTCCTTTGATAATTTCAGCTCATGTCACATACTACCGGCCATGACACCAATCAATAATCATAATCTTAGATGAAAACCCTATATACTTCAGTAGAAGCCGAGTTTTTCCAGTGCAATTTTTTTGCTGAAAAAGCTCCACTTGCTTTTTACTTGAGTACAGGCATTCCCCTACTTAAGAACACTCGACTTACATACGACCCCTAGTTACAAACGGACCTCTGGATACTGGGAATTTATTATGCTTTAGTCCTAGGCTACAATAATCAGCTGTAACAGTTATCACAGGCGTCTGTAATGAAGCTTTAGTATTATTCCTGGTTCTTATGACAACCCAACATTTTTTAAATCCAATTGTCACAGAGACCAAAAAAGTTCTGGCTGGGGTTACAATTATAAACTATACAGTTCCGACTTACATACAAATTCAACTTAAGAACAAACCTACAGACCCTATCTTGTATGTAACCCCGGGACTGCCTGTATATAAAAATAAATAAGTGTACTACTCACCCCCAGTGTCCTCTTCTCCCTCCAGCAAGTCTTCGGGTTCCCGGCATCGCGGGCAGATGCACGTCTATGAGCCCATACACAAACTATGACGTCAGCAGGTGGCGCCACTGGTGCTTCATAGTTTGTGCGTGGGCAGAATGCATAGGCATGCATCTGCAAGCAATGCCGGGAACCCAAAAACTTGCTGCGGGGAGAAGAGGACTCTGGGGGTGTGCGCTGGAGAGTAAGTACTATGTTTAATTTTTTAAGGGGGCTCTGGAC
This sequence comes from Engystomops pustulosus, assembly GCF_040894005.1. Classification (NCBI taxonomy): domain Eukaryota; kingdom Metazoa; phylum Chordata; class Amphibia; order Anura; family Leptodactylidae; genus Engystomops; species Engystomops pustulosus. The sequence goes on along the minus strand of NC_092419.1, from coordinate 11,415,842 downwards.
TTCTATAAATGGGGGAGCTCTGCTCTGGACATATTACTGACGAGGGGGGCTGCTATGGACATATTATACATGAGGGGGGCTGCTATGGACATATTATACATGAGGGGGGCTGCTATGGACATATTATACATGAGGGGGGCTGCTATGAACATATTATTCATGAGGAGGGCTGCTATGGACATACTAATTCATGAGGAGGGCTGCTATGGGCATATTATTCATGAGGGGGGCTGCTATGGACATATTAATGATGAGGGGGGCTGCTATGACATTTTATTCATGAGGAGGGCTGCTATGGGCATATTATTCATGAGGGGGGCTGCTATGGACATATTAATGATGAGGGGGGCTGTTATGGACATATTATTCATGAGGAGGGCTGCTATGGACATATTACTGTCGAGGGGGGCTGCTATGACATTTTATTAATGTGGGAGCTCTGCTGGACATTTTATTAATGGAGGGGCTTCTGGGGACATTTCATTAATGAGGGGAGACATTTTATTAGAGTAGCGGCCGCGTTTCCCACTCCAGGCTTATACTCGTGTCAATATGTATTTTTTTGTGGTAAAATTAGGCACCTCGGTTAATACCCCAGTATATACATATGGGTAATTTATTTATTGAAATTCAATGGGGGGGACGGGGGACAAAAGGTTAAGATGAAAATGTTGTTGGAGGGCGCGCCAGACTAGGTCCACACATGGAAATTTTGTTTTGGAATAAAATTTTTACTAATAAAATAATAATACAAAAAGATAGTTTTAATCTCAACAAAATATCCATATGTGAATCTCCAGCCTTACCTCCGAAAATCACCCAATACCTCTCCCCCGTTTTCTAGTCTGGGGCCGTCCACCTTCTGTTACCCTATTGAAATCCTGTGGGACTTCTGGGGCTTCTGCACTTGGGGTTCTCCTGGAAGTCCCATAGATGGGAATGTAGTGCAGGTCCATAATGCACAGCTTTACTCCTGTAGGTAGGTAGAACTTCCATTCCTTCGACCCTCACCCAACAGACACTGTGGATAGAAGTCAAGAGTCTAGGATGACCCAATCCCTTTAAGTATGGTGTGAGACGACTGATCTGCTTCTGACTCGTACGAAGGGGACACAGAAAATCGTGAAGAGAGTGATAACATATAACCTAACGTGTTTTGCAGTTTCTGTTCTGATGAAGACGATGACTATGACGACGTTGACATGTAAGTACAAGGAAGGAACAAGTCATGTGTAAGAACAGAAACCGGGGGGAGGGTTTCGATTTGAATTTCGTCTCCAAACCCTATAACTAAGCTGAGGTCCTCAGCCACTTACCACGAATCAGTGGCTGAAGGGTGACGATGTTTGCCCCCAGCTTTTGCCGTTGTGTAGGCACATGGCGGCATACGTCACATGTAGGTTTATAGATGTTCAACATATGTGAGGTTTTTTTTTTAGAGTTTCTGCAGAATTTGAACCAAAAACCTATTGGGGGTCATTTACTAAAGGCCCCATTGTGGCAGATTTACTTACCCGGTCCGTTCGCGATCCAGTGGCGCGTTCTCTGCGGTGGATTCGGGTCCGGCCGGGATTCATTAAGGTAGTTCCTCCGACGTCCACCAGGTGGCGCTGCTGCGCTGAAGAGCATCGGAACGCACTCAAGTACACCGGCCTATTCCTAGTGCAGGTAAGTGCAAGCTTCGCAACACTTTTTGTTTTTTAAATGCGGCGGTTTTTACGAATCCGTCGGGTTTTCTTACGGCCACGCCCCCCGATTTCGGTCGCGTGCATGCCAGCGCCGATGCGCCACAATCTGATCGCGTGCGCCAAAATCCCGGGGCAATACAGGGAAAATCGGCGCATATTGGAAATATTCGGGTAACACGTCGGGAAAACGCGAATCGGGCCCTTAGTAAATGACCCCCATAGATGACTTCCAATCATGTGATGACCAGAGGGCCATACTAGATCTGTAATCTTTGGTAATAATGTCATACATTATGGGATCCTCTATACTATATTTCCACCACATTTGCAGGGGACGGGCCATATTTGGAGATGGACACAAATGTTCTCCTCCCCCTATAGAATATGGGATCCCTATTCTCATCAATGGGCCAAGTCATCCGATCCACCATACATTTTGTAACCATAAAGCCCCTCTCATTATGTTTTATCCATCTTTGTTTCTGGTTCTTACTCTATGTTTTTCCAAAGACCCAACAGCATGGACCTTAACAGTGACTCGTCTCCTGAGGATTCTCCGCCTCCATTACCTCCGAAGGTGACGGCAAGTTTTAATCTCTGCACATTTTGAGTCATGTCCATCCCTGTGTCATTGTCTCATCGCCTCATCTACATGTCTATCCCCATTCAGCCCAGATTCCGCACTTGTTCTGCTGATACAAAGAGAGGTCAGGACCGGCTGCACACCCCCTCCGCTCTGGTCCGATGCTATAGCGGGCCAAGTGTACCCAAGAGTCCGGTAAACGCTTGGCCTGAGAATTTGGGGAACCAGTTATCGGCAGCTAGTTCTGGTGAGTAGTTGGGTAGAAACCGGATATAAGACTGAGGGACTGAATCCAAGATGTCCACATAAGATGCCTGGAAGATGCACCATTTTTGATCTTCATGATGGTGACATCATCGATACCCAAGAGGTATATGTACTAGAAGCAGACTAGGGGACAACTAAACTAATGTTGGCAGCAACCCAGGTTCCATAGGTGTTCAGAAGCTCAACATGTCTCCACATAATAGTCCTCAAACCATCGAGAGGGAATGAGGAAAGCAAGTGCTCCTGTCCCAGGTGGTCAAGAGTATAGTGATGTTTGTCAGTATGTAGAGGGGGTCTCATCCTATTCATTGCTAGGGTACTCCCTTGCCTCTCTTTAGTAACACTCTTCTAGTATATTGTTTAACATGTCCATCAAGCCCACCACCATATGGTGCCTTAAAGGAAATCTACCACCAGGATGAAGGATTGTAAACCAAGCACACTGACATACTGGTGAGTGCCCCCTCTGGCAGAAGATGCTCTTCTTGTAGCTTTGTATGCCTTTGTTTTTAAGAAAAAGAGGTTATAAAAATTATGCAGATGAGCCTTCGGGGCTCCATTGATATATATGGAGTCTGGAGCCCCTGAGAATCATGTGCATAATTTGTGAAACCTTTTTATTGTAAAAAAACAAGGTCCTAAGAAGCAAGATCCTAAAAAGAAAGGCAGAACCTACCAGAGGGGGCACTCACCAGTATGTCAGTGTGCTTGGTTTACAATCATTCATCCTGGTGGTAGATTTCCTTTAAGAAGGCAGAACATGGCATTAGAATCCACATGCTGCCACATTGCCTAGGCATGAGGCCTACAACTTCTTATATTACTTATTATTTATAGGGTAGCAGATTAGATACTGTATAACATACTGTCTTCTCTCCTATCCCAGAGCCATCCCTCTTAGTGCAAGATCTTCCGACAAATGTCCCCCCATCTTTACCCCCAAAGAAAAGAATACAAGCAAAACAGGTAAAGGCTGTCCTTGTCGACTCTTCTCAACCTTACTCTGGTTCAGTGGAGATTTAGTAACTGGACTGGAAGTGTTAGTGGTCACGTGGTCGTAGCGGTCACAGAAGTCAGAAGGTTGACCAGTGGTAAATTGTAGATTTTGGTCAAGATGAAGTGAAATATAATCAAATGAAGCAATTCTGATCTGCTACACGACCATATTCCCATTGGAAAAACTTTCCCTTGAGCCATTGGGGCAGATTTACTTACCCGGCCCATTCGCGATCCACGGGCGCGTTCTGTGCGGTGGATTCGTGTCTTCCGGCGATTCACTAAGGCAGTTCCTCCGCCGTCCACCAGATGTCGCTGCTGCGCTGAAGTTCCCCGATAACCGCCAGAATGCACGAGCCTATACCTGGTGAAGGTAAGCGTGAGTCCCGCGCCACTTTTTTTTTTTTCAAATGCAGCGGTTTTTCCAAATCCGTCGGTTTTTCATACAGCCACGCCCCCCCGATTTCCGTTGTGTGCATGCCAGCGCCGATGCACTACAATCCGATCGCGTGCGCCAAAATCCCAGGACAATACAGGGAAAATCGGCGCAAATCGTAAATATTCGGGTAACACGTCGGGAAAACGCGAATCGGGCCCTTAGTAAATGACCCCCAATATGGTGGCCATGTTCTGATAGACCTTGTCACCCATTGCTTGCTATGGTATCAGAGGTGTCATTTTCCACTTCGTTGTCCTTGGACTTTTGACTCCCCCGTGTCAGTGATATTTTGGTGTGACCCAGTCTGTAGACTCCTGTAGACTTGCATCACATCATTCCCGATATGTAACTTTTGATGTTTCCTTACATACAGACAGATTTCCAGCTGAAGAAAATCTTCAATGGATGTCCCCTAAAAATCCATTCAGCCACGACCTGGCAGCATCCAACCTCAAAAGGTGGGAACTATCATCTACCGGGCTTTTATATGTCTTCTGCGATGTGTTTTCCTCATTATGTGACTTTTTTGTACATTTTAGATGCACATGTGATATTGGGAGCCGAAGAGGGGATCTTCACTCTGAACCGCTCAGAGTCACAGGCGTCTCTGGATCTAGTGAGTAACCAGCCCAAACAAGGAGGGTCGTGGCCAAGATGAGGGGATTTTGTTTTTTTCTTTCTAACTCCCACGGTGGTTGAGATATCAGTCCCAGTATCTGACCATTGTGATCCTCTCAACTGTCAGAGAGGAGGAGCTGGAGAAGAGGAGTGTGCTATGATAATCTACCTGTCAGAGAAGATTATCATAACACACGCCCCCTCCTCTGCACCAGCTCCTCCTCTCTGATAGTGGAGAGGATTAGAATGGTCAGATACTAGGACTGATATCTCAGCAACCGTAGGGGCTAGAAAGGAAATACAAAATGCCCCTGAATCTGTGTAGCAGCTCCTACAGAATGGTGTTACAAACTGACACAGGTGTAAGTTGTTTGAAAGGTCCTTTTTAAATGTAAAGGGAAGGCACATGACTATGGTAATCCTCTTATATTTATTATCCATGGCTTCCTTTCTTCTAAAATCAACTTTTAAAATTATCTTTATGAACCAGAACCAGTCTCTGGGCAAGTTAACAGAGCCCCTCCATGCTTTGTAGATTCACAGGCTGTTACACTGTGCAGGAGCACCTCTCCCCGTCCCTCTTTCTTCTGTAATCTCACAAAGTGGGAAGGGGAAAATTCTTCTGCATAGTGTAACAGCCTGTGAAGCTACAGCATTGAAGGGCTCTGGGAACACTCTCCAGAGCCCTTCTGGCTCATTAGCATAATTGTAAAAGTTGATTTTAGAAGGAAGGAGGCCATGGATAAGAAATATAAGAAGATACCACAGTCCCGGCGCCTGTATCTATGTGTAATGTCCCTGGTTTATCATAACGGGTTTAATGGTTGATTTCCTCAAGACCGGGTACCGTAATATGTTGTTGACAATGTCTTTACGTTTTTTTTCTTTCTCCAAGTTGTTTCCAGGCCGGACAACATGGGTCTATTCTATAAATAATGTTCTGATGTCCGTAACAGGTGAGGTGGAACACCATGGCAGCTACATTCACTTTCTGAGGATGTATATAGGATGTGGCTTCAATGTCTGACTGTCTTCTTTTTAGGCAAAGTCTCCCAACTTTACTCCCACGGCCTCGTGAGTCTCCATGAGCAAATCCGGAGAGAGTATCGTTTGGGTCACATCCCTACACACAGACTCCTGCCCAGGTAGGAGACTGGGAGTTGTAGTGGTGCCACAGCTGGAGAGCCTGGTGGAAGACCACGGGTCTTGTGGCTTTGTCTGAGTGTGGACAAATAGGACCAATAGGAGCCAGAGGGGCATTTTTCCATTTGTTATTTTATTATTTCATTGCTACAGGAAGAAGTCGTCTTCCAGCAAAATCCCAGACACTAAGGGCTGCAAGAGTTGTTGTGTGGGTAAGAGATCACCACTGTATCACACTCATGGTGGACTCCATCTTCTACGACTCTGGTCTCATTTCACATCCATTATTTTTTACATTTTTCAGCTTATAACGACACATCGTGTAACTGGTTCCTGTGCGCTGCTCTGGAGGCCTCGGTACTTTTATTGGAATGGTATCACCCTCTGGAAAAGTTCATGTTGCTGAAGGTAATTAATGTCCTCATTGAGTCATATTAATTGTGTCCGGCTGATCTCTTAATCACCTACCGGTAGTTAGTGGACATTTTACATGTAGCCGCTCAAGAATGGTAGCCCACCAATGCTCTCTGGTGCATCTCCAAACTATAGGAAAGAACTTGGGCAACAGAGGAGGTCCTAGCCATGTCTTCTTCATCCACCGCGGCTGATAGGAACATTTATGTAGATAGAGATGTGGAGGGCACCTTGTAGGCTAGGACTGGAGTAGTTGGCTTGGCTGCGGCCTAAAGCTTGTTGTAGTGGTAGCACTATGTCCTAGGGCAGTGATGGCGAACCTATGGCACTGGTGCAGCGGTGGCACTCAGAGCCCTTTCTGTGGGCACTCAGGCCATCACCAGAGATGACTCCAGGTATCTTCCTGCAGTCCCAGACAGCCCAGGACTTGCTGTGCACAGAGCTATTTTAAAGTGACAGCTGTACCTCTATTTTCTGCTTTATTGGTGTCCTCAGGGTGCTGGTATCAATGAAAGCTGTGACAGAGAAGGGAGTATAAATCACAAATTAAATTTCTGCGTTGGCACTTTGCGATAAATAAGCGGGTCTATGTTGTTGTTTGGGCACTCGGCCTCTAAAAGGTTCGCCATCACTGCCCTAGGGTAAGTTCAATCCATCCCTATCATGGGCCAGCAGGGTAAAATAACTCACAGTTTGGTTTATTCTGATGAACTCCAACAGCCGCAACATGGCAACAATAACCATATCCTTCAGGATATCCACAGGACTGTCAATGGGCCGGCTGTGGTGGTAATATATCTTCAGCCCACGACCAGTGGTCAGTGTGGCTGGAATCACTGTTGATTCTGTGGAGGAGCTGGACTTTGGTGTCAGTGATGGTCCTCGACTAGGACCTCCAACCTCTCTCCTGACAGGTGGTGAGAGAGTTTACTAGGGGCGAGAAAAAGACCAAAGACTAACCCATAATCAAAGGCAGGACTTATTATATACCCTTGGTCCATGGATACATTCTGGGAAAACCGGCCAATGACAACAGGCCATTTCTGCAAAAGTAAGAAAGGTTTCAGACTTTTTGCAATAGATGTCAATAGAGGACAATCTGACCCTTGCAGAGTACAAGACGGCACACAAAGAACTATTCTAATTCCTGGCACTTGGTGGTAGTGTATCATCACAGGTGTGGTACATCAATGTTAGGATAGACAGACAGCTTAGCTAGGGGATGCAGCTGTGGTTTAACTCCTCATTGGGTCTGGACCAGTAGGAAGACACCTGAGTTGCTGGATCCGTGGAATGGTCAATCCCGACTGGGTCCACTTATTATGAAAAATAAGTCAATTTAGTAATGGCCCAACTCCAGCACATTGCACATCCAATCTCTCCTTGGAAATATAATTCATGTCACTTTTCACCTCTCAAAATACTCGCTCTTCTTCATGGAGATAGTTGAATAGGTTGAAATGAGACTCTGGTCCAGTTGGGGCAGCAGGGAACACAGATTTCCTGGAAGTAGTTGGGTAGGAAGTCAACATGATGTCAGGGATAAGTCAATGCAATGTGCATGGGGTCACTATAAATCCCCCCTCCTGCCGTGGGTGAGGCAAAGCAGGTTCTGCTCCAGAAGAAGAGTGCAGATGTGTCAGGGGTGGGGTGGTTAGATATCACAGCATGACAATGTGCAATCATTCCCTGGACCAGAAGGAAACACAATCCCAACATTAGGAACATGACTCGGAGTACTGAAGCCCAACATAAAGCCGCGGCTCTAAACGTACATCTCACACCCACCATGGACTACCTATCAGATAGCTTTGCCAGTATTTTGTGTCTCTTGAATGGTCTCCTAACCTCCTTCTTCTCACCCTGAAGCACTTTGACTTCCCCCTTCCAAGCCCCCTGAAGATATTTGAGATGCTGGTGGTGCCAGGAGAACAGTATCCGGTAGTTTGCATTGGCATTAGCAAGGGGGTTTCCCACCACTGCAAAATTCAATTTCACATCATCAACCTCAGTTCACTGACCTCTTGGTTTACAGACCACAAAGACGGTAAGAACTTTACAGACTGATTGTTGTCACCATACGTTTACTTTGATCTGATCTTGTGTTTCATCTTCTATCAGAGGACTCGTGGACAGGTCCATTGCAGGTGACACAGATTGGCCACGACCAAGTCTTGGTACTCACAAACAGTAAGGACGACCTCTATCAGACTGTCTACTCTTTCTCTAGATACAGGTATCCACTATTCTTCCATTTTTTTTTTACAGATACACTAAATTTGGTGAACCACAGAGGAGAATCGCAGCATTTGTTTCATATTCCTACATTTTCTTTCCCGGTAGACTCCATAGGTGAGGCTTCTTTTCTCATATGGTATAACCAGTTCTTCTATAGGTCCGGTGATCCACCTAGCCAATCACAGCCATGCCTAGATGGGGTGTAAAGCTGCCTGATTGGCTGCTCTGTGACATATCCGGCTTAGGCGGAGCTGCCCAACCTAAAATTTGGGTCGGCTTATCTCTAGGCAGGAGATGTCGTCTCCAGCCCAGGACTATCCTACACACACATGGGGATTGTTCAAAGTGGGACAGTACCTTCAGTAATCTTCATTTTTTTCAGTAACAGTCTAATCATTGTATTTCTAATCCAATGATCCCCATTTCTGATCTAAGACTAATCTCACACTATATATTCCTTGTCTTCTTAGCTCTTTCTGGAGATTACATGCTGGTTTTACGAAACAAAGGTTTCCAGGTACTGAAACTGAGATCAGCGGAGGTAAGATGCATGTGCTCTTCATATCTTCATATATATAGAGAATATAGGGCCACATTTATCACTTGTTTTTTTTGTTGTTTTTGCGCCTTTTCGTTTAGGCGCACCGTTTTTGCGCCATTTTTGCGATTAAACGGCAAATTAGCCGCGCAGCTAAAATAACCACCTTTCCCTCATCTATCGTTCAATTCCAGATGTTTTGCTGCGCCTAATGATATTCATCACGTGCGACTTTTGCATTTAGGCGCAAAAACGGGCGCAAAAACACTCCAGCCCGAAGGTGGCGTTATCTGAGAAGAAAGCACTGAGACCTGAGTGAAGTTGGCCCCCCCACCTTGTTCAAATCAAACAAAATTGGTGTCAAACGTTTGTGCTACGTTTGTGCTGGTTTGTGCAGCAGAAATTTTTGTTTGTGCCGCTATCGTTTTCGAGATTTTAATGAAAGTTTCCAGAGGTCATCAGAGGTCAACCAGCCCCCCCACATTGCCCAAATCAAACAAAACTGGTGCCGAACAATTCTGCTACGTTTGTGCTGGTTTGTGCTGCGCAAATTTTTGTTTGTGCTGCTTTTGTTTTGAATATATGAACAAAAATTGAAAGTTCAAAAGTTCAGCCAGCCCCCCCACATTAACCGAATCAAACAAAACGGGTGTCAAACGTTAGTGCTACGTTTGTGCTGGTTTGTGCAGCAAAAATTTTCGTTTGTGCTGCTATCATTTTTAATATATTCATACTTTTTTGCAGAGGTCATCAGAGTTCATTTCTTCCAAAGTACAATGTGTTTGCTAGCTCCCCCTGGTGATCAAACCAGGGAAGTGTCACTAAGTTTGTTTTTTACCAGTTCATCCTAAACACCTCAAACACCTGAACATACCTTAAAAATTATAGCGGCACAAACAAAAATTTTTGCAGCACAAACCAGCACAAACGTAGCACTAACGTTTGACACCAGTTTTGTTTGATTCCGTTAATGTGGGGGGGCTGCTTGACCTTTTGAACTTTCATTTTTTGTTCATATATTCAAAACAAAAGCAGCACAAACAAAAATTTGCGCAGCACAAACCAGCACAAACGTAGCAGAATTGTTCAGTCCCAGTTTTGTTTGATTTGGGCAATGTGGGGGGGCTGGTTGACCTCTGATGACCTCTGGAAACTTTCATTAAAATCTTAAAAACGATAGCGGCACAAACAAAAATTTCTGCTGCACAAACCAGCACAAACGTAGCACAAACGTTTGACACCAATTTTGTTTGATTTGAACAAGGTGGGGGGGCCAACTTCACTCAGGTAGCACTGAGCCCCTTTGCAGAAGAGCTAATTTCTAGCAGCAAAGCTTAGCCAGACACTGGAACATATAATAGATACATTAGATACACTCCAGACACTAGAACATATAATAGATACATTAGATACACTGCAGACATTAGAACATATAATAGATACATTAGATACATTACAGACACTAGTACATATAATAGATACAATTAGATACATTACAGACACTGGAACATATAATAGATACATTAGATACACTGCAGACATTAGAACATATAATAGATACATTAGATACATTATAGACACTAGTACATATAATAGATACATTAGATACATTACAGACACTAGAACATATAATAGATACATTAGATACATTACAGACAGGAGCTGCAGACTATTTACAGTTCATCACCTTCTATTTACAAAACATTCTGCAAAACGCTGAGCTCACAGCAAGAGAGAAGAGAAGTTTGCACAAGTTTGCAGAAACTAAAGACAAGTGTCCCCCATGTAATTCTGCACAGTATCACCAGTGTGTCTGAGGGGGATATTGTGCAGAATTACAGGGGTGCAGCAGGAGACCAGCACTGGGGGATCCCCTCCAGGAGAAGCCCCTGCTGAGGAGATCACTGGGTGCTGGGTGTCACACACCTGGGTGCTGCTGAGGAGGTCACTGGGTGCTGGGTGTCACACACCTGGGTGCTGCTGAGGAGGTCACTGGGTGCTGGGTGTCACACACCTGGGTGCTGCTGTGAGTGTTATCTTCATTCTGGGCTGTGGGAGAAGCAGAGAGGAGCTTGTAGCAGGATGACATGTAACTGCCCGAATCTAACATTGCGCCTAAACTGTGTTAAAGTAAAGTGATTAATAAGAGGCAGAAAATATACTTATCACAGATGGTTGTAGCTTGTGATAATTCTGGAAAACAGTGCGCCCGAATTTAGGCGCAACTACTACAAAAAAGTGATAAATGTGGCCCATAGAGTCATAGGGAACCCGTCATGGGTGATTTACTGTCCTAAATCATCCTAAGTGTTCTGCAAGGCCCCAGTAGTACCCCCGGCCCATGCACCAGCTTCATTGAGGCCCTGCACAAGCTCTCCTAGGCTCTAGGGCCATAACACTACTCCATAAGGACCAGTGGGGGATTAGGTGTCCTGAATTGCCACCTCATGTTCCATTAATGATGTAAGGATATGGATTAGAACATATTTTAACTAAGATATAATTACTTTGGTGACCTTACAGAACTTTTTATTCTTGGATCATCTATGGTAGACCATGGGTATGTCATATTCTCCAATTTGAGTAAAGGGGGTCGGAAAAGCATGGTCACCACGCCGTGACCGGGTGCCATAGACCTCTATGGGGGCAAGTTGTGCCGACCTATCACCAGCCTCCATACTGTTGTGTGCATGAGGCCTAAAATAGAGAGGAAACGGCAGATGTAAAGTAAGTTTGGCAAAGACCTGTGATGGGTTCATCTGAGGTTCCAGCAGATTTTGGGGGGAAATATCTCAGTTATACTTAGTGGTTGGGTGGATGGAGTGATGAATTATTATGTGCTACGCCTTCAGGGCAATATTTCTAACGTCTGCTTTGTAACATCTTCCTCAGGTGCTGGTTGACTGTTTAGATCGCAGTTTACGCTTGTTGTCTTCAGACAGGTGAGAACATGGAAACTTCTTTCGACGTCTACATGAAGACAGGCCTAAAATTCTGCCAAGCCCAATGCCAGACTATAGATGGGTCTACCAAGAGTAGCAAGTAGTCCACTGACCATCTAGCCCCAGCCAAGCCCAGAAGATATGAGGAGACCTACTGGCCATCTAAAGACCTTTCTTGTTTGTCTTACAGAAGAAGGATCATAGTAGAAGCTCCTCGGTCCGATAATAGCAACACAAACTTGTACATCCATGAATGTTAACCCAATGGACAAGATAATAAAGCCTCATCCTCTGGATCCTCAAGTACTAACCCATGATCTTCTGCAACCCGACCCCTAGATGCCTTCACATCTGCTTGAAGGGACCACAAGAAGACATGACTTCTCGAGACGTCTGGTTGGATGAGCTTCCTTGGATCAGGACTGGTATCTGTGCTCTTGTATAATCTCTGTGTATTGGGCCGGCCCCGGCAGTATTGTGGGAGATACTGTCTGAAGGTCTATGTAGGAAAACTGTTTGATGCACTTTTAATAAAAGTATTTTAATAAAAAGTACAACCTGGGACATTTTATCATATTTGGGTTAGGTACTTACCTTCTCACCCTGTTCCATGCTCAATTTTACATAGAACTTGAGCTGCTATAATCCCCAATGTCATGTATTTAGAGATTGAGAAGGAAAACCTTAGTATAATAACCCACCGGAGCATCTTCTCCAAGAATTTAGAAGCAGCAAACTCTGTATTGTAGGAACTTTCATAGAAGTTAATGGAGCGAAAGAAGTCAAATGGGCCATCTCAGTGACTGACCACTCCTGGGAAGATGGTAAGTGACTAGTAAACCCACCCACTGGACTCCTGAGCAGGGAGCAGATATTTAAATCAATGAATGATTAGTTATATATGTTCTTGGGAAAAGCTTAGTATATAAATCCACTTAACTCCTCCTGCTCTATAACACGCTGCCTGCAAATAGGACACTATGTACAATCTGCTCAGATCCTCCTGCTCTATAACATGTTGCCTGCAGATAGGACACTATGTACAATCTGCTCAGATCCTCCTGCTCTATAACATGTTGCCTGCAGATAGGACACTATGTACAATCTGCTCAGATCCTCCTGCTCTATAACATGCTGCCTGCAGATAGGACACTATGTACAGTCTGATAACCTTCTCCTGCTCTGTAACATGCTACCTGCAGATAGGACACTATGTACAAGCGGCTCAGCTCCTCCTGCTCTATAACACGCTGCCTGCAGATAGGACACTATGTACAGTCTGATAACCTTCTCCTGCTCTGTAACATGCTACCTGCAGATAGGACACTATGTACAAGCTGCTCAGCTCCTCCTGCTCTATAACATGTTGCCTGCAGATAGGACACTATGTACAATCTGCTCAGATCCTCCTGCTCTATAACATGCTGCCTGCAGATAGGACACTATGTACAATCTGCTCAGCTCCTCCTGCTCTATAACATGCTGCCTGCAGATAGGACACTATGTACAATCTGCTCAGCTCCTCCTGCTCTATAACATGCTGCCAGCAGATAGGACACTATGTACAATCTGCTCAGCTCCTCCTTCTCTATAACATGCTGCTTGCAGAGAGGACACTATGTACAATCTGCTCAGCTCCTCCTGCTCTATAACATACTGCCTGCAGATAGGACACCATGGGCCACATTTATCACTTGTTTTTTCTGTTGTTTTTGCGCCTTTTCGTTTAGGCGCACCGTTTTTGCGCCATTTTTGCGATTAAACGTCAAATTAGCCGCGCAGCTAAAATAACCACCTTTCCCTCATCTATCGTTCAATTCCAGATGTTTTGCTGCGCCTAATGATATTCATCACGTGCGACTTTTGCATTTAGGCGCAAAAACACTCCAGCCCGAAGGTGGCGTTATCTGAGAGGAAAGCACTGAGCTCCTTTGCAGAAGAGCTCATTTCTAGCAGCAAAGCTCAGCCAGACACTGGAACATATAATAGATACATTAGATACATTACAGACACTGGAACATATAATAGATACATTAGATACATTGCAGACACTAGAACATATAATACAGACATGAGATACTCTGCAGACACTAGTACATATAATAGATACATTAGATACATTACAGACAGGAGCTGCAGACTATTTACAGTTCATCACCTTCTATTTACAAAATATTCTGCAAAACCTGAGCTCACAGCAAGAGCAAGAGAAGTTTGCACAAGTTTGCAGAAGCTTGCAGATACTACATACAAGTGTCCCCCATGTAATTCTGCACAGTGTCTGAGGGGGATACTGTGCAGAATTACAGGGGTGCAGCAGGAGCTCAGCACTGGGGGATCCCCTCCAGGAGAAGCCCCGGCTGAGGAGGTCACTGGGTGCTGGGTGTCACACACCTGGGTGCTGCTGAGGAGGTCACTGGGTGCAGGGTGTCACACACCTGGGTGCTGCTGTGAGTGTTATCTTCATTCTGGGCTGTGGGAGAAGCAGAGAGGAGCTTGTAGCAGGATGACATGTAACTGCCCGAATCTAACATTGCGCCTAAACTGCGCCTAAACTGTGTGAAAGTAAAGTGATTAATAAGAGGCAGAAAATATACTTATCACAGATGGTTGTAGCTTGTGATAATTCTGGCAAAACAGTGCGCCCGAATTTAGGCGCAACTACTACACTTAGGCGCACAAAAGTGATAAATGTGGTCCCATGTACAATCTGCTCAGCTCCTCCTGCTCTATAACATGCTTCCTGCAGATAGGACACTATGTACAATCTGCTCAGCTCCTCCTGCTCTATAACATGCTGCCTGCAGATAGGACACCATGTACAATCTGCTCAGCTCCTCCTGCTCTATAACATGCTGCCTGCAGATAGGACACTATGTACAATCTGCTCAGCTCCTCCTGCTCTATAACATGCTGCCTACAGATAGGACACTATGTACAATCTGCTCAGCTCCTCCTGCTCTATAACATGCTGCCTGCAGATAGGACACTATGTACAATCTGCTCAGCTCCTCCTGCTCTATAACATGCTGCCTGCAGATAGGACACCATGTACAATCTGCTCAGCTCCTCCTGCTCTATAACATGCTGCCTGCAGATAGGACACTATGTACAATCTGCTCAGCTCCTCCTGCTCTATAACATGCTGCCTACAGATAGGACACTATGTACAATCTGCTCAGCTCCTCCTGCTCTATAACATGCTGCCTACAGATAGGACACTATGTACAATCTGCTCAGCTCCTCCTGCTCTATAACATGCTGCCGAAAAGAAAAGACTCCCAAGTCTTACAGCGTCATCAATAAATATTTTATTACAGACGAAACAGACAGAAAAGGTTGCACAGTCGGCGCTCCCCCTCTCCCACCGATTCTATTAGTTGCCTCCATATTTCTGCAGCCATATCTGTTTAAGGGGAGACGTGGTCACAGGGAACACAGGGAATATATTGCTGAGTGATGTGTCCTCTCACGGACGCAAAATGAGAGAAAGTTGGGATCATCACAACGCGCAACACCATTCAACGACTACATTCAGGCGGCCATTGTACTAAGCGCTGCGGCAACACGGTAAACGTTCAGACTTGCAAACAATACTAACCCCACGTGTCAAACTGTGCTACGTCTCCTACTCTGGGAGGTAATAAGGCACTAAAATAGAGCGAACACAAGTAAAATCCGCATCAACACTGACGACAACTCGCAGAAGCAACCATGAGACTTGGCGCTTCAGACCCGCCATCCGATGGGCAGCGCCACTTACTACTGTGACATAGAGGCACAAACCGGGGGAGACATCGATTCAAAATCAGGCAAAAGTAACATGTCCTAATTTCTCTGATTCTTATTTGTAATATTTTTACTTAATTTTTGGAAAAAAAGGCCAATTCCTCCACGAAAAGGAAAACATAAAATTGCGAGGCCGCTGTTTGAACAAAATGGCAGACAAAATTTTGGCAAAAAAATTTCCAACTATGTAATAATAATTCAGATTTAAAGGTTGTGTAACGTGTCCAGGATCGGGGGGTGAAGCTGTACAAAAGAAGTTCTCATGTCTAGCAGAACAAGAAGGTCCAACACCACCACCAGCACCTCCACCACCACCACCACCATCGGAGGGGTGACATCAAAGGGACACAAATACACAAACTCCAATCACATCTGATCATTATTGCACAGTATTTGGAAGAGCAGACCGCTGCGCTTCTCCATAGAAAGTTTGGTTGGCAGTGAAGACATTGACAATTACTGTAGATACTTGGCGGCAGTGAGAGGACACTTAGACAACAGGTTCTTGGAGGGCAATGGGCCGCACCTCGAGAGAACCCGAAACTTACGATTTCAAGTCCTGGCAAAGTCTTTGAACTGAGTACAAAATGCTCTGCAGGAGCTGCAAAGAGTTAATGCTCTGCAGGAACCTTGAGGTGGTCTTCAAAGACATCTGGATTATATAGATGTGATCATATCCAGTAAGTAAATTGATGCTCTTCAGAATCACTTCTCTGTAAGAAGAGACAGAGGTGGATTATCTCTCCAATGTCTCCGGATTCTTAGATCAAAGTAATCTGTAGCTTTCAGGTTGTGTTATCCCAGCTGATCTTCATAGGTTTTTCGGAAACAGTCTCCAGCCGGGAAGAAATCCCAACACCTCTCCTGGTACATCTTCCAGACATACGACTCCTGCGTGGGTAGAACACATATAAATTGAGTATAATACCTCTCAAAGGTGGAGACATATGAGTCTATCGCTGGCCTTAGAGGGGTTGTACCAAGTTTGATTGGTATCCCCTAATAGCCGATAACTAGAGATGCATCCAACGTGGGGCTCGAACCCACGACCCTACGACCCTGAGATTAATAGGCTCATGCCCGGCTAGCTCAGTCGGTAGAGCATGAGCCTCTTAATCTCATTGTCGTGGGTTCATACCCCACGTTGGACGAATACCTAGAGATGACCTGATGTTTGGGTTCAGGACATATTGCGGGATTAGCAGCCGAACAGATTGACGAGCCTAGCAACTAGCTATGCCTAACATTGGCTACGGGACCACTCCTGGCCAATCATAGATCTGGCTTGTTCCTAGGGGCGTCAGTCCAGCAATATGTCCGGGTTGTAGGGCCAAACACGAACGTCGGGTCCACTCATCTCTACTTATAACAATCTTATTAGTGGAGTCCATCTGATCACAAGAACAGGGGTCCTCCTGTTCTAATAAATATTTTGGGAGTGTTGGAAGTTGCCAGGTACCCCTGTTCTTGTGATCATATGGACTCCACTAAAAAGATTGATATCAGTAGAGATGAGTGGACCCGACGTTCGTGTTTGGCCCTGCAACCCGGACATATTGCTGGATTGACGCCTCTAGGATCACGTCAGGTCTATGGTTGTGTATCTCTGGGATTCTCATCAATATCTGATCAATGGAGGTCTATGCTCTTGTACCCCCATCAATCAGCTGTTCTTAGCTACCCCCGATACTGGAACACACATTGGAGGAGGCCACAAGCAGATGGCTTTGTCCATGTTGCAGTGGCTGTGCCAGCATTGAGTACATCAGATCCTCTTCATGTGATCGGTATCCTGATCTCCAGAGAATAAAGCCTCACATCAATGCCATGAGTAATGGTGGAGAAACTCACCTGCCCAGTGTGTTCCGTCTCATCCTTGTTAATGAGGTACATCAAGAAGAACCTGTGACACAAAGTACAGAATATGTCAGGACACATAACGTCTTGTCCTGGGGATCGAACCATAATTTCATTATTCTCTAAGCAACCGCCATCGCGACTCACATATAATTGGCCAAGTTATGTTCTTCAAAGGTATGCGTCTCGAAGCCGTGCGGCGTCGTGTCAAAGTAATCACTGCCGATGCCGCAGATGAAGCATTTGGTCTGGAGACAAAATAGAAATAAATGAGAATTATAATTCCAGGAAAAGAGAGACAAAACTATGGAGGAAACATAAAACACATCAGCAGAATAAGGTTATAATGTAATGATGAGGGAGGAGGTCGGAGAGATTAGGGCTAATGAAAGGGAATGACGCAAGCTGAAGACTAGAATTATAAAAATGTATGTTTTCTACCAAAAACAGCACCCCCTCCACATGAGTGTGCACTCGTAGACGGATACCATCTTATTATAATCCTAAAACCCCTTTAAGATACATTGCAAGAAGCTAAATTTAGGAAAAAGTGGGAATGTAAGAAGATGGATGAGTGGTGGAGCTACGACTGAAGACGTTGAAGGGTTGATGTGGTGGAACTTATTGAGTGATAAGTGAAAGTGTCACCTCCATATCTTCCTTCACTTGTTCCTGTTGGTCTCTCAGCTCTCCAAATGCATCAATGATCAGACCTGATGGAGGAGAAAGTGGATGAGCCACATTTATTAAAGCGTCTGCACCAGTTTTCTGTCTGAATTTGCACTAGAAAGAACGTGCAAACTGCTTGTACGTGTATTTATAAAGTGCCTGCGCCAGTTTTGTGTCGTGGCTAAACTGTGACCAACAAGACAGAAAAAATGTGCAGCTAAATGGACTTGTTACCGCTTAGTCAGAGTTTGTGCCACATTTATTATTGACGTGCACCACAATTCTGCAGCATGAACAAAGTGCACTAAAACTCCCTCTGCCAGTGGTCTGGTGCCCATACGCACTAAGAGGCTCCGGCAAATATGGGTGCAATATGGGTAGATCTGAACTGGTGGAGTTTGTTACTATAGTCTCCGATGTTTCCAATGTTTTCAGTGGAGACTATAGTAAATGTGACCGGCTTCGGCGTTCACGACCCGGCCTGACCTCCACCCACCCCACTCCCCGACATGGTCATAGCCGCTTGCTCGTCGGAGAAACTCCGAAATAAGTGGGGAGAGTGAGATTCATATGGTTTCTCCACCAGAAAACTGCCATAATGAATCTCCCCCATAGTACTTTGATAAATGTGGCCCGATGAGTTTTATGGGTTTGGACGATAAGACTTGGAACCCATTGTTCTCTAATAGGAAATTGGTGAAACATGGGAATAAAAGAGTGACCTACCCTGAATGATGGCCAGCAGGATGACAATGACAAAGAAGAAGAATGTGATGTCAAAGACCACACGGTAAAGTTCATACTCGTCTCCTGCAGGATCCTCAATCTCATCACCGATACCTCCACCAGCTCGTACCCCGACGTACATGTGGAAGAGGTAACACTATAGAGAGGAGAGGATAATCAAATTGTGTATTAGGATAACATAATATGTACATGTGCAATTGGCAGATTACTCGGTTGATAAGTGGATTAGAGACTGATAAGGTCTAAGGTAGCGGTAAACCCAAGTACCATCCAAGAACTGGGCCATGTACACTGTCAGTCTATAAATCCTATATATGAAGGCATCATGTGCATGGACTATAAGTACTAGAGAATATTATGTTGCTTTATAAAGGAAGGGAAAGATGGCCTTTGATGTCTTCATGTATACAACATTTATGTGATCCTATCGGTGGATCTTGGTGGGATCGGACACCCAGTGCCCCGTTAGATCAGCTCTTCAAAACTTGCAGGAGTTCACCACCGTCCAGACCAATAACATAGCATTCATCCCTTTCAATGAGCTGCAATATCAAGCACAGCCACTATACTATGTACAGCGCTGTTCTGGGTGAACTTGTCCAAATGGTGGGGTCTCTGCAAATAGATGATCAGCGGGGGTGACGGGTATCGGTCCTCAACCAATCTGATACTAATGACCTATCCCATTGGTAGATTATCCATCTTTGTGTCCTGAAAATCCTTCTCAGTATTTGTTTCCTCTAATACAAAAATAAAGCCAACCCCTGACAGTGAAGCCAATAATAGCACGGGTCAGTGCATCAGAATGGGACTTCCTCAACCAAGAGAACCTCCATTTCTGGCATCCATCAACCCTGAGAACACCCCCTTTAAATGCAAATGTCTCATACTCACAGTCATCATATCATCGCACTTCATGTCCGGTTCGTCTTCATCCTCACTCTTGTTGTAGAATTTACGGAAGAAGTTGAAGGCGACCACCGTGTACAGATACACAACCACAGCCAGGAGACCCACGGTCATCATCAGCTGCCGAGGAAATGCACAAAATAAAGGGGGATAAATAGACACAAACATGAGTTCTGTCGATTATGTGACCCAGTGGTGGACCAAGCCTCCTGCTATAGTAACACCCTTGGTGGTCTATGACGGTGAAGGCTTATAGTAACACCCTTGGTGGTCTATGACGGTGAAGGCTTATAGTAACACCCTTGGTGGTCTATGACGGTGAAGGCTTATAGTAACACCCTTGGTGGTCTATGACAGTGAAGGCTTATAGTAACACCCTTGGTGGTCTATGACAGTGAAGGCTTATAGTAACACCCTTGGTGGTCTATGATGGTGAAGGCTTATAGTAACACCCTTGGTGGTCTATGACGGTGAAGGCTTATAGTAACACCCTTGGTGGTCTATGACAGTGAAGGCTTATAGTAACACCCTTGGTGGTCTATGACGGTGAAGGCTTATAGTAACACCCTTGGTGGTCTATGACGGTGAAGGCTTATAGTAACACCCTTGGTGGTCTATGACGGTGAAGGCTTATAGTAACACCCTTGGGGGTCTGGAGCAGTGATCTGAATTTACGCTGCAAACAATATGAAACTTGTGGATACTTGTAAGATATAAAGGTGGACCCTTCGACCCTTTTGGACCTCGGTGTAACAGACTGTACAGGTTATTTGTCCGCTTTTTTGCCCAAACCTCATATGTGATATTGTAATTTTGAGATTAGACACTCCCCAGACCTGTTTGCCGTTGTGCGTGACTGATGACAAGATGGTGCGTAGGGTCTTCACTCCCATAGCGATATCCAGAAGATGAGCAGCAAAGAAGAAGTTGTTATAGTGTCCGAGAAGGGACATGACCATATACCAAACCAGGTACAGGAACGACTGGTGATCAAAGAGAAAGCAAGAGAATCGGCTACTAGCAAACAAGAACAATGTGTAGTCAAAGGATTTACCATATACAATGACATGGCGTATTCTTGAATTCTACCATAATTGTTACATGGCGGATGTCTAAGTAATTGATACTCCACAATAGCAAAGGCCATGGATCTGGCCATATAGGAGGCCATATATACTGTATATCTCGTAACGCTTCGTAGATCCAGAAACGGAACATCTAAATGCAGATTTCTCCATATGTCCTGTAGATATAGGAAGGTCTTCTCAAAGATCATCATAAATGGCGTAACCTTAAATCTGGTCTAGAAGAAAGGAGTGATCTTCTCAAGGAGGGGACTTTTCGAGAGGTATCACCAAACTTGCAAAGTACTATACTTCACTGTATCGACTTGGATTTCCCCCATATACTGGAGGTAAAACTAGAAATCATGGCCTCCACTGTGGCTTCATGGGGACCAGTTCCTATCATTAATAGATTTTCTAATACAGATTCTTTGGGGTCTAGATTGGAAATAATACTCACGTTATCTGTAAAGACAACTCCAAATTTCCAGATCTGGTACTTTATGTCTATGGAGGTGAACCTGGAGCAAAACAGAATGTCAAAAAGTCAGGGCTTGGCTGGATAGACAAATGTTTAGTGACAGTGCGAAGTATCAAGTACGAAAAAATATTTCAGACAGAAATAAAATCATATGGAACTTAGCTGACTTGGGTAGATTAGGGCAGGTGACATGAGGTGAGTTGAGCCTCTCGCCTCAGGGTGGCAACAACTTCAGAAAGGTGGGGCAGCCGCAGTACCGCAGTCAACCACTGTGCACCTTTGGGAGTATGACCCTTGCACTCACTAGAATCTCTTTACCCCT
The DNA here is from genome assembly GCF_040894005.1 of Engystomops pustulosus. Classification (NCBI taxonomy): domain Eukaryota; kingdom Metazoa; phylum Chordata; class Amphibia; order Anura; family Leptodactylidae; genus Engystomops; species Engystomops pustulosus. Next base: position 11,394,138 of record NC_092419.1, on the reverse strand, counting down.
TATATCAGCAGAGGTGGGAAACACTGGATGGACAAGGTGCTTAGAAAAAGAGTTGATGGTTCAGGGGGCACTTTTCAACAATTTGCCTCATGCAAGAGAAGTTAGGTTTTCTCCTGGATTTGAGTCATGAGGGGTGGAATTGTTCTTTGAGTTCCTCCACCCTCTCCCAAACTAGGTATAACACAATATACAGATTTGAACTGTGATTAAACTCAACTTAGTTAAGACAATACACATCATGAAGGACCATCGGTGGAGTAGACAGAATGGGGGTCATTTACTAAGGGCCCGATTCGCGGTTTCCCGACGTGTTACCCGAATATTTCCGATATTCTCCCTGTATTGCCCCGGGTTTTTGGCGCACACGATCGGATTGTGGCGCATCGGCGCTGGCATGCACGCGACCGAAATCAGGGGGCGTGGCCGAACGAAAACCCAACGGATTCGGAAAAAACGCCGCATTTAAAAAACAAAAACTGTCGCAGAGCTTGCACTTACCTTCACCACCAATAGGCCGGTGTACTTGAGTGCGTTCCGATGCTCTTCAGCGTAGCAGTGCCACCTGGTGGACGTTGGAGGAACTACCTTAATGAATCCCGGCCGGACCCGAATCCACCGCAGAGAACGCACCGCTGGATCGCGAACGGACCGGCTAAGTAAATCTGCCCCAATGACTGACTAGTCTACATGGACTTTGTAGACTTACCACGTGAAAAGCGATTTATCCGGCTCTGGCTTCTTCCCATTCTGTGAGGTGATTTCCAAGCTGGCCAGGTCCATTCCCAAAAGTTCTGCAATTCTTTCACGGCCGTAGATGTCTCCATATTTGTCCAGAACCTGGAAGAAGACAAAAAGATTCCTGATGTGAGTCTGAGGCAATACCACTTGATATCACGTTGATGTATCTAAAGCAATCTACCTTTCGTTTTACAAACTTGTCCCAGTAATTGCTTGGAAACGATCTACAAAAGATACATAGAACACGAAAAGGTATCAGAAAAGTTCAAGATGTCTTCTAAACATGAAACGTTGAAACCATTGAACTCCAACTTACGGAGTATTTAAGACCAGACGATCCCACTGCCCTTTTATGTCATCGTCTTCTGGTTGCTCGGTAATGTAGACACCATCGAATTCCAGTTTACGTGCCAGCTCTTTCTCCCGTTTGAAGATGACCAGTGGTACCTAATAAACAGAGAAGCCATTTATCTTCAGGTCTACTGGAGATTGGTGGACTTGGAGATTGGGGAACATGGAGATTGGTGGACTTGGAGATTGGGGAACATGGAGATTGGTGGACTTGGAGATTGGGGAACATGGAGATTGGTGGACTTGGAGATTGGGGAACATGGAGATTGGTGGACTTGGAGATTGGGGAACATGGAGATTGGCGGACTTGGAGATTGGGGAACATGCAGATTGGTGGACTTGGAGATTGGGGAACATGGAGATTGGTGGACTTGGAGATTGGGGAACATGGAGATTGGTGGACTTGGAGATTGGGGAACATGGAGATTGGTGGACTTGGAGATTGGGGAACATGGAGATTGGTGGACTTGGAGATTGGGGAACATGGAGATTGGTGGACTTCCAAGACAGAAAACTCACCTTCAAACAGTTGTAGCCGATGATACATAGGAAGGCAATGAGTGTATGGAGTACAGACAAAAAGTACAAAGTTGGCTGCATATATCCCGTACTTTCCTCCAAAAAGAAATACACCACGCTATCTTCATCCTCCTCGTCTTCGCCGCTTCCCTCGTCCAGAACAGATAGATCTTCATCTAAACCTGAACCTTCAAAATCATCCTCACCTTTTGGGGAATCAGATACCTACAAAGATCAACATAGATGTAACTACAGTCTTGTTACACAGAAAATGGCCACTCGGGAGTAATGTCACTGGAAACTTGCCTTGTAGAACAGAAGAATGAAATTGATCGCAAAGGCCAAAAAGAGTGCGAGGAACCGAAGATTGTAGAAATTCCTAGATAGATAATTCTAGAAAGGAAAGCCAAAAAATATGGAAGGCATAAATAAAATATTGATGTAGGAGAGATACATTTTTCTCGATCTCGAGTGATAACAGATGCAACCAGTACCAGAAAGCTGCTGCTAAAGCCTTTCAGCTGAAGGTACGATTGACCATTGCCAACATTGTCTAACATTTACTATATTTCAACTCTACTATGTTAATAGAAACCATCACTAACCAAAAATTTTATTCTCTGGATCTCCAACTCATTCCAGATTTCAAAACCTCCTTCTGAAGTATCTTTCTTAGAAGGGGCCTTCTTTGTAGTAGTGATGACTTCTGGCTCTGGGGGTTCCTCAGGATCTGGAGCTGCCTCTTCTTCTACGACGTCACCTTTCTCTCCATTCTCTTCACTGGAGGTTTAATCAGAAAGAAGTTTTTTTTTTTTTCCAAAAGTCAACCAGATGTGATATTTTACTGTGAGGCCTACTAAATTAATAAAGGGAAACCTTAATGAACTTTTAGGACACTTAATCGCTTACAGGTTCTTATGAACTCAGTGTCCCATACTTCACAGCAGTTCAACAAAATGAAGTCTAATCTTACTTGGGTCCTGGCGTTCTCTGCTACTGAAAAGTGCACAATGACACTTGACGTACACCCAAGGTCTGGCGCATGCCCGGCGAGATTGCGGTGTACAATGTAAGCTTCATTGAAGATCTAGGTAGGTATCGGGAGTAGCAGGGCCCAAGTAACATTAGAATTTTTTGTTTAATTGTAACTACGAAGTTATATACAGACAGTCCCCGGGTTACATACAAGATAGGGTCTGTAGGTTTATTCTTAAGTTGAATTTGTATGTAAGTCGGAACTGTATATTTTATAATTGTAACTCCAGACAATTTTTTTTTTTTGGTCTCTGTGACAATTGGATGTTAAAAATGTTAACCAGAGGTTTGTAACGTTTGTAACTAGGGGTCGTCTGTAAGTCAGGTGTTCTTAAGTACTATGATACTGCTGAGAAATCTGATACTCACTCGGCTTTCTCAGGTTCTGGTTCCGGTTCAGGCTCAGGCTCTGGTTCTACTTCCGCAGGTTGTTGCTCCGGGGCACCATCTAAATGGACTGGTGCTTCATCCGCCTACATGAAATGGTTTGTACTCATTATAAGGTTGGGGTTTACATTACATATTATGGAATATTTAGTTGCAGTTGTTGGAGCAAGTCAACTTACATCGAACTTCCTCTTCAAAATGGGGGATCCTTCTGGTGTTGGTGGTTCAACTGGTGTGGTGTCACCCATATCTCCTAAACCGCCGGGAGCATCTGGAGAGCTGAGTCTGTAATGTCCACTGTCCTTCTTGAGTTCAAGCCCAAACATTTCTGCTCCTTCTTCATGTGCTTCTTCTTTGCCCGAGTCCACAAAGTCTGCGGCATCTCCAGATTCTAGTTGCTCATCGCTGGCTGCTGTAGTAAGTCCATCGCCGTGGACCTCATCCTGTGTAGGATCTGGCATACTGGCTAGAATTTCGGTGACAGTTAATTTCTGAGCCCCTTCTACGAGACTACCTCCGAACAGTGTGTGCCATATTAGGAAGAATATGCCCTTGCAGACGCTGTAGATGAAGTGGAGAATCCCAATGAATAATGTCCACAGGAACGAGGCGATGGCCAGAACAATTTCCTTTATCGTCATCTTCTTGACCTTGTGAAAAAAGTGAAAAATAACCAAATCAACCAACTTAAAAAAGATGATCTATAGTCTTGTTTTTTTTCTATATAAATAGAACCATTGGAACGGACGCAACCATTGGCTTCCATTTCCAATCTTCCTTCCATTTAATTTCTTGACTTTTCCGCATAGACAGGGACAAAGTCAACGCAGTCATCTCATTATGATGACTGATGAAGGAGTCTATCGTACATTAGAAGCAATAGTTAATACTAATGTATTTTTTTTCTGGAGCCTCAACTAAGACTGTTCTTTGAGTTTTACTGAAGACTGGATTAGTCTATAAATTTTTTTTACATTTTTTAAGTTTTCCCAGTAACAATATTTATCCCAATAGAGGATGAAGGTTTGATGGGAGGTAAGACTGTCTGATCTCCTGCAGTTGGGATGAGATAGCTCCATAGTCCAAAGACAAAGTTCCTAGCCATTCGCCTTTTACCCCATTGCACCACCTTCATGCCAAGTGGGCATGGTAGGGCGTGGAGTGGGCCACGCCAAGGTGCAATGTGTGCCAGCGCGGGAATGCCCTGCATCGGTGCATTAGCTATTGTCTAACCCAGGAACTGGGATGGTCTGGCATAGAATTGTTCACACAGTTGGGTGGTTGATAAAGTAAGAGGCCGGAATCTGTAAGTATATCTGGTGTGACCTGTGGGGCGAGATCAAGATCAGTTGCTGATGGATGATACCAAAGAGTTTTCACCCTGCCCTCCATAGAATGCTACGGGACTCGTGGCACTGCTTATAGTATAAGCAGATGGAGATAAGAAGGTCCTAGCAGTCAAGCTCTCTGCTATGAGGAATATATCTACTATCCTGTGTATAGGGACGTAATTGCAGGGACGTAATTACAGGGGCCGCAGCCAAAGCAGCCTCTATGGGGTCCACAGTGTCATGGGGCCCCAGCATCTGGGGTATTTCGTGTGTATTGGGAATGTATATGCTGTATGTCTGCGTATGGTATGTATTTGGCTATTTGCTGTATGTATGTATATGGTATTGTATGTATGAGTGTATTTGCAGTATGTGCATATGTGATGTCTATATGTGTATGTATATAAGTATATAAATGTGTGTGTATACATATATGAGTGTATAAATGTGTGTGATTGCAACTCACATATGTGAGTATACAAATATGTATATTTTTAATGGGAAAAGGGTGCCCCATTCAGAAGTCTGCAATGGGGCCCGGTATTTCCTTGTTACGCCCCTGGGTAAATGTTCTTAATGGGAAAACGCTTTACCCCTGTCCATTCTTTGTTATGGGTGTTTGGAGTTTTACTTACATTCTAGTAAATTTCTATTATCATTCTACGGTGCGCCAAAAAAGTACTTACCTTTCGATATTGTCTTCTAAGATTTCGGTAGGTGAACATTTTGAAGAAGTTTATCACATTATTCATGAACTCTCCAAAAGCGGATGTAGCTTCAGATGGAGCGGAGCCATTCTCTGCTTCCTCCCCTTCACCAGATCCTTCTCCTCCAGCATCTTCATCATCATCTTCAGCTTTTTCTTCTTCCGGTTCTGATATTTGAGCCGCAATTTGCATCTCAAAAATTGTGTCTTCGCAGAAGTTGACAAAGAGCTCCATTTTTTCGGACTCTCCCCCTTCATTGACCACATCGAAGATGAATTGACGTTTGGACTCTTTGACCTGCGGCATTTCCCATTGAGCTTTATTGGTCTCACTAATCTCGAAATAGATGCGCTCTATCCTCTTGCCGGCCCCCATGATCTCAATCTTGCCAAGGTATGGCTTGAAGTAGTTGATAATGCAACCTGCCAGCTCCAAAAAGTTCTGCAACCTTGTGTCATGAGGGACGTGCTCCGACAGATTGGTTAGTAATACCGCCACATTGAAACCGATATCCTTGGCAGGTTCCTGGAACCGGTTGGCAAATTCTTCGAAGTTGATCATTTCATTCTCGTCGGCTTCTGAGCATGAAAGGAGGAACTGGATCTCGGATGGGGTGTATTGCTTCTGGCTGTCCATTGCCTTTTGGAAATCTTTCTTGGAGATGAGACCCCGAGGATCTGTGACGTAATCTCTGCAATACGAGAACAACTCACGTCATTCTTACCAAAATTTGGAACTGGGGTCTGAGATGTATTACTCAGCTATTGCCACATTGATTGGTTCCTTCATTATAGACAACTAGTTTAATAATGGAGCTACTCTCCCAAACAACAGCTGCTCTGCCGTCTCAGACTTTATGAAAACATAACTCTTAGAGAAGATCTTTCTCCTGGTTCTTAGAGTTTTACTCCCTCTGAAGAGTCCATAAGTTGACAAAGACCAAATTGCACAGGAGAAGTCTCCATGAGACAACCAATGGTCCATACACTACCTGAAAGCATCAGAAGCTACAATATCCTTCAGCTTCAGGAACATATCAAAGAATTTGAGTATCATCTCCACATTGCTAGAAGATTCCACCAGCATGTCCACCATCTGACGAGCAATTGTCCCATTTACCACATTACCTAAAGAATAATACAGACACAGTCCATTATTTGATATGTTACTGCTCGTCCATAGCACATAATGGGGTTACGAATAATCAGCCTTAGACACCCTACAACTGTATCAGGCACACATTAGATGGAGAGGAGAATGTCTACACAGTCTATCCCTTTGGATGATCCAACCATTGAAGGCATTACATGTATAGGTGATCGATTTAAAAGGGGATGGGGTAATGCTTTCTTTTTCCTGTGGGGGCACTGCAGGAAAATTGAACACTTGGTGACAGTTTCCATCAAATAGATCAGTGGTGGCGAACCTATGGCACGGGTGCCAGAAGTGGCACTCAGAGCCATTTCTATGGGCACTCAGACCATTGCCACAGGACAGAGTTCACCAAATAGGACCAAATCTTCCTGCAGTCCCAGGCAACTTAAGAGATTCTGCTCTCAATGCTATTTGAATTTGCCCTCCTTCTTTCAACTATATTGGTGTATTCAGGGGGCCAATACAATTTAAAGATGTGGAAGAAGAGGTAGCAATAAGTTCTTAAAAAGCCATGTTGGCACTTCACGATAAATAAGTGGATTTAGCTTGTAGTTTGGGCACTCTGTCTCCAAAAGGTTTGGCATCACTGAAATAGATCATTTGTGATCCAAAGAGCGTTGTATTCCGAGATCCTATTTTAAGGGATTCTTCTAACAAATGATTGTCTAATGATTATCCATGATGTATTGATGTATTGGAATATGCAGTTAATAGTTGTCACATGTATGAATCTTGCCCTTAACCCCTTACCTTCAAGTAAAGAGAGCAGCATGACAACCATATCTTTTTGAAGGTCAAGAAGTTCCTTCAGGAGGCCAATCTGGCTTGAATCCTACAAAAAAAGTACAAATCAAGGAATTCCAGTTCTTTTCAAGTTACAAGACTTTTCTCACTTACAAGACAAGGAACATCTATTGTCAGACAACATTCTATCGTTTTCCTCTCTAAAATTAAGTAAAACAATGTGAAGAAACCAAATCAATGAGGTCTCGGAAAAAAAGAATTTGACCAAGATGATCATGATTTTGGTTATTTGTAATGCTTGCAAAGAAGGGGAAGGGGTAACTAAAGGATAGAAATGCTGAATATCTCTCATGAGATAAAAGCAAGGCTTCCATTGTTATTCCCTGAGGACAGTTCTCTGAAGCAGGCTCCATAGCATCTCCTATACCCAGGGGCGGACTGGCCATAGACTTTACCGGGAGACTTCCCGGTGGGCCGGTGCCCTGAGCAGCTGATGGGGCCGGTCCCTTCCTCCGCTTGGCCCCTCCTCCTCTCCCTCACTACATGTGTCATCTGTCGGGCACATCACTTCCTATGCACAGGCTCCTGCACTGCCCTCCCTCCCTGATGCATCCATATGATAAATTAACCTTATGATATGGATGCACAGCAGGGGTGGCAGTGCAGGAGCCTGTTCTCCCCTGCAGATGTCAGCCCTAGCGCTGGGCTCCTCACAGGCCCTGCCCAGCCCATTACACAGGAGACCACGCCCCCACAGCACAGCACAGCCCGGGCCTGGCAGCATGGAGGAAGAGGTGAGTGCTGGAGGGGTGGAAGGGGGGATGGTGCCTGCTGTGTGTATGGGAGATGGGGCTGGTGCATGCTGTGTATGTGTATGGGAGATGGGGCTGGTGCATGCTGTGTATGTGTAAGAGAGATGGTGCTGGCGCTTGCTGCTGTGTGTATGAGAGATGGTGCTGGCGCCTGCTGCTGTGTGTATGGGAGATGGGGCTGGTGCATGCTGTGTATGTGTATGGGAGATGGGGCTGGTGCATGCTGTGTATGTGTATGGGAGATGGGGCTGGTGCCTGCTGTGTATGTGTATGGGAGATGGGGCTGGTGCCTGCTGTGTATGTGTATGGGAGATGGGGCTGGTGCCTGCTGTGTATGTGTATGGGAGATGGGGCTGGTGCCTGCTGTGTATGTGTATGGGAGATGGGGCTGGTGCCTGCTGTGTATGTGTATGGGAGATGGGGCTGGTGCCTGCTGTGTATGTGTATGGGGCTGGTGCCTGCTGTGTATGTGTATGGGAGATGGGGCTGGTGCCTGCTGTGTATGTGTATGGGGCTGGTGCCTGCTGTGTATGTGTATGGGAGATGGGGCTGGTGCCTGCTGTGTATGTGTATGGGAGATGGGGCTGGTGCCTGCTGTGTATGTGTATGGGAGATGGGGCTGGTGCCTGCTGTGTATGTGTATGGGAGATGGGGCTGGTGCCTGCTGTGTATGTGTATGGGAGATGGGGCTGGTGCCTGCTGTGTATGTGTATGGGAGATGGGGCTGGTGCCTGCTGTGTATGTGTATGGGAGATGGGGCTGGTGCCTGCTGTGTATGTGTATGGGAGATGGGGCTGGTGCCTGCTGTGTATGTGTATGGGAGATGGGGCTGGTGCCTGCTGTGTGTGTGTGTGTGGGGAGATGGTGCTGGTGCCTGCTGTGTGTGGGGAGATGGTGCTGGTGCCTGCTGTGTGTGTGTGTGGGGAGATGGTGCTGGTCCCTGCTGTGTGTGTGGGGAGATGGTGCTGGTGCCTGCTGTGTGTGTGTGTGGGGAGATGGTGCTGGTGCCTGCTGTGTGTGTGTGTGTGGGGAGATGGTGCTGGTGCCTGCTGTGTGTGTGTGTGTGTGTGGGGAGATGGTGCTGGTGTGTGTGTGTGTGTGTGTGTGTGTGTGTGTGGGGAGATGGTGCTGGTGCCTGCTGTGTGTGTGTGTGGGGGGGGGGAATATGGGGCTGGTGCCTGCTGTGTGTGAGGGGTGGGGGGGGGGGGGGAGCGGTCACACGTTGCGTGTTGGCCTGGGTTTTCATTGTGTTTGAAACGCAGTAATGTAATTAGGCAAATCACCTCTCAACTGTTGTAATGCGTTTCAAACACAATGAAAACCCAGGCCAACACGCAACGTGTGAACGCGCCCTTAGCGTTTTGATTCCGTTTTGTAACTGAATCAAAACGCATCGTGGCGGGCCACGGCCGATCGCATATGCGTTTCTATGCAAACGTATGTGATTGGCAATCAGCGCGTATTGTGTAAATGCGGGACACCGGGCGCTCATTGTGATGCATGCATTTACGTACAAACACATATGCGATCCACCCCAGTGCGTCTTGATTCAGTTACAAAACGGAATCAAAACACTAACGTGTGGCATCACCCTTATTGTCACTTATGGTTAGTTGACTCCGCCTACTTGTGATGGCCACGCCTAAAGTAAATTGGCCCCGCCTATATCATGGGGCCACTTTTAATCTTTTTCCAGGGCCACTTTAAATTCCCAGTCCGCCCCTGCCTATACCTGGTTTATTCCATTCATGATCCATTACCTGTCCGGTCATAGCTTAGGAAGAGATTGGAGGTCTATATAACATGAATAGACTGAACCCAATGGGTAACCATTTGCAAAGCAAAACTGTGAACATCAATGAATCAATCAAATATAATGATACAGTAACAGAGGTCCTTGTTTTAGAAGTTGAGGGTCAAATTTACCATCTTACCTCTGGATAGAAGCGACTCCAAAAATGATCCTTGTGTGCAATGTAATAAAAATAGGCTGTTTAAATATAACTAGATTGTATGTATGAGAAGTTCTCCTTCCAGCTTACAATGACCAGCCTGTATAGAGTCAGGGGTCATCAGTATACAACATGAAGATGGAGACCAACTAAGTTTTCATCGACGTTGGGAATTAGCAATACAAAGGGGTTGTATACAGTTACCATAAATGTTACCACCCTTGTCCATAGGTTGTATGTGTCCACCCCCAATACAACAACTATACCTCTTTATATACAATACCTGGGGTCTTTGATGTACATGAACAGTGAAGACCATTAAGCAAGCTTGTTTTTATATTTTTTTACTAAGCTTAGATAAAAGAAAAAGTTCCACCAATTAGGAACTATGAAAATGTGAGAGGATGAAAAGGAATTCACAACAGCAATGGAAAGGTTAAGGACGAAGGGGTGGTAAACGCAATTTAACATGTCCCGGCTTTCCCTCCCTCTCCACCCCAGACATTGTGCTACAAGAATAAAAATGCTTCATGGAACAGACAGACAGGTGAAGGGAGGAGAAGGAGGGAGAGATGTGGTATCCAGTGGCTTCCTATATGAGGGAGCCATGTGTATGTGTATCGGTTTACAACTTGAAGGAGTGGGAGTGGGGTTAGGGTTAGCGGAGAATGGGGTGCACTACAATGCTTAGGGTTGAAGACCCAAACTTTGACCATCTTTGGTTCTAAACCCTAAAATTGTTGTGTTGGCTATAGTTATGGCTACTCTCAGCTTCACAGCTATTGACATAAATTGGATACTCTCTCTCTCCTCATCCTTCTTCCCCCCCTGCTACCAACATAATGTCAAGAGGCGGCAGTTCACAAGAAAAGCAATGAGACCACCCAAAGAAAGCGGGCTTTTCCCCAAACAATTTTGAACTGTTACACGGCTGCTGGCAAAACAAAGGGGGAAAATGGGCACATAGGGATGACCAGAAGGAGAGACAGAAGATTAGAGACTACAGAGAGAAAGAAAGAGACAGAGAAATAAGCCTAGAAGATGGAAAGGACTGGCTAAAAAAATATCCACAAGATGTTTACAACTAAGCAACTAGAGATCAGGAAGAATGTCGTCAATGTACCCTACTAAAATCATTGGGTGGCCACAGATAACAACAAGGGAAGAATATAATTAGTTTGTAAAATTATTTATATGTAAATGATCTCTGAAATAAAGTTCTATCTAGATCTAAATTTACCAAAAACCCACACTCAAAAAAGTACTTTTTAGGTCCTTTTTAGTTCCATTTCCAGTCCTTAAGTGGTAGATAAAAATATGTACAGCCTAAACAGAAACATCAATGCAAATCTTACATCATGTGAGCTATGTTCCTTCACCTATAGGTTCCTCTTCAAATTTCCATACATAGGACATATAAAGAGCCAAGGTTCAAAATGGCTTCCTACTTCTACTCTTCAGGGCCAAATTAAGACAATGGGGGCCCAGCAGAGCTACAAGAAACTCTTCCGAAACTACACATACAAATACTGACCAAGCAACTGAACTCGGTAAGATACAAGATATTTATCTCAGATTTATCTTAGATTCGAGTTAGAGAAGAAGAGCCAGAAAGATTGACAGGAACGTATATTATCAACGAATATGAGAGGCCGAAGACAATGAGAACATATAGAGACAAAAAGTGTGAATGGCTGACAGACACGGAATGGGCTAGGGTGCATGTCTAGCTGAGACAAAATTTAAGGAAATGCAGCCGTGCCACAGAGAAATATTCTTACGCCATTTCGTAGTCCTCCGTTTTGGGGCATCTGTTATATATTAGAATAAAAGTATTATTCAGAATAACTGCATGGCAAACATCATTTTACTTATACTTGAACCTTAGATAGTGATTGAAGATTTCCATCAAAGTGATGGCCAAATGATCCAATGGCCATCTGCTCCATCTCCTCCCCATGCTACCCTCGTTAGCTGGGCCATATGACCAATAAGTAACTACCAGACATCTCTGGTGTGGGGACATATAATTGGATGGGTTCAATCCCGGGTTTTGTTGTGGGGCCATTGCGCTAAGGTATTATATCATTGATGGATTGCACCAAAAATGTTGACAAATATCTACTCTTTCGGTAACCAACATGACGGCCAATCCTCACATTAGGGTCAGGAGGACTATCATATGTTAGGTCATCATACATGATCTAGCTGAGGAGGAGCTATCTTAACATTAACCAAACTGAAGACAATAGAAAACTGAAAAAGATACAAAAACAAAACAAAAAAAAGCTTCCATGCACATTCACACCTTGGGAAAACAAAAAATTCTCCTAAAGGAGTTGGTTTTTCGAAAGGAAATTAGGGAACTGAACTTCACACGCTACGCAAGATTTCAGAAATGTGGGTAGTAAGTATGTCGTCAAATGCATTTATTACATTGAACATGGGGTCAAGAAGTATGGAAACCACATTTTTTCTGCACCTCCTATAATTACATTACATTAAATAATACAATTCATAATAAAAAAAAAACACAATATACAAAGGGATAGAAATACAATTAGGTCTAACGGTAATTATACACATTAGATTGCTGTTGGCCAAAAATGTTAAGCTAATAGCTATTTGATCTCCGACCCCCTCCCTCCCCTTAGTAGTTATGAAGCTTCACCCCAGGGGGTGGTGGACTTCCTGTGAGAACAATTAATGGGCATGTAGTAATCCATTCTCAGCTTTTTTTTTACCCCTAACACCTGTACAAGAACAAGAAACTTTGTATCAATATGTGTTTTGCCAATTGTACCAACATTTTGGAGGTATGGATGATGCAAAGTGTATGGAGACCTTAAAACTAGTGTCTAAGATTGAAGGTTATTTCCAGTATAGAATTTGGTGGGTCGTTTGTGTGGCTTTGGGCCCCCCTAGAATGCTTGGGCCCCGGGCTACCGCCCAAACTGGCTGTATCATAATCCGCTACTGGGTGAAATTGGGCTTTACATACCTGAGCCAATTTCATCATCATGTGAGCAAAGACATGGAGGAAACCCACCACTGCATCCCAGAGACGACTGTGGGCCAGACTCTGCTGGTTACCAGTGCAAGGACCCTAAAGGAAAAAGTAATCATGGCTTTAATTTCTTACCAAACTATAATACAAAACCTAATTTTATTGGAATACCCATACGGGGGGATAACACATACAACGGTAGGTACCCAACTAAGAAAACACCACCATTCAAGAAAAACAAAAATAGGAGTTCCTCATACATCTCGTAAGTGGAGAAGCAGGTCCATCATCCATGAAAAGGAAAAAATGTAAAGATCATCCCTATTTTCAGCACCCCTTGATCAGTGAGAGACCCTACAGACAAGCTGCGTGTACCCTCTCTTACCTGGATATATTCGGTCAGGCTGTTAAACACCTGCTTGGCCACAGACATGGCTTTGGAAAAGTTCCTCTTGCCTTGGTCATCAATAATATCTTTTCCGGAATAATACCAGTAGAAGTCACTGATGGATTCCTGGGGATTTTAGAAAAATCATAAAAAATGGGTAATTTTCAGTTCTGTTTAATATATCAATTGAAAAAGCTAACAGAGTTGTGGTCCCTGCAGTTGTGGATTACCTGAAGACGTAGCAGATAGTCCACGGTGCAGATGATAATGTTGATGGTGGTGGTGTTACCAGTTTGAGTACGTAGATAATTCTGGAAATCTGAAAAATTAAAAATTTCGAAAAGTATGGCTCCCGGTAGATGTTGTATTAATTCCTTATTACTCAAGTGACTTGAGGACATCAACTTTGGTGGCATCCAAGCTGGATGTGAATTACTCTAGAACCTGAGTGAGATCTACAGTCTACCATGTAGGGTTCTACAAATTAAAGTCCATGAATTATAATTAGTTTTCCAAAAATTTTTTCATACCGTTATTGTGTCCCTCACAAAGCAGCTGGAGGAAGCGGAATAGATCCTGGGTGAACTGGTCGTCCGCCATGACTTTTTCTCCTGAAGATACCGACAATCACAAAAACAGTAACATTAGAGTCACAAAAACTGTGAATGGATCAGAGACAGAAAGACTCTAAGTAGAAGAGTGTTTGTACAAAGGGAAAAAAAAGGTAGAACGGGTAACGTAAGAGAGAAAGGTGGACATCAATGAAAGAGACAGACCGAGAGTAAGACAAGGAACAAATCGAGAAATGAAGATAAAAGGAGAAGGAGGAACATAGAAAGTGAAATAAAGACAGTGGACACAAAGATGGAGGAATCAGATCGACAGGTCAAGGAGAAGGTAGAGAAATAGTAAGGATGCTGGAAAATGGCAGGAGTGTTAAGGGTTAAGAATCACTTAGAGAGTCGAAATTAGTTTCTTCCCAAACTCAGTACACTGCAAACCGGCAAAGCTCATGCGGTTAGAGGTTTATCAGGTGTCAAGAGACAGGAAACTTCACAGGACAACCACTCCCTAGGTAGGTATCAAAAAAAGAGAAGGCAATGGGGCAGATTTACTTACCCGGTCCATTCGCGATCCAGCAGCGCGTTCTCCGACGCTGATTTGGGTTCTGCCGGGATTCACTAAGGTCGTGCGCCCGATGTCCACTAGGTGTTCGCTGGAATTCACCTCCTTCGTTCCGGTGTATGTGAGTGCTATTTTTGCGACACAATTTTTTTCAAACATTCCGCGGTTTTTCTGAATCCGCCGGGTTTTCTGACGGCCCACGTCCCCTGAATTCTGTCACGTGAGAGCCGGCGCCGATGCACCACAATCCGATCGCGTGCGTCAAAATCTCGGGGCAATTCGGCGCAAAATGGAAATATTTGGGAAACCCAAAGTAAGTGTGGCGTTCGGACCCTTAGTAAATGAGCCCCATAGTCTGTATCTATGTCATGTTGCATGGTGGCATCTATAAAAATTATCCGTTTATCAATCCAAGGGGACCCTTTACCAGTTCTTTTCTCTGTGGTAGACATGGCACAGTGTGATAGCTTAAGTTACGTTGCTTGATCGTTGTGTCTGGAGACAAGTGGTGGACTTATAGGTTCAACATGTCTATGAAGAATGTGCATCTTTCATTTGGTTGTCACCGTCAAAGACAAAAGTCTCTTTTGAATGTATGTACGTAAGATACTCATATTCATTGGACACATTTTGACTGGTCTCACTGATTTCAGAGGCATAGGTTGTCCATCTAATGTGCATTTTCCCAAAGCTTCTTTGTGGTGCTGCAAGGAACAACTTGGTTCCTCAACATATTGGGGCAGATTTACTTACCCGGTCCATTCACGATCCAGCGGCGGGTTCTCCGACGCCGATTCGGGTCTTCCGGCGATTCACTAAGGTAGTGCGCCTGATGTCCACCAGGTGTCGCTGCTGTGCTGAAGTCCGCCGGAGTTCACTGGAGTTCACGAAGCTAGGCCGGGTGCAGGTAAGTGCGTGTCACGCGACACATTTCTTAAAAAAATACGGCGGTTTTTCCGAATCCGTCAGGTTTTCCGACCGCGACACCTGCATATTTCCGTCGCGTGCATGCTGGCGCCGATGCGTCCCAATCCAATCGGGTGCGCCAAAAACCAGGCGGAATTAGGCGAAAATCGGAAATTTTCCTGCAACCCGATGAAAAAATGTGATTCGGGCCCTTAATGAATGACCCCCATTGCATCTAATCACTGGCAGTCACAACCTTTGAACAACAAAGCTTGTTGAAGGACACGATTGTCCAAACCAGAAACCCACTGAAACTATGTTTCTACAACTTCAGAACAGTCTCGCACCTTGGACTAGAGGGTTAAAGAAACTGGTTAGTAGAGAAAGTAAGTGGAAATTAGGGAAATTAGTGCTAATGAAATCCACTGAGCTGACTCAACCCATCCTAACCATATTTTTGGACTATTAAATGTTGCAGAAGGCATGGACCTGGAGGCCATCAAAGGTTTCCAATGGCACCAGTTTTGGTTCTTCTACAGATGTACAAACTAAACCCCACGTATAGGAAATCACCGGTTTGTTATGGAAGCAAATTTTCAAAAATTTCTCTCGGGGGGTTGAGTCCAATCAGCACAAGGAGAAGGTGAGGGGAGGGCTACCATGAGCTGTTAGTTGAAGCATTGATGGAGCTTGGTTTAAATGAACATTTACCCTGTTCACGGTTGATGACTGGGAACCAAGGAGGTCAGGGAATGAGAGAGGCAGGCAGGTAAAGGAGGGGGACACAACCATGTCAGGGAACAGGAAGGAAAATGTGATTATCATTATTTCAAACTCATTAATTGGATGGTGCCAAGAATATAACAATTCCAACCCCCCCAACCTTCGACAACAGAAACAGGTAGAGAGAGAAAAACACAGTCATGTAGAAGAGATAATGTCCTGTATGTTTAGAGATGATGTGATTAGGATAGAGATGGGTTTGGAGAACATAGTCCAGATATGGATGAAAATCACGTTACATGTCTTATAGGTCTGGTGTAACCTTATACAGCAGATGATATTGGGAATGGATACACACAATACAATGGAATAACCTACTATATTGGGTTGTCCAACTTCGGCCAACTTCTTTACGGCCCTTTAAAGTGTTTATTTGGTGTAGAAAACTTTTTGATATACTATACAGAATTGGGGTAAAAATCCTTTAGTAAGGATTTTGATCTCTCGGCTAAAAATGTAGAGCACCAAAAATAAAATGGAGGACTGCTCCAGTATTAGCCAGACATTCTCTATATCTGAATGAGCAAAGTGTCATGTTTTAGGCCACCCGTGATGGCGCTGCAGAAAATAAAAACATTAACTGCTAGGTTCCCACACAGTTAATCACAAGGGTCCCCAGAAAGATAGAGGAAAAAGATAGAATACCCTATACATACCCCTATTAGCTAAAGCACATATAAGACACAACCTAATCACATAATGCACAATTCCATTTGTTTGCTAAAAGTAACATAAATTTGCATAAATATACACATCTAATTCCACTTGTTGACGTTTAGTTATGAGCTATCTGGGAACTGTACACCAAAATGCTATAATAATGAAATAACTAGCTAAAAATGGCAAATTTAAATAAAAATAATAACATGTAGCCACAAAAGTCACATATATGACAGTTACTTAATAGAAAACAGTTGTCAACTTGTTGTCCACAAAGAATTCATGTGTTTACATAACTTTACAGGCAAAACTAGTCAGTACAGGACCTCGGGGGTGGAGCATGGCACAGGGATGAAAGGAACACCAATGAGAGAAGACTTTTCTGATGCTCCGCCCTTGAAGATCCTTCACAGCTTTTATGGACTCCTTATTATGAAACTGAAACCCTATTGTCCTTGTAATCGATGACTTCCACTAAACTAAGCTCGTATAAGAGTTCTATTCACATCTTTTGGGTTTTCTCCAGGTCCTGAGTAAATGTAAATGTGCCTGGTATGTAGTCTAAAATATCCAAAATGTGGTATTACTCACTTGTCCCGTCTTCTGTTACCATGCCGAGTCCTTCTGCTTTATTCTGACGCTCAAATGCATTCAGATCCAGGACACTACATGGACAAAACATGTGAGTTTTGTGTTATTCTGTGAGATCTAAATAGATCTTAATAAGTGCATCATCAGATCTAACCTGCAAGTCTGCATGAGGGCCTGGACGCTCTGGAAGAAGCCAACTTCCCTCTTTTCCTTTAGATAATCCAGCATTTTCTGCAGAAAAAAATGCATAAAATTATATATTAGTGCTCAACACTTTAAGATTTTCTAGTAATATATGGGTCTTACTTCATCCCTACACGTCTATCAATTGGTGACCCGGAATATGTTGGTCAGATGTTTGGTCTATTTAACAATCTGGAGTTTCCTACCTGTTGAACCTCAGAGTTACCACCGTTGAGGATAGAAATACCAAGTTTGAGTGTAGAGGAGACCATAGCTCCAGGTTCACCTAGAAGACATGGGCGCAGAGAGATAAGAACTTGGCCAATAACACATTGGGGGTCATTTACTAAGGGCCCGATTCGCGTTTTCCCGACGTGTTACCCGAATATTTCCAATTTGCGCCGATTGTACCTGAATTGCCCCGGGATTTTGGCGCATGCGATCGGATTGTGGCGCATCGGCGCCGGCATGTGCGCGACGGAAATCGGGGGGCGTGGCTGAACGAAAACCCGACGTATTCGGAAAAACCGCCGCATTTAAAAACCGAAAATGTGTCGCTTGGGAAGCGCTTACCTTCACCTGGTCCAGCTCGGTGTATTCCGGTGCGTTCAGATGATTTTCAGCGCAGCAGCGCCACCTGGTGGACGGCGGAGGAACTACCTTCATAAATCCCCTCCGTACCCGAATCCTGTGCATAGAACGCGCCGCTGGATCGCGAATGGGCCGGGTAAGTAAATCTGCCCCATTATGTAATGTATCTTTGGAGTACAAGTATTCCCACCTTTACATGCACTGATCATCTGCAAGACCATCTCCGCAGCCCCACGGTTATGGAGCCGGGACTGCTGGTACAGTAACTTCTGCTTCTCCATCTCTTTCTCCTGTGAATGAAGCGAGAAGATCCTCCATTAGTGGGGTCCACAAAATGAATGAGTTGATACTATATTTTGGGGTTGATATTAAAGTAATACCTCAAATGAGAGTTCAGCTTCTTCCTCATCCATGGGAGCTTCTTCTTCACCTTCCTCCTCCATGTGACAACTCTGGGTGGCAGAGGTAAGAGATAAATGTACTACTAAAGCAAGTTTGGAATATACATCAATCTAGTAGACAAGTTAGATGGAGGCCACTGGTCTCAACAAATGGCGGGGACTTTCTACCCGCGTCTTAATGGTTGTCCTGAAAACTACTTGAGGTCTGTTCTGTGTTTTTTAGGACTGTTTGCAAGGGTGTATGAAGACAATGGGGCACATTTACTAAGGCTCCAAATTGCGCTTTTCCGTCGGGTTTTCCGAATTTTACCGTTTTGCACTGAATTGCGTCGGGTGTTTTGGTGCATGCAATCGGATTGTGTTGCATCGGCTTGCAAATCGGGGGGCATTGCCGTCGGAAAACCCAACGGATTCGGAAAAATTGCGCTATTTAAAAACAAAAAGGGTCGCTTGACACAGACTTACATGCACCAGGAAGAGGATGGTGAACTCCGGCGGACCTCGGCACAGCAGCGACACCTGGTGGATATCGGGCGCACAACTTTAGTGAATCCCGGCAAGCTCCGAAATCCTCGTCGGAGAACGCGCCGCTGGATCGCGACAGGACTGGGTAAGTAAATGAGCCTTACTGGTCCTGTTTTGCGTCACGTGCAAGCCGGCGCCAATGCAACACAATCTGATCGCGTGCGCCAAAAACCCGGGGCAATTGGGAATACCCGACAGAAAAGCGTGATTCGGACCCTTAGTAAATGTGCCCCTTTGTTTACCGGGACGAGGTGGGCATTGAATGGTAACCCTTCTGCAGAATTGACATAAGACACCAGATGTGTAGGTACATACATTGACATTTTGGGTAATGACTCGAAATGACCCATGAGTAATGGAAACTCATATGTTGCTACCCTTGAGGACATTTTGAGAACTCACCTTTGCCATGATATCTGCGTAGGCCATGTACAAGTAGTCCTCATCCAGTTTCCTGTAGAAGAACAGATAAGTTTAATCCCTTAGTTACTCAATAAGATCATATTATATTGAGCGTCCCACTAGAATACTCACGTTTTCTCCGTCAGAGCCGTCCTACTGAAATGAAGAATAAGCTGATGCAGTGGATCCGGTTTCTTCTCTTCTTCTTCCTCTTCTTCTTCTTCGGTCTCACCAGATTTCTGAGGAATAATTAGAACAATAGATTCAATAAAGAAATCTGAGAGCTGAAATCATAGTTCTTAGTTTATGAAGAATTGAAATATTTTATTGTGCTACTTACAGCCAAGTCGTCAATCATCCTGTCCTCAAAGTCATGAGCCTCGCTCATAATCCAGGAGTGTTTATAAGCTTCTAAGAACATGTTACAAGCACGGTGTCTGGAAGAGTGGATGTCAGATATGCAATGTAGTTGGATCCATGTAGAAAAGATGAAGAACTTCAGAAACTTTATAGCAATTTATTCTGAACCCGGCACTAGGGGGAGCTCAGGAGCTTATTGCATACAGCAATGTTTTTTTGTTTAATGATTAAACAGTCTACAGTAAGATTCTGAGCTCCCTCTAGTGGTGTCTATAGCCAGCCAGGACTATATCAGTAAATTTCATGTCTATGCTGGAGATCCGAGTGTCTCTATCAGAAAAACTGAGCTTCATCTACTATAGACCAACAATCAGACATGGTATTTATTATCGTTCAAACCCATTCATATTTGTTCTAACCTGGGAAGGTTATACAGTGGAGTCATCCTGAAGCAGGCCACTACAGCGCGGCGCCGTTGCTTGGAGAGAAGCTTGTGCCATACGGCTTTCTTGGATTTGAAGGGATGTTCAGTCTGGGGAGCGAAGGAGACAAATAGACAGTGAGGACGAGAGACCCGGAACATGTAAAGAAGACTGGAGAGATGAGAAGAAGCTGCTCACCAGTTCAAGATGGTAGAGCACTGCTGACACCTCCTGCACACGTTTCACAATCTTCTCCGGGTTGTTGGAGTCTTCTGCTTTGCCAGACATTTTGTTATAAAGGGCCATTTGCCAACGCATTGAGGATGAATTCTCACACTGAATAAAATAAATAGAGGCAGAAAGCTAAATCTAATTGGTTTTGACTGAAGTTATACGCAATGAAAACCCCCTTTATGTTGTCATACCACCAGGGTATTGTCTCTTAGATGTCATGCCAAGACACCCCTGGCCAATCATTTGCGAGGGGCGTCAATGTGCTGGATTGGCTGTTGGCCAATCCGGCAATGTGTCCGGATCGCACGGCTAAATCTCGAAACCTGAACTCGAGCGCAAACATCGGATCCACTTGTCTCTAGTCAGCTCAGTAGTAAGAATTAGAAAATCACCCTGGGGACAGGGGCAAGGATGGCAAAAGTAAACTGATTTGCTTTGGTCCCCGATTGCAACAATGCACCCATACTTCTGGTCTTTTTTGGTCTTTGGCAATTGCATGTGACTGAAAGTACCAGTAAAGGGGGTAAGAGATTGGCAAAAGTGGATCCTGTGACCCCCCAGCTTTTCCAGTCGAGCAGAAGTGCTGAAGAATGGAAGTACATTGCAGGAACCAGGAGCCGGAGCAGAGTAGTTACATTATTTTTTTTGTGTTACCACCCCTTTCGGGCCTCAAAGGGTTTTCCAGAATTCCTGGAAAACACCTTTAATGGGATAAAGGAATTAATATCATACCCCCAGTGGCCAAGGGAATTTGAAGGGATGAATGTCTTCATTCCTGTTGGCCTCCAATGGTGAAGGTACTACAACTTTTTTGTTTTCCACCCAAAACCAACCATAGAGATCAGTGCATGGAGAAGATGACAGCATTGTGCGACTATATGGCTCTAAAATCTGGTGTTGTGTTTTGATGCGGTCAGTGGTCATCCTTTTGGAAAGACAAGGTTGCACCTTCAGATACATCATTGTACTTCTCGTACAGTGGCCTTCACCAAGCTTGACAAAACTGTAATACAAGTTGGAGGCACGATAATATAGTATAATTTAGGAATAGAGTAAAAATCCACCCACCTTGCCCTGTAGGTGAAGGTTATTCTGCAGGAATTCTCTCACTTCTTCATCCGTGTCTTTCTGTAGTGAAATTAATTTAGACATTGAACAAAAAAACCAAGACGAAAGAAGACCAAAACTTTTTGAATAAGAGGTAGACAATCTTTTTGGTTACAGCTTTCAACTGATAGTAAACACCAATTAAGCATAGTACAAAAAGGTACAAAAAATATTTTCTAGGATCACACCCACCAGAGAATAGCGCGTCTTAGCTAACGAGATCAACTCTTGGTCTGTAGGTGAACACATGTTCAACCCAATGGGAAGCATCTTCTTTAGGGTGGCCACAATAAGTGACGTCTGAACCGAGTACCGATCCCCACGGCGTTTCTTCTTTGTGCGTTCCTGGTCAGAGCCACCAGACTAAAGGGGAACAGGAGAGTTAGATCATCTGGAGTAGAAAAGAGATTCCCAGGAAATGCGATGCATGCAGCTCAGCTCGAAAGTGAAACTGAAGGAACATCAAACACCTTAAGAGGTAATCAATCGCAAAACGCATCAACATCTCATCCATTCAGCCATGAGCCGCAATCCACCAAGTGTCCAATATCTGAAGCCACTTGAACTCATTTTTCGCCAAGTGCCCAGACCCAGCGATAAACCAGAACTCACCACCAGGCATCACTCACAGAGACCTCAACCTTCTCGGATGTGAACTTTGTGTAAGCAGAAGGCACTTTGGACTAGACAAAAGTCTAGTCTTCATGAGCTCTAGTCTTCATGATGGATTTCAATATACCTATAATGATTGGCATATACCATAGTGTAGGCCATTTCAAACCATCGTTGGCCACACTTGAGGCATTATAATATATGCGGGTCTTGTATTCTTTTACGCTATAACCCTATGGATGGTATTTTATGGTTGAGAAGAACAGAGAACAATATATGTTACAGCAATGAAAATTTAGTTCAGAAGATAAATGTTGGTATTGCTAAAGGGGTTTATCCTCAATAACATAAGCAAGATACCAATTTTTTTACGTGTAATGTTTTTGTAAAAATACAACCAAGGCTTACTCTTACCAAACGTCCACCTAATGTGTCCTGTGCCAATGATAAGAAGCCAATACTAGTGCGGTAAATCCAATTGTGAATCCACAACCCATATCGAAGGAGATACAGGTGATGGAACTTATCTACTGAGCATGAGTGACCACCGGCACAGGACAAATAAGGTGGACATTTGGAGAGGGAATCATAACACCTGGGGTGTCATCATAAAAACTCTGGGACATGAATATCTAGACACAAGAGCATGTTTTACAAATTATTACAGATGAATTTTTACATTTTTATTAGATTTTATTGGATTTCATTAGATCGCACATCAACTCCTTTAATCTGAGAAGACAATGGGGCAGATTTACTTACCCGGTCCATTCGCGATCCAGCGGCGCGTTCTCTGCGGTGGATTCGGGTCCGGCTGGGATTCACTAAGGTAGTTCCTCCGATGTCCACCAGGTGTTGCTGCTGCGCTGAAGTCCGCCGAGGCCCGCCGGAACGCACTGAAGTTCACCGGCCTATTCCTTGTGAAGGTAAGCGCGAGTCCCGCAACACTTTTTTTTAAAAAAAATGTGGCGGTTTCTCCGAATCCGTCGGGTTTTTGTTCTGCAACGCCCCCCAATTTCTGTCGCGTGCATGCCAGCGCCGATGCGCCAAAATCCGATTGCGTGCGCCAAAATCCTGGGGCAATACAGGGAAAATAGGCACAAATCGGAAATATTTGGGTAACACGTTGGGAAAACGCGAATCGGGCCCTTAGTAAATGACCCCCAATGCACGTATATAGGGGAGTACAAACATGTAAAAGAGTGTGAAGTCTGAGTATAAAATATGACAAAGAAGTACAGTAGGTTACAGGGGTATCATTGATGAGAAAGGTACACGCCCCAAATTTTTCCCCAAACTTTTTTTTTTCCCAAAACTTTTTTTTTGTCCCAAACGTGTACTAATAGTTATATATAAAAAATAATAATAGTATTCATTTGATTCAAAGAGCATTTAAAGGATCGATTTTCTAGTATATTGGGGCACATTTACTTACCCGGTCTATTCGCGATCCCGCGGCGCGTTCTCCGACGTCGATTCGGGTTCTGCCGGGATTCACTAAGGTCGTGCGCCCGATATCCGCTGCGCTGAGGTCCGCCGGAGATCACCTTCTTCGTCCCGGTGTATGTGAGTGCTATTCTTGCGGCACAAATTTTTCCGAATCCGTCAGGTCTTCCGACGGCCACGCCCCCCAATTCCTGTCGTGTGAAAACCGGTGCCGATACGCCACAATCCGATCGCGTGTGCCAAAATCCAGAGGGAATTCGCCGCAAATCGGGGAAACCCAACGAAAGTGAGCAATTCGGACCCTTAGTAAATGAGCCCCATTGTTTCGGTTTAGTGGATCTTTCCATTGTTCCTAGAATTGTGGATCTGCCCAAAGTGCTGTAAAAGGGGCCTCATTACAAATTCCAGGGATAAAGAAATAGAAATTAAACTACAAAGTAACATAGGGGTTGTCTTCTCCTACGGTATGTGTGATGTTTCTGAAGACATGAAAGGTTATAGGCAATGACCCAAAGATGAGGTGAGTAGAAGTGGAGATGATTCTTTGGAAGATGTAAGAACAATTTAGAATTGCTAAGAAATTATGGAAAATTTACGGAGACGTAACATGAAACGTGGACAACGCAAAAATGACGCCCATGAAGGACGTAGGAGCAGTTCATGGCAGGACAGGAGGCGCCATGAGGGACATAGGAGCAGTTCATGGCAGGACAGGAGGCGCCATGAGGGACATAGGAGCAGTTCATGGCAGGACAGGAGGCGCCATGAGGGACATAGGAGCAGTTCATGGCAGGACAGGAGGCGCCATGATGGTGGAAGACAATGTGAACATTATATGAATATACAAAAAGCAAAATAATAGATACACAACATAACCAGTACAGATATATATCCAACTGGACTTACGCGCGAGAGACATTAACCAGATCCATAGGGAGTTGTCCTATGCAGCCTCTGCATGTTCTAGAGCCTAATCCAACACATTTTAACTTATTTTTTTCCTATTACATATCTATTTTATGTCGCGATATATAGAGGTATTATATTGCATTCATAGGATTTCTATACGTAATCTGATTATTAGAGATTTTATTTTGTAGGTTCGTTCAAGTTATAAGTTTTACCCTCACAGCAGATAATGTACAGCAGAGATTGCCAAAATTACGCCCCTTTCTCTGACATCATTCACTGCTCTGCAGCTATTGGTCGAAGTCCCACCTCACAGACCTCCTGCTCTACCTGCCTTCTAATGGCACCTTATACTAGTAACACTGGAAACCATCTCAATTTAGTCAGTAAATCCTTCCTTTAAGGCAGAATACTGCAAAAATTACATTAAAAGAAAGTAGCAAATGTTCAGTATTCTGAGCATCACGTGCAGATGGGAGGCGGAGCAGGAAGTCAAATTTAATCCAATGGCTGTAGAGGACTAAATTATAAGTGGGCGTTTTGTTTTTTTTTGTTTTTTTTTGCTATTTGTAACAGATAACATGCAACCATTGTGTTTTTTTATGTGGTGTTAAGGACCTAGAGCATACAGAGAATCTTAGGATTTGATATTTGATGGACCATCATTTAAGAGTGAATAGGCCTGGTATGTCCATAGATATCAAAGACACTAAAACAACATATTTGTGAGATATTTGAGAGAGTAGTTCAACCTTGCTCTTTCCTAATGATGTAAATCAGCAATAGATCCATTATGGTTGGACTGGTAGAACATATATTGGCGTTTCTGTACATTTCGATTCTTTCATCACCCTCCAAGGCAGCCATAGAGGATCACAATAAAGCAATTGAAAAACACCACAAAATCCCGAAGGACGCAGCTATCCTGCACCTCAGTTGTCACCCACATGAGTGACATCACTCTCTGCCAACACATTTTACGTGCCATGTGTTGCTCAGGCAGATAAAAAACACACAGCCGTTCCCGTATCTGGAGAGGCTGAAGAGAACATGCAAAATCATCTATCTATCTGACCTCCTTTCACTTTCTTAACCAAAATTACTCCTACCAACGGCTTGGTTAGTGTCGGAATTCTTAAGCCTCATAATCAATGGTATTATGGTCCATTCATAAACCTAGGTCCATGTAACCCTAATGAAGGTTGGCCGTACAACCATTTCTAAAGGCTGTGAGAACCTACTGCTGGGGCGATATTGGCAACAAGAGCCAGGAAAACTCTTGTTTATGGTTGATGGAGTAGGTAGACATCTTCTACAGAATCTACAGAATCTAATGGTTAAAAATGTACTTGGATAGTGGAAAAGTTGGGCTCAATCAACAACAAGGGACATTAAGATGTCTCTCTCCCAGTGGCAGGAGAGAAAGAATGGTTGGCATGTAGTATTCTAAGATGTCTGATCCTGTTGTCAAGTTAGAGGATCCACCACCAGCGACATCGGGCAGAAGGTTGTTTCCCTCTATTTGTGATAAATGTGTTCATGTATGTGGATGTGTTGATAGACAAAGGTCATCTAATGTGTATTGTCAGCCTTATAGTCTTGCTTAATTCATAGAAAACTTAAACAGGTTTCAAAAAGTAGATAAACCCCCGAGGTCCACCATGGACCCCTTGTGATGGACCCACCATGGATCTAATGTGATGGACCCACCATGGACCCCTTGTGATGGACCCACCATGGACCCAATGTGATGGACCCACCATGGATCTAATGTGATGGACCCACCATGGACCCAATGTGATGGACCCACCATGGACCCAATGTGATGGACCCACCATGGACCCAATGTGATGGACCCACCATGGACCCAATGTCTTGCCCCCACCATGGATCCAATGTGATGGACCCACCATGGACCCAATGTGATGGACTTACCATGGATCCAATGTGATGGACCCACCATGGACCCAATGTCTTGCACCCACCATGGATCCAATGTGATGGACCCACCATGGACCCAATGTGATGGACTTACCATGGATCCAATGTGATGGACCCACCATGGACCCAATGTCTTGCACCCACCATGGACCCAATGTGATGGACCCACCATGGACCCAATGTGATGGACTTACCATGGACCCAATGTGATGGATCCACCATGGACCCAATGTGATGGACCCACCATGGACCCAATGTGATGAACTAAAAGAATACTTTATGAAACTATAATGATGGGCACTTCCATAATGTATATTATGTACAGCTAGAAAACCCTTGAAGTTAATAATATTGACCAAATATCCTACAAGAACTGAACAAGAACTGAACTGAAGTGAAAGGAGTCCTTAAAGTTACTCTGAAGGACCAAGTAATTGCAAGACTTTACAAAGTGTATGAGCCGATACTGGAGGTGATCAACACAGTGCAGTATCACCCAGCACTTCATGGACAGAAGTGATATACAAGTGAAAGCAGGACAGACAGACGGACGTAGCCATGCTTCCCACACAGGCAGAGGGCAAAAAAAATGCAGCAGCCCCACCACAAGAAAAGAGGTTGACTGCTGACCTGGCTGTCTCCAGACTAACAAGGGAACAAAGAGAAAAACACATAAGATTGTTACAGAAGAAATTGTTGAAGGAAAACATCTAAGAAACAAAAAAAATTCCAAATTATGATGATTTTGGGATGTCAAAGAAATACAATAACTGACGAAATTCATGAAAACATGTCGTAGTAAGAAGCGGGACAAGGACTAGTAATACCAAACGTGATATTGAGAAATTGGACCAAATTTTGATGCTCGTTGGTTTTCACCAAGTCCAATCCTACCTATATGGGGAATATGTTCTGTTCAAGGCAAGTGTTGCCACCAGTAAGAGATTTGGTGTTACTTGTCCTTGTTGCATCGAAAAATTGTGGTATGGAGCAAAATACTGGACCTTGATTTATGGAATTTAGACAGAGGACAGGATTCTCCATGTTGGAAGACTCTAACTGTATCTTTGTCATAGAGGTCAGAATTTCCAAAGACTCTAAAATCTACAGCATTGTGTGACATCACCAGAGGACTTTATGGAGTTTGAAATGGTCGACCCACCTTGGACATTTTACTTTTGCTGTCTGCGGTAAGGAAGGACATGTTGTTGATCTCATTCTGTACCACAAAGTTCTGTTCCTCTCGTTTAAAATTCTAGTAAGAAAGCAAAAAATTTAGTGGCACGTTCTTAAAGACAACACCCTGGAGATCGTGATTTGAGCATGATTTGTAGAGTCGTAGAGTATAGACAAATTTTGGACATCACACTGTATGGCTCTTATATTTAGGTACTTGTGGAAGGGTTTTTGTTTAGTGCATGACCATTTGCCACCCACAGATTGCACTGTACAAGACACCATTCAGCACAGGCCTAGTCCTGTACCAACATTAAAGGGAACCTGTCACCAGGAGACCCATTTTTAGCACTCCCCCAGTCCCCACAGAGCATAGTACATGCACTGCCAAAGTGTTTTTGTATAAAAAATAGGTTTTACAGAAAAAAAGATATGTTATATTGTACTTTGCTGTGTGACTAGGCACTCGTCCACTGGGAGTGGCTGGAAGGGAGCAGTTCCCCCCCCCACCCTTGGGAAACCGCTCCTCCATGTGTTCTTTTCAAATATATGAAAACACCCATCACATTCTTAGCAACGCCCCCTGCTCCTCTACAGCCAATCCCGAGTGAAGGGAGTTATTCATTTATTTGAAAAGGTCCACTCCCAGGGGACGAGTGCCTAGTCACACAGCAAGGTAAAATATAACATATTTTTTTTCTGTAAAACCTATTTTTTATACAAAAACACTTTGGCAGTGTATGTACTATGCTCTGTGGGGACCGGGGGAGTGCTAAAAATGGGTCTCCTAGTGACACGTTCCCTTTAATATTTACAACTTACATGAGACTTCGACCAGAAGATGAACACTTCTCCAACCATGCGGAAAAGTTCTTCTGCATCACAATTGGGTACTGTCAACCAATTTGCCCTAGGGTAAAAAAAAAAAAACAAAGTCAGTCTAATGACTGATGTTTGAGGCCCAGTTTGGGGCCAATATTAATCAGTGGTCTTGTTACTGTACCTGTTGTTGTCAACATAACGGATCAGCAGAGGATAGAGGGCGTAGAGGTCTCGGCATAAAACAGAGAATTCATCACGAATCAGAGTCTCTGAATCTTCAGATTCACTCTTGGCTTCCAAACGTAGCTGCTCTTCTTCTGCAACAACCTTGCCTGCCCGCTTTTTCAGTTTTTCCATGGTGGGAATGAAATGAGAGCGTAGAAGCTCAGGTTTTGCCTTGCTTACTATGGGCTGTGCAAACACTGGTAGAGAAAAGTTGCATATTTATTAGAGTCATCCAATGGCCTACAACTGACTCCTCAACCACCAAACACATGAGCAATCAGCTTGGCTAATCCTGAAGGCAACAAGGAACAAAAACTCAAAATGCCCAACTCTTCTGCCACCATGAAATAAGTCATCTGGGAAAGTCCGAGGACCACCAAACGAATTTGAATTATAATATAGGCAGTTTCAGCGGTAGCCCAGGGTCCAAGCCTACTAGGGCGCCCATGGTCACTCAAACAACCTCCACATTTTATACTCAAAAGGATCTTCACACATGAAATCCTTGTTCATCAGTTCCTGCTGTCAATACACATGTACACAAGAGCCATTTCAGGCCCTTTGAAGGTCCATTGTAGGACCTTTAAAAGCAGGCAGAAGGGACGCATCCTCCATTAAAGTACCTTCTGTAGAGTGAATTCTGGACTTGTAGTGGCTATAATATTAATACAGCCCAGGGTCCATGTCTTAATCTGTCCCTGATTAGATGGTCGAAGAGTTCTGAAGAGATTGGTAGTTGAGGCAATATATCAATCTAATGGCCATGTTACATGTCATTCCAATATGTCCATCATTACCATATACTAAAAACATAAAACAAGCCTTACAAGATACCTGCAAGTCTTTTCATCCATGAGGCCTCGTCTATACCAAGGTTGTTGACAACAATTCGAAGGATGTTTCCCAGAAGAGCATTGAGGTGTTCAGAAGTCACGCTGGTGCAGCACGGTGAGGAGTCATCAGGGATGTTCTCTGGTCCTCTTTCCCACCAACGAGGAAGGTAATTGCACAGCATTGGCAATGTTACTTCAATGACATGAGGCATCTCTGTATAACGTGCGCCAGACTCGGCCAACATCGAAATCTCCTTCATCAAAGTCTGCAGATCAGGAATATCTGGACACATTTCTTCAACAGAGTTGGGTAGACCCAAGACTATGATGAATTAAAGAATAGAAATTTTTTTAAATATCTAGAACTAGAATGAGAAGAGATTCCTTTTTTATAAGGGACTTTTTTCTTATACTTACTGGCACGTTCCCGAGGAGATTTGGTGGTATACACAGAGTAGATATTGTACTCATTCAGGTGTGGTTCCAAGAAAGCCACAGGCATCGCAGCGGCAAGTCTGGCCAGACACTCTCCCAAAGCCGGACGTTGTCTGAAAAGTAACACACATTCACATTTTCAATCTAAAAGTTTTCTTTTCTACTCTAAAGTGAATTGCACAGCATGAAGAAGATCCTTACTTTTCGACGTAAGGATTCTTAGTGGTTCCTAGAGAGTAGATACTGCACAATGTTCTGTAGCAGGAGACTTGTACATCATCCACTGAGGTGACATAAGAAGACAACATTTTAGTTGTATAATAGGTCCATCAGTCGAATGTCATGGAGCCTTCACTATACAGGCAGTCCCCGGGTTACGTACAAGATAGGGTCCGTAGGTTTGTTCTTAATTTGAATTTGTATGTAAGTCGAAATTGTATATTTTATAATTGTAGCTCCAGAAAAATTTTCTTTTTGCCCCAGTGACAATTGCAGTTTCAAAATTTTTTGTAATGGGACCAAAGATTATCAATAAAGCTTCATTACAGACACTTTACAGCTGATCATTGCAGCCTGGGACTATAGTAACATCCAGAGAGGTCACAGGGGG
The DNA here is from genome assembly GCF_040894005.1 of Engystomops pustulosus. NCBI lineage: Eukaryota > Metazoa > Chordata > Amphibia > Anura > Leptodactylidae > Engystomops > Engystomops pustulosus. The sequence continues at coordinate 11,363,713 of NC_092419.1, read as the reverse complement.
CAGAGGGGTCCGTCTGTAACTAGGAGTCGTCTGTAAGTTGGGTGTCCTTTAGTGGGGCTTGAAATAAATCTTTAAATGTATCGTGATTGACATGAAATGTCGAAATTTTCGCAACATCAAAACAATACTTACATATCACATCATCTCCAAACTGATGTTGGGCAATGTGTTCAAACAGGGATGTCAGAACTGGTAATAGGGCCACCGTGGTGTAATTAATATTCTGGGCCACGCCCTTGACCTGAGTACGGGACTGAGAAACCTTTCCAAGTTTTAGGTTCTCAACCATCTTCTCAATGTCTTCAGATGCACCTTCAAAGAAGGAACGTAAACCAGCCTTGACTATCTCCGGGCCAGACTTCATCACCGTCCTATAAGGAAGCACAATTGAGACACATATGTTTATTTGGATGAGATTTGGAATTAATAAAAAAAAAGATGAGATGGAGAAATACAAACTTACCTGGCATCCAGAGAACGTGCCAAAATATGGAGACAGTTGACAACAGCTGAAGCATCAGTTCCTGGAGGAATATTGGGAGACACTCGTTTAGTAGAAAGTCATACATCCCTCAACTGGACCCAAGCATCAACTCAAACATAGACCCCTTCCACACCACAAATCCAGTGGAGAAAACATGTGGATCCGGTAGATTTTTGGGAGCAGTCAGTATGGGGTCAGCTCATGCAGTAAAGATTAGTGGAATGAGGAGATCTTCACAGCAGCAATATCTCACTGCTTACCGAACAGAGACACGCGGTGCCGTACCAGAGCAGCGATCTTACAGAATAGGCTAAGGAAGGTAAGAGAGGCAGGTACAGGGGAAGGAGGAGGAGAGACAGCGAAAGTGAGTTTAACGAAAGACAACAATTCTATACACCACTACGGGTACTCGTATATCACACGACCCAAGACGTCTAGTTACGGATACAATGTCTTATATTCTCAGTCATTCCTATTGACTTCACAGATTAATACTGAATCCCTCAATCCAACTGGTGCAAAGCTACATAAATATGATATACATCTTAGCCCAATGCAATAAGTACACTGAGCACCAACCTAGCAATCATCTCCTTCTCTTTGTTTGATGCATGTCCACCACTGCCTAGGACCTTAGCTGGCGTAGACAGGAAGTAGAGACAATGGTTCTTAAAGTATTGGTTGATAAGAGGAAGAAGGATCTGTAGAAGAAAAAGATAACATCACAAGATCAGGGGTTGGATATGAGGTAGGCAGAACACTTGGTGACTAAGAACACTGGAGAGTAAAATAATGTTCTACAACTTTCAGTCAATTTTATAGGACCAGACTCTATAGTACAATCATGGACACCACAATGGTGACCTAGACCCCATTGTAATCAATGATGTTCATCAGAGACCACTGGTGTGCATTAGATTTGGAACCAACATAGCTTCTGGAATCAAAATGTAAACAGATCCAAATGTTTGGGTTTTTTGTAGGGGAAAGGGGGAGGGGTAGATCTGGATGGAGATCTGGTTCGTCAACATCTTGAGCTGATCAGACTTCAACTGCAAGCTCTTTGCAACCTATTGGGCAGCATACTAATTTGATGATGGCTGTTGGTTACATATTGGTTACTGGGGTTTATTTCTTACTTTCTTGTAAAAAAAAAAACATCCATAGTCATGGAAGAAATCCACCTACAGTCCACCTACCTTCGCAAAGAACTTGATTTCCCGTTCGTGAGGGGATTTCTCTACTCGGCCGCTGCTCACAACAGCCTCTAAAATGCCAAAACAAAAAATTCCATTGAGAAGGCGCCTAAGTCAGTCAAGACTAGTAGCTAACACCAACATTTTACATTTATATAGTTATTAATACTAGCTTTTGTTACTTTTTACATGAAGATATATTTTTTTTTATTGTCTGACATGAGATGTGGCCAGCATATGTTTTTTCAGTTCTCTCGTCCCCCTACCCAAGTGTGCTATGAACTCCTGGGCTGTGTCCATCAGCTTCAGAAGTTTTTGGAGGAAGCCATATGCGAAACGCTTTTCAATAGAGGAAGTGTCCAACTCCATGTCCTTCAACCCCCTGAAAATTAAGAAACCAAATGGTCATCATAACTCCAGGACATGAACACCAGATGTAGAGACAGTAATGAACTACCCCATAAAACCAACCTGGTGACAGCATAGCCATGAAGCTGGAGAAATTTCAGTAGCTCATGTGCTTTCTCCCGGTCACGAGCTTTCTCCTTGGCAGTCAGTGTATCGTAGGGTACTAGTAAGGGATGGGTTCCTCCTCCTGGAAACCAGTTTAATTTACATTTCAAATTATAGGCAGAACACAATTTGCCTTCAGTCAACTCAGACATGGAACTTATAGATAATAGTAGAAGTGGGCATAGAGAATATTGTCAAAAGCAATCTTAGAAGCATGGTGCCCTTGGATAGCCGGATGGACGGACACATACATAACACTTCGTATTTGAGGTTCTTCTGTCCATACCTTTTGCCTCCAGCTCAAGTTTCTTCTTGCGGCCCCAAGTGTTGTGATAATTCTCCGCTAGTTGCTCCGCCATTGACTAAAACAAGAACAACAAAGAATGAGGCAAATTTTTTGGACAAATTGCTACACTGTATCTCAGATGCTACAAATAAACATCATCGATATACCATATCTTACATTCATACTTCATAATAGGATATTTGTAAAGTAATATCATTACCTGAAGCTCTCGAGACAGGGTGATCCCAGTGAGGTCAATGGGAGTTGGGCTGAAGGTTTGTACTGAGGGATCATAGGTCGCCTGGGAAGGGAGGAAAAACAATGGTAAATAAATGTTCCCCTATGTCTTACATACTTATGGAATCAAGCAGTTTTGGCCACTTATTGACTTTTATTTTATTTCTGCCTTCCAGTTTCTAGGCTTCAGATGTTATCACAGTTGCAATCAAGATAATGGGGCTCATTTACAAAGGGTCCGCGGACCGCATTTTCGTCTGGTTTCCCAATGATTTCCGTGTTGCGCCGCATTTAACAGGGGTTTCTGGTGCACGCGATCAGATTTTGCCGCAATGGCGCCGACTTTCATGCAACGCCAATCAGGGGGCATGGCCGTCGGACAATCCGACTGATTCGGACTAAGCGCAGGATTTAAAGTTCAAATTGTGTCGCAAGACAATGCACTTACAAGCACCAGGAAGAAGAAGGTGAACTCCGGGGACCTGAGTGGGGAAGCGACACATGAAGGAAATTGGGCGCACGAGCTACGTGAATCGCAGCACAACGCAGGATCGTCGGACAGTCCGAATCGGGGATAGCCCGCAGGACTGGTAAGTAAATGAGCCCCAATGTAGCTGTATGTCATGTTGCCTTAAATTCATGACGTACAATTACGTCTGGTTGTGTTAAGGAGTGAATAGATAACTAATGTTGGCTCGTACCTGGGCACTTTGAGAGATCTTTCGTGTTTTCGTCTTCTTTTCCCCCCTGTCCTCCTCCCCTTCTCTGGCCTTTTCTACCATCCATTCCCAGGCGATCATGGCTTTCAGTGACTCTTTGATCGGCCAGCGGTAGATCTCCTTGTCCTGTTATAGAGAAGTCATAGAAAAAAATGAATGATCTGGATCTGCTTTTCTAATAGTCCAGTTTAGCCTAATGAAGACGTCCAATGAACCTTTTCAGAGAAGGTTTTGTAGGGGCGCAACATGGGATGAGTTTTGGCTTCTTCATCCACTGTCTCTCCATAGGACCAGTTATTTTGTATCTGGAAAATGATAAAGTATTTACCATTAGTGAAGGAACTATTCTAGTACATAGGTACTTCATATGACCAAATACAAATATAATTTTACAACCTTCTCAAAGGCCCACTTGTCATGGGTGTACTCAGCATACTTGTTGATGAAGCCATCAAGCTTTTCAGGGATGATCACACTGTGATATAAAATACAATTTACGTTATTATATATATATCTCTACCTTTCTACCTACAAACAGTCCTCATACCTACAAGTACACTTACTTTAAGGTCTCCACCGGTTTGGGATCGAAGTTTCCTTCAGCATCCACAGAAGCCTTCTTCTCAGTCTTGGAGGAGTAGCTAGCATCCACGTAGTCAGGTGGTATGGCACCAGCAATTGCACATAGACAGGGCATGGTGATCTTATAGAGCTCCGCATCAAATTTCTGAAAATGTAGATTAACAAGATGGTCGAAAATTGGACAAACTATTTCATTTTTTAAAACATAAAAGAAATAAAACTGAATTACCTTATGAGCAAGAGACTCAAATATGCCCCAGAAAAGTTTTCTTGTTAGATGAAGCTCCTCTTCAGATGACACGCCATAGTTGGCCCATCCCGTTGGAAGACAATAGTATTTCCAGCAACGTTCGTAGTGGTTAGTGAGGAGCTGAAACCAATAGGGATGATTACTATACGCACTTCAATGCAAAATCCAAAGGAATGATGCTAGATGGAGCATTAACGGAGTTGTCCAGTTTAGAAAACCCATTTCCATTCATGTTATTGGAGAATTCTGAGTTAATAGAGAATCCCCTCCAAAGAATATTGCTTCTTGCATTGGATGATGAGTACTGCCCTATGTACCACACACATTATTAATGGGAATGGACAAGGTGTAATGCTTCACTTTCCCTGTGGAGGTGCTGCAGGAATACAGAACACCAAAGAGTTTAGCTGGAGATGCTAAAACTTTGTGAACTCCAGATTGTCTGGTCATTCTTCTAACAACAGCGAATCATCCAAATCTAAGGATTCTGTTGCATTCTGTTGACTGGACATGGACTCACCTTCAATGGCATTTTGGCATACTCATTAAGGATCGGAACGTCAAAGACAAGCCTTCTCAACAGATGCTGCAACATTGATGGACGAAGATATCTAGGCACAAAAAAATCCCCCAAAGGCTTTTAATTATGCAAATCAGGTAAACTTATTTGAGTAGACTTAGTAATAGGAATGTGTTTTGTACCTGCACAGTGCCATTAGACACTCCTCAATGACATCTCTCTGGGCTTTGGTGAGAGAACGTCCACGGGACAAGCGGTAGATTGTGTGCAACATGGAGTCCACCATTATAGCACGGTGCTCAGTGCCGGCAAACAGAGGGGCACATTTGGTGATTAGAGGAAGAACTGCCAAGCACAGGTATCGATTTAAGGCCAGGGCCATTTCAGTGGTGCTGAAGGCAGCCTGAGGTCCAAGGAAGAGAAAATATAATGAGGAATATGAGAGAACTGATGAAAAGACTGTATCACAACTGTCCATTGGTTATGTCTAGTATTGCCTCTCGTCTCCATTGAAGGGGTTGTCTAACTCGTTTTACCTTTCAAGTGTTAAAAATTAAAAAAAAACACTTACTAGCCTTTCTAAACTGGCCTATGATTCATTGGCAGGTCTACATTCAAGTCTTGAGTCTTCATGACCTTTGGCCAGCGCGTGAGAGATGAAGTTCCATTCATACAGAGCATCATTGCTCAACCACCAAATGAATGAAGATGGCTAAAGGTCATGAGACCCAGGACCCATGCACAGACCCACTGTTGGATCACAGGGTAAAAGCAGGGGCAAGACAGTGTATTTGTTTATTTCTAACAGGGGAAACTTTGAGAAAACACCATTAAAATTGAGCTTTAATACTAAAGCAACTTATGGTGAAGTATAGGCCGTGCCCAAAGCAGGTAGGACATTTGCTTCTTGGTTTATGAAGGTACTTACAGTGTCCAGAGATGCTGTTGCTCTCATATCTGGTAAGAAACCAACTTCTAGAACTTGTAGAAGGAAATCCTGATTGTCAATGCCGTAGACACGGTCCAAGAAAAGAACCATTGGTGCCTTATGGTCTGGCACAAAGCTGGCAGACATCTTTGGTTCAATAATGTTTCCATCTGTCCAAGAAGAATTTATAGATATGAGATATGATCTAATCATCTTTATTACGTATGTTAAACTTTAAGGGTGGGAGCTTCGAAGGGCTCCTGTTGCTTCATTCAATGTCTTCGGAGCTACTGGAAACAGCCAAGTACTGTACTTATTTTTAGGTGTCCATATCCTACACCAGCTTTGGTTAACTTTAGGGTTTAAAGTTGAAAAGAAACATCCAAAAAGTATTTACCCTTTCCAAATGTTGGTATCTGGAGAGGTAGGCTAATAACTCCAACCAGGTCCTCAAGGGGCACCAAAGATCGAAGGATAGCTCGGATTCGCAAAGCTTCACCTTTACCGGCCTGGATCAACTGGGGGATGGAATAACAGTAGCTAATATAGAAAGTATGTTATACAAAAAGTTAATCATGGTAGCAAGTCTATGGGGTGTATGACCAGTACTCTGTATAGAGGACTGTTCCTAAAATAGCTAAAATTTGATCACTTTATTGAGTCAATTCTGATAGGTCTACTTTAACTTACATGCATTTCTGGAGCACAACGTCCCAGCAAATCAATCAGGGCAGCATAGAATGACATGATGGCATTACCAAGGTGCAAACGATTTTCTTCATGAGCTTCCTCTCCACCATACCTAGAAACGGGAGTGATGTGATCAGACATGCAGCAAATAATAACTCAAACAATAAGAAATCTGAGAATGCTATCGCTGACCATCATATTCTTTACTCACATTTCTCTACGACGGTCCTTTTTGACTGTGGGGCCATCCCTAGCAGGGTCCTCTGAGATCTTAATGGCGTCTTCAATAGCAGCTAGCAGACCATTACCTCCCTCTCCTCTAAGAGCAGGTCCAAAGCATTCTGGTCGTCGAATGAGAAGACGTACCACCACGTTGGCGTTCTCCTCCACGCTCTCTCCTGGAAATTAAGAATGGGATCTGTGCATATACTGAATTGTGCATGTTGGTAACCTTCTCAGAACTATTGGGCCTACAGTTTCAACTGGTATAAGTTTTAATACAAAACATGTGACACCTGCTAAACCAAAGTCCAGTTAAACTCACCATTCACAAAAACAGCAAATCGAAGGAAGTCCAGATACCTCTCTCCTCCCCCAGGGTTCCAGCCAATGTCAGGATAACCTTTGGCTAGCAGCATGGGGCAACTTTGTAGGCCACAACCAGCCAGATAGGAGACCACCTGCCAGAAACAGATTAGACAAAATGTTTTTGCTGTTCTGCCGGGTGGAGCAAAAAATTGTAGGAATGTACCACAAAGTTTTCTCACCTTCTCAAGGTCCTGTTCTTGAAGTGCTAGAGCCAACTCATTATTGTCAATGACTGAAGCAGCAGCAACATCGAGTGGAGTAGAACCTCTCATACCTGCCATGAAAATCCAACAAGAATATAGAAAACAACTCTGCCGAGTCTCCTGAAGTACTATAGTAATGAAGAGTTACTTACCCAACCCAATACCACTATTCTCCAGCAGGTAGCTAAGATGATCAAACATTGCTCTTTGGTTCTGTCGGCTGATTCTACAGAAATAGCAAAGGAATCTGCAGCAGTTGGTGACCATTTTAGGGAAGCGAATTTCCTGGTAAAACAAATAAATTAGATTCTTTTAGAATATGGCATTTTTTTTAACCATTTTTGCAATTTAAAAAAAAAACATCCACAAAAGAACATGATTTTCTTAGCTGTTGCAGAAAGACGAAATGTTAAATAGAGTTTCACTTGACCAGCGTGTTTCTCTGGCAGCCATTAGTTGTACCCCATAATACCAAACAAAGGGCCCCATAAAAATTCTGGTCCAAAAGTTTGTTGTATATTACAATCTAGTCTTTAAGCTGTCTTACCTTTGATTCTCCTCCACCCAACACATTGACCATGACTTCCATAACCGTCTCATGCATTCCCAAGGCTCGCATCAAGTTAGGATGTTGGTAGAAGACCTTGTTGTTCATGATGTTCCTAAATCACAGATGGAAAATGTGAGGAGACTAAAACTACACAACCATAGGTTACTCTTTAATTGCTAAAACAATGTAATAAGACAGACCCAATACTTTGGATCATCAGGTTTTCCTCCTCAGGTCCCATCTGCACAATCAGCAGGGAACGAATTTGCCCCAGACTCTCCAGCAGGTTCATGGTGTCTTCCACAGATACTTCATTGATGGTGTAGGCTTTAGGCAAAGCTCGGATAAGCTCTCCTAGACCATCATACTGACGGTGTAGTAAGCTGAACATTACTCGCACCAACTCAGGGTTCTGGATGAAAGATTCCTGCGCCCAATGTACCATGGTGTGAGAGATGAGCTCTTGCAAGGTGCCTGAGAGAAGGTATATAAAAGGTTTACATGAACACAGAACAGACCAAGGGTATCATTTCTAATTTAGAGTCAACGTATGTGCTCCACCATTACATCCCTCGGTATGAACAGGACATGTGCAAAGTGTAGGAATCCTAAACGGGTGCCGATGAGGTCTGTAGCACTTACTAGGTTTTGGCTCTTCCTCTTCTTCTGGTTCAGGTTCTGGTTCTTCCTTTTTGCCCCGTAGATGACGTACTTTCTCCAGCAGATTGAGGAGACGTCTGGTTAGACTTGTGTCTTCCTGCTCTTCCTCCTCTTCTCCTTCCATCTGGACACCTGTAATGTCACGAAGGATACGAAATTGAATATGTTTTAAAAAATAACTAAAACGCTTCATTATTTACTCATAGTTCACCTTTAGACAAAAGCCCTATAGGCTTACATATATGGCCTTACATACCACAATGGGACAGAAGGTCAGTGTGAAACTCGGTCAGCTCATCGCGAATTTCCTCAGGCACGGGGCACTCTTCTTCAGCCATGATCCTAAAGTTTACCAGCATGTTAATCTGCAAACGAGTATTAAAATGTTAAATTTCGGGATTTGGATTAAAAGAAACATAATGGGGCTCATTTACTAAAGGTCCGTTGGACACATTTTCGCCGGGTTTCCCGATGATTTCCATTTTGCGCCAAATTCCCCCAGGATTTTGGAGCATGCGATCGGATTTTGGCACATCGGCACCGGCTCGCACGCAACAGAAATCGTGGGACGGTCCATCGGACAACCCGACGGATTCGGACAACCGCAGAATTTAAAAAAGGATTTGTGTCGCAAGATCAAGCACTCACATGCACCAGGAAGGAGCAGGTGAACTCGGGCGCACGATGTTAGTGAATCGCGGCAGACCCAAATCCTCGTCGGACAACACTCCGCGGGATTGCGACAGGACCGGGTTAGTAAATGTGCCCCAGTGTGTCTGTAAAAAACACTGATCCGTACTTGTTCTTGTGGTGGGGAACGGAACTCCCTGGTCCTACGAGCAGTTTCTGCTGCAGACATGGTGAAGGCCTGCATTAGCTCTCTGTAACGTTGCCTCTGATTGGTTTGCAGACTGTCTACATGGCGCTCAGAGAATGCAATGATGGCTTCCACACGATGCTGCAACTCTCGGTCGCAGAAATATTGTAGCAAATTACACATCTACAAAGAAAAACATAAATCGGTTCACAAGTTATGAAAATTACCTGGGGCTTTATTGTAATGTAAAAAGAGGTTACAAAGACCTACCTGCAACTTTACCGATTCTGGCAACTTCATTTGCAGTAAACCTTCTTCTAAACTCTCTTCTTTTTCCTCCTCCTCTCCTGTCTCAGCAGCTTTCTCTTCGCCATCTTCTTTTTTCTCCTCTCCTTCTTCTTCTTCTCCTGCTCCTTCCTCCTCTTCACCACTTTTTTCCATAGCCTCTTCTTCTGCACCCTCCTCTCCCTCCTCCTCCACCTTCTCTTCTTCTTCGGCTTGTTCTTCTTCACAAAATACATTGGGCTCTATCATTTTTAAGATGTGTCGGACATCGTCATCCTCAAAAACACCCATGATTAGTAGAGTGGAGATCAGCTTCAGTACTGGTACAAATTGGAATTCAACGCTTCCTCCGACAGGATCTCTAGTGTGTTGTCCACCATCTAATACTGCTTCAGTCAACATGTTAATAGCCTTGATTTTCAGGATATCCAGTGGGATATAAGGGCTTAGCTGGTAGAGCTCAGTACTAGTGCTGACAAAGCAAGTGTGTGAGAAATGAAGCTCCGGCCTAAGACATGTACTCATACCAACACCAGGTAGACCATGTTTTTTGTTATCACTGGGGAAGAGCTTGATACTCTTTGTCTGGTCTGTCATTGGCACAATAAATTCACTGTTCATTGTCAGACGTGCTCTCTTTGCAGATTCGAGGTGGATACTTATAAGGAGGTCGTAGAAGCCACTGCGAAGCAGGCCTGAGAGGTGGTTACTCTCGATAGTGTAAAGCAGCTGAGATTCGTTGACGTGGCTTGTGAGGGCATGGGCCACGCGGTTATTTCCCAGCGCACAGACTGAGCAGTAGAGCTTCAGGGTATGGTAGTGGAACTTCAGCATGTCCAGACGTTCCGACAACTCAAGGATATCGATACACCTACAATTTAAGTAAATTCAATCAGGGCCACTATCTTTATATATTTTTAGAAATTTTATGGACCATGGAAAAACTAGGGAGAATCTTCGAAACCTTGTCCGACGGACAAGGCTTGTGAAAATCAGCGTTTCCACCGATTTTCTCATGTTTTTGCCCCACACGCCACTTTTGGAGTGAAGGCCTGCCAAATTAACTGAAGTCTCCACCAGATACGTTTGAGACTTCTCCTGAACTTCAGACCAGGTATGAATTGGACCAAAGCTGTCAAACCTGGCATAGAGTGGTGGACCTCCTTTCTGGAGCCTATGAGTAAATCCGGCACACGGTATGCTGGACAAATAAGACTGGTGTTTAAAGCAACACTTAAGAACTTTCCCCCCACAGTGTTTATTACAGAAAGTGATGTTACCTGTTTTCTTCTGGAATATGAAGAGCCATCATCATGAGTGGATCTATGCATTCCACCATCCAGCCATGCCTATCGCTGATCTTCCCCGTTTCTACATTCAGGAATTCATTAGGCATCCGACTCCATACCACTGGTGTTAGCATCTGAACATCCAGGCGGGGTGGGCACTGCGGCACTGGGTTCTTACTTTCACTACGGAACATGGCCGCAGATATAGGCATGATATTCTGCGGTAGAAATAAGTATAAAATGACTATGGCAAAGTACAAATACTCAAACAAGAGGTGAACAATGCACCCGAACTATCGGAAAGAAACCCTAAAATTATATTTTCTCTATACCTTCAATTTTCCCAGTTCAAACTGGAACAAATTCTGGCTCAATGGTTGTACAAAAACAGCTGGGAAAAGCTTTGTGTTGGGCTCAACCTAAGAAGAAAGACAAAGCAGGATATTATCTGACGAGTCAACGAGACTTTTTACATTTCGGACCTACCCATACTAGTGTAATACATTTTTGACTCTAGATCCCAACCAACAATACTCATGTGAGTGTTCACGACTGTTGTTTAGTAAATTCACATTTGGTGGCTTTATTGGCCTTTATGTACCTGGAAAAAAGTATTAACTTCCTTCCCATTGGCGGTGAAGGTCATGAGTCCAGTTGCTAAGTCAATCAAACAACCAATCACAAGATCCTCTTTTCGGACACGAGCTTGCTGGGTATTGTTGCCGAATTCTCCGCCCCAAACCATGTAACAATTGCTGCGCTTGATACTGAGAGGGTAAAGATAACATGGTTAGGTCTCCTACGTAAGCTTCATAGCAGGAATGTGTTCTTCTACAGTATACAGACAGTCCCCGGGTTGCGAACAAGATAGGGTTCACAGACTTGTTCTTAAGTCAAATTTGTATGTAAGTTGAAACTGTACATTTTATAATTGTAGATCCAGACAAATACATTTTTCGCCCCAGTGACAATTGGAGTTTCAAAATTTTTTGCTGTAATTGGACCAAGGATTATCACTAAAGCTTCATTACAGACACCTTACAGCTGATCATTGCAGCCTGGGACTAAAGTTCACAGGGGACAGAGAGGTCCGTCTGTAACTAGGAGTCATCTGTAAGTCGGGTGTCCTTAAGTAGGGGACCGCCTGTATACACCCATGACATGTTCTCTTATTAGTGTGTATTAATTTGCCAGGTTACATTCAGAGCTAATGTTTAATCATCTTTCATCACTCACCTGTTATATATGTTGCCTTTGTCATCCCCCATAGTGATGGTGGCTATACGAACTTTGTTCAGGTCAAAGTTCATATCATACAGATGATAATCAGGTGTTACCCATCCAACCCATACTCCAGTGGGTTCCTGTCCAGCAAAGATTCTTACAGAGTAATAATACTAAAGAGAAGAGAGACAAAAAATAGATCAATATGACTCATAACTTTACCTCCTGGTCTAGCTAGCAATGGCTTACACCTTGTGAAAATCTGGTCAACCATAGAGGGGCACATTTACTTACCCGGTCCATTCGCGTTCCAGCGGCAGCTTCTCGGACGAGCGTTCGGGTCTTCCGGCGATTCATGAAGGTCCTGCGCCCGATGTCCACCAGGTGTCGCTGCTGCACCAAGGTCCGCCGAGTTGCGTCGGAGTTCACTGATCTCTTCCTGGTGCATGTGAGTATGGCCCGTGCGACCAATTTTTTGTTTTAAATGCGCCGTTTTTTCCGAATCCGTCGGGTTTTCGTTTGGCCACGCCCCCCGATTTCCGTCGCATGCATGCCAGCGCCGATGCACCACAATCCGATCACGTGCGCCAAAAACCCGGGGCAATTCATGGAAAATCGGCGCAAATCGGAAATATTCGGGTAACACGTCGGGAAAACGCAAATCGGGCCCTTAGTTAATGACCCCCATAATGTTTATAGGGGTCTTCTGGATTCCACCCAATTAGCAGTATTTTGGGGAAAGATGGTCAGAACAGTTAGATGCTTAAAACTGGCATCTGTGGAGTCTGGAAAAAGCTCATTCCCCTTGCACTAATGAGAACACGTAGACCCTTGGCCATGCATGGTTGGTCAGAAGAGATGTTCCACAAGCAAACCTTCGTTTACTAGCTGTGTGATGTGTTTCCCAAGGACTTATGTTACGTTTTGTCTAATAAGCTCACCGTAGTAGTGTTCATGATGATCTCAGGGTCATCTCGATCATCAGGCACTACGTCCTTCATCAAGCGAGGCATAGTTGGTACAACAGGAGGTGGGGAGATAAATGCTGGCTTCTTTGCTTTAAAGAGGAACCTGAGAAAATAAGGTTGTAAAAAGTAAGTCACAGACTGGTTAAATTTTCAGGACGGCCATTCGGCAAGTCATGGTAATTGATATTCCATTATTTACCCTCTCTTTCCTTTGGTCTTTTCTGTAGTCACATCCTTCTCATTCTCCGGCTTTGCCACATCTTTTGTTGGTTCTTTAGGTGCTTCCTTTTCATTGGTAGCTTCTACTTCTTTGCGACTTGCAGATTTCTTCAGCAGCTCAAATTCAGAGTCCATATCGACATCTAGGACTTCTTCTTCAGGAATTGTAAAAGTACGAGTGAGAGGAGTAGCTCCTGGTGTAATTTTGAATGTCTCGTAGAATTCCACCGGCATGCTAAGTCTAAAGAAGAGCATGTCAGTGTTGCTGTTCTGGGACCCAAAAGTCTTATGGGTCAACTTGAGGCACGGTGGGTTGTCCACTGTACCATCAATTCTTCCAACCTGAAAAAATACAGATGTTGGTTGATCACTATCCAATATCTTCAATGTCTTTATATTTTTATAGTTTCTCAAAAACTTATGGATTCTTACCTCAATGTGACCATGATCTTGAGGCACCGGCACAAATTGAGGAAGACTCTTACTGAACCAAGTAGTGATTTCTCTCTTCATGTTGATAGCAAATGGTTCAAAACCTTCCTGCAGACCACAGATGGTAAAGTAGCGAAGGCTGCTGACATCCTGCCCCAAATTTAGTCTACCAACTTGGGACATTCCAAGACTGCAAACAGGGATGAACCCTAAAGACAAGAGAATGATTAATGTATTGGAAAGTGTGTAAATGCTCATGGACATTGCTTCTTCTTGGCTTAACGTGATGCATTCAAATCAATACAACAATGAAATTGTGTGTTACACTTACCATCTCCTATCTCTATATCCTTGAAGGCTAGCTCAGAGCCTGAATCACTTATCAACATCTCTCCATTCAATGTAAACATGATATTCATTTCGGTCAAGTCAATCATACATCCGACAACATCTCCCGGCAGCCAGTTACGCCCAAATGGTTCACTACCGATGTGCCAGCGCTGACCCTGTGGAAAGGTGGAGTGAAATAGATGTAAGCAAAATGAACAGGATTAATCATGAGACATAAACCAAGTCGTTAGGATTTTGATCGGAAGCAACTTTGATAAAAGGTTGTCTCTAGTCTCCTAGACCAGTGGTGGCGAACCTATGGCACGGGTGTCAGAGCCGGCACTCGGAGTCCTCTCTGTGGGCACCCAGGCCATCACCCAGCACAAAGGTCACCATACAGGACTCCTCCTCCTGCAGTAACAGGCAGTCCAGAAAGTGCTGTGTTCAGCACTATTTTATAGAGACTTGAAGTAGAGGAGGAGCAAGGAGGAGTGGACAGAGCTGGATTATCATTGAAGCCCCTCCACAGTTCCTGTGATTCATCCTGTTAAGGGGGGCCACTGTATTGGTGTCTTCAGGACGCCAATACGTCCAAATCTGTGACACAGAGGCAGCAATAAGATACTTTAAATTGGCATTTGGCACCTTGGCAAAAATATGTGGCTTTTGGTTGTAGTTTGGGCACTCAGTCTCTAAAAAGTTCGCCATCGCTGTCCTAGACCTTTAGTGCTCATTTGGAGTGTGGGATCACATCCAGTCCTATAAAAGACAGACCACAGTATATACATTTTTATGGACCCATATACAATCTCTGTACTCACCCTGCATCCATTAAACACATAAGCTAGCTCATCAGCTCCAAGTTCCACGTCTGGACGCACGTCAGGTCGCGCCCAACCTACTCTCATCTCTCCTGTTGTTACCGCTTCAAACTCGAAATACCATTTCCCAGATTTGATGGCGTATGATTTCTCAGCACGGAAGATGCGCATTCTTTCAGCCCGAGGCTTTGTTACTCCCTGGCCCGCTGAGGAAAGAGGAAAACCCATGTTGTAGGGGGTACGGAAAGTATTGAGACCCTTTTAAATTTTTCACTCTTCGTTTCATTGCAGCCAATTGGTACAATTAAAAAAAAGGTTGTTTTTTTGCTCATTAATGTGCACTCTGCCCCCATCTTTACAGAAAACATACAGAACTGTAGATATTTTTGCTCAGTTATTAAACAAGAATAACTGAAATATCACATGGTGATGAGTATTCAGATCCTTTGCTCAGTGATGAGTAGAAGCAGCTTTGGATCTTGTGCGGCCAGGAGTCTTTTTTTGAGAAGATGCAAGTTTTTCTCCCCTGGGTTTGTGGATCCTCTGCCTCTTCCTTGCTGATCCTCTCCATTTCCCTTCAGGTTGGTTGATGAACGTTGGTCGAAGCCATTTTCAGGTCTCTCCAGAGATGCTCCATTGGGTTTAGGTCCGGGCTCTGGCTGGGTGGGTCAGGAATGGTCACAGAGATGTTCTGAAGCCTCTGTTTTGTTATTTTAGCTGTGAGCTTAGGGTAATTATCTTGTTGGAAGATGAACCTTTGGTCCAGTCTGAGGTCCAGAGCACTCTGGAAGAGGTTTTCAATGCAGGATATCTCTGTACTTGGCCACATTCATATTTCCTTCAAGTGGTCCTGTCCCTGCCCTACCATGACCACCATGTGTCACTGCTGGGATTGTATTTGGCAGGTGATGAACAGAGCCTGGTTTTCTCCACCACTTAGAATTAATACTAAAAAGTTAAATCTTTGTCTCATCAGGACAGAGAATCTTGTTTCTCATTGTCAGGGAGTCCTCCATGTGTTTTTTGCAAACTGTATGCGGCTTTCATATGAAATGGTGAAACTTTCTCCCCATCTCCCCACTGCATCTCTGAAGCTCAGCGACAGAGATCTTGGTGTTCCTCTTTACCTCTCTCACTAAGGTTTTCCTCCCACAATTGCTTAGATTGGCTGAACGGCCAGATTGAGGAATAGTTCTGGTCGTCTCAAACTTCTTCCATTTAAGGATTATGGAAGCCTCTGTGCTCTTAGGAACCTGGAGTGCTGCAGAAATTCTTTTGTAACCTTGGCCGATCTGTGCCTTGCCACAATTCTGTCTCTGAGCTCCTTGGGCAGTTCCTTAGACCCCATTATTCTCATGTGCTCGGACATGCTCTGTGAGCTGTGAGGTCTTATATAGACAGATGTGTGCATTTCCTAATCAAGTCCAATCAGTTTAATTAAAAGCCATCTGAAGGAGGTTCAGAAGTGTCACAGTAAAGGGTCTGAATACTTATGACCATGTGAAATTTCAGTTTTTCTTGTTTAATAAATTAGCAAAAATATTAACATTTCAGGATTTTTCATTTAGATGAGGGCAGAGTGTACATTATTGAGCAATTGTACATTTCATCTTATGAATTGACTGCAATAAAACAAAGAGTAAAAATTTTAAAGGGGTTTAATTCATTGATGTCTCTTCAAATGGACTTACTGCTCTCCTGGTCAGGGGGTTCTATATTGTATCCATATCCAATAAGAGTGCGTACAGCCTCACACAAGCTGTCTCTATTGGTTTTCTTGGTCTTCTCATCTAGCAGACTGTATGGTACAAGGCGAGGGTTCCTTCTGTTTTTGATGTCCTGCAAGATTAAGGATGTGTTTATCCATCTCCATAATAAAACACTAACTTTCAACAGAACCCAACAGGTTTGGGTTTACTTACTTGTATTATACTGTAGGTCCATCCTTGTTGCACCCGGTCTCTCGCCCAAACATTGTGACCATTTTCTGCTAGTTTGTCCACCAAGGTGTTTTGTGCTGGTGTTAGCTTGACATGCGACAGATCGAGGGGAGCAGGCTTATATCCGTTGGACATCATGTATCTGTAGAAGCAGCACAATTAGGTAAGATTTGCTTTAATTCTATATTTGGCTTGTTCAATCCGGACTTTTCCGACACTTACGTTTTGGGAAGCTTTATCTTCTTCAGGTTTTCTTCTGCTTTTTCATCAGCCATGCCTACGTGACAACCTAGAGCTAAGAGGGTCCTGCATGGGTAAAGACCACACAATTTAATATATTGCTAAATAAAAAAAGTTACATAACCCATTTGATCAGTGGAAACAGTGGAGTCCAGATGAATGGTACAGTCTCAGTTTCAGCAGAAGATCTACAGTGTATGAGTTTACCCTAAGACTGCTACATGCAAGCAAGTCTTCGACGGGTAGTCAAAGTGGCAAAGTAGGTCTTTTAACCTAAAACTAGTTTCTAGAAACATCTCAGGACCCATTACTTCTATTTCCCGGTAAATGTATGGCCGGTTTTGTTTTGTATCAAATGTCATGTCTACCAAAGTCCTCTGATCAACACCTCAACAATATAAAAGAGGCAAGAGAACCCTTCTTTATGCCTACTTCAAAGTCTCTCCAGACATCAGCAAGTTGTAATTTCTCTCTGGCTCAGGCAGACTATGGAAGTCAAGGAGGCATGGATGTAATCTCTTGTTGTCATCACGAATCTAAAGGAATAGTAAAGCAATACAAATAGCATCATTGTCAGATATAATCATAGCGTATAGCTCAACATATAGAAACTGGTAGCACCTATGCAGTAAAACGTCATCAGATGAACATCAGCCAGATACTCACTGGCCCATAGGTCCATCCCTGTTCAATCCTTGTAAGGGCCCAAAGTTCATGGATGTTTTCCGCTAACTTTTCACGGATGCGTTCCAGGTGAGGAGGGAGAACAATCTATGGAAGCAGGATTTCCAAATTAGACTAAACTAAATGACAAAACAAAATAATCAGGGGTCTAAATGGTTGGCGTTGTGGGTCAAGTGATGGATGGTCTGGATTGTACCAAAAGTTAGAAAGAAGAAAGTTGGTACCATAGATAATCCAGCATCACATTCTACAAAAAACATATGACTGATAATTTAGAAGACAAGTTTCTTTGGAACTTTGGTCTCCTACCTGTATAGTATCAACGGGGCAAGGAACAAAGGAAGTATGGGAAAGGGATTTGGTGGGCCCAAGGAGATTCCGAATATCTTCAAAGTCATGTTTGTATTCTTTAATGGGTTCCACGCGCATACGATCCCGAGGAAGAAGTGCTTCATAGACTGGAGCGTATCCAGGTGGTGGAAGGAACTTAAAGTCACCATGTCGACCACCTAGAAGAAATCTTACTCTGCAAAGGACAGACACACATGAAGCTCGATTCACTCTGAGAGACATTTAATCTATTAAACCAGGCTTAATACTTACTTGACTCCAGCAGAGAAACTTGCAACCGGGAAGAAGAGGCCATCCAAATTGAAGTTCTCAAACATGCCCTGAACCGGGTGCCCATTGAAACGGAATGAAATGCTGGGAACGGTCAAGTCCAGACAACAACTGACCACATCATCCGCAGTCAACAAATGCTGGTTGTGTGAAGCCACAGGTCGGCAAACCCGGCCTATACAATAAGAAGATTAGAAAAAAAGAAATTTACAACATCTACTTACCGATTTGTTTGACTTCTCCAGAAAAGAAGGTAATTCTTTAAGGTTACCTGACCAAAGGTGAAGTCCATCAAATGCAAAGGAATACAGATCGTCACCCACTCCATTGGCCCCCCAGCCTTCGCCTGCACCAGGGTAAGGGCTGTAGCCTTCAGTCAGTGCCCAGCCAATACGCAAGTGGGTGGCCTCAGGAGTTACGAAAGGCTCCACGTGATCCACAATAACTTCAAAGTACCACTTTTTAAACTGTGTGGATCCTTCACACGTCCCCAGAAAGACATTAGGTCTCATGCTACGACACAACAGAGATTGCCTTCATTTAGATAGAGGCTTGGGCATTGGGAAATATATCATATACATCTATACTGTACATACCTAGTGACATAGTTCACCATCCTGGTCTGAAGAAGGAGGTCTCTTCGGGGCAGAAGGTTCTCCGTGATTAGATTCTGGTTGGATCTCACAGCCACTCCATTACATACACACAGAGAGCAGAGGACATCTAGAACCTGAAGGTATGGAGAAGGGACAAGTCAACGACAAATGTCTTCACATAAATGTATTACTTGGGTGTTTCAGTTATACAATTACCTTGTGGTTTCTTCCGTGTTTATCCAGAAGGGAAATAATGGACTTGATATGATTTTCCTTAATGATGTTCAGAACTTCAGGACTCTCAATTAAGACGCAGTACAAAACTTCCAAAATCCCTGTAACAATAAAACATTTGCATGCAAGCTACAATTCTTGATGACGATGACCTTGGTTCTCTTACAATCAAGCACTTGTAGCAGATTTCTAATACAGAGGACACACGATCGGTACCAGTGGTCAGACCCCAAGCAGTCATACTGTAGAGTTATCAGTTTATATGGTACCTTCCTCCATTTAACGTTCTTCTCATCTCGGGCAGAAAGACATCCTAGGTCCACAGACTATGGAGGTCATTTACTAAGGGCCCGATTCGCGTTTTCCCGACGTGTTACCCGAATATTTCCGATTTGCGTCGATTTTCCCTGTATTGCCCCGGGATTTTGGCGCACGCGATGGGATTGTGGCGCATCGCCGCTGGCATGCACGCAACGGAAATCGGGGGCATGGCCGAACGAAGACCCGACGGATTCGGAAAAACCGATGCATTTGAAAAAAAAAATGTGTCGACGAAAATTGCACTTACCTTCACTCAGCCCGGCTCGGTGTATTCCAGTGCCACCTGGTGGACGGCGGAGGAACTACCTTAATAAATCCCGTCCGGACCCGAATCCAGCGCAGAGAACACGCCTCTGGATCGCGAATGGACCGGGTAAGTAAATCTGCCCCTATGTTTTACCGAGTCACATATAGTTACCCTCCCAGATGTCTTCCTTGTGCGTTATGATACTGAATGTTATAGAATTGTTTCCATGTCAAAATTTCTGGTTCTTACCTGATGAAGCTTCTAATCGATCCAGTTTGCTGACCACCCAGTCTAAGTTACTGGAGAACAAGGCGCAGTTGGAGCGATTTCCCCTAATAAGTGCAGCTGAACGACAAAGACAAAGACCCAGTGAAATATAATGGATTGATGGGCAAACAGATGAAATTGTTAACTTTGTTCATTTACAAATCACAATTTTATTTTAAGGGATCTTTCAATCCAAAGCAAAAATTCTATGATCCATGGTTAAAGGGAACCCGTCATTAGCAATTGGTGTAATAAACCACCACCAGATTATCGTCAAACAGTGTAACGCCTACTAGTTTTTCTTTCTTTCATGACCCAGTATGGTGGCATCATCCAGAAAATCAATGTCGAACTTAAGTTTAAATTGGTTGTATACAGCCGAGGAGGAGGAGAGCTTAACAATGAAGGCCACTTTGATTGACATCATGCATCGGACTTCGGTAGATCTGGTTAGTGATGTCCCTGGATGCAGGAGCATCAAATAAAATGATATGGGCATTACAAGGAAGAGAGAGCTTGACTTCAGTGTTAAAATCTCTGCCTCCTTGACTTTATACAACCAGTTTACCTCTCACTTCAAAGTAGATTTCATGGATGAAGCCACCACACTAGACCATGAAAAAAACATCATCTAGAAGGTGTTCCGCTGCTTTACAACATACAGGTAGTGGTTTACACAGTCAATTTCTGCTGACAGGTTCCCTGTAAACATACCAGCTTTTGAAAGCTGTTGCCACCATTTAGAGTATGGACAGTATTAGAGTCCAACACAATCCCTGATTAATCACATGGTCATGGGATGATCAAAGGGGATGATCAAAGGTTCTTAAGCCCACTTAAATGTGGCATCATACTATAGGTATGGGTCCTTAAAGGATACTTATGAATTGCGGGCACCACAAGGAAGGCAATATATTCTATGTGAGTAACAGAAAGAGGGATGAGGGGAACAATAAAATGTGTGGGGACCACAAAGGAGCATTATACTACGGGGAGCCACAAGGGAGCATTATACTACGTGGGGCACAAGTGGCTATTGTAACATTTATGGGCTACAAAGGGGCACAATGAGGGAGTCCATTTATAGGGTATTACATAATGTGAGAGCCACTCAATTGGGTATTGTAAAGTCTGGTGACACTAAGGAAAAAATAATCCTGTGGAGGTGGTACCACATTACACTATGTGGGGGCAGTGTGAGTCTGAGGTTCCACCAGATAAAATTATCCTGTGTGCCCACCCCTTATCATCTCCCAGGGATTACACTCTACAAATTAGGTACCTACTGCTGTATCTATTGGTTCAAATAACAGGTTAGACCCTGGGCCCACCGGAGGATCCTCTGGTGCTCCGGTGGGCCAGTCCGACACTGTGTGGGGGTACCAAGTGGGTGGGGATAGGGTCATGTATTAACGTTTCCAAATTTGCAGAGACAAGTCTTGTCTCTCTTTCTGTCATCTAAAGGTATGTCTCCATTGTCCACTATTTATAAAAGGTAAGTGTACATACCGAGCAGCTCATAGAGTAAGTTTACAATCTCCTTCCAGGCCTCGGCAGCTTCCTCCCCAGCAAACTCGGCAAAGTGCGCGGCTGTGCTGTATACATTTAGACGGTCTATGCAGTCCAAGACCAGCGCTATTATTCCCTGAAGAGGAACAAGAAAATAAACTGGTAATAAACTGAGGACAGCATAGGAACTGTATACACAATACGGGAGAATATTTGGCATGGGTCCTGCTGCTAACCTCTTCCTGGAAGAGATTCTGTCGGTTCTTCAGGGAGCGTAACTTGGTCTGCTTCTCCTCATGCTGTAAGTCCTCCTCCGGGTGTTGGAAGTAGCCGATCAGATCTTGTAAGGTTAAAATAACCATATCTATAGGCAACGTGATCTGTTTTGATGGCTTGTTTTTTCCACTCAAACTGTCCAGGCCTCTGGATTTAAAAAGCAAAATGATGAATAAAAAAACGTAGGTTAAAAATATTTGTCAGTATCGACCAGCTAAATTTTAAATGATGAAGTTGTCAAAACTGTCAGATTCCTGCTAAATGCAATTACATTCAGAAACAGGAAATATATTAGCACAATGTGGACTTTTGAGTGGCTCTGTGATATCTGAGTGGAGAATATATCATTTCATTTAATTAGATTGAACTGGGATTTGCACAATGTGCAGACAACAAGTTGTTTTACTGTGAGCTGTGAGTTCTGCTCCCCCCTCTCATTCAAAGAGAGTGAGTCCTGATTCCTCTTCCCCCTTCCAGAAAAAGCCTGTGAGTCCTGCTTCTCCCACCAACTCATAGCGAAAGCCTGTGAGTCCTGCTTCTCCCACCCACTCATAGAGAAAGCCTGTGAGTCCTGCTTCCCCCTCCCTCTCATAGAGAAAGCCTGTGAGTCCTGCTTCCCCCACCAACTCATAGAGAAAGCCTGTGAGTCCTGCTTCCCCCACACACTCGTAGAGAAAGCCTGTGAGTCCTGCTTCTCCCACCCACTCATAGAGAAAGCCTGTGAGTCCTGCTTCCCCCTCCCTCTCATAGAGAAAGCCTGTGAGTTCTACTTCCCCACCCACTCATAGATAAAGACTGTGAGTCCTGCTTCCTCCTCCCACTCATAGAGAAAGCTTGTGAGTCCTGCTTCCCCCACCCACTCATAGAAAAAGCCTGTGAGTCCTGCTTCCCCCACCCACTCATAGAGAAAGCCTGTGAGTCCTGCTTCCCCCTTCCACTCATAGAGAAAGCCTGTGAGTTCTGTTTCCCCCTCCCACTCATAGAGAAAGCCTGTAAGTCCTGCTTCCTCCTCCCCTTTACAGAGAAAGCCTTTGAGTCCTGCTTCCCTCACCCACTCATAGAGAAAGCCTGTGAGTCCTGCTTCTTCTACCCACTCACAGAGAAAGCCTGCAAGTCCTGCTTCACCCACTCACTCATAGAGAAACCTGTAAGTCCTGTTTAAATGCTCACTTATGATGAAAGTGAGTCCTGTTTCTGGGAAACCGGTCAAGAGGACCCACCAGATTTTTCTTTGCAAACAACTTGCTCAATGTCGCCTCCATTATCATTCGCTGGCCCATACAGAAGACATGACAGATTATCGTTAAACTTACAATGACCTATTAGCCACAAAAAGACTTACTTGATGAACACATTGAAAAGGCCGGCTGTACTGTATATCATTCTCGCAGCTTGGGACTCTTCTCTTTGGGAACGTGACAGGGACAAAGCATCATCCATATGACCCTCTTGATGTAAGATGGCCTTAGAGGGTCAATGGGAAAAGGAGTAAATAGAAAGACAAAAACATAGGTTAAGATTCAACCTATGAATACAACCACAGAGAACTTTTTGAAGACCCTTTTACATCTAGGTACCTTGCGTTTTACAGGACCAAGACGGACCACTTTAGAATCGGCAGCTCCGTATGTGAGCCAGAGAGCACTATGGACGTGCTGGACAAAGCACATAGACTCTCCATATTTGATCTCAGCAGGGCCCATTCCTTCTATATCTCGCTTGTGTGGTGCAACATCCAACTTTTCCTGTAGAGGTTCAAAGGAAATGGAAAGCCATTAGGAGTCATCACATGGAATTATACAAAGGGGTTCAGAGGTACCAACTATTTCCATTGTTCTAGATCGTTCCTTCACGTGTGGTAGACAGCACTTTGGCCCTCTCTGGAACTTAACCCTGAAAAGCCTCCATTTTCAACCCGGAAAGTGGTCGAATTTATTTGTTCCGCTCTTTCTAAGACCTCCCTTACCTTAGAAGCCCGGAAGCAGAAAGCAGTGGCTTTGGTGTTGCCTTTCTCAGCGTCAACCAGTAACAAGCCCTTCTCCTCATCGCGGGCCAAGTATCTCCCTGTAGTAACATGACGCACCCGGAATGATTGTCCCCATCTCAAGTGGCTCCCGCTCCAACTGTGAATAAATTAGTCATCAACATACCATCTCATTAGCATAATTATACAATACCCAGCAAATGCCAGTCCTCCAGGGATGACCGTCTATAAAAACTGAACTTCAGAATTTTACATTTACTTAACATTTCTGAGATTGTTTGTTTTTCGAGGCAGGTTCTTTTGCAGTTTGGAGCTAAAATTAGATGAGCAGTTTTATAATTACCTAATTCTCAAAGGCTCAAGCCTCCACAAAGAGCGTGCATGGGAGCACACCGGCCCTCCCTCGTAGTGGGCTATCCTGCAGATGAGAAGGAGTGAGTGAGTGTTTAACTAGAACACTGATCTAGATGTAGAGATGATAGCAATTGTGACTCACCGACGCTGCTCCTCTCCTTGGTCTGGAGATGAAATGGTCAAACATTCATCCATGTGACCGTGAAACAAGCGTAGAACATCTCCGCCGGTTAGGAATCCTGTGACAGTAAGATATATGCATCTCTTAAAAACCAGATGCTTTGAATTAATCGAACCCTTAACCAATCTCTCTCCTCATTGTACACAAAGCGGTGGCATGCGTTTCGACACCCAATATGCTAATGTTCCAGGCCAGATATAACCAATGGAGCCTTATGGTGACCTGCACCATAAACAAAGGGATTTCCAGGACATGGACTTCAGTAAACTCTTTCGGAAGTCCCATTTTGTATGGACAGGTCAGTGGAGCTTGCGTTCATTGGAGATGCCAAGCATCAGATCCCCAGTGATCAGACATTTAACAAACCCCTTCAAATAACTTAAACCTGGGCAAATCTTGACTACATACCTTCAGCTATTTCACAACCAGAGGTAATTGGGTTCATATTCCATAACGTTTGCATGAATGAGGCATCCACCTGAAGGTCCCCACTTGCTGTGGAGAGGTGCTGTTGAAAATGGAAGAAGGGCAGATTGAATATATACCCATACATCCCCACATGGAAATAAGTATGTGTTGTTGTGGAGTACATTACTAGGACTTACCAGGTATCTCTCAGAAGATACACTGACTAGGATCAAATCATCACCTATTCGCACCTTCTCACCTTCTGAACGCTGTTTGGATGCTGGATGGATTGTCCACCAACACGCTTCTCCTTAGCAGAAAAACAAAGGGCAAGGAGCTTTAACGTTGTAACCAAAAGTTGGGTACAGTATGGAAGACTTGGTTATGGAACGGGGCTGGTATTGACCTAAAATCTACTAAATGTTCCATCAGGTATCTGTACCTTACCTGTGGCATCTTCTTGTAGACCAACATCAAAAGCTAGTTTGTCAGTAAGAGACCGTGATGTAGTCAGACAGCAGAGGTACTAAGGACGTAGGAGAAGATAGATAAGGCACATGAACAGCACCAATTCATTGGGTAAATTTTTTTTTAAAAACTTCACTCAACTTGGCCAAGTATTTGGTTATTTATTTATTGAATCCAGGATAATCCAGGATAAAGAACAAGTTCATTACATATCACGGCTAAAGTGATATCAATAAAACTTACCATATCACTGTGACAGTGTCTAAGTAGAATGGCGTGACCATAGAGCAACGTTCTGTGTCCCCCACCTTGAGAAGACTAGACGAGGAAGAAAAACAGCAAATCAATTTCTGAAATATTGTGTCATACTCAAACGTTAAAATCCTATCATGTCTTCAAGGGGATAAGTCTTCCGTTAGTCAGATATGTAGGATAGCTTAGAAGAATTGCTGGTCCACCAATTCTTGTAAGCGATCCAATGTAATATTGGAATATCTTATAACACAACCGTTATTGAGTTGCCCTCAACATCTTGAAAGCGTAGACTTAAATGGTTAAATGATGAATGGTACCAGTATCTTACATGCAAATCAAAATATGTTGTGGGTTAAGTAATTGGAATGTATGTCTATCGAAAGGACAAACACAACCCAAACATATTTATAGAGCAATTCTCAATGTTCTCTCTTACGAAGGTTAGAAGTGGAAGAAACATGTTGTGGGCATGCACCAAAAATCATTGGAGACAACTTTTTTTAAATTGGGTCTGAGAACATGAATGAGTATTGCTTCCATAACCATGGAGTTATCTTTTGACAAGGACGATACAAGATGCCCAAAAGTGCCTCCCTCCTACAAGCTGACAAAAAAATTCACGGATTCCATCATTTGCATTTCCAAGATCTTCAGTAACCTGGTAAACACCTGTTAGAATGGAGGTTTGGTTTGTACCATGCGGTGAAGGAAGGAAAAAGGAGGAATGATAAAAAAAAAAGGGAGTCAATGAAGAAAAAGAAGGTCTAGTCTTGGTGAGATCAGAAGAGGACAAAATCAAAGAGGACTTCTGCACACAGGCTGCAAAACAAGGAGACCGGTCAATAGGGGAAAGAAAAGCTACTGGAACCATATCTCTCCATGGACAGCAATTGAGAGGGTGCTTAGGGTAAATTGTAAAGGCTGTTTCAGAAATTTTGTGTGTAGTTTTTTTCAAGTTTGTGGTCAGAACCATCTAAAAGGGACTTTCCTCCACCACCGTCATCTCCAAATGGGTGATGCTCAACTGATTCTGGCATAGTCGTAATGTTCTCTCTAGCCTCCACCTTTCCAAACTAATCAGTTTCATTATTTATGGAACTCTACTGTCAGATGGGCAGTGCCAATCTGACAATACCACAGACCATCTGACAGTGGTAGGCTCTCAACTGCCAGACGGGTGGTCCTGAGCTGGAATAGACACCCTGGCTAAAGCCATAGCCATACCATCTGACAGTAGAGAGATGAAAACATTGACACTGATGTCACGGGTGGTCGCGTGACCCATATCGTGGGTTGTGGGCTCACCCGTGCCCCTCTGCCCACGCTAGCGCGTCGCCCGCGCGCCTTACCCATCCTGACTCCTGCATCTTTTTGCACACGCTCCAGCTTCTCTAGATTTAAAGGGCCAGCACGCCGTTAATGGGCACTGGCCATTTTCTGAAAATACATATAAGCCTGCTTATGTCATTGTGAAAGTCTCCCTGCGATATTCCCGCATTACTGTTCCCGTGTTCCTGTTCCTGCGTTCCTGTTCCTGTGTTCCTGCGTTCCTGTGCTCCTGTGTGTTCCTGCCTTCCCGCTACTGTGCTCCTGTGTGTTCCAGTCCGTTCCTGTGTTCCCGTTCCCATCTGCCTGGACCTCCTGTTGCTGACCCCGGATGCTGACTTGGCCTTGCATCTCTGCCGCCTGCCCTGACCCTGTGCCTGAACTTTTCCATGAGACTGTCTCCTGCAAAGGTACCTCAACCTTAGCTGCCACCGCAGGGTGGTCGCACCTGTGGAACGACCTGGTGGTACCCTGCCGCAGCAAGACCATCCCGCTTCGCGGCAGGCTCTGGTGAAGACCACTTTGATTCCGGTCCCAGGTGTCGGCTAGTACCAACTCCCCTGGTGGTCCAGAGGATCCACTGATCCCGAATCCTGACAACTGATTGCTTGGGAATGCTGAGGACTAGAGAGAAAACTACCACAGAATCAGTTGATGCAAAGATTTTGAGATGGTGATAGTAGACAAAGGTCCTCAAATTGTACTCTGTTCAATTGTTCTTCAGTCTTTGGGTTATACCAAGTTTCCCACAAGAAGCAACATATTGTTGACACCCAATTTAAATACTGTATGTAAGTACCACATTTTGGCAACATCCCCCCAAATTCCATCAAGTATGTAGTAAGGCGTCTATATTCCATCTTAGTTTCTGCCAAATTACAAAATACATCTCTTCAAGCTTTAAGAAGAGATACTTAAGGGTGGTATTCTATTTTCGGAGATGTTTTTTAGACAGCTGATGGGAATATGAGTGGAGACGAATTTCAAGAATGTGTATAAGAAGATCATGGTCACAAAATCCATGGCGAGGATTCTTTTCATGAAGAATTCTGGTGTCATTGTATGCCCAAGCAGGAAGCAATTTGGATACAATGTATTTCTGAAACAGACATCAAACAATGGTATAACAAAGGACTAAGGACCATTTGGCAATGTATTTAAGGATGGAGATGGAGAGATAGGGCTTCAGCAGGGAGAAAGAAGGAATGGAAAGTCACAGGAGGACAAGAAGCAAGGTCACAAAACATACCCATTTATCCAAATTGGGTGCCTAGCACGAAGACAAAAAGAGAAAGCCAAAACAAAACACAAAGAAATTATGTCAAAGAGAGGTCTGTGAGGCGGCCATATTGAGTCTGACACATGACAACAAGTGAGAAGGATGGTCATGATGTGTCCTAAGTGATTTCTCAGTTATTTCTATGCTCTATGACAAACATCCCCTACACGCTGCCAAAATAATTCAGGAGAGGGTATTCTGTGTTTATATGTTCACATTTTTGGTTTTTTTCCCCCCCAATTAAGACAATTTTACATTTTCGCTTCTACAAGCAATAAGTTTAGGGGATATCGGGGCATGTGCACACCAAGGTGGCAGCAACAATGACTTTGCCTCAGGTGGAATAGATAGTAAACTGAACTTTAGATCTAGGATCGGGAAACTTGAACAATGTCTCTGTCTGCACACAAGTAAAAATGTGTGAAATGGTGTAAGTTGGTCAAAAAAGCGGATTTTCAAGGAACTATAACTTTATGTTATTCAATTCAGCGTAAACTAAAAAGCTGCCATGTTTTATATTGAAAGTCCTGCTTCCCCCACCCGCCCATAGAGAAAGCCTGTGAGTCCTGCTTCCCCCTCCCACTCATAGAGAAAGCCTGTGAGTCCTGCTTCCCCCTCCCACTCATAGAGAAAACCTGTGAGTCCTGCTTCCTCCTCCCACTCATAGAGAAAGCCTGTGAGTCCTGCTTCCCCCTCCCACACATAGAGAAAGCCTGTGAGTCCCGCTTCCTCCTCCCACTCATAGAGAAAGCCTGTGAGTCCTGCTTCCCCCACCCACTCATAGAGAAAGCCTGTGAGTCCTGCTTCCTCCTCCCACTCATAGAGAAAGCCTGTGAGTCCTGCTTTCCCCTCCCACACATAGAGAAAGCCTGTGAGTCCCGCTTCCTCCTCCCACTCATAGAGAAAGCCTGTGAGTCCTGCTTCCTCCTCCCACTCATAGAGAAAGCCTGTGAGTCCTGCTTCCTCCTCCCACTCATAGAGAAAGCCTGTGAGTCCTGCTTCCTCCTCCCACCCATTCATAGAGAAAGCCTGTGAGTCCTGCTTCCCCCACCCACTCATAGAGAAAGCCTGTGAGTCCTGCTTCCCCCACCCACTCATAGAGAAAGCCTGTGAGTCCTGCTTCCCCCACCCACTGATTACCAGCTGTTTGTATAGTTAGTTACTTAGGGAGCCCTTGCTGTTTGCATAGGAAAAGCAGGACTCAAAGGCTTTCTCTGGCGGAGGACAGGTCCAGCAGGATTTTCAGGCCTTTCAGGGTCGGCAGCATGAAAAATAGTGACTCTTACATTAGTAAACTATATACCTAGGCTCAGTGATCTTCCATATTATATTCCTCACATCAAGTAAAATAGGAGACCTGACAGGGTCAGGGGAAGCTTATGTCTTACGAAAGGAGGTAACAACAACTGAGTCAAGACTGACCCAGTAAGTACTAAGCCTGGAGCAAGCTTCAATTATGATGCCTGTCAACAATATTATAAGAAATGGACTATGTGGAAATGAAGACAATTATATATAAAGGCAATACAATAGTAGAAGTTCGATCACAAAATATGAAAAAAAAAAAATCTAATTTTTTTCCGTGAAACCTGCCGTCTGCGCATGCGCAGAGCAGCAGCCCCACGGCTGCGTGGTCACTGCTCTGAAGCCGGAGCCACTGCGCAGACAGAAGGTTTCTCGGACGAGTGCGCGAAGCTATGAGGAGCTCCACGACGAAGATTTCTGGTAGGAGGAACAAAGAGGCTACTGGGGCGTGGAGTAGCCGCGCCGTGTAGCCTCAGCTCCGCCTACTCCACGCCCAAGTAACCTCTGTAGAAAATTTACATATTAGCTAAATAAAAGTTATCCAATGATTGTGGGGACGTGAGGATTAGCCATTAAAAGGGCTATCCGCACATCCTATAGATGCACCTACCACCCGATCTACCTTTATAGGTACATATGTGGTGGTAGGTTCCCTTTAAAAAAGGAAGTGACCATCCGGAAAAAAACAAACTATAAAAAAATGTAAAAACTCAGACCTGGCTAGAAATAAGAGAGACCATAGATAGATATAAACCCTAGTGGGAGCAAGATGATGATGATGAGCTTCAACGATGAAATAACGATAAATGGCAACAAATACTAAACAAAAACAATACAAAAAGCGATGCACATACAAGATACAAGAATACAAAAACACTGACGCCAAAAAGCAGAAGACAAACATATGGAACATAGCAAAGTAAGGCAGAAGTAAAATGGACCATACCTCACTTCCCATCTCCACCGTGTTTGCCAACATTTCCTGTAGAGCTCGAACCGAAAGAGATTGCTCCAGAATAAAGCAGCAGATTGCAAGATCTGGAGGTACATTCTGGGAAAAAAAAGACAGGAAGTAAATATAAGAGACCACTTCCAATTCTGGATTTAGAGCAGTAAATGTCATATTGAGATCTTCTCCTCTACCTGAGCATTGGATGTTGATTCCAGGAAGCAAAGGCGATTCCCAAAGCCTTCGGCTCCCATGCACATCTTGAGGTTTTCTTTTCGGATTGTAGCGCTGCATTGTAAGACCACCACATCCTCCTGCAATGGAGATACATCATGGGAACTTACAAAAAGGTCATCTGAACACTTCTAAGGTGTAACCTGCACAAGAAACCCACCAAGCCAAGCAACGTTGGGGTAGGATACTGGAACTTTTGAAAACAAAAAATGATATTTATGATCTCAGTTTGTTGAGACACTCTACATGTCTACCACCGTCATACGCAGAAAAGACAAAAACACAACCCAACCCGGCAACAGCGACACCACCAACCAAGTTTGTTTTTGAAGAATAATTTATATTGATACCACCATGTTTTATGTTGGATCTTCTAGATGAGGACATTGAAAATGAATGAACCTCCGCAATGTCGACTGGCGATGGAGCATAGGGAATACTCCAACCCTTAACACATTAGTCTTGTACAATGTCCCATGATGAAGCATTATGGGTCAAAACCTTTAAGATACAAAGGCATGGAAACAAACCATGGTCTAGACATAGACATATTTTGGATCTCCTAGGTCCAACACTGTCTTTGGTCATCCTCTCTGGTTGAATGTGGCATCTTCAGTCATTGCCAGTCTGCTTTACAGAGATTCAGCATCGACTGCACAAACCCACTAAAACCTAAGGCCATAGCGAGAGGCAGTGATGTCACCAATGTGCGGCAATAGGTGAAGGATGGCATGACATGAGCTGAAGGGGGGACAAAGGTGTGAGTAGCTAAAGGAAGGGCTTCAGTAGAAGAGTGAAGGAGAAGCTTTTTTCATTTTACCGTTTTGAGGAGTAGGCACGAGCAGCATGAGTAGGGCAGGGTGGGGGGAGAAGGTCCTTGGAGTTGGTGGAGCTACAGTGGGGATAGGGCGAGGACATGGAAGATAGTTTTGCCCCCTGAAAAACTGGGCCATGCCTTGGTATGGCATCATGGACTCCTGCTGGGTGGTGTCCTGGGGAGTAGAAAAATTCGACACAGCCATCTGCGAGAATTGGCGCCCTTGAACCGGTGGTGTCATGTATTTTTAGGGGAGCTTTCAGTGATTTGTACAGCTCCATATTGCCTCCAATAGTTGATTCCAAAGAAAAGCATGAGTGACTGTGCATAGACAACTCAGGACCTCCCCCAGGGAACTTCTTATGACCTTGTTTTTACTAAAAAGGGTTTGAAAATTATGCAAATGAGCCTGAGTGGCCCCTTGCTTCATGAACAGCTATGGAACCCAGAGTTCCTCAGACTCATCTGCATAATTCTTAAAACCTTTTTTTGTAAAAACAAAGGCATAAGAAGCTAAAAGATGAGCGGCACACACCAGTATGTCAGAGTGCTTGGTTTACAATCCTTAATCCTGGTGGTAGATTTCCTTTAACACTCTCTTAGTTGGGTAGGCAAAATAATATCCAAGCACAGAACCAAAACCCCTAAGGGAATGTATTAATAAATGGTGCTACATTTATATACTATATCATATACACATATATCCCAAAGAAAGCAATTAAGGGGGAAAATTTTGCCCTGTTGTACAAATTTTGAGCTGAATTCCCAGCGCTTCTATTATCATTATAGTCTCTTATATAGTCAGCAGTTATATGTGGCGCGATTCTGACTTTTTAACACTGCTTTAAGGTAACTTCAGCTTTTTGGATTTGCAGAGTCATGTTGGAAGTCATCCAATTATGTAATAGTTTATGCTCACCTTATGATGTTCCATTTACTTTACAGACCTGGGGCCTATGAAGATAATGGAGCTCCGCTCAGGGTGGCCAAGGTGTTTCCCTCCAAAATTTGGCTTTCCCTCTACTAATACTGTGCCCAGAGAATGGGCAACCTTCATAACCCCCAGATGTTAGAAGTAATGGCAATGTGTAGAAAATGTCTAAGGAGAGAAGAACGTCGGATTTCCAGATGCCCAATCTAATGGTCACAAGGTATCACCAAAGATGCTGGGGAATAGTTTACTACCATAACCTTTATGGAGGACACATGGTACTCAGACAACTCTAGTAGGTGTAGGAGTATTGGCTGAAGCGTATGGCCATCAGCTATTGGTCAGTTACAGAATGTAAAGTTGGGGATCCTATTGCATGAGAAGGTTGTGATGTAGCATATAAACTAGGAGGACCTATAGGTTGAAGTGACTTTCAAGATGATGCCCAGGTCAGAACGGTCTGGTGCTCCTCAACACCATAACCTTTGGCCTATGCCCCTAGCCACCTATTACTCACAGTACAGATATAAAACGGCCATCACCCGCCACAGAAAAATGACCAACCATGGATGGAGCTTGGGTCTTCTAAGGTCTCATGGTCAACCTTCTGACACATAGGTTCCTGCTATATGTATAGCCACGTAGCTGGTATTGTTCTGGTCCATTCCCTTGTTATGAGTCAATGGTGCTGCAAAATAACTGGCCAGATTTTAGGTTGGGGATCACTGTATGTAATTGTGGGCACGTTGACTGCTACCCAGATGTCCCAGTAAGAGATATAATAGATGAGAAGTGTGATAGCAGATGATTCTTAGTATAAGAGTTCTGCACCATCACATATATAATCATTTTTCTGTCTGGGGTCTCATTGAATAGGTGTATGAGTAGATCTGATACAACGTTTAATACCTTGTATACATGTGTTTTCAGCTTTTATTTAGTCCATAAATTGCCCATAACAACATCCCAGTAGGTCCACCTCATGCACGCTCTGGCAACACATAGGCAACATATTTACATGGAATGGGATGGGGGCTTCATAATGCTCTGAATGGCATAGCAAAGAGTCTATTGCTTCCTGCTCCACCATTACTTTAAACTGTATGGGCGCCCTAAGGAGGCCAATGTGACCCTCAATTCACAGCTACCACAGCCTGTACCCGGCAGACCCAGGCAGGCGCCAGGACACAGGGCTGTTGGGTGGGCCCACTTGTAGCCCCTCTCAGTCCCTGGCAGTGCCTGGTAGTAAAGCAGCGCTCCGTGCACCCCAGGACGCCGGCCTGCATCTCTGCACTGGATGGACCTGCAAAAGGACCCAGATGAAGACAGCAGAGCGGAAGCCCTGGACCTGAGTGAAGGACTGACGCGAGTATTATTATTTTTTTTCTTTTTGACTGATCACATTTAGTCCATGGGGGGAGAGGGGGCTGCATATAAATAATCTATTGGGGGAGAGGGCTGCATATAATCCATAGGCATGGGGGGGCTGCATATAATCCATAGGCATGGGGGGGCTGCATATAATCCATAGGCATGGGGGGCTGCATATAATCCATGTGGGGAAGGGGGCTGCATATAATCCATGTGGGGAAGGGGGCTGCATATAATCCATGGGGAGAAGGGGGCTGCATATAATCCATAGGGAGAAGGGGGCTTCACATAATCCATGGGTGTGAGGGTGCTGCATATAAAGCATGGGGGGAAGGGGATGCATATAATTAATTGATGGGGGGAGGGGGCTGCACATAATCCATGGGAAGTCCCGGGCTGCATAAAATGAATCCCTGCCGCTGCGTGGCTTTACTGCAAAGGGGCCCACTGTGGTTTAGTCTCCCAGGGCCTACTGAGACCTAGAGCCGGCCCAGACCTCAAGAAATTGTATGGGTAATTGTTATATGTAAATCTGCCCTTGATCAGATGCTTATTGAATATTGCACTACAGGCAGTCCCCTACTTAAGAACACCTGACTTACAGACGACCCCTAGTTACAAACGGATCTCTGGATTTTGGTAATTTACTGTACTTTAGTTCTAGGGCACAATTAACAGCTGTAACAGTTATCACAGGCGTCTGTAATTAAGATTTATTGTTAATCCTGGTTCTTATGACAATCCAAAATGTTTTAAATCCAATTGTCACAGAGACCAAAAAAGTTCTGGCTGGGATTACAATGATAAAGTATACAGTTCCGACTTACATACAAACTCAACTTAAGAACAAACCTACAGACCCAATCTTGTATGTAACCCGGGGACTGCCTGTATTTTCCAGATAGTAATAAAAACTAGTGACCACAAAATATTTATGGAGAAGAGTCATGCTGGGAGTCTCCTAATGGGTTAATTGAGGTCCAGTAGTATAGGTAGATCATTATGAACTTCCAGACATTCAGACTTGCAATTATGCTACATCAACATCAGCCAAGAGGAGCGGATCCTGGCAAGACTCTACTCTGACCCCATGACCCCATGACTCCTTACATGTCGTTTGCATAAAGCATTCAGAATAATTCTTTTGATAGTAAAATAAATGAGGGATACATAATATATGGCAATAATGTAGAATAATTTGGCCACATAAAGTGTGGAATACCAAGATACATGGATAAGGTAATATGGATACAATAGAAAGTGATAAGGAATAGGATATACAGTGTAATAGTAATACACGGAAGAGGAGAGAGATTGTTATAAGGGATATTAAAGGGACTAGCTACTCCCCCACTAAATGACTATCCCCCTAAGGAGGGTTATGAAATATGCTTCCTAGAAATTTCTCTTTCATGTAAAATCTCACTCATTTATCTACAAAATTAAAAATCATGTCCAAAGCTCATTAAAATGATCTGAGAAGAGTTACTTTTAGAGTCTGGAGTAGGAAGATGATCATAGATGCCTTTATTTTGGGCTCCATAGTACCTTACACAATGCTTTTGGTGTCATATTAAAGATAAGAATCTCATCTTGCAGATCACATTAGGATTGTGTTTCCGTGCGCTACAGAGCTGGATATACAGGCAGTTAAAGCAGCAGATAGAGAGCCACCCATGTGGCCCATAACTCTGGTTCTGTAGATCTGATAACCACAAATCTGATGCAGTTAAAGGCCTCTTTCACACTTGCGTTGCAGATCACGTCAGAGTCTGAGTTAAACCAGTTTTCAGTCAGAGTTTGTTCAGTGTCTCAGGTTTTCACGCACCTTTTTTCTGGTGATTTTAATGCGTTTTCCAAGTGCAAATAACGCGCGTGAAAAAGACTCAGGACTGAGCTCTATCTTTTCTATGGCAATTGGTCAGTGAAAAACGCATTGCACTTACTTTGGACTTGCATATGTCTCAAAATGCGATGCGTTTTTGATGCATCTCCATAGAATTTTAATGTGTCGTTTTTCATGTGCGTAGAACATGCTGAGATTTAATCGAGCGTTAAAAAAAAAAGCACTGTGTGCGTGAAAAATAAAGCAAGTCTGAAAAAACCCATTGCCCGATTTGCGTTTTTGCGACGGGTCAACCGAATTTTTCCATTTTGCGCTGATTTTCCCTGAATTGCCCCAGAATTTTGGGGCACGCGATCGGATTGTGTCGCTTCGGTGCCGGCATGCACGCGATGGAAAGCGGGGAGCATGGCCGTAAAAAAACCTGACGGGTTCAGGGAAAAAAACTCCACATTTTTTTAAAAAAAAGTGTCGCTCGACACGCGCTTACCCTCATCCAGGATGGCTCGGTGAACTCCAGTGCATTCCGATGCTCTTCAGCGCAGCAGCGACACCTGGTGGACGTCGGAGGAACTGCCTTAGTGAATCCCAGCCGGACCCAAATCCACCACAGAGAACGTACCGCTGGATCGCAAATGGACCGGATAAGTAAATCTGCCCCAATGGGTCAGAGTGCAATGCAAGTTCTGTACCGCAGAACACGCGCGTGAAAAATGCAAGTGTGGCATGGGCCTAAAAGGTGAGATTCTTATCTTTCATATGACACCAAAATGGCTCTGGGTACTACAGAGCCCAAAATAGGCGTGACTGCAGTGATGTTCCAACTCCACCATCTAAAAGTGATTCATCACAGGAAAAAGTGACTGTTCAGTGACTCAGCTCGTTTGCATGTGATTTTGGAGGAGATTTTTTTTTGTATAGGTTAATGGGTAAGATTTAACATAAAAGAGGGGGTTCTATAAAAGGTCTATTTTATGCACTACCTGAGGGGGCACTAGCTGAGGGGGCACTACCTGAGGGGCTGGTAGATTAGTGGGGTAAAAGCTGATGACATAGATCCTTTAAAGGGATATATTATATAAAGAAATAAAAAATGAGCATATGAGCATAGAAAACATGAGTGATGGTAAATTAGGGATATGTGGTATGATAGAAAGAATCATATATAAAGAGGATATAGTAAACAGAATGATGAGGGTTATATAACCTGATAGGAGAAGCTATATACAGGTATAGGGGGATGTAATATACTGAGGGATGAGGGTATATAACATGATAGGAGGATGTAATATACTGAGGGATGAGGGTTATATAACATGATAGGAGAAGGTATATACAGGTATAGGAGGATACAGTATACTGAGGGATGAGGGTTATATAACATGATAGGAGAAGGTATATACAGGTATAGGGAGGATGTAATATACTGAGGGATGAGGGTATATAACTTGATAGGAGAAGGTATATACAGCTATAGGGAGGATGTAATATACTGAGGGATGAGGGTTATATAACATGATAGGAGAAGGTATATACAGGTATAGGAGGATACAGTATACTGAGGGATGAGGGTTATATAACATGATAGGAGAAGGTATATACAGGTATAGGGAGGATGTAATATACTGAGGGATGAGGGTATATAACTTGATAGGAGAAGGTATATACAGCTATAGGGAGGATGTAATATACTGAGGGATGAGGGTTATATAACATGATAGGAGAAGGTATATACAGGTATAGGAGGATGTAATATACTGAGGGATGAGGGTATATAACATGATAGGAGAAGCTATATACAGGTATAGGAGGATATAATATACTGAGGGATGAGGGTATATAACATGATAGGAGAAGGTATATACAGGTATAGGGAGGATGTAATATACTGAGGGATGAGGGTATATAACATGATAGGAGAAGGTATATACAGGTATAGGAGGATACAGTATACTGAGGGATGAGGTTATATAACATGATAGGAGAAGGTATATACAGGTATAGGGGGATGTAATATGATGAGGGATGAGGGTTATATGACATGATAGGAGAAGCTATATACAGGTATAGGAGGATGTAATATACTGAGGGATGAGGGTATATAACATGATAGGAGAAGGTATATACAGGTATAGGAGGATGTAATATACTGAGGGATGAGGGTATATAACATGATAGGAGAAGTTATATACAGGTATAGGAGGATGTAATATACTGAGGGATGAGGGTATATAACATGATAGGAGAAGGTATATACAGGTATAGGAGGATGTAATATACTGAGGGATGAGGGTATATAACATGATAGGAGAAGGTATATACAGGTATAGGAGGATACAGTATACTGAGGGATGAGGGTATATAACATGATAGGAGAAGGTATATAAAGGTATAGGAGGATACAGTATACTGAGGGATGAGGGTATATAACATGATAGGGGAAGGTATATACAGGTATAGGAGGATGTAATATACTGAGGGATGAGGGTATATAACATGATAGGAGAAGGTATATACAGGTATAGGAGGATACAGTATACTGAGGGATGAGGGTATATAACATGATAGGAGAAGGTATATACAGGTATAGGAGGATATAATATACTGAGGGATGAGGGTATATAACATGATAGGAGAAGCTATATACAGGTATAGGAGAATGTAATATACTGAGGGATGAGGGTATATAACATGACAGGAGAAGGTATATACAGGTATAGGGAGGATGTAATATACTGAGGGATGAGGGTATATAACATGACAGGAGAAGGTATATACAGGTATAGGGAGGATGTAATATACTGAGGGATGAGGGTATATAACATGATAGGAGAAGGTATATACAGGTATAGGAGGATACAGTATACTGAGGGATGAGGATATATAACATGATAGGAGAAGTTATATACAGGTATAGGAGGATATAATATACTGAGGGATGAGGTTATATAACATGATAGGAGAAGGTATATACAGGTATAGGAGGATGTAATATACTGAGGGATGAGGGTATATGACAAGATAGGAGAAGGTATATACAGGTATAGGGGGGTGTAATATGATGAGGGATGAGGGTATATGACATGATAGGAGAAGGTATATACAGGTATAAGAGGATGTAATATACTGAGGGATGAGGGTATATGACAAGATAGGAGAAGGTATATACAGGTATAGGAGGATACAGTATACTGAGGGATGAGGGCAGGGCCGGCTCCAGGTTTTAGTGGGCCCCTGGGCGACAGAGCCTTAGTGGGCCCCTCCGTGGACCGCCCTCCATTGGCACACTGCGCCCCCTCCCCCTGCGGACACACTGACCCTGGGGACACACTGATCCCCGCCCCCACCCCCCCCCCGGCAGCACACTGACCCCCCCCTCCCCTACGGAAACACTGAACCCCCCCTCCCCTGCAGACACACTGAGCCCGGACACACTGAAACCCCCCTGCTGACACAATGACCCCCTCCAGACACATTGAACACCCCCCCCTCCCCCTGTGGACACAATGACCCCCCCTACTGACACACTAACACCCCCCCCCCCCTCTCCCCCTGTATACACACTGACCCCCCCGCCCCCCGTGGACACCCTCACTCCCCTCCGGAAAAGAAAAAAGAAAAAATTCACCTTTCCTGGTTCCCACGGAGCAGCACCTGCAGCTGTCTCTGTCTGGGCCTCCCGTACGCGCCGGCTCTGAAGCCGGCACACGTGATCAGATGACGTCATCATGTGCGCTGGCTTCAAAGCCGTCGCATACCCTGCGGAGCGCCGCATCGTGGGAACCGGGACAGGTGAGTTTTAGATTCTTCCTCAAGTTTTAGATTCTGCCTCTATGCTGCGCTCCCGACCAGGGCAGCATAGAGGCAGAAAAGCGATCGTTCCGGATGGTGATCAATTGTACCAGTGTCTTATAGCGACACTGGTACAATTGATCCGGGGGCCCGAGTGGGCCCCTCCAGTACCCCGGGGCCCCGGCACTTGCCCGGGTTGGCCGGGTGCTGGCGCCGGGCCTGGATGAGGGTATATAACATGATAGGAGAAGGTATATACATGTATAGGAGGATGTAATATACTGAGGGATGAGGGTATATGACATGATAGGAGAAGGTATATACAGGTATAGGGAGGATGTAATATACTGAGGGATGAGGGTATATAACATGATAGGAGAAGGTATATACAGGTATAGGAGGATACAGTATACTGAGGGATGAGGGTTATATGACATGATAGGAGAAGGTATATACAGGTATAAGAGGATGTAATATACTGAGGGATGAGGGTATATGACAAGATAGGAGAAGGTATATACAGGTATAGGAGGATACAGTATACTGAGGGATGAGGGTATATAACATGATAGGAGAAGGTATATACAGGTATAGGAGGATATAATATACTGAGGGATGAGGTTATATAACATGATAGGAGAAGGTATATACAGGTATAGGAGGATGTAATATACTGAGGGATGAGGGTTATATGACATGATAGGAGAAGGTATATACAGGTATAGGAGGATGTAATATACTGAGGGATGAGGGTATATAACATGATAGGAGAAGTTATATACAGGTATAGGAGAATGTAATATACTGAGGGATGAGGGTATATAACATGATAGGAGAAGGTATATACAGGTATAGGAGGATACAGTATACTGAGGGATGAGGGTGTATAACATGATAGGAGAAGGTATATACAGGTATAGGAGGATACAGTATACTGAGGGATGAGGTTATATAACATGAAAGGAGAAGGTATATACAGGTATAGGAGGATGTAATATACGGAGGGATGAGGGTTATATGACATGATAGGAGAAGTTATATACAGGTATAGGAGGATACAGTATACTGAGGGATGAGGGTTATATGACATGATAGGAGAAGGTATATACAGGTATAGGGGATGTAATATACTGAGGGATGAGGGTGTATAACATGATAGGAGAAGGTATATACAGGTATAGGGGGATGTAATATGATGAGGGATGAGGGTTATATGACATGATAGGAGAAGGTATATACAGGTATAGGGGGATGTAATATGATGAGGGATGAGGGTTATATGACATGATAGGAGAAGGTATATACAGGTATAGGAGGATGTAATATGATGAGGATATATAACATGATAGGATACGTTATATGTAGTGATAGGAGGAGTTATATATAGAGGGTATATGGGGTAACAGGAGGAGAC
Source organism: Engystomops pustulosus (assembly GCF_040894005.1). Classification (NCBI taxonomy): domain Eukaryota; kingdom Metazoa; phylum Chordata; class Amphibia; order Anura; family Leptodactylidae; genus Engystomops; species Engystomops pustulosus. The sequence goes on along the minus strand of NC_092419.1, from coordinate 11,323,076 downwards.
ATAAGATTATATGGAGTAATATGAGAGGTTATAGGGACCGGCTATATGTAGTATAAGGAGCTGATATTTGGTGATGATGACGATACAAACCATCAGCAGAAATCAGAGATTCATTCCCCTTAATCCAACCCGTCATAACTGATAATACAAGTCACAACCATCAGAGGATTTTCACATTTTGAAGCGTTAATACAAGTAAAATATCCATCCTCCTCCTGCCCTGAGGCCTGCGCAGAGCTGCCCCTGCACCGCCTGCCTCTCCGCTCCGCTCCCCACCGCTCCGGCAGGGATATTTTAGGGCTGCACCTGTTCTGGGTTTTACTGTGACCTGGACTCAGCAAATAACAGGGATTCCTGCTATCCCCACACACTCCTCAGCACAGGCCGCACTCCCACACACCAATATACCGAATATTACCACAGATCAGTCATTGTCATTCACTGGAGACTAATCAGGGGGTTGGTGATATCCCCTCATACGCAGAGGACATGATATAAGAATATTTTAGACTTTATTTGAGGGTCGAGAGATGAACGTAACACGCGGACATCACAGCTCTCAATTTATGAGGGCTCCGGCCTAGTCCGTTTTTATAGAAACACAATGTTCACACACTAGGCTTGAAAGGGTTATCCCATTTAGAAAAAAAACTTTTGTGAGAAAAAATGATTAAATAGGCTCAAGCAGAATATGATTGACTCTTAAGATAGCAGACGATTGTACGCCCTGTGACTTCCAGAGTTCAGCTATGATCTACATAGGAACTGTGCATTAGTGATGGGTTGTTCGTGAACGAGCCGGCACAAAGAGCCGACTCACCTTAGTGAGCCGATGGCTCACCATGCCCCCTTTAACCCGATAAAATTGGGTTAAAAGTGGAGTGGTGTGGGGGGACTGATTTACCTGCTATATATTTAATAGGGAGCCGTTCAGGAGCCAGAAGAGACGGTTCTTCTTAGTGAGCGGAGCCTAATGAGCCTGATCACTAAGAAGAGCCGGACTTCCCGTCACTAGCATCAAGGGGGACATTAATCATAGTCAGTTAGACTGTTTTGAGCGTCTTTTAACGCGAAAATCTGGCGCATCTCGTTAATTAGGCGCATTTATGCGCCATTTCTGGCGCACGGCAAAGTTCGGCACGTAGTGGTTTTGAGTCTCTGCGCCTTATCTGACATAGTGAGTGCGTCCTAAACAGATGTTTGCACGGGATCTATCACAAAAGTGCGCCTAAAAAGGCACAAAATAGGCGCAGAAAATGCACCTGCTCTGAGCAGGTGTACTTTAAAAAAACTTCCCTTTTCATTACTAAAAACATACATTTTAGGTTCCCAAATGAAGAATAACCTCTATGCAACATGGAAAATACTTCGGAGCAGTTTTAAAATGTAAAATTTCTCCAGTCACGACTTCATCATTGTCTATGGGATCATCTCTGGGAGTGATTATTGTCTTATTGTACAGATCTGAGAATATTATCAGTCTCCATTTCATGTAAATTACAATAAAAAGGGAAAAGACTCATTTCAGCAAGAATTTTTTTTTTTTTTTTTTAACATCTCTGTCACATTTAGTCCCTGCATTTGCATCATAATGATATTTTTTTTGTGCAGAGATGAAGCCCTGAACGTTCTGTCACATTTTCTCAGTCTCCTTTCATTATTGCTCACAAATGAGATCTAACAATTGCGCCAAATTTGGCGCTAATTTAGGCGCAAATGAATGGGACATGCGACAAATCCAAAGTGCATTTACTAAGGCAGAACCAGATCCATCATAGATCAGGAGCCAAAAAGAAGAGCAAACCAGGCGCAAAAACAGGCGAACCTGAGACCCACTATGATTAATGTCCCCCCAAGTGTTACGCCCCCTGCAGCGCCTCTACAGGGGGAAAAAGACATTACATAACAGTTATAGGTAAAACAATGGTCCATTCGCGATCCAGCGGTGCGTTCTCCAACGCTGATTCGAGTCCTGCCGGGATTCACTAAGGTCGTGTGCCCGATGTCCACTAGGTGTCGCTGCTGCGCTGAAGTCCGCCGGAATTCACCTCCTCTGTCTTGGTGTATTGTGAGTGCTGTTTTTGCAACACAATTTTTTTTTTTTAATTTCACAGTTTTTCCGAATCCGTTGGGTTTTCCAATGGCCACACTCCTGATTTCTGTCACGTCACAATCCGATCGCATGCGACAAAATCCCGGAGCAAATCAGAAAAATTCGGAAAACCTGCCAGAAAAACGCGATTTGGACCCTTAGTAAATGTGCCCCATTGTTCTCTATAAGGGGCAATGCTTATGCAAAAAGAATTTGTCCCGCATGTAGAGATTAATATAGTTTCAAGATTTTCAGGTCTTCAAGTTGTATAGATGAAATTAGAGCAACAGTATGGTCCATGGATTTTAATGGTTGCAATATCATAATCCATAGAATATTCTGTAGAATAGTAATATGGCTGTGTGTATGAGAATATAGAAGTTGCCGATATAGTCAATTTGCATAATAAAAAAAATTTTTTTGCTTGGTTTACAATCCTTCATCCTGGTAGATACCTTACAACCAAGAATCAGACATGTGTAATTCCAATGCCTAATCCTCTGTTTCTGCAGAAGATAAGTCACTACCATATGTTCCTGGCAATGAGTAACTCCTATACGAACTCCCCCTCCTTATTGACAAGCCATGAATCAGGCAAAATTTGGAGGAGGTCTTTATCCTGCCTATACCTTATAAGTTCTTCCATGTACCTCCAAAAAAAAAGAAGAAGAAAAAAGAAGCCCCCCTCCCCAATTAGGTGCCATAATGGGCACTGATGGCGACGCAAAGATTATTGATTATAATGGGTCTGGGAGACCTACATGTGGTGCCCATTACTGTACCATAATGTTTTGGACCCTTTGTACAAGGTTCATTATTAAAATGGCATGATGTGTCCTTGTCCCCTACTTGGACTTTAAAAAGTTTTTTCCCCATTTGAACGCATCAACAATCTTTACTTTAGAGAATCTGACAAAAATATTTATGTGTCTTGCATGCATCCTCCTCTACAGATAGGACTTTAATATGACCATGTTGAAAGGGAACCTGTCAACTACTTTAACCCCACTAAACTAGCAGCCCCCGGAGGTTCGAGTAGGAAATATCCTTTCTAGAATTCCCTTTTATGTAAAATCTCACCCCTTCATGTGAGATCTTCTTCAAATGTGAAAATGAGTAGAGTCATCTTTTGCCAGAGATGAGTCAGGTACCGAGGCTGAAGGGTAAGTATTAATTTCTTGGACTCTACAGCAGCTGGTATTGTATAAATAAAGAGAATTTAATTTCAAAACACATCATTTGTAGTTCTGTGAGCTACAGAACAATAGATAGGTAGGTAAAATCATAGAAAAAAAAGTTTTTTCTCCACAATAAAGTGAATAGCAAGGCACTCGCAAACCTCTCATGTAGATATGTGTATACTTTATATATCCATGGACGTCCGGACCATCCGACCAATTAGCAGTTATCCAAAAAAAAGCACAAAACAAAAAAAAACATCCAGCGTTCTTAAAATCTTCATATTTTTATTTGGGGAAAGTATTAAAAGGATTATTATTGTGGAAAGTCTGAAACGCGTCGCACGTATGCTTTTTTTTTTTTCAACTGGGAATTCAACTTGTCTGTATGGCCATACAATGATTTTTATGGATTTTGAAATTTGCAACAAATAATAATATGAAGATTTTAAGGAAGTTGGATTTTTTTTGTTTTGTGCTTCTAGGTAAAATCATAGTTGGAATTTGAGCTGCAGATAAATATCCAGTTCTAAGTATTTAGCTTCCTGGATCCCTGGTTCTGTAGCTCGCAGAAATCTGCCACCAAGAATGTCATTTTTAGCTGGCGACAGGTGATCACATGAGGTAATGGCTTAATCAGCATTCTCAATACTCCAACTTCTTTATAAAAGTTTATTTCACATTAGATGGCCCTCTTCCACGCATCCCTCTCCCTCCCCTGCCTGCCTGCACAAAGCACATGACAAATCGACAGGGGAGTAGGATGAGTGTGGAGGAAAGGAAAAATGCATTAGATACAGGCTGCTGCCAGGAAAACAGGTAATGTGAAATAAAGTTTTATAAAGTAGTGGCAGTATTCAGAAGGCTGACAAAGCCTATACAGATTTTCCAAAAAATGCCTATTGGAACTTGTCAAAGCTAAAAATGATTCGCTTTAAAGAAGAGAATCTTTTCTTTCAAATCCTAAGTACTATAAAGCCCAATATCGAGGGACCATCCAAGGCAAAGTGAGTCAGGTTGAGAGGAATTATAATTTTAGATGGGTTCTATAGCAGCTGGATGGTTCTAGCTGCTGTAGAGCTTCAAGTATAGGCATCTAAATAACGCTTCCCCCGCAGCTTCTGAGCCCGACTGTTCTTTGGCAAAAACTCTTCTCTGCTCATTTATATTGTTCCTGAGGGGGCTGGGGGTTTAGAGGTATAAAAGTAGCTAAAATCTTATTTACAGGAAAAACAAAACTCCTGGGAAAGGTTCGTCATTGTACATCATCCTTCTTAAAGTAATGGGACAAACTTTCACTCTCTTTTACCAAACATTGTGTGCAAATCACAGAGCGGATGTTGTGTCCTTTCAAATGTCCCAGTTTCTTGACCACAGGAGCAAAAGAACTAAAAAAAAAAATGAGTCCATAAATAGATGGATAAAAGATTTTGGTGTAAAGTTTCTACACGTTTGTTGTGGGTCACATGTGACGAGAATTAAACTGCACCATTGCACAGTGCGTTCTCGTATAGGACTATTGGGAAGGAGAATCCATCAAGCTCTGGATGTGGAGGCGCAGGAGGAGACGTCTCAGCTTACTGGAGATGCATTTATGTGTCAGGAGGAATTAAATGCAATGAAACGTAAAGAGATTATTTGACCTTCTACCGCTCTATTCTTACCTAGTCAGAGCAGAAGTAGTATCTTACATTTGGACAACCTTGTTCCTGGTGAGAGACTGGGGCACATTTACTAAGGGTCCGAATCACGTTTTTCCGTCGGGTCTTCCGAAATTTTCAGTTTTGCGCCGGATTGCCCTGGGTTTTTTTCCGCACGCGATCGGATTGTGTTGCATCACGGCCGGCTTCCATGCGACGGAAATTGGGGGCGTGGCCGTCAGAAAACCTGACGGATTCGGAAAAATCTCGCTATTTAAAAAAAGTGTCACTTGACCCACACTTACATGCACCAGGAAGAGGATGATGAACTCTGGCGGACCTCGGCGCAGCAGCGACACCTAGTGGATATCGGGCGCACGACCTTAGTGAATCGCCGGAAGACCAGAATCCTCGTCGGAGAACGCGCCACTGGATCGCGTATGGACCGGGTAAGTAAATGTGCCCCACTATGTTTGCCAAAAGGTCCCAACAATAGGGGGTCTAATGGTCAAACAGAAGTGGTATTCGGAAACTCACCATGGAAAAAAGGGGCACCTCCTCAGGGACTGAGTAGGTAAGAAGATCCACTGTTATCCAGGAGACACTTGTTTTAGATAATATGTAAAATGCTGGATCATGGCAAATACTAAGAGAAGATGTGGAATATCAAGGGACCCTCTACTTTCAGTCTCCACTAATGTTCAATGCTTCTGCCATAATACATGACAAGCAGGACATCGAGCAAAGGAAACCATCAGAAGGTCAAAGCCCAACTGGGCTCTACAAAAACCCAGCTATATAGAAGGACCAGTAATTGGAGGGTCCTTGGTCTTATATCGAGAGATCATCCACTTATTGGGCAGATTTTGAAACCCAATTCATAATGCTCAACCCAATCATCTAAATCCAGGGGAAATATAATCTGAGCCTAAAATAGGATGATGGATTGTGGATAAACTATGTGGTTCCTTCATAACTGGTCCACAAACCACTACTCATAAGATACACATCACAACATTGTCAGTGTCTACAAAGATCTCGGCCATGTAACCACCATTCACTCACCACCTTAGGAGGAAACACAGATCAGAGACCTTATGGTCCTCTCAAACCGGATACTGGGGTTTTGATGACCACCTTCATCTATTTTCCTTTGACTTTATCCGACACGTTCTGCAGATCTGAACATGGACCTCTATAGGGAACTGGATGTTACAGTAATTTTCTTGGTCATATGGATTTACTTCATCGTCCATATCTACACAACATGGAGGTTGTACAACGCTGTTGAGTCTGTATCCTGTGTGAGAATAACTTACTATTTCAGGCGTCTTTCCTGTAAACTCTATGACGGCCTCACAACCTACTGCAGAGTAAGAGGTGTACTTTTAGAACGCCAACAATCCCCGAGCAAGTAACAGCTACTCCATATGGCCCACTTCTTACACTTGAACATAATAATAATTATTATTATTTATATAGCGCACACAGATTACGCAGCGCTGCACAAAGCTTGCCAAATGAGTCCCTGTCCCCAATGGGGCTCACAATCTCAATAACCTACCATTATGTTTTGGAGTGTGGGAGGAAACCGGAGGACCCGGAGGAAACCCACGCAAACACTTTACAGAGAACATACAAACTCTTTGCAGATGTTGACCTACTCACTCCACCACTGTGCAGCCCTACAACATGCCTTAGAAAACGTGTATAGGTTTGTCCTCCATTGCAGCTGTTTTTAATATACAGGAGGTCCCCTACTTAAGAACATTCGACTTACATACGACCCCTGGTTACAAACGGACCACTGGATGTTGGTAATTTATTGTGCTTTAGTCCTAGGCTACACTAAACAGCTATAACAGTTATCACAGGTGTCTGTAATGAAGCTTTAGTGTTATTCCTGGTTCTTATGACAACCCAACATTTTTAAAATACAATTGGCACAGAGACCAAAAAAATTCTGTCTGGGGTTACAATGATAAAATATACAGTTCCGACTTACATACAAATTAAACTTAAGAACAAACCTACAGACCCTATCTTGTATGTAACCTGGGGACTGCCTGTACATGTGTGGATTTATGTTTTCCAATTTTTTTGAGAAACCTTAGCAATTCCAATATAAGACCACAGATGACCCCACAAACGTGTCCACCAAACTTCTCCAATAGATCGTATTTCCAAGAAGAACATTTTTTTTATCCAGAACGGAGTTTTCAACTTTCTTACATCTCGTGTAAATAAGTATTTTTATTTATTTATTTTTTTTAGAGGATACCCAGTGACTGGCGGCCATCTTTCCCTTTTGACTAGCAAGGTCGGCAGACTTCACGAGCCAGGGATAAAGCTATAAGGCATGACACCATCTGGCCACATTGTAAAATCTCTGCCAGACCACCCCAAATATAATATATTGATAAGACACACCTTGTGGGTCCATACTCTGTCACCCCTTTTGGGAGTCCTGAGGTGGTCACAAAACAATGGGTGTTGGCCTGGGGTGGGCCTGATGAAAGGTTCCTATATTCGCTGAATGTGCTATGTGCCATCACTTCATGGCCCCCCAAAATTTTGTATTATGCCACCCCCTGGCATTGTAGCCCTGATTGTTGCAGGATATGAAATAACCATATAGAGTTTTATCTCTTTTTTTGTTATACATTACTATAGAGCTTCATCTATTACCAGGATGCTCCGGATGGCGGTATTATTCATACGCCTATAGAATACATTGATAGAAGCGATACGGTCATGGCATTGTTCTTACACCATGAATATACAGCTACTCAAGAAGACAGAGAAATCTAATAATCAAAGATCCTAAATTTGTCTCAAACTCCCTGCAGCCACGGTGTACGACGTTGCCATGGTAACCTTTCTGCATCTCCACTGCTCACATGACCAGGACTTCACATTTTCCATTAATATAAAAATCTTCATTTTTTTTTTTTCCCCAGGAAGATTTTTACATCCTTTCATTCTTCTATGGATTCAGGAGCCCAGGAAAGCTGGATGGAAACAAAAATGGATTTGCACTAGGTGCTTGTCCTCACACAGCTGTGCTCTGACTCCTCTCTCTCTCTCACACAGTCCTGAACCTTTAAAGGGGTTCTCAGGAGGTGGAAAAACATGGCTGCAGTCTTCCAAAAACAGCTCCACACCTGACCATGGTTACTGCCAGTACTGCAGCTCAGCTGTATAGAAATTAATGGAGCTTAGTTGCAATACCACACACTACCCATGGTCAAATGAGGCGCTGTTTTTGGAAGACTGCAGCCATGTTTCTCCACCTCAAGAGAACCCCTTTAAGAATGTAACTGGGACCGGCTATCGCTCAAAGTATAGGCCTAGGGAGCGCTTCGATGCAGAGAGCTAAGAGCACAGCAGTGTGAGAACATGGTCTATAGATTCTGGAATCATAAGCCTAAAAATCCATTTTTAACCATTGCTACTAACATCAAGGGCAAGATGGATCTCCGGGGACAATCTTTCACACGGTCTGCAATTTCACATAGTCAAACTTGTATATACAGTAGGTTCCCTATTCCATATTTAAAGTAGATGTAGCGCTCTCCATAACAGTGGAAGTTGGCGGTAAGACACAAGGCCCAAAACAACAAGAATTTGTCCTACTGCTGGGGCCATCATAGTGAACGCAGGTGGTTGAGGTCTCTTTCTTGAAAAGGGGCCCCTGAAGTGTAGGGAAGGGGGGATACATGGTGGCACAATCCCTTAACAATTTTGTGGTAATGGTAAACCATATTTTACTTAGTTTGGTAAGGAAAGTGTTAAAATATAGTTATGAGGTAAAACTGTCAAACTTTCCCGCTTTTTTCCTGTCAGGAATATTATGAAAATAATGCAGCGAGCTGATTCGCTGCAGGCAAGGCCAGCTGTTTATTGGTGAACAGCAGGGTCAATGGAAATAATGTTACTAGGTGAAATAATGTCGGCGGTCAGCCGATTGGCAGCTGTCCGCACTCACTTACAAATAAAAAGGGGGCTACCAGCGAGCGCTTGGTGCCAGTTTTTTTACAAGAAGAAGAGGTGTCAGCGCCCCGCCCTCCGTTTATAACGCATTTTATTCTTACATTGCCGCAATTGCTTATTAGTGGGGGGTTTGTCTCCCAGCTCAGGGTGGGGAGAATACGTATTACATTTATAAGTATAGTTATGCTTTTGAATTATTCTGTTCTAATTATTAATTATTATTATTATTATTATTATTAAATGAAATGTTTATCTCATTGGTTACCCCTTAATAAAGCATCGCTGCCTATTTTCTTATCCTACAAACTGTTGTCTGGTGTCTTTTGTGTATTAAATTGGTTATTAGAGTTATATATATATTACGTAAATGGGATTTGTGTTACCATGTGGTAAGCTGTCACCATTACTGGAGGCGGCCATTTTGTTGAGCAAGATATTACAGATTGGGCCTTTTGATGACATGAATAGTAATGGATACTGAATGTTCCCATACTGTGGAACCTATGAGGGATGTACCAGCAGTATAAACAGCGACGAGAGAACAGTGTAATACTATAGTAATATAGTGTAATAGTATATAGTAGTAGTATAGTGTAATTGTATATAGCAGTAATATGGTGGTACTGACTTATTTAAGGGTTTCTTTTCTTACATACCTGATTCAAATAGGTTTATCAGCGGCCATATTTCACCACACAATATTTCTCCACACAATATTTTACCTCACAATATTTACTGTGAACTGTGACCATAGGCCATACAAAGTGCCAGCATTGAGATGGCCTTCATCTCAGACCTACTATATCTGTACTGGTTGGAGCCACAAATACAGGGCTGGGTACGAGGTGAGGTACATGCGCTACTACCGTCGCTCATAGACTTGGTCAACTATACAAAATCTTCCTCCATCTTAATAATTTAGGCAATTCTTCCTCATCCTACAATGTGTGGCATAATAGATCTCAAGGTTTCCCTCTGCAATTAATATTTTATACAGAATTTTTTTTTTTCTCTTTGAGATCTATTAAAAAGGGTGAATTGCGCTAAATTGAGGCAACGCGTTTGGAGGCCTGTACAGTACGGTATATAGCAGGTTATATCTGAGGGAGGCCCCAGTGCTCCTCACTGGAAATAATTTAGGCCACGTCTTTCCTCCAGTTCTCTCAGGCTTCACTCTTAGTCTTTTTATAGATCAGGTGAAGCGTCTCGTCTTCTGCTGACAGCAAAAAGGGAGAGGCTGGAAGCAGTGGCTTATATACAGGCTCAGATTGTGCGTATAAAAGTATATGACCACCGGTCACTATCACATCCTCACATATAAACTCAACCATTCTATACATAGGGCCTTAAAGGGACGGTAAACCCAATACCAGATCCATCTCTTACACTAAGGCTGCATTCACACTGGCGTATGGGGGACATATATACGTCCCCCACAGCCGGCAATGGGCACACGACACCCTACGGGAATGCAAGTGCAGCACGGTACCTCATGAAAAGATAGGACATGTCATATCTGTTCTCGGAAAACGGCGCCGTGCGCAATGCTCCTCTATGGGGTGGGGCGGGAGTGAGCAGTGCTACGGTCCGGTGGGAACTCATCAATGTGAATGTAGACTAAAGCTGTTGCTCTTGAGCAAGTTTGGTGAAACAGAACACACTTTGGGGACTTCTGGTATTTACCAGGCCGAACCTTGAATCACTGAACTAAACAGACATGCCAAGTTCAGTTCAGGTTCGGTCCTGCAAAACCCAAAAAAGTGAGTTTGTTGGACCAACATTTATTAGCCAGTTTGCCCCGGTCATATGTTGCCCTCATTAGTAGACATACCGGTATAATGAATCCCCTTACTTAAAGTAAACCAGCCATGGTTAAACATGGTCTCTTATCTGCGACCAGGATGTTATAGAGCAGGAGTAGCTGAGCACATTTATATATGGGTGTATTCCTTTATAACACCTTGGAATTTTATTTTGCTCCGTGTATAGGAGTCTAGTGGGTTGTCCTACTGAATAATGGACAGCTCTCTAAGCAGAGTAATTAACTCTGCACAACATCCCATTGGACTGTAAAAAAAAAAAAAAATAAAATACAATTTAGGACCACTTTACCTGGGTACATTCAGTCCGGTAAACTATATACTCTATGATGGTGCTACCTGCCTAACTGAACACGACCTTAGTTGTCCAGCATCTTAGCCAGGGCCGGGGCCAGCACCAGGCATATCCGGGCAAGTACCGGGGCGGTCACACGCCAGAATCTCAGTCCCCAGAAGTGCCCTGTGAGCTGTGAGGGGGGCTGTATATAATGAATCAATAGGAGGGGGGGAAGAGGTTGTATATAAACAACCATGACAAGGCTTTTTGGGAATGATAAACTAGGAATATTTTAGTTAGTTTAGGAATTTTTAATGCTGCCACATGGGTTCCAGCAAAGGGGCCCACCGAGGTTCTGTTGCTCAGGGGCCTATTGAAACCTGGAGCCGACCCTCTTGGCCTCAGTCAAATATAATGCTAGGAGTTCCCTACCTTCCTGGCGACTACAACCAGATACCGTAAGTCATGCTTTCAGGAGTTGCAGCAGTCCTATCATAAGACAGGGACTCTGCGCATCATATACAACTATGACATCGGGACGGTTATACTTGCCATCTCTACTTTAGGGGTCCGAAAAGTCAGAGCCCTTTGTGAAATTTCATAAAATTATGACATGGAAATACCCCTTTAATTGAGATAATGTATATACTGTATAAAGACATAAGGGACTCTGTGCCATCGTATGTAGTTTTTTTATATGAATATTTTTTTAAAAAGTAGAAAAAGTAGAAATCCATAGACTTGGGAAATCCACACTTTTGCTGATAAACTTTCCAACAAAGTTGTAAGACTAATTTATCTGTGTTACATTAATCACGTTTTTTTCTTTAACTGTATCTTTAACGAGGTTGTTTCATGTATCGATAAGAATTAATTACCGGGAAGTTTCACTTGCCTTTCATTCTATTCTACAAGTCTCGAATGGTGAGTTCTATGATAAAGTTGCATGAGGGTTGCATGTAAATGTAGTTGCACAATTCTGTGCCGCTATACGGTGGGGGGGGGGGGGGGGGGGGGGGGTTCCTGACTTTTTGTCTGCACAGTAGTCGTCACACAGTTAATAAGATGCTGGAAATTTCTGCTACCTTCCATGGACCATCTCCATCTTGTAAGAGACGTCAAAACCTGAAGGAAACCTGGCACCAAGGTCAGCACCGGATCACTGCCAGCTGACCCCCGGGCGAGGAACTATAAGCATTGGCACCTGGCTTCTGATCATATAACAGACACTTAGCGCAATATCAATAGAACTTAGAAAGTTTGGTTGTTTTATTCCATCTCAATTTTCACAATTCTATAAGGGAAATTACACAACTAGCAATTCCTTAATGTTATCTTTGATAGTACAAATTATGTGCATCCCCAGTTGGTTTATTCATTAATGATATTCTATGGAATTGCTAGTCGTCATTTTTCAGAAACAGCGCCCCCACTTGTCGTCAGGTTTCATATGGTACTACAATTCGGAACTGCAATACCAGACTCGGCTGCATGGATAGCAGCGGTCCCGTTTTTCTTTTTTTTTTTAATTCTGTCCCTATATTTTAAACCCTTATTGGATATCTTCTAAGTTAACATAATTGAACTTGAAAAGTGCTTTATCCAACGCCTGCAATACCTAGAGCCTCTCAGGGGGATACAAGATCACCCGTAAAAGACAGACGACATAAATGACGATGGAATTTCATGGCTCATTGTATAATTACACCGAATTCCAAATGACAATTTTTCCCTAATGATGCCGCGAATATAAGAACGAAGAGCTAGCAATCTAATCCCCTCCTTCGTCATCTGTAGTCAAATGCCAAATGGGCAAGCAGTGATATTTAACTCTCCAAGCGCCACATGAAACCCCTTACTCTCAACCGGCCCCTATACACTTACCACCTCCCCCCACCCCCCAACTCTGTTCCTTAAAGTAGTTCTGGAGTCTCACACCCCAGCTATGTTTCCCTTTCGGTTGCTGTCACTCACACATTCTCCCTTAGTGTCAACACCCCCAGCCCTCCACAGGCTGTCACCGGAGTGATTGGAGTCCAACAGGTGTCTATGTACAGGGAAAAGGCTATATATCGCCTTCCACCAGTATATTAACCTCTTCAGCTCATACCCGTAAAGTCAATGGCTCTACTCCAAAGCCGCCAGGTCGTGTAGAATCGAATCTTATCACAAAGGTAGTTCAATTATTTAAATTTTCCAATACATTCGCAACAACGTAGAGAACTCGATGCCTTATTGCACTTGAGCACTCACCGTCCTGAGGAACTGGATCTCATCCTCACTCTCTCCTCCTTCAGCCATGATGTTGCGGGGACCCTCCTGCCTTGTAGAGGATGACCCCTCCTGGGTTCCTGGCTTGTGACGATGACCGAAGTGTAATCCGTGTGATTAGAAGGGGGAGAGAGAGAGGCTGCCGTGCTCTCCTCTCTCTGTATACAGAGATGACACACACACAGACCTAGACAGATCCTGCCAGCCTCTCATGTGCTCCCCTCCTCTACTCAGTGATTGGAGAGAGCTGGGCGAGCAACAGCCAAATTCTCCATGGGGGTGGAGGGTCTGGGATGCAAAAAAAGATGGGTAGCACCCAACAATGAGTGTCTTAAGTAAAGAGGATAGTAAACAAGAAAAAAAATGCAAAATTTAAAAAAAAAAAAAAAAAAAGGACAATTATAAAAAATTTTTTACAAAGTTGCTAAAACTAAATTTGCCCAAGGGGAGAAATAAAAGATTAATAACGTGACAAAAAAAAAAATAAATCTCAGTAACTCAGGCGGAAAAATCCAATTGGAAATCAGGTAATAAAATAGAAATTATTTATTGTAAAGTTGTAACAACGATAACATTCCAAAAAAAACAAATAAAAGGAGCAAAAAACACAACAGCACAAAAGTATAAAAAGGTTGAAGTAAACAAAATAGGTTAAAGTAGAACAGAAAAGGTATATAGTTTTATACGCAAGTTTATATATGGTGTCTCACGGTCGCAAACGATTCCGGATGAAGATGATCACCGTTTTGTGTCTTCCGGGGGTGTTCCTTCAAAAAACGATTCATGAAAAGTTAAGAAGTGGGAGGAATAAATAATGTTACGCTTTGCGTATTGATAAAAGTTATTCACTATCGAAAAGGTGAAATAAATAAGGTAACACAAGATAAATAAAAATATTTAAAAAAAAAAAACTGAATTCAAAAAGTGAATTATGGACAACCAAGGAGGCAGTGTTATGTTTTTTAAAGGGGTTGTTCAGATTTTTTTCTTCTTTTAAAAGGAGCAAAAGCATCATAACTTCTCAATGACCCCCCCAACTCCACCTATTGGTCTCCACTTGTCTCCACTTCCTGGTCCCGTTCCACATGCAGGAAATCACCATTGGCCGAGCTCAGCCAATGCTTTAACCAGTGACCACGTGGTCATTCCTTGTCGAAAGGGAGGAGGACGGTCCAGGGAGTGGCAAAACGGGAGTCACTTGGGACCCATAGGTGTTTGTTTTTACTGCTATTGTGAACCCTTTTGAAGAAAAGGGCTGAAAACCCTGAAGAGCTGGTGCCAAGAAGGAATCCCTCCAGATTAAATGTGCTCAAGAAGTACATGAGAATATATCAGTGGATATATACCAAAAATTTGAGAAGACTTGACCTATATGGCAGCAATTTTCTTAAAAATACTGCATTTCAACTTGCTAGCTTACAAATCCACTGTATCACTGATGGGTTCCAACCTGGTGGCAGGCAGAGGACATTTAGGAGAACCTTTGTATGTATAAGCTTCTTCCACAATGACATTTTCAAAAATCAAGGCATCTCTATCCAAAAGATCCAAATCGGGGCCTTCCAACGGCAATTTATCGACAGATGTTTGGCATTCACTGTCAAGACTCCGGGAACCAAAGTTGTTCAACGTTATGTTCTTACGACTGATAAAAACTTGCCTGTTTCGGCCGTTGAGAGTTTTTAAGGTGGCGGTAGGGTTGTCCACGCAATTCTCATCAGTTTTCTTAAATAAACGTCGCTCTTCGTTTGACCTTAATCCACTCTCCTGACTTAGTGAACGGCCAAACCTTCTCGCTCCCTTACGTTTAATGGTGTGAGTGGTCAGCTGTTCCCAATCTTTCAACTGGGGATCCATTTCTGTAGCACTTGAGGCCCAAGGAAAGCTAAGGACCAGTTTCCGCACACTGCGGTACTGGGATGTATGACCATTGGGTATTCTCAATGTCTCATTAGGATGGAAACAGCCAAGTTCAGTCACATCAACCTGACTTTGTACTGAGTGACATTTCCCGGAAATTAAACAGTCTACCAAAGGGAGTTGATCATTGTTGAAGACTGATGTTTTTTCTTTCAAGTCGTTAGGATCATCATCTTCTAGTCTACCTTCTTCACTTGGGGTCAAACTATCCAGTTTTCTCACCTCTTGATCCTCTTCGGACTTGGCACACTCACCCACTTTTTCTGGCATGCTAAGTGACCGACGCAATGCTCTACGATGCTTTCCAGAAGGATTTTCGTGCTGGTCTTCATTGTTCACAGCTAGAGACTTCCAAGAAGGCGAGGACTTCAACAAAGGAGAAGATGATGGAAGTTGGATAGAGGACAATTTGTCATCAATGGTATTGCCTAAAGGAGAGTATAAGAGGAAAACTAGAATAGATACAGTAAGGAATGAAAGCCTAAAACACTGTGATGAAAACTGTAGGACAAGGCCTTGGTACCCACCAGAGTTTGCTCCTTTTAGAGAAAAAGTGCTCATTCGAAAATCTCTTCCATTGAAAATTGGGCCCTCCAAGGCTTCCGCAACCATCCTCTTCATCATGTTCCATCCACTTGGCTCTAGGCTCTTGCCTTCAGGTGTCTACACAAGAAAAAATGTAAAATATCTAGTAAATATATCTTTGAAGAACACACTTATAATCTAAGACATCACAAGGTTCCTTTTTACCGGCTGTTTGGCTACCCGTGTTCGGTTGAAGAGTCTTAAAGAGTTACGGACTTTTTCCTTTCTGTCCAGCTGGGCAGGAGAAAGAGAGATCTGACCAGATGGCATCCTGTAAGAAGAGAAATTATTTTTACATTTCCGAAACTGATGATGGCACAGATTTAAAGAAATCTACAAAAACACTAAGCCTTGTGACATACAGTATGATCTACCACCAAATTACTGGTGGTAGAGTGTCCTAATTAGGCTGCTCGTTCCGTCTAAGGCTGTATTTTAAAAGTTTTCTGGCATCTTTCATAACAAAATATTAACTTTGTTGAACAGCGAGAGGCTCTCAGCCTGACGGCACCCGAGCACCACTCAACTTCCCACGATTTAATTTATGCACGCCCCCACTGCAAGCCGGGGAACTAGGAGAGAGCACACGCCCCACTCACTCGTCGACAGTCGGATCCTAACAAATTTTGACTACTTTCTAACCAAAAAGAACATGGGACATTGGAGTCAATGAATCTCTCACCGTTTGCCTCTTTTGCTATTACGCCGTTTAGTCCTCCCTTTCAGTCCTCGCTTTGAGGAATCCGGTGTGGCTGGAATGGCGGGAGATGCAGAACTCAGCTCTAGAAAATTTCCAGGGCTCATCGAGAAGTCCGAAAAAACATCAACGCCTTCAGAGTCATCTAAGGAGAGAGTTACAAACAGGTCTAGATGATGATATCCTATGGGAGTGCAGGGTAGCCTTCCTTGGGGCAGTCTTTACCACCAACCTTGGAGTGGAGAGGGGGCTCGAGTTGGCTCACTTGATTCTTCGTTGGAGAAGTTGTCATCTACAACTTCCCGTAGAGATTTCCTACAAAGGGAACATAAATTAACTTATGTTGCAAGTTACAGTGAATATCGTAGTCCTAAGGAATGGGAACACTAATTCTTGTGTGTTAGACCTATGATGTAGTTTGGTGCAGAGAAAATGTGAGGCTGGTTAGGTCTCTGATGGGTAGAGGGCTATAAATTTGTACCGTTTCTTGGCTATAAACTGTTCTCCGCATCCAGAATCCTCTGAAGCTTTGCGCTTTGTCTTGTTCCTCGGTGCAAGCTCCAGTTCATCTGCCCAAAGCAAACACTGGACATTAGAAGATCCTCAAGAAGAGTCCAATAGTAACGTATATGAAGAGTCTCTAATCTTTTCTCACCTCCTCGATCGATGGAAGGACCAAGGCCAGACTTCAGCTTACTTAAAGCCTCGTTGACAATTCCTTGAGTAATGGAGGCAAGAGACAAATATCTTCACGAGATGAGATTGTATGAAAGGTTTTGTTACAGAGCCTTAGAGATTGTGCCCCCATTGATGGGTGGAATTTGTCAGCTTAGTAGAAGTCACCAGGTTTTTGGACAAGAAATTTAGTGATATATTCTTTCACTAAACATTCAAAGCTACATACTGGACAAGTATCAGAAAGTCGCACAAAAACATGGACATCTATAGACCTCTTGGTAGCTGGATATGATCACCAAATGGCCTTCAGTGAGACTGTAACAGACCCATGGGATTGGGCTTAAATTTAGCTTCTATAAGGATATATTCGCCAATGGAAACATTAAGAGCCCTTTATCTTGGTGTACAACAAATTGGACTGTCTTATTGGGGTTCAATGGATCTAACGACCCATGACCAAAGCCCTGGAGCACTTATAATTGCTTTCACTATACCGGTCATGCTACGTCTGCGTCTTCTCCGAACACCCTCTGAGTTTTGGATCACTGAGTCCTCTTCAACCAAGTCACAAGGAACGGAAAGTTTTTCCCTGATAAATGTGGGAAGCTGCCCTGCCGAGAAAGAAAGTGTGATACATTGGAGCGTGTCTACAGCTTCTCTCTACACACCTATGTGTCTCCATGGTACCAGACTACAAACCTTAAATGGGTTTTCCCACCAAACAAGTCAGGTCCTATTCACAGGATAGGGCCTAACTTGCTGATGGGTGCAGGTCTCAGTGATCAGACCCCTACAGATCACGAGAACGAAGGGTCCGATGTAGCTCCGTTAGACACCTCGCTCGGCAATCTCCATCAGCTCCATAGAGACGTCTGGAACAGAACAGACATGCATGGCGTCTGCTCCATTCATTTTAGGGAGCGACAAGGGGTATGACAGAGGTACCTTGTACCCCTCGTTCTCGTGATCTGTGGGGGTCTCAAACAAAGGGAGAAATTTTGGAAATGTGTACAGCTTCCATAACATCCCAATGCGAGCAGTCAGACGTAAATGGAGCTGGTGCTACAAGGATCTCACTCAACCCTTTAGGGAGTGAATGGAGTGCCGGTCCCACATCAGCGCTTCATTCACATGGAGGACTTGGGGTGATGCCACACGTCGCGTTTTCAGTCAGTTTAAAAACGCATGAGTTTTTGAATGTTTACCATCCGTTTGGCTCTTTGAACCCGTTTATCATGATTCCTAGTGTGTAGGCCGCCGTGAACAGATTAAAACCAGCCAAATGCATGGTAAACATACAAAAACGCTGCTCTAAAACGGACCAAAAAAACGCAACGTGTGACATCACCCTTAGAGTGACAAGTTTTCCAACTCCGCCAATTGATTGGTGTCGGGGGGGGGGGGGGGGGACAAACCCAAGGCCACACGTATCTTATAAATATGGGATTAGTTACTTGAGTGGGACAACTTCTTCAAAAGTGCTTGTTCATATGGGAGAGGAATGCTCCAGAATATTTCTGGATTGTTTTTAATAGGTCCTAAGAAAATGAGGATGTAGAACAAACTTTAGTTGTTTCCCCAATTCCCTCTGGAGTTACAGATCATGTACACAGTTTTTTTTTTTTGCTCCAGCCCTACCTTTACCTCCACAAAGTATAATCTCCCCTCTTATTCCGTTTCCCCCAGCATGATAATAAAATACTGTAATTGGCTCTGTCTGGCGTCCGGAGGATGATGTCGGCAGAGTTGATGTCTCAGCACCACTTGCCGTGTGGGACAGAGCCTGAAAAATCAGGACGGTCCTGCATGATCCAGGACAGTCGGGATGCATGAGAAGATTCTAGTACCTATGTCCTGAGCATTGTCAATGAGGCTCTGGATGGCAGCTGCCTGAAGCTGCAGCTGTTTCTCTGTTGCGAGTGTCAGCTTCTCAGCCAAGTTACCGTTTGAGAATAAACTTGGGGCTAAAACTACAGACAAATTCCCGGAATCCATTCTGTTCTCTGTAGACCTGGAAGAAAAGACATACATTAGACGTGTCACTCCTAGGGGCAAACTTGTAGACTGTGCCAAGGGTGCAGCCACAGCTCTACGGGGCGCAGAAGGCGCAGCCACAGGGGGGCACAGCTGTACGGGGCGCAGAAGGCGCAGCCACAGGGGGCACAGTTGTACGGGGCGCAGAAGGCGCAGCCACAGGGGGGCACAGTTGTACGGGGCGCAGAAGGCGCAGCCACAGGGGGGCACAGTTGTACGGGGCGCAGAAGGCGCAGCCACAGGGGGGCACAGTTGTACGGGGCGCAGAAGGCGCAGCCACAGGGGGGCACAGTTGTACGGGGCGCAGAAGGCGCAGCCACAGGGGGGCACAGTTGTACGGGGCGCAGAAGGCGCAGCCACAGGGGGGCACAGTTGTACGGGGCGCAGAAGGCGCAGCCACAGGGGGCCACAGTTGTACGGGGCGCAGAGGGTGCATCTATAAGGGTGCAGTTAGATGGGTACAGAGGTTGCAATTCTAGGGACATGTTATAGAGGTTGTAGCCAGGGTGGCACATACACATATACAGGGTGCAGAGGTTCGCCATACATCCTTATCGCAGACACACACAGCTGGAGAATTTTCTTGTAAGTAAAGGAAATATTTGTTCGTGCGACATCCCCAATAGTAGCGTCATGCATCATCAGTAAAGAGAAGCCCTGTGTTATGGGACATTATACGTTCCCCCAAATTATCCTTTCATCCGCTCATACGGCTCCCCCGTGTGGAGACTGCTGGTTACTACATTCCTTACCTAGAAGCCACTCTCTGAAGAAAGGTGCACAAATATCTGAGTGTCTCCCCATGGATAGAAGGAAGCAGACAGGTCACCAAGGCCGTGGCAGAAGCCTTCTCCTCCTCCGAGAGGGACTGTTGTATCTGACATAGAGGATCCTGCAGCTCTGGAGTCAGAAGGGGATGGGGAAGTTCACGGAAAAACTGTTTTAGCAATGCCGCCACATCACCGGGCTGAGCGGAGGTCAAGCCGCTCTCCCCAGACTCCAGCTGAGCCTGTAGATACAATATATGGAGAACTATCAAACAACAGCCGGAGAACGGGAGAGAATGTGTGTATTAAAACCGTATCAGCAGCCTCAGAGCGCCAATATAGTCCAGAATTACAGCAGATCAGAAAAATTATAGGGTCCCAAAAAATTCAAAATCCACCCGTGTGTACGGATACAGCTTTATTCCTTCTTACATTCATCTTAGTGGATCTATATGTGACTTATATTACGTGAAACACCAATAGTTAATGACACGTGGAAGGTTGCGTAAACGCCCTGTAATTTAGCGCCCTGTAAAGTATATGGGAAGTCCTTGTCGGCTCCCAATTAACCCCTTATGCTGACGCTTTTAAGGTTTTGTGCTTATTTTTCACTCTCCACCTTCCAAAAGCCATGAACTCTTAATATTTTTCCATTTACAGTTTCTTTATCAGCGAGACAAGTTGTATTTATAAGTAGCAGCATGTAATTACTTGGAAGCCATACTGTGACACCCAGTGTAGGGTGACGGGTAGGATCTCATGGATGTGCATTGTACACGGCGTTCCCCCCGGCAGGGTTGAATACTGATTATTCTGACAGCCGTGTGAGCCTCAGAGAGGCAATGAATTGTCACCCCCTGATTAGGTCATGCAACACGGACGACAACCTCAACCAAGATGTTCCAAACAGCAGTCACCCGCCCTGTATGGAGAGGGCTCAAGCCACTAGCCCAGGGCCCGATGGCACATAAAGCTGTACATAAGGAATCCATGGGGTTAGAGGAGGTTAGATCTATTGAATTTATAATATAAAATACCCATTAGAGGGGGGGCCAGGGGCATAATTTGAGGGGGTGCAGAGGGTGCAGTAGCACCTGGGCCCAAGAGGTTTAGGGGGCCCTTATGGTGTCACTTTTCCATATGAGAAGACTATTACTATAAACCATACATTATAGTCGGGGGCCCAGCATAGACTTCGCATTGGGGCCGTCAGCTTCTAGTTACAACAGGGGGGGGGGGGGGGGTGGGGGGGGTGGGGGGGCTCTGTATATAAAATACCCATGAGAGGGGGGGGGCCGGGCTGTATATAAAATACCCATGAGAGGGGGGGGGGGGGGCGGCTGTGTATAAAATACCCATGAGAGGGGGGGGGGGGGGGGGGGGGCGGCTGTATATAAAATACCCATGAGAGGGGGGGGGGGGCGGCTGTATATAAAATACCCATGAGAGGGGGGGGGGGCGGCTGTATATAAAATACCCATGAGAGGGGGGGGGGGCCGGCTGTATATAAAATACCCATGAGAGGGGGGGGGGGCCGGCTGTATATAAAATACCCATGAGAGGGGGGGGGCCGGCTGTATATAAAATACCCATGATGAGGGGGGGGGCGGCTGTATATAAAATACCCATGATGAGAGGGGGGGGGGCGGCTGTATATAAAATACCCATGATGAGGGGGGGGGGGGCCGGCTGTATATAAAATACCCATGAGAGGGGGGGGGGCCGGCTGTATATAAAATACCCATGAGAGGGGGGGGGGGCCGGCTGTATATAAAATACCCATGAGAGGGGGGGGCCGGCTGTATATAAAATACCCATGAGAGGGGGGGGCGGCTGTATATAAAATACCCATGAGAGGGGGAGGGGGCTGTATATAAAATACCCATGAGAGGGGGGGGGCGGCTGTATATAAAATACCCATGAGAGGGGGGAGGGGGCTGTATATAAAATACCCATGAGAGGGGGGAGGGGGCTGTATATAAAATACCCATGAGAGGGGGGAGGGGCCGGCTGTATATAAAATACCCATGAGAGGGGGGAGGGGCCGGCTGTATATAAAATACCCATGAGAGGGGGGAGGGGGCTGTATATAAAACACCCATGAGAGGGGGGGGGCCGGCTGTATATAAAATACCCATGAGAGGGGGGAGGGGGCTGTATATAAAATACCCATGAGAGGGGGGGGGGGGCGGCTGTATATAAAATACCCATGAGAGGGGGGGGGGGCGGCTGTATATAAAATACCCATGAGAGGGGGGAGGGGGCTGTATATAAAATACCCATGAGAGGGGGGGGGCCGGCTGTATATAAAATACCCATGATGAGAGGGGGGGGCCGGCTGTATATAAAATACCCATGAGAGGGGGGGGGGGCGGCTGTATATAAAATACCCATGAGAGGGGGGGGGGCCGGCTGTATATAAAATACCCATGAGAGGGGGGAGGGGGCTGTATATAAAATACCCATGAGAGGGGGGAGGGGCCGGCTGTATATAAAATACCCATGAGAGGGGGGAGGGGCCGGCTGTATATAAAATACCCATGAGAGGGGGGAGGGGGCTGTATATAAAATACCCATGAGAGGGGGGAGGGGGCTGTATATAAAATACCCATGAGAGGGGGGGGGGCTGTATATAAAATACCCATGAGAGGGGGGAGGGGGCTGTATATAAACTATGGAATATTTTAGGGAACAGGAGCTTGTATTAGTTTATGAATTTTTAATGTTGCCATGCAAGCTTACGGCAAAGGGGCCCACTGAAGATCTGTCACCTAGGGACCTACTGAAACCTGGAGCTGACCCTGCATTAGCCTTCACCAAGCCATGGTGTACTTGTACTCTGTGTTATCTGTAACCATCTGACATACTACACTAAGCAGGGGCACTAATGAGCACAGGAGGAAGAGCCATACGTTACAAAGGGTTTCGGTTATCGCGGCACTAAAATAAATGTGACTTAGCTGCAATACCAATCACAACCAGTAGACTTTAGTGGTGCCATTTCTTGCCATTTTGGACAACCCCTTTAACTACTGCACATGAAAATTTGCAGGAAGTTTCTTCCCTTATTGGATACAGACATTACAGATTTGTAATGTAGAATATCCAAGAGGATGTAACCGAATCATGTAAATGGCAACTCTAAAGCAGAAAGGGACTCCCCCCCCCCCCCTTGAAGATGACCTCACAGATACATGGAAATTCACAAAACTTGCTGACAACTACATGACTATATGGAAGCACATACATCATACAGAATACTTAAGGAGCTACCCCGCATGTCAGTGGAGACCTCACAGTAAAATCTGACCCTCCCCTGAAGGTTTCATGCATCCGTAAAGTCACTCTTGCACAAATGTCATCCTCGCCATCTGTGGTCATGAGATGCCAGCTCTTCCTCTCTTGCAGGAAAATCTTGCACCACGCACAAGCCTTACACAATCTTACTCTTGACTCAAACACATGAAACTCTGCTGGATTTCTCGCTAGTAAATAAAACTGTGAATCCGGTCCAAGCTTGGCAGGTCCTCCATGCAGAGAAGACAAACCACCACCTTATGAAGACCATCGAGAGTACAGAAGCCAAATCATCTCAAAGCTTTACAGGAAAACCATCACACACAAAAACATCTCCAGGATCTAGTTAGTCTTCCATCCAAAGAATGAGGAATCCAACAGCGCTGCCTCGCGAGAAAGTCCTCCTCATCCATTAGACATTTTGTCTTTTCCTTTCCTTGATATGTTGACTTTACCGGTTGGCAAATCTCTGCTACTCTTGTGTCTTCTAGAAAAGACCATCCCTTGTTGTGTTAAACTCAAGATTCCCTTAATCTTTGAAGGCCCTCTATCTAGAGAAGGTCCACCATGATTTCTGTTTGTGATGTTTGCATGTTCTGTCCAGACCATAACAGGTACAGAGTACTAGGAATAGGCTGGTTTGGGGCAGTCGTTATGGAATAAATATGGAATAAAAGTTGTCTCTGAGCCTTCAGTCCTGGGATCCATTGTGGAATCCATCAGCAAATGGGTTCCTACCTCGACATAACACCATCCATTACCCGTGTAAATTTCTGGTAAATCTCTAATATTCGTTTGGACCAGTGGCGTAACTACAGTGGTAGCAGCCATAGCAACCGCTATGGGGCCCACAGTGTCAGGGGGCCCCAGCATCCGACCTCACACACTAAAGACTGGAGGAGGATGCGCATCATTATATCCATATTATGCTGCACTTTGTACATCATAATATGTATATAACATATATGTGATGTATATATGCTGCATCTGTGATGCGTATATGCTGTATGTGTATATATGCTGTGTGTTTGTAAATGTCACTGTATGTGCGTGTATATGCTCTATATGAGGATATGTGAATAAGTGTATAAATGTGTGATTGTAACTTGCATGTGTGAGTATACAAATATGTATAAATTTTCAAGTGGGAAGGGGGGCCCCAAGCCGAAGCCTGCTATGGGGCCCTGCCACTTCTAGTTACGCCATTGCTTTGGACCTTGCCTATCCTGGCTCCTTACATTCATATCTTCTATTTACTAAGACACATCCAACATCTCTATCCTATCTAAACAAAGCACTATATCCATTGGTCAAAGACTTTGTCAGCAGAATATATCCAGTGTCGGATTGAGGTACAGTGGGCCCACCAGAGCCGATGAGGCTGTGGGACCATCCTCTATCAATAATGGACATGTGCAACTTCATGTAGGATGTACAATAAAAAACCCAAAATATTCTACAGTATTTGCAAGTCAACCCAAGTGTCTTCTCCAACCACCTTCTATGGGGTTTGTCTCTTTGTTGGACCATGGGGCCCGATTGTTATATGTCAGAGCCTAAACCCTATAGGGCAGTGGTGGCGAACCTCTGGCACAGGTGCCAGAGGTGGCACTCGGAGCCCTCTCTTTGGGCACCCAAACCATCACCCAGCACAAAGGTCTCCTTTCAGGACTCAAGACCGGAATCAAGGAGGTGTGGACTGAGCTTGATTATCATTGTAGCCCCTTCTCCAGACCTGTGATTCATCCTGTTAAAGGGACTTTAGAGGGAAACTACAATAATAATACAAGTTTCTCCTTCTTTCTCCTGTATTGGTGTCCTCGGGGTGCCAATACGTTTGAAAGCTGTAACTTTAAACTGGCATTTGGCCCTTTGCGAAAAATATGTGGCTTTTACTTGTAGTTTCGGCACTCGGTCCCTAAAAGGTTCGCCATCTCTCCTATAGGGAATCCCCTAGTCCTCTATGGTACTATATTTCTGGAGGCATTTTACACCTCTCATCTTATTGGGTCGGGGCATTTGGACATTTTTTTGTTTTTATCCCATTGAGTTTGGTAAACTTTGAACTTCTCCTTTGCTTCAGTATTTAATGTTTGACCCCCTTTCCCGCAGCGAGTACAGGTCCTCTATCTATCAGAATCAATAAGACCGCATTGAGCTTGGATTTCCAACTAGATAACCACAGTCACACAATGCACCAACATACAATATAAAAGTAAAAGGGCCGATACCTTCAGAGTTTTTATCCTATTGACGGATCCAGATTTTCTGAAGAGTCCCTCAGTGTCCAAATGGCAACTCAGGAACTGACAGACGTCCACCACGAACCTGGGAGGAGAAGATCATAGTCCATAGTAGTAAAAATACATTATTTCAGATTCTACTCTGTTAGACATTGACAAATCACAGAACCCGTCCTGACCAGACTGTTTCTGTATATTGAAAAGTTTGTGAAACCAACATTGTCCACAAATGTTAATGGTGTAGATACTTACTGGGGGATCTCACCCTCTTTGCTGAGCGGAAGGGACTGTAGAGGAACCCCAAATATTTCCCCATTGGAATTCTTCCTCTGAAATATACAAAAAGTTGATGAACACATGACATTTTTAGGAATTGACCTCCCCCCCACGCTGCGGTTACCTGGACATCGGGACTGACCGTCTTCTTTGGCATTCGAAGTTTAATTCCCAGGGACTTCAAATGTTGTATGATGACGACTGAAGGCCCCGTAGCTCTCATGATGTCTAACAGGGGCCTCCTCGGGTCTCTTATCCTAGGATATAATACAGCAGTAATGTACAGCAATTATAGTGTTAACTTGACCCTAGTTTCTCTTAATGAAGGATGTTGGGCTACCCCTTTAGATATGAGGATAATGGAGTAGCTACGAATGGAATATAAATCCTGAATGCCGCAGGAGGGTCACAGAAAAAGTAACAGCCAAAAAAATAATAATTTTGGGATGTTTTTGCCAGAGGGACTCACTCTCTTATACAATCTGTTAGCCAAGAACTGCAGCAAAAGGATTCTTTTTCCATGAAGTGTGAATAGACCCGTATCCAGCACACAGTAACTACAATGTTCCACCTCCTAGTTGGGTGCAGATGATCCCTCAGGTTACTCATTCAGCTCATAGCAGACACCTGCAGCTCCTACTATTCAGGAGGCAGATCTAAGACTTTCTTCTAAAAGCCCTCAACATACAAAGTTTCATACATGTGCAAAACAGCTGATAACAGAGGACAATAGCTGCATTGCCAATGTATGACCAATAGTGGGACATCTTGTTGGCGCGCACAAAAATTCTGACCTGATACCTCCCCTCAGTTACACCTGTAAATCTCCCACCGGACCACGGATCCTTCTCTGTATCATAAAGCAAGGTACTTACCTATTACCTGAACCAAACAACTGCACCGCATTGAATTCTGGGAGAAAACCCCTTTCACTTCCCCTAAGTAGTGATGAAGAGCCGGGGTGGATTCCTGTGTACTGGGAGACTGGGAGAATCCACATTCCCTGCTCTGATCTAGGAAGAGACAGCCGTACATTTCAAAGATTTAATAGAAATTTTAAAAGGCCCTAAGTCCGGTTTCCCATGTGCCGTTTTCATTGTGTTTTAAAACGCATCAAAAACGCCAGTGGGAGGGGTTTTGGCCAAAACTCCTCCCACTGGCGTTTTTGATGCGTTTAAAAATGCACCGAAAACGGCATATGGGAAACTGGCCTAAAAGGGAAATATAACCACCGCAGCAACGTGGATGTGAATTAAAGGGGTTGTCCCGGGGTTTGTTATCCACAATGCACAGGATAGCGGATACAAATCTGATGTTTAGGGGGGGTCTGACTGCTGAGACCTCTGGAACGGGGGGTCTGGTTCTTGCTTATGATGGAGCGGCAGGTCACTACCCATATATCCCAAATTCTGTAGGAGAGAAAGAGGGCTATGTGCATCGCAGAATTTTTTTTTTGCTCTAAGCCACACCTTTTGCCCCACTCCCACACAGTATAATTTCCCCTCACATTGGGGCTTATTTACTAAGGGTCCGCGGACGAACTTTCGCCGGATTTTCCGACGTTTTCAGGCTGGAACAGGTATTAAACAGAGGATTGTGTCGCACGCGATCGGATTTTGGTGCAGCTGCGCTGCTTTCATGTGACAGAAATCGGGGGACGGGCCTCCAGACGATCCGACGGATTCGGACTGAGCGCGGCATTTAACTTTCAAATTGTGTCGCAAGACAATGCATTTACATGCACCAGGAAGAAGAAGGTGAACTCCGGTACCTGAGCGGGGAAGCGACACATGCAGGATATCGGGCACAGGATCTTAGTGACTCCCCGCACAGCACATTATACACGGACAATGCACTTACATGCACCAGGAAGAAGAAGGTGAACTCCGGGGACCTGAGCGGGGAAGCGACACATGCAGGATATCGGGCGCAAGATCTTAGTGACTCCCGCACAGCGCATTATACACGGACAATGCACTTACATGCACCAGGAAGAAGAAGGTGAACTCCACGGACCTGAGCGGGGAAGTGACACATGCAGGATATCAGGCGCATGATCTTAGTGACTCCCCGCACAGCGCATTATACACGGACAATGCACTTACATGCACCAGGAAGAAGGTGAACTCCGGGGACCTGAGCGGGGAAGCGACACATGCAGGATATCGGGTGCACGATCTTAGTGACTCCCCGCGCAGCACATTATACACGGACAATGCACTTACATGCACCAAAAAGAAGAAGGTGAACTCCGGGTACCTGAGCGGGGAAGCGACACATGCAGGGTATCGGGTGCACGATCTTAGTGACTCCCCACACAGCGCACATTATACACGGACAATGCACTTACATGCACCGGGAAGAAGAAGGTGAACTCCGGGACCTTAGCAGGAAGCCACAAATGCAGGATATCGGGCGCACAATCTTAGTGACTCCCCGCACAGCGCATTATACACAGACAATGTACTTACATGCACCAGGAAAAAGAAGGTGAACTCCGGGGACCTGAGCGGGGAAGCGACACATGCAGGATATCGGGCGCACGATCTTAGTGACTCCCCGCACAGCGCATTATACACGGACAATGCACTTACATGCACCGGGAAGAAGAAGGTGAACTCCGGGGACCTGAGCGGGGAAGCGACACATGCAGGATATCGGGCGCACGATCTTAGTGAATCGCTGCACAGTGCATTATACACGGACAATGCACTTACATGCACCAGGAAGAAGAAGGTGAACTCCGGGGACCTGAGCGGGGAAGCGACACATGCAGGATATCGGGCGCACGATCTTAGTGAATCGCTGCACAGTGCATGATCGTCGGAAAATGCACTGTGAACTCCTCCGGACGGGTAAGTAAATGTGCCCCATTGTGTCCCCCCAGCACCCTGTCACATTGTAGCTACTCTTGTCCTCATATTTAAGCCATATCATGCCCCCAGCAGCTCCATCTCAAATTATTCCCTCAAGCAGCCCCCCCCCCTCTTATTTTGGCACCCCAGAAGTTCCCCCTTTTATTCTAACCCCCAAGCAGCCTCCGTCATATTGTGTCTCATAGGAGCTCTCCATCTTATTTCCAGAAAATTCCCCCTTTTATTGTGGTCTCCTTTATTGTACCCACGCCCCAACTGCCCTCCATCTTATTGTACCCACTCCCAGCAGCTCCACCTTTATTTTGGCCCCCCCATCATTCTCCTCTTATTTTGGCCCCAGCATCTCCCACTCTTATTGTGCCCCCAAGCAGCTTTCCCTCTTATAGTGCACCCCCACAGCAGCTCCCCCTCTTATAGTGCACTGAGCAGCTCCCCTTGTTATTGTGCCCCCACATTAAAATAATACAAATATACTCACCTCTCCCCGTCCCCCGCAGCAGGTCCTCTCTCCTCTCCTCCATTTGAAGCCAACAAATGACATCATCACATCGCACCTACCAGCTCAGATATGCACAGCGGAAATCGGGGCACAGAGATCCCTGGAACCAGCTCTGCCGGTGTGTCTGAAGGATACCGTCAGAGTAGATATTCCGGCACATACCGGACTGCGAGTGAGACCCTCAAAAAAACGTGACTGTCCCACTGGATCCGGGACAGTTGGGAGGTTTGCAGTCCAGAGGATGTTCCATAAAAAATCTTATCTATTAAATTTGCCAATATTATTTTAATACTCTGTGTGAACCAATGTGTTAAAAAGTTGAGCCAATTGTGTCCAACTCAGAAACATTAATGGATTCCTCATAGACTATATTTTGAGGATCCATAAAAACCGGACGCCAGACTGATGCAAAAGTGGTCATTGCAGAATGGAAGAAGACATATTCTGCATGTTGAAAATCTAGCCTGGTTCTGGAGGAGCAAAACCTTGTGACCCTGGCCCGGTGAAAGTGAAATATCCCATCATTTGTACCATGGTACCATAGATATCACCACAGAACATCAATGATGCAAGGAATTGTTGGCTGTGGCTAAAACAATGGGGGGCCTAAAAGCATAGAACTGGGGAACCAAGAATAAAAAGTAAGCGGGGACTATCTTCATGGGTCTGGAAGTGAAATGCCTAATGCATCATGAGAGTCCAGCAGCTGCAGTCAGACAGAGCTGTCAGGGAAAGGGTTAAGCCCCGGCAGAATGTGTGCCGTGTTTCGTAAGTCTTTGGTTAATCTTGGTATAGAAGCTCGCTGCGAGCACTGACACAGTTACACAGTTCCTCTTTGTCACACTTCATAACAGTAAAGACACTCCCCTGTCAGAGATTGTCCCATCCCTCACTATTCTATGCAATGACTCTGGGGGTCCGAAGCTCAGGAACTCTAAGCAAAGACACTTAAGAAGACCCCCCCAAGGAGTGACCCCCACCGTTCTTCCATTCAACCTTTCTGCAACATGAATCGTAAGGACAGTAAAAGGTGAGGACCTCTTTCCATTGATGGTGGAACTCTATGACTTGTGAGCTCCAAGTCTTGGATCTTCTAGGAGATCCTACACGTTGATGACTGAGATTCTTTGGCGCTTTTGTGTGGTAGCTGATACATAGAACTTCGGATTTATATATATATATAGTAACAACCCCACCAGACCCGACATCAGTTCCTGAGTTAGTCTGATTTCTGCTTTTTTAATGGTGCACAGTATATTAGATGATTGATTCTGAAAGGAAGGGCAGATGTCGGAGCCATTGTAAGAACCTGCAAGCTTAGAGATGTGAGTGTTTGAGTTGTGACTGGGAGTAATGGAAAGATAAAGTATCTAGGAGATCTTAGACCAAAACTTGGGATTGTCTATGTAAGATTCTTGGGATGGTCTATTTAGGAGAACTTCTGGCTATTGGTCCTTTATCAGTAAAAACTATAAATTGAGACTATGGATGGATCTTATATAAGGTCCACCACCAGGGTCGGACTGGCCCACCAGAGTACCAGAGGATCCTCCGGTGGGCCCTCACTCAACCCAATACTGAACCCCAGAGGTCTGTCAGAAAACAACACAATTTAGAGGCTGCTAGAGTCTATTTCCTGGGGGATAATGAAGTGTGGGCCCTCAGATAGATTTTCTCTGGTGGGCCTAAGGAAGCCCAGTCCGACACTGTCCACCACTCTCCCCATGAGTCTGATATGTAATATGGCATATTTTAGAACAGGTCATGAGTTTTCTAAATTACTATATGAATCCAAAAGAATAACACTCTTGTGTGCTATTGGTCTACAGTAGTATCTTATAGGTTCATAGGCACTTTGTACAACTTGGATCCATCATGGATTCTAATGGAGGAGACTACATTAAGATCTCAACTATAACTCTGCACACAGCACAGATGTCTATTCATTCATAAAAGTTATTGATAAGATATTGGTGATCAAACCACAGTAAGTGCCTGATGGAGCCAAGCAGTAAGGGGCCTACTGCAAAGTGAGAAGATCCTGATAGGACTGTCTTCTTCTGGACCTGCTGGAGCCAAATATGATATGATGGCTCCGTAAGCATGGATCTGATAGGGTTGTCTTCTCATAGACCTCTTTAGACCTGTAGCTGGTACTGTTATTGTGTCAGAACCTGGAACCATCAGAAGAATCCTCTGGTGGTCCCAGCTGGACATGTTTGAGTGCTTGCAGCTTTGTATCACTGACCGCCTGCCCTCAGGTTTCTCACCAGAACCAGTTTGGCTATATTATATAGCAGTGATGGCGAACCTTTGGCACCGGTGCCAGAGGTGGCACTCAGAGCCCTTTCTGTGGGCACTCAGGCCATCAGCCCAGGACTGAGTTCACCAAACAGGACCAAATCCATTAAATCGTCCTGCATTCCTAGCCAACTTACTGTATGAGATGCTGCGCTCGGCACTATTTTACAGCAACACTTCATTGGCTGTTTGGAACTGCATGAAAATTGAGAAGGTGTTGAAAGAACTGCATTATCTTTGGAGGTTCTCACTGTGGACCCACCATTCTTCCTAAACAAAGAGACCCCGGAGAGAAGCTACAATGATAGTCTGAATTTGCCCACCTTCTTTCAACTGTATTGGTGGCCTCAGGCGGCCGATACAATTAAAGAAGTGGAAGAACAGGAAGCAATAAGTTACTGCTTAAAATAAGTGGGTTTTGGTTGTAGTTTGGGCACTCGGTCTATAAAAGGTTCGCCATCACTGGTATATAGTGTAGTTGGTATAGTGGAGGAGCTCATATTTTCCCACACATGGCAGGTGCTTGCTGTGTTATGTGTGTCAGCACCAATCATGGACGCTAACCACTTGGATGCCACAATCAATGGCGACCACAGCATCTAAGCTGTTGTGGTGAATGGTAACGGTCATTTTGGACCAGATCACTGCCTTCCAGGGTGGTTCAAAAGTTCCAAAAGATTCCAAAAGTTACCAGTATTGGTATATGGAGATATCAAGGAAAATACAATAAAGAAAAATACAATTCTACTTTATGGTGAATTCAGGAAAAATTTTAAAACCAAAAAATGGCAAAAATGTTCCAATTCCGCCCCTTCTGATTTTTTTTTTCCAGCTTCCACATTGCGTAGCCTATTAAATTGGACCATAATTAAGTCAATTTTAACAAAAACAACTACAGAAAAGAGAAACTATTTATGAAATGTGGCTTTGGATAGGTGGGAAGTAAAAAAAAAAAACGGAAGCACAAAAATGAGATGAATTTGTCACAAAATCCAAAAAGTTAAGGTTATGACTTGTGTTATTTTCACAGGAAGTCTCGCCTGGAGCTCAATTGTCAAACTGTTAATAGTAATGGAGTCACCATCACTGTTAAGAGTCGGCATAGTCACAGTCGGAGGAGGAGAAGGATGACTTGTCCAAGTCCTGCCGAGATTAACAAAGCTTTGGCTTCCGTCACACTGGAACAACTGGGAAAGAGCTGCAGTCTGGAAGAACTGATGGAGAAATGCATCCAATCGTTTGGTAAGTAGCTAAAAACCCACCTCGCCGAGACGGTTCATACTGGACTGCCAAGGGCCTATTTCTCAGCTTCTTGTTGAGGATGGAGAGGCTCTCTCTGTGGAGGCAATTAGATCCGCTATTGATGTCCCTGATAGGGAAGTCTATGGTTGCCTACAGCTACGGCACGCTTTCTTGGCTCAGTTCCCTCCGGTAGAGGCAGCTTTCTCCTCTTTCCCTCTTATTGGGGTCCTAGAGGTCAGGTGTCTGTTATCTACACCCACCTCCTTTCTAAACAGTTGGGGGGGTCGCCCTCTGCCAGTCAGAGCCCAATGGGAGGCTCTCATTCCCTCACTATCGGATGAAGACTGGGGGGCGGCCCAGGAGTCTCCCACCTCGGTATCACAGGCAGCCAATAATTCAATTGTTTATCATCCATCAATGCTGTATAACTCCGGTCAGATTGTTCCGTATTCATAGATTGTCTGATTGTAGAGGCCACAGATGTCATGTGGACGGGGCAGATTTCATCCACCTAATATGGGCTTGCGATTACATAGCCGGATTCTGGAGAGAAGTAGTTTATCTGCTGTCTCATATCCTGAATAAACTGGTACCTACCTTGCCGGCCCTTTGCCTATTGGGAATTACCCCGGGAGGATGACTGGTCCCATTATGAAACTATTTTTCTGAAGGAAGCTCTGTTTTTGGCCCGTAAGGCCATTGCTATATACTGGATGGCTGATCGCTCTCCTACTGTCTCCCACCGGAAGAAATTGGTTAATTTTACTTTACCATATGAGAATATAGTCTACAAATACCGGGGCTGCCTGGAGCTCTTCCCCAGATACCCTATTTAATGTCCGTAGTCTCAGAGAGTCTCTCATCCCTTTTCAATGAGTGTACAGGCCGATACCCAACTTACAGATGACCCCTAGTTACAGACAGACCCCTCTGCCCACTGTGACCTCTGGTGACCTCTCTGGATGTTACTATAGTCCCACACTGCAATGATCAGCTGTAAGGTGTCTGTAATGAAGCTTTATTGATAATCCTTGGTCCCATTACAGCAAAAAATTTTGAAACTCCAATTGTCACTGGGGCCAAAAGAATTTTTTGTCTGGATCTACAATTATAAAGTATACAGTTTCGACTTACATACAAATTCAACTTAAGAACAAAGCTATGGAACCCATATTTTACGTAACCCGGGGACTCCCTGTACTATGATTCTTAGAACAGTATAATGGTAACTGAGTGACAGACGCCCTCCAATACCCCTCTGCACATTGCCAACAGGAGGGATTTCTCAATTTACAGGGGAAAGACGGCTTAGTGCCTAACCCTAGTGGCTACTTTTACTTAAATTGTATTGCTCGCCCGACACCACTCGACTGGGATGTTATTGTTTTATCTATAAGATGGGACGGGGGTTTTATGGTTGTCGCTTCTATGCAGACTTCTCCATGAATGGCAAATGATTATGTTATGACGTACGTTGTTATTTCTGATGGACCTCCTTGTTTTATGATGCTGTTCTGTTTCATTCATGTGTCAATAAAGCAATTATAAAAAAAAAAAACACCCAGCTAGTTGGTTTATTGGGAAGAAATTCATCGATTTACAGGTATTTTTTTTGGGTGGCAGAACAATCAACAATCATAGGCCAAAAATTGTTGAAGACCACATAAGATGCCTTCCAATCGGTAGTTCATCTAACATAGCATGTGTGTAATAGTTAAAGGAGAATAAGTTGTCACCAGGAGACCCATTTTTAGCCCTCCCCCAGTCCCCACAGAGCATAGTACATACACTGCCAAAGAGTTTTTGTATTAAAAATTGGTTTTACAGAAAAAAAGATTTGTTATATTGTAGCTTTCATTAGCATCTGCTGTGTGACTTGGCAGTTGCCAAATGGGAGGGGCTGGAAAGGAGCAGTTCCCCCCCACCACCCTTGAGAAACAGCTTCTCCATGTGACCTTTTCAAATATATGAAAACACTCATCACTTGGCTTAGCGACGCCCCCTGCTCCTCTACAGCCAATCCCGAGTTAGGGGAGTTATTCATATATTTGAAAAGGTCACATGTTTCCCAAGGGTGGGGAGGAACCACTCCTTTCCAGCCCCTCCCAATTGGCAACTGCCTAGTCACACAGCACATGCTAATGAAAGGTACAATATAACAGATCTTTTTTTCTGTAAAACCAATTTCTATGCAAAAACCCTTTGTCAGTGTATGTACTATGCTCTGTGGGGACTGGGGGAGTGCTAAAAATGGGTCTCCTGGTGACAGGTTCCCTTTAAGCACTCAATTCAGACAGGGTACAAAGGACGCCCTTTTTAGTGGTTATGGGACATCCCGTTTCTGGGACCCCTTTGAGACCCTTTGAACCATATTTGGTGTATTAGTGAGAACAGACCTTTCTAATTGTGTTCACATTATTGTTCCTTGTATAATTGGTTTGACCAGATGTGGATGGAAAGCTCTGGAAGAATGAAGACACCATTCATATGATCCTGGTCATGCACAGCTGGGTGGTGCCATCTGCCGAATTTGCACGGAAGCTTCTTCAACTATATCCTTTCCTGTCTTGTGATACAGCCTAAAATCTATCCCTCTCAGTAAGTCACTATTTACCGTATGTTTGGATCCTTAACCACCAACCACTTACAGGGAAGCTGCCCAAAACCACAGGAAGATGCAGATCTGCCATTTCCTCAGGCGAGTATTATCTTCTTGTCTGACGTCAACTTTGTACAATCCCAAAAATGTCCTTCAACAAGAGTTGGCGTAAGATGAAAGCCATAAATGTGGTTCTTTTCATGTTCTTGACTGAGTAATAACTTATTTCCAGGTTCTGGGCGAATCAATACCCGGAAGTGTTCCGTCTGGACAATGAACTAGAAGAGCTGATGGGTGATTTTTGGGAAGTTGTGAAGGACAGGAGAAGGTCAAGTGATCACCGACAAAGTATCGACAGCACATGCATGTAAGTACTTATTTTGGAAAAGAAAAATGTTGAAGATTTTGGGGGTCATTTACTAAGGGCCCGATTCACGTTTTCCTGACGTGTTACCCGAATATTTCTGATTTGCGACGATTTTCCCTGTATTGCCCCGGGATTTTGGCGCACGCGATCGGATTGTGGCGCATCGGCGCTGGCATGCACGCAACGGAAATCGGGGGCGTGGCCGAACGAAAACCCGACGGATTCGGAAAAACCGGCGCATTTTTAAAAAAAAGTGTTGCGGGGCTCGTGCTTACCTTCACTCGGTCCGGCTTGGTGAAGATCAGTGCATTCCGGGGAACTTCAGCGCAGCAGCGCCACCTGGTGGACGTCGGAGGAACTGCCTTAATGAATCCCGGCTGGACCCGAATCCACCACAGAGAACAC
This sequence comes from Engystomops pustulosus, assembly GCF_040894005.1. NCBI lineage: Eukaryota > Metazoa > Chordata > Amphibia > Anura > Leptodactylidae > Engystomops > Engystomops pustulosus. The sequence goes on along the minus strand of NC_092419.1, from coordinate 11,287,019 downwards.
GCCGCTGGATCGCGAATGGACCGGGTAAGTAAATCTGCCCCTTTGAGTCTCCCACACTATGACAGTGTGACCTTAGGATCTCCTTAGACTCTACTAATAGGTGCCCCCCCCCCCCCACCCACCTTAGTAGGGATTGTATCAGCAAAGAGGGTGTAAGGCAATAGACAAATGAACACAAATTAACCACAGGGTTCAACACACTGAAAATATCTGACTGACTTCTTTGGGAGAATGTTGTGGGCATGCTCTGTGACCTGTGCAGAGGTCATGAAACGAGGGTGACTGAACTGTGTCCCTCACCTACTGCAAACGTTGGATCCTATAATAGAAGTGTTAACTATTATAGCAATCCTGCCTTTGGTCAAAGTAGGATGACAACTAAGTGATCTCTAAAGAACAGGAAGTATAAAACTCTTTTGGATGTTTGATTGTTTTGAGTCGTTCAGGACTGGAAACACCAAAACTCGCTGAAAAATGAAATATAAAGATCTACCAAAGTGTCAGGTGTGGGTGGTGGTTAATAAGAAGTATGGAACAAGGATGTTGAGAAGACCATCACATCCTACTAGATTTATGGATCAAAATAGGTTTACAGAATTAACTGAAATATATATGATAGGACAGTGACCTCCGATTCCCTTCATGACCTTCTGAGATGATGACTTCCAGGGTGAGCAGGGGTTAAACTCTTGTAGGATTCTGGTCCATCAGCATCTCTTTGAGAAGGTCCTCTCCTGCCTCCAATATTGTTGATTGAAGATAATGGGGCACATTTACTTACCCGTCCCGATCCCCGGTGTGTGTTGCCCGACAAGGATTCGGGTCTGCCGCGATTCACTAAGATCGTGCGCCTGATATCCTGCATGTGTCGCTTCCCCGCTCAGGTCCCCGGAGTTCACCTTCTTCTTCCTGGTGCATGTAAGTGCATTGTCCGTGTATAATGCGCTGTGCGGGGAGTCACTAAGATCGTGCGCCCGATATCCTGCATGTGTCACTTCCCCGCTCAGGTCCCCGGGGTTCACCTTCTTCTTCCTGGTGCATGTAAGTGCATTGTCCGTATATAATGCACTGTGCGGGGAGTCACTAAGATCGTGCCCCCAATATCCTGCATGTGTCACTTCCCCGCTCAGGTCCCTGGAGTTCACCTTCTTCTTCCTGGTGCATGTAAGTGCATTGTCCGTGTATAATGCGCTGTGCGGGGAGTCACTAAGATTGTGCTCCCGATATCCTGCATGTGTCGCTTCCCCGCTCAGGTCCCCGGAGTTCACCTTCTTCTTCCTGGTGCATGTAAGTGCATTGTCCGTGTATAATGCGCTGTGCGGGGAGTCACTAAGATCGTGCGCCCGATATCCTGCATGTGTCGCTTCCCCGCTCAGGTCCCCGGAGTTCACCTTCTTCTTCCTGGTGCATGTAAGTGCATTGTCCGTGTATAATGCGCTGTGCGGGGAGTCACTAAGATTGTGCTCCCGATATCCTGCATGTGTCGCTTCCCCGCTCAGGTCCCCGGAGTTCACCTTCTTCTTCCTGGTGCATGTAAGTGCATTGTCCGTGTATAATGCGCTGTGCGGGGAGTCACTAAGATTGTGCTCCCGATATCCTGCATGTGTCGCTTCCCCGCTCAGGTCCCCGGAGTTCACCATCTTCTTCCTGGTGCATGTAAGTGCATTGTCCGTGTATAATGCGCTGTGCGGGGAGTCACTAAGATTGTGCTCCCGATATCCTGCATGTGTCACTTCCCCGCTCAGATCCCCGGAGTTCACCTTCTTCTTCCCGTGCAAGCCAGTGCCGATGCCCCACAATCCGATGGCGTGCGCCAAAAACCCGGGGCAATTCTGGGCAAATCGGAAAAATTTGGGAAATCCGTCTGATGGACCCTTAGTAAATGAGCCCCAATGTTTTAAAAAAAGAGGAAAATGACTTTTATGGAATCTTCTCTTTTTGTCTATGACAGCTCAGACCAAGAAATCACAAAGCCGTATCCGGAGTCTCCCAGCTTCAACAAAAAGAGGAAAGTTTCGCTTCTCTTTGATCACCTGGAGCCGTCAGAACTGGCGGATCATCTCAGCTACCTGGAGTTTAAATGTTTCTGCAGGATCTCGGTAAACACCTTGAATGGCCAAAATCTTCTACCTGGTTGCCCAGATAGTACAAGACCTTCAAGCAGGCAGGATATTTACCCAGATATTGCATGACATTGCATATTTCATTTAACCCTATATGTGAGGACAATTCTATTATCCATGTGTCTGGAGAAGTCTAGATTCTCCTACCATATTTGATTTTGAATTTGGGAAGAAATGAACATAGTGGGGTTATTTATCATTGGTTTTCTTGGGCTTTTTTTTGGCTTGAAATAGTCTCAAAGTAGTCAAATTGAGGGTTTTTGAGACTTTTCACTGCTAAAAAGTCTCACAGGACTATATATACCTATACACGTATAAGATAGGGTCCATAGGTTTGTTCTTAAGTTGAATTTGTATGTCAGTCGAAACTGTATATTTTATAATTGTAGTTCTTTGCAATTTTTTTTTTTGTCCCAGTGACAATTGGAGTTTCAAAATTTTTTGCTGTAATTGGACCAAGGATTATCCATAAAGCTTCATTACAGACACCTTACAGCTGATCAGTGCAGCCTGGGACTATAGTAACATCCAGAGAGGTCACAGGGGGCAGAGGGGTCCCTCTGTAACTAGGGGTCACCTGTAAGTCGGGTGTCCTTAAGTAGGGGACCAACTGTACTGCTTGTGCAACACCAGATTCATGACTAGAGACTTTTGCAAAAAGTCTCATATAAAGTCTCATATTGACTCCAGCCCCTGCTGCTGTATGTGCTGAGACTTTTTATGCATTTTGAGACTTTTGGGGGACTTTTTGAAAAAAAAAATCCCAGACAAAAAATAGACCATTAGAACATTTATTAAAAGGCCAAAGCCACTATTAATAAATATGATGGGCAGCAGAGCTCCAAAAATAGATACAGAACTGTCCCAAGGATCTAATGATAAATAACCCCCAGTACATTTCATTGTTTGTTGAAATTCACCTTCGCAGTAGCTTTTTACTTCTCACAAGCTGAGCATGCGTGTACATCGAGTCAGGATGCAGAACCGGACATATATGTATATGATCGACTTGAATTGATGTGGCATGGTCCTCAGCTCCCTCTTTACTCACCATGGTTTCTTCTTCAGCATTTAGACTACCGGAACTACACTCTACAAAGTTCTTTAAGGGAGATTCCTAGATTGGAGAGATCAGTCAACTTGTGCAACAGTATTTCTCAATGGGTTCAGCTCATGATTCTCAACCGTCCTACTCCACAGCAGAGGGCAGAGGTGTTTACCAAGTTCATCCAGGTGACACAGGTGAGAACAGAGGGTACTGGACATCAGTAGGGGCTTCCTCCAAAACATTCCCAAACTATGGGCTCTACATCAGCATCAATGAATTGTACACTCATTGGGGCAGATTTACTTACCCGGTACATTCGCGATCCAGCGGCGCGTTCTCTGCGCCGGATTCGGGTCCGGCCGGGATTTATTAAGGCTGAAACGCATCGGAACGCGCTCATGTTTCATCGGCCTATTCCTAGTGAAGGTAAGTGCAAGCTCCGCGACACATTTTTTGTTTTAAATGCGGCCGTTTTTTCCGAATCCGTCGGTTTTTCGTTCAGCCACGCCCCCCGATTTCCATCGCGTGCATGCCAGCAAATCGAAAATTTTCGGGTAACACGTCGGGAAAACGCGAATCGGGCCCTTAGTAAATGACCCCCAATGATCATTCTACTTCAAGTCCAGATAGTCTTCTGCCAAACGTCCTACCAACACTGGTGGAACATTAACCCATCATAGATCCCCTCTAACAGTGATGGCAAACCTTTTAGACACCGAGTGCCCAAACCACAACCAAAACCCACAAAAAATGCCAATGCGACAATTTAAGCAGTAACTTATTACTATCTGCTCTGTCACAGGTTTAAATTGTATAGGCACCCGAGGACACCAATACAGTAGAAAGAAGGAGAAGAAGTTTGGTTATCATTGTAGCTTCCTTCTAGGGTCCTGGGCTGCCTGGGACTGCAAGAGGCCTTGAGTCCTGTTTGGCAAACTCTACCCTGGAGTGATGGCACAGGTGCCCATATAGAGGGCTCTGAGTGCCACCTCTGGCACCCGTGCCATAGGTTCGCCACCACTGCCCTATAACCTACTAAAACATGCGGGTGGTTGTCTGTCCGTTCTCTTTTTATAGGTTGATATCATATGGATGATTTTCCAAAATGTGCAAAGTTTTGTGGTTTTGCTTCTTTAAGGACGCTGTTACCTTACATCACATAGTCATCACTTCTTGGCCACATCCCTTCCACTTGCCGTAGAGTACTTACAATGTTTTATATTTTGATGGTACTAATCATCAAAAAGTGCAGAGTTTGAGAATTTGTTGTGGATTCTTTAGTCTTTTTTTTGCTTAGGATCAATTCCCCTCTCCAGCCAATCCACAACATAATACAGATCAATCCTCTTGTCAGTAATACTTAATTCTCTAGGGCGGCTCAGTGGGCAGCACTTCTGCCTTGCAGCGCTGGGGACCTGGGTTCAAGTCCCAGGGTCAACATCTGCAAAGAGTTTGTATGTTCTCTCCGTGTTTGTGTGGGTTTCCTCCGGGTCCTCCGGTTTCCTCCCACACTCCAAAACATACTGGTAGGTTGATTAGATTGTGAGCCCCATTGGGGACAGGGACTGATTTGACATGCTTTGTGCAGCGCTGCGTAATCTGTGTGCGCTATATAAATAAAGAATTATTATTATTATTAATTCTCTGTTTTGTAGAAACTCCGCAAACTACAGAACTTCAACACCCTCATGGCGGTCATCGGAGGATTATGTCACAGCGCTATCTCCAGGCTGAAAGAGACCCATAGTTACCTGTCCCACGATGTGTTAAAAGTGAGTGTGAAAAATAATACAGTGATTGTAAAGGGAACTGACGTTGGATTATCTGCCAAGGTTTCCTCCAGTCCTGCATCATGTCCTAGATCTGTCAGATGTCCTACCAACACTGATGGAACGTCGTCAGTCCATTATAGATCCCCTATATCCCACGAAAACAAGCAATTGGTGGTTTGTTCCTTCCCTTTTCTATAGGTTTTCTATAGGATTTCCCAAGATACGCTGTTTCCTTGTATCACTTAGTCTTTGTAATGCTGCGGCACAAGGCTAGAAATTCAACAATATGTTGACCCTGCTTGGCAACATCCCTTCCACTTGTGTTTACGATGATATAGATTGTACATTTTGCTGTCACAAGATGACACCTTTGTTAGGGGCAAAGATTGGGTAACAAAGTTTGTCTTTGTGTGGACTTTGTTAAGGTACAGTACCCAATACTGACACAACTACATGTACAGCGCTGTGTAGTGGTACAAGCTGATCTGATCATCAGCGGTGCCAGGTGTCAGTATATAGATATATAGTATATATATAAAGCTTTCTATGGATTAGTACAATAGACCTGAACTCTCTGTGTAGCCCATACAGGACCTACTATGGTATCACCCATGTGTCATGATTTGGAGGGATGCATCCTTTCGAGTGGTCTTCATTGTGTCTCAAAATTTGTCCCAAATCTGCTTTTAAAAAGTCATTTAGGCGCACGTTCATTCAAGTCTCCTGGTGGCGCAAGACAGGCTTGGGGATGTGGTTGTGACTTATCGGTGACTCTTTTGACTAAAAAGTTGCAAACTCACTCTTGGGGGGTACTTTCACAAATTTTAGGTGCATATAAGGATGTACATTCTCTATTCTTTGTAGTGTGGCAGGTTGTGTGGCCAGGCCCCCTGACACTGCGGGCCCTGTAGCAGCTGCTATGGCTGCTACCCCTGTAGATACCCCCCTACTGTCCTGGCTGTGTGGATTGCTTGAGGTTTGCCTTGGGCTTTAAAAGAAATCTACCATTTATCTTTATCCATTGTGAACCAAACGTACTTTGAGAATGCTGTAGCTACACTGATGCAGAAACATATCTTGTTTTATACCTGAAACGAGTGGTTTTGCTCAAAAAACAATTATAAAATTCAGGACTTTGGGAAAGCTGGGTGCAGACTGGCTGCCCTAAAAGAGCTGCTTGAACTGTCCAGACAGGACTAATCAACCTGAGCTGGATGACACATGCACAGGAGCTGGGGGATGATGCAGCGATTGATTACTTCTGCCTGTCAGGGACAACACAGTGATGACGTATTCACGGCTTATACTGGGCAGGACAAGGTTGGAGCAGAACATAATTAGGGTGATGAGAGCGCCAGGGCAGCCACAGGAGCGACAGAGGCTTATTATCATAATTTGATCATTGTTTTTTGAGCAACACCACTCAGTTTAGTGATTAAACAAGATAAATTTCTGCATCAGTGTCGCTACAGCTTTCTGGATATGTTTGTTTCATAGTGTATGAAATCAAATGGCATGATTTCCTTTAACTCTATCTGCATCCAGAATAACTGTGCCCAATGCGGTGGTGATGCAGGGAGCCATCAGCTCCCCTCTCCACCATTTGTGCAAGGAGTGATGTAATGACATCATCACGCCTGCCGGCTTCAGAGCCGCGCACAGAAGAGGCAGGGAGGACAGAAGAGGTTAGGAAGGTAAGGATGCCTGGCCCCAACTTTGTATTGACAGGGCCAATGGTTTCTGAGGTAATTAACATCTTTTACACCAAAAAACCGGCATGAATAATGAAGAAGATCTACGACGGCCCCCCTACTCACATAGATGGGCGAATGGTTTGCAGAGTATAATATAATTTATGATCAAGTGTGCACCTACTTACAAATAATGCACCAGCACCGGGGGCATCAAAGCCGAAAAGCAAAATGCCGGTCTTGATACACGTTCCCCTTGATCTTAACACCTGAGGTGATAAAATAAAACCACTTACATCAAGATGTCTAAACCACTCCGAGATCTGACCTCCAAAATGCACCTAAAGGGCTCCAAGGACAACCCGAAAAGTGGAGCTGTGGCCTTGTCTGACGATAAATGTGCCCCATAGCTTTTCCCTTGTCCTCTCCTACATACAGGACCCACTGAAGAAAGCGTTAGAGTTAGTAAAAATAAAAACCTGCAGGTCTGATATGTGTCAGGACAAGAGGGTGAGTCAGGGAGCCGACAACGTCGCTCGTGTCTCATTCTAAGAAACTTACCACAACTTTTTCACCACAAGAACACAAGTAGGTGATTTCTTCAACAGTTTCTGGTTGGTTTAACCCTTCGTTCAGGTGATTTGAACTTCGGAAAAGTTAAAAACAATTGCAGGCTAGTATTTAAGGAAACCTTATTTACTCCTAATAACAAAATGTAGGGTCAATGTCAATGTGCAAAGATCCAGCACCGGGAATAAAGTCGTGTAAATGGGTTGGGTTGAGTACACCTCCGTAGGTGGTTTGTGGGGGTGTTAGAACATAATGGGGCACATTTACTTACCTGTCCACATCGCGATCCCCAATCCGGAATGTCCAATGATCATGGATTGTGCCACGATTCACTCAGATCGTGCGGCCGAAATTCTGCATGTGTCGCATCCCCGCTCAGGTCCCCGGAGTTCACCTTCTTCTTCCCGGTGCATGTAAGTGCATTGTCCCTGTATAATACGCTGTGCGGGGAGTCACTAAGATCGTGCGCCCGATATCCTGCATGTGTCGCTTCCCCGCTCAGGTCCCCGGGGTTCACCTTCTTCTTCCCGGTGCATGTAAGTGCATTGTCCGTGTATAATGCGATGTGCGGGGAGTCACTAAGATTGTGCGCCTGATATCCTGCATGTGTCGCTTCCCCGCTCAGGTCCCTGGAGTTCACCTTCTTCTTCCTGGTGCATGTAAGTGCATTGTCCGTGTATAATGCGCTGTGCGAGGAGTCACTAAGATCCTGCACCCGATATCCTGCATGTGTCTCTTCCCTGCTCAGGTCCCCGGAGTTCACCTTCTTCTTCCTGGTGCATGTAAGTGCATTGTCCGTGTATAATGTGCTGTGCGGGGAGTCACTGAGATTGTGCGCCCGATATCCTGCATGTGTCGCTTCCCCGCTCAGGTCCCCGGAGTTCACCTTCTTCTTCCTGGTGCATGTGAGTGCATTGTCTTGCGACACAATTTAAATTTTAAATCCCGCGCTCAGTCCGAATCAGTCGGATTATCCGACGGCCCACACCCCCATTTCTGTTGCATGAAAGCCGGCGCCGATGCACCAAAATCCGATCACATGCTCCAAATCCCCTGCTAAATGCGGCGCAAAACGGAAATCGACGGAATATCCGACGATAGTGCGGTCCGCGGACCTTAGTAAACGAGCCCCAATGATCTCAAAAAGAAGTTGGAGTTACATCAGGTTCTTCTTAAAAAATGAGAGCTTCTTAAAATATATATGATATTTGGCTTTATTCCATACTTGACAATTAGGGAAATAACAGACAAGTAAAAAAAATTAATTTATCAGACGTTCACGATGGGGTTCGGGGTTTGAGTCCGGCCGGACATATAAAGGCAGTCACGCGTTTGCCAATTGGGGGTTCAAATCACTAGGACCCTTTAACAACTGGGAATGTGGTTGTGCCTAAAGAGAAGTAACTATGATTAGAGGGTTGGATTGGCCAATACTTGTAGGCCCCAAACTAACAAGCCATGGCTATGATTGGCCAATGGGTTTTGCCCAATCCGGCAATATGTCCACACCGCACATCCGAATCTGAATCCTGAATGCAAATGGAGGGTCCGCTCATCTGTAGTTAGAACATAGGTGTATGGTTACCCAACCCTAGTGCTAGAGAGGGGAACTAGAAATAAAGTCACACGGGTCATAAAGATAACAAGTTATGTGAGAAAGGGAGCAGTTCGGAGCAAGGTGAAGGTATGTCCAGTGATGGAGGTATCACGAGAGGAGTCCTGAAGATGAAAAATGTACTGTAAGGTGTGAGGGTCCTACTTGTAGATCATTGAGTGTCCGGAGATGAGGAAGGTGGTAGAGGGACCTCAGCCTATGAAATGTATGCATTTGTTTTTTTTCTTAGAGTTCTGTATGACATATCTACTACATGTAAACATTGGGGGTCCAAATCACTAGGACCCTTTAACAACCGGGAATGTCCTATGTCCTAACCTTGTTCCTAAAGATAAAGTGACTATGAATTGGTGGTTGGATTGGCCAATACTTGTAGGCCCCACACTAATAAGCCCATGAGGTTCCTTCATTTGGAGGCTACAAAGGAGGGTTTCCATGGTTAATAATGGAGGTTGAATCCCCTGAATCATATAATTGTAAGGGCACATGGAGCCCCATTGTGACAATTCATATATATATATATATATATATATATATATATATACAGTCACCGAGAAGTGTCTTCTTTGAGAATGAGGACTGTAGTGGTTATGCTGCAAAAATATGCAGGAAAACCTCATTAATGTTTAGTAGACATATTGGGGGACATTTACTATGGCGTTTCCGCCAGTTTTGTGGCGCTCTCACCACATGTTCTGCTCTCAGACCTATTTATTAGCTGGCGGCGCCAGAAAAAATTACTTTTTCCGTCTGCAGGGACTGTTGGACACATTTCTGGAGCTCGGGACAGATTTTGGTCCCAGGGACAGAAAATGGTCTCGGCGCCAGAAATGTCTCTGCACAGCTCTACAATATTACATGTGTGTCTTCTTTCCCAGAGCAGGTCGGTAACAAAGCCAATACAGACACCGACACTTTAAGTAAATGTCCCCCATTATGCTTTTTTACAGAGTAGAGACGAGCAAATTGAAGTGGATGAAGTGACCTTCTTTATTAATTGTTATCATACAATTATATATAATATCAATCTTTTACATATAACACACAAAGTGGGATAAAACCGATTCATCACAAAACTGAAATTGTAACAAACTTTTTCCCAAAATGGCGGGCAATTGGATACATGGCTCCGTAGCTATTGTCTTCTGTGTGGAGGCAATGTGACTACTAGATATCGTGTGAGGGCACTGTGACAGTTGGCTACTGTGTGGAAACACTGTGACTCATGGCTACCGTGTGGGAGCACTGTAACTACTGGCTATTGTTTGGAGGCATTGTGACTCGTGGCTACCGTGTGGGGGCACTGTGACTACTGGCTATTGTTTGGAGGTATTGTGACTACTGGCTATTGTGTGAGGGCACTGTGACTACTGGCTATTGTGTGGGGGCACTGTGACTGTTGGCTACCATGTGAGGGCACTGTGACTGTTGGCTACCATGTGAGGGCACTGTGACTGTTGGCTACCATGTGAGGGCACTGTGACTACCGGCTATTGTGTGGGGGCACTGTGACTGTTGGCTACCATGTGAGGGCACTGTGACTGTTGGCTACCATGTGAGGGCACTGTGACTGTTGGCTACTGTGTGGGGGCACTGTGACTGTTGGCTACCATGTGAGGGCACTGTGACTACTGGCTATTGTGTGAGGGCACTGTGACTACTGGCTATTGTGTGGGGGCACTGTGACTGTTGGCTACCATGTGAGGGCACTGTGACTGTTGGCTACCATGTGAGGGCACTGTGACTGTTGGCTACCATGTGAGGGCACTGTGACTACCGGCTATTGTGTGGGGGCACTGTGACTGTTGGCTACCATGTGAGGGCACTGTGACTGTTGGCTACTGTGTGGGGGCACTGTGACTGTTGGCTACCATGTGAGGGCACTGTGACTACTGGCTATTGTGTGGGGGCACTGTGACTGTTGGCTACCATGTGAGGGCACTGTGACTACTGGCTATTGTTTGGAGGCACTATGACTACTCGCTATTGTGTGGGGGAACTGTGACTGTTGGCTTCCATGTGAGGGCACTGTGACTGTTGGTTACTGTGTGGGGGCACTGTGACTGTTGGCTACCATGTGAGGGCGCTGTGGCGCTGTGACTGTTGGCTACTGTGTGGGGGCACTGTGACTGTTGGCTACCATGTGAAGGCACTGTGACTACCGGCTATTGTGTGGGGGCACTGTGACTGTTGGCTACCATGTGAGGGCACTGTGACTGTTGGCTACTGTGTGGGGGCACTGTGACTGTTGGCTGCCGTGTGGGAGCACTGTGACTGTTGGCTACCATTTGAGGGCACTGTGACTGTTGGCTACCATGTGAGGGCACTGTGACTGTTGGCTACCGTGTGGGAGCACTGTGACTGTTGGCTAATGTGTTGGGGCACTGTGACTACTGGTGGATGTTTAGGGCGCTATGTAGGATACTGTGTGGGTTACCATTCCACAAAAAGCATGCTGCTTTTAATGTTTCAGGATGAATTGCTTTGAATCAGATCTAATTTTATCTTTTGAGTTTTTTAAGCATATATTAGGAGTGGATGTAAGAAATGGTGCTGACATACTGTTTGCCCTTTATATGTTCTGACTCTTTGTGACCTACGCCTTGTTTCGGCCTCAAAACGGACATCAAACAACCTAAATGTGTGTTTTTTTGTCTCAAAGTTATAATTGGAGGACAGACTGCTATTTCACAAGAGTTAAAGCAGAAGTTCAGGCCTGGCCTTACTTCCTACTTGCTTATTTTTCCTCATAGAAGCATCAAATTTTACAGTTATAAAAACATCTTAAAGGGGATTACTCCATAACGATTGGGCAAATAAAGACAAACCTCCTTGAGGTAACTGCTCGAATTTTCAGTGAAAAGTGGACTTCAAAGTTGACCGGTCATGTATCATGCATAATATATGGTGGTGGTAAAAATCTGACCTGGATAAGCTGGATCTTCTCAAATAATGTAGTATTTTTGGAATTTTTTGTGTTTCTGTTACGGGTCACGTTGGCATTAATGCTTCATTTGTTGTCTCTCTTCTCGTAGGCCCTCAGCGAGATGACAGAACTCCTATCATCAAGCAGTAACTACAGTACATATCGAAGGGTATATAACGAATGCGGGGGGTTCAAAATTCCCATTCTTGGGGTGCACCTAAAGGACCTGGTTTCACTTAACGAGGCCCTGCCCGATTATTTGGACAATGGGAAAATAAATGTTAGTAAACTACAAAGTCTCTATCAACATATCCTGGAATTACGGCAGCTGCAGAAAGCCAACCCACCATTCAAAGCCAACAATGATCTGATTCTTCTGCTGACCGTAAGTCATTTTCAGGTTGGATGCCACTCTGTGGGGGTCATTTACTAAGGGCCGGATTCGCATTTTCACAACGTGTTACCCGAATATTTCCGATTTGCGCTGATTTCCCCTGAATTGCCCCAGGATTTTGGCGCATGCGATCGGATTGTGGCGCATCGGCGCTGGCATGCACGCGACGGAAATTGGGGGACGTGGCCGAACGAAAACCTGACGGATTCGGAAAAACCGCTGCATTTAAAACAAAAAATGTGTTGCGGAGCTTGCACTTACCTTCACTCAGCCCGGCTCCGTGTATTCCAGTGCGTACCAATGCTCTTCAGCGCAGCAGCGCCACCTGGTGGACATCGGAGGAAGTATCTTAATAAATCCCGACCGGACCCGAATCCACCGCAGTGAACGCGCCGCTGGATCGCGAATGGACCGGGTAAGTAATTCTTACGACCAGAAAACAAGACATAGCTATAAAGCTTTTGAGGGTATCTAAAATAGATATGTTCATTGAGTAATTATGAGAAGCTATGAATGTACATCTTGAGTACAATTGCTCGAGTCGGAGATTGCATATTGGTGGTTGTTCAAAGTGTTATGGAAATACAGTCAACCGTAGAAGATATTGGCAACATTGAAGATAACATCAAAAGTGATTGATATATTACTGTAGACCAGTGATGGTGAACCTTTTAGAGAATGAGCGCCCAAACTACAAGCAAGACCCACTTATTTATTGCAAAGTGCCAAAACAGCAATTTAAGTAGTAAGTTATTAGTACTAGAGATGAGCGGACCCGACGTTCCTGTTCGGGCTTGGCCACCCGACCCGGATTTATTGCCGGATTGGTTGCCGTACCTGAAATCCATCAAATTCAGGCTCCGAACAAATAGCCATTGGAGTTCCCTGGCCAATCATATCTGAAGCTAGGAGCGTCAATTTGCCAGATTGGCTGTTCGGCCACTACTCCGGCAAAATGTCAAGGTCAGGCAGCCAAACATGTGCCCTGCAAAGGAACGTGGGATCGCTCATTTCCAATTGCTCCCTGTATTGCCACAAATTTATATCGTATTGGCCTCTTGAGGACAACAATACAGTTGAAAGATAAAGGGCAAATTTGGACTATTGTTGTAGTTTCTCTTCAGACAGCAGGAGCTCCAAATATAATCCAGTCTTTCCACATGTTCTCACTCTTCCTGCAGTCACGAATGTGATTCTTTAATATGCCTATGAGGGTATATCTTGAGTTTCGTGAAACTGAAAAGATTCTTCAAGTCCTGTCTGGTGAACTCTGTCCAGGGTCGGTGGCTTGAGTGCCCATAGAGAGGGTTTCGAGTGCCACCTCTGGCACCTGTGCCATAGGTTCGCCATCGCTGCTGTAGACTATGGCCAACTGGATTGTGGAAGCCATCGACAGATTGTATACGGACACAGTTTTTGGGGTGGTAACAAACTGGATGAAATATTCTAAACCAGGCTTGGCCAAAGACCACATTAAGAAATTAGACCAACTCTCGTAGGAATAACATCAAGTTGTCAGATATGGGCGATTGTTAACAATATGGAGGTCAGACCAAAGACTCATAGAGAACACATTCTCCGTATATGCAAGAACATGTCCTTTGATTTCAGGTAGAAAATAACATTCGTGGTCACTTTAGTGTCTTCATCTATAATATTCCCTTAAAGGTGGATAAATGATAGCTCGCTGGTGCTTGGCTGATGGTCAAGGTTTTTGTGGTTTTGGTAGACAGTGCTGTCTCCATTATGGAGATTAGAATCAATAATTAGTAGAAGATTAGGGTTGGCCGGAAGGCAGTCACACTAGAAAAATGTTGCCTAAATCTGCCAATGGAATTGTCACAACTCCAACCGATAATATAGTTGGTGGAAACAAGAATCGGACATGTTAAATTCTTCACGACCAGTTCTTTTGTTGTTGGTGGAGATAAGTTGTTGACTTGGGTGTCTTCCAAAGCCGATGTGCATTTGTATGGTGACTAGGGAGGATCAAGATAAAGAGCCATTTAGCCAACAAGTATTGTAGTTTGAATGACCAACAAAACGTAGACAAGGCAAGGCAAGCTACCTCTGCCGGTCAGGTTCTTCAGAAACTCATAAGGAACCTGCAACTTTGGCAAATCAAAGACCAACATAACAAATAAAGGGTGGATTTTCTTTAATGCCATAGAGCCTGAATACAGGGAGTCCCCGGGTTACATACAGGGTAGGTTCCGAAGGTTCGTTCTTAAGTTGAATTTGTGTGTAAGTCGAAACTGTATATTTTATAATTGTAGCTCCAGACAATTTTTTTGCCCCGGTGACAATTGGAGTTTCAAAATTTTTTGCTGTAATTGGACCAAGGATTATCCATAAAGCTTCATTACAGACACCTTACAGCTGATCATTGCAGCCTGGGACTATAGTAACATCCAGAGAGGTCACCAGAGGTCACAGGGGGCAGAGGCGTCCGTCTGTAACTCGGGGTCATCTTTAAGTCTGGTGTCCTTAAGTAGGGGACCGCCTGTAATGTCACACTTGCAGGACACACATAAGTTGTATTACAGACCACCCTCTAAAAATTGGTTACTGTCATGGACTCTCAATTCTTGTATAATAGTTACCCATTGAGATAGGACCAACTCTTTAGGCTCAATTTTGGCGTATGTTTTCTTATATTTCTACTTGTAGTAATGCTAACATTTTTATACTTCTCTTTCTAGTCATCTTTGGACACGTTTTATACAGAAGATGAGATTTACTCCTTATCGTATACACGGGAGCCACGGAGTCCCAAGTTAATGGTAAGAAACTTGACCAATCTTGTGTTGGAAATGGATTATATTCAATAACCACCAAACTATCTTTGTATGTTTTACCGTCTGAATATTATGATTTTAGCTGATTGCTCAGGCAAGCAAGCACAATAGGAGTTGGTTGATGGATATGGATATGTTTATTAAATTGTGTATTGTAAGTGATCAACCAGCTGTCAGGATCAGTGGTAGTGGATGATCTGTACCACCACAGATGATGACGTAAACCAACACCTGGGACTAAAGTCTAAGTGGTACCTGGGTTTCACCAGAGCCCACCACAAAGCAGGTTGGACATGTTGCGGCATGGTACCACCAGGTCGTTCCACAGGCGCAACTTTGTCCGCAGTGGCAGCCAAGGTGTATTGCAAGTAAACTTGTGGTCAATGACAGGCACCACAGGATCAGAGTTGGGGATGTAGCAATAGGTCAGGACAGGGAGCACAGGATCGGAGTCAGGAACGGAATTGAGGTCACAACAGGAAATCAGGATATTTGCGTAGGGCTTGGATACAGCTTTCTCTTAAGCATGGAAGCACAAGGATCCGGCAGGGGTCACAGGAAGAGGTTGAGCATCCACAGGTTGTCAGTTGGGCAGCGCCAATTAGCGGTGCGCTGGCCCCTTAAATTGCAGACGGCCAGCGCATGATTGCCCTAGGAAGTGCAGCTAGGTAATTGAGGCTGCCGGCCAGAGGGGCACATGGGTGCGCATGCGACCCGAAACGTTAGTCGCAGCAGCATCCGTGACACCAGCTTTGTGGTGCAGAAGTTGACATGTGGTCTACCATAGGCACACAAGATGTGGTTTGTATGACTTTCACTAGTTCTCATAAAAATAAACAAATTCCAAAATTCCTCCCGTAGACGTTGAAGTTTATGGATGGTAATAAACATTTTACACCTTTTGGTGATGCCACGTAGAAAAAAGTTTTTGAATAGCGATTAATGTTCTGATTTTTCTCCTCCCTTTAGCCCACCACTCCTATTAAGCCCCCAGAGGAAATTCCAGACTGGACCCCGGTTGAACCTTTACAACTGGACCCTGATAGCCTGAGCCACACTGTAGATCAGATGGTAAAGGTAAGTATTTTTGGAAAATATGGACATAGCATCTAAAGATGACCAAACACGTTAGAGTAATGTCAGCCGGTCCTTCCAACTTTGGTGCGACCCGCTGACCATTTACTGTTCATAAGGGAGAAGTGGGGAAATGAATGATCAACCTGTTAGATTGAAAAATGCCTGATCTTCTTCTTCTTCTGTTGGGGGATGTAGACTATGGCCCAGATATATGAAAACTGGTTCATATATTACTTATATGCTTATTTATGTGTTCCTCTGGACCTCTAATATTATATTCACTCCCCTGTTCTGATACAAGTCCCGACCATCACCTGCTCTATGAACTGTGGACCGGGTGCAGGGCCGGCGCCCGCGCTAGGCATACCTGGGCAAGTGCCATGAGGGCTGCTGGGGAGTCTCACATAAGGCTTTACTTAAGAAATTCATGGAGTTGAAGGGGGTTGTATCTAATGAATCCATAGGGTGTGAGGGAGCCTTATATAAAATACCCATGAGGGAGGCTGTATATAAAATACCCATGAAGGGGGCTGTATATAAAATAACCATGAGGGGGCCTGTATATATAATACCCATGAAGGAGGCTGTATATAAAATAGCCATGAGGGGGGATGTATATAAAATGCTTATGAGGGGGCCGTATATAAAATACCCATGAGGGGGCTGTATATAAAATAACCATGAAGGGAGAATGTATATAAAATAACCATGAGAGGCTGTATATAAAATACCCATGAGGGGGCTGTATATAAAATAACTATGAGAGGCTGTATATAAAATACCCATGAGAGGCTGTATATAAAATAACCATGAGGGGGCTGTATATATAATAACCATGAGAGAGGCTGTATATAAAATACCCATGAGAGGCTGTATATAAAATACCCATGAGGGGGCTGTATGTAAAATAACCATGAGGGTGATGTATATAAAATACCCATGAGCGGGCTGTATATAAAATAACCATGATAGGGCTGTATATAAAATACCCATGAAGGGGGCTGTATATAAAATAACCATGAGGGGGGCTGTATATAAAATATCCATGAGGGAGGCTGTATATAAAATACCCATGAAGGGAGATGTATATAAAATAACCATGCGGGGGCTGTATATAAAATACCCATGAGGGGCTGTATATAAAATACCCATGAGGGGCTGTATATAAAATATCCATGAGGGAGGCTGTATATAAAATACCCATGAAGGGGGCTGTATATAAAATAACCATGATAGGGCTGTATATAAAATACCCATGAAGGGGGCTGTATATAAAATAACCATGAGGGGGGCTGTATATAAAATATCCATGAGGGAGGCTGTATATAAAATACCCATGAAGGGAGCTGTATATAAAATAACCATGCGGGGGCTGTATATAAAATACCCATGAGGGGCTGTATATAAAATACCCATGAGGGGCTGTATATAAAATACACATGAAGGAGGCTGTATATAAAATACCCATGAGGGAGGCTGTATATAAAATATCCATGAGGGGGGCTGTATATAAAATACCCACGAGGGGGCTGTATATAAAATACCCATGAGGGAGGCTGTATATAAAATAACCATGAGGGAGGCTGTATATAAAATACCCATGAGGGGGCTGTATATAAAATACCCATGAGGTGGGCTGTATATAAAATACCCATGAGGGGGGCTGTATATAAAATACCCATGAGGGGGCTGTATATAAAATACCCATGAGGGGGGCTGTATATAAAATAACCATACGGGGCTGTATATAATATAACCCTGAGGAGACTGTATATAAAATACCCATGAGGGAGGTTGTATATAAAATACCCATGAGAGGCTGTATATAAAATAACCATGAGGGGGCTGTATATATATTAACCATGAGGGAGGCTGTATATAAAATAACCATGAGGGGGGTTGTATATAAAATACCCATGAGGGAGGCTGTATATAAAATAACCATGAGGGAGGCTGCATATAAAATAACCATGAGGGGCCTGTATATAAAATAACCATGAGGGGGCTGTATATAAAATAACCATGAGGGGGCTGTATATAAAATAACCATGAGGGGGCTGTATATAAAAAAACCAAGGGGGGCTGTATATAAAATAACCATGAGGGAGGCTGTATATAAAATACCCATGAGGGGGCTGTATATAAAATAACCATGAGTGGGTTGTATATAAAATACCCATGAGGGGGGCTGTATATAAAATACCCATGAGGGAGGCTGTATATAAAATAACCATGATGAGGCTGTATATAAAATACCCATGAGGGGGGCTGTATATAAAATACCCATGAGGGGGCTGTATATAAAATACCCATGAAGGGGGCTGTATATAAAATAACCATGCGGGGGCTGTATATAAAATACCCATGAGGGGGCTGTATATAAAATACCCATAAGGGGGCTGTATATAAAATACCCATGAGGAGGCTGTATATAAAATACTCATGAGGGGGGCTGTATATAAAATACCCATGAGGGGGCCTGTATATAAAATACCCATGAGGGGGCCTGTATATAAAATACCCATGAGGGGGCTGTATATAGAATGACCATGAGGGGGCTGTATATAAAATACCCATGAGCGGGCTGTATATAAAATACCCATGAGGGGGCTGTATATAAAATACCCATAAGGGGGCTGTATATAAAATACCCATAAGGGGGCTGTATATAAAATACCCATGAGGGGGGCTGTATATAAAATACCCATGAGGGGGGCTGTATATAAAATACCCATGAGGGGGCTGTATATAAAATACACATGAGGGGGCTGTATATAAAATACCCATGAGCGGGCTGTATATAAAATACCCATGAGGGGGCTGTATATAAAATACCCATAAGGGGGCTGTATATAAAATACCCATGAGGGGCTGTATATAAAATACCCATGAGGGGGGCTGTATATAAAATACCCATGAGGGGGGCTGTATATAAAATACCCATGAGGGGGCTGTATATAAAATACACATGAGGGGGCTGTTTGGGATGATAAACTAGGGAATATTTTAGGGAACAGGAGACTGTTTTAGTTGCTGAATTTTTAATGCTGCCATGTAATTTCACTGCAAAGGGGCCGACTGAGGGTCTGTCACCCAGGGGCCTACTGATACCTAGAGCCGACTCTGACCAGGTGGGACTTTTATCGGATTGGGGGGAGTGAATAAATTTAAAGAGAGAGGCGCCCTGAGGCGCTGCAGTGATGTGCCCCAGGCCAATCATTTTTATAACTCTATATTACCCCCATTGCAGCATAAACTGTTATAATAAAAGAAGTCCAGAGGAGCATCGTTCCTCAGGAACCTCCTATTAGGACACGTCTACCATCAGATTATTTGGTCTCTTTTTAGGATGTGAGGTACTTGAGGTACTTTGCTTTGTGCTGTTGTGGCGCAGTAATAAATGTGGTGCAAACTCTAAACACACACCAATACGCCCCTTTAAGTGCACAGTTTTCAAAAGTGTCAAAAAAATATGCAGCCGCGACACAAAAGTGGCCCGAACACAGATATTTTATTGTGTCTGCAACAGTTTTTTGTAGAATTTTTCACAAAAAATGTATTTATTAAAGGAAATCTACCATTTGTTTTAATGCTTTGGGAATCAAATATACCTTGAGACTGCGGTAGCTACACGGATGCAGAAACATATCTTGTTTAAAAACTGAGAGGTTTTCCTGAAAAAAAACTATTATAAATTATGATAATGAGGCTCTGTCGCTCCTGTGGCTTCCACGGTGCTTCTCCTATTACCCTAATTATGCACAGCTCAAGCCTTGTCCAGTCCAGCATAAATCGAGAATAAGTCATCACTGTGTTATCCCTGACAGGCAAAATTAATTGATCGCTGCACCATCCCTTAGCTGTTGTGTAT
This sequence comes from Engystomops pustulosus, assembly GCF_040894005.1. Classification (NCBI taxonomy): domain Eukaryota; kingdom Metazoa; phylum Chordata; class Amphibia; order Anura; family Leptodactylidae; genus Engystomops; species Engystomops pustulosus. The sequence continues at coordinate 11,267,134 of NC_092419.1, read as the reverse complement.
GAGTCATCCAGCTGAGGTTGATTAGTCCTGTCTGGACAGTTCAGGAAGCTCCGTGTGTAATGTGTTTATGTAGACACCCAGCTTTATTTTATAATAGTTGTTTGAGCAAAACCACTCAGTTCAGGGATTAAACAAGATATGTTTCTGCATCAGTGTAACTGCAGCATTCTCAAGGTATTTGCTTCATACTGCATCAAATCAAATGGTAGATTTTCTTTAAGTGTTTTCTGTGCTCCAAAGAGGCGCCACCTGCGCAGCCTCCGCTAAAGGCTTCACACGAGAATTTCTCTGTCTCTTGATACATAACTGCAGATCTTGTGTGTCCTGGGGAAGCCCCTGCATCCTGCAGACAATGTCATGTACATGCATTACTCACTGGCACCAAAATGACTCAACTACTTCACTCTTCACAAAATAATGATTTGCTTTCTGTAAAAAAAAAACAAAAAAAAAACACTTTTTCAAAAATGTGAAATAGTTTTCGTGTGTGATGATATTTCGGGAATGTGAAGTCTTGATGGCCGTCATTTATCTTCTTGGGGATGGATCATGAGTTTAGTGGAAGGTTCATGGCTCCAGAGCTGTTCTCTCTGTAGTGGCCGCGCCATGTGGCTCCCCCCATTCAAGTGTCCCACCCATATGAGGTAGAGGACCTATCACTTACAGGGAGTGTGCACACATTTTTGATGTCTTTATTTTCCGGTTGTATATTTTTTTTCCTCTGTTATCTGTTGATGATTATGGCGGACATCTTCCCTGAGCTCTAGGCCATAGGAAGTCATTGTACAGGGAGGGGGAGGAGATAAGCTGTGACATCATCTATTGTCAGTAGTGATGTAGTGATGGGTCAGTGTTATCTATATAGAGGCCATTGTACAGGGAGGGGGAGGAGATAAGCTGTGACATCATCTATTGTCAGTAGTGATGTAATGATGGGTCAGTGTTATCTATATAGAGGTCATTGTACAGGGAGGGGGATGAGATAAGCTGTGACATCATCTATTGTCAGTAGTGATGTAATGATGGGTCAGTGTTATCTATATAGAGGTCATTGTACAGGAAGGGGGAGGAGATAAGCTGTGACATCATCTATTGTCAGTAGTGATGTAATGATGGGTCAGTGTTATCTATATAGAGGTCATTGTACAGGGAGGAGGAGGGGATAAGCTGTGACATCATCTATTGTCATCAGTGATGTAATGATGGGTCAGTGTTATCTATATAGAGGTCATTGTACAGGGAGGAGGAGGAGATAAGCTGTGACATCATCTATTGTCAGTAGTGATGTAATGATGGGTCAGTGTTATCTATATAGAGGTCATTGTACAGGGAGGGGGAGGAGATAAGCTGTGACATCATCTATTGTCAGTAGTGATGTAATGATGAGTCAGTGTTATCTATATAGGGGTCATTGTACAGGAGGGGGAGGAGATAAGCTGTGACATCATCTATTGTCAGTAGTGATGTAATGATGTGTCAGTGTTATATATATAGAGGTCATTGTACAGGGAGGGGGAGGGGATAAGCTGTGACATCATCTATTGTCAGTAGTGATGTAATGATGGGTCAGTGTTATCTATATAGAGATCATTGTACAGGAGGGGAGGGGATAAGCTGTGACATCATCTATTGTCAGTAGTGATGTAATGATGGGTCAGTGTTATCTATATAGAGGTCATTGTACAGGGAGGGGGAGGAGATGAGCTGTGACATCATCTATTGTCAGTAGTGATGTAATGATGGGTCAGTGTTATCTATACAGAGGTCATTGTACAGGAAGGGGGAGGAGATAAGCTGTGACATCATCTATTGTCAGTAGTGATGTAATGATGGGTCAGTGTTATCTATATAGAGGTCATTGTACAGGGAGGGGGAGGAGATAAGCTGTGACATCATCTATTGTCAGTAGTGATGTAATGATGGGTCAGTGTTATCTATATAGAGGTCATTGTACAGGGAGGAGGAGGGGATAAGCTGTGACATCATCTATTGTCAGTAGTGATGTAATGATGGGTCAGTGTTATCTATATAGAGATCATTGTACAGGAGGGGGAGGAGATAAGCTGTGAGATCATCTATTGTCAGTAGTGATGTAATGATGGGTCAGTGTTATCTATATAGAGGTCATTGTACAGGGAGGAGGAGGGGATAAGCTGTGACATCATCTATTGTCAGTAGTGATGTAATGATGGGTCAGTGTTGTCTATATAGAGGTCATTGTACAGGGAGGGGGAGGAGATAAGCTGTGACATCATCTATTGTCAGTAGTGATGTAATGATGGGTCAGTGTTATCTATATAGAGGACATTGTACAGGGAGGGGGAGGAGATAATCTGTGACATCATCTATTGTCAGTAGTGATGTAATGATGGGTCAGTGTTATCTATATAGAGGTCATTGTACAGGAGGGGGAGGAGATAAGCTGTGACATCATCTATTGTCAGTAGTGATGTAATGATGGGTCAGTGTTATCTATATAGAGGTCATTGTACAGGGAGGAGGAGGGGATAAGCTGTGACATCATCTATTGTCAGTAGTGATGTAATGATGGGTCAGTGTTATCTATATAGAGATCATTGTACAGGAGGGGGAGGAGATAAGCTGTGACATCATCTATTGTCAGTAGTGATGTAATGATGGGTCAGTGTTATCTATATAGAGGTCATTGTACAGGGAGGGGGAGGAGATAAGCTGTGACATCATCTATTGTCAGTAGTGATGTAATGATGGGTCAGTGTTATCTATATAGAGGACATTGTACAGGGAGGGGGAGGAGATAAGCTGTGACATCATCTATTGTCAGTAGTGATGTAATGATGGGTCAGTGTTATCTATATAGAGGTCATTGTACAGGAAGGGGGAGGAGATAAGCTGTGACATCATCTATTGTCAGTAGTGATGTAATGATGGGTCAGTGTTATCTATATAGAGGTCATTGTACAGGAAGGGGGAGGAGATAAGCTGTGACATCATCTATTGTCAGTAGTGATGTAATGATGGGTCAGTGTTATCTATATAGAGGTCATTGTACAGGAAGGGGGAGGAGATAAGCTGTGACATCATCTATTGTCAGTAGTGATGTAATGATGGGTCAGTGTTACCTATATAGAGGTCATTGTACAGGGAGGGGGAGGAGATCAGCATCAAAATCATTCAGTGGACATTTGCCTCATAGAATATATTTTTCCTTTGGCCCTTGTGGCTAAAGAGTTAAAACTTTTAATAAATATCCCCCCCGATGTCTATTTTCACTAAAGATGTAGTTCTTTATGTGGAACAAATAATTTTCACAGTGCAGCAGAGACCACGGAGACGCTCACTTCCTGACCACAACTTCCTGCTGTGTTAACCAATCCCGTCGCTCACGTGTATTGTGCTTATACACACAGCTCTGCAGGTAGATTAGTAATGCCTGAAATATTACATTCTCAGATTTTAATCATTATGCCTATTGTCAAGGTTTGTGTATAATGGTAATTTTTAGGAAAAATTTACAAGCAGTCCAAACTTTTAGAAATCCCACCCATTGTCACGCGACGCATAATGACACCGTTCTGTCACCAAGATTCCAGGTGACTTGAATGAAGACGTTTCTTTTTTTTTTTTTTTTCAAAAACTTTAACGACATGTTGGGCTTTAGGATGTACAACTAATCCTCCCCAAATCATTTCTGAATCTTTCCTTATAGTGCGTTTTCCAGTTTTATGATCCACATCAACGAGGTTTCATATCCCGGGAAGACTTTGAAAAAGTAGTTTCCAGTCTGCCCTTCTCCTGCCACATCCTGGAAAAGGACAGGTTAGTATCATTCTTCATTCCTGGGGGAGGGGGGGGGGTTCTGTTGAGAATTCCTTTCCGTGTTGGGATTCTGCCTCCTCTTCATATACAGGAGAGTGAATGTCATGAAATTAGTTGGGGTCCAATTCTAAACAAAGGACCATCGGCTTTGTGTAGGTCAAAAAATTTGGACTGAAAGTGCCCGACTGCCCGGTCAACCCCTTTGAGGTGCCATATCAAAGTGACTTCACGAGAATGAGAAAAGTTGGGGTCCTTGCATGAGTCAGAGTGATAGGGACTTGGACCTGGCTGTGGAACTCATAGTGGATCATTGGAGGTTCCCCAGAGTCAACTTACTCAAACTGTCTATGGAAGGTTCAGTGGGACAATGTTTGGAAGCCATGCCCCAAGGAAGACACAACCAGCAGTATTGGGTCATGGTCTCCTGGTACTATAAGCAGACCATGGACCTTGGCTTTTACTATCATATGGAAGGATAAACTTGATGATTCTGGGAAATGTTCTGCTTATACCTTCATGAGTTTCCTCAATATAATTATTCTGGGGCCCACACTTCATCCCATAGGAAATAGACCCCAAAAACCTCAAAATTAGATTGTCTTCTTCTATGGGGTCCAGTACAAGGTTAGAGCCTGGGCCACCAAAGAAAGCTCAGGTGGATCAGTCCGACACCGTCTTCAGCTATTACCACTAGTACTAGGTCCCAGCACCCTATTAGTATGTCGAGTTATTGTCCAGTTGAGTTTTAATGATTCTTAGTTGCCGAGTAGTATTTCTTTTTTTTATTATATATTATTCTGCCCATAAATAATTTATCTTACATTCAAATATCAAGGGCTTCTACGGACACCACTTATATATCAACCATAGTAGATGGGGATTTCCGTGTAAGCCTGAGGTTGACGCAAGTGTTGGGTTGAGGCGCTTGGGTTCTGCAAAGCCTGAGGTTGACGCAAGTGTTGGGTTGATGCACTTGGGTTCACCAAAGCCTGAGGTTGACGCAAGTGTTGGGTTGAGGCACTTGGGTTCACCAAAGCCTGAGGTTGACGCAAGTGTTGGGTTGAGGCGCTTGGGTTCTGCAAAGCCTGAGGTTGACGCAAGTGTTGGGTTGAGGCACTTGGGTTGACCAAAGCCTGAGGTTGACGCAAGTGTTGGGTTGAGGCGCTTGGGTTCTGCAAAGCCTGAGGTTGATGCAAGTGTTGGGTTGAGGCGCTTGGGTTCTGCAAAGCCTGAGGTTGATGCAAGTGTTGGGTTGAGGCGCTTGGGTTCTGCAAAGCCTGAGGTTGAGGCGCTTGGGTTCACCAAAGCCTGAGGTTGACGCAAGTGTTGGGTTGAGGCACTTGGGTTCTGCAAAGCGTGAGGTTGACGCAAGCATAAGTCAGTCCATTGTTCTTTGTTACAACCTTTTGGAAAGGCAGATGTGATGGTTATTCATATTGTATTGTCTCCACAGAGAGGGACCGGTCAGCCATCAGGAGATGACGTCATATTTTATGAAAGCCAGTCGCGTGTGCTCCAGACTAGGACTTCCTTTTCTGCAAAGTCTGGTCGAGATACGTCTGAGGGAAACGCCCCTCTGTGCCAATTGTGTAAGAAACTTTCCTTCCTATTCTACGTGTTAACTTCCTTCTTTATCCAGGGTGTCTTCAAAATACGGCGCCGCTTATCACTCATAGGGGTTCCTTTACACCTTCCTTTTTTCTGCGCAAAACTATTGATGAGGAACCCACAGGATAAGACATTAATAGGCGATTGGTTGGGAGTGGCTCCTGCAGTGAGCGTCAGCAGTCGCTATACTAGGGGCGGAGCTATGTTCTCACGACCACGACCATCACTTATTATTAACCTGTTGATAACTTAATTGAAGGTACAAGTGCAGTGATTCTTTTCTCATCTCCTATCATTGCTGCCTTTGTTTCTATGCGGAGACTCAGTGGTGAAGCCAAGTTGACCCTGAGCTCCCGCCGAGGCCTGTATGGGGTGCGCACTGTCAATGAGACATCACAGCTGTAACTTTTTCATTTTTGGAGGAATTTGAAGCAGTTTGTCCCCTCTGTACATATAGGAAGGCGTCTTTTCCTATGTCATAAGAGGCAGGAAGTGACACGGCCTGTGGTTACGTTTCTGCTAAAGTGACTGTCCAAATCAGCGTCGTCATCGCAACACAAGCCGAGGGACACTTTGATCTACTTGTGTGACACCCTACAGTGACATTATGAACCATTGTGACTCAGGGAGGGGGGAGGTTTCCCCAAATGACAGGTCTACTTTGTTCTTTTGGTGGGTGCGATCACGGGGATACCAAATTATAAAGGGTTTATGGTGTTTTTATACATTTGGAAAAATTAAAACATTCAGTCCAAAAAAAAAAAAAAAAAATTCTTCATTTTGCCATCTTCTGGCGCTAATAACTTTTCCATACTTTGGTGTACAAAATTTTGAGGACTGTACGGCCTTTTTGACACCTGCAGCCTGACATAAAAATAGGTCACACGTCAGTAAAAGGAAATCTACCATAAAAAAAAAAAAAAAAAACTTCATAATAAACCAGGGACATTATTTATAGACCCAGGCACCGGGACTGTGATATCTTCTTATATTTGTTATCCATGGTCTCCTTCCTTCTGAAATCAACTTTAAAAAACAACCTGTGAATCTACAACACAAAGGGGCTCTGGTAACACCACCATAGCAGTTCAAGGCTCATTAGCATAATCTAAAAGTTGTTGTTAGTAGGAAGGAGGCCATGGATAAGAAATAAGAAGATACCACAGTCCCGGTGCCTGGATCTAGTGTCCCTGGTTTATAAGGATGGATTTTGATGGTAGATTTCATAGACAATATACTGATGATGAGGAATTCAAATTTTTTTTTTCCCTTAGTTTTTTACATTGTTCTTCCTTTTTTTCAGATTCTGAGCGTGGCCAAGCAAGGATACGTGTCTGCAGGTAGTATGACCACCAATAATTAAAATTAATTGAACTTAAAAAGTATTTTTATTCCAATGGTTTCACAAAATAAAGATACTCAATAAGTAAAAAAAAAAAGGTACCATCAAAAAACTCTCTCTTATCCTGGAAAAATATAAAAATATCAAAAATATGGCCCTTAGGGGAGCGTATGCAGCCTGTGTATATGTGCCGTATGGGAGGACAGGAGTCTCTGCTTCACATACAGACATAATGCAGGGACGTTCCCTCTGCCGGACGGACAGTTGCAACGCCGGGCAGAAGGAACGTCCCTGCATTATATTTCTATGTAATGCAGGGCCTCCCGTCCTCTGCTCTGTGTGAAAGAACCCTTAGAATGTATTTGCACATGCAAAAAATATATAATTTTTTTTTTAATTCAGTTTATTTTGTAACACAACAAAATAAAAAGACACCTATATTCTGAGTGTTTGGTCACTCACTTGGCAAATGAGGTTCAATGTGGATAATCTAAGGTTATGGGGCTAATAATCCAAAGGTAACATATGTCCTTGGGGGGAGTAAATCTCTAGAGTTCCTTGTTGAGCACAATGTCAGTCAGCTGCCTCTAAAGCCAGCAAGATCTTGTTGTATCAGCAGTGGTCAGGACTCTGGAGATAGGGATGTAATATTACCACTGTACAAGGCATTGGTTCGGCCTCACCTGGAAGATACCGTCCAGTTCTGGGCACCGGTCCATAAAAAGGAGGCCCTGGAGATGGAGAGGGTTCAATGTAGAGCCACAAAACTGATAAGGTGTATGGAGGGTCTTAGTTATGAGGAAAGATTAAAAATGCAACTAGATTTATTTAGTCTGGAAAAGAGACGACTACGAGGGGACAGGATTAATTTATATAAATATATGAATGGTCCATACAAAAAATATGGTGGTAAGTTGTTCCAGATTAAATCAAATCAAAAGACGAGGGGACACTGTCTCCTCCTGGAGGAAACAAGGTTTAATCACCGGAGGCGACAGGGCTTTTTTACTCTGAGAACTGTCAATCTGTGGAATAGCTGAGCTCAGGCGCTGGTCACAGCAGGGACAGCAGAGAGCTCAGGCGCTGGTCACAGCAGGGACAGCAGAGAGCTCAGGCGCTGGTCACAGCAGGGACAGCAGAGAGCTCAGGCGCTGGTCACAGCAGGGACAGCAGAGAGCTCAGGCGCTGGTCACAGCAGGGACAGCAGAGAGCTCAGGCGCTGGTCACAGCAGGGACAGCAGAGAGCTCAGGCGCTGGTCACAGCAGGGACAGCAGAGAGCTCAGGCGCTGGTCACAGCAGGGACAGCAGAGAGCTCAGGCGCTGGCACAGCAGGGACAGCAGAGAGCTCAGGCGCTGGTCACAGCAGGGACAGCAGAGAGCTCAGGCGCTGGTCACAGCAGGGACAGCAGAGAGCTCAGGCGCTGGTCACAGCAGGGACAGCAGAGAGCTCAGGCGCTGGTCACAGCAGGGACAGCAGAGAGCTCAGGCGCTGGTCACAGCAGGGACAGCAGAGAGCTCAGGCGCTGGTCACAGCAGGGACAGCAGAGAGCTCAGGCGCTGGTCACAGCAGGGGGAGCAGAGAGCTCAGGCGCTGGTCACAGCAGGGGGAGCAGAGAGCTCAGGCGCTGGCACAGCAGGGACAGCAGAGAGCTCAGGCGCTGGTCACAGCAGGGACAGCAGAGAGCTCAGGCACTGGTCACAGCAGGGACAGCGGAGAGCTCAGGCGCAGGTCACAGCAGGGACAGCGGAGAGCTCAGGCGCTGGTCACAGCAGGGACAGCGGAGAGCTCAGGCGCTGGTCACAGCAGGGACAGCGGAGAGCTCAGGCGCTGGTCACAGCAGGGACAGCGGAGAGCTCAGGCGCTGGTCACAGCAGGGACAGCGGAGAGCTCAGGCGCTGGTCACAGCAGGGACAGCGGAGAGCTCAGGCGCTGGTCACAGCAGGGACAGCGGAGAGCTCAGGCGCTGGTCACAGCAGGGACAGCGGAGAGCTCAGGCGCTGGTCACAGCAGGGACAGCGGAGAGCTCAGGCGCTGGTCACAGCAGGGACAGCGGAGAGCTCAGGCGCTGGTCACAGCAGGGACAGCAGAGAGCTCAGGCGCTGGTCACAGCAGGGACAGCAGAGAGCTCAGGCGCTGGTCACAGCAGGGACAGCGGAGAGCTCAGGCGCTGGTCACAGCAGGGACAGCGGAGAGCTCAGGCGCTGGTCACAGCAGGGACAGCAGAGAGCTCAGGCGCAGGTCACAGCAGGGACAGCAGAGAGCTCAGGCGCAGGTCACAGCAGGGACAGCAGAGAGCTCAGGCGCTGGTCACAGCAGGGAGAGCAGAGAGCTCAGGCGCTGGTCACAGCAGGGACAGCAGAGAGCTCAGGCGCTGGTCACAGCAGGGGCAGCAGAGAGCTCAGGTGCTGGTCACAGCAGGGACAGCAGAGAGCTCAGTCGCTGGTCACAGCAGGGACAGCAGAGAGCTCAGGCGCTGGTCACAGCAGGGACAGCAGAGAGCTCAGGTGCTGGTCACAGCAGGGACAGCAGAGAGCTCAGTCGCTGGTCACAGCAGGGACAGCAGAGAGCTCAGGCGCTGGTCACAGCAGGGACAGCAGAGAGCTTCAAGAAGGGTCTAGATGCCTTTTTACACCTAAATAACATTGATGGTTATGTTATATAGAATTGTTTCCCCTAAATCCCTTCCTCATCCAATCCCTCCCCTTCCTTGGTTGAATTGATGAACAAGGGTCAATTTTCAACCGTATAACCTTTGTAACTATTTGGCAGCAGTGAAATGTAGAGCACTTTAGGTAACACACGGGTCACGTTATTGACTTACTAAGTGAAATAATTTTGCTACACCCCTTCATATTTGGACTCTTGCTGTAGGACTTTACCTTGTATTTGCTTCTTTAGGACTGCACAAGGATGTCCTAGAGAACTGGTCTAGCGGGCAGAGAAGTGTGGACAGAAACAGCCAAAAATCTCCTCAGACGGAAAGGCTCCGGGAATCTGACGGGCGCCCGGTGACTGATCCTTCTAGTATAAGATCCCACTGTGGAGACGTCTGTAAGAGATCAGAGACTCTACTGAAGAAGCTAAAAGAGACGGAGGAGGTGAGGACGTAAGATGCTACAGATAAGAGATGACGTTGGGGGTCATTTACTAAGGGCCCGATTCGCGTTTTCCCGACGTGTTACCCGAATATTTCTGATTTGCGCCGATTTCCCCTGAATTGCCCCGGGATTTTGGCGCACGCGATCGGATTGTGGCGCGTCGGCGCTGGCATGCACGCGACGGAAATCGGGGGGCGTGGCCGACCGAAAACCCTACAGATTCGAAAAAATCACCGCATTTAAAAAAAAAAAAAAAAAAAGTGTCGCGGAGCTTGCACTTACCTTCACCAGTAATAGGCCGGTGAACTTCAGGGCATTCCAGCGGGCCTCGGGGAACTTCAGCGCAGCAGCGCCACCTGGTGGACGTCGGAGGAACTACCTTAGTGAATCCCGTCCGGACCCAAATCCACCGCAGAGAACGCGCCGCTGGATCGCGAATGGACCGGGTAAGTAAATCTGCCGCATTGTGTCTGTGACTATCTGACATCTCTGTGGTTGCAGGAGAGGAATCGGCTGCTGATGGAGAACGCCAACCTGCACTGTACCAACTCCCACCTGGCGGCAGAGAACGCCAGCTTACACGGCCAGCTGAGCGCATTACAGGACAAGGTCCAAGCGCTGAGCAAGGACTCCAGGATGAAGCCGGCGCTCACTCAGATCCTCGAGACCATGAAAGCATTGAAAATACAAAGCGACAAGAACCCCTGACCAATGGTACAGCAAGGACTGCCGCCATCTTGTAATATACGCTCTATGGACACGACCAGGGGGAGGGAGGGGGGGTCACCTCTACAGGGCGATTAATCCTACGTTCCCACTACTGAATCCATTTTCTACTGGAGAAAAAAAAATAAATAGAATTCATAGATTATTTTATTATTTTTATTTAAAGGCTTAAGAAAACCCAACTATAAAATACCCTATGAGGTTAAGGTTAAGAGGAGATCCCCTCGTCAGCCAGAGCAGGTACATGAGGTTGCCGTATCGCAGCCGCAGTCATTGATTTTCATAGGCACCATGTAATGCTTTGTTTCCCCAGTGGTGGCGCTGTGGGAAAGTTGCACACTTCCTGATTCCACCATAGATTACAGTTTATCCCTAGTAGTGATCCTAATCCTCAAGGGCAGATTTGCCCAGAATACAATCCACTCAATTGGATAGAGTGATTCTACAGGAAGCTTTATTGTATACTTCCTGTGTATCATAATTGATCCCTGGTCATGGGATGTCACACAGGTGCACAGCTCGTTATATCCCTGGTCATGCGATGTCACACAGGTGCACGGCTCGTTGTATATCTCCTCGTCGTGTGATGTCACACAGGTACAACAAACAGCTTTGATGCCCTCTGTGATATAACGAGGTGTGCACCTGAGCGACATCACTTGCCCATCTACCACCAGGATTAAAGACTGTATTTAAATGAGCCTGAGGGGTTCCAGGCTCCAAAGGTGTTAATTGAGCTTGGAGCACCTCAGGCTCATTTGCATACAGTTTTTCATCCTAGTGGTAAAGGAGCTCCACCTAACAGTTCAGCAGGACCTGAGCTTAGACATAGTGGAAAAGATGTTACAGATATATATGTAGTGCAAAACCAGAGGAGAGCTATTTTGCAATATATATATATAAACACATGTACAATGTTCACATCTTCAATGTGCAAAATCGCTCTCTTAAAAAAAAAAAAAAAAAAAAAGGAAAAACTCACAAGACAGATCAGAGCAGAAAAAGCCAAATTACATTTGCCCCTATGTCTACTTTCCTGCATAAACACTGCCACATCTGTCCGCAGGTTGTGTGTAGCATTACAGTTCAGAGCCTTTTAAAAAGGAAATCTACCATCAAAATCCATCCTGATAAACCGGGGACATTACTCCTAGATCCAGGCACCGGGACTGTGGTATCTTCTTATATTTGTTATCCATGGCCTCCTTCCTTCTAATGTCAACTTCTATAATTATGCTAATGGACCTGAAGGGCTCTCTTGGGCATTTCCAGAGCCTCTCCTTGCAAAAGATTCACAGGCTGTTAAAATGAGCAAAACATGTCTCACCCTGCATCTGCCTGTGTAATCTAGCAGCAGCAGGGTGAGAGGAGACACGTTTTGCTCATTTGAAGAGCCTGTGATTCTGCAGCATGAAGGAAACAACCCAAGAGAGCCCTGAAGGCTCATTAGCATCATTTTAAAAGTTGATTTTAAAAGGAAGGCGGCCATGGATAAGAAATCTAAGCAGATTACTACAGTCGAGGTGCCCGGATCTATGAGTAATGTCCCTGGTTTATGATGGATTCTGATGGTAGATTATGGGGCCCAAACTTATTAAATTCCTCGCATATCCTCTGATCGGGTGCAGTGCTGGGATTGTAAATGGTTTGTACAGTGTTCTGTTTCTTCCAGTAAATGGTTTGTACAGTGTTCTGTTTCTTCCAGTAAATGGTTTGTACAGAGTCCATACTGACTAGATACAGGGTACAACACTTGTTCACTATAGGATGCAAGAAGATAAAAGAAAACACAGGCGGCACCCCCTAGTAATATGGTACTTAGAGTAATTTTGTTGTGACTGTGATAACTGCTCACCTTGGGACACCTTGGGGGTCATTTACTAAGGGCCCGATTCGCGTTTTCCCGACGTGTTACCCGAATATTTCCGATTTGCGCCGATTTCCCCTGAATTGGCCCGGGATTTTGTCGCTCGCGATCAGATTGTGGCGCACGCGACGGAAATCGGGGGGCGTGGCCGAACGGGAAAACCACCGCATTTAAAACAAAAAAATATGTCGTGGAGCTTGCACTTACCTTCACTCAGCCCGGCCCGGTGAACTTGAGTGCGTTCCGATGCTTTTCAGCGCAGCAACGCCACCTGGTGGACGGTGGAGGAACTACCTTAATGAATCCCGGCTGGACCCGAATCCACCGCAGAGAACGCGCCGCTGGATCGCGAATGGACCGGGTAAGTAAATCTGTCCCATTGTGTCTTATGCGTTGGAGCAGGTATCAAAGGTTAGGTCTGTTTTTTTTGTTTTTTGTTGCACTATAGGATGCAGTCAGGCCCAAATGGTATATGGAGGAGGCTACTGATGTGACACACATACTAACCACAACCTGGGTGTATTTATTGACTGTTTTGCAGGATGTGGCCTGTGGTGGTAGTAACATGGTGCCTCAGCACCTAGGGTGGTGGACTTCTATGGGTGCTGAGCGGCCCAATAAGCGCTGGACCACATGTATCTGTGTGACTACATCCCGTGGTGAATCTGCATCTTACCTTTTCTATCACCTCTGTTTGGATTATTATATAAAACCTTTAAAATGGATTTTTAACAAAAAAATATTATTCCCAGAACAACTTCTAATGAAACTCCTTCTAAAATTCATATAAAACACACAGACCACACAACAGAAGGCAAAAAAAAAGTTTATACATTTTTCCATTACTTTTCAAAACAAGAAAATGCAGGAAGAACCCAAAGTACATGGATGTGTATATACAGCCTATACATAGTCTCCTGTAAGGCTCCCCTCCTGACATGTACATGGATGTGTATATACAGCCTATACATAGTCTCCTGTAAGGCTCCCCTCCTGACATGTACATGGATGTGTATATACAGCCTATACATAGTCTCCTGTAAGGCTCCCCTCCTGACATGTACATGGATGTGTATATACAGCCTATACATAGTCTCCTGTAGGGCTCCCCTCCTGACATGTACATGGATGTGTATATACAGCCTATACATAGTCTCCTGTAAGGCTCCCCTCCTGACATGTACATGGATGTGTATATACAGCCTATACATAGTCTCCTGTAAGGCTCCCCTCCTGACATGTACATGGATGTGTATATACAGCCTATACATAGTCTCCTGTAAGGCTCCCCTACTGACATGCTGTGTTATAGTCAGACTCCCTGGGAAATTCTGGATAATCTTTGCAATCACTGCTCCTCTGTTCTTCCTCATGGAAATGGACGACCAGTTGTCACTATATTAATACATTGTAACAATGAAGGTCTAATACAAGAATATGCAATCCATGAGAAATAACAGATCTGGGGCAACTATTAAAAAGGACTGACAAATAGAATTTAGTATTTTCTTACAAATTTCACATTATTTTACATATTTATAGCAATAACCTGCTTTTTTGAATTAAATTAAAGCTGTACATAATTATTTAACAACTGCATTTCACCAAAATACATTATAAGTGCTCCCCTGTTTGAATGGGCATCTACCACCAGGATGAAAGATTGTAAATTCAGCACATTGACATACTGGTGTGCACCCCCTCTGACAGGATCTGCTCTTCTTTTAGCTTCTTATGTCCTTGTTTTTCCAACAAAATAAGTTTAAAAAATTAAGCAAATGAGCCCGAGGGGCTCCAAGCTCCTCTGGCTCATTTGCATAATTCCTAAAGCCTTTATACGAAGGCATAAAGAAGAGCAGAACCTGCCAGAGTGTGATTGGTTTACAATCCCTGATCCTAGTGGTCAATTACCTTTCAGCGCAGAAATTCAAAAAAATGTATAATAAAAATATCCAAAATAAACCAGGATCACCCAGATCATGAAATAATGGGAAAAACATGGACAATATATACATATATTTTGGTTAGATGCCTAAACACTGAGGCAAACCACCAACCAAAACAGAAAATCTTCTCATCAGGGCAAAGCTTCAAAATAGCACAAAGAATAAAAAACTAATATAGGGATAAAAAAAACCCTTTACAATTAAACCCTTTAGAGTGTATTAGCACAAGTAGACCTGCGGATGGGCTGTTCTCCGGGGGGACGTGCACGGCAGGCTGGTGGCCCCTCCTTCCATCACCTCGCCATGCAGGTTACTAGCAGGCTGATCGCTATCATCTGCCCCTTATAGGGCTGCACTTGCTCTGTAATACAATTGGAGCAGAGTAAACCAAAGTTTTTTATGTATTCAATAGCGGATTAATGGAGAATTTACACAGATGAAGGGATTTTCCCTTCCCATAATATATCCAGGGAATAGATCATCAGTTTACAATCAGTGGGGTTCCAACACTTGAAATTGCACAACACAACATATGGTAGATAAACCCAGAAGCTCCGGGTTACATCCTCTTTACTGCTCAGCTTTCAGTGAATAGGAACTGAGCTGCCGCTCCTTGTAATGTGCCCACTATACAGAGGACAGCCCTCATCAAGTGCAATCTGATGACCTATCCCCAGGAATAGAGAAACCCCATACACACTCCATTCTGCTGACTGAACTACACGGGAGGAGGTTTTCGGAAGCCAATTTCATTAGAGCAATGGTGGTGCTACTACTGTCACCCCCACCAATCAATTGTCCGAGTACTGCAGCCTCTTCCCCGCTTGCATGGCGTCTACATAAATGGGACAGTGTGGGGCGGTGTAGCGCCATCCCGTTTACAGATCAGATCAATATGAAGAGGCTGCAGTCACCAGTCGAGTGCATGGTCAGACTCTGATAAGAATGGCCGGGCCCACAGGTCGGCTTCCATTATTCTGCGCCCATAAAACCCTTTCGTTTGGCATTACAAAGGCACATGAGATACTTTGGGGCTCACTTCCTTTTTCTCTTATCTCTTTTGCCCCATCGTTGGTGTCCGTGTCCACCTCCGCCTTCCCTCCGCTTCTCCCACATGGGCATTGGAGGCTCTATTTCGTTAGGCCGGCCTCCTCGGTCAGGCACGCTACCAATCATGAGAACCTAGAATACATAAAACACATTTTGAAATCTTTTGGTTAGTTGGGGTTGTCCAACATTAATAAAAACTTTACTGGTGGGCTGTGAAAAAAATAAAGCTGTACTTGCCACCCTGGGACATAGGGACGGGTGGACGTGCCAGGCAGCCAGCGTTGTTGAAGCGGAGCTTCTGTGCCCCTGTAAACAAACTGGGCACGGCAGAGTGGGACAACGGGGGCGCTGGGGGTGGCAAGTACAGCTTAATTTTTTTTCACAGTCCACCAGTATAAGTTTTTATTAATATCAGACAACCCCTTTAAGAGATGGTGACCTTTTTTTGCTTTGCAGTTTTCCCTAGTTCAATAAGCAAACCATTGTAGCAACTAAATGAGCACGAAACTCAGAGATGAAGGATATAAAGAAGCTTGACCACTGTGTAATGGGATATGGAGTAACTTTTTCCCCCAAAAAAGTCTATGATCTAACCACAGTGTACATATTTAGAGAAGGATAAAGGAGGTTAAAAGGGGTTCTCCAGTCAGAGCTGATAGGATCCCCATAGATCTCGAGAACAGGGGGGTCTTTTGTAACTCTGTTGAGCTTGAGATGACCGCAGCAGCCAGTTGCACATGCGCATTCATTCCTATGGTACTGATGGAGATAGCAGAGTGCCGTACTCTTCGACAGCACAACAAGGATACCACGGACCTCCATTCTCAACATCCAAGGAGGTCTCATGACTAAGGACGGGGCCTAACTTGCTTTGAGTGGAGAACCCCTTTAACAGGGACATTAGCCATAGTGGATACCTTCTGGATGGCACTGCGGGTCTTCAGGCAGAAGGTGGCATTGCAGGTGGGTAGGATTCGGGAGTAGTCTTCTCGTGCAGCCAATAAATGTGGGATTGTGATCCTAGACTCTGATGTAAGAGACTCTCTCAATGGCCAGTAGACTTCCTTCATTGGTTTTCCTTTTACCTGTATCAAGAAAAGAACAGATATACGCTACCTAAAGAGTATACACTATATCTAGGATACATAAAGTCTACCTCCTGGACTAAAGGGTTGGACCATCTAACAGGAGCTGGAGCAGGTCTTATTCCTGATTAGCTTGCGGAGTCTTTACATGTGAGCACAAGGACGATACATACACCAATAACATACGCCATGTTTGTGGCTGGAGAATGTACATGATGATGTGCAGGTAGCCGTACAATGAAGAACTGACCTGAGCCCTCTCTGACCAGTGGAATGACTGCACCGTAACATCAAATCGCGTCACCAGCATCCGCATCCTGCACTCATACTCCTTGAGCATGGAGTGATGCAGCTCCTGCAGGGTTTCCTATGAGCACAGAAAGTGTGAAAATGATAGGCACCAGATTGCCCAGAAGGATTGGGACAGCGCTAGAGAATTCCATCTGAAGGTTACAATATTTTTTTGTTTTCCTGCCTCAAAGCATAAGCTGATTAAAGTCGCCAATACCTAGATCCAGGCACCGTGGTAATAATCTTTTTTTTTTTTTGGTTCAACTTTTATAATTATGTTAATGAGCCAGTGGGGCTCTGGGGGTGTTATCAGAGGCCCCCCATGCTGCAGATGCACAGGCTGTTAGATTCTCACTCACCCCCTCGGCTCCCTCAGCCCCCCCCCCCCCTCTCCCCGCACTAGGTCTGATCTCATAACAACTGTGGAAGTTTTAGTACACAGTGGGAGGGGGAAGTGCTCCTGCACAGTATGTGAATGTGCAGCACAGAGAGGCTCTGGTAATGCCCCCCAGAGCCCTTCTGGCTCACTAGCAAAAGTTGATTGTAGAAGGAAGGAGGCCATGGATAACAAATATAAGATACCACAGTCGGAACATGAGTAATAATAGTCTTAATCCTTTTTTTTATCCATTGGTGCCATAAAAAAAATACTAAAATGAAAAACTCTTACCCATTGTTCAGGCTGCAGCTGCACTTTGAAGAGAGGGGGAGACATAGGAACCGTCCCAGAAAGGTTTGTGATCTGAGAATTGAAAGGAAAGCAATAAAGAAATTAAACTCAATGCCTTTTCCTCTCTCCAGAACCATTATAATCACACTTCTAGAGAGTGGAAAGGGCATCTGCCACAGAGCTTACAATCCACTGACCCAATGCATGCCGCTCACCTTATTCTCCAGCTCCCTCATTAGCTCTGACACTGGGGCATCCGGAGAAATCTCTGGCAAACCCAAAGCTTTTCCTATAAGGCGCAACTCATCCAGAACATCTTCGTCATGTTGTGCAGGTTCAGAGGTGGGCTTCTTCAGGAGTCGAGCCGCCTCCAGCTCTGTGCTCAGGAATACTACGGGGGGAAAAAAAAAAAAATGGACGGACTTGTTAAAGATCTATAAATAATTGAATCCTAAAATCAAAAATACACCATGCTGCAGAAAAAGTTCAGGTCACATCTAGTTTTGAGTCTGTGGTGGAGGCTACTGCCACTGTATAGATAAGGGGTGGAAGAAGAGTTTTAAACACAATGAATGGGGCTTACTTACTAAGGGTCCGCGGAGCGCATTTTTGGCGGGTTTCCCACGATTTCCTGTTATTTTGGCATACGTAATCGGATTTTGGTGCATCGGCGCCAGCTTGCACGCGACAGAAATAGGGGGGGGGGCTCCGACATCCCGACAGATTCGGACATCGTGCGGGATTTAACACTTAGAATGATCTCCCAAGACACGCACCGCGGCATCGCGACAGGACCGGGTAAGTAACTCTGCCCCAATGTGTAGGAGAGTTGTGCTAAATATTTGGGGAGCTTACTCTTAATATGAAGCAAGAACACCAACAGAATAGAACCAGTTACTAGACGCAACTACATCCTCCCTTTAAATTCTTAATATTTGCTACAGGGGTTAAAGGGGAGATCAACTTTAACACTGGATTAAAGGAACACTCAAGTCAAAGCGAATTCATGGAATAATACAAGGCGCAGGATCTGAAGGCAGGAGCAGGACTCATTTTCATTGTATTCCTCAAACTTAGGGTCCTACTTCTCCCTGCAGGTCCTACACAAGGTATAATTTGATGAATGAGCTGTGACTGTTCCTTTAAACAGCTTATCTGCTGCGGTCGGATAATTAAACATACCTTAACGGTTTGTCTCCAGATAGATTAAAGGGGTTGCTCGGAGGTTGAAAAACATGGCTGTCTTCTTCCTAAAGCAGCGCCACACCTGACCATGGGTAGTGCGTGGTATTGCAACTAAGCTCCAATAATTTGTATGCAGCCAAACTGCAATACCAGTACTGACCATGGTCAGGTGTGGTGCTGTTTTAGGAAGAAAGCAGCAATGTTTTTCAATATCCAGACATCCCCTTAATGTATAAAATTGCTGTATATTATGCATTATTACCGATGAGCTGCAGGCAGTTAGCAGGTTCCAGTAGCCTAGAAGTTACGTTTCCAGTGGTCAGCGATGTGTAGGGACAGTGAAGCTCGCTCATCACTCCGCTCATCTCCAACTGGAAGGTCTCAGAGTCAGCCGGGCCTGAAGAGGAGACGGAATGTATTACAGTAAGCCGAAAACAAGAATGGCGGCCCGGCCCGAGCGACGATTCCTCCTAAACTGTAATGTAATTAACATCACTAAAATGTTTCATTAGCCGTCTTTCTAATATGTGGGAAAATTTGTTAAAGACTGAACTGCTGAAGAACCTCATTTTGAAGAGGCAGATAACTGCCTGATATAAATGACCCTCTCCTTCTTCAAGAGGTAAAGGGTTACGATGAAGTCTGCCATGAGACCCCCGTAGCTGGTGTCAATTTCAGGTCTTTATGTGGTAAAGGATCCGTGAAGGCCCCGCGTTCTTCGCCAAGACCCTCCCATTTATACGCGGCGTGTGAAAAATCCAGGATGCACCATAAAGTGCACAGAAACCCTTCATATTGTACATATAATACTATACATTGGTGGCAATGTACGTACAACACTTACTCCCCAGTTACTCATGAGCCGAAGCCTCCACCACCACTGGATACATGAGAAATCTATATACAGATATAGGCAGTCCCCGGGTTACGTACAAGACCAGGTCCATAAGTTTGTTCTTAAGTTGAATTTGTATGCAAGTCAAAACTGTATATTTTATAAATTGTAGCTCCAGACAAAAACATTTTTGCCCCAGTGACAAATGGAATTTCAAAATTTGTTGCTGTAATGGGACCAAGGATTATCAATAAAGCTTCATTACAGACTCCTTACAGCTGATCATTGCAGTCTGGGACTATAGTAACATTCAGAGAGGTCACAGGGGGCAGAGAGGTCTGTCTGTAACTAGGGGTCGTCTGTAAGTCAGGTGTCCTTAATTAGGGGACCTCCTGTAATTTGGAATTTTTTCTTACATTGAGATTTGCTATTAGTTTGTTTGCCTATCATTAAGCAGCGGACCGCCTCTATAGGTATATAAAGGTATGAGTGGGTGAATGGGTCTACATCGTTGCGTTATCTGCAGTCTTAGAGGAGAAGTGAATGAACAAGATATTATCATATCGCTAAAGGAGGACTGTGATAAAGGAGAGTATGCTGATCAAAGCCAAACTCATGGATACATCTTTACCCAAAGTTTGGGCCATCGCAAGTAACGCAAGCATCTGTGAAGCTTACACCCCACTATGAGGTTTATGTATAGTGTAATATTCCTACAATACCACATCATTGCACAGTAGTAGCTACAATCTACAGTCTTCAGATAACTTAATATCAGAATAACATGGTTTTTTTTTTTTTTACATGAAGCCCAGTCTCCGCTCCTGTACATTATCACACCTACTCCCCCACGTTACGTTGATGTCATTATAAGAAACCACGTACAGGTACAGGTAACACAGACAGCGGCGTGAGGTCCGTTCTCATCAGAAAGTGGCACCCGGTGAATCACTTCTAGTTTCACTGATTTTTCTCAGTTTTTATTGTCAAGTAAAAAAAACTGCAATATTCTATTTTATTTGCTTGCGCTGACATCTAGTGGCCAAACTTCATTACAACAGGAGTGCATCAGTCAACACGATTTACCTACCCAAACTAACTGCTACATTATGCATGTACGGCTGCGCTCATATAGGACACTCATGGCTTCGTTTTGATTGTCCAGATGATAGTTTTATTCCAAAGCTGCCCTTTAGAGATTTTTAATTGAGGCTGAAGTGCCATGGGTGGCGTCTCAGGGCTGTGGCTCCATATCTCACTGGACCCAGTGACATGGCTGGAGGGGGAAGTATGAGAGAAGGTGCTGGACAGTGGGAGAGTAGCAGGGGTGTTGCTGGAGTACTGAGGCGCTTTGCCAATGCCCCCCAAAACACTTCAGCCTCATTTGCATATGTCTAAAAGCAGTTTGTATGTTCTCTCCGTGTTTGCGTGGGTTTCCTCCGGGTCCTCCGGTTTCCTCCCACACTCCAAAACATACTGGTATGTTGATTAGATTGTGAGCACCATGGGGGACAGGGACTCATTTGGCAATCTCTGTGCAGAGCTGCGTAATCTGTCTGCGCTATATAAATAAAGAATTATTGTTATAATTAACTATGGCAAGAAAGGAGAAGCTGGAAAATAAAAACAAAGGTATGGGTGACATGTGTGGGCATAGCCCTATGTAACATAGCAGTTTGTTTGGGAAGGTAAATTGGGGCCATCAATGTACGATTGGTGGACTAATGAGCTCTGGACCTCAGACCAATCAGCGTAAATACAGGGCACAGAGCAAGCAACAATTGACTCTGCTCTATGTCATAGGTGGAAGCCATTGATGCCTTCAGCCAGCATCCGCTCCTGCAAGGTGGCAGAGCCCTGCTACAGGCCTTTTACTTCTTACACCTTCTGCTGCCCACAGCCCGAATGTCTCTGTAGTGTGATGAGCAGAAGCCCGGTACCTTCACTTGACCCATAGTCCGTGGCTGCTCCTGCAGCCTGTCACCAAATGATCCAAGGTCCACGGCTTCCTGGTTGGGGAATACAACCTTAAACCTGAAGGCTTCATGCACATGAACATGAGGGACAGTGATTGCTTGTCTGTGGCCTGACTCCCAGCATGAGCAGCACTCCCATCGCTGATGACAACAGACACAGACTGCCCCGGCTGCAAAGACGGGGTGCAATAGGACATATTTTATCTTTCGTGGTCCAGGCAGTGCGCCAATGCATGAAGCTGTGGAATCCAAGGCCATGTGCATGGACCCATAGAAAGTAAAGAGCGTTTATTACCGGTTAGGAGAAGCAGATAATAGTTACAGATAGACCGAGGAATAGATCAGCCTGCGCTGAGCGTAAGAAAAAGCATCAACAGGAGACAAAGCCAAGCAAAACTTTATATAGAAGCCAATTGGAAAAATTGGATGCAACGCAAAAACAATGCTCCTCCTGTGACGCCTCAGTTATACAGATGTTCCTCACCTTCGGTTGGGCTGACATTCTCCACCAGGTGGGACACAGACTTCAGTTCAGATACCAGCCACACACAGAGCGATGTAAAGAGCTGGCACTCGGCTCCCGCCTCACAGGAACACAGCAGGTCCTCCTCACGGGACAGAGGTCCTGTATAGCTAGAACAGACACCAAAAATAAAGCGGTTACAGCACACAAGACAGGACATATACCACCTCACCAGGAGTAGGTCCAGGGACCGTGTGGGTCCTCATAGGGGAGGTGGCTGGGAGCAAGGATAGACGCCTGCTTTTTTATCTGCTCGGAAGGCGCAGGAGAGGAGGTCCTGCAGTCCTAAAAGGAGAACAGAACAGCATGGAAAACACTCAGGCCCCTTCCACACTTGCGTTACAGATCATGTCACAGTCTGATCAGGATTTGGTCAGTGAAAAACCGACATTTTTCATCAGTTTTCAGTCAGAGTTTGTTCAGTGTCTCAGTGTTTTATGTGCGTTTTTTTGGGGGGGCATTTCCGATGCAGATAACGCACATGAAAAGGACTCAGGACTGAGCTCTATCTTTTCTATGGCAATTGATCAGTGAAAATTACATTGCACTTGCATTGGACTTGCCGGTGTCTCAGAGCGCGATGCGTTTTTGATGCATCTCCATAAACTTGTACGGTGCATTAGTCACGTGCGTGACTTGCAAAAGTAGAGCCTGCTGAGATTTAGACGCATGTGTGTGCGTGAAAAATAAAGCAAGTCTGAAAAAAAACATTGATTACAATCGGTTAGAGTGCAATGCAAGTTCTGTACATCAAAGGCATCAGCAGAAAACGCATGTGAAAAACGCAAGTGTGAAAGGGGCCTTAAAGAGGTAGGGCCCTGAATTGGGCCCCCTTCCCGCTTTAAAAGTTCCATATTACATTAATATATACACAGGTGGTCCCCTACTTAAGGACACCCGACTTGTAGACGTCCCTTTAGTTACAGACGGACCCCTCTGCCCCCTGTGACCTCTGGTGATCTCTCTGGATGTTACTATAGTCCCAGGCTGTACTGATCAGCTGTAAGGTGTCTGTAATGAAGATTTATTGATAATCCTTGGTCCAATTATAGCAAAAAATTTTGAAACTCCAATTGTCACTGGGGGAAAAAGAATTTTTGTCTGGAACATTATATATATATACACATACACACACACTGAGCATCTACACAGATCACAGATACACATCACATTTATGTTATATACATGTTA
Source organism: Engystomops pustulosus (assembly GCF_040894005.1). Lineage (NCBI taxonomy): Eukaryota > Metazoa > Chordata > Amphibia > Anura > Leptodactylidae > Engystomops > Engystomops pustulosus. The sequence continues at coordinate 11,243,941 of NC_092419.1, read as the reverse complement.
TCCTGTACATGAATATGTATATAATGGTGCACATCCTCCACTCTTAAGGGGCCTCATCCTCCGACCTGACACTAAACACTGTGGGTCATATAGCAGCTGCCATCACTGTAGTTATGCCCAGGATTCCACCCCAGCCATTCCCCGAGTACTTCCCACCGGTTAACAAGCATCACCAAAAAGAAAATATTCTGATATGTCCCAGCAAGGACAGAAAAACAATGGCGGATAATGGGCAGGGAGGAACTTTTATGAACTTTTCATCTATCCTGTGTTTCTAATAGAATGAAGGCAAACTCTGGGCACTGATCCAAATATTCACCCAATACTAGATCAGTGGCAAGTGTTAAGTTTTGTTCCTATTTCACAAGACCAAATCCTAAAGGAAAACTGAAAAACTATGAGGCACTTTCTCCAAAACTGCATTATAACCTCAACCCCCTGCAATGTATAAGTAGGGCTATGGGAAGACTTCTGGGACATGGAGTCATCACCTCTCATTATACCTTGTAGCTTTAGAGCCATTTGGTAACCGACGGAATGCGACTGCACCCATAATACTCCCTAAAACAGTCTCAACTCCCCTCCTGCAGGTGACATACTTGCTATGGAGAGATTCTAGGTCATAGAGTTTAAACCTAAACTGCTCCAGATGTGCAGCTCCCAGCACATTGTGACCGTCTGCATGCTGGGAGTTATAGTGCTCATAGCGAGTCAGAAGAGAGTCATGTATATAAGGCACATGACTCTCTGCATGCTGGGAGTTGTAGTGCTATGACAGAAGAGAGTCATGTATATAAGGCTCATGACTCTGCATGCTGGGAGTTGTAGTGCTATGACAGCAGAGAGTCATGTATATACGGCACATGACTCTGCATGCTGGGAGTTGTAGTGCTATGACAGAAGAGAGTCATGTATATACGGCACATGACTCTGCATGCTGGGAGTTGTAGTGCTATGACAGAAGAGAGTCATGTATATACGGCACTGATCACTCACAGCTGCCGGCACCAGATATTCCAGTAAATACTCAGACACAATGGACTTTGGAATATTAATAAACACTGGGGATCAATGCTTTCCCTCCGCTCACTGGCCCCTTGTTATTGTAGCTTTGGCTTCAGATTTCCTCCGACGCTATAGAACAAATTCCTCGTAGATTGTGAGCTCTTGGGCACAGCGATTGTTTCATGTGCCGTTTCTTTGACTCTGTCATGTCTTATTTTAGTAGTGGTCTGTTATGCTCCTATGTGGAGTGCCTTATAGCCTTTCCACTACACAACCCCTGGGGTGGGGGAACAATATGAGGGGGGCCACTGGGGAGCACAATATGCAGGGAAACTGCAGGGGGGCACAATGAGAAGAAGCCACTAACTGGTGGGCGCACAATATGAGGGGGAACCTCAATATATCAGCAGTAGCCAATGGGGGGGGGGGACACACAATATTAGGGGTAGAACAATAGGACGGGGGCCGCTGGGGGGCATGGGAGTACAATATGAGGGGGAACCATTGGGTAGAACAATATGAGGGGGGAGCTGCTTGGAACCACAATATGAGGGGGCTACAAGTGACATGGAGCAGGGGGACACAATGTGAGGGGGCTGCATACTGTGTGGAGGTGGAGTAAGGGGCAGATTATGAGTGTGGCTTGGTTACTTAGGAGAGATGAATTGCCCCGAACAAAATACAAGTCCTCATAAAGATTTACTTTAAGTTACATCTCTTTGTACTTGTCAGTGACACAAACAAATTACTTGGTTACTAAGGGGTTAAGAGGCCCCAGCCAATAGGTGCTCCCCCTACTGTATATATGGATTGTTTATAAATGACCCTGTGACGTCACCAAGCCCCGCAGGAAGTGGAAACCAGCAGAGAAAGAAGCAGCTGCAATGACGTCATGTTACCATCAGAACTACAAGTCCCAGCATGCCCCGCTGACACAGAGCCCCGCCTCCTCACCAGAGCTCCTGCAGCAGCGCGGCCCCGTGCCTCAGTAATATCTCCACTCTCCCGCCGTCTTCCTCCTCCATCTTATCTTCTGCCTCCGCTTCTTCGCTTCCGGACTCACTCATAGCGTCTATACCCGGAGCCACAGGTCGGGGCCTGCTTCTTACTGTCTCCTAGCAACCCACACTGACTCATCAAATTGACGTCACGCGCGTCGGACCAATCAGAATGCCTTCTTTATTTAGCGGTGGTTTTCGAACTTTATTGACATCGTCCATGGACGGACAGTGCTGCGTGAGGTGACTTTTTCCCTGCGCAGCAGTGACGTCACGCCACCAGTGCCATGTTGAAAATTACGTCACTGGTGGACAGTTCTGATGTCATTATTTTTTTTTGTGTCATTTTATTCATACCTGTATGGAGGTTTTTAATTATTTTTAATTATTTTTATTTTTTTTCTACATTTGGTACGAGAAAGTGTAAAAATGTGAAATAATATCAGAAAGTACATGCAAGGATGATTGACCCGAATAAAATATGGTTCTTACTGACTGATAAGTTATCATTTATGCAAAATAGAACACACTGGGGCTCATTTACTAAAGGTCCACGGACGCATTTCCGTCGGGTAAGGCCGGCGCCACACAGGGCGCTTTTGTCTGCGTTTGCAAACGCAAACGCAGACAAAGTCGCGCCCACCGGGGCGGGCCTCGGCCCGATCGCATCGGCGTTTCTATGGAAACGCCTGCGATCGGGAACGAGCCGCCGGTGTTTCGTGTTAATTTAACGCGAAACACCGGCGTCTCGTTCCCGATCGCAGGCGTTTCCATAGAAACGCCGATGCGATCGGGCCGAGGCCCGCCCCGGTGGGCGCGACTTTGTCTGCGTTTGCGTTTGCAAACGCAGACAAAAGCGCCCTGTGTGGCGCCGGCCTTTCGCAATTTTTTCCAATTTGGCCATGAATTCCCCCTGGGTTTTTGGCGCACACGATCGGATTGTGCAGCATAAGCGCCGGCTTGCATGCGACAGAAATCGGGCGGGGGGGGGGGGGGGCGTGGACGTCGGACAACCCGACTGATTTGGACAAACTGCAGAATTTAAAACCAAATTGTGTTGCAAGATCAGCACTTACATGCACCGGGAAGAAGAAGGTGAACTCCAGTGGACCTCAGCGGGGGACATTGCATTTAACAAACGCAATGGAAATGGAATGATGCCTCATCGTGGGATCACGGCTGGAGCTCTTAGGCCCGTTCCACATGAACTCGCATCACACTCGCAACGCATGCTGACAGATTTTGATTGCTTATTATTGCCATTTCCTCCCCATCCCTCCTCGCTACTAACGTTGGCGATGTGACCTTATTACATATAGATCTGACACTGTGCAAACATAGCGCCATATATGTTTGGTAAAACACATGACGTCGGGCGCTGGTGACGTTTCCATAGGAATAATTTTCTTTAATTTAACTTTATTCCTGAATGGAAACGTCACATCCGCCGGACGTCATCAGTGACGAGGAAAGTTTAAGTCTATATCTAAAATCAATGTATTTGTAATCTGATGTATATGATTTAATCTGACGAAGGCTCTCGTCCGGAGCTGAAACGCCTTGTGTTTTACCAATAAGAGATCAACTGATATAAGAAAACCATTGAGCGACGCAGCGCTGATCCAAACGGGAATCCATCGTCCCGCGGATTCCTAACACTGACCATGTTTGCAGACATATGGCTCGGCAACAGATTACCATACATGCTAATGAGGCACAATTGCAAAAACAGACTGCGGATCCGTTGTTTGAGGCTGGGGAACAGTACACAGTTGATATACAAGTAGCCTGCATGAGGTACAGGCAGACCCCGGGTTATGTACAGGATAGATTCTATAGGTTTGTTCTTAAGTTGAATTTGTATGTAAATCGGAACTGTATATTTTACAATTGTAACCCCAGACAAATTTTTTTTTGGTCTCTGTGACAATTGGATTTTAAAAATGCCATTGTCATAAGAACCAGGAGTAACAATAAAGCTTCATTACTGACACCTGTGATAACTGTTACAGCTGATCATTGTAGCCCAAGGCAAAATTACATTAAAGTACCAACATCCAGAGGTCCGTTTGTAACTTAGGGTCGTATGTAAGTCGGGTGTTCTTAAGTAGGGGACCACCTGTATGGGGCAGATTTACTTACCCGGTCCATTCACGATCCAGTGGCGGGTTCTCCGACGCTGATTCAGGTCTTCTGGTGATTCACTAAGGCAGTGCGCCCGATGTCCACCAGGTGTCGCTGCTGCGCTGAAGTCCGTCGGAGTTCACTGGAGTTCACCAAGCTATCCCAGGTGCAGGTAAGTGGATGTCATGAGACACATATTTTTTTAAAATACGGCGCTTTTTCCGAATCCATCAGGTTTTCTGACGGCCACGCCCCCCGATTTTCCGTCACACGCATGCCGGCGGCGATGCGACACAATCCGATCGCGTGCGCCAAAGACCCGGTGGAATTCGCCGCAAATCGGTAATTTACAGCCAACCCGACGAAAAAACACGATTCGGGTCCTTAGTAAATGACCCCCTATATGTTCAAACTCAGTGCAGTGCTGCTAACTACATCACTCATGACTCTGATGTCGCTGTCATGCCACCCATTGCTCACACACATACAAAAGCCGACCATCCAATTGAACAAAGTACACCGATGTGTCGTTCATTAAAAAATAAACATATTTAATGATTAAATCATATTCTGAAACACTGAACTATCAGAAGGAATGAAGGGTGCGGGGGTGGGGGGGTTACAGTAAGAAACTTAAAGGAGAAGAACCATAATCAAGATACCATTTGTAATATGCAAAATTAAATATATTTGAACCTCGCAAATCTATTCTTATCATGAGGAAGAGCGTCAGAACCAAAATATCAAACACAATTTAAAAATAGGATCGATTTCAAGTGAAATAAATTGCAAAGTTTATTAAAATTTTTCTTAAATATAGTCGACATTTTGTTTTTGTTTTTTTTTAATATTTTTAAATATCGTATTTTTTTTTTTTTCCTTTAAAGTGGAACTGTCTTTCGCACACGGCAGGAAGCGGCCATTTTATGGGTCTATTTTTTTTTTTTTTTTTTAATAATTTACTACTGATAACCCCGGGCATGGAGGCACTTGGTGCCTCACGCCTCTGACCGGTTCCACAGATGGTCCAGACCACAAAATAACCGCCTTCTCTTAAGAGTATGCGACAGCTTCACTTTATGCTTCTAGGAGGCAAGAACAAAATAACAATAAGATCTATTTTTACCTTCCATCTTTCTGTACAAAATAACAGTAGAAAAAAACACAATATATTCCTCAAGAGAAATAAAAGATATTAGCTCCAACCACAAAAAAAAAAAAAAAAAAATTAATAGCAACCTTTTTTTTTTTTCCGTTTGATACAAAATAGCAATAAAACATTCCAGCAATATACAGAACACTGCACAGCTAGTGCAAACTTTACAGGCTTGTGTGTAGGTGTGTGTGTGTGTCATGTGCGATGATGACTTGCACCTCTGTCTGCAGTGAAGATGTGGATTTGGAGGTGGAGGTGACGGATTTCTCAGGATGACCTTCCAAGTTCGTTTCAAGAGGCCTCAAAATGTCAGTGATCTGCTCCTTCTCTGCTTCCGGGCAATGTCATTTAAAGGGGTCGTCTAACTTCAGCACCCTCCTGCAGTATTTACAACATATTTTGCAGTAGTTTTTCACATTATTACAGGATATTTGTCAACAACAAGTGCCTTGGATGGGAAGTTAAAAGTCGGGTTACCCCTAGTACAATTTCCTTTGTTACCTATAGCTAACAGAATCAGTGCAGATGCTTAAAGGAAATCTACCACCAGGATAAAGAATTGTAAACCAAGCACACTGACATACTGGTGAGTGCACCCTCTGGTAGGTTCTGCTTTGCTTTTAGCTTCTTAGGACCTTATTTTTGCAAAAAAAGAAGTTTCACAGATTATGCAAATGAGCCGCCGGGGCTCCAGACTCTATAGATGTCAATGGAGCTTGGAGCCCCCGAAGGCTCATCTGCATAATTTTTAAAACGTCTTTTTCTTAAAAACAAAAGCATACGAAGCTACAAGAAGAGCAGATCCTGCCAGAGGGGGCGCACACCAGTATGTCAGTGTGCTTGGTTTATAATCATTCATCCTGGTGGTAGATTTCCTTTAAAGGAGTTTCAAATTCTAAAAATTTTGATAATTAATTTATACAAATAGGTCAAGAGGGGTTAAAGGGGTTCTCCAGTTATAGCAAGTAGAGGCCTTACCCACAGGCTAGGGCCTAACATGGTGATCGTGGGGGGTCTCAGTGATGGAGCCCCCCACAGATCCCTGTTATGTTCAAATTGCCTGGAGCATCCAGTCGCACATGGGCCTGTAATCTTCTTCAGCGCCATAAAGATGTATAGAGCAGCATCTCAAGCGTAACAGGTGTACAATGGACCACAGTTTTCGGGATCCATGGGGTCCCATAACTGAGACCCCCACCAATCAGGAAGTTAGGCCCTATGGATAGGCCCTAACTTGCTATGACTGGAGAACCCTTTTGATACATAGATAATAAAATGGAAAACAGGCAACATTGCTCTGTTCAGTGGATAGACCTGATACTACAGATCAGGTTTGTTCTTAAGTTGAATTCGTATGTAAGTCGAAACTGTATATTTTAAAATTGTAGATCCAGACAAAAAAAAAATTTGGCCCCAGTGGAGTTTAAACATTTTTTGCTGTAATGGGACCAAGGATTATGAATAAATCTTCATTACAGACACCTTACAGCTGATCATTGCTGCCTGGGACTATAGTAACATCCAGAGAGGTCACCAGAGGTCAGAGGGGTCTGTCTGTAACTATGGGTTATCTGTAAATCGGGTGTCCTTAAGTAGGGGACCACCTGTATACGCTAAGAGGTAAGCGCCAGAGGTATTAACCATTAACCACCATGTGAACAAAAACAAGTACTGACTTTCATTTCTAAGGGGCTGATATTCAAGTACATTTTTGGCTCGATCTCCATCTACCCCAAAGCTTCAGCTTCGCTCCTTTCGAACGGGGTACACGTGACCTCCCATTCTAGTAAACAGTGAAGGACCAAACATTAAGATCCTCTGCATTCAGATATACGATAACTTATCATTGTAGGACCCTAAAAAAACCACCTAGTGGTGGGCACTTGATTTCCTTTGGACTGCCAAAAACCTAAAGCAACTCACAAAAGACGCAAAGCTGCATCAGTATCTCGCTGTATCCTAGTAATGCATAAAAGCAAAATATATGTAGAAATATGCAGGGGGTCTCATACAAACCAATACATGAAAATTATCTATAAGTGGAATCCCCCCCCCCGCTAAGGAAGGCCAAGGGGTGGAAAAGTAGATTGTCAACATAATGTGCATTGGGATTGTGCCAAGTGGCGATCAATGGGAATATTTTAGGAAACTTCCTATTGGTAATACTCTATATGTAATCGATAAAGTGGTTTCAGGCAATGACACATTAGTGAAGATGGAAGTTATTGTGCAGAATGCTAGATCGTCTTGTTTGGTTAAGTTTTGGAGGTGCTTACTGTGCGTCAGGACTATAAGGGTCTATAGATAGAAAAGGCGGGATTTATGCCCATTACATATGGGCAATAGGCTGCACTTATGTTCCTCTTCCATAATACTCTGCACTGTTTACAGTCTATAGGGGAGAGTGGTCTATAAAACTTATATATACACCATCGACGTCAGTCTATAGATGAAATAGAGAGTAGGCCCAGGATACATGGTAACGTTCACCACCAAATAAAACCAATCCAAAACTTTGGTGATGCCATTGCCGATTCTTACATCTTCCCAAATTGTATCATAGTTTATACGGTTGAAAAAAGACACAAGTTCAACCAAGGAAGGGAAGGGATTGGATGAGGAAGGGATTTATGGGAAACAATTCTATATAACATAACCATCAATGTTATTTAGGTGTAAAAAGGCATCTAGACCCTTCTTGAAGCTCTCTGCTGTCCCTGCTGTGACCAGCGCCTGAGCTCTCTGCTGTCCCTGCTGTGACCAGCTCCTGAGCTCTCTGCTGTCCCTGCTGTGACCTGCGCCTGAGCTCTCTGTTGTCCCTGCTGTGACCTGCGCCTGAGCTCTCTGCTGTCCCTGCTGTGACCTGCGCCTGAGTTCTCTGTTGTCCCTGCTGTGACCTGCGCCTGAGCTCTCTGCTGTCCCTGCTGTGACCTGCGCCTGAGCTCTCTGCTGTCCCTGCTGTGACCTGCGCCTGAGCTCTCTGCTGTCCCTGCTGTGACCAGCGCCTGAGCTCTCTGCTGTCCCTGCTGTGCTCTGCTCCTGAGCTCTCTGCTGTCCCTGCTGTGACCAACGCCTGAGCTCTCTGCTGTTCCTGCTGTGACCAGCGCCTGAGCTCTCTGCTGTCCCTGCTGTGACCAGCGCCTGAGCTCAGCTATTCCACTGATTGACAGTTCTCATAGTAAAATGGCTCTGATTAAACCTTGTTTCCTCCAGACGGAGACAGTGCCCCTCGTCTTTTGATTTGATTTAATCTGGAACAACTTTTTACCATATTTTTTGTATGGACCATTCATATATTTATATAAATGAATCATGTCCCCTCGTAGTCGGCTCTTTTCCATACTAAATAAATCTAATTGTTTTAATCTTTCCTCATAACTGAGACCCTCCATACCCCTTATCATTTTTGTGGCTCTACGTACCCCTGCCCCAAAACTCGTCTCGTCTCAATAGTACATACATACAGTGAGATAATCTTCTTCCACGTGAGACCACATTTCCACGAATGAGGCCGTCCTATTGAGCGAGTCATAAGATTATATCCTCCATACAGGATATAGTGGGGACTAGACCAGATTACACCTGTACAGGTCACACACCTGTACATCCTCCAGGGACATAACAACTAATCGGTCATATATATAAAGCCTCCTCCACTAGAAAGGAAAATCATATTATGACTCTGAAAAATGGTGAAGCATCAGAGAAATGACAGGTGAGAAGTCCGGAAAATGTCATTTTTGGGATTATTTTTCTAGTAGCACCATAATATGGAAGATGTCATAGGTCTCCATCAGCAGAGGTTTAAGGGGGTGTTCACACGTTCAGGTTTTTTTTCCGCTTGCGGTTTTGAAAGCCAAAACCAGATGTGGAGTAAAAGACGAGGAGGAGGAGGAGGAGCGCCTGTCATTTATACTTTCTCAATCTTTATGGTCCACACCTGGGATTGGATGCAGAAACTACACACAAAAACCTGAACGTGTAGACGCACCCGAGCACAGGTCAAGCAACTGGGAGAATCTGTACCGAGGTCCTCCAGAAGGACCTTTGGGCTCTCAGGCATTTCGGCACTAGGTAAAATGTGATTTCTGCCTCATCCGTAGTTATTATTCCCCAAATTCATCTCCTGTCACTTTACGCTTATTCACACAGGTTGCTAGACGGCAGCTTTTTCATGAGGATCTCATGAGGCTGCAATCCTGATGAATGAAGGGATTTTCCAGCTTCTTGATATTGATGACCAGGACCTGGTCACAATCACCACATTACCAAGCTAATAGAGCAGCTTCATCCTCTGTGTCGTGACCAAGCTCTTGAACTGAAACTCAACAACCATTTATTTAAAGGGGTTGTCCACTTTCAGAAAATGTTTACCATTTTCCTACATACTTTCTGTATCAGTTCCTCACGGTTTTCTAGATCTCTGCGTGCTGAAGCTTCATTGTTTCCTTGCCTAAAAAACGATCCACGGTGATGTGATGTCACACAGGCGCACGGCTCGTTATATCCCTGGTCATGTGATGGCACACAGGTGCAAGGCTCGTTATATCCCTGGTCATGTGATGTCACACAGGCGCACGGCTCGTTATATCCCTGGTCATGTGATGGCACACAGGTGCACGGCTCATTATATCCCTGGTCATGTGATGGCACACAGGTGCACGGCTCATTATATCCCTGGTCATGTGATGGCACACAGGTGCACGGCTCATTATATCCCTGGTCATGTGATGGCACACAGGTGCACGGCTCATTATATCCCTGGTCATGTGATGGCACACAGGCGCACGGCTCATTATATCCCTGGTCATGTGATGTCACACAGGTGCACGGCTCATTATATCCCTGGTCATGTGATGGCACACAGGTGCACGGCTCATTATATCCCTGGTCATGTGATGTCACACAGGTGCACGGCTCATTATATCCCTGGTGATGTGATGGCACACAGGTGCACGGCTCTTTATATCCCTGGTCATGTGATATCACACAGGTGCATGGCTCGTTATATCCCTGGTGATGTGATGGCACACAGGTGCACGGCTTATTATATCCCTGGTTATGTGATGGCACAAAGGTGCATGACTCGTTATATCCCTGGTCATGTAATGTCACACTGGTACAGGGCTCGTTATAACACACAGTTCTGACTACTCTCTGTGATATAACGAGCCGTGCCTCTGTGTGACATCACATGACAATGCATATAACGAGTCATACACTTGGGTGACATCATATGACCATGGATATATTAAGCTAAGCACCTTTTTGACATCACATGACCAGGGATATAACGAGTCGTGCACCTGTGTGCCATCACATCACCAGGGATATAATGAGCCGTGCACCTGCGTGACATCCCATGACCAGGGATATATAACGAGTTGTGCTCCTGTGTGACATTACATACCCAGGGGATATACCATATATACTCAAGTATAAACCTAGTTTTTCAGCATAAAAAAAATGTGCTGAAACCCAAACTCGGCTTATACTCGAGTAAAAAAATATAGGTTTTACCAGGTTTTTGTGGTAAAATTAGGGGCCTCGGCTTATACTTTGGTTGACTTATACTCGAGTATATACAGTAATAAGCCGTGCACCTGTGTGACACCACATGACCAGGGATATAACAAGTCATGCACCTGTGTGACATCACATGACCAGGGATATAACGAGCTGTGCACCTGTGTGACATCACATGACCAAGGATATAATGAGCCGTGCACCTGTGTGACACCACGTGACCAGGGATATAACAAGGCATGCACCTGTGTGACATCACATGACCAGGGATGGGTTTCTATCCACAGGAAGTAAACAATGAAGCTTCCTGTCGAATGACAGCAAGCAGAGATCTAGAAAACCATGAGGAATTGATGCAGAAACTGTATAACTTTCCATCACAGCAACAATATCAATTATTTGCTGAAAAAGTGAGCTAAGCTGCAGTTACCTGATTCAATCACTACACAGAGATCGATTTAATTACGTGTTTTAGGCAGGGGGTGGTCTCTAGTGGCAAACCCCAAAAATCTGAAATTGGTCACCTATCCTCTGGATGTTTAGGCCATCAGTACCAGGACACTGAAAGAAGCTTTTGATGGTACTATGATTGTGATAGTTGCATAAATGGTAAAGGGGTATTATAATTTTAGACATTTTTGGCATATTTCCATGCCCAATAGAGACTATGACACCTTATCAGTTTTCACCCATCGAAAACACACAAAACCCTCTAATCTGATTCGGTGAGAACCTCATTACTGTAGATAGCGGACGATCATCTAATGCACTGAGTTATATCACTATTAATACAATGAGATACAGTAACATCTTCAGCCAATATCTGATCATGGCTCAATAGAACGTGACCCCGCTCAGGACACGAGGGTCTCACACACAATGATTGTCTTTTCAAATCTAATAATTCTAAAAAGAAACAAATAAATTCTTGGTTTGGGACCCTTTTTGATAGAAAATCCAGGCACTCCTATGCTTATGAATTATTCCTAAGAATCACGGTGACCCATGACGATACCATTACATGCCTAATCATCTGCGAGCCAATAAAGGATAAATCTACTCAAAATAGGCAGCTCCATAATTGACACAATTGCTGAAATCTACTACCCTGTTTCCCCGAAAATAAGACAGTGTCTTATATTAATTTTTGCTCCTAAAGAGGCACTAGGTCTTATTTTCAGGGGACGTCTTATTTTTCCATGAACAAGAATTTACATTTATCGTTGAACAAAAAAAATCAACTTCTCTAACATTCCTATAACTCTCCAAACTCTGAATTTCATGCTGTATTTCTTGTGACTCCATTTCTATTAGAATCATTGTCCCCAATCTTTCATGTTAGTAAAAGCACTTTCCATAGTTGACCCTTCTTATCCTGGAAGCTGCTGGTATCACATTTGCAGCACAACAGCCAGTGATTTCAGTCCATGAATTCTTCCCCATGTCACAACCTTCTGCAGTATCTAAAAGATTTTCTAATACTAATGTATGACGTGGGGGGAACTGCTGCAATGACTGCCGCTAGGTCTTATTTTCAGGGGAAGCCTTATATTTCTAAGCCTGAACAAAATTGTACTAGGTCTTATTTTCGGGGGATGTCTTATTTAAGGGGAAACAGGGTATATATCAGATCTGTAAATAAAACAGCACATTGGCCTGAAATGACCTGCTGAAAACAGGAACACAAGATGATGACAGTCTCTAAACCTTCCTCCGTTGCAGGGCCGGTGTCAGCGCTGGGCATATCTGGGCAATTGCGGGGGCCCAGAGCTGCTGGGGGGCCTACATAAGTCTGTACACAAGGAATCCATGGAGGGGAGGGGGGATGTATCTAATGAATCCATAGGGGGTGAGGGGGGCTGTATCTAATGAATCCATAGGGTTGAGGGGACTGTATCTAATGAATTAATAGGAGGTGAGGGTGGCTGTATCTAATGAATCCATAGGGAGTGAGGTGGCTCTATCTAATGAATCCATAGGGGATGGGGGGGCTGTATCAAATGAATCCATAGGGAGTGAGGTGGCTGTATCTAATGAATCCATAGGGTGTGAGAGGGGCTGTAACTAATGAATTCATAGGGGGTGAGGGGGGTTGTATCTAATTAATTCATAGGGGGTGAGGGGGGCTGTATCTAATGAATTCATAGGGGGTGAGGGGGGCTGTATCTAATGAATTCATAGGGAGTGAGCTGGCTGTATTTAATGAACCCATAGGGTGTGAGGGAGGCTGTATCTAATGAATTCATAGGGGGAGAGGTGGCTGTATTTAATGAATCCATAGGGGGTGAGGGGGGCTGTATCTAATTAATTAATAGGGGGTGAGGTGGCTGTTTTTAATGAATCCATAGGGTGTGAGGGGGCTGTATCTAATTCATAGAAGGTGAGGGGGGCTGTATCTAATGAATCCTTAAGGGGTGAGGGGGACTGTATCTAATTAATCCATAGGGTGTGAGGGGGACTGTATAAAATAACTATGAGGGGGCTCTTTCGGATGATAAACTAGGGAATATTTTCGTTTCTGAATTTTTAATGCCGCCACGTGAGTTCACTGCAAAGGGGCCGACTGAGGGTCTGTCACCCAGCGGCCTACTGAGACCTGGAGCCGACCCTGCATGGATGTCTACAAGGAAAATGGTATGTGTTTTCCATAGCAACAATTCCCAATTTTATAAAATTTGACTGTTATACAAATTTGAAGTTTCATACGTGTTGTGTTCATGAGATATCAACAGGTAATTTTAGGCACCATATTAAATAAATATTGACAAAATTAAAAAACTTAAGAACTTTAAAAAACCTCTTGGATGTTGACATAGAAATTAGGAAATGGTTTCCATTTTGGGTCTTGCCTTTCCGAGGATGATACCAATGTCGCATCGATTTATAGCCTCGTCGTCTGAGGGTGTTACTTCTTACAAAAACAGCTATACAAAAGCCACCGCTATTGACTTCCACGTAGAGAGGAGCGAACCATCTAAGGTTAGATTGGCTGACGCTTCACCAAATTTATCAAGGTTTGTGTCCGAATTGAATTGGTCCAACCCAATGTTGCTTCAATTGTCCTGGAAATTGTTATATAACCCCCAATAGTCTTCTATAACACAGATAATTCATGGAATGTTGTTGTTTCATTGATTTTTTTTTTCCAAATTTTCCCTCTCGAGGTTCTAGGATGGTTGACAGAAGTAGCCATCCACCATTTTACAAGATTTATCACAGATTCTGCTACATTTCGGTACCTTTAAATGGCCGATTCTTGCCGTCTCTCCAACTCTTCCACTCTACTTCTAGTTTTTGATTTCTATAGCTGTTTTTGTAGAACGTTCTCCAGCCGTTGGTCATTGGTATAAACATGGATTGAAAAGGGGAAAAAAAAACACCAAAAAACAGGCTCAGATATAAGGACACCATTGAGGGAGCACAGTTGATTCAGTCAAAAAATTTACTCAGCCCGTCCAACCAAACATGGTTTGAGCCACCATAAGCCTATGGTGGCTCAAACCATGTTTGGTTGGACCCACCTCGCGCAGCAATCTCCTTTACACTGAGATGGTCTGAGTTCTTCTGGATGGACCTCGGCATTGCAGTTGTAGATGTAGAGGTGCTAGTTACACAGGAACATATCTAATATCTGTCAACGTTGATTTTCTGACTCTCTACATCGAAGAGCTTTGGTCCATAAGCTAAACCTTGCTTACAGCTTGTTACAGGATGGAGATGTTGTTCCACAGAAGACCAAAATACCATGGAGATCATGCTATAGGCTAGTCGTGTTGCTAGCTAATGATGACTTCTTGGAATTTTTGGGCATAATTGTTACACCATGAAGAATTTGCTTGATAACCCCAAAATTAAACTCCATTTTATGATGGATGATGTTAGGAGAGCACCAGTGGAGGAACCAACAAGACCTCCAAAGGAAAAGCTAAAATGTTGGGTGAGACTTCATGGCACAAGTCTTAACACTGAATGATTCTGAGAGCAGAAAGTTTACCCTGTTACCCTTGTAACCCAAAGGCCATGACACTATGTGGGATCCAGTCGGTGTTTATACATCTTGTCCGATCCCTACGAAAAAGCTGAAGGCAGTATCAAATACTGTACATTGGATTCATGGATGACCTTTGCTCAATTTTTTTTGGTCTAATGTGGACTTTCACCTCAAGCCTGTAAAACAGAACATTTTATAACATACAAAAATTTTTGTCAGAACCACCTCCTTGCCTCTTTTTTTTTGGTAGGTCTTTTGCCTCTGCAGCCATAGCCAGAAATACACATATCTCCAAGGCCAGTTGTATGACGTGGCCGCTCAGAAAGATTGGCGCACATCCCGCCATATAAATATGCTGGCTCTCAGGAGGTCGAAAATTGAACATTACACTTTTCCTCCTTGCACCCTGTTGTTCTCCTTTCACCGCACCGCTTTATGCTTCCCCCCGCAACAGCCACAGTGTTCTCCACACCAGTGGCACGCCCGTAAAGGGAGGTAGCAGCACATGCAGGGGACCACAAGAGACAAAGCCACCAGGGCAGCCCAGCGTATACAGAAATGGGGGTGCCCTGGGTCACAGGAGCAGGGGTCCGAATACTCGCCCTCCGAGTCTGACATGCAGTGGTATAGTAAGCTCTCAGCGCACCACATGCAGGAAAGTTGGTAGACACATCGCCCTATGGGGTCTGGAGCGTCCTGGCACTGCCCTCTACCATTCTCTTCACTGCTAAACACGTCCCTGCAATAGACGCAACGGGCGGTGGCCGTGTCCTCCTCCCCGGACATATGTGAGTGTTCCTTAGACTTAGGTGATGGGGTGCCATGAATCCTGCAAGACGGGGAGGCCCGAGGGTCCTTAAGTTGACCCTCACTTTCTGATGTAGTTGAGGCCACAGCGCCTGGAAAGTGCCTGTCCTTGGCTTTGCTCCCGGTGGCTTTTTGGAAGTGGACTCTCAAGTCGGACTTGGACTGTTCGGGCTGCTGTAGAGCTGCACGGCGATAGTCTTCATATCCCTTGGATACCCAAAGATCTTTGCATGGATTGATGCTCTCGAGTTCTTCTTCGTCATGGAAGGACAGACGCTTTAAAGGCTGTGACTGAGGGAAGGTGTGAATACAGGTTAGTCAGACAAAACCATTCTCTTCTGCCTAAAAGTGAGACAAATTTTTTAGACTAATTTTGGCTAAACCCATTGGGGGAGATTTATCAGACGTGTCTGAGAGCTGGACTGTTCTAGTTACCCATGTCAACCAATCAGGGCTCCTCTTTCATTTTCCCATAGCCTTTTATAGAAGTAAAGCTGAGCTCTGATTGGTTTCCACGGGCAACTAGAACAGTTTTACCTCCGACACTTCTTATAAATCTCCCCCATTGAATTTATGAGAACCTAATGAGTTTTAGATGTTTGATGGAGATTAATTAATCAGATGTCTGAGGGAAAAGCCCATAAGCCGCTATTACTTGTACATCTCTCTAATGTCCATCCATTATTGTGTTTCACCCCTTTTTTGTTGTTTTATGGACTTGTCTAAAGATTTGATTAGCTCACCATTTATAATATTTATTTCTGTACATTATTGTATACTATATTGTGGCCAGTAGGGGGAGCTTGAGTTCCGGGAACAGTGCACATTATCATGTGTCAAGCACTTTCCCGAGGATGTCATTCATTTGTGACTTCGTTCACAATTTTTAAAGGTTTTTAAGCATGTTTTGTGGTGTATATTTCTATTAATAAAGATATTATTTGCTTGATCTATTTTTCATGCCTCTGTTCTTTTTGTGGCTATTATTTGTACACACACTACAGGCCTGAGCTTTGACATACGGATTATGGAGATTGATAGGCATGGCTTACATATTAGGGACATGCATATATGTATATACCTGTGTGGTTGGACTGACTGATGGACCACTGGCAAACCCAAATTCTTCAGAACCAGGAGATCTCACATAGCAGCTAGAGGAGGATTCACTGGTGACAATGGTGATGTGTTTTGGTAGCATTTCCTTTCGGCTGTTAGAAGATGATTCGCTATCTGTATGAAGCTAAGAATAGGAAACAGTAAATTACCGTAAATGTATGAAAATTGTAAAAAGTGTATAAAGAGAATAGTAAGAAGTAAAGCTAGATATGTACTAGGGGTTATAACTCATAGACATGCTGAAATGATGAGGAAATCCTTGGTATAAGTGACACCTACCGGCATGACATCCTCCATAGCACGAGCTTCTTCTCGGGACGAGGAGGATGATGAGGACGATGTTGAATGTGACAAAGAGCCTATGAGGTAGAAGTGATTTTTAGATGAAAAGTAAAGCATATACACTCATTCCTGCAGTAGAAAATTATTTTGACAAATATGGGACATAAATGGGAAAAAAATTGCCACTTATGAAGCCCATAAATTACTGGTGGGGCTGGATGTAAAGAGAACCTGTCACCAGGTATGTCATATTTTGCTAGTGTCAGGTTCCGATAGCCTATGCTATGCTGATTTGAAAAATGCCTGAATCATTTCAATACTTTATAAAATTTTATTTCACGTTACCTGGCTCCCTGGCAGAAGCATTTGGTGAGTGCCGATGTGCGTGTGAAGTGCAGCCTGGGTGTGCCTGTGTCAGTCTCCTCACCTTCACACTCATCCAGCTCCCTCCCCACTTCCTGTTATGTGCATTGAGGTACACATTCCTGGGGTCTCACCACATGCTGCCAGCAGGGAGCCAGGTAATGAGAAATAAAGTTTCATAAAGTTCTGCAATGACTAAGAAAGTGCTCAGTCATGACAACTAGCCTGTATAAAAGCGCAGCCAGATAGTGCAAGCCCTAACCAGGGATGGTGCTCATTTGGTGCATTATTTTGCAGGCATAACCTCAGTTTTATATGAAAATCATGCAGTTATTCGGTGTCGGGGGTTGGAGAACTGGCCGTGTAAAAGATGATACAACATCTGCCCAAAATATAGTACAACATAAGCAAACACTCCAAATATATGCAAAACAAGGTTTTACTCCGCCTGAAGAATGGCACCTAGAACCAGTGGAACATCTTGAGAACAGACACAAGCCTGACGCATCTTAGACCCTAGTACAAAAGCTTTTTACTACAAACCTTCTACCAGTTCCTCCATGGCGGCCTGGACGCTCCTCTCAAATGTGACAGCATCTGCTGGGCTTTGGAAGGTCAGACCAAACTTGTTCTCTTCTACTTTCCAGTGATGGAAGATGGGATTGGCTTTGTTGTAGACTAGACCCTTTTTCAGAACACACTCTAGGATGGTCTGTGGAGGGAATGCGAACAGATCATAACCACAAGAATTACATATTTAAGGGACTTGGAGGGTTCCTTAAAGGAAACTTACCACTATGGATTTACCTGTTAAGGTAGATCCGGTGGCAGGTGCATCTAACATATGTCAGGATAGTCCTTTTTAGGGCTAATCCTTTACTCCCCTCTATCTTTTCTAATCTCTAATCAGGGTAATATGCAAATTTTCTAAAGAGGCTACTGGGGCGTGGAGTGGGCGAAGCAGAGGCTAAACGACGCGGCTACTCCACGCCCCAGTAGCCTCCTTGATCCTCCTACCCTGACATCTAAAGCACTTGTCCACGAAGCTGAATTTCTGCGCATGCGCGTTCGTGTTATGCTGAGGCCCTACAGAACTTCTCGTTACTTGAGAGGGTGCAGTCCCAGCACCAAGTCAACGATATTGATCTCGTCCTTGTTGCCATCTGCAGAATCACAGTGAATTACACCACACGCAACATTGTATCATCAGGTCATCCTCTAGAGTCCACTAGCACCAGTAATTTGGACTTTCTATAATTTTGCCTTCACTTTTTGTTGCCCTCTTACACAATGGTCTATATACACTAGTCCCAGACAATCAGAGGGGCCGAAATGGATTAATTCAGTAATTTCTCCATCCCTGGTATTAGGAATAAAATTCCTAATCAGAACCCAAATCAATAGCCCGGAAGTTGTCTCTTTCCCTCTGGAGGACCTGGCACAACTTTGCCTTTCCAGGACTCCCTATTGATTTCAATGGACTCTGCGAAATGCAACATTTCCCCTGTCGTAACGCCAATGACCGGTCGAAGAAGTGAATGAATCATTGGTGTTCGTAATGCATAGCAAACAGCGAGAGTCACCCACACAACATGTCTGACTGCTCTGTGTGATTACAACGAGTCATCTTGGATGTCCTATCCCTTATCCCATTAAGAAAAATAACACATACTAACGTATTTTTCGGACTATAAGGCGCACCAGATTATAAGGCGCACCATCAATAAATGCCTACTAAAACGTCTGGGTTCATATATGAGGCACACCTGATTATAGGGTGCACCTGATTATAAGGATGAATGACCAGCAGGTGGCAGACCTGTGCGCAGTGCAAGGCAGCTGTTGTCTGTACGTACAGTTCATATATAAGGCGCACCGGATTATAAGGCGCACCTGATTATAAGGATGAATGACCAGCAGGTGGCAGACCTGTGCACAGTTCAAGGCAGCTGTTGTCTGTACGTACAGTTCATATATAAGGCGCACCGGATTATAAGGTGCACCTGATTATAAGGATGAATGACCAGCAGGTGGCAGACCTGTGCACAGTACAAGGCAGCTGTTGTCTGTAAGTACGGTTCATATATAAGGCACACTGGACTATAAGGCGCACCTTTGATTTCTGAGAAAATCAAAGGATTTTTCGTGCACCTTATAGTCTGAAAAATACGGGTACATTAGAGTCCATGTTACAGTAATACAGTAATACTCACAGTCTGATCTCTCAGTCTTTCCCCACGGATCAGGTAGTCTCGTTGGTGAGAGGTGTCCGGCCGTCGCACCTTGCAAATCATGACGTGACTGAGACCTCCTCCTCCCATCGGCACCCAGCCCCCACTAGAGTCGTCTCTGGACATCACCACTGCGCGGACTCTCACGATGTAACTAGAAATAACAAAACAAGAAAAGAAAGCTAAAAAGTTGACGATCTTGATGGGAAGTTCACCATTGTCTGGTTTTCTGCAGTGTTCCTCTAGTTATCACGTGAATCCAAATGTGAACGTAGCGGGGAAAAAAACCAATCCAAGGTGTAGACATGAGCTTAGAGCTGATTGGGACTTTTGGAGACTTTTTGCGACTTTGGTTTCAAAATGTCTCATATTCACTAAAGACCAAACACCACATGTATCATTAAAGGGGAGCTCCAGTCATAGCAAGCTAGGACACAGGACTAACTTGCTAATCGGATGAGGCCTTAGTGATAGGACCCCAATGGATCTCGAAAATCCCTGTTGGGATCAATGATGTGTCGGCTGTTCCTTCCATCTCTATGGGACTGACGGAGATAGCCGAGTGGCGTACTCGTCAATCTTCATCAGCGCCTTAGAGATTGATAGAGCAGAGCAAAAATTTTTTACCTGTATGAAGATAATTTCCTATATATGCACTCTTGCAGTAGTGGGCAGCAATGCACTATTGAGGCCTGAGCACTCACCTATATTCACTGTTTGTTACCACAGGAGTGTGGGACATGCAGTAACTTCTGCCCATTTCATATGCAAAAATAGGGTTTTTTTGCGCAATCACTCCTATGCGCAATCACTATGTGCAGTTTACCTGTAGGGGGTGTAGTTTGCCCGTGTATAGTGCAGGGGACACCAGATTCAGGATTTCTGGCGCACATTCTTCATGAATCTGCTCCAGAGTTCACCCACTTTTTTTGGTGCACCTTTAACATGGGGCGTGTCAGACTTTGCATGTGCAGAATTTTGCTTCGCGTTCAGAATAGTGCAGCCGTGCCACAAATGTGTCTTGGACACTTTTTAAATACATGTGCAAGCAGTTTGCACTAAAAAGAAAGTGCCCCTCCATGCTGCAGCTTCACAGGCTGTTACACTGTGCAGAGCACTTCCACCCTTCAGAGAGAATAGGAGATGTGCTCCAGCACAGTGTTGAAGCTTGTGAAGCTACAGCACGGTGGAGCTCTGGTAACGCCCCCAGAGCCCTTCTGGCTCATTTTCATAATTTAAAAGTTGATTTTAGAAGGAAGGAGGCCATGGGTAACAAATGGAGAGGATTTAAAATGCCTTGTCTTCCAGTTATCCGAAGGACAAGGCATGTGAAAAGCCCCATATCCAACATTTTTGTCTTCCGCTGACCTGACGGAGATTTAATTCCGACCATTTACAGCGCCAGTCCAAACACCAAAAATCAATCAGGGAAAGACATTGGCCCAGATATAGGAAAAACGGATGCAGGTCGCGTCACTAATGTGCACTTTGAGCCACATTATTTAATAGTGTCGCACCCTCTTGGTTATTCTGGTCTGTTATCAGCATGGGACACAGTTGCACCCTTTTTTCTCTTGATACTTTTTTTCATGCTGTTGTGCGCACAATTGTGGCGCAGTAATAAATTTTGAACAAACTAGAAACACGCAGCACCTCGCCCCTATAGGTGCACAATTTTTTTATTATTTTTTTAAACTGTATTTATTGAATTTTCAATTTTATGAAACACAAAAAACAAAACCCCAACATAGCGTCTTCAATACAAATGTTGGGTCTCGGACCCATAGGAAAGAGTGGGAAGGAAAGAAAAGGAAAAGTAGGTTATCGGAATGTATTTAGTTCCAATTAGGTGCACAATTTTTTAAAGTGTCGGATAATAGTGGCGCAGTGACATAATACATACATGTGCAAGCTCCTAAGACACTGGCCCAGATATACCAAAAGTGAGGCAAACCAATGTGCAGGGTGTGGCAGATTACTGAATACTGGCGCACGGTCTTCAATTATTTGGCGCCCCCTGCGCTGCTCGGGAAGTGCGCACTTTTTTTTTTTTTTTTTGTGCACCTTTAACATACAACGTGCGACACAACTCTGACAAGTCGCTGGGTTGTCACAAAGTTGATTATGTCCTTTAAGAAATGCCTTGAGAGGTGCAACTTATAAAATAGGTTCATATTTTGGGAGTTAATTTTTTATTACACTTCAGAGCTTTTGCAATAGCCACCAAAGTACACAGGGGCAAATTGGGCCGCAAATGCACTTGGAGGTCAGGGGTCACTGCACATACTCTCTCAATATCGGTACATGTGCGGCGAAACAAAGTACTGATCGTGGCTTCACTATACGCAGTCACCAGACCCTGCCAGCGTTACTGCCAAGAATCTCAGTAACTCAAACACACAAGGTAACTACTCACATAGGGTAAGGCCGGGTTCACATCACATGTTTCGCATCCGCAGGTCATCCATGTACTCAAGACACAGCCAGACATCTCCTACATATCCATCATGTTCCATAATACAATGCTGCGGCCAGTGGCGTAACTAGGAGAGGTAGAGCCCCATAGCGAACTTCAGAATGGGGCCCCCATACCTCATAAAAAATATATATACAGGGGCACATTTACTAAGGGTCCGTCGGGTTTCCAGAATTTTTCCTTTTTGAATTGCCCCAGGTTTTTGGTGCACGTGATCGTATTGTGGCGCGACACATGCAGGAAATTGGACGCACGATCTTAGTGAATCGCGGCAGCTCCGAATCCTCGTCGGACATTACAGATCGGCGGCGTCAACAGGACGGGTAAGTAAATGTGCCCCACAATGTATACACACCATATACACAGACATACAATATATACAGATCACGTATGCACACACATTTAGAGCATATACACATCACAAATACACACATACAGCATATTCACACCAAATACCCCAGATGCCGGGGCCCCCATAATACTGTGGGCCACATAGCAGCTGCTATGGCTGCTACCGCTGTAGTTACGCCCCTGGCTGCGGCTATTGCCTTTCCACAGCAAGATATCTTCTGCTTTGTCCATCTTGTTTTTTACTCCTCTACTGCCTCTTACATCTCATGCCCTCCTGAAATGCACACAGGCTTACAAAACTGATCATGTTATGCATTAATTCCCATGAACTATTTCTTGTAGGGCCACACAAGAACAGGTCTGTATGTGGTAGGAGACAGAAGCATTAGCTTGTGTTAACCCCAAGGTGCCATAGTGAACTATGGCTGAGGCATCTGAGGCGTTTTCAACCTGTGCCCATAATCCTGGTGACCGATAGAATAAAGGTGGCTTGTTACTTATATAAATACAAAAACGTAATACTAAAATGTAAATGCTGAAAATCAATTTTATTCTCCTCCTGGAAAGATTTAATATGTTTTTTTGTAAATTAGTTACAGGAGTCCCCAAAATGGTGCGATTGAAAATACATCTCATCCTACAAAAACAAAGCACAATTAAACATTAATAAATGTATAGCTTACATCGCAACAACATCACTTTTGAAGAGTGAGGTATCATAAACTGGAATCCCCTGGAGCTTACGGTACTTCACTTTGGTGACTACCCCCATCAAGGAATTTATGAAGGGTGTAGAGAGCATTTTGACCTTACTGATGTTTCCTTCAAGGAAATCTACCATCAAAATCCAAAAAAGATAAACCAGCGACACCTCCGCATAGATCCAGACACAGTGGGGCACATTTACTTACCCGGTTCAGTCGCGATCCAGCGATCCGTCAAGGATTCGGGTCTTCCAGGATTCACTAAGGTAGTGCGCCCGATGTCCACTAGGTGTCACTGCTGCACTGAAGTCCGCTGAAGTTCGTCGGAGTTCACGATCCTATCCTGGGTGCCGGTAAGCGCGTGTCAAGCGACACATTTTTTTTTAAAATTCCGTGGTTTTTCCGAATCCGTCGGGTTTTCCGACGGCCACGCCCCCGATTTCCGTTGCATGCATGCCGTCGCCGATGCGCCACAATCCCATCGAGTGTGCCAAAAACCCGGGGCAATTCAGGGAAAAACGGTGCAAATCAGTAATATTCGGGAAACACGACGAAAAATAGCGATCCGGGCCCTTAGTAAATGACCCCCAGTGACTGTGGTCATCTAGACATATACATTCTTTGTCATACGCATACTTTGTTTGACGTATACATTGCATCCGTCG
Organism: Engystomops pustulosus; assembly: GCF_040894005.1. Lineage (NCBI taxonomy): Eukaryota > Metazoa > Chordata > Amphibia > Anura > Leptodactylidae > Engystomops > Engystomops pustulosus. Next base: position 11,220,143 of record NC_092419.1, on the reverse strand, counting down.
CATATGTGGGCATCCATTTTTCCTACACCTTCTGAAGCCATTCCCATGTTTCATTACCAAGAGGGAGAATTTTGAGATACATATTTGAACATGAAAACGGATGAGGTGACGGAGTGATGCATACGCTGTAACACTTTATGCATACGTCACCCACAAGACAGCGATGTTTAAAAAAAAAAAAATTTTGCATAAGTTTTTTAAACATGCGCATGCGCAGTAGCTGCGGCTTTGGAGCCGAGATTGTGCAGCCGCGGGCCTTTGTTCTGCACATGGACTTGATTCTGCGCATGCGCGGACAAGTGCGCGCAGCTCCTCGTAGCTGCACGCTGAAGATATCTTAATAGCTAGATCCATGGTGGTAGGTTTCCTTTAAGATATTTTTTTTTAAGCCGAAAAAAGTGTCCATCATCAGTATGCAAAAAACGTGATATGAACCCAGCCTAAGGCATCCTGGCTATTTATGGACACCAAACCTACTGACAGGTTCCCTTTAACAAAATCCCAACCAATGGGGCTCCTTCCCTCCTGTTCCCCGCGTTGTGCACACACAGCAGTTCATAACCTGGTGGGGTATTTCTGTATTCAAGAGAAATTCTATAACAAATTGTGGGGCCCATTCCCTCCATGAACACATTGTGCATCTGTAAATTGCAGAGCTAAATGAATCCATTCTTAAAAGAAAACCTGAAATTGTACCTCCATTTTGTTTTAATTCGTATAATTTGCTAAATGGATTCATGGGGGTGTCTATGATAAAATAACTTCAATCGCTCTTAGATATAGAAAGTGGTCTACAAAACAAAGTAGCTTTTCCAAAAACTCTTGAAAAATTTGGAAGATTCAATTTGTCAAGGCATAGTTTCCTCCTAGTAGTGGATTATAATTTGAGCAGGGCTCAGGGCTCAGGGCTCAAGCCTTCAAGGGGGGCCATGGCCACACAAACTACCCACCAAATTTAAACTGAGAAGGACTTTCACCTATGAAATCCTTGTATATCTGTCCTGCTCTCAATATACACGGTGACACTTTTAAAGGCCCTCCAAAGGTCCTGAAACCTCAGATTGAAAGCAGAAGAAGGGACGCATCCTCCATTCGCCAAGGAACTTATTCTAGTATCATACATGGGGGTTATGTACAGATTTGTAGGGGCTATAATATTCATAATACCTAGGGCAGTCTTAATCCACCCCTGTTTCCCCCTTTTATATTATGTGGGGGAAGAAAGGATCAGACAAGGCCGAATCCATCACTGACAAGTCACAACATACTGTAGGTGATGGATACGTTGACCAAAGTGAAATCAAGTGTCTGTCCAGCTTTACTGATAAGGTCAAAATAAGCCCAACGTGGGGTAGTGCCAGGATATAACACTGAATATATGGGGGAGATTTATCATCACGTTTCTGAGGTAAAACTGTTCTAGTTGCCCATGGAAACCAATCAGAGCTCAGCTTTTATTTTATAAACAGTTGTGGGAAAGTGAAAGCTGAGCTCTGACTGGTTGTCAAAGGCAACTAGAACAGTTCTGCTCTAAGAGACTTATAATAAATCTGCCCCTATTAATGTTTGCTCAAGACATCACAGATTTATCAGAAGTGTCTGAGGTAAAACTGTTCTAGTTGCTGGTGGCCACCAATCAGAGCTCAGCTTTCATTTGATAAACAGCTCTAGGAAGACTAAAGCTGAGCTCTGATTGGTTGCCATAGACAACTAGAACAATTTTACCTCAGGACACTTCTGATAAATCTGCCCCATAGACGTCAGTGATTCTAGGCCTCAGTTTTGTTATTCAGTGCAGGTCCCTAGGGATTGACTGTGGCTAATCCTAAATCAATGGCCCCTACTACAATATATCCCTTAAAGGTTCACATCATGATGACAGCAAATGCAGTCAGTCCTCTTTTAGGGCAGGTTGGAATCCATCACTGACAAGTCACAACATACTGTAGGTGATGGATACGTTGACCAAAGTGAAATCAAGTGTCTGTCCAGCTTTACTGATAAGGTCAAAATAAGCCCAACGTGGGGTAGTGCCAGGATATAACACTGAATATATGGGGGAGATTTATCATCACGTTTCTGAGGTAAAACTGTTCTAGTTGCCCATGGAAACCAATCAGAGCTCAGCTTTTATTTTATAAACAGTTGTGGGAAAGTGAAAGCTGAGCTCTGACTGGTTGTCAAAGGCAACTAGAACAGTTCTGCTCTAAGAGACTTATAATAAATCTGCCCCTATTAATGTTTGCTCAAGACATCACAGATTTATCAGAAGTGTCTGAGGTAAAACTGTTCTAGTTGCTGGTGGCCACCAATCAGAGCTCAGCTTTCATTTGATAAACAGCTCTAGGAAGACTAAAGCTGAGCTCTGATTGGTTGCCATAGACAACTAGAACAATTTTACCTCAGGACACTTCTGATAAATCTGCCCCATAGACGTCAGTGATTCTAGGCCTCAGTTTTGTTATTCAGTGCAGGTCCCTAGGGATTGACTGTGGCTAATCCTAAATCAATGGCCCCTACTACAATATATCCCTTAAAGGTTCACATCATGATGACAGCAAATGCAGTCAGTCCTCTTTTAGGGCAGGTTGGAAAGGGGTACCGAAAAAGACGAATGTAAACAATGCTTTTTTTGTTGTTCAGTGTGGAAAATAAAATAATGATCATGTTTCTTTTCTTGTGCGTCCAGATTTTTGTGGGGGGTTTTTTACGTTAAAGTCTACGGGAAAGCGAAAATCTGCATCAAATCTGCATCAGATTTGATGCAGATTTTTGCGTGAAATTACATTAGATCCAGGGAAGCCAGAACAGGTCCGTGAATAAAAGGTCCAAAAAATGCTCAACACTAAATACACAAATCTGCATGAAATCCACATGAAAAACGCACATAAATAACATGCGTATTGGATGCGGATTTTGATGCGAATTTTCCGCATGACAATCCATAACATGTGCAGAGCACCTATGACGTAGATGCCTTTATTAAATGATATCTAACAATATTTGCGATCACAGCAGCCATGACCTGAGGTGAAGAAGTTTACGCAATAATTTAGTTAAAGGGAACCTGACACCAGGTTTTACCCCATTAAACTATCAGCCCCTTAGTACAGAGATGAAATGTCCTTTCTAGAATTCCCTCTTTTTACCAATAAAAAAAATCTCCCCCAAAGTCATGTGAAAATGAGCAGAGAAGAGTCATATTTTGCCTGAGATGAGTCAAATTTAGAGGCTGCAGAGAGATTGTCACTTTGGACACCCCTATCTTTGGTTCTATAGTACCTAGAAACATGCTGCTAGTGTCATGTTAAAGATAAGAATCTCATCTTTTAGAACACATTGGGACTTATTTACTAAGGTCGCACATGAATGGATTGTGTCGCAAACACGCCGGCTTTCATGCGACACAAATCAGGGGGGGGGGCCACAGATGATCCGACGGATTCGGACTATGCACGGGATTTAATAAGTCAAATTGTGTCACAAGACATGCACTCACATACACCGGGAAGAAGAAGGTGAACTCCGGTGGACCTGAGCGGGGAAACGACACATGCACGATGACGGCGCACGATCTTGTTGAATTGCAGAAGACTTCACCTCGGGGATCGCGCAGGGACCAGGTAAGTAAATGTGCCCCATTTTGTTAGGTGCAGCAGTAAAAAAAACATTGATAACTGCAGATAAAAATCAAATTCCAGACTCTTTTTTTGCATTTCTGGTTCTGCAGCCTGATACAAATATGAAAGCTGTTTTATCTTTAATATGACACCAAAAGCATGTTTAATTAAAATCAAAGGGCTCCTGATTACCAGGTTACCAGAGCCCCTGCACGTTTTAGTAAAGCTCCACAGGTTGTTAGTCAAAGCATTTCCCCCTCCCACTGGGTGCTCCCTGCTTCTGAGATTACAGGAAGTGCAAGGAGGAGGGTGAGACATTGGGGGGTCATTTACTAAGGGCCCGATTCGCGTTTTTCCGACGTGTTACCCGAATATTTCCGATTTGCGCCGATTTCCCCTGAATTGCCCCGGGATTTTGGCGCACGCGATCGGATTTTGACGCATCGGTGCCGGCATGCACGCGACAGAAATCGGGGGGCGTGGCCGAACGAAAACTCAACGGATTCGGAAAAGCCGCCGCATTTGAAAAAAGAAAAGTGTCGCAAGACTTTCACTTACCTTCACTAGGAATAGGCCGGTGTACTTGAGTGCGTTCCGATGCTCTTCAGCGCAGCAGCGCCACCTGGTGGACGTCGGAGGAACTACCTTAGTAAATCCCGGCTGGACCCGAATCCACCGCAGAGAACGCGCCGCTGGATCGCGAATGGACCGGGTAAGTAAATCTGCCCCATTGTAACAACAATTTGTAAACTAGGGGTGTTACAAGAGCCCCTTTGAGCTGTCGCTTAACATGCTGTTACACTTTTGGCGCACTATTATAATTATAAAAGTTGATGTTAGAAGGAAGGAGGCCATGGATAAGAAATATAAGGGTTTAACATTCCACGTCTTCCAGTTGGGGCACAGCTATCCCTTTAGGAGAGCAAAGAGAAGTCAAAAATATTGAAGTATCAATAAAGAGTCTAAGGTTCTAGACCAGTGATGTGAACCTTTTAGACACCGGGTGCCCAAACTACAACCAAAACTCACATATTTTTAGCAAAGCTCCGATGCGACAATTTAAGCAGTAACTTATTACTCCCTGCGCTGTCACATGTTTAAATTGTATAGGCACCTGAGGACACCAATACAGTAGAAAGAAGGAGAAGAAGTTTGGATTATTATTGTAGTTTCCTTCTGGGGTCCTGGGCTGCCTGTGGTTACAAGAGGCCTTGAGTCCTATCTGGCGAACTCTGCCCTGGGTGATGGCAAGGGTGCCCATATAGAGGGCTCTGAGTGCCACCTCTGCTATAGGTTCGCCACCACTGTTCTAGACCATCCAAAAGACACAATGGTTACCAGTATGACCGATGGCACTGATTCCCTGGGATCCTCTACAACACAGAGTCCTCCATCAACATAAGAAGTCATTCATTTAGGCAAAATATATTCAGTCTTGCATCAGATGAGACATTTTCGACAATTCCCTGTCAATTGCCGCGTGTTCCACATTCACAAATGCTTAATAATCCACCTTGGAAATGATAATGTTACTCCAAGACAAATAAAGTAACATCACAAATAGCCTTTATCACACGGTGACAGATGTTTTGTGTCCACCTTGCAGCACGGTGGCTCAATGGTTAGCATTACAGCCTTGCAGCACGGTGGCTCAGTGGTTAGCATTACAGCCTTGCAGCACGGTGGCTTAGTAGTTAGCATTACCGCCTTGCAGCATGGTGGCTCAATGGTTAGCATTACAGCCTTGCAGCACGGTGGCTCAGTGGTTAGCATTACAGCCTTGCAGCACGGTGGCTTAGTAGTTAGCATTACCGCCTTGCAGCACGGTGGCTCAATGGTTAGCATTACAGCCTTGCAGCACGGTGGCTCAGTGGTTAGCATTACATCCTTGCAGCACAGTGGCTCAGTGGTTAGCATTACAGCCTTGCAGCACTGGGGACCTGGGTTCAAGTCCCAGGGTCAACATCTGCAAAGAGTTTGTATGTTCTCTCCGTGTTTGCATGGGTTTCCTCCAGGTCCTCTGGTTTCCTCCCGCACTCCAAAACATACTGGTAGGTTGATTAGATTGTGAGCCCCATGGGGACAGGAACCAATTTCACATGCTCTGTGCAGCGCTGCGTAATCTGTGAGCGCCATATACATAAAGAATTATTATTATAGAATGGAAACAAAGTCCGTATAGTCTGATCCTTTTCTTACTGTATATATTGGAAGGGGTTATGACTTTGCGATCAGACTACCCATTGTTTGTTTGTTGTCTGTTACCATGGACACGCATAGATCTCTATAACTGCTGTAAAGGAAGAATGATAGAAAACTTGTAATAAAGACTATTGGGAAAGTTCTTGTTCCTCCCCTGTTCTATGTATTGGACTAGTAAAATGAAACCGTTGCGATTGACCCTCGGAGGCCATTATACTCCTTATTCCTTGCCGTATTCTCTTATTATTCCAACTTTGTTCAAACGTGAACAGTTTTGGGGTAGGCGGGAAATTACCTCTAGAACAAGAAGATGTCAAATGGTGATGCATAAGATCAGCGCATCCAAAATTGAATGGATAGACAATTTTATCCCGAAAGAGAACCGGAACATGATATGGTGCTTTATAAATATAGATTATTATTATTATAATTCTACATATGGCCAGAGATTGCTGTGATGGGGGCTCAGCTGCAGTGACATGACTCGGCCTCTATATATAAAGCGGTGTCCTTCCTGCTCTGCAGCCCCGGATCAGTACCAGATACTGCAATCACACTGATATGATATCATAACCCCCCACAATGGAAGCATGCGCATGTCCAATATTGCCATCACCTTTAATGTATTGTTTACCTCAATCTAATGGCAGGGCAGCACGGTGGCTCAGTGGTTAGCACTACAGCCTTTCAGTATGGTGGCTCAGTGGTTAGCTCTACAGCCTTGCAGCACGGTGGCTCAGTGGTTAGCATTACAGTCTTGCAGCTCTGGGGACCTGGGTTCAAGTCCCAGGGTCAACATCTGCAAAGAGTTTGTACGTTCTCTCTGTGTTTGGGTGGGTTTCCTCCGGGTCCTCCGGTTTCCTCCAACACTCCAAAACATACTGGTAGGTTGATTAGATTGCGAGCCCCATTGGGGACAGGGACTGATCTGGCATTCTTTGTACAGCACTGCGTAATCTGTGTGCGCTATATAAATAAAGGGATTATTATGGCAGAATACGGAGAAGAGTAGTGCAGAAACAAAACAACAGAATCCATTGGAAGCCTATAGGACGTCTCTTCCCAATATGAAAAGCCCTCTAAATAATACATCACTATCTACCAGCAAAATCCATGATGATAAACCAGGGACATTACTCATAGATCCAGGCACCGGGACTGTGGTATCTTCTTATATTTGTTATCCATGGCCTCCTTCATTCTCAAATCAACTTTCAAAGTTATGCTAATGAGCCTGAAGGGCTACCCTAGCCCCTCTGTGATCTGACTTTACAGACTGTTACACTGTGTCACCTGCACCCCTCCCTCCGCCTGCTGTAATCTCAGCGCACAAAAGAAGGAGGAAGTGCTGAGGGAGCAGGGGGGAGGGTGAGACTTGCTACTGCACAAAGGGGCTCTGGTAATGCCCGCAGAGCCTTTTTGGCCCTTTAGTATAATTTAAAAAGTGCTAATGTGTAACAGTCTATAAGGACAGAACACATATGGGCTTGAATAGCCCACTGGGTTCATTAGCATAATTAAAAGTTATAATTTAGAAGGAAGGAGGCCAAAGAAGACAAATATAAGAAGATTATCACAGTCACGGGGCCTGGATCTATGAGTAAGTGTCCCTGGGTTATCATGAGGGGTTTTCCTTTAACCTCTTACTGATGTGTGTCACATGTCGGCTGCAGGTCTATGGAGAGGGCTCAAGGACTGAGCCCTCTCCATACAAGGTGGGTGCTTGCTGCATATTGCAGCAAACACCCACAGGTAACACCCACGATCGTTGCTGGCACCAATCGTGGGTGTTAACTCTTTGAATGCCACCAGTGTCATGTAAAAGATGGCAGCACATGGACGGGTCTTTATAACACCCGTGGCTGTATGGCTTCTGAAGATTTGTTACAATGTGCCAGTGGCACATTGTAATAGATCATGTGTAAAATCTCTATATATTGCCATACAGTAGTAAGGCAATATATGGTACGATCAATCAGACAACCTAAGGTTAAAGTACACTAGGGGGTCTGAAAAACAGTAAAAAAAAAATTTAAAAAAAAAAAATTTAAAAAAAACCCTAAGAATTCAAATCACTTCCATTTCCCAAGAAATTATATAAAAATAAATAAATGTGGTATCCCCGTGATCATGCCCACCCAAAGGATAAAGTAGAAATGTCATTTGGGACGCTCAGTGAAAGCTGTAAAATCCAAGCCCACGCATTTTTTCACCAATTTCACTACATTTGGAATTTTCCCCCTGCTTCCTAGTACACAGCATGGAATATTAAATACCGTCGCTACGCAAAAAACAAGCCCTCATACAGCTCTTTACAATAAAAATTTTAAAGTTATAGATTTTTGAAGATTGGGAGTGAAAAATGGAAATGCATAAACGAAAAAAGGGCCTGGTCATTAAGGGGTTAATAATTTTGCATAGGATGCAGCGGCTTTAATGGACCTGTCTATATATTTAGGTTACACGAAATAGAACCAAATTTCTAAATAAAATACAAATTCTTATACAAAATTACCAATGGTTTTCCTTTGGAGCACATGCAGATTTTATCACAGATTTGTAGAAAAACGCACAAAAACTGTCCACAATTTCCTCCTATCTGACTAACATGGAAAGATCCCGGAATTCAAGCATTAATTTTAAAAGAAATCTACCATCAAAATCCATCACGATAAACCAGGGGCACTTACTTGTTATCCATGAGCTCCTTCCTTCTAAAATCAATTTTTTTAAATTATGCTAATGGCATGGGAGGGGTGTTACCAGAGACCCTCAGTGCTGGAGCTTCACAGGCTGTTACACTGTGCAGGAGCATTTTCCCCCTTCCACTGTGTGCTGAGAGTGCAGTGAGATTACATCAGTCAGAGGGAGGTGGGAAGTGCTGAGGCAGCAGAGGAGAAGGGGAGACAGTGTAACAGCTGGTGAAGCTACAGCATGGACTGGCCCTTTTAAAAGTTGATTTTAGAAGGATGGAAGCCATGGAGAATATCACACGGATTTGGGTCCATCATATGGAAGCCAATGTGAACACAGGCTAAATTCATTCAGACTCCACCTAAACACTAGGTCCAGCTGAGCATGCATGTTTATTTTAATGGGAAGAAAGTGTACCCGCATCTCTAGCGAAATCAAAATTATATGCCAATTTATAGGACAACCCCGGCAATTTTTTTCCTAATTCCATTCTCACTTTAGAAAAACACTTGCCGTAGGGACTGATAAATCTATATCCCGGCCGGGCATTGTCGACCGCTTCGCCTGCCTCCATAGCAGTTCCTGTCTTTTGGGGAACCCCCTTCACCAGGTTCTTTGTCGGGCAAAAACCGAATTAAATCTACATTAAAAACATGTCCTTTTTGTATCATATCAGAACAATTCAAAAATATTATCCAAAAACAACATAAATCATAAGATAAATATTATATAAATGTGTTTATAAACAGAAATGAATGAATCTCCAAGAATAGGCTCGTATACAATGTATATGTATCCAGATATAGGAGACGTACAGGAGCTATGTGTTTCTGTGGTAACCCTCAAACCCCTCTTACACCCAGAATATCGACGACTAATTCTATATTTCACCGGGATTATAAATAAATCATCTTGTACAATGTAACTTCCTGCATGAATCACCTCTGATATTGTAACCAGGAGGATACATGATATTATCCATCCTACATCCCACAATGCAATAAGACACCACGATACAGAATGATATAGAAGAGGACATATAAAAATATAATAGGGGGTGATGCCCACACCTCCCCCCAGCAATGGTGAGCAAGAAGCGCCACTGCAATCCCTGTGCCCTGCATTTTATGCCCATGCAGCAGTGACAGGGTTAAGGATACATTGTAGCAGCCTCAAATGATCCTTCTTGCTATACAATATAATCAGATCAGTCTCTTTATTAGGGGAGGGGGTGTTCTTGTGGGAGCAGGGGGGGCCCTGGCATGTAGGGGCAGAAGAGCTAAACCCCCCCTAATGCATGGAAACATGAAGCATCTCTGAATGGAGGAGAATTTTTGTGAATGGCTGGTCACATGACCAGAGGTTCTTTGTGCTTGCAGGTGAGAGTGTGACAAGGGTCCCTAAATCCCTGCTCCTGGGCTGGAGACCTGGTGTGGTGGTCCTGGCCTGGGCATCACATCTGCAGAGGGACCCACACACTTACACCCTCATCCATACACACACACACATATACACCAAGGAGGAGGGGGAGAAGGAGGGTGGGGAGGGAGGGGAAGCAGCTATCATGGTTCCTCAAACTGATCACAGCCCTTTTTTTATGAATGAATCCAGATGCAAATAGGGTTGATTCACAAAAATCTGCCCCTTCCTTCTTCCCCACCTTGAATGGCAGCATAAAATAAAGGCAAGAGCCTGGCATTGCCCCCCTGTGCAGCTCCCCAGTGCACACACACACACACAGACATAGAGGCAGCAGCTATTGCAGGAAATGATGCAGAATAAAGAGGAATCTGCCAGATGCAGAATGACAGGGGAGCCCTGGTGCCAGGGGATGGGGGAGATGCTGGGGGGAGGTTAGGATCTACAGGCAAAAAAAGGGGGTGCACAATGATAGAAAAAGGCAGCACTCACTCTCTGTCCATAGCTGATGGGGGATCCAGGGATGGATGTCTCCTGTATGATCCTGGGCTCCTGTCTTGCCAGTGTAATGTATATGGTGGAGAAATGCAAAATCCTGGCACAGGGGTTTATTGTTCATCTCCCCTGCTTTTTTCTCTCCATTTTTCCCTGGGCATCATGATGTGGCTGTTGGAGGAGCAGCCATCTTCCAGGTAACAACATCTCATATCACCCCCATCCCTCCCTCCTCCTCCCCCCTCCTCTCTGCCTCCTGGGCTGTGTCTGTGTTGTGCTGCACCTGGAGGCTGAGCTGTGATGATGAGCAGTGGGCCTGCCTGCTGCCTGCCTGCTCCCAGGGCTGGGGATGCAGAGCTGCGGCCCTGGAGGCAGTGGGGTGCTACAGGGAAAGGGGGGTGCAGAAGAAGAAGAGGAGGGGGGGGGGGTGGACTAGCAATGGATGGGAGCTCCATGGTCCTAGTGCTGGCCTCACACAGACATGCACCTGTTTCTCTATCACGATGCAGATATGTGGATTGTTATATACCAGGCGGGGAGACAATGTATCCATTCATAATAATCTGATACTTCCAGGGTTACACACACACGCACATTGATATTATGTTGCATTGCTCGATGTCTTCATCTTCAGCTCTGGCATTGAAAGGGTGCACAGGGTATATTAATCATACTGCCCCCCCCAGAGGTCATAACTGGTCCTGCACGATTTAATTTATATAAGAGAAGAGACTTCTTACTGGATCTGCTGTTCTAAAGAAGGGAACCTGTCAACAGAAAATGGCTACATAAATGGCTACGGCTACTAGTATTAGCTGCACAGCTTCTTGATCATGTCTCTTTATGGCTCAGCTTGGTGGTATCATCTAGAAAATCAACTTTGAAGTGAGATGTTACTCAGCGGTATAAAGTCAAGGAGGCGGAGATTTAAAAACTGAAGTCAAGCTCTCCCTGCTTCTGAGCACTTCTTCCCCTGTGGTTGACACCATGCGCTGGACTTCATTAGATCTGGTCAATGATGTCCCTGGATGCAGGACCATCAATTACAGTGGAGGGGATGTTCTGAGGCAGGGAGAGCTTGACTTCAGAGGTAAAATCTCCGCCTCCTTGACTTCATAAAACCAATTTACATCTCACTTTATAGCTGATTTACTGGATGATGATGCCACCGCACCCGGCCATGAAAGAAAAATGATCTAGAAGCTGCTCAAATGTTTGACAACCTACTGGTAGTAGTTTATTAGGCCAATTTCTGATGACAGGTTCCCTTTAAAGGGGTTGTCTGGGGTTTGAAAAACATGGCAGATTTTTTCCAAAAAAACAAAATCTTCCCTTCTGAAAATGGGTAGTTAAGTGGTAATGCTACTTGTCTCATTCATTTTTTTTTATAGCTGAGCTACAATACCAGAACGGACCATGATCTGGTGTGGCGCTGTTTTTGGAAGGAAGCAGACCATTTTTTTTAAACCCTGGACACCCCTTTAAAGGACATCTATCACCAGATCAAGGATTGTAAACCCAGCACACTGACATACTGGTGTGTGCCCCCTCTGGCAGTATCCGCTCTTCTTTTAGCTTCTTGTCCTGGTTTTTACAATAATTTTAAAATTATGCAAATGAGCCCCATGGGCTCCATGCTCCATATGAGTTAATGGAGCCTGGAGCCCCTGAGGCTCATTTGCATAAAGTTTTTTTTTCCCTTAAAAACAAGGGCATAAGAAGCTAAAAGAAAAGCAGATACTGGAAGAGGGGGCACACACCAGTATGTCAGTGGTTTGGTTTACAACCCTTCATCCTGGTAAGAGATGTCCTTTAAAGGAAAGAGGAAATTTGTAGCAGTATGCCATAAGGACAAATCATATTTTAGATTTTATGTACTAGCTCAAAGCTGATTGGGCAGATTATCCAGTTTTCTATTGGCTGAAATGATTATTATCCACACTCTCCCTATTATAGACCCCCCCCCCCCATGACTTGACAATGGATGTGAAGAGATGTGTCAGAACTCTGTGTATAAAGCCTGTGACCACTATATGATGCCCAACGCATGGTGCATGGATCCAATTTTTATTGATGATGGAAATTTTGGCAAAAAAATTAAAACATGGCTGAAAATTATGCTGCTATATAAATGGGATGGGTGACGGCCTAATTCTTGCTTAGAAGAGAGTCTACAGGTCCCTATTAATATAGTAGAAAAGTCAGAAATAGTCAGTAAATATTGGTGGGACTGAACAACTAACAACTCCCTCACCAAATGATGTCTGGAGCTGAAGGATCAGGCATGTTGAATGTTATCATGCCTGATCCTTTGTTCACCATGTTTAGAAACCTTGACTTTTGCCAGTGGGTTACATCCCTTAATGCATGGAGGAGGAGGACACATGCATACTCGGCCTTATTGAATCATGTGTTTATTCCATACTCCCAGATACTGACCCTAGAACACATCCTAAAATTGAGACCCCATAATTCTGATATCAATATTTAGACCTTAAACCATACTCGTCCCACCCAGGTCAACAACTGCACGGTGGCTCAGTAGTTAGCATTACAGCCTTGCAGCTCAGTGGTTAGCATTACAACCTTGCAGCACGGTGGCTCAGTGGTTAGCATTACAGCCTTCCAGCACGGTGGCTCGGTGGTTAGCATTACAGCCTTGCAGCACGGTGGCTCAGTGGATAGCATTACAGCCTTGCAGCACGAGGGCTCAGTGGTTAGCATTACAGCCTTGTAGCACGGTGGCCCAGTGGTTAGCATTACAGCCTTGCATCACGGTGGCTCAGTGGTTAGCATTACAGCCTTGCATCTCTGGGGACCTGGGTTCAAGTCCCAGGGTCAACATCTGCAAAGAGTTTGTATGTTCTCTCCGTGTTTGTGTGGGTTTCCTCCGGGTCCTCCGGTTTCCTCCCACACTCCAAAACATACTGGTAGATTGTTTAGATTGTGAGCCCCATTGGGGACAGGGACCAATTTGCCATGCATTGTGCAGCGCTGCGTAATCTGTGTGCGCTATATAAAATAAAGAATTATTATTATTATTACTCTACAACAGACACCAGTTAGACCTCATAATTTAGATATAATACAAACCCAATAATACCAGATCTCAGACCCCAGAAAAGACCCAATATTTCAAAAAAAGCCCAAACCTCATCATTTCCGTATCATTTATGCAGACCCTGTAATATCAGATCTCCAGAATATTTCTCTACAAACTCTAAAGCCCATCTTCAGACATCATAATACAAGTCTCAGACCTCAAACAAGAAGAAAGAAGAGATCACGGGATGTCGATGGCCACTTCAACGATACAAAAAACACTATTGTTCTATCTACATCACTAAGGTATACAAAGTAACTATATAGCCATTATATATGATATCTATATACACCTGAATGATAACCCATTTCCCATATAGATAGATACATAGATAGATAGATAGATAGATAGATAGATATGAGATAGATAGATAGATAGATAGATAGATAGATAGATAGATAGGAGATAGATAGATAGATAGATAGATAGATAGATAGATAGGAGATAGATAGATAGATAGGAGATAGATAGATAGATAGATAGATAGATAGATAGATAGATATGAGATAGATAGATAGATAGATAGATAGATATGAGATAGATAGATAGATAGATAGATAGATAGATAGATATGAGATAGATAGATAGATAGATAGGAGATAGATAGATAGGAGACAGATAGATAGATAGAAGATAGATAGGAGATAGATAGATAGATAGATATGAGATAGATAGATAGATAGATAGATAGGAGATAGATAGATAGGAGACAGATAGATAGATAGAAGATAGATAGGAGATAGATAGATAGATAGATAGATAGATAGATAGATAGATAGATATGAGATAGATAGATAGGAGATAGATAGATAGGAGATAGATAGATAGGAGATAGATAGATAGATAGATAAATAGGAGATAGATAGATAGATATCAGGTATCCTCAGTGCATGCTCTACAGAATTGATGGACATTCTGCAATGCATTATAGACTACATATATTATATACAGCTGAACAGGAAAGATATAACCTTTTAAAGTTTTAAGTTATAGAACTATCCCTTTAAGAACTCTACTTAGTAGACAGGACACTGTGGAGCACGTGTAATGGGGACAGCATTAAGATATGCAACATCCGAGGGGGCGTGGCCACGCTTACTCGCCGCTACAGTTATCACCCGCGGTGGTTGCACACTGTAGTTGGTAGTTAGCCACGCCCCCGCGTCTATAACGTTTGCACCGCCCAGAAGGTGTCAGGTGCTTGTGTACACAGACGGAGGCGCTACAGGATCATCTCCTGACGACCAGAGACTGCTACAGACGTCCAGTCCAGGGTAGGAGGGGTGTGTAGGTTCCTAAATAAGTGATCGGGAGCTAGTTAGAAACTTGTCACGTAGTAAAATGTATAAAGGAGTGAACCACTGCCCCCTATTGGCTCACAGTATACTTGACTTTTGTTATTTTTTGTGTCTTCGACCTGTTTATTTTAGTGCTTATGCAGTACAGCAGACATTTTAATAATGTTCCATATACTGTGAGATATAGGGAGGGAGGGGGGAGCATCCATTGTCTATATAAGATTCAGGTCTTTTGCATCAAACGTGTAAGATTATCACCATGATATCACATTTTACACATACAGAGCATAATGTATAATAGTAAGATAACAGATATGTAATGTACAGGGGGGTCTACTATTCCCAAATCCTCTCCCCAGTAAGTCAGCTGTGTGTAATGCGTTATCAAGGCTTTACAGACAGAACTTTACACTTTCCTTCTGATCTTTCATTATAAAGAACATTTTATTTTTATCTGTATGTAAATTATTTGCACCAGAGGTGGAGCTCCGTCTTTTTCTAATTTCCATAAACCCCTTTAAAAAAAAAAAAAAAAACAGGTGCACCCATAGACATGACCCCGCCTCTGCTGCACTCAGAAGCTAATTTACATAATTTTTCTAAATGACAAATCACTGGGAAAGTGGTCTCGGAAAAGTTCATAATGTGCCTCTTGGTTTTACTTTTTTGGGGATTTGGGAGCTGTGAGGCTCCTTAAAAGTGATTTTCCCAGAAATCCTATTGAGTCTATTCATCTGCTAATTAGTTTTTTTTTTTTTGGATGATAACCAATATGGTATTCAGATGTCACCCAGATCTTTCCTAGAATGTATCCTCCTGGTTACAGAACACCATTTTCCATTCCCAAATCATTGTTTCATTCCATAGCCGGACAGCACCACCCATGTGCATTGGCTGCCTCTGGTATTGCAGCTTGCCATCATTTAAAGGAAACCTACCATGTGATTTGATGCATTATGAAGCAAACATACCTTGAGAATGCTGTAGCTACACTGATGCAGGATCATATCTTGGTTAATCCCTGTGCTGAATGGTTTTGCTGAAAAAACAATTATAACATTCAGGACCTTGGGAAAGCTGGATCAGCATGGCTGCCAAGATAAACACATTACACAGGGGAGCTCGGAATTTCAAATGGCTGCTAAATACAGAATGACTAAGCATAACGAGTCAAGCACTAATCAACCTGATTTGGATCACTCATACACAGCAGCTGGTGGGATGGTGCAGCAATTGATTATTCTGTCTGGCAGGGAGAAAACTGATTGCATCATCATCTCCTGCAGAGAGAAACTCTCCTGCTACAAGAAGCGAGGAAACAAGTGCTGAAGGAGCCATAGAAGCGACAGAGCTTCATTATCATAATGTTATATCTGTTTTATCAGCAAAACCGCTCAGCACAGGGATTAACCAAGATGTGTTTCTGCATCAGTGTAGCTACGGCAGTCTCAAGGTATGTTTGCTTCATACTGCATCACATCAGATGGTAGGTTTCCTTTAAATGGGAAGGAAGTAAAGGGTTTGAAGGGGTGAACTTTATGTTGTTGGTGTACTAACAGGTGTACCACCTTAAGTACTGAACCTGTCTCCAGACCAAGGGTCCCCCAACCACTGTCCCACCTGGTGATGTGGTCACCATGACTGTAGCGGCAGCCATGTAGCATTTCTATAGGAAATAACCAATTACAAATGCATTTGTGGACAGCTCTAAGCCAAGTGCTGGAGATAGATGCAGGTCCTATAGACAACATCTATGGAATTCAGATACTTATTATATGTCTAAGATGGATATTTTCTGGCAATTATTCTTTTGTTTGTGTGTACCTACATTGCAGACTCTGGATATTCAGTGGAAAACATGGGTAATTCCCAAGGGGCAGAAAACTTAGAACCCTACAGAAGTTTGTATAAAGGAAGCCATGTTGGATCGAAGGAAAAAACCCAGTCAGCCAAGACTTCTCCGGCTCATGATTCCAACGCTCTGAACCTGGTGATTCCAACTTCAGAAGGACCGTTCTTCGGCAGATCCATTGGAGAAGATATAGAAGTGAAACGCAATACGAGTTTGCCTTGGAATTTCTCTATGAACTTGAGCACCGAGCCAGTATTAAAGCAAAAACCACCCGAGGTCCGATGGTCGGTACCAGACACGTTCAGTCAGGCGGTGAACTTTACATTCTCTGATGAGGACCCTATACAGATGCCTTTGAAGTCTGAACCTCCAGCTACAGAGTTGGCTGGTGGAAACCGTGGAGACAATAATGTGGATGGAAAAAGTACGATGGTGGGTGATGTTATACAGGAGAAAGTGGCTTTGTTGCCACCTGTGCTGGGATTTTCTGCTGTGAGGTTTCCAATTAAAAAACCCATGTACGATTTAAGGATGGCTTCTCTAAGCCCACAATTTACAGAGCTACTAAGAATCGGTCTAAAAGAAAATCTTGTAACCTACCAAGAACAACCTGAAGACCACGGAGCAACATCAGAGAACCAAACACTAACATATTCAAGCACAAGAGCCACCAGCCAAGGCGGGTCCTTGACTAAGAGCAACTTTACAGCTTATGAAGCATTTCCTAACTCAACTCAAACCCCAAACCATGACCTCGCCCCTTTCAGTGGCAACCAGAATACCACCCAAACAGCTGAAGCTCATCAACCATGTGCCACCACATCATCTTCTCTAGAGAGCACCATAGGACCTTCATGTATAGAGGTCCAAATCAATACTCAAGATCAAGAAGCTGAAAAAATTACCCAAGAAACAGCAGATACGCGTCGCAAGATTAAGGTGTGTCCATCCAAAGGTGGAACAATGAGCACCAAGCAACTATTGCCCTGGAGCGTTCCAAATAATACTCCAGAAAAAACTGAAGTCAAGCCACCTACGTGTTTCTCATATGCCGATGCCCTCAAAAGCAGCCCTCAGGTAGCGCAAAAAGAAAGGGCTCCAAAACCTCTTGATAAAGATGAAAAGCAGCAAAAACTTCTTGGACGCCAAACCACAACCAAAATGGAGAAGAAAGCCACCAGAAACGCAGTAGCCTTGGGTAACGTAAAGCAAAACGGTGCTCAACTAAATCCCAAAAATCCCAAGATGGACAAAACAAAAAGTACCAAACCTTGCAACCCAACTGGGCCACCAACACCACCTTATAAAGGCACCAAAGCACAACCCAGAAGTCAATTGACTTCTCCCCAGAACAATCCAAGGGATCGTTTCCGAGATAAAAGCTCTTGGAATATGGAAAAATCCCAAAACTTTACACCCCATAAACCAATCCAGATTTTCAATAACACTTCAACTTGGAAGCCACATGAACAAACCAAGGGTAGAGATGCTAAAAAAGATCAGGTGTATCAATCATATATTATTGAGAGACGAATCAGGTCTAAAACGGTCTGTAATAAGACTCCTAGACCTACAACCAAAGAAGCGGTAAAGAGTGTGGCTGCTGTGTCTGTCCAGCCAGAAGATGTAGGTCTACCAACCCTGGATGCTACACGTCTAGAGATACCTTCAAGACAAAACATAACGATAGTTGTTACCGACGAGGCTCTTGTTCATACTGAAAAAAGTGAACAAACGAGCAAATGTGAAGAAACTGACCAGAACCCTGAGGTCAAACCTGATTTATCACAACCTACGCCTCCGCCTGAAGTTACCGAAGACCAAAAAATTTCTACCGATGACCATGGTGATGTCGCTGACGTATCTCCACCTGACCTTCACATAAAGGAAAGATCACAGACCCCCGATACAAGTGTCCAGGTTCCAGACCAGAATCCTGTGGTTCTGGTAAATGACACGCCCAGTGAACCCATCTCTGGCCCGGAGGTTCTAGATAAAGTGGTCAGCGTGGAAAAAGATGTTCCCGACGAGGATCCGAAACATCAAGTATCAGGAAAGTGGAAGGAGTTTTATGTGGACAACCTCTGCACCATGAAATGTATGTGTAGACATCGTCCAGGAAAGCTTCCACCTAATGTAGTCCGCTGGTGAGTATCTGGCGTATGAATGTAAGACCACACCATAGTGTCCTACCCATGATCCATTGAATAGCTGATTGGTACAGGAACTGTGTGTCATGTATCAGGGATCCACTATCGAAGACCTACCCCAGAGTGTGCGTGTCATGTAGCCTTCCAATATATTATAAAAATCTTTGCACATCAGCAGCCACCACTAGGTGGAGCTCAGAGCATATGCTGCATACAAGATAGGGTGGTGGTGGATGGACAATCTACATGGCAGCCAAAGTTGGATCTGTTTAGCTGCTCTGTAGATTGTACATCCACCACCACCTTATCTTGCATGCAGAGTCTGCTCTGAGCTCCATCTAGTGGTGGCTGCTGGTGGTGATCGTAAGCATGCAACATGCCTGGACCTACTACAGGTGATTCACTTCCAAATATTTTGGCCATAGAAAAGGTCTTAGGACTGCAGTAGATAGGTGTGATATACTGGGGCGTTTTTGCTAATAGCAATTATTCTGCATGCAGGTTTTCCGTGTCCCAGAACAGGCTGGCAGAACCGATATGGATCACCACGCTCAAAGTGGCATCTACTCTGGTCACTGGGACCAACCTCCTACTGGATCACCATTCACCCCATGGGTCGGATATCAGCAGCGAGAGATAGGAGCAGTATACCAGCGCGCTCATGGATAGGGGTCATATTTGCTATTAAAAGGAGTGTGTAGAGCAAATGCTAAATACATTTCATGCAAAAGTATCCATAAAATGTTAGATAAAGCATAATTTCCTCCTATACTTTTAATACCGCTCTAATAATCCGCACTAGTGTTGTCATCTTGCAGTACATACACTGTCCCCATACAGCAGCTGCAGGTCAATCCTGCGATCAGTGGTCACAGGTCTGGCAGTCATTTATCCTGCAGTGCACTCTGGGTAAACCAAGATAAAGCACAAGTATATGGAGAGGGGTCAGTATTGTGTGAATGGTGCCCCCTAGTGCAGAAAAACATGAAATTTATAGGAATTGTAAGTTTCCAATGTCCAGTGGAGTGTGGTAGCGTTGTGCACCCACTTATAATAAGCCAAAAAACACAACCATTTTATAGGAAACCTAACAGTAGCAGTATGATAGATTCCTCGTACAAACATCTGCACTAGACTTTGCTTTAGACCTAAGATCTAACTTTAAAAAAAAAAAAAAACTTTGTAAAAGTGGGCGTGACCAGGCTGTGCCACACCCCAGTAGCCTCTTCAGGTCATTTACATATTACTTAAAAAAATTAAAAAAAAAACTTTATAAAAGCTAGATTAGGCTTTAAGATGAAAGATTAGGGCAGATGTAGGTACAAGGAATCTACCATCAGATCTACTTCGGGTGGTAAGAGTCCGCGTGGTAGATTTCCAATAATATTTAATGCTAAAACAAAGGATTGGATATACATTTATAATCACAAGAACTGGGAGCTTGGGAACGCTCATCCTGGTGATGGGACATAAGCCACCACCCATCAGAGCAGAATTCAAGGATCCCTGCACACAAATGTAGCGTCCTCACACCATCTGTTGTACGAGTACGATGAACTTTAAAGCCGAGTTTGGAGGAAGAATAGGAGGTGCCTGAGTTGTGGGCTCGTGCACCAGGACGTAAAAACACCAGCCGTGTATACGCCCATTGAAATACATGTGTCAGTGCAGATAGTACGTGGACAAATCTACATGCATGTGCATAAGGGAGCGTTCACATGTCCATGTCCAAACCATTGATGTGTTCTCTCTAGAGACGAGCAGACAAAAGGTGTAGGTTCGCCATTCGGCTGCGTTTGTTATGGGCATTAACAGCCGGAGTGGCTGCAATATGTCTGGGTTGGAAAGTGTCTGAACAGTGACCCTATTGATGAACAAAAAATGTAATTTAAAAACACAGGGTTGCATCCATACCATGTGTATAGATAACCCAGTACTGGTTTTCCAGATCTACCAGACTGGGTATTGTGGATGTCACATATACACTCACCGGCCACTTTATTAGGTCCACCATGCTAGTAATGGGTTGGACCCCCTTTTGCCTTCCGAACTGCCTCAATTCTTCGTGGCATAGATACAACAAGGTGCTGGAAGCTCCTCAGAGATTTTGGTCCATATTGACATGATGGCATCACACAGTTGCCGCAGATTTGTCGGCTGCACATCCATGATGCGAATCTCCCGTTCCACCACATCCCAAAGATGCTCTATTGGATTGAGATCTGGTGACTGTGGAGGCCATTTGTGTCCAGTGACCTCATTGTCATGTTCAAGAAACCAGTCTGAGATGATTCCAGCTTTATGACATGGCGCATTATCCTGCTGAAAGTAGCCATCAGATGTTACAGGGGACATTGTGCTCATAAAGGGATGGACATGGTCAGCAACAATACTCAGGTAGGCTGTGGCGTTGTACCAAGGGGCCCAAAGACACCATGACACCACCACCACCACCAGCCTGAGCCGCTGATACAAGGCAGGATGGATCCATGACACCACCACCACCAGCCTGACCCGCTGATACAAGGCAGGATGGATCCATGCTTTCATGTTGTTGACGCCAAATTCTGACCCTACCATCCGAATGTCGCAGCAGAAATCGAGACTCATCAGACCAGGCAACGTTTTTCCAATCTTCTACTGTCCAATTTCGATGAGGTTGTGCAAATTGTAGCCTCAGTTTCCTGTTCTTAGCTGAAAGGAGTGGCACCCGGTGTGGTCTTCTGCTGCTGTAGCCCATCTGCCTCAAAGTTGGACGTACTGTGCGTTCAGAGATGCTCTTCTGCCTACCTTGGTTGTAACGGGTGGCGATTTGAGTCACTGTTGCCTTTCTATCAGCTCGAACCAGTCTGCCCATTCTCCTCTGACCTCAACAAGGCATTTCCGCCCACAGAACTGCCGCTCACTGGATGTTTTTTCTTTTTCGGACCATTCTCTGTAAACCCTAGAGATGGTTGTGCGTGAAAATCCCAGTAGATCAGCAGTTTCTGAAATACTCAGACCAGCCCTTCTGGCACCAACAACCATGCCACGTTCAAAGGCCACAAATCACCTTTCTTCCCCATACTGATGCCCGGTTTGAACTGCAGGACATTGTCTTGACCATGTCTACATGCCTAAATGCACTGAGCTGCCGCCATGTGATTGGCTGATTAGAAATTAAGTGTTAACGAGCAGTTGGACAGGTGTACCTAATAAAGTGGCCGGTGAGTGTACATTGGTGGGGAAGACTGTAGTTGTGGGTGATAATTTCAGTGTATCAGGTGACACTCCAAGTGTGGGATATAATAAAATAAATAAATATATATATATAATTTTTTTTTTTTGACAGGTTGATCCAGAAAGGCGCCGTTCGCTCTCCTGGTCAGCTCAGGAGGGATTATTTCCTTTATTGCCTAAATGGGTTTTTAAGAAGATATTTCTATTGCACTGTATCCCTATAAGGGTCCAAATGGTATGACCCAAACGGTAGCCCTCTCTTGTAAAGTTTCAAAAATAACCTACCAAGTAGAGATTTCCCATTTTTTTCTTTTGGTTTCTGAACAGTGACCCTACCCTCCAGATCTGCTTCTAGTGGCTGTCCATTACGGTTTACACCTGCAACTTTCACACCTGGATTTAGGTGAAAACTCAGGGAACACTGAAGAAACCCTGACAATGCTGAATGTTGTGGGGAGACTGTTTTAGGCGCAAAAAGAAGTTGGAAATAAAACACAAGCAGCCAGAAAAGTCTCAAAAATTAATGGCAAACCAAAAAAAACGTGTGATACATGCGCCCCATTGACTTTTAGAACTTGAACGTACAAATTCATCTGTAAGAAATACTTAGAATTAACCCAAACTTTTTTTTTTTTTAATCACAGTTTAAATACAAGGAGATTAGACAAATTTTTTACTTTTCCCCGGTCCATGTAAATACAGACCTGCGGTATCAAGGCTTTACCGTCTGCTGCCCTCCTGAGCCGACACCAAAGAGTAGAAAGAACCGCGGACATAACCGCTGCATCAGACAGAGGAGATGGGGGTGATGGACCCAGATGCACTTTTACGGCGTTGCTCAGGGCCGCCGTGATATAGTGTAGATCGATCAGAGATGGACCCAATCACACAATCCGATATCCTACAAGTAATGCAGGTCTGTACGTGTTGCAGTAAGACCCCCACTAGTCACCACCCCCTGTACATATTCCCTATTTGGCTACATAGTGGGATTTGCCCATTGTGTCCCTCCTATATAAGCCGGGGGAGGTGCTGTGCAATGTGGTGGTCACCTACAGTATGGCCTCCCTTGGTCATATCAGCTGATCACCTGCACAGCCTGCTTATGAGAATGAGGGGTCTTTGAGAGCCCCTTTAAAACAGCCCTAGAAGATACCTTATTGCAACAGCAGAAAAACTTCATAGGCTGCCAAAAAAAAAAAAACTTTGAAGTTGCTCCATAAAACCATCCCAAGGGGGAGAAAAAAAAAGTTATCAATAATATAATTTTCTTACAAAACATCCCCTCCCCTCATCTATAAAATAATGAGATACAAGGGAGGACGACGAGGCCGAGCAGAAGAGAGAGAGAGAACACAAGTGGGAAGTTGGCTGCGGCGGCTTGCCGGCATTTACACGATCATCTCCAGCTGGCGGGCGTATTCTATCACTTGTTTGGCCAGTTCTGTGGAAGGGATGGTGGCCTCCTCCGGATTCTGCTTCTGGCTGCTGAAACTGTAGTAGTTGTTGGGGCCCAATACCCAACCGCGCTGCAGAGACCACAAACACAACAAGAGCATTTAACATTTTATATCTCACAACGTCAGCTACAAGCCGGACCAGAGAGGTGACACAGAAGTCTCTCCTTATAGGAAATCGACCATCAAAATCTATCATGATAAACCAGGAGAACTGACGAATAGCTTCAGCTTTAATAATTATGCTAATCAGCCTAGCCCCATGTGTGATCCGGTTTTAAACAGGCTGTCACGCTGTCACGCCGTCTCACCTTTCCCCTGGTGTCTCAGTGCTTGAGCATTTCCTGCAGGGCGAGACCAACAGCCTGGTGAGCTACAGTATGGAGGAGCTCTGGTAACACCCCCGGGCCCATTATCATTTAAAACTTATATTTTTATCTATGGCCTCCTTCTTTCTAAGAAGATACCACAGTGCCGGTGCCTGGGTCTATGAGTAATGTCCCTGGTTTATCACGATGGATTTTAATGATTCAGGAAGGTCCTAGATACAGTTTTACACCTAAATAACATTGATGGTTATCTTATAATATAGAATGGTTTCCCCTTTATCCTTTCCTCATCCAATTCCTTCCTTTTCTTGGTTGAACATTATGGACATGTGTCTTTTTTCAACCGTAGAAACCATGTTTCCTCTAAAGGGCATCTACCACCAGGATGAATGACTGTATGCAAATGAGTTTGAGGGTTATTTGCATATAATCTTTCATGCTGGTGGTAGATGGCCTTTAGAGGGATCAACCGGGAATTAACATCGGCGGTCAATCTATAGCTACCATAGAAGTAAATGGGAGCCAAAGCTGCAGTTACAGCTAACAGCCACTACAAACAGCATGGAGCCAGATGCTTCCAGTCCCATTGTGTGTTTACACCAGGAACAACATCTACAAACATCTGTGTATACAGAGAGAACATACACAGGACAATCCAATCCTTCGTTCATCCAGTTTTCCTGATCACTCTAGCAGTTCTGACATAAGTGCGGATATTCCTTTCCCTCTGATCTGCAGGAGAGGAGCTTCACTAATGGGCAGGAGCAAAAAGCTCATCTTCATCAACTAAAACCTTACATTCTTAGATAAGGAATAGAACAGACATGTATAGGACATTCTATACCTTCCCCAATCTCTGATATAATTCGTTCACTGCAGCATGTGCTGAATATAACAATTTACTCTATGCATTTTAATACACAGCCCTGCAGCCCCCATACCAATCAAAATGAGAAAAATGGACCAATGTTATTTCCTAGGGAGAGACCCTTTAAATATTGTCGGATTACAACCTCCTCAGGTTAGGACAAGCAAGAACACGAATAAAATAAGAATAAAACCCAACTACTCCCGCTGCAGGGCAGTTACACAGAAGTTAACAGGAAGGGGGGGGGGGGTCCCCATTCCAACTAATGGGGGCTGAGTTTTCCAGTCTAATACTTATAATATCTACACTCACCTTTTTTGCATAGTCTGTCATTTTCTTTGGAGTATTGAAGAACAATATCCTGGTGGCTTCATTAAACAGAATCTTTTCGTAGGCTTTTTCAATGCAGCCGGCAATCTCATCCCTGCGGAAGGAACACGATTCTATTACTGCTCAATGCTGTTCTATGGAGAATGACACCACCTTAAAGTGATGGAAAAACATGCACCTTTAAACGAGAAAATATACACTGTAAAGCACCCAAAAAAGTGCAAATGAAAACTATACACTCATCCAACAAAAACCAAGCCCTCATATGGAACTTAGAGGATGAAGATTCTTGTTTCCTATAGCATAACAACAGGGCAGTCGATAAGTTGTAAATTGAAGGGGTGTTCTGCATTCCCTAGTTAAAGGGAACCTGTCAGTTAAACTAACGCACATTAACTAAATATATCTTTGAAAAATGCTTATACATCAGTACAACTATCCCAATATCGTTCCTCCCCATGCCTGTAAATTTCCACAGTCCGTTTGAAAAGCCACGCACAGTATATGGTTAATCGATCATCATCTTTCCTTTGAGCCAAATCTGACATATTCATGTTCTTTAGCTCAGCTGCGCCCCCAGCTTGAAGAGAGTCCGGCTTTCCTTTAAGCAATGTCTTGGCTCAGCTGCCTCGTTACCTTCTCCCTCTGCACACGTTCCGCTCGCAATGCGTTTTTGAAATGCATTGCAACCAGAACGGGGAGGGGCTTGTGCCGATGACACAAACAAATGCAATACATATAGCGTTTGCTACCGATCGCAAGCATTACCTCCGAAACGCTGATGCGAACGCCACAAGCCCCTCCCCCATTCCGGATGCAATGCATTTCAAAACGCCTTGCGAGTGTAACGTGTGTCCACACCCTCAGGAATTCTCTTCAGCGATTCACACAAAGCCAGTGTCTCATTTGTGGAGAGAAGGGAAGAACGAGGTAAGCGGTGCCAAGTCTCGGATGAAGAGAAAGCGCACCCCTTGTCAATCAGGAAGCTGGAGGCGCAACTGAGCTGAAGAAAATGAATTTGACAAACTCGGCTCAAATGAGAGACTGATCTGACTCACCTGGGGTCATTCGCATAGATTGCGAGTCAACTTTACGAAAGGACTGTTGAACTCTACAGGGATGGGGAGGAACAATATAGGGATAGTTGTACTGCTGTAGAATAGCATTTTTTAAAGCCATGTTTAGTTAGTGTGGGTTAGTTTAATTGCCAGGTTCCCTGGAGACGACTTCATGTGAACGTTGTCCATAACAATAAGAACTAGTAACCTGTGGCAGAAATGAGGATGAGCAGGACCCTCACCTTATTGTGTCCAGCAGGATGTCTATGAAGAAGGTGTAACTCTCTGCAGGAATGTTCCCTTTGGCCAGGAACACCTTGTTGTAGCTGCCCTCCATCAGGTACTAGAATACACAAAGTAACGGGATATAAGCATCATATAATCATCCGCTGCCCACGACATAGGTGCCACCCTCGCCACTCACCTGCTCCAGAGACACTGGGTGCTTTATGTAGACGTTGGCCTGGATCTCTTTGGCAGGTAACCGTTCCAGCTCGGTGTGAAACTCGGCCACCCTGTTCTGTGACAGGAGGAAGAGGAGGTTGAGGCCCAGCAGCTGGTGCTTGTACGCAGACTCGGGGAGCTCCTCCCTACAAGAGATCAGAGATGTAGTCCTGGGAGGTGTATGCAAAAAATGGCCACTCACTGTACCTGCAGGAAGGGTATAACAAGACGCCCGATATTCCCATAAACAATTATTGAAGGAAGACGGGGTGTGAACTACCCATAGCGCCCATACATTACATGGCTAGCCTTCATCTACTGGCATAGGTGGGATACAGACATAAAAAATAAAACTTCTATACATTTTTTGGTGAAAATTGCAATCCCTCTGTTAATCCTCCTGGTGTTGTATATCTGGTGTTGCCATTCCGAGTGTCAAATGGACCGGAGGACCAGTAACACCTTATGCAGCTGGCCACAATCCCAACTGCTAACACTTAATGCTCTTATGCCAAGTGGACAGATCTAAAAAGGGACCAATGGCACCTAAATTAGAGATGTTGTATCCTTAAAGGGATACAACAAGGTAAAATCCTAGATAAACGATCTTAAAGGGGTCGGCCACTTTTCAATAAGTCTTTTCCATTAGACAAGTCTCTGCGTCTGCCTTTTTTCATAGCTTCGGCCTTTCTCTGCTTCTCATATACACGCACACTCTTAATATATCCTCTTCCTCTCTAACAGTCAGACACAGGAAGAGGGGAGGGAGCAGGATGAGCCAACCTCCTGCTGCTACAGCTCCTCCTACTCACCAGGGCTCAGCAATGTAAACTGAGAACAGTGTCTGCACAAAGACAAGTAAGTAAGTAGCAGGACTGACTGAATGACTTGAAAAACATTCAGGGAGCATCATTAACCCCTACTTATTAAATACCGTCACTATGAAGTGCAATTTGTTATGCAGAAAACAAGCAGGAATAGAACCTTACTTGTAGTCAAAATAATAACACTTGAGCTGTGCCATGTATCTCTCGAATGATGGGATGTCCTTCTTCAGGATGCTCCACTGGGCGCCGATCTCCAAGACGTCTCCTGGACACAATAGAAAATGCTCATCAGTAAAATGATTGATAAATCGCTGTATTAATCACAGCTACATTTTTTTCAGGCATTTCAGACATATTTTAAAGTGAAACTACTTTCTTAAAGGGGTTTTCCCACAAAACAAGTTAAGCCCTATCCACAGGATAAGGCCCAACTTGCTGATCGATGGCAGTCTCATCGATGAGACCCCCCACAGATGACTAGAACAAGGGGTCTGATGTATCCCAGTCGGACCACTCATAGCTCCCCGAGATGAAGGGAGCAACAGGACTTGCATGTCCGGGCTGTCCCGTTCATCTCCATGAAGTAGATGACGATTGCAGAGTATGGCGATACACAATCTCCGTCAGCACCATAGAAATTAATGGGCTGCTCCGCTCATCTAAGGAAGCAACAAGGAGTCCGACTGGGGTACATTGGATGCCCCGTTCCGAAACGGCAGTTTTTGTCCACAGAGCTGTGCCATGAGAGAACTGCATTGAGAACTACGTAAAGTAGTTTCCTGATGGTAGATATCCTCCTTTAAGATGGCACTTTTAAAAGAGGGTGAAGCGGAAGGGGATTAAAAATTTTGTAAAAAAAAAAAAATATGAACAAAACAAGATGGTGCTTTCACAGAGGGACACCACCAACCACGAGGGGAGCATTTTAAGGCAGAGACATAAGTTGCTCCGTGAATTCTAATACACGCACTGACTAAAAAAGGTTTCAGGGCAACATCATTATAAGATGTCACCAGTCCCCTCTTCCCTGCAGCACAATCATTCTGGATTATAGTTCAGTAGTGGGGAAGCAGGGACTCCAGTCACATATGACAATCATGCTCAGAGTCCCCTCCTCTGCACTGTGGTCAGTCTACGTAATCCAGCCACTACATGTTCCAGGACTCCTGGACAATCACTTTCATGGGGCTTTGGCCTTATGGCACCAGCACTGAAGAGGTAAATACCAGGATTGGAATTTAGGTCCGTTTCCTGCACGGATATACAATACAGTCTCCCTTGTGCCTATAATCTTGCAGATGCACAGAGCTCATTCCTATTATATTGTGACATCACATCCCTCTGCGCTTTTGCTTTAGGAGTTATACTTACTTGCTAACACCAGCTGCTGCTTAGTGAGTTTGGTGTCCGTGGTGGGTAGAAAATTCTGCTCCAAAAGAGCCAACTGTGAGGAGAGAAGACATCAGCTATTAGACGTCAGGACTGCATCGTGGTCCGGACCCAATCCCTCCCGATAGTGTTTGTTACAACGTATCTGCTGCCGACAATACATCAGGCTAACAGAGATGGCCATAGACAGGCGGTCCCCTAGTTAAGGACACCCGACCCCTAGTTACAGACGGACCTCTCTCCCCACTGTGACCTCTGGTTACCTCTCTGGATGTTACTATAGTCCCAGGCTGCAGTGATCAGCTGTAAGGTGTCTGTAATGAAGCTTTATTCATAATCCTTGGTCCCATTACAGCAAAAAATGTTTAAACTCCAATTGTCACTGGGGCAAAAAAATTTTTGGTTTGGATCTACAATTATAAAATATACAGTTTCGAATTACATACAAATTCAACTTAAGTACAAACCTCCGGAACCTATCTTGTACTTATCCCGGGGACTGCCTGTACATTTAACATTATAGTCACAAAATGTGGTCCAACCACAGATCTGCAGGGATCAGCCCAGGGGTCACGTGAGCAATCAGAAGCGAGTGGACGGTTACCATTCTCTGATACCTGGAATTCTCATCTGGCCATGTCAAAAATACCCAAAATTAAAAACGCCCCAATAAGAGGTGATTACTAGAACACATTTGGGAGCAGCAGTAACCTACTAAAGGGAAGCACTAGGACAAGGACATCTACCATAAAACTCAATCCTGATAAACCGGGGACATTACCCATAGATCCGGGCACTGGGACTGTGGTATCTTCTTATATCTGTTATCCATGGCCTCCTGCCTTCTAATATCAACTTTTATAATTATGCTAATGATCCTGAACAGGAGCACCTGAACAGGACACAAACACAATCACCCTGGGACTAGGAGCAGTCACCTGGAACACCTCCCAGGGACAGATTTGTGTTCCACATATTTAGGGCTGGTTTTTCACCTCCTGTGACCTGACCCGGAAAAATCTGTAGGAGATCCTCATCAATACAGAGTGTCTGCAGATTTCACGCAGACTTCCACAAGCCCTTAGGGTGAAGACACACATGGCGTTTTTGGGCCGTTTTTACTAAGTGCGTTTTCAGATCGTTAAAAACGCATGCGTTAAAAAACGCATCCGTTTTTTGAAAACGCATGCGTTTTTGTCCGTTTTATCGAAATTGCGCAATGAAAAACGGACAAAAACGCATGCGTTTTCAAAAAACGGATGCGTTTTTAACGATCTGAAAACGCACTAACTAAAAACGGCCCAAAAACGGCCTAAAAACGCCATGTGTGTCTTCACCCTTACACTTCAGGCCACCGCCGATCAGTAAGTTACGCCCCATTCTGTGGATAGGACGTAACTCGCCGTGACTGGAGAATCCCTTAAAGTGACCACCATAACACAGGGTAGAGGGTACAGCCTGCGCTGTGCCCGGTGATTGCCGTCCTGGCAGCTGCTTCCGCTCCCATTATTATTGTGACACCAAATTCTGTACCAACAACTTATCCAACAGGATCCTTTAGGATTGGGGGAAGTTGTTGATTGTGTCGGGGCAGCGGTGGCCAAAAAAAATGAAAGTACAGGCGGTCCCCTACTTTAGAACACTCAACTTACAGACGACCCCTAGTTACAAACGGACCTCTGGATGTTGGTAATTTCCTGTACCTTAGCCTTAGGCTACAATAATCAGCTGTAACAGTTATCACAGGCGTCCGTAATGAGGATTTATTGTTAATATTGATTCTTATGACAACCCAACATTTTTAAAATCCAATTGTCACAGAGACCAAAAAAAGTTCTGGCTGGGATTACAGTGATAAAATATACAGTTCCGACTTACATACAAATTCAACTTAAGAACAAACCTACAGACCCCATCTGGTATGTAACCCAGGGACTGCCTGCACTTACCCGTCTCAGTATCACTGGTCTTCATCTGGCCAGAACATTTGGGGGTAACTGGACCTGCTTTGGATAATAAGGGGCCCCCGCAGACATCGAGACGTGATGTGTGTCATAGGGGAAGTGTTATTAGGATACATGAACACAGTGACTGCTGGGACTCCCAGAAATCCTGAGAATGGGGGTCCTGTTCTCACTATTGGGTGGGTTGTCTAGGAGAGCGATCATGTTCTATTCTGCTGTACAGTCATGGCTAAAAGTTTTGAGAATGATACAAATGTTAATTGTTACAAAGTCTCCTGCATCAGGTTTTATAATGGTAATTTGCATAAACTCCAGAATGTTATAAAGAGGGATCAGCTTAACAGCAATTCATTGCAAAGTCAATATTTGCCTAGAAAGGGAAATTTTCCCCCCAAAACACATTTCAACTTCATTGCAGGCGCCTTGAAAGGAGCAGCTGCCATGGTGTCAGTGATGTCTCCAGTAACACAGGTGCGGGTGATGATGGGGACAGGGCTGGAGATCAATCTGTCATGATTAACTAAGAATCACACCCCTGGACACTTTACAAGGAGGCTGGTGCTTGGCATCATTGTTTCTCCTCTGTTAACCATGGTTATCTCTAAAGACACGTGCAGTCATCATTGCACTGCACAAAACTGGCCGAACAGAGAAGAGTATCGCAGCTAGAAAGATTGCACCTCAGTCACCGATCTATCACATCATCAAGGAATTCTAGGAGAGAGGCTCCATTGTTACCAAAAAAGCTCCAGGCGCCCAGGAAGGACCAGCAATCGCCAGGACCGTCTTTTACAAGTGTTTCAGCTTGGGGATGGGGCTCCCAGCAGTGCAGAGCTTGCTCAGGAATGGCAGCAGCAGGTGTGAGGCATCTGCACGCTCTGTGACACTGCGGAGACTCCTGGAGCAAGGCCTGGTGTCCAGGAGGGCAGCAAAGAAGCCACTTCTCTCCAGAAACCATCAGGGACAGACTGATATTCTGCAGGAGGTGCAGGGAGTGGACGCTGAGGACTGGGGGAAAGGCATTTTCTCTGATGAATCCCCTTTCCGATTGTTTGGAACATCTGGAAAACATCTTGTTGGGAGAAGACAAGGTGAGCGATACCACCAGTCTTGTCTCATGCCACCTGTAAAGCCTCCTGCAGCCATTCATGTGTGGGGCGGCTCCTCAGCCAAGGGAATCGCCTAAAAACACCTCCATGAATAAAGAATGGGACCAGAATGTCCTCCAGGAGCAACTTCTCCCAACCTGACAAACCAGAGGGCACAGATCATGTGACAATAGAAGATTTGTGTCATTCTCAGAACTTATGGCCATGACTGTACACATTCTCACCTGCTGCTCGGTCCTTTAGTGAGAACGGGACCCCCATTCTCAGGATTGCTGGGGGTCCCAGCAGTCACAACCCTAGTGATCAGCTCTAATAGCATCTGGAGTCAGAGGCCGCCAATCATTATCCAAAGCAGATTCAGTAAGATCAGTGATACTGGTACAGGTAAGTACTTTCATTCTGTGACCACCACTGCCCCCACGCAGTAGAATCAGTTGTTGGTGTAGAATTTGGTACATAACCCGGTGCCAGGAATGAACCTGCAGATACCTCTGTCCCTGGAATGTGGCATCAGGTAAGAAGCTGGCACTGCCCATCACCCCTCAGTACATGTACAATGGGTGCCCACCTTCAGCCTGCCCGGCACAACCCCTCTATGTGCCCCCCGATCCATCCATGAGCTCACCCAGCACTTCCCCCCTGGGTCTAACTTTGAGCTGGCCCAGCACTTCCCCCCCCGGGTCTCACTTTGAGCTGGCCCAGAGCTCCCCCACTCCGGGTCTCACCTTGAGCTTGCCCAGCACATCCCCGCACTTGCTCAGGTTCGGGCTCTTCTTGTTCCACTCGGCCTTGAGCTGCTCGTACATGGCGGCCACCTGCCTCAGGTCTGCGGCTTGTCCTCCGTTCACCGCCATCTCCACAATGAATCGGCAACTGCGAGACAACACATGCCGTACAGCGACGTCATCACGTCACCCCGAGGACGTCATGACGTAACGTCTGGGACGTGTGTAGAGGGAGGGGAAAGTGGGGCTGTCCCCAGTGCGGTGACGTCACGGGAATGGGGCGGGGCTGCAGCACACACAGCTGTTCACTCACTAATTCACACGGAAGCAAAGAAGCCGCGCGGTATCTGCCTCCTTATCAGGGGGATTCTGGGAGGGAATTTTTTTTTCCAAGTAATGGACTTTAAACTGGACTGTATATTACTGTGTGCAACTTATTTTCTGATTTTTATTCTTTTTTTTTTACATGAGACTGCATGTTAACTCTTCATGGCTCGGTCACACGTTTTGTTTTCCCTCCCTGAGCCATTGGGGGTCATTTAGTAAGGTTCCGATTTGCGTTTTCCCGACGTGTTACCCGAATATTTCCGATTTGTGCCGATTTCCCCTGAATTGCCCCGGGATTTTGGCGCACGCGATTGGATTGTGGCGCATCGGCGCTGGCATGCACACGACGGAAATTGGGGGGCGTGGCCAAACGAAAACCCGACGGATACGGAAAAACCGCTGCATTTAAAACAAAAAAAAGTGTGGCGGAGCTTGCACTTACCTTCACTAGGAATAGGCCAGTGAACTTGAGTGCGTTCCGATGCTTTTCAGCGCAGCAGCACCACCTGGTGGACGTCGGAGGAACTGCCTTAATGAATCCCGGCCGGACCCGAATCCATCGCAGAGAACGCGCCGCTGGATCGCAAATGGGCCGGGTAAGTAAATCTGCCCCATAGTTTTGCCCTTATACAAATCCCTGGTCAGACCACCCTTGGAATATTGGGGCAGATTTACTTACCCGGTCCATTCCCGATCCAGCGGCGGGTTCTCCGACACTAATTCGTGTCTTCCGGCGATTCACTAAGGTAGTGCACCCGATGTCCACCCGGTGTCGCTGCTGCGCTGAAGTCCGCCGGAGTTCACCAAGCTAGGCCGGGTGCAGGTAAGTGCGTGTCAAGCGACACATTTTTTTAAAAAAATACGGCGGTTTTTCCAAATCCGTCGGGCTTTCCGACGGCCACGCCCCCGATTTCCGTCACGTGCATGCCGGCGCCGATGCGCCACAATCCGATCGTGTGCACCAAAAAGCCGGTGCAATTCGGCGCAAATTGGTAATAATCGGGAAACACGTCGGAAAAACGCAATTCGGGCCCTTAGGAAATGACCCCCATTGTGTACAGTTTTGGGCACCAGTGTATAAAAAGGATATAATAGAGCTGGAACGGGTGCAGAGGAGAGCAACCAGGATTATTAGGGGAATGGGGGAACTAGAATACACTGACAGATTACAAAACTAGGGATTATTCAGTTTAGAAAAAAGACGACTGAGGGGAGACCTCATTACAATGTACAAATACCTGAACGGCCAGTACAAGGATCTCTCCAAAGATCTTTTTATACCTAGGCCTGTGACAAGGACAAGGGGGCATCCTCTACGCCTAGAGGAGAGGGGGTTCTACCATCACCATAGACAGGGGGCATCCTCTACACCTAGAGGAGAGGTGGTTCTACCATCACCATAGACAGGGGGCATCCTCTACACCTAGAGGAGAGGAGGTTCTACCATCACCATAGACAGGGGGCATCCTCTACACCAAGAGGAGAGGAGGTTCTACCATCACCATAGACAGGGGGCATCCTCTACACCTAGAGGAGAGGAGGATCTACCATCACCATAGACAGGGGGCATCCTCTACACCTAGAGGAGAGGTGATTCTACCATCACCATAGACAGGAGACATCCTCTACACCTAGAGGAGAGGAGGTTCTACCATCACCATAGACAGGGGGCATCCTCTACACCTAGAGGAGAGGAGGTTCTACCATCACCATAGACAGGGGGCATCCTCTGCACCTAGAGGAGAGGAGGTTCTACCATCACCATAGACAGGGGGCATCCTCTACACCTAGAGGAGAGGAGGTTCTACCATCACCATAGACAGGGGCATCCTCTACACCTAGAGGAGAGGCGATTCTACCATCACCATAGACAGGGGGCATCCTCTACACCTAGAGGAGAGGAGGTTCTACCATCACCATAGAAAGGGGGCATCCTCTACACCTAGAGGAGAGGAGGTTCTACCATCACCATAGAAAGGGGGCATCCTCTACACCTAGAGGAGAGGAGGTTCTATCATCACCATAGAAAGGGGGCATCCTCTACACCTAGAGGAGAGGTGGTTCTGCCACCACCATAGACAGGGGGGATCCTCTACACCTAGAGGAGAGGAGGTTCTACCATCACCATAGACAGGGGGCATCCTCTACACCTAGAGGAGAGGAGGTTCTACCATCACCATAGACAGGTGGCATCCTCTACAACTAGAGGAGAGGAGGTGCTACCATCACCATAGACAGGTGGCATCCTCTACACCTAAAGGGGAGGAGGTTCTACCATCACCATATACAGGGGACATCCTCTACACCTAGAGGAAAGGAGGTTCTACCATCACCATAGACAGGGGGCATCCTCTACACCTAGAGGAGAGGAGGTTCTACCATCACCATAGACAGGGGGCATCCTCTACACCTAGATGAGAGGAGATTCTACCATCACCATAGACAGGGGTCCTCCTCTACACCTAGAGGAATGGAGGTTCTACCATCACCATAGACAGGGGGCATCCTCTACACCTAGAGGAGAGGAGGTTCTACCATCACCATAGAAAGGGGGCATCCTCTACAACTAGAGGAGAGGTGGTTCTACCATCACCATAGACAGGGGGCATCCTCTACACCTAGAGGAATGGAGGTTCTACCATCACCATAAAAAGGGGGTATCCTCTACACCTAGAGGAAAGAAGGTTCTACCATCACCATAGACAGGGGGCATTCTCTACATCTAGAGGAGAGGAGGTTATAACATCACCATAGACAGGGGGCATCCTCTACATCTAGAGGAGAGGAGGTTCTACCATCACCATAGACAGGGGTCGTCCTCTACACCTAGAGGAATGGAGGTTCTACCATCACCATAGAAAGGGGGTATCCTCTACACCTAGAGGAAAGAAGGTTCTACCATCACCATAGACAGGGGGCATCCTCTACATCTAGAGGAGAGGAGGTTATAACATCACCATAGACAGGGGGCATCCTCTACAT
The DNA here is from genome assembly GCF_040894005.1 of Engystomops pustulosus. NCBI lineage: Eukaryota > Metazoa > Chordata > Amphibia > Anura > Leptodactylidae > Engystomops > Engystomops pustulosus. The sequence continues at coordinate 11,184,282 of NC_092419.1, read as the reverse complement.
CTAGAGGAGAGGAGGTTCTACCATCACCATAGACAGGGGGCATCCTCTACATCTAGAGGAGAGGAGGTTCTACCATCACCATAGACAGGGGCATCCTCTACACCTAGAGGAGAGGAGGTTCTACCATCACCATAGACAGGGGGCATCCTCTACATCTAGAGGAGAGGAGGTTCTACCATCACCATAGACAGGGGGTATCCTCTACATCTAGAGGAGAGGAGGTTCTACCATCACCATAGACAGGGGGCATCCTCTACACCTAGAGGAGAGGAGGTTCTACCATCACCATAGACAGGGGGCATCCTCTACACCTAGAGGAGAGGAGGTTCTACCATCACCATAGACAGGGGACATCCTCTACACCTAGAGGAGAGGAGGTTCTACCATCACCATAGACAATGGGAATCATCTACACCTAGAGCAGAGGAGGTTCTATCATCACCATAGACAGGGGGCATCCTCTACACCTAGAGGAGAGGCGGTTCTACCATCACCATAGACAGGGGGCATCCTCTACACCTAGAGGAGAGGAGGTTCTACCATCACCATAGACAGGGGGCATCCTCTACACCTAGAGGAGAGGAGGTTCTACCATCACCATAGACAGGGGGCATCCTCTACACCTAGAGGAGAGGAGGTTCTACCATCACCATAGAAAGGGGGCATCCTCTACAACTAGAGGAGAGGTGGTTCTACCATCACCATAGACAGGGGGCATCCTCTACACCTAGAGGAGAGGAGGTTCTACCATCACCATAGACAGGGGGCATCCTCTACACCTAGAGGAGAGGAGGTTCTACCATCACCATAGACACGGGACATCCTCTACACCTAAAGGAGAGGAGGTTCTACCATCACCATAGACAGGGGGCATCCTCTACACCTAGAGGAGAGGAGGTTCTACCATCACCATACACAGGGGGCATCCTCTACACCTAGGGGGAGGAGGTTCTACCTTCACCATAGACTGGGGACATCCTCTACACCTAGAGGGGAGGAGGTTCTACCATCACCATAGACAGGGGGCATCCTCTACATCTAGAGGAGAGGAGGTTATAACATCACCATAGACAGGGGGCATCCTCTACATCTAGAGGAGAGGAGGTTCTACCATCACCATAGACAGGGGTCCTCCTCTACACCTAGAGGAATGGAGGTTCTGCCATCACCATAGAAAGGGGGTATCCTCTACACCTAGAGGAAAGAAGGTTCTACCATCACCATAGACAGGGGGCATCCTCTACATCTAGAGGAGAGGAGGTTATAACATCACCATAGACAGGGGGCATCCTCTACATCTAGAGGAGAGGAGGTTCTACCATCACCATAGACAGGGGCATCCTCTACACCTAGAGGAGAGGAGGTTCTACCATCACCATAGACAGGGGGCATCCTCTACATCTAGAGGAGAGGAGGTTCTACCATCACCATAGAAAGGGGGTATCCTCTACATCTAGAGGAGAGGAGGTTCTACCATCACCATAGACAGGGGGCATCCTCTACACCTAGAGGAGAGGAGGTTCTACCATCACCATAGACAGGGGGCATCCTCTACACCTAGAGGAGAGGAGGTTCTACCATCACCATAGACAGGGGACATCCTCTACACCTAGAGGAGAGGAGGTTCTACCATCACCATAGACAATGGGAATCATCTACACCTAGAGCAGAGGAGGTTCTATCATCACCATAGACAGGGGGCATCCTCTACACCTAGAGGAGAGGCGGTTCTACCATCACCATAGACAGGGGGCATCCTCTACACCTAGAGGAGAGGAGGTTCTACCATCACCATAGACAGGGGGCATCCTCTACACCTAGAGGAGAGGAGGTTCTACCATCACCATAGACAGGGGGCATCCTCTACACCTAGAGGAGAGGAGGTTCTACCATCACCATAGAAAGGGGGCATCCTCTACAACTAGAGGAGAGGTGGTTCTACCATCACCATAGACAGGGGGCATCCTCTACACCTAGAGGAGAGGAGGTTCTACCATCACCATAGACAGGGGGCATCCTCTACACCTAGAGGAGAGGAGGTTCTACCATCACCATAGACACGGGACATCCTCTACACCTAAAGGAGAGGAGGTTCTACCATCACCATAGACAGGGGGCATCCTCTACACCTAGAGGAGAGGAGGTTCTACCATCACCATACACAGGGGGCATCCTCTACACCTAGGGGGAGGAGGTTCTACCTTCACCATAGACTGGGGACATCCTCTACACCTAGAGGGGAGGAGGTTCTACCATCACCATAGACAGGGGGCATCCTCTACACCTAGAGGAAAGGAGGTTCTACCATCACCATAGACAGGGGGCATCCTCTACACCTAGAGGAAAGGAGGTTCTACCATCACCATAGATGGGGGGCATCCTCTACACCTAGAGGAGAGCCAGTTCTAGTATTGCAATAGACAGGGGGCATCCTCAACACCTAGAGGAGAGGTGGTTCTACCATCACCATAGACAGAGGACATCCTCTACAACTAGAGGAGTGGCAGTTCTACCATCACCATAGACAGGGGGCATCCTCTACACCTAGAGGAGAGGAGGTTCTACCATCACCATAGACAGGGGGCATCCTCTACACCTAGAGGAGAGGAGGTTCTACCATCACCATAGACAGGGGACATCCTCTACACCTAGAGCAGAGGAGGTTCTACCATCACCATAGACAGGGGATATCCTCTACACCTAGAGGAGAGGAGGTTCTACTATCACCATAGACATGGGCATCCTCTGCACCTAGAGGAGAGGAGGTTCTACCATCACCATAGACAGGGGACATCCTCTACATCTAGAGGAGAGGAGGTTCTACCATCACCATAGACACGGGACATCCTCTACACCTAAAGGAGAGGAGGTTCTACCATCACCATAGACAGGGGGCATCCTCTACACCTAGAGGAGAGGAGGTTCTACCATCACCATACACAGGGGGCATCCTCTACACCTAGGGGGAGGAGGTTCTACCTTCACCATAGACTGGGGACATCCTCTACACCTAGAGGGGAGGAGGTTCTACCATCACCATAGACAGGGGGCATCCTCTACACCTAGAGGAAAGGAGGTTCTACCATCACCATATACAGGGGGCATCCTCTACACCTAGAGGAAAGGAGGTTCTACCATCACCATAGATGGGGGGCATCCTCTACACCTAGAGGAGAGCCAGTTCTAGTATTGCAATAGACAGGGGGCATCCTCAACACCTAGAGGAGAGGTGGTTCTACCATCACCATAGACAGAGGACATCCTCTACAACTAGAGGAGTGGCAGTTCTACCATCACCATAGACAGGGGGCATCCTCTACACCTAGAGGAGAGGAGGTTCTACCATCACCATAGACAGGGGGCATCCTCTACACCTAGAGGAGAGGAGGTTCTACCATCACCATAGACAGGGGACATCCTCTACACCTAGAGCAGAGGAGGTTCTACCATCACCATAGACAGGGGATATCCTCTACACCTAGAGGAGAGGAGGTTCTACTATCACCATAGACATGGGCATCCTCTGCACCTAGAGGAGAGGAGGTTCTACCATCACCATAGACAGGGGACATCCTCTACATCTAGAGGAGAGGCGGTTCTACCATCACCATAGACAGGGGGCATCCTCTACACCTAGAGGAGAGGAGGTTCTACCATCACCATAGACAGGGGGCATCCTCTACACCTAGAGGAGAGGAGGTTCTACCATCACCATAGACAGGGGACATCCTCTACACCTAGAGGAGAGGAGGTTCTACCATCACCATAGACAGGGGATATCCTCTACACCTAGAGGAGAGGAGGTTCTACTATCACCATAGACATGGGCATCCTCTGCACCTAGAGGAGAGGAGGTTCTACCATCACCATAGACAGGGGACATCCTCTACATCTAGAGGAGAGGTGGTTCTACCATCACCATAGACAGGGGGCATCCTCTACACCTAGAGGAGAGGAGGTTCTACCATCACCATAGACAGGGGGCATCCTCTACACCTAGAGGAGAGGAGGTTCTACCATCACCATAGACACGGGACATCCTCTACACCTAGAGGAGAGGAGGTTCTACCATCACCATACACAGGGGGCATCCTCTACACCTAGAGGGGAGGAGGTTCTACCTTCACCATAGACTGGGGACATCCTCTACACCTAGAGGGGAGGAGGTTCTACCATCACCATAGACAGGGGGCATCCTCTACACCTAGAGGAAAGGAGGTTCTACCATCACCATAGACAGGGGGCATCCTCTACACCTAGAGGAAAGGAGGTTCTACCATCACCATAGATGGGGGGCATCCTCTACACCTAGAGGAGAGCCAGTTCTAGTATTGCAATAGACAGGGGGCATCCTCAACACCTAGAGGAGAGGTGGTTCTACCATCACCATAGACAGAGGACATCCTCTACAACTAGAGGAGTGGCAGTTCTACCATCACCATAGACAGGGGGCGTCCTCTACACCTAGAGGAGAGGAGGTTCTACCATCACCATAGACAGGGGGCATCCTCTACACCTAGAGGAGAGGAGGTTCTACCATCACCATAGACAGGGGACATCCTCTACACCTAGAGGAGAGGAGGTTCTACCATCACCATAGACAGGGGATATCCTCTACACCTAGAGGAGAGGAGGTTCTACTATCACCATAGACATGGGCATCCTCTACACCTAGAGGAGAGGAGGTTCTACCATCACCATAGACACGGGACATCCTCTACACCTAAAGGAGAGGAGGTTCTACCATCACCATAGACAGGGGGCATCCTCTACACCTAGAGGAGAGGAGGTTCTATCATCACCATAGACAGGGGGCATCCTCTACACCTAGAGGAGAGGAGGTTCTACCATCACCATAGACACGGGACATCCTCTACACCTAAAGGAGAGGAGGTTCTACCATCACCATAGACAGGGGGCATCCTCTACACCTAGAGGAGAGGAGGTTCTACCATCACCATACACAGGGGGCATCCTCTACATCTAGAGGGGAGGAGGTTCTACCTTCACCATAGACAGGGGGCATCCTCTACACCTAGAGGGGAGGAGGTTCTACCATCACCATAGACAGGGGGCATCCTCTACACCTTGAGGAAAGGAGGTTCTACCATCACCATAGACAGGTGGCATCTTCTACACCTAGAGGAGAGGCGATTCTACCATCACCATAGACAGGGGACATCCTCTACACCTAGAGGAGAGGAGGTTCTACCATCACCATAGACAGGGGACATCCTCTACACCTAGAGGAGAGGAGGTTCTACCATCACCATAGACAGGGGGCATCCTCTACACCTAGAGGAGAGGAGGTTCTACCATCACCATAGACAGGGGGCATCCTCTACACCTAGAGGGGAGGAGGTTCTACCATCACCATAGACAGGGGGTATCCTCTACACCTAGAGGAGAGGAGGTTCTACCATCACCATAGACAGGGGACATCCTCTACACCTAGAGGAGAGGAGGTTCTATCATCACCATAGACAGGGGACATCCTCTACATCTAGAGGAGAGGAGGTTCTACCATCACCATAGACAGGGGGCATCCGGAGTATATCGCTGAGTGTCATCAGCATAGAGATGATACTGGAAACCAAATCTGCTGATGGTTTGTCCAATGGGGGCAGTATAGAGGTAAAAAGAGAGGAGGGCCTAGTACTGAGCTCTGAGGAACACCAACAGTGAGAGGAAAAGAAGAAGAGAGAGATCCAGAGAAGAAGACACTGAAAGTGCGGTCAGAGAGATAGGAAGAATACTAAGAGAGTGCAGTGTCCTTCAGGCCAATGGAGCGAAGCTACGTGAGGAGGAACTGGTGGTCCACAGTATCAAACGAAAAGGAGAGAATCAGAAGAAAGAGGAGAGAAGAGTCCCCTTTGGATTTAGCGGTGAGGAGATCATTGGAGACTTTAGAAAGAGAAGTTTCAGTAGAGAACATAGAGCGGAAATCAGATTGCAGGGGATCAAGGAGGAAGAGTGGAGAATAGACCAGGCGTTCCAGGACTTGGGTGATGAAAGGGAGATTAGAGACTGGTCAGTAATTGGTAGCACTGGACAGGTCCAGGGAGGGTTTCTTTAAGGTCGTGTACATTATTATGTAAAGTAAAATTTAAAGGAACTCTACCAATTTAAAAAGTAAGAATCATCTACACATACTTACCTATAATAATAAGCATAATAAGCAGCCCGGAGCCCCGGACATCTTGTCCCCGTGCTCCGTGCTGCTTTTTTATAATTCTCTTTTCTTGTTGAAGAGGAGCGGAGGTGAGTATCTGTAGATGATTTTTACTTTTTCTAAATGGTAGATTTCCTTTAAATGTGAATAGTATGACTACTTCATGAGAAAGACAGCAGGGGGCGCTCTGGGATAGAATGCCCAAGACTAATGCTAGTACCGTATGTAAAAATGTAAGTGAAGAAGGGGCGAGGGAGGTTTACTATACTAGTATTAGTTTATGCAGCTGATGGGTTTAATTTAAATTTAACAGCCCCCCCCCCCCCAGCCAATGTCCATAGGAAATGAGCACCACAGTCAAAGTGGGGAGAGACACGGTCGTGTGCATGAGGCCTTGGATTGTGCCAGTTATGGTTTTTATGGCACCTCTGTATTTTTATTTGTGATATGATAAAGTGTGTTATTTTATGCATTGGTGCACCTGCCGTGGGGCGAGTTGAGCCTCTCGCCTCAGGGTGACACCAAATTCAGAAAGGTGGGGCAGCATCAGTACCGCAATCAAGCACTAAGCACCTCTGGGGGTGTTGCACTCACCAGCCTCTATTGTCAGCAAAACTTGGAAACATTCCCATGATATATAATGTATAATATAACCGGGGGGATTGAATGGTTTGCCTCAGGCAGCAGTCAGGCTTGGTTCACTCCTGATTTTATGACACTAGTTTTCCATTTTGCTAGACCTATCTACTTTTTCATGGATTTTTACTGACCTCCAACTCAGCAAGGGCAGTTTTAGTTTTTTTCACTACATCACTGCTCCCTGAGATTTTTTGCACTGCCTTTCCAATTCAACCATTTATCATTATTATCACCCCTGTGGCATCACTGTGTGTATTATCCCTGTACTGTGACATCACTGTGTGTATTATCCCTGTACTGTGACATCACTGTGTGTATTATCTCTGCACTGTGACATCACTGTGTATTATCCCTGTACTGTGACATCACTGTGTGTATTATCCCTGTACTGTGACATCACTGTGTGTCTATTATCTCTGTACTGTGACATCACTGTGTGTATTATCCATGTACTGTGACATCACTGTGTGTATTATCCCTGTACTGTGACATCACTGTGTGTATTATCTCTGTACTGTGACATCACTGTGTGTATTATCCCTGTACTGTGACATCACTGTGTGTATTATCTCTGTACTGTGACATCACTGTGTGTATTATCCCTGTACTGTGACATCACTGTGTGTATTATCCCTGTACTGTGACATCACTGTGTGTATTTTCTCTGCACTGTGACATCACTGTGTATTATCCCTGTACTGTGACATCACTGTGTGTATTATCCCTGTACTGTGACATCACTGTGTGTCTATTATCTCTGTACTGTGACATCACTGTGTGTATTATCCATGTACTGTGACATCACTGTGTGTATTATCCCTGTACTGTGACATCACTGTGTGTATTATCTCTGTACTGTGACATCACTGTGTGTATTATCCCTGTACTGTGACATCACTGTGTGTATTATCTCTGTACTGTGACATCACTGTGTGTATTATCCCTGTACTGTGACATCACTGTGTCTATTACCCCTGTACTGTGACATCACTGTGTGTATTATCTCTGCACTGTGACATCACTGTGTATCATCCCTGTACTGTGACATCACTGTGTGTATTATCTCTGCACTGTGACATCACTGTGTATTATCCATGTACTGTGACATCACTGTGTGTATTATCACCCCTTTGGCATCACTGTGTGTATTATTCCTGTACTGTGACATCACTGTGTATTATCCCTGTACTGTGACATCACTGTGTGTATTATCACCCCTGTGGCATCACTGTGTGTATTATTCCTGTACTGTGACATCACTGTGTGTATTATCCTGTACTGTGACATCACTGTGTGTGTTATCCCTGTACTGTGACATCACTGTGTGTATTATCCCTGTACTGTGACATCACTGTGTGTATTATCTCTGTACTGTGACATCGCTGTGTGTATTATCCCTGTACTGTGACATCACTGTGTGTATTATCCCTGTACTGTGACATCACTGTATTATCCCTGTACTGTAACATCACTGTGTGTCTATTATCCCTGTACTGTGACATCACTGTGTGTATTACCCCTGTACTGTGACATCACTGTGTGTATTATCTCTGCACTGTGACATCACTGTGTATTATCCCTGTACTGTGACATCACTGTGTGTATTATCCCTGTACTGTGACATCACTGTGTGTATTATCCCTGTACTGTGACATCGCTGTGTGTATTATCCCCTGTACTGTGACATCACTGGTTGTATTATCCCTGTACTGTGACATCACTGTGTGTATTATCTGTGTACTGTGACATCGCTGTGTGTATTATCCCTGTACTGTGACATCACTGTGTGTATTATCCCTGTACTGTGACATTACTGTGTGTATTATCCCTGTACTGTGACATCACTGTGTGTATTATCCCTGTACTGTGGCATCACTGTGTGTATTATCCCTGTACTGTGACATCACTGTGTGTATTATCCCTGTACTGTGACATCGCTGTGTGTATTATCTCTGCACTGTGACATCACTGTGTATTATCCCTGTACTGTGACATCACTGTGTGTATTATCACCCCTGTGGCATCACTGTGTGTATTATCCCTGTACTGTGACATCACTGTGTGTATTATCACCCCTGTGGCATCACTGTGTGTATTATTCCTGTACTGTGACATCACTGTGTGTATTATTCCTGTACTGTGACATCACTGTGTATATTATCCCTGACTGTGACATCACTGTGTGTATTATCTCTGTACTGTGACATCACTGTGTGTATTATTCCTGTACTGTGACATCACAGTGTGTGTTATCCCTGTACTGTGACATCACTCTGTGTATTATCTCTGCACTGTGACATCACTCTGTGTATTATCCCTGTACTGTGACATCACTGTGTGTATTATCCCTGTACTGTGACATCACTGTGTGTATAATCCCTGTACTGTGACATCACTGTGTGTATTATCCCTGTACTGTGACATCACTGTGTGTATTATCCCTGTACTGTGACATCACTGTGTGTATTATCCCTGTACTGTGACATCACTGTGTATATTATCCCTGTACTGTGACATCACTGTGTGTATTATCCCTGCACTGTGACATCACTGTGTGTATTATCCCTGTACTGTGACATTACTGTGTGTATTATCCCTGTACTGTGACATCACTGTGTGTATTATCCCTGTACTGTGACATCACTGTGTGTATTATCCCTGTACTGTGACATCACTGTGTGTATTATCTCTGTACTGTGACATCACTGTGTGTATTATCCCTGTACTGTGACATCACTGTGTGTATTATCCCTGTACTGTGACATCGCTGTGTGTATTATCCCTGTACTGTGACATCACTGTGTGTATTATCCCTGTACTGTGACACCACTGTGTGAATTACTTTGTACTGTGACAGCTCAAATATATCCACAAATATACAGGAAATAATGTGAGGCCCTATGTTTCAGCCATATTCAGGACACTTTGTTCCCATCTGTAAGGACATTGCAGCCCTTAGATATAAATACACATGTCCTGCCTTATTACATTATTATGAAAGTTAAAATTTACTAAAAGTTTGAGTTCCTTGAAAAATATCTAATAAACTAAATGGTTAATACATTTTCTTCTAGTTTTGTTAGGTGTTATACCACAGATTTACCACAGGAGGGAGACAAAGGAGCAGTAATGGTGCAATACTCCTTGCATCAGGCAAATATGGCAGGATCCTGTAGTGGGAGGCACATCACAGGTAGATGAGTGAATGGTGGCAAAGGTTTCATATTATCCTGAATAATCCTCATATACAGATACGTATAGGAGCCATTTAAGGACCTTTGAAAGGTCCTGATGCTGAAGCACAGAACAAAAGAGGAGCCCTCTGTCAACTATTACCCATTTAGATGCCTTCAACAGTGCCCCCTGTCCTGTGTCCACCCCTGGCACCATACGAGGATGCCCGCCATCCCTGTATACGGAGCTCCTGCCCTCTCTATACCAAGCACCAGGACCTACATGTAGGAGACAGACTTGTGGCCGCTCAATCTGGGTCCAATTGCTGCGCTAAACGCTCCAGCATGTAAGTAAGAGACGCTATTAGTGTTAATGTCCCTTGTTATGAGCAATTAGGGGAGAACGAAAAGGGAGAGCGCGGCGTTTAGTGACAGCTGGACCCATTAACCCTCCGCTGGCTGCCCTATGCCACAACGTACTCGGCTGCTTCCAAAACTTTACATTGAAACTGCAGTCACGCAGCGTTTGGGTTGCGCTTTGGAACGCAACGCGATGGAGGCGGCTAAACCCCTTCTGAAAACGCTTCAGATCGGTAACAAGCTCACAAGACTTGCGATGTTTAGATGTAAAAGACGCGGAGCTTTCATTGTTCAACGGAAACGCGTCATTGAACGGGCCTAGGCCTTCCATCGCAGCCTTTTGCGCTGCGTTTCAAAATGCAGGACGCGTTTACACGTGGCGTTTCTCTCATGTTTCTGCCGTGTTTTCACTACATTTTGAAAAGCATTGCAAACGCATTTGGAAAAAACGCATGCATTTTGTTAAAAACACGTATTCTTTTATAGGTTTATTTTTGCTTGTTTTTTTTTTAAAAAGCAACAAAAACGCCAAGTGTGAATTCGGCCTAAGTGTGATGTCACACATGGAGTTTTTAGGCCGTTTTTGGGGCGTTTTTGTCCGGGTTTTAATTGCGCAAATTCGGAAAACCAGACAAAACCCCTTGCATTTCCAAAAAGCATACAGTTTTTCCGATCTAAAAACGCCCCCAAAAACGTCATGTGTGACATCACCTTAAAGGTGATGTCAGACGTGGCGCTTTGTCTGCGTTTGCAAACGCAGACAAAGCCGCACCCACCTGGGCGGGCCGCGGGCCGATCGCATCGACGTTTCTATGGAAACGCCTGCTCGCAGACGATACCATAGAAACGCTGATGCGATCGGGCCGAGGCCCGCCCTGGTGGGCGCGACTTTGTCTGTGTTTGCGTTTGCAAGCGCAGACAAAGCACTACGTGTGGCACCAGCCTAAGGGCGCGTTCACACGTTCCGCTAGCGCCGCGTTCATAACGCGACGCTAGCGCACAGGGGGCGGAGTTTCGGGCGATCTCATATGCGTCTCCAGAGAAACGCATGCGATCGGGTTATTAATCGCATGCGTTTCCAGGGAAACGCATATGCGATCGGCCCGAGCCACGCCCACTGTGCGCTAGCGTCGCGTTATGAACGCGGCGCTAGCGGAACGTGTGAACGCGCCCTAAGGGTGCTGTCACAGGCTCACTTCCTGATTCCAAGCGCAGCGGGCTGCGTCTCGACCTGATCTCATTAGCGCTTCCAGTGAAACACATGTGTTTCCTGCATGTTCACTGCAAACGCAAATGCGCTTAGCCCAAGACCCGCCCCCGTTGAGTTAGTGCTGCTTTTAGAAACACAGCACTAGCGCAGCGCGTGACCGCACCCTTAGGCTGGTGCCATATGCACCGCTTTGTCTGCGTCACCGGGACGGGACGCGGCCCGATTGCATCGGCGTTTCTATGGAAACGCCTGTGATCGGGAATGAGCCGCCGGTGTTTTGTGTTAATTTAATGCAAAACACCGGCGGCTCGTTCCCGATCGCAGGTGTTTCCATAGAAACGCCGATGTGATCGGGCCGCGGCCTGCCCCGGTGGGTGCGGCTGTGTCTGCATTTTCAAACTCAGACAAAGCGGTGCGTGTGGCACCAGCCTAAGGGTGGTGGCACACGTGGCATTTTGAACCCGTTTTTAGGCCGTTTTTTTATCAGTCCGTTAATGCTTGAAAAAGGCCTATAAACGGGTTCAAAACGCCACGTGTGCCACCACCCTAAGGCCTTTTGCCCAAGAGTGAGTGCAATCAGAGAAAGGGCGCTGTCAGACAATAGCGTTTTCATGCCATTTTGAAACAAATCGCATGGGGGCCTCGGCCTATCGCATATGCGGTTTTTATGGAATCGCATGCGTTCGGCAACCAGCACCCAGTGTCTTGTATTGTCTACATTGTCCAGGTGCTGGTTGCCGATAGCATTTGTTTAAAAATTAAAAATTCAGGGCCTTGATTTAGTCCAACTAAAACTAGGTATAAAGTGGGGACCGACAGTCTTACACTGCACCAAAATGTATCATCACAGCGATAAATATGGCGCAGCCAAAGACCTAGGGGGGAGATTTATCAAAGGTGTCTGAGAGAAAAAACTGCTCTAGTTACTTATGGCAACCAATCAGAGCTCAGCTTTCATGTTCCCACAGCAGTTTGTAAAATGACAGCTGAGCTCTGATTGGTTGCACAGTTTTACCTCAGACACTTCTGATAAATGCATTTTGCTCCATATGTTCGCAATACATTTCACAATGCTATTAAAACGAATCCAAATGCCTTGTGTGAACATGACCTAAGGTTCCTCACAGAATGACTTCTTAGGTCGCATTTTTTGAAGTTGTATTACTTGTTGGCCTAGTTTCTCTTATAGATAAAATCCGCCATTTTCAGTTACACTATAAATCTGCTAATTTTCCCCTCCCAATAGTAACATCTGTCGAGGTGGAGGAATGTCTAAAAGCCAACATTAAAGGAAAAACACTCAGCGCGGGGCTCGGGGAATGACAGCCATCTCTGAATCCTCAATAATTCTCCCCAAATAACCGTTCCCAGATTGCTATTTGTAGGCAGATAGTGACCTCTGACCCCTCCATTCTTGAGCCCCCCTCTCAGATGGCTGTAAGTGGGAACCATTTGCCCTAATTGAGGAGAATTGAGCTAGAAATACCCTTGTTAAAGGGGCGGGTAGATTTTCTGGCTCTGGCCGCCCACTGAGCTGAAGGGTAAGGGGCTTCCATTGTGTACAAATAGGAGAGACCCCTGTGATGTAAGACACATATAGGCTCTTGGTATATTGATAGTACATGTTATAGGGAAGCTTCTTTGGAAAATCACATAAAGAGCAATTCACTTACATTATTTATTAGCAGAATACTAGCGAATATTTGGTGGCTGTATGGTTATGTCACCTATGACCTCCTGACCTTCATGACTCCCTGTGACTTAAACCTAAGGATCAATTCACTAAATATTCATACACTATTAGGGACACTTAAAGGAAATGTACCATCAGAATCCATCCTGATAAACCAGGGACATTACTCATAGATCCAGGCATCGGGACTCTGGGAATCTTCGTATATTTGTTATCCATGGCCTCCTTCCTTCTAGAATCTACTTTTAACACTATGCTAATGAGCCAGGAGGGCTTTGGGGGCGTTACGAGTGCCCCTCTGTACTGTAGCTTCACAGGCTGTTACACTGTCTCCCACTCTGCTCCCTCAGCACTCCCCCCCCCCCCCTCTGCCTGATGTCATTTCACTGCAGCAGAGGAAGTTTTACACACAGTGCGAAACATGTGGATTTTGATGGGAGATTTCCTTTCTTCTACTACTAGGTGGTTAAAAAGGGAACCTGTCATCAGATTTTACACCATTAAATTAGCAGCCCCCTTAGGTCAGGTATGAAATGTCCTTTTCTAAAATATACCTATACCTATTAAAAAAAAATCACTTCTAAAGTCATGTGAAAACAAGCAGAAAAAAGTCATTTTTTGCCAGAGATGAGTCAGGCTCAGAGGCTGCAGGTCAAGGGTTAGTTAGCTGCCTATACCTTAGCTTATAGAGTGGCTACAACCATGGTTCTGGTATCAGAATTAAGAAGAGTATTTTACCTTTCAGATTGAATCAGGTTCATGTAATTCTGTGATCACAGTATGCAAAAAAAGTGTAGATGTGGACATCACATTGGGTTTTTTTTTTACAGCCCACTGTACGGGATCATCTTGATAGATGAGGAATTTTGGGACTCGGTGACATCTTACGTGTTTATGATTATTTATTTATATTTCCATTCTAGTCAAATAATTAGAAATTTTAGAATATTTTTTTTTTTGCCCCCTAGGGTGTTTGAACCCTAAGGGCTCTGATCGCTTGTACTAGATGGCTGCCATATTTGGTATCACAGATCTAAGAGAGTATGGAGTGCTGAGCTGTGGTGGCACCAAGTATCATAAAACTTCAGATCTGTCATGGTCACAGTTAACCCTTTCATCTAAATAAATTGTACATTTAAACTGGTTGTACATAAAGCTGAAAATCCCCTTTTATATCCAAAAAACAGTGGCAAAAATATCCAGAGGTTGTGCTTGGTATTACAGCCCAAACCTATTCATGTCTACGGAGAAGAGTTGCAATACTGCACACAGCCTGGGGACAGAGGGGGCGCTGTTTTGGAATGAAATTTCTAATCCTGAATGCATTTAAATGGTGCAGAATCTGAGCAGATTGTGTCTCCCCACATGTCCTAGGGGTAGATATCAGTGTCACTGGCTTTAGTGTATTTAGTGTATATATATTCTGTGATTCCTTTAAGTAAGAAAACTGGAGATATGACTTTTCTTCAATAATATTCTCCCTCTGCAATAAATATTTTTATCTGTGGCAAAGTGCCTGTACTCAGGTGAGACATTAACGACAATAGCGGATAAGCAGCAGCAGCAGCTAGCGGGGACGGATAATGATATGACCAGTCATTAACTCCATCACAATTAGTTATGCCTCAACGAGTGTAATCCTGCAGCTGACCACTAGATGTCAGTCACACACCTCCTTTCATAAGTGCAGGGTGATGCAATACTATGTATGGCCACTAGATGTCAGGAAAACACCTCCCACATAAGAGCCAGGAGATGCATTGCCTTGTATAACCACTAAATGTCAGTCATCCATACTCCATACAAAAGCCATGGGATTCAATACCGTGAATGGCCACTAGATGTCAGTCATACATCTTCCATGTAAAAGGCAGGTGATGCAATACCTTGTATAACCACTAGATGTCAGTCATATCTCTCCCATGTAAAAACCTAAATGATGCAATACCTTGTATGGCCACTAGATGTCAGTCAAGCATGTGGCACTAAAATAACAGAAATCCTTAGCAAACTTTGTGCTGCTATATACACATAGGGGGCGCTATGGAAACTAACGCCGAGCCACGTGAGTTTACCACAATTTGATACTGGTAATTGTGTGGTAAATTACTAGTGAAGGGCTTTTCCATAGTTTTTACACCATGTAACTTTCAGGCCCATCCACATGCTGGAAACTCATACACATGCGATCGCTCATACAGACGGTAGTCACTCATACACACAGTGGGCACTCATCCATGCGGTGGTCTCTCATGCACACGGTGGTCGCTCATGCACACGGTGGTCGCTCATACACACGGTGGTGGCTCATACACATGGTGGCCGCTCATGCACACGGTGGTGGCTCATACACACGGTGGGCGCTCATACACACGGTGGTCGCTCATGCACACGGTGGTCGCTCATACACACGGTGGTGGCTCATACACATGGTGGCCGCTCATGCACACGGTGGTGGCTCATACACACGGTGGGCGCTCATACACACGGTGGCCGCTCATACACACAGTGGCCGCTCATGCACACGGTGGTCGCTCATGCACACGGTGGTCGCTCATACACTCGGTGGCCGCTCATACACTCGGTGGTCGCTCATACACTCGGTGGCCGCTCATACACTCGGTGGCCGCTCATACACTCGGTGGTCGCTCATATACTCGGTGGTCGCTCATACACTCGGTGGCCGCTCATACACTCGGTGGCCGCTCATACACACGGTGGCCGCTCATACACACGGTGCCCGCTCATACACACGGTGCCCGCTCATGCACACAGTGGTGGCTCATACACACGGTGGCCGTCATCCATGCGGTTATCGCTCATAAACACGGCAGTCGCTCATACACACGGTGGCCGCTCATACACACGGTGGTCGCTCATCCATGCGGTTACCGCTCATAAACACGGCGGTCGCTCATACACACAGTGGTCGCTCATCCATGCGGTTATTGCTCATAAACACAGGGGTCGCTCATACATACGGTGGTCGCTCATACACACGGCAGTCGCTCATACACACGGTGGTCGCTCATACAGATGGCGGTCGCTTATACACACAGTGGTCGCTTATACACACGGTGGTCGCTCATACACACTGTGGTTACATAGTACATACTTCCTAACTGACAATCCTACAATTATAGCTATTCCACCCAACCTCTCAATAGCGTGCACACCTAGCCAAGCATGCGCATGTATTTCAGTGGGGATAGGAAGCTGTTGGCAGAGGTGCAGGAGATAAGATTGGGCATGACATCTGCCATTGGCAAATAGTCTCTTAAGCCCCGAATTGCAGGTTCAGTTGACATTTGCCGCATGCGCTTAGACCCTTTGTAACTATTACATAGATTCTCAGGGCATGACTCCACCATTAGGAAGTGCTAACGGTAGTGTGGAACTCTACAGGACCGGATAAATCTGTATGCAGTGAGCTCCCCCTGGTGGTAGCTGTGGATAACATGTCTGTGAGCATTAGGGTGTGATACACAAAGCTCTCACATAGGGTTTGGTCACACATAGGGGGTCATTTACTAAGTGCCCGATTCGCGTTTTCCCGGCGTGTTACCCGAATATTTCCGATTTGCGCCGATTTTCCCTGTATTGCCCCGGGATTTTGGCGCACGCGATCGGATTGTGGCGCAACGGCGCCGGCATGCACGCGACGGAAATCGGGGGGTGTGGCCGAGCGAAAACCCAACGGATTCGGAAAAACCGCTGCATTTAAAAAAAAAAAAAGTGTCGCTTGGGACGCGCTTACTTTCACTTGGTCCGGCCCGGTGAATTCCAGTGCGTTCAGATGCTTTTCAGCGCAGCAGCGCCACCTGGTGGACGGCGGAGGAACTACCTTAGTGAATCCCGGCCGGACCCGAATCCACCACAGAGAACGCGCCGCTGGATCGCGGACGGACCGGGTAAGTAAATCTGCCCCATATTATCAAAATAGGGCTTTAGGTTACTAACAGTAGGGGGGGGGGGGATTAAACCTGACCCCTAATTCAGTAGTAAATCCCCAGTTATAGTCCCTGAGATCTCACTTTATAATTATATGGTGCCAGTGCATGTCTGTGTGTCACTTATATGAGATGTGTTTCACTGTCACTGCAGCTGATACTTGCAGCCAGGGATTAGTTAGAGGGAACCTGTCACTTGAGGGCCATTTTTAGCTGATGACAGGTTCCCACGGAGACAGTATTGTACATCCTACGCATGTTTTTATAGGAAATTTACCACTCGGGTAGACAAGATTCAAACCAAATACACTTACTTGTGGTCCTGCTGTCATATTTTACAAAAATATGCAAATTAGCGTCAGGGGCTCCTGTGGAGGTCACACAGACGGCCCGGCGCTCTTTCAGTTACTAATTTTGCAAGCCTACTGCGTGCTGACATAGACACCCACTCCCACCTCCCTGCCGAGAGCCACCTCACTCCCTAGCAACCCGGCCGAGGGACTCGACGCATGCGCACTGAGAACATCTCACTGCGCATGCCAAACGGAGAGGACTAGAATAGCTTGTTGGGGATGAGCCAACATCAGGGGGAAGGTGGAGGAGAAGAAAATGTCCCTCTGGTGACAGGTTATACTTTCTGTATCAATTCTTTGCATTTTTCTGCATTGCTGAATCGGTTTTTCTACATTGCTGGAAATGTAAGCAGCTGTATTCACATTTTCACAGTTGCTTACACTTCAAGAATTGAAGAAAAGCAGATTCAAATATGCCAAACGTATGGTAAACAAGCAAAAACGCACCAAGGACAGTCTAAGAACGCACCACATGACCGCACCCTGACTCTCTGTGACATAAGGAGCCGTGCACCTGTGTGACATAAGGAGCTGTGCCCCTGTGTGATATAAGGAGCCGTGCACCTGTGTGACATAAGGAGCTGTGCCCCTGTGTGATATAAGGAGCCGTGCACCTGTGTGACATAAGGAGCTGTGCCCCTGTGTGATATAAGGAGCCGTGCACCTGTGTGACATAAGGAGCTGTGCCCCTGTGTGATATAAGGAGCCGTGCACCTGTGTGACATTAGGAGCCGTGCACCTGTGTGACATTAAGAGCCATGCACATGTGACATTTTTGAGCCGTGCACCTGTGTGACATAAGGAGCCGTGCACCTGTGTGACATAAGGAGCCGTGCACCTGTGTGACATAAGGAGCCGTGCACCTGTGTGACATAAGGAGCCGTGCACCTGTGTGACATAAGGAGCCGTGCACCTGTGTGACATAAGGAGCTGTGCCCCTGTGTGATATAAGGAGCCGTGCACCTGTGTGACATAAGGAGCTGTGCCCCTGTGTGATATAAGGAGCCGTGCACCTGTGTGACATAAGGAGCTGTGCCCCTGTGTGATATAAGGAGCCGTGCACCTGTGTGACATTAGGAGCCGTGCACCTGTGTGACATTAAGAGCCATGCACATGTGTGACATTTTTGAGCCGTGCACCTGTGTGACATAAGGAGCCGTGCACCTGTGTGACATAAGGAGCCGTGCACCTGTGTGACATAAGGAGCCGTGCACCTGTGTGACATAAGGAGCCGTGCACCTGTGTGACATAAGGAGCCGTGCACCTGTGTGATATAACGACCATTTTTTTGGCCCTTTCTGTACAGTTTCTTTCTCACAAACACTACTCATCCCCTTATATGCTGGATTCTCAATGATCATAAAGAATAGACTGTCAGGGCCCTCACTCTAAATATTTCATATGACATATGTTATTACACCCTTAAAAGGGAGAGATTTATCAGAAGTGTCTGAGAGCAGAACTGGTCTAGTTGCCCGTGACAACCAATCAGAGCTCAGCTTTCATTCTCTCACAGCTGTTTATAAAATGAAAGCTAAACTCTGATTGGTTTCCATGGGCAACTAGACCCGTTTTAAAAAATCTCCTGATAAATCTCCTCCATAATGTCTTATTTTGTTCGTATTTGTCCCCCATGATCTGTACAGTGCTGCGGAATGTGATGGCGCTATATAAATAAAGATTTATCCTAATTATCATTATTTATGAAGCAGATGTGTGATCCGACCATCCCAAAAGTGTATAAAAAGGTGGTCACGCTCTGCTCCCTCTAGGAAGACCCCCACTTATCCTATATATGGGGGTCATTTCTGTTTGTGCTTAACCCCAAAAATTTCTGTGACCGGTCTTACTCTTGAAAATCTGATCATCTTCATCTTCATCATATATTTTAGTAATATCATGTTGTATGTGTATTCCTACACAGCCTCCTGCTCATCTGATTCAATCAGGTGCAGGGAAATTTGCATCTTTTAAGCAGATGTCAGTAGAAATCAATGTGAAGTGTTAGAGCACATTATGACCGAGGCTTTGCATCCCCAATTTTTTTGGGAGGGCTCCCGCCACATTTTCCCATAGGTAAAGGCATTCCTATTATTGGCCTTCCTGGAATTCCCTCCTTTGAATCTGTATAATACAAGTGAGGAATGTCTCTCCGGTGCTGGATATGGTCGTGCTTTGTCCTTTTGGGTTTGCCCGGGTTCTGTGGCCAGGAGGGCTCGGTAAATAGGCGGCTTGGCTTGGAATGGCTTTCACAGAGCGGAGAATAGAGCCAGCTGTTAGGAGCCGGGCAGGTGTCTGCTCTCTCCTCCTTTCTTCTGCTCAAGAACTATCCCAGGAATTCAGCTCCACTGAAGGAGGCACTTCCCAGGGGGGTAGAAAGTGACAGAGGGACTGAAAGAGACATGTCAGGGCTAAAATTCCTGCAATACACAAACCTTTTATGTCGACGAGTATCTGCAGAGCAAAAGAGCAGCAAGGCAAAAGTCACATTACCACCGGGGTCCATGATTTATCCTCTGGACACTGTGCTACATCACAGGCTGCAATGTCGTAGGAACAAAATTATCTATAGTATACAATATTACCAAGACAAAGAAGGAACGGTGTTATGGTTATAAAATAGATACATGAAATACCCTATTAGGTATAGGAAACCTCATATATTCTGCAGAGCAAAGATCAGCTACAGAGAGGGGCACATTTACTTTCCGCGAAGTTCAGAGAAAGTGCATTTATTAAGATTGTGCACCCGATATCCTGCATGTGTCGCTTCCCCGCTCAGGTCCCTGGAGTTCACCTTCTTCATCCTGGTGCATGTAAGTGCATTGTCCGTGTATAATGCGCTGTGCGGGGAGTCACTAAGATCGCGCGCCCGATATCCTGCATGTGTCGTTTCCCCGCTCAGGTCCCCGGAGTTCACCTTCTTCTTCCTGGTGCATGTAAGTGCATTGTCCGTGTATAATGCGCTGTGCGGGGGGTCACTAAGATCCTGCGCCCGATATCCTGCATGTGTCGCTTCCCCGCTCAGGTCCCCGGAGTTCACCTTCTTCTTCCTGGTGCATGTAAGTGCATTGTCCGTGTATAATGTGCTGTGCGGGGAGTCACTAAGATCCTGCACCCGATATCCTGCATGTGTCACTTCCCCGCTCAGGTCCCTGGAGTTCACCTTCTTCTTCCTGGTGCATGTAAGTGCATTGTCCGTGTATAATGCGCTGTGCGGGGAGTCACTAAGATCGTGCGCCCGATATCCTGCATGTGTCGCTTCCCCGCTCAGGTCCACGGAGTTCACCTTCTTCTTCCTGGTGCATGTAAGTGCATTGTCCGCGTATAATGCGCTGTGCGGGGAGTCACTAAGATCGTGCGCCCGATATCCTGCATGTGTCGCTTCCCCACTCAGGTCCCAGGAGTTCACCTTCTTCTTCCTGGTGCATGTAAGTGCATTGTCTTGCAATACAATTTGAATCTTAAATCCCGCGCTCAGTCCGATTGTCAGACAACCCACCCCCCGATTTCCGCTGCATGAAGGCAGCGCAGCCACGCCACAATCCGTTCACGTGCGACACAATCCCAGCGCAGTCACCTGTTAAATAATTGTCAAATCCATGCAATCCTCAAAACCAGCGAACAGTCCAACGAAAGTGCGACCCTTAGTAAATAAGCTCCAGAACGTCTATTTTTCATTGGAGGACCCAAATTATGTAATGCTTTCACATAACCAGTGGGGGTGTTGCAGGAACTTTAAAGGAAACGTATGAATCATATTTGGGTTAGGAAGGAACACACATAACGCAATTGTTAGCCCATATCTGAGGATCAATAAAGTCAAAGCTTAAAAGTTGAGAATATGGATGAGCTATCGTCATCATAGGTCATCAATAGCAGGACACCTGGCGGTCATCACCTCCACTTCTCAGGCCGGTGACATCACGTCTGGCAGTCACGTGGCCTGTTTGAAGAGCTGATCAGTGGCCGAGCTGAGACTTGGACCCACACTGAGCGGCACTTTCTGTTCTGTTCTCTTTGAGTGTCCAATAGGTTCAACAAGATCGTCACTAGTGTTTATTGTTGGCAGAAAATCATGTTAAAAGGCTTGTAGGCCAGAGATTGACCACTTTGCCTCATGCTTTTGTAATGTTTTTTTTGGGGGGGAGGGGGCAGGATATGAGGTAATTTACCAATATACATCTAGTAATAGTTCTGCTCCACTTTCCTGATATGTAAAGTGACGCCTCCGGTCTTTTACCTCATCCTGTCCTGTCCATAAAATGGCCGCCCATGGAGCGAGATACACACAGTCAGGGGCGTAACTTTAGGGGGTGCAGAGGTTGCGATCGCACCTGGGCCCAAGAGGTTTAGGGGCCCTTATGGTGTCACTTTCCCATATGAGAAGACTATTACTATAAACCATACATTATAGTCGGGGGCCTGGCTCAGACTTTGCACTGGGGCTCATCAGCTTCTAGTTACGCCACTGGATACAGACAATCCCCAGGTTAAGTACAAGATAGGTTCTGTAGGTTTGTTCTTAAGATGAATTTGTATGTATGTCAGAACTGTATACTTTATAATTGTAACTCCAGCTAAATTATTTTTGGTCTCTATGACAAATGGATTTTAAAAATGTTGGGTTGTCATAAGAATCAGGATTAACACTAAAGCTTCATTACAGACGCCTGTGATAACTGTTATAGCTGATTATTGTAGCCTAAGGCTAAAGTACAGGAAATTACCAACATCCAGAGGTCCGTTTGTAACTAGGGGTCATCTGTAAGTCGGGTGTTCTTAAGTCGGAGATCACCTGTATTTCAGTGTATGATATTAATAATAATATAATAATAATTGATATAATTGTATTTGAGATCCGTATATTATAGAAAGGATAATCTGCTGATACATTGGTCAGATCTTCCCGGATTAGAGGGTTCAGCATAAGAAAACATTGGATCTCTTTCTCAATGATCTACAGGTTTACAATTTTGATTGTCCCCCTTAAAAATGTTTGTATTTCCCTGGAAGCGGCGGCGCTCGGATCCCATTTCCAGGTGTAGCTTGTCTCCACAGTGATAAGATTCGCTTTGACTTCCCCCACATCATGATGTTGTGTCAATCACTGCCTCCCATGTGAATGATCCCACCTCTCCCCAGCCCCCCCAGCACTACATTAAGGCATTCTGCTATTGTTCTCGCCCTGACAGGTGTATAATTGCATGATTGATGTGGTTTCATTACCCTCCAATTGAACCAGGCCTTATCCCACACTTTTTCCTTAAAGTGGTATGATGGACAACGCTTTCCCCCTCCGCATCCCCCGTGACCCCAAGCGGGCTCGCCCCCAAACTGTTAGCTTGGCGTTTGGGGGTCTGATGGAGAGATGACAGCTTCTCTGTTCTTGTACATCTGCTAAATTTGGGTATATCACCCCCTGCCCCCGGTCGCCCCCTTCATTACCATTGTCAGGGTTTGTTCCGCCAGAGCATCTGCCTCGCTAGACGCTTTCCATTATTGTAAGAGATCAGATTGACGTATTGGAGCGGGGCGCAAATTTGCTATTGCAAATAGTCGACAAAAAAGAAAAGGCATCTGTAATACTGGGAAAGCGAACGCCGGGGCGGCACACAGCCATATATGTGCAGCCTGGGACTGGAATTCTAGGAAAATAATTATTATTAGAGTTAATGGTTTCCAGCGATGGGGACTGGGAAGGATTGCTGCATGCATAAGTAATACGGGATCTGGTATCCAGAACGCTTCCTCCACCGTGCTTGTACTGGACTGGAGTGAGATCTTCCTGTACTCATCATCCAGCCTATAGGAGTAAGATTATAGGGGCACTAGAGACTGTCAGGGTCCAAAAAGTCCCTTGCTGTGAACGGAGCTACAGTACTGGAAATGGCTATACCCAATGGTTGGCTATGGATGTCTAGCGTTGCCATTTTTGCTATTCAAAATTTTTGGCTACGACAGGTGACAGAACCAAAGCCACAATGGGGAACGGCTTAATGAGCCAGAAAATGTGGAGAATACCAACCTTTAAAATTCTCAAAATTCATCAAAATAAAAAAATACTAGCCGAACAATAAAATATTGGCCTGGTAGTAAGCTTACTCACGGTGCTGTGCCTACAGGGGTGTCTTGTTAGTCAAGCCTGTACCGATCAAGTATGGAAGACCATTCCAAAAAAAAAACCTCGAAGGCCTAAAGTCATAAGCAATCGCTTGTCTAGAGTAGATACATCCCCCAAAGTATCTTTGTTTCGAGTGGCAGCCAATCACAGCACTGTAAAAGCCGAGCTGTGATTGGTTTCTACGTGTAACAAAGACAAGAACTTTTTTATTTTTACTTTTTTGATCCAATGCTGAGGCAAATAAAGCTTGTGGCACTTATAACACTTGTAGCCTCCAGGGCCTGAGCATGACTACTACCTCACCCTACATGACAATGCTCTCGGGTCTGAGATTAGTATGGAAGTATGGAGTTGTCTTAGTCACTTCCGTCCTGCCCCGTTACAATACTTGCCCCACCATGGGATGTTGTCACAATGAAATAAATTTCCCTTCTTCTCACATAGAGCAATTGACCTATTATGGATCTAAATTTTTAATAAAATTTTCCCGCGCTTATACAAAGGGCCAACATCAGCAGTAGGCAAACCTGGGCAGATGCCAGAACCCATTGGACTAGGAAGGTCCTAACTATCTGATTAGATATACTGATCACTCCTTTAGCTGGGGGTGAGGTAGACTGTGGGACAAGGGGGTCTTTGTAACTCAAGGGAAGGAATCTTGGATTCCAGAAGGAACATTTTCCCCTCTATGGGCCAATTAGCATCGGCCTTTTGGGGTTTATGACTCCTTTGGATCAACATTGTAGGATAGAGGGTTTGACTTACATGACTTCAAGATTAACATTTATATTGATACAGGATCATGGAAGGTCTGACAGCTGAGACCCCCTGTGATCTGTAGAATTGGGACCAGCGAGTCCAGATCACCTACTCTATGCCAGGTTTGGGAAGTCCTAGAAAAGTCAGTAGAGCACAGGTTACAGCTCCATTGGATAGGCTTACAGAATGATCGAAAAATGGAAATCCCACTGGTATGATCTTTTTATGTCAATACTGAGTCAACTCCTTTAAAGGCCTTAGATCATTACTCCTTCTACGAAGGGGCGGCCATCCCTGGAAATGGTTCTGTGAAGATCATAGGCCCAAATGGTCTGATACTTTCTTGTCCCATCTGGAAGGACAGGAATGAGGTCAGCCAATCATTGATCACAGTGATGACCCCTCCTGGCAGACAGGAAATACCAGTAAACCAATCATTGGCCTTGGTGATGGAACGTCTCGACACATAGCAAAGTACTTGTCAGCCAATCACTAGCTGTGACCACTTACAACTGTGGTCAGTTATTGGCTTGGGTGTTTATTTCCTGTATGAAATGCGAACTAGAAAGTAGAGACCAGGATCAGCAGCGGTGGGGGTGGATCACAATCCCAATTTTTAACTATTCGGAGTGTTCTTTCGATATATCTTACCTTCTTTTATCTTCTCTCTTCCTGGAGTTCCTTTATAGCTTTGACTTTAAAGTGGATATTGTTGGCAGCCCCTTTACACCCAGGCAGCATGTATTTTATCGGGCCACAGGACCTTGGCCTTTGCAGAATTGTGCCCGGCGTCCTCCATCATGTTGTGTAAGTGCCAGCTTAGTGTTGAGGCTCGCGTCCTGCTGGCTGATGCTCAGGGCCTGTGAGCGGTGACCTCAGTCCATTAGCTGCTACATACATCACGGCTAGCCGGCTGCTCTGCCACTCCACCGCTGGGTTATTTACTGCTTGCTGATTGTGTAAATCTCCCGACCTATTAAAAACAAGAGAAAATAGACAGATCCTGAGTGTTTTCTGTTCCACTCCAAGGCTCCACTTCCATTCTCCCAGCTATAAATTTGTCAGCTCCCTGGTAGTTTTTGGTTAATTAAATTGGCAAAAAGTAAAGAGCAGCATTTCTGCCGCCCCCATCGCTACGTGTAAAAGTGCACCCCTCAGAAGAAAAAGCGTGTAACCCTTTGTGGAACATATTTCGGGTTTATGATTTGTTTAAAAAAAAAATATTTCAATAAAGTTTTTACAGATTTACTGAATTTTACCTTGTGGTGCCGATGCTTCGCTAAGAAACATTGTGGCAAATTTATTGTAAAAGTTTCATGCACAATTTGGTTTAAGGTCATTTTCCCGTTGAGCTCCACCGAGTGATGTGACTTAAATAAAAGGGGCATGGTTTGAATTTACCATTTTGGGGCAGATTTACGAAAGGGATCTAAAAGTTATATACTGCATCCATCTTCTTTTAAGATCACTGATTGTTTAGGACAGCAAAATGCACTGAAATTTAGGCCGTGCCCCTTCATATAACGCCACACCCTTCTTTAACTAAGACATGCCTCCTCTGTATAAATCCACACCTTTCTTCAAGTGAGTCACACCCCTTCTATATAAAACCCCACCCATCTTTAAGTCACACCCTTCTATATAAAGCCACACCCTTCTACAAATAATTCATACCCCTCCTATATAAAACCACACCCTTCTTTAAATAATGAACACCCCTCCTACATAAAGCCACACCCTTCTTCACCTAAGTCACACCCCTTCTATATAAAACCCTACCCATCTTTAAGTCACACCCCTCCTATATAAAGACACACCCTTCTTCAAATAATTCACACCCCTCCTGTTTAAAACCACACCCTTCTTTAAATAATTAACACCCCTACTATATAAATCCACACCCTTCTTCAACTAAGTCACACCCCTTCTATATAAAACCCCACCCATCTTTAAGTCACACCCCTCCTATATAAAGCCACACCCTTCTTCAAATAAGTCACACCACTTCTATATAAAATCACATGCTTCTAAGATGCACCACTTCTGTATAAAGCAACACATTCAACTAAGACACACCCCTTCCATAGCTACAAACCTTAAAAGTGCCTAAAACCTTTGATCAATTGCACACAAGGCATCTTTTGCCACAAATTAGGACAGATTTTTGCCTCTTGGTGTCTAGATGTTTGCTAGGTGGCGCAGCTTTATAGATTTTATGCACATCTATAGATTTTTCTTATGTATTTGTCCTCCAGGTGGCAGCATAGGTTGATATATCATTGGACATCCCCTTATCACAAAACATACTGGGTAAAAAACAGCAATCAAATAGTCCCCTCTGCTGTCTTATAGGACCCGTCCTACTTTGTGAAGGATGACTAGTCTTTCCATCCAGCTGTGATAATTAATCATTCTAAATGGAGCCCAGATGGACCCCTGTCATCCTATAGATCCTTATGGTTCCTGCTTATAGTTCTCACTTCACTATAAATTTGTATTAACTAGTAACAGGTACCAGGGATGTACGGACGTCCAGTTGTAGACTCTCTTGGCTGCTGCAGATGGAGGATGTACTAGAAAAGACCCGCGGAGGACCCAGGAGAATAATATGTGACCCATCTAAGTGTTATGTAGATTTAAGCCATATATTTTATAATAATTTTCACATTTTTGAATACCAAGATGGCTACAAGATGGCTACAGCTATGAGATGTGTTTGTCTGTGGATTACAATGTAATGCTTACTTTCTCCTGCGGAGGTGCTGTTGGGAAAGACTGCCATACTACAACTGATTATTGGGGTTCTTAATACTAGGTCACCCCCTTGTATCCATTTTTGTTAGCTCCCTTCAACATTGTCTTTGTTGCAGAAGTGATTACGGTCCATTGTTCCCTCTTTAAGGAAATACTTGGAGTAAATTCTGGTTCTGTTCCCACAGACTCCCACAGGTAATATCACAGAACCAGTGATTGTCATCTCCTGAGGAGTCAGCCTGACTCAGTCCTGTATTTCTGGGGATAGTCTCTTTGCGTACCCCCTGGAAGAGACCCTTAAAAACCTCCAAATAAGATCACTCAAAGACCCCCGATAAGAAATATCAAAGACCTCCAATAAGAGCCCTCAAAGACCCCCAATAAGAGATATCAAAGATATCCAATAAGAGGCTTCAAAGACCTCCAATAAGAGATATCAGAGACCTCCAATAAGAGATATCAGAGACCTCCAATAAGAGATATCAGAGACCTCCAATAAGAGATATCAGAGACCTCCAATAAGAGATATCAGAGACCGCCAATAAGAGATATCAGAGACCTCCATTAAGAGATATCAGAGACCTCCAATAAGAGATATCAGAGACCTTCAATAAGAGATATCAGAGACCTTCAATAAGAGCCCTCAAAGACCTCCAATAAGAGATATCAGAGACCTCCAATAAGAGCCCTCAAAGACCTCCAATAAGAGCCATAATGGGATTTCTTGTATTCAGGTTTTATCCCTATAAGTAAATTGCATTTACTTAATACTCAACTAGAATAATGTACCCAAACTGAGTACCTAGGTGTAGGTCTTGGAGGACTAGATTGTAAGCTCTGTGGTACAGCTCGTATAGACTTTCCTGTATCTGATGGTTATAATACACTTCCTAGCCTGGCCATACATTAGTCTGTAAGGGAAGGAGCAGATTTCCCCCCCTAGGAGGCAGCTCCAGTGCATATCAAACAGCACATGGCTGGGACTGCATGCAAGGTGCTGGGGGGGAGCGCGGAGAGAGCAGCTGTGGAGGTTGGAGAGGGGTGACTGGCAACTGTCAGAGAATGATTAATGTCTTTATTATTATTTGTGTGTAATGTCTCCAACTCCCCATTGCTTCCTTCTGCAGCTCTACCACCTCTCATCCATCAAATGGCCTGACAGCCGGACAGGACTGCTACCCCACCCCCAACACACGGCCGCATTTCTACTGCCATGTCCAACAGATGAGTATAGGGTGCTGGCAATATACTCTCATCGCCGACTTATAAGAAAGAAGGGCGACGGTGCCTAGGATTAGGTAGGGGGTTGGGAAGGTGCGAGCAGAGGGGTCAGAGGGCGAATAAAAAGGTAGGTCCAGAGGAAAGAATTAGGAACTAAGAAATAGGGGTGTAAGAGAGGACGATGGAGGAAACAGGGAATGTAGGAAGAGATAATAAATAGAGGAGTGGGAAGAGGCTAAGGAAGAAATAGGGATTGTAGGAAGGGTATAAATTATAAAAAAGGGGGAGCAAGAAGGGGCTAGAGAATAAATAGAGATTGTAAAAAGGGGATAGATAATAAATAATAGGGGAGTAGGAAGAGGCTAAGGAAGAAACAGGAGTTCAGGAGTGTCTAGAAAAGAAAAAGGGGAGCAGGAAGAGGCTGAGGAGGACATAGGGAATGTAGGAAGGGTGTAAATTATAAAAATGGGGAGCAGGAAGAGGCTGAGGAGGACATAGGGAATGTAGGAAGGGTGTAAATTATAAAAATGGGGAGCAGGAAGAGGCTGAGGAGGACATAGGGAATGTAGGAAGGGTGTAAATTATAAAAATGGGGAGCAGGAAGAGGCTGAGGAGGACATAGGGAATGTAGGAAGGGTGTAAATTATAAAAATCGGGAGCAGGAAGAGGCTGAGGAGGACATAAGGAATGTAGGAAGGGTGTAAATTATAAAAATGGGAAGCAGGAAGGGGCTAGAGAAGACATAGGGATTGTAGGAAGGGTGTAAATTATAAAAATGGGGAGCAGGAAGAGGCTGAGGAGGACATAGGGAATGTAGGAAGGGTGTAAATTATAAAAATCGGGAGCAGGAAGAGGCTGAGGAGGACATAAGGAATGTAGGAAGGGTGTAAATTATAAAAATGGGAAGCAGGAAGGGGCTGGAGAAGACATAGGGATTGTAGGAAGGGTGTAAATTATAAAAATGGGGAGCAGGAAGGGGCTAGGGAAGAAATACGAGTTCATGGGCAACTGGGAAAGAAATAGGGGAGCAAGAAAGCAGGTAATTAACAATAGGGGATAAAGGGGGAGGTAGGAGGAGACTTAGGAAGAGAAGAAAAAAGGAGAGCATGAAGGGGCAATGGAAGAAATATGGGTACATGAAGAAGTAGAGGTAAAGGAGGATCCAAGAGAAGAAAGGGGTTGATATGGGGAAAAAAACTAAAAGTTATGAAATATGCATATGGGAAAGGACTAGAGAGGACATAGGGGGTCAGAAGAGACCAGAGATGAAATTTTGGTGCAAGAGAGGGCCTGGAAAGACATAGGGTAAAAATAGGGAAAAAGGATAAGCCAAGATAAGAAATAGGGATATGGTTATGGCCGATGCTAAAAAAATAGGGTCGTGATAAGAGAATATTTATGGGTGCAGGATGTGGCATGTGAAACATGGAATGGAACGAAGTGAGGAGTGTATGATGAACTAAGAGGCAAACTAATTTATGAACTCGGGCTGTGGGAGAACATAGGGGAGTGGGCCATGCCTTGGGGAGAAATAAGGTTTAGTTAGTGTCTATGGACGGGTTGTAGAAAGAGCCCAAAAAGAGAAGTACATGTGTGATAAGTTAATCCTTTATTAGTCCCACAGTGGGGAAATCCCCAATGTTACATCAGCAGAGAGAGTACAGAGATTACAGTACAATAAAGTTTTGGTATTCAGTCTGTGGATGGGACCTGCAGGGACTGGTTAGGTTGGGGGGTGCAGCTTACTTCCATTTGGGCCTTGTTGGATGAAAAGCCTGATTGCAGCGGGGAGGAATAACTTCCGATAATGCTCCCTTTCACACTTGGGGTGTAGCAGTAACCAGTGGTGTAACTAGAAGCTGATGGGCCCCCGACTATAATGTATGGTTTATAGTACTAGTCTTCTCATATGGGAATTTGACACCTTATGGACCCGGTTGCGACCGTAACCTCTGCACCCCCTATAGTAACCCCAAGAAAGAAACATAGGGCCCTGAGAGACTATGGAAATGACGGTGCCCTGATGTAGAAGTGGGGAGCACAAATAAAGAAGAAATGGACGGAGACAAAAAGTCTGTGGATAAAGGAGAAATCTAAAAGATAACTGGGAGTCGAGGGAAAAGCAAAATGGGAATGTAAGGGAAGCGATGAGACTGAAGAAGGCAATACCAAGAGAGAACAATGTGGAGGTCAAAAATGCAATAGTAATAGGACGTAGGAAGGGGCTGAGGGGGGGACAGGAAAGATCAGGTTGCAGAGGTGCCTTGGTTATGCCTCATGCTTATGTCTTGCTTTGATCATTAGACAAGCAGATGTACTCTTCCTCTCTCCAGGCTTTCTTAAGTCTAACGTGTTTCCCCGATGACCTCCCTGCTGTAACAGAATAGGTAGTAAAAACAAGGTTTCATGTACACATGTTAAGACGATGCATTAAATAGACAAATCCCTGTATATCTGACCTGGAACTCATCACTTGCTGATCAGAATGAAACCCAGCAGGACTGCATGAAGACTGCATGGATGTACTGCCAGTAGGTTACCGCATCAGCCTTCACCGGGGCATCAGTGGTGGTCTTATCACTCCACCGCTCCACTGGTGGCTTTTTAATAATGGATGTCAATCTGTCCAGCCAAGGACTAATATTAATGGCAGATACAGGCGGTCCCCTACTTAAGAACACTCGACTTACATACGACCCATAGTTACAAACGGACCTCTGGATATTGGTAATTTATTGTGCTTTAGTCCTAGGCTACAATAATCAGCTGTAACATCTATCACAGGTGTCTGTAATGAAGATTTAGTGTTAATATTGTTTCTTATGACAACCCAACATTTTTAAAATCCAATTGTCGCAGAGACCAAAAAAGTTCTGGCTGGGATTACAATGATAAAATATACAGTTCCGACTTACATACAAATTCATCTTAAGAACAAACCTACAGACCCTATCTTGTATGTAACCCGGGGACTGCCTGTATTACAAACACCAAATATGACTTCCCTCATCTTATACTGATCCTGAGTTACATCCTGTAGATCTTTTTTTAATATATAAAGTGTAAAACATATCAATAATATATAACATAAACCAAATATCATATATAATTTATACCAAATATTTACAATAACTCACCGGCTGTTTCAGCCCCATTCACACCTGGCGCTTATTTTTAGAGAAATAACTACAATGTGGCAACAAAATGATTAAATAACACCAAATACCAAAACCCCCACCCAACCAATAATCACAGCAAAAACCAAACCGATCAATAACCGAAAACAAACCACACCCACAAATTAACAGAAATTAACGTAAACACATAATTACACCCTGTAATTACCGACCACCCCACACAAATAACATATCCCACACCCATAAATAATTTGTTTTTAAATAACAAGCAAACACAGAATACATGATACATACTATAATAATAATAATAATAATAATAATAAACCTCTCGCTCACACCTTCCCCTCTGGTCTAACATCCAAAGTTTGCATTAAGTAATCCAGACCAGTGTCCAAGATCAGTTCATAAATCCCAACACCATCACCCCCTCCCAACCTAACACTATGCTCCCAGAACCTCACTATATACAATATATACACTATTTACATATTAACACATTAACATAAGCATAAAGCAAACCTAATACAAAGCGAAAACTGAACAACGTCAATCAATACCATAAAGGTTCTGCGCCTGCAAGCCATACATCACTATATACTCACTAAAAAAACAAAATTATATAGTGTAGCATCAGCCGATCACCAGGAGGGGTGATGAAAGACTATGGAACACTTAGGCAGAAGCCACTCCAAAGGAGAGAGGCCCTCCCCGTGGCCAGCCTCTCATACTCCAGAGAGCGCACCTTCACCAGGTCACCCAGAATATCCCTAACCACCTCATCCACCGGGAGGATTTTATGCTGCGTCTTTACTAAGCACCGTGCGGTGGTACCTGACCACTAGGCTAACTCGGAATAACGTCAGCAGTCCCTACAACCCAGGCCTCTGAATGCTCCATAGGCCCACTCCGCATAGGAGAGACTGGTCAACCCGGGCCAAACCTCAAAAGAGCGGTCAATCCAACCGTTCACAAGCGGGAAACTCTCTGCCCCTGCATACAAAACTTTCAGACAATTGACAAAAACCCCCGGCAGGCCATACCTCAGAAGGACAGACCAGAGGTACTCGTGGTTAACCCGATCAAACGCTTTTGCCTGATCCAAGGACAGCAAGTACCCCTTCCAGTTACCAGCCCTGCCCTGCTCCACTGCCTCCCGGACACAAAGCACAGCATTAAATGTACTGCGGCCTGGAACAGAGCAGTGCTGGGTCCCCGAAAGGAGCCGGGGTGCAAACTGCACCAGCCGATTAAACAGCACCTTTGCCAAAACCTTTCTGTCCGTATTGAGAAGCGCAATGGGACGCCAGTTCTCAATACGAGATCGGTCCTTACCCTTTGACAGGATGATCAGGGTAGACCTCCTCATTGACTTTGTCAGAGCGCCCGAGGAAAGACACTTATTACTTCAGTCAAGAGGGGAACCAAGACTTATAAAACTTGGATGTTAAACCCAGAAAAGTCGATATCACAGTATTCCCGCAATCCCTCTCAAAAGCAAAAGATGCGTGTCTATCGTACTGACACCTCTTCAGCAAAGATTTCAATCTGAAGATGTCCTCATGACTACCTTTGCTCTAGACGAGATGCTCGAGTTTCCTCCTCAGGCCCTGATACAGGCGGTACCTGTCCAGGCTCCTGAGGCTCGAGAGCTGGTGGAAGAATCTCCCACCACTTTGATGTACTGCTACGAAGGCCTAGCAATGGTACCCTGTTCTTCCAGAAGAGACGAATTGAGCTTCCAGTAGCCTCTTCCCATCCGGGGGGTCTCTGTAACATTCAGAGAAATCAAAATTAGACAGTGATCGGAGAATTTCACCTCAACAACAGACACTGCTGAAGAAATGGCTTCCTCCTTTAAATAAAACCTGTCTATTCTAGACCTGCAGCTACCCCTATAATAGGTGAACCCCGCGTGGCCTGGGGTGTGCCGGATGTGGACATCCACCAGGCGAGCCTCACTAGCTATGCTATTAAGTGCTACGCTATCATAAGTCAGCTCGTCTCTGGAACCTCCCCTATCCTGGGACCTCGGGACAGCATTGAAGTCTCCTCCAAAGACCACCTGCCGACTTGTAAAAAGGTAGGGCTTGATCCTCATAAAGAGACGCTTCCTGTCCCTTTTAAACTGGGGACCATAGATGTTAATAAGACAGGATCAGGCACCTTCCCATTTCTAACTCAATAACTCGACGGCATTCTACCGGTGCGGTAAAAAGGACCGCCACTCCGCTATACGGCTCGGCCACTAGAGACCAATAGGAAGGCCTGTGTCTCCATTCTCTCTTAGCTTTAAACAGCTTTCTTTTACCCATCTTACCAGCACCCTCAGGAAAGGAACACCCTCTTTTTAGACATATTAGGACACATTTACTTACCCGGTCCCTGTGCGATTCCCGATCCGGACTGTCCGAAGAGGATGAACTCTGCCGCGATTCATGAGGATTGTGCGTCTGATAGCCTGCATGTGTCGCTCCCCGCTCAGGTCCGCCGGAGTTCACCTTCTTCTTCCCGGTGCATGTAAGTGCTTGGCTTGCGACACTATTTTCAAGCTAAATTCCGCGGTTTGTCCGAATCCGTCGGATCATCTGACGACCCGCCCCCTGATTTGTGTCACATGAAATCCGTTCGCGTGCACCAAAAACCCCTTTTAGATCCCTGTCCCAGCGGCGCAAAATGGAAATCGTCAGGATGTCCGACGAAGGTGCGGTCCGTGGGGCCCTTAGTAAATGAGCCCAATTGTGTTGTTCATTTCCCTCACCTCTGATATTTCAGGGATAGATCCAGGACCGGCCTCCTCATCATCATCTCCAGACTCTAGGCTAGTCTGCCTTCTGAGGACCCGGACTCCGCCACTTCTGGCCCTTCACCCCCAGCCCCTCCATCTGTAGGAGAGACTCCATCCAGGGCAAGGAAAGGAAAGTCCAACCAGCTGGTTGGTTGCACCTTCCTTGGGTACCTTAGTCAGGGTGGGAGAAGATCTTACATCTCCCTTCTTTTTATCCTTTTTCTTCTTTTTGGCGCAATGCTTCTCGCTTTTCTTCCAGCCACGCCCAATCATAATAGGAGGACATGGCACTTTCCTCTTTCTCAATCTTCCTGACATTTTCATCCAGTACATCAGCCCCTGGGGCCTCAGCAACAGGTTTGGTCTCCAGGACAGTGCAAGACTCCCCAGGGCAGCCTGAGATTCCCCATGTTCTCTCTCTTGTCGACAATCTCTAGATGCCTCAACTAGATGGGTGTCTTTTTTCCCGTCTCTCTTGCCTGTCCCGATTGTCGGGAGCATCCATGATGTCTCCCAGCCTCTTTGCTCTCGGGAAGGCAGACAGGCCATGCCTCTCTATCCAAAAGGACAAATCAACCTCTTGCCCTGCTACATTGAACATCCCTTTACCCTTCTGCAAGGCCTGTAGTAGGCGCCGTTGCAAAAAGCCAACCCCACAGCCCAGAGACGAGGATGATGGAACCCATCTTCCCCAGCAGCAACACTAGCATAGCTCTTAACATGGGCCGCCACTGGAGGAGCAACCAAACCAACCCCTATATCTACCACATTAGCATTACACACCCATACTCAGTGGCACCACCTGTGCCATCAGTCACCCGTCAACTCACTCCCATAGCTGGTAATGGTTTTGTACTACTCACTCCACTCACCATCACACCAGCATTTGTTCCGGCTGGACCAGCAGCAACATTAGTAGGCATGTGGGAAATAGGGGGCATAGGGGAAGTAGGGGGCATAACTACCTCCGCATATGCAGACACAAAGGACGAGGGCCCCCCTACAGAGCATTGCCCGGAAGGGACCCCATCTCTAGTCACACATGTGCCCTCCACATCATCAGTAGCAGATGTTAATTTAGCTTTTTTGGAAATGGGTAAAATTTTTTGCTGATCCTTAGCAGGTATTAGGCGCCGCTTATCTTCAGTTGCATCCAAACTTGGATCATCTTCTGCAGAAGAGTGAGTGCTGCTCTGGAGTATAATAGAAGCTGTATTGCTGGATCACTACAATCTACTGACACAGTGGGGCAGATTTACTTACCCGGTCCATTCGCGATCCAGCGGCGCGTTCTCTGCTGTGGATTCGGGTCCGGCCAGGATTTATTAAGGTACTTCCTCTGCCGTCCACCAGGTGGCGCTGCTGCGCTGAAGAGCATCTGAACGCGCTGGAGTTCACCGGGCCGGGCTGAGTGAAGGTAAGTGCAAGCTCCGCGACAGATTTTTTTTTTTTAAATGCGGCGGTTTTTCCGAATCTGTCGGGTTTTCGTTCGGCCACGCCCCCCGATTTCCGTCGCGTGCATGCCAGCGCCGATGCGCCACAATCCGATCGCGTGCGCCAAAATCCCGGGCCAATTCAGGGGAAATCGGCGCAAATCGGAAATATTCGGGTAACACGTCGGGAAAACGCAAATCGGGCCCTTAGTAAATGACCCCCAGTTTTTTAGATGTATTGTGCTGTCTTGTATGATGGTACCAATCTGATGTTGGTGTCTGTGTGTATATTGCGCTAGAAATCTCCTTGTATTATGCGTTTCTCATGTGGTAGTGACTATATACACTATAACAGACCAGTCCCCTCTGCAGATCACAGCACAACCTGTCCTGAGGTGCAGTGCGGCTCGCAGTCCGCTCTCTATTGAATTAACTCCCCAATTCGCCCTTATCTGTCTCCTTGCACATTACATATAATACAGTTAATGTACTGGAGCAGATGTGGTTTTTCCCAGTTAATCCAATCCTGTTAAAGAAAAAAAAAAAGCACATACACACGACGGCTGTTTATTCGCCAGCCGCTCCGACCACCTTAATAGAATCCGGAATAATTCTTCTTTAACCTCTTCTTCATCTGCTCATTACCACTGTCCTAGCCCAGACCACTATGGGACGTAAACAGGATACATTGGGCTGCGGTCTGTGGGACCCAATTACAAAAAGAGCCCTAAAAAAGCTAAAATTAAGGTTTTTCTGAAAAACTGATACTTTGAGATTCTGAGAATTCTGAAAAATTTGGAAAATTCAAGGGCCACCTAAAAGCTCATCCGTATTCCCTTAACTATATTAACAAAATTCCTTTAACCTGATTCAAAAAGAATCAATGGGGGTCATTTACTAAGGATCCGATTCATGTTTTCCCAAGGTGTTACCCGAATACTTCCGATTTGCGCCGATTTCCCCCGATCGGATTGTGGCGCATCGGTGCCGGCATGCGCGCGGTGGAAATCGGGGGGCGTGGCCGAACGAAAACCCGACGGATTCGGAAAAACCGCCACATTAAAAAAAAAAAAAGTGTCGCTGGACACGCGCTTACCTTCACCAAGAATAGGATCGTGAACTCCGGCGGACCTCGGTGGACTTCAGCGCAGTCCACCTAGTGGACGTCAGAGGAACTGCCTTAGTGAATCACCGGAAGACCCGAATCAACCGCAGAGAATGCGCCGCTGGATCGCGAATGGACCGGGTAAGTAAATCTACCCCAATATCTATCTTTTTCTTCTAGATACAGCGCCACTTTTGTCCAGAGGTTGTGTCTGGTAGTGCACTCTAGCTATATGGAAGTGGGTATCTACCCATTCATGTATGGATTATTATAGATTATTACAGGTTCCAGCCAGGAACAGGGGCTGAGTCTAAAATATACAATGAATAATACAGAAATATTGCAGTATATTGATGTACAACTGATGAAGTGACTGCAGGTCCAGATCCCCCCCCCCCCCCCCCCAAAAAAAAAAAAAAAAAAACAAGTTTTAAATATTAAAAAACCTTTAATGAAAATAAATCTTTTACATTTTGTTATATGAATAAAATAAAAACAAATTAAGTAAATTAATTTGTCATTGCAGCAAAAGTCTGGAATATAATCCTATGCAGTGAATACAATTGACAATTGTTGCATTTTGGTCACTGCACGTCCTGCCAAAAAAAAGAACTGTATGTACCAAAATAGTTAAGCTCAACCCACAAAAAAAAAAACAGATAAAAATATTACAGGTGCCCACAGCAAAGTTTTTTTTGCACAGAGAATTTGTTTTGTAAAGAGAAGTTACAATTTTATATTTTACCATAGAAGGAACTTCACAAAAAGGAAACCCCACAAAATATTGGCTACAGTGTAATTTAAAAAAAAAACCCCAAAAACATAATAAAAGCTATAAAACGTTCCCCATAATTGCGCCACCTAAAAATAAAGTTCATCATCCAAAATACAAGCCCTTTGTTATATTGATTTAATTAAAAATAATAAATAAAATAAAAAAAAATGTAAAATGTAAAAAAATTTGATTTTGTCATATAAAGTAGTTGAAAAAAAAACGTGGCAGTTCTTGACACCCCCCCCCCCCCCAATGGGCCACTATGTGCTGAGCAGGTTGCGGATTTGCTCCATTTACTAGAACAGGACCCTGAGCAGGAAAGGGTGGATACAGGTGGTTCTAATGGGACAAGACCCCTCAACTACCCCCCCCCCCCCTCACTAGGTAAATGCACAGGTTTTTCATTAACCTACTGGCCCGGCCTCCTCTTTGGTTGTGTTTTAGGGATTTTCTGGTAGAAAACAGTAATAAATATGAAGTAGTGGAGACTTTGTAGTTGTGAATTCCAGGGGAGGAGCGCTGCGCGGTATTTCTTCACTCTGCCCCTCACTTGACCCATAGCTGTCAGTCGGGCCGGCTATCATACTGAGCTGTCAGCGGCTTCTTCACAAGCC
This sequence comes from Engystomops pustulosus, assembly GCF_040894005.1. Lineage (NCBI taxonomy): Eukaryota > Metazoa > Chordata > Amphibia > Anura > Leptodactylidae > Engystomops > Engystomops pustulosus. Next base: position 11,146,025 of record NC_092419.1, on the reverse strand, counting down.
TGGGTTCTGTATTGCTTTGTCACTCACATGGGCTCCAATTTTATTACCCAGACGGTTCAGTCAGATACATCATGGCCCTATCTTACACGGGTGAAGTGTCTCCAGAGCTCTTATTATAGATACATCTATATAATGCACAGTGTTTGTAAAGCTTAAGACCTTAAAGGAAACCTTCCATCTGATTTGATGCATTATGAAGCAAACACACCTTGAGAATGCTGTAGCAACACTGATGCAGGAGCATATCTTGGTTAATCCCTGAGCTGAGTGGTTTTGCTGAAAAAACAATTATAACATTCACGACGTCGGGAAAGCTGGGTCTGGCTCACTGTCATAAACACATTACACACAGGAGCTTGGAATTACAAATGGTGGTTAGTCAAGCATGACTAATCAACCTGAGCTGAATCACTCATAAACAGCAGCTGGGGGATGGTGCAGCAATTGATTATTCTGTCTGGTAGGGAGAACAGTGATTGCATCATCCTCTCCTGCAGAGGGAAACTCACATGCTAGGAGAAGTGCGGAACCAGCCATAGAACGGACAGAGCTTCATTATCATATTGTTATATCTGTTTTATGAGCAAAACCACTCAGCTCAGGGATTAACCAAGATATGATCCTGCATCAGTGTAGCTGCAGTAGTCTCACAGTATGTTTGCTTCAGAATGCATCAAATCAAATTGTAGGTTTCCTTTAAAGTGTACTTCTGTTTTTTAAAATAATTTTAAGGAAATTGTAATATATAATTATCAAAAAAATAAGATCCCCACATTTTGTCTCTCTGGAGTTATAGTATGTTTCATATTCTGAAGCTACCACAGCTTCTTCTTATGTTTGCCCTACAATTGAGCTTAGTGCAAACTGCCCTTACATCCCATAATGCCTTGTTTTTCCTCATGAAGAAGCTAATCCAATGAGAATTCAACAAGTGTATTCACAGGGATCCGCTCAATCTGTATACATAGTATATATATAGTGAATAACCTGGAAGCTGCCATCATGTTGAGGGTACAGAGCCAGCTTCACAGCATGGAATAAAGAGTATAAACCAGCAGTGAAATATAAAATGTATATTTTGTGTTAGCTGCTATAGGTTATTCATGTCACTGCTAAACAGAATTATTAGGAGAGCAAGGAATTGGAGTAGGGGGCGGCAGAGCAGGGAAGACGTCTGTTCTTCAGAAAAGATGGGAACAGATAGTAGTACAGGCTTTGGCGCTTCCAGTTTCCTGCATTGTTGTCCCTTTGTGCACTTGTTTGTTTACAGGAGCACGGCACCTCCGCTCTGACTGCTTTCTGGCAGGCCCACGCCTCAAGTGACCAGAACCAGTCCGAACACGGAACACGTTAAGTCTGTGCTCCTGTAAACAAATAGGCACACGGCACAGAGGGACGGTGACGCAGGCGACCAGGAGCGTTAGAGGAGGTAAGTACAGTTTTGGTTTTTTTTTAATACCCCCTCCCCCCCCAGCCCGTCTGCATAGTTTTTTTCAAAGTAGGACAACCCCTTTGAGTATATACATAAACAGTAGATAGTAATATTTTTTAGCTCCCTCTAGTGGTGGCAGCAGGAGGCAAGCATTTAATTCTATGTAAATGCAGAGGGATTGTTATTTGGAGTATTAAATAGTCTAGGTTATTTTTTAGTACCTTAGCCAAATAATAGAAAAAACTAAACCAAACCGTGTCCTTGGGCCGTGACATTATTTCTGCAGTCTGTTTAGGCAAGCATTAAACATTTTATACTTATTGATGTCACTAAGGAATCCTTCATTGTCACTTTTATCACCTTGTACTTCAGAGTTCAGGCCACAGACGGAAATCATGATATGAGATGGTGGTAACAGGGTATCTGAGCCTAAGGTGCAGCACAGAGGTAACATTCACAATAGCCATTTAACTCATTGGACTATTCCACAATTTGTTGTGTATCACAGTGATACAAAGTCTATGGAACTTATAAAATTCTGTTGTCACCACTAGGGGCAGCATAGTACTGTTTAATAATACTAACCTCCCACGCCCCCCATAGTTACAGGCGGTCCCCTACTTAAGAACACCCGGCTTACAGACGACCCCTAGCTACAAACGGACCTCTGGATGTTGGTAATTTACTGTATTTTAGCCTTAGACTACAATGATCAGCTAAAACAGTTATCACAGGCGTCTGTAATGAAGATTTATTGTGAATCCTGATTCTTATGACAATCCAACATTTTTAAAATCCAATTGTCACAGAGACCAAAAAAATTCTGGCTGGGGCTACAATTATAAACTACACAGTTCCCACTTACATACAAATTCAATTTAAGAACAAACCTACAAACCTAACTTATCTTGTACCGCCTGTAGCTGTAGGGGGGTCACAGTTGTATTGCAGACTATGGTATAAAAGATCGAATGTTTGCATGTTCAAGCCCTCTATAGGTCACCAATATCATATAATGGTGGGGTGTCACATTTGACCAGCAATCAGTTTTGAAGAAATCAGAGCACTCCAGCTTTACAGTGACAACACATCAGCTCAGTAGCATTCAAATAAACAGGGCTCAACTGTAATACCAAGCACAGCCTCAATACAGTGTACGGCGCTGTTCTTAGTAGCCTTTTAAAAAAGTGACAGCACTCACTAGAATGCAGCAGTCTTCTAATGATCGGGGGAAGTTCTGGATGTCAGACGGCCTGACACTTACTTGAGTTCCCCTTTAAGTACAGGAGAGGAACACAATAAGGAGGGATCAGGAACAGGTTTGGTTAAATACAAAGAGCGAGAAGTGTAGCATAACTTTCACATCCTCCACAATGACATGGAGTCAGGAGACTCAAACAAATCCCCTTTAAAGAACCACTTGGGTCAGAAAATAAAAACCTGGATTTCCCCTTTAACACTTTTTGGAGCTCTGTCTGGATTTCTGACCTCCAGAACATCAGTTCATTTATGTATATTCTGTGGCTTTGGGACCTTTGATAGGGGATCCATAACAATCAATGGGAATCCAATCACGATACGCTTCATCACAATCGACTCCGCGTCCACCGGTTACGTAGATTCCATGATACTAGTAGTAGAAGCTGACCACGTTCATCAGATTGCTGATGGTCAGTTTAACCCTTGACCTTTATGATCCTTGTTTTGTTCCATACTGAGGGTCAAGGTGGGAGCCCCGACCCCACCCTACACACACTACATTGTCACCCTAAATCATGAAGACACATAAATATCATATCAATGCGGTTCTCCGGTGGCTGCGTAGAGATCCCCTCCTCCCACCCGGCGAGTCCCGGCATGACATTTGCTAAGATGATTATTCTCGGAGAAGAGATGTTCGTGTGATTTAATAAGGTTTCCTCGGCGGCACATGACTCTTCTGCCTCGTGAGATTATTGCAGATGCTGTGTCCCCGCTTAGGTAATATCTAAAATGTGCGGAGACCTTTATATGACCCCCCCAACCCTCTGACTGGCCAACCATTATTAGTTCTATCCTGCACTGGTATAATACTAATACAGACGTAGAAACCATTCATACATACATCTATAATGGGACTTAACGGGCCTCCATAGAAATTGTATAAACATTTTTTTTAAAAATATTCATATTTTATAGATACGTAACTTGCAAGTGGATTGCCATTGGGTTGGGTTAGAGGTATTCAGCTGGTCCACAAAATTGGTTGCAAGAAGGTTCAAGCCATTCCTACTCTTCTTCTTCTTGGGATTGGAGGACTTCTGACTTTCCCTCCGAAGATGGGAAAGAAGGACTAGGCATGTAGTCTGGTAGCAGCTGACAACAACGTGCATGGTTGGCCAACTCAAAAGTAGAGTCAGGAGTTGGCTGAACCTGCATTGGGCAGAGGGCTACTGAAGATGTGGAGGTACCTCAAAGGGAATCTGCTAGCTCCCAGGTCAGATCACAGGAACGGGATTATGTAGGGCACTCTTTAAGCTGTTCAGACAGCTATTGGTTTAAATATTTATGTAAATGAGCTTCTTATTGCATTAGACATGGTCTTGTCTGCTGGGGCAATGGTTTTCTTCTTTCTACACCACCCAACTTCACTACCGGCCTGGACATAAGCAATGTGGACACACATTGAACGCAGAAGGTGGAACAGTCACGTCTGTTAGGATCAGTGGACCCCCTGGACCACCGCGGGAGGTGGAACTAGCCGACACCTGGGACCGGAGTCTAAGTGGCACCTAGTATTCACCAGAGCCCGCTGCAAAGTGGGTTGGACTTGCTGCGGCAGGATACCACCAGGTCGCTCCCAGGTGCGACTAGCCCGCGGTGGCAGTCGAGGTCAAGGTACCTTAGCGGATGACAATCTCGTAGTCAGGTCCAGGGTCAGGGTCAGGGCAGGCGGCAGAGATGCAACGTCAAGTCCAAGTCCGGGGTCAGCAACAGGAGGTCCAGGCGGGTGGGAACGGGAACACAGGCACACAGAACACAGCAACACAGGACTCAGGAGCGGGAACACACAGGAACGCAGGAATACACAGGAACGCAGGAATACACGGGAACGCAGGAATACTCGCTTGGAAACTTTCTCTAAGGCTATGAGGCACAAAGATCTGGCAAGGCAGGAAGGGAGGTGCCGGATTATAAGGTGGAAGTGTTCAGCCAATGCACCAATCAACGGTGCGCTGGCCCTTTAAATTTTCTGCAACCAGCGCGCGCGCGCCCTAGGGGCCGGGGACACGCACGCACAGCAGTCCGACGGAGATCAGGAACCGGGACAGGTGAGTCTGGGGAAGCGGTGGCCACGGGAGCATTTGTAGGAGCACGGGTGCGACTGCGATCCGTTTACTGAACATTTCAGTTCTACGTCATGTGACTACTAAGGCCACAGTGGTCCCGTAAGAAGTAACAAGTTTCGGGTTCTACTGCTGGAGCTCTGGCTGGTTGGAAAACCCATTTAAGCAGTGACAGACATCTCCATAGTAAAAACACACAAGAAAGGCCCAGCAAAAAGTCATGAAAAGAGGTCAAGCCAAAAGGCTGGGTCAAAAATTGGAGGTTAAGGTTGGGGTGCAGGTAGGGAACTTGTTATGTATTAAACCCTTGGTATCAATGACCTTATCTGGATGCCAGAGTATTGTGGAAAATCTTCACTGCACTTCCGGATCCATAATGCCTATTGGCTGGGAAATTTTACTAGTCCAAGGTGGCTGCAGGAGCAAAATCATGGCAGAAACCAGGAGAGGTCCAAGAGATAGGAAGAAGCAACGATGGAGGGAAATAGATACAGGTAAGTCTCTTTGTACCCTATGCATGTGATTGAGAAATTGACTAAGACTCTTGACTCATTTGATTTAGCTTTAAATGAAATTTTCCGTATATTTAATGGATTAGTATTCCTTTATGGATTTAGAGGGTGTACAATAATAGGGGCTTTATGTGACTGACTGCAGCCTCTTGGGAATAAAGAGTTTAAAGTCAGGGATCTTTAAAGGACTAAAGGATTTACTCTGCGAGAGATTGATGGCAGGGAAAGGATTAGGCTAGAAGAGTCTGGATGCAAAGGGGTTAATAAGTGAGTCTTACTCCAGTTATTTTAAGAGAGTCTTGAGTTAAGAGTCTTGAGTTAATTCCCACCATTGTCCAACAGGTCACAGTATCTGAAGATTATCATGGAGAAGGTTGCGAGTGTCAAGTTGCCAATGAACACCATTAGCCAAGTAAAAGTTTGCGTCCTCCTGGTTTCCTCAAGTCCTCGCTCCGACTCCAAAATAAGAATGTGCAGCCAAGACGGACACCGTGATTGATGGATATTAGTGGAGAAGGACAAGTCACTGTAAATAATCAATTCCGCGTCTGGAACACTCTGATCTGTACAAGACTTCTCAAAAAGTGACGAATTAGGTGGAAGACGATGGAGCCGGAGCTTAACTTGTGCGTATAACTTACTGTAGACGTCAAAGAGTGAAATGGTCAACAAATCTGTCCGTGTCCTCCCGTCACACAAGTCCATTCAGCTGAAGATGGACCTGGTTTTCATGTATGACGGATAACAATGGATTTTGCAGATTTGGATGGGATTGTAGTCTGATATATTTTGTTTTCACGGCAGTGTGTGCCCTTTCCAATGGAAAAGTAGAAGCTTCGTGACCACCACGTCTGATACATGGACTTAAAGGCAGCCCTATTGACTGTCCTAGATATTGGATCTCTGCCAGTGAATGCCTTTAGATTCAAGGGTATCTACCTCCAATCTATTGTCCGTGGAGTGACAGACCATATCCCAAAATATATATTGCAGGAGACAAGGGGCGAGTAGGTTTGTCTAAAACCACATTTGCATTTTGAGCCTCCGTCGCAAATTCCAGTAGGACTTTTTCGTCTACTAAAATTATGGATATCAGAGTAGAAGATCAATGGACTCCAATAGAGTGACTGGAGAAAGATAAGATATAGGCAGATGACCATTCATGTTACACGAACATCAACCAAAGCTGAAGATTGTGGTGGGACCAGTTGACTTTGTTATGTGTGATAACGTGACAACCATAGGTATTTATGACATATCCACAACATATGGGGCATATAGTTGGTCGGGGGTCGTAGAACTCAAATATTGAGGTGACCACGTGACCACTTTCCATTCAGCCTTGGAAGTAGGAAGTAGTGAGCATGCACAGGCCCCTTTCCATCGGCTTAAGACTAGGGTTACAGGACCACATTCTTGAGGTAGGTACAGGTTTGATACTTCTGCACAACACTTATTATGATGGGAACGGTCCTCTAAGAGATAAACACAACTGTCGGAGATCTCTGGCTGAGGTTATTTCCATCTTTAATTGAGAAAACACGTAGACGTGGCTGAGCTGAGCATGTATAAATTTGGAGCAGTCAGAAAGAATTTCTAGTTGTGAAAGAGGGATTTGGCAGACAATACTAGCGCCATTTTTATTTTGTGTTGTCCTGGCCCTCGAGAGCTGGTAGCACATATGAGGCCTTTTTTAGGATCAGAGTTTGGCATCATGAGATCTTCTTTGGCTCCACTGCTAGAATAAGTCGGTGGATGAAGTCCACAAAGAGTTTGGTTCAAAATTGAAGGTCGGCTCAAAATACAGTGAGGCACATTTACTTACCCGGTTTAGTCGCGATCCTGCGGCGCGTTGTCCGACGAGGATTCAGGTCTGCCGGGATTCACCAAGGTCCGTGCGCCCGATATCCAGCAGGTGTCGCTGCTGCACCGAGGTACGCCTTCAGGTTGTCTGACGGCCACGCAATTTCTGTGGCGTGAAAGCCGGCGACGATGTGACACAATCCAATCGCGTGCGCCAAAATCCCGGGGCAAGTCGGCGCAAATCTGAAATATTCGGGAAACCCGAAGAAAGTGCGTGATTCGGACCCTTAGTAAATGAGCCCCAATGTGTTCAATGGGTGATTTGCAATCTCATTTTGTGGGTATTTTTTGGTTTCTCCACAGACCGAATGAGAACACAAGGAGGGTCATTTACTAAGGGCCCGATTCGCGTTTTCCTGACGTGTTACCTGAATATTTCCGATTTGCGCCGATTTTCCCTGTATTGCCCCGGGATTTTGGCGCACGCGATCGGATTATGGCGCATCAGCGCTGGCGTGCACGCGACGGAAATCGGGGGGCGTGGCCGAACGAAAACCCGACGAATTCGGAAAAACGCATTTAAAAAACAAAAAGTGTCGCGGAGCTTGCACTTACCTTCACCAGGAATAGGCCAGTGTACTTGAGTGCGTTCCGATGCTCTTCAGCGCAGCAGCGCCACCTGGTGGACGTTGGAGGAACTGCCTTAATGAATCCTGGCCGGACCCGAATCCGCCGCAGAGAACGCACCGCTGGATCGCGAATGGACCGGGTAAGTAAATCTGCCCCAAGGAGTTTTTAGTATTAGCAATCTAAGCAGAATACAGGAACACAACAACCTGAGGACAATAGCAAAAAAATTGCATATGCGTCCAGGTGTGGACGGACAGACAGAAGTACATCTCGCTGACAGCCATGTGTGGATGAAGCATCTTAAGCTGCCTCAGGAGAGTGGGAGTCATCAGACTTATCCTGTCTCCCCATAATGTAACCCTGACCCTTTCTGCGGAGGCATTCATCACCGGCTCTGCTGCCTCTGATCTGACACCAGGAATGAGGATCCTGCACATCCCACCACATTCCAGCCGCCAAACATCCCAGAGCTTTTCCAGAATGAGACTACTGGGAAATGTAGAATGGTTAACCTATGTATGGCTTGATGAAATGATATATAACTGGTAACAGAAAGACCCCAAGGTTTACATTGCTGCGGATTTGCTTCTGTAGGCACAGGGCACTCAAGGGTTAAACCCTGAACTTCATCGTTTGGCTTGGGTGGGAATGGGATGAGCTATATTTAAAGAAGTAAGATCTGATTATGAAGCATTATACCACTGTGGATACTATCTAGAAGGTACGGCCCCCCTGCCGGGTCATGTCATGGTCAGGGGATTCCATGCTGATGACTTCCTGCCAGCAGGTCGCTTGTGACTTTGAAAAGATAGCTATGAAGTAGAATAAGTACTTGGTTAAAAAAAAATCTTTATTTCTTAGACTAATTTTGCTTAAAACTGTGATTTCTTAGCAGCTTAGAGACATACAGAGCTCCAGCTGATAAAAAATGGGTTACCGTCTGCCACCACTAGGGGGAGCTTATAGTATACTGAGTTATAATTGAGTCTTTTTCATAAACCGTACGTAGTTAGCTATTTAGCTCCCCCTAGTGGCTGCTCCATTAGTTATAAAAAATAAATTAAGAAATATGTCTGCTGCTTTAGCTTTGAAGGTTGGTCTGGCAGCGGATTATTCACATGCATGCACTGAAAAAACATGAGTACTGTTGGGGGGTGAATGGTGAACTGTTTGTCTTCTCTGTGTGTTTGTAACTTTTCTTCTTTTTCTCCTCCTGCTGGCCAGCAAACCTTTGTCTCTGTCCACTATTGTTTCACCAGACAAACCAGTTCAGCAGCCACCACTCAGCATTACCTGATCTTACCTGTGTGTGCAAAACCTGAGCAGAGGGTGAGCTGGGGTTATATAGCTGCATCTGATTACTGCCAGGTGATGCTGAGCTGAAGCCATGTGGTTTATGTTTGCATTTCTAACTTTGGTTACTTTGTGTATATTGTAAACTCCCCTTTTATTTTTATATTGTGTATTATATTGTATTGTGGCATTATGTATATTAAGTAAGAAATATATCTTTGTGTGATGTTTGTTGTTAAAGGTGCAACCCAGGGGTGTATCCCTTTAAAACTCAAGGGAAATAGTTGGGTATTTAATGACACCTGTGTGTACATGGATGGTCTCTAGGTCAGAGTGTCTGATCTGACCACAGGGGAGCTGCTTGTTCCAAGGTAGCTGCAATCTATCCCCTGAATTATCAGCATTTTTGTTCTGTACATTTTATTTTTGTGCAAATAAATGCAAGCCTTTTCTTTGGACCTGAAGCCTGAGTAAAGATTTATTTTTTTTTTAACGGCCAGAAGACCCCACATCTCAACATATGGTGGCAGCGGTGGGATGGCTGTTTGTACTGGACTAAGTACAGTTTACTACTCAGCTGATGGCAGGACGTACCAGGAGGTTTATAACGACGCAGTCTGCTAGACCACCGCAGCGCGCTAAAGCATCTGCACGTCCCAAACTGGTAGAAGGATCTCGCCAAAAGGCAAAAGCAGTTCCTGTATTGGAGATGGAGAGCACCCAGCCAGAGGTATGCAAACCTGTGATTCCAGAGGAGGGCGCTGCAGCTGGTACTGATCCACCAGTGAGTGCAACTGCTCCAAAAAGCATGGAGGAACTCCTTGTATGGTTGGTCCAGCGCCAAGAGTTAAGTGATCAACGTAGAAAAGAGGAGGAAAAATTCTACCGTGAAAAAGAGCAATGGAGGCGAGACAAGGAGGAGGAGCAACGCAGAATTGACATCAAGCAACAAGAGGTGGAAAGAGCAAGGAGAGATGAACAGTTTATCCAGGCACTACAAGCCATGCAGCAAAATCTTTCTCCTGCCACAAAATTAAAGCTGACCAAGCTAACAGAGACTGATGATATAGAGTCATATCTAAAAGTATTTGAAAGAGTGGCTCAAGCAAACAAGTGGCCTGAAGATCAATGGGTCCTTCATTTAGTGCCATTCCTCACCAGCAAAGCACAGCAGGCATATAGCCAGATGAGGACTGATGACGCTGAAAATTATAAAAAAGTCAAAACTGCAATTTTAAGACGTTAAGTTATTATCTATTGGGTAAAGAGTTTGTGTTAATTTCCGACCATTATCCTTTATTTTTGTTGCATACAGTGAAGGGTAACAATGCTCGTCTAACACGTTGGTACTTGGGCTTACAGCCTTACCGGTTCTTGGTACAGTTCAAACCAGGGAGTCGGCATAAGAATGCCGATCACTTATCCCGATTTGGTACCCAAGTCCAAGAGAACTACTTTGTGGAAGGGCAAGCTTCCACTTAAGCAGGGAGGTATGTTGGGGGGTGAATGGTGAACTGTTTGTCTTCTCTGTGTGTTTGTAACTTTTCTTCTTTTTCTCCTCCTGCTGGCCAGCAAACCTTTGTCTCTGTCCACTATTGTTTCACCAGACAAACCAGTTCAGCAGCCACCACTCAGCATTACCTGATCTTACCTGTGTGTGCAAAACCTGAGCAGAGGGTGAGCTGGGGTTATATAGCTGCATCTGATTACTGCCAGGTGATGCTGAGCTGAAGCCATGTGGTTTATGTTTGCATTTCTAACTTTGGTTACTTTGTGTATATTGTAAACTCCCCTTTTATTTTTATATTGTGTATTATATTGTATTGTGGCATTATGTATATTAAGTAAGAAATATATCTTTGTGTGATGTTTGTTGTTAAAGGTGCAACCCAGGGGTGTATCCCTTTAAAACTCAAGGGAAATAGTTGGGTATTTAATGACACCTGTGTGTACATGGATTGTCTCTAGGTCAGAGTGTCTGATCTGACCACAGGGGAGCTGCTTGTTCCAAGGTAGCTGCAATCTATCCCCTGAATTATCAGCATTTTTGTTCTGTACATTTTATTTTTGTGCAAATAAATGCAAGCCTTTTCTTTGGACCTGAAGCCTGAGTAAAGATTTATTTTTTTTTAACGGCCAGAAGACCCCACATCTCAACAAGTACACAAACAGGGCCCATTTACACAGTAGTAGATTGTGGATACCACGTTTGGTGAACCATACACAGTGATATTACATTAGTTTCTGTACCAAGAGGTCCAAAAACCAAACTTATACTCTGTGGTTACCGATCCACTGAACAGAACTGTATGAAGTCAACATGCCCAGAAGCTGACCAGATCCGGAGACTTATAAAATCCATGGAGACCCCAATATTTCCAGCCAGGTGTCCCACCATACCTCCTCAGTGTCTACTGATGCTTCTCAAAGCCACCAGCAAGTCTCTACTGTAAACACTGGCTTGTGGGAAAGGAAGACCAAGAAGGTCTTCCCGGTAGTAATCCCGGTAGTAACTTTAGTAGAAATGCATCATGGGAAGCACTTCCCATGTTTTTGAGGTTATAAAGGCTTCTTGCCCTGGAAAGAACCATCTTTTACGAAGAACTTCCACATGAATCACTGGTTTTGCATGCGCTCCTCATAGCTGCGCGCTGAAGATATCTGGTAGGAGGATCACAGAGGCTTCTGGGGCGTGGAGTAGCCGCGCCGTGTGACCTCAGCTCCGCCTACTCCACGCCCCAGTAGCCTCTTTAGAAAAGTTACATATTAGGGCAATAAAAGGTGGAAAAAGATACTGGGGACACGAGGTTTAGCCTTTAAAAGGTCTATCCTCACGTCCAATAGAGGCACCTACCACCTGATCTACCTTAAGAGGTAGATCCCTGGTGGTAGGTTTCCTTTAATCTTGTGGGACAAGGTTCGGGCAGGATGAGACGTCTCTTTGCTAGTGTTAATTTTGAAAAATTGACAAACTTGGAAGATATAAACTTGATATAAATCACATTGTAAATGATTTTAGACTGGTTTGTAAGGAATTAACATTTTGGTAAAACATACAAGACCTTATGGGATGGAAGGTCAAACATTGGTTTTCGTGTTGGATGCAAATTGTCAAAACATCAGTTTTTTAGAGAATGTTACTAAAATATAAAAGTTGTCTTGGGAAAGTCCCTCCAGGGATTTGGTGCAGCACAAGAGAAGACTTGGACACAGGAGTCTGGAGGAAGTTGTCATGAAGAAGATGTGATAGTAGGAGTAAAAAAAAAGTGAGATGAATGGAGGACTAGGGTAAAAAATAAACGTAGGATTATAGGCCGCCTCCCCACACTGTTTACAAGAAAGGGGTTCCTGTGCCCCATAATTAGTCCACTTTTATATGTGCTCTGTTAGTAAACTTGAGCCTATAACCCCCATGAAGAAAGCCAAGTTCTCGGAGCGACGTCGGGGATTGGACCCAATTCTCGGGAGAGGAGAAGATCCCAGTGGTGGGACATTTATTGCCTATTCTTCTGGATGAGTTCTTATGGTGGGACAACCTCTTTATTAGAGACAACCACCCACTGGTGATTCCCAGGACTAAGAGGCTTCATCATCTAGGAGACATCCCAAGAAAATTGATACCGTAAACCAAACTTGTTAATAATCTTTCTAACTGAGAACTGGAGGACGGGCTGTCTACAAGAGAGGAAGTCCCGGAGATAAGGAAACCTGCATAGAATGAAGATAGAAGCCGGGGAGGAGATAACCACAAGGAGTAAGACTGAGGATTGTCTTCTGGACCTACTTGTCATGGAGATGTTTGATGCTTTAGTTGGAACCTTTTCTTTGAAATGTGAAGCATGGAAACCAGATTTGTACGTATTTTTTGGACTATAAGGCGCACAAAAAATCCTTTGATTTTCTCAAAAATCAAAGGTGCGCCTTATAGTCCAGTGCGCTTCATCTATGAACCGTACTTACAGACAACAGCTGCCTGGAACTGTGCACAGGTCTGCCACCTGCTGGTCATTCATCCTTATGATCAGGTGCGCCTTATAATCCGGTGTTACTTATATATGAACCTAGACATTGAAGCAGGCATTTATTGATGGTGCGCCTTACAATCCGGTGCGCCTTATAGTCCGAAAAATATGGCTCATACGGCTGGAGCTTGATATTTTATCTAGGGTTTAGGGTTTTAGAGGTTTGTGGGATTCTACCAGTGGTACTTTGCTCATTGTAGCAGACCCCAGGCTAGACGTATCTATCTACTACTCCTCAATCTCAGCTTCACTTATCTGTAGGGTGCAAGCACGGGTGCAAGCCGACCACCGCTGGACATTGCCCGGGAGTAAGTAGAAGCGGAGATTTATACAGGGCAGCACGTTGTTTGCAGCACGGTGGCTCAGTGGTTAGCATTACAGCCTTATAGCACGGTGGCTCAGTGGTTAGCATTACAGCCTTATAGCACGGTGGCTCAGTGGTTAGCATTACAGCCTTACAGCACGGTGGCTCAGTGGTTAGCATTACAGCCTTGCAGCGCTGGAGTCCTGGGTTCAAGTCCCAGGGTCAACATCTGCAAAGAGTTTGTATGTTCTCTCTGTATTTGCATGGGTTTCCTCTGGGTCCTCCGGTTTCCTCCCACACTCCAAAACATACTGGTAGGTTGATAAGATTGTGAGCCCCATGGGGACAGGGACTGATTTGGCAGCTCTGTGCAGCGCTGCGTAATCTGTGTTCGCTATATAAATAACGGAATTATTATTATTAATGAGCACTACACAACTAGAACGGTCTGGGGTCTGAATTTTCTAATTTGGTCTGGGGTTTGATCTTCTTCTTATGTATCTGATGTAATCGGATAGTGTATGTTACCAGTTAGAGAAGTCATTCAAGATCCGATTTGTAGAAGCTTCACCCAATTTTTCTAAAGATTTGGTTCTGAACCGATGTTGCGCCAATTGTCCTTGAAGTTGGTATATAATTCCCTCTAGTCCTCAAAAACACAAATTCTTTATAAAAAGCTTCTATCTTGTTTGTTAATTTTAAGTTAACAGTAAATGAGAGGAGACATGTATAACCATAGATGTATGTATATAGCATGTGTATGTAATCATAGATGTATGTATATAGCATGTGTATATGACCATACATTTGTTTATAGCATGTGTAGTAGTAGCAGCAGGACTGTGAAAATGGATTGTAGATTCTGCAGGTGAAGAATTAGAGGTCCTAACACTGCTGTGCTTTTAGTTCTCTGTTCCACATCCCGTCCACTTCAGTGTCATAATAATAATAATAATCTTTATTTATATAGCGCCATCAAATTCCGTAGCGCTTTACGAAACATAATGTCATGTTTGAATTTTGGGACCCCACCCACTGAGGGATCAATGCACAGTAAAAAAAAATCCAATTAGGGCATTTTATGTGTCCCAGAAACCCCCTAGATACATGTCTCTGTGTCGGCTACATCATATACTGTAGGTGATGTGGGAGGTAGCGCTGGTCAGACACGTGGGGGTTTAATGTTAATCCACAGATCTTACTGGATGAGGGTATAATCGCTTCTCCTCTGCTGGATAAGTTCTCACCCTTCCCCAGTAATCACTCACTATTTCCAGTCATAACAAAACACCCTTCTCTCCTGCCCCCGACTCTGGGTAATTACCGGCTGCAAACACTTCTACCATCCAGGCGCCTGGCAGTGTTTATACTGACCATATCCTGCTGACCCCCTCCCCGCGCTCCCCCAAGTCACAAAACTCCACCGTACACTGGGCCCATGTTTAGTGGGGAAATGTAGTAAGTGTATGTTTTATTATTCTACATACTGTAACATTACCTTATTCCATCATCACATCGACCTAGTCAGATTGTACTGTGACATCACTGTGTGTATTATCCCTGTACTGTGACATCACTGTGTATAACCCCTGTACTGTGACATACTATCCCTGTACTGTGACATCACTGTGTGTATAATCCCTGTACTGTGACATCACTGTGTGTATTATCCCTGTACTGTGACATCACTGTGTGTATTATCCCTGTACTGTGACATCACTGTGTGTATTATCCCTGTACTGTGACATCACTATGTGTATTATCCCTGTACTGTGACATCACTGTGTGTATTATCCCTGTACTGTGACATCACTGTGTATATTATCTCTGTATTGTGACATCACTGTGTGTATTATCCTGTACTGTGACATCACTGTGTATATTATCTCTGTACTGTGACATCACTGTGTGTATTATCCCTGTACTGTGACATCACTGTGTGTATTACCCCTGTACTGTGACATCACTGTGTGTATTATCCCTGTACTGTGACATCACTGTGTGTATTATCCCTGTACTGTGACATCACTGTGTGTATTATCTCTGTACTGTAACATCACTGTGTGTATTATCCCTGTACTGTGACATCACTGTGTGTATTATCCCCTGTACTGTGACATCACTGTGTGCATTATCCCTGTACTGTGACATCACTGTGTATATTATTCCTGTACTGTGATATCACTGTGTGTATTATCCCTGTACTGTGACATCACTGTGTGTATTATCCCTGTACTGTGACATCACTGTGTGTATTATCCCTGTACTGTGACATCACTGTGTATATTATCTCTGTATTGTGACATCACTGTGTGTATAATCTCTGTACTGTGACATCACTGTGTATATTATCTCTGTACTGTGACATCACTGTGTGTATTATCCCTGTACTGTGACATCACTGTGTGTATTACCCCTGTACTGTGACATCACTGTGTGTATTATCCCTGTACTGTGACATCACTGTGTGTATTATCCCTGTACTGTGACATCACTGTGTGTATTACCCCTGTACTGTGACATCACTGTGTGTATTATCCCTGTACTGTGACATCACTGTGTGTATTATCCCTGTACTGTGACATCACTGTGTGTATTATCTCTGTACTGTAACATCACTGTGTGTATTATCTCTGTACTGTAACATCACTGTGTGTATTATCCCTGTACTGTGACATCACTGTGTGTATTATCCCCTGTACTGTGACATCACTGTGTGCATTATCCCTGTACTGTGACATCACTGTGTATATTATTCCTGTACTGTGATATCACTGTGTGTATTATCCCTGTACTGTGACATCACTGTGTGTATTATCCCTGTACTGTGACATCACTGTGTGTATTACCCCTGTACTGTGACATCACTGTGCGCGTTATCCCTGTACTGTGACATCACTGTGTGTATTACCCCTGTACTGTGACATCACTGTGTGTATTATCCCTGTACTGTGACATCACTGTGTGTATTATCTCTGTACTGTGACATCACTGTGTGTATTATCTCTGTACTGTGACATCACTGTTTGTATTATCCCTGTACTGTGACATTACTGTGTGTATTATACCTGTAGTGTGACATCACTGTGTGTATTATCCCTGTACTGTGACATCACTGTGTGTATTATCTCTGTACTGTGATATCACTGTGTGTATTATCCCTGTACTGTGACATCACTGTGTGTATTATCTCTGTACTGTGACATCACTGTGTGTATTATCCCTGTACTGTGATATCACTGTGTGTATTATCCCTGTACTGTGACATCACTGTGTGTATTATCCCTGTACTGTGACATCACTGTGTGTATTATCCCTGTACTGTGACATCACTGTGTGTATTATTCCTGTACTGTGACACCACTGTGTGTATTATCCCTGTACTGTGACACCACTGTGTGTATTATCTCTGTACTGTGACATCACTGTGTGTATTATCCCTGTACTGTGACATCACTGTGTGTATTATCCTGTACTGTGACATCACTGTGTGTATTATCCCTGTACTGTGACATCGCTGTGTGTATTATCTCTGTACTGTGACATCACTGTGTGTATTATCCTGTACTGTGACATCACTGTGTGTATTATCTCTGTACTGTGACATCACTGTGTGTATTATCCCTGTACTGTGATGTCACTGTGTGTATTATCCCTGTACTGTGACATCACTGTGTGTATTATCCCTGTACTGTGACATCACTGTGTTTATTATCCCTGTACTGTGACATCACTGTGTGTACAATCTCTGTACATATGGTACTAATGTTGCAGTAATACTTGCCAGTTAGTGCCTGGGGTGACCCTAGAGGATATTATCACTACAAACTACATGTGAAGTTCAGGAATTATTTCCATAAGTAAGTGACCACTGAGGAGGTTTTGGTGCTGCAGTGGTGTTGGGTGTGATGGACTCTCCTCTGTCATCCTGCCCCTGACCCGGCACATCTGCTCCTTTCTTCCTCCCAGATATATTTAGACTCAGGTTCTGCTCTGTCGGGTCTTTCAAACCGTTTTATCTTCCGTCTCTGTCTGGCATCTGTCCCAGAAATATCAGTTCATTATGGAGGCTACAGCCCTGTGTGTGTATATACAAAGTATCCCGGGCGTAGACACAGCGAGGAGCGTGTAGTAAGAGGCGCTGAGAGGAGTAAGAGTCGTCTAGACTCTATCGGGATAACAGAGTATCCCATGAGTCCTCCTGGTGACAATATAGATGTATATAACCAGGCCCGGCGCCAGCACCCGGCCAACCCGGGCAAGTGCCGGGGCCCCGGGGTACTGGAGGGGCCCACTCGGGCCCCCGGATCAATTGTACCAGTGTCGCTATAAGACACTGGTACAATTGATCACCATCCGGAACGATCGCTTTTCTGCCTCTATGCTGCGCTGGTCGGGAGCGCAGCATAGAGGCAGAATCTAAAACTTGAGGAAGAATCTAAAACTCACCTGTCCCGGTTCCCACGATGCAGCGCTCCGCAGGGTATGCGACGGCTTTGAAGCCGGCGCACATGATGACGTCATCGGATCACGTGTGCCGGCTTCAGAGCCGGCGCGTACGGGAGGCCCAGGCAGAGACAGCTGCAGGCGCTGCTCCGTGGGAACCAGGAAAGGTGAATTTTTTCTTTTTTCTTTTCCGGAGGGGAGTGAGGGTGTCCATGGGGGGCGGGGGGGTCAGTGTGTATACAGGGGGAGAGGGGGGGGGGGTGTTAGTGTGTCAGTAGGGGGGGTCATTGTGTCCACAGGGGGAGGGGGGGGGGGTTCAATGTGTCTGGAGGGGGTCATTGTGTCAGCAGGGGGGTTTCAGTGTGTCCGGGCTCAGTGTGTCCGCAGGGGAGGGGGGGGTTCAGTGTTTCCGCAGGGGAGGGGGGGGGTTCAGTGTGCTGCCGGGGGGGTGGGGGCGGGGATCAGTGTGTCCCCAGGGTCAGTGTATCCGCAGGGGGAGGGGGCGCAGTGTGCCAATGGAGGGCGGTCCACGGAGGGGCCCACTAAGGCTCTGTCGCCCAGGGGCCCACTAAAACCTGGAGCCGGCCCTGTATATAACCGTATACATGTCTATAGGTAAATGGTCGAGCCCAGAACTTGGATGATGGTCCATCCACATTGCCGGGCTCCGTCATCGGAACTCCTACAGGTTCCAACCAAGTTATCCTGGTGTGACTAGTCTACCCCAGAAGTTTCCGAAACACAGGACTCAGACACAGTGGGGCACATTTACTTACCCGTGCCGTCGAGATCCCCGCCGTGCGTTGTCTGACGAGGATTCGGGTCTGCCGCGATTCACTAAGATCGTGCATCCAATTTCCAGCATGTGTCGCTTCCCCGCTCAGGTCCGCAGGGGTTCACCTGCTTCTTCCCGGTGCATGTGAGCGCTTGATCTTGTGACACAATTTGGTTTTTAAATTCCGCGGTTTGTCCGAATCAGTCAGGTTGTCTGATGGCCACGCCCCCCAATTTGTGTCGCATGCAAGCCGGCGCCACAATCCGATCTCGTGCGCCAAAAACCCGGGCAATTCGGCACAAAAAGGAAATATTCGGGAATCCCGAACCCTTAGTAAATGTGCCCCAGTGTGTCTCGGGTTGTTTTCTTATCATTTCCGTTCCATTCAGCCCAGACCCCCATGATACCTTCTACCAGCCCCAAGTTTTCTTACCTTCGAATCTCCCAATCTTCCCCACAATTCTCTTCTTTTTGCTCTCTATTTACTTCTGTGATTGTATCCATATTACAAGACATTTCTCCCAGTAAGTAATAAGGTCCCCTGAATGCCCCTCAAACTGTGACTCTGGCATCTTGTAGGTTGTGGACCTCAATTTAGTTACTAGGAGGCTACACGTCGGTGAATAGGGGTCTATGACTCCATGGATGGTCCATGGGCACCAGGATAGAGGTCATTGAGGTCTGTTGCTAGCGATGTCCCCACCATGTAAGGGCCATTGCTTGTAGTCATTCCAGAAGCCGTAACTCAAGTCCTGACAACCGTAGGCAAACACAATAGCCTCACATAGTCAGATCCAGTCTGTAGACTGTGCACCCATCGCCAGGTCCCCATTGGAACAAGGTCCACCGTCCATTGCCAATTCATAAAGTTATTGCTGACTGTACCCGGCATATCTTGCTCTTCCTCCTCCGTTAGCCCAGGGTCCCATGATTCGGGTGACTGGTATGCTAATCAGTCTTTAACATGCTAATTACCGGCATGCCAATCCCAGCCACTGACCTCATGCTTACCCTTCCAAGGATAATCTCTGCTGCGAATCTGGCAGGAATGGGCACAACTTCAATCAGCCGTTCAGAATAATGAGCCAAATTTTCTGCCCCTGCCCTGGGACTGTAATATCCAAGGGAGACCCTACGGCGCAGTCATTCAAGCAGACGTAACTGGATAACTACCGGACCCCTTACTATAATGTATTACTTATAAAGCGCTCCTAATATTGGGAAGAGCCTTATGGGCCTCCTAAGGATCCTAGGACTTGGTGCACCCCCATTCCTCCTTGTTGTCGTCATAGACTTGATGTAGATATCCCAGATTCTCATATGTGTATAAGGTGAAGCGCTGTATTTTGAGATGTTTTTGTGGGTTGGGGTATTTTTGGGAGGCTATGATTAGTATGGATGGTATCTAGCGCTCTGGGTAGGGGGGCTTGGGTGGCAGCTTATGAAGACGCACAGATGGGTTTTCCCTTAACATTGGCAAGGGTTGCACTCTTCTGGCTCGGAGACCTTGGGGGTCTTCATTGAGAAGCTTTATAAAAGATGATTTTGGCACTTGGTGAAGAAAGTATAATATTGGGTTTTCAAAAAACTAATGAATAGGGGATGATGTCATGACAGCTATCAACCTCTAGGGTTTTGAAAAATTTTCTTCACCAAAATAGGGGCAATGGAAAAAGTTGATGAACCCAAGGGGGGGGGGGGGCTGAATATAATGAAGGTTTTTCATGGTCCCAATATATATATGGAAGGTATTAGATTTATTGGTTGGTTTTAAAAAAAAAAAATAAATCCATGCCTAATGCAGAGTTTAAAATAAAAAAAAAACTTGGTAAAAACACAAAACATAAAATCTTAGTCCCCTTTTGCACAGGAAGACAAGTCGTACAAATCCCTTCAGACCAAACAGAAGATTGATTCATCAAAACACTAATGTAGGGCCACCCATAATTAGTGGCTACAGCCTGACCCCTGGGTCAGCCTAGTGGGAGGAACTAGACGGGCTGTCACCATCCATGTCCCTGCGGGCAAATAAGAATACATTGTTGGCACTGTCGTTGGCAGGTGCAAAAGACGGCAAAGGGGCAGAGGGTGAGGAGACCGGTTGTCAGATTATGGTGGTCACATCTTTGTTTGATAGAGATAGAGAAGATGGTGGGGGGTTGGGGGGAGGGGGACACTGCTGTATACATATGTACGGGCCACTTTTGACACTTTTAGGCACAGTGGGACACATTCATCAGAAGGAGAACAGAGGGAAAAGCAAGTAGAAAAAAATAATTTAGATCCATGCCAAAATCAAGATGGGGGCCACTATAGGTTATGCTAATAACTTAGGACATACAGAGATGCTATACCCCTTACTCTATCATAGATATGCCGAGAGTGCATGTTCTCAGTCAGAGGAAGAGGGGAAGAAACCAGACTCTTCAGATGACACTAAGCTCTTGGTGTTCACATCCTTCTACCCTTGAAGCAACATCTGAGCCAGTCATGATGCCCCCATACACATTAGACAACCAGTAATTATCATCTACTGGTCATATTGGGTAACACCATTTTAAGCCAAATGGACTTAAGCACCACCCAAAAGTCAATGAACCTCATAGTGAGAACTTGATATTGGTGGCCGAAGCTTATGGTCATGAGTCAAAAGAAGGTCCTCCATTTTTTTGTAGTCCTGCTTGACCAGGGTGGAGACCCCAACGTTGGCATCTCCTTCAATCAGACCAGCAAATATCATCAGCATGTACACAGACCAGAATCTTGATCTAGAAGAATATTGAAGAACTAAAAACTTATCTGGATGTTTCTTCAAGGTGATTGTCCTCTCAGTAACTTAGAATCTACATATTAGATAGCAACTACATTGGAAAGTTGCCCGTTGTCTCATTACTGTAGATCTTAATAGTTGGTTGTTTTGTCCCTCTGTGGTCGGTGCTTACAGCTTAGCTACAGTGAGAGGTAGTCAAAGACACGCCTCCTGTCTTCTCATTGGTTTAGTCTGCCACTCTCTCCTCCGCCCCCTTCCAGTTCTGCCTCCTCTGATTGGCTCCAGTATATAAACACGTATAAAAGCGTCATGACTTATGCCGCGGTTTCCACGAGGGATCACTAAAGAGAATCGCAGTGGGTGGCCACAAACTTGTGTTATGTCTCCAAAGCTCAGTCTTAGCTTTCTGCTGTGGTTAAGGGTGTGTTTTTTTTTTAATTGGATTGAGGCGGACAACTGTCTTAAAGGGATTGTACCAAGTTAGCAGGTTATCCTTATCCACAGATTAGTGAATGTCCGGCTGCTGGGACCCACATCAATCATAAGAACGGACCAACAGAAATCCAGAGGTCAACCCATTAATTATAACGGGACTTCCATTCTTCAGATCACTGGGGGTCCATTCTCGTGGTCAGTGGAGAGCCAAGCAGTCAAACCCTCACTGATCCTGTGGATATAGTTAACTTACTATATGTAAGAGTCCAACTGTTGGGAATCCTATCAATCATGAGAACAATCCAACAGAAATACGGAGTTCCAGTGAGAACAGGGACCCCGATTTCCTTTTCTCGTTATCAGTGGGGGTTCCAGCAGTGGGACCCTCATTATTCATCTTGTTATCTTCTATCCTGTGGACACCAATAACCTACCATCAATGATGGTCCAACTGCTGAGTCCTCCCCACTGATTATAAGAACGGACCCACAGCAATCCAGAGCTCCACCCATTAGTCTCTCGAACACTGGGGGTCCTGTTCTCATGATTGGTGGTGGTCCCAGCACCGATCCTGTGGATAGGGGATAACTTGCAAACTTGGTACATCTGCTTTCAAGTTTAACCCCCAAAAAGTTTATAAATATAGGCAGTCCCCAGCTTATGTACAAGATAGGTTCCGTAGGTCTGTTCTTAAGTTGAATTTGTATGTAAGTTGGAAATGTATCTTTTTTAATTATAACCCCAGCCAGAATTTTTTTGGTCTCTGATGACAATCTGTGATAACTGTTACAGCCGATCATTGTAGCCGAGGGCTAAAGTACAGCAAATTACCAACATCCAGAGGTCTGTTTGTAACTCGGGGTCATATACAAGTCGGGTGTTCTTAAGTAGGGGACTGCCTGTATATCACACAATGATACTGGTGGGGTTCCAAACACTTGGCTCTCACCAATCTCCAAACTGAAGGTGTTCCGAGACATCAATTCAAAAAGTATCAAAAGAGGTTTGGGAATGTCCAAACATCATATCAGATGGAATTCCCCTCGAAATTCCCATTGATCTCAGCCTTTGGAGTATAAAATTTTTAAAAAAATCCAGCGAGAGCATTCCTCTACAGACCCTGAAGTTTATGAGTGCTATAAATATTCAATATACAATTATATATATACATCCACAGTGGAATTTTTTTGTTTTTTTTGTTCAAGTTCTTTTTCTTTATCATAAAAAAAAACAGGTAAAACAATACACTTATCAACCCAAATAATTATAATATTAATTAAAAAAAAAAAATGTACAAGTTTAACTTAGTCCCTGCTGCAAGTGATGGCGTAGAAAAAAAAAAAAAAAAAAATCAAAACGGAGAAAAAAAAAACAAAAAAAAAAATTCTCAATCATCCGGCGCTTCAGTTCACATCTGTCCGTAGACTCAAGTTCCATGTTGGTCCATCCAAGGGAAGGAGGAAGTAGTGGGGGGCGGGCGGGCGGGGCGGGGGGGTCGTGTGCGTGAAAAAGAATGAAAAAACCCAGAACTATGAGTGTTTATTTTTCACACCGAGTGTCAGCTCTTCAGTCCACGCTGCAAGATGCTTAGGAAGACGGCAACGTTTAGGTTCTTCTCTTCTTTCATCTGTATTCGCATTGCAGCCGTTCCTCGGCTGGAGGGTATTTTTTTTTTTTAATATTTTTAATTTTCCCCTCTAAGGGGGCAACAAGTCCATTCAGAACTGAGGATTTGTTCAAAGGCTTGTGGGGATTTTTTTTTTTGTTTTTTTTTTGGAAGCTGGAGGAAAGGATAAAATCTCAATGACCCTGACACCCGGTATGGCTGAATGTTAGTGAGCGTGAATGTCTATGTTTTGACCGTTCAGAAGTGCGTCTGCCGGGCTCTGCGCTGAAACCAAGTGGTGAGGGGAGGTGCCCGTGGGCAGGATCATGGAGGCGTGGTGGGGGTGCCCGGGGAGGTAGGAGTGTAAAGACGG
This sequence comes from Engystomops pustulosus, assembly GCF_040894005.1. NCBI lineage: Eukaryota > Metazoa > Chordata > Amphibia > Anura > Leptodactylidae > Engystomops > Engystomops pustulosus. Next base: position 11,122,298 of record NC_092419.1, on the reverse strand, counting down.
TCCGTGACGGAGGCCGGCAGGGTGCGGGGGCATTGCGGGCGTGTAACCGGCCGGTGGGAAGCCCATGGTCATAGAGCTGGGGGCCGCACTGTAATCCCCTGGGATCCCTTGGAAGCCTAAAGGCAAGAAAAGAAGAAAACAAAAATTGTCAGTTTCTCAGTTTTATTTTACCAAATTGCATCTGGGTAGTGATTTTGGTTCTAAGATTTCAGAAACTTTGTGAAACTTTTTATGCAAAGGAAATCTACTATCAAAATCCATCGTGATAAACCGGGGGGGCACTTACTTATAGATCCAGACACCGTGACTGTGGTCATCTTCTTGTTATCCATCCTCCATCTACAATCATGCTAATGATCCAGAAGGGCTCTGGGGGAGGTGTTACCAGAGACCCTACTTGCTGTAGCAGGAGCACTTCCCCTTTCCCCACTGTGTAAGATGACATCAGGGAGTGGGAGCAGGGGAATAGTGAGAGGTTCTCCTGCACATTGTAACAGCCTGTGAAGCTACAGCATGGCAGGGCTATGGTAATGCCCCCAGAGTCCTTCTGACTCATTAGCATAATTATAAAAGTTGATTGAGGCCATGGATAACAAATAAAAGTGACGGTACCTGGATCGATGAGTAAGTGTCCCTGGTTTATCATGATGAATTTTGAGGGTAGATTTCCTTTAAAAATTTCAGAATAATTTCTCTAAGTAAAAATGGGACAATATATCATAAATAACATCTCCACAAAGTCTGTTACCTATAGAAACCACTTTTGATACATTAGTGAATGAAGCGTGGTCTCTACAGGTAACAGGGACACATTTTGGATATGCGGGGGCCCAATGTGTTGTCATTCACATCATGCAGTCACACAGCTCGGGCTCGGATCATGCATCAAGGCCCCAATGCACCCTAAACACTGTTTTTTTGTTGTTTTGGCACCCGAGGCCGGCAGCACCCTACTGTAGGTGCCATAATAGGACTCCTAGAATGAGGTCATTTAGTAACAGGCAAATATTATAACGCGATACATGGAGTTGGAATGGATTCCGTGCGGTGGAGAAGGAGTCGTCCTCCTCGCTGAGGCTTGTACAATGGAAGCCTCCCCCCCCCCCCCCCAGCTGTCGGAGAGGGTTAATATTATCCCTCATTTATAAAAATGAAATACTTCCCGCTGTAGCGTAGTGCGCCCTCCGCTGACCCATGATAAAGCGCCGCTCGGAAGCAGAGAAATCTACATACCTGCGCAGTCACTACGATTCGACACGCCGCCGCAGACGGACTATTTAGTTTGCTGCCTATCAATTAGCTCCTGCTGGGGTCCTGTGTCCTCATCTTCTGTAGCTAATTCTCCCTCGCAGCCCCCCCCAACCCCCCCCCCCTTCTACTTGCAGCACAGAGACACAGGGAAGACCCTCAGCCCCCCCCTCCTCGCCATTTCTACTTCCTCCATTATAACTGAAGTGATCCTTCTCCTTCTACGCGTCTCGTAGGCCCAGGATTTTTCTCGCTTGCTGATGACTACAGATGTGCAATGGATACTGCCCTAACCTTTTACATTTCAAAAGGGGGACATCCAGGGGGTCTTAAAAATCACTTAAAATTGGATTTTCTGATTTTTTTAATTTCAAAATTTATAAAAAATGTAAAAAAAAATGTAATTTAGGGATTTCAGAGAAACGGGGGTGAGAGACAATATGGCCGCCTTTTTAGGAGGGGGTTCACTCAGCTCTTACTAGTTTTGTTAAGAAAGGATTTCTCCAAAACTAGATGGACTACTCAGAGTTGGGCGACTACTAGATCAGAGTTGGGGCGACTACTAGATCAGAGTTGGGGCGACTACTAGATCAGAGTTGGGCGGCTACTAGATCAGAGTTGGGCGGCTACTAGATCAGAGTTGGGGCGACTACTAGATCAGAGTTGGGGCGGCTACTAGATCAGAGTTGGGGCGGCTACTAGATCAGAGTTGGGGCGGCAACTAGATCAGAGTTGGAGCGGCTACTAGATCAGAGTTGGGGCGACTACTAGATCAGAGTTGGGGCGACTACTAGATCAGAGTTGGGGCGACTACTAGATCAGAGTTGGAGCGGCTACTAGATCAGAGTTGGGGCGACTACTAGATCAGAGTTGGAGCGGCTACTAGATCAGAGTTGGGGCGGCTACTAGATCAGAGTTGGGGCGGCTACTAGATCAGAGTTGGGCGGCTACTAGATCAGAGTTGGGCGGCTACTAGATCAGAGTTGGGCGACTACTAGATCAGAGATGGAGCGGCTACTAGATCAGAGTTGGAGCGGCTACTAGATCAGAGTTGGAGCGGCTACTAGATCAAGTTGGAGCGGCTACTAGATCAGAGTTGGGCGACTACTAGATCAGAGTTGGGCAGCTACTAGATCAGAGATGGAGCGGCTACTAGATCAGAGTTGGGCAGCTACTAGATCAGAGTTGGGGCAGCTACTAGATCAGAGTTGGGCAGCTACTAGATCAGAGTTGGGCGGCCACTAGATCAGAGTTGGGGCGACTACTAGATCAGAGATGGAGCGGCTACTAGATCAGAGTTGGGCAGCTACTAGATCAGAGTTGGGGCAGCTACTAGATCAGAGTTGGGCAGCTACTAGATCAGAGTTGGGCGGCTACTAGATCAGAGTTGGGGCGGCTACTAGATCAGAGTTGGGGCGGCTACTAGATCAGAGTTGGGGCAGCTACTAGATCAGAGTTGGGGCGACTACTAGATCAGAGTTGGGGCAGCTACTAGATCAGAGTTGGGGCAGCTACTAGATCAGAGTTGGGGCAGCTACTAGATCAGAGTTGGGGGTGGCTCCTAGATCAGAGTTGGGGCGACTACCAGATCAGAGTTGGGGCGACTACCAGATCAGAGTTGGGGCGACTACCAGATCAGAGTTGGGGCGACTACCAGATCAGAGTTGGGGCGACTACCAGATCAGAGTTGGGCGACAACTAGATCAGAGTTGGGGCGGCTACTAGATCAGAGTTGGGCGACTACTAAATCAGAGTTGGGGCGGCTACTAGATCAGAGTTGGGGCGGCTACTAGATCAGAGTTGGGCAGCTACTAGGTCAGAGTTGGGCGACTACTAGATCAGAGTTGGGCGACTAACGGATCAGAGTTTGGGCGACTACCAGATCAGAGTTGGGGCGACTACCAGATCAAGTTGGGCGACTACTAGATCAGAGTTGGGCGGCTACTAGATCAGAGTTGGGGCGACTACCAGATCAGAGTTGGGGCGACTACCAGATCAGAGTTGGGCGACTACCACTGTGAATGCTGTAATGGGGCCCATATTAGGGGTCACCCAGATTTTTCAGGATTTTTTTTAAAAACAGGATTAAAAAATGTATTAATATTGACCACGTGTAAGAAAGGCGGAAACAAATCCGTGGCGTCCTATTTTTAAGAGAAATCCAATTGGTCATAGAATTGTGGCCCTCCATCTGCTTAGAAACTACAAGTCCCAGCATGCTCAGCGATGGTCATTGCATGCTGGGGGTTATAGTTGGAGAACCTGAGGCTACAGATTTACACGATTATAAAATGGGGGTTGTGCCACCGTTTCACTCACATCCCCCCGGTAACACACATGCAGTGATGGTCATGCGTGTGACACGTGTTATCATTCACTCGTTACATGACAGGGGTGATGTATTCACGATGATAGAGTGGGGGGGTGGGGGAGATTTGTGATTTACAGGCACCCGGCCCTCCCCCCTTATAAGTCAAAAGACAAATGTATATACATATATATATATAAATATTTACTTACATCCCTAGTACCAGAAAGATGGCAGGGTGTTACATGTAGTGCCACTGCCCTTCCATACCTACGGCCATGCCTAATCCTCCCATCGCTCCTAAGGGGAAGACAGGCAACTAAGACCACAAGAAGACCACTGTGGTCCCACCAGCGCCCACATGCAGTGTGTTACCTGGCCTACCCCAAACTCGTATTCTAGGGTAATAGTCTCCAGTAGTTGCCACATTTGTACGAGAAGTCAATGTGGAGGTTAATGTATCGGTGGATAACCCTAAGGGTCATAGGACAGTGGGACCTGATCTCTTAATACAGTAAAAAAGTTTTCATGGAATAAGTTTGGATTCCGGAAATTGTTCCGATACTACAACCTGAGGGAACTACAACTCCTAGCAAGTTTAACTAGGTTGGGCTCATGGGGCTATGATATCAAGGCTGGAGAACCTCAGGTTCCTGTCATCGGGTAGCACTATTCATTCTTAAAAAGGGTAAACTTCCACCAGAACAGGACCTAGCTATGTGCTCCCCACTAACTAGAACAAACCCCATATTAATTCCAAATATATCTGCGTTGCGGCTCACCTGGCGGGCGGATTCCCATGTGTTGTTGACCATCCATAACATATCCCCCGATGTTCTGCCCATCTGGACTATAGGGGGCACCACCCTGTCCTATGTAGAGATAAAACAGACCAATGCATTAGATACAACCTCAGCCGGTGCAGGAACGCGCGTTACCGCGTGCCACAGGAAATTATGTGGTTACCTGTTCGATTCGACTGGTCAATCATCGGCTGGACGATCCGTCTTCTTGCATTAATAAACCTGGAATGGGATAGAAAAATAGACATTTGGACTCATGATGTTCTGGCAGCTGAACCCGGCAATTGTAGTGGGACCTACTGTCCAACTATTGACCCATCTGTTGGTGGTATAAATTGGGAGAAAGAAGGATTGGGCAATGGGTTTTTATCATAGGCCAGACTTGTCTCCTTCCCTTTGACAAATACAATGGGGGTCATTTATTAAGGGCCCGATTCGCGTTTTCCCGGCGTGTTACCCGAATATTTCCGGTTTGCGGCGATTCTCCCTGAATTGCACCGGGATTTTGGCGCACGCGATCTGATTGTGGCGCATCGGCGCTGGCATGCACGCGACGGAAATCGGGGGGCGTGGCCGAACGAAAACCCGACGGATTCGTAAAAACCGCCGCAGTTAAAACAAAAAATCTGTTGCGGAGCTTGCACTTACCTTCACTTAGCCCCGCTCGGTGAACTCCAGCGCGTTCAGATGCTTTTCAGCGCAGCGGCGCCACCTGGTGGACGGCGGAGGAACTACCTTAATGAATCCCGGCCGGACCCAAATCCAGCACAGAGAACGCGCCGTTGGATCGCGAATGGACCGGGTAAGTAAATCTGCCCCAATGTGTACATGTATTGGGGGTAAGTGAGGAACCAAAAGCCAACACCCCTAAACACTAGCCTAAAACTAGTCAACCCCTTCCCCAATATGGCTGCTTGGTGAATTTTATGGTGACACATATAGTTTCTTACCAATTATTGACCTGTAGTATCGTGAGCCCGGTGTCCTGCGCCAGCTGCTTCTTCTGTTCTTCTGAGGGATAGGGATGCTTTATGGAGTAAAAAAATAAAAAATTTTGGTTAACTTACAAAAACATAAAAAAAATGTAAATGATCAAAATCATTAAACCGAATTAAAACTTGGATAGATGTATCGATGACTTTGATATTAAAGGCCGGACGTGTTGTGTTCCATATGAATTGTGACCAAAAAGGGCAAATTAACCAGTTTATTAAAGCGCCTCTTGTCCATTAGACCTTCCACCGATGAATTGAAGATAATCCAAGGATCTTCTAATAAAACGTGAGACCATCTGGTTTGTTAAAGGTTGGGGGTTGGGGGGTGGGTGTTGCTATTTTTTTTTTTTCATGGTATCCTTCCTAGATCTAGGACAGATGGGACTCACACAAGCACAGCTTTCTTTTTCATGGACCCAGGAAATGTGCAACCGCTTGATGAGAGGGCCTTAAAATGACACAAAAAAAAAAAGCTCCATGGACCTGTCAAGGTCGGCAATGATGGATGAGGTTGGGGGTCTTGGGTCGAAGTCAAACAGAGACCTTCGCTTGACAACTCAGTGACAGATGAAGGGCCTAGAGTTCAGGCCTAGACAGACGCGAGGCCAAAATAGCTTGGCCCGAATGAAAGGCGGGAGAGAGGCGGGAGAACACAAGGATCTAAATGGTCGTTAAGGGTTACCGGGCCGGGGCTTTTGATAATCCACAAATATTTGTTGTGTAACAAACTTTTTTGGCTTCGAGTCACGGGAACGGAAGCCTTGTTTATTTACGTCTCCGCTCAATGGTGGGGAACGCAACACATTTCTCCCACCGGAACGAGATCTGACTGGATTGTGGTGAAAAAAACATGAACAATTGCTTTTACTTCAATTTAAATTTTTGGTGCAGATTTATTTATTTTTCCAAAAAATCTAAATAAAAATCCAAATCTTTGTTTTTGTTCTACAGCTGCAAAATTTTTTTTTTAGTTTTTAAAAAAAAAAAATAATAATTATAAAGGCAGATTTAGAATTGCGAGAGGTCGTTGGGGGGTCGCTGGTTGGGATCTTCGGACTACATGTCTGTACTCAGCATGGACTTGCACATACGCAGGAACCTCCAGATACCCGTTTTTGGTGCTATTTGGTTAGGGTGCCAATTGTAGACGTCTACGCAACCCATTGGCCCAATTCACAAAACAGAGCCCAAAATGTGTCCCTCTTACGCCCGCGGTATACTGCATCATTTTAGGTTATGACCACCGTTTGCTCATATGGGAACACATCGCGTATTACGCTTTAGTTAGCCCCAAGCCTGAATTTATCCGCAGCCTCCGCTTGACATAGGCACCATCAGCCCAGTGAAAGACGACCTGCATTTTGATGAGACTTGACAATTTCTGAAGAGCTGCCAATGGCCGGAGCCTGTATAAAAGCCGCGTGATGCCGGATCCCCGTCAGCCAGAGATTTTCACCAGCTCAATCTCTCTCCCTTCCCCGGTGCCTGCCGCTAAGCAGGTTCAGGGTAATTACCTAGAATTGATTACCCGTTTACCAGCTTCTAATAGGTTTATAGCTTTGTCAATTAGTAACTAATTGGTCAGCGTTCATTAACTCTGCTTTGTTTAACTAGGCAGGGACAGGCCCTGTTCTGACTAATTGTTTCTGTGCACTCCGCTAGCTGAGATGTTGCCCGGGGCTGACTTCATGGGTAGTTACAGCAGAGATTCGGGAGCTTTTATGCCGCACTTTAGTAATTTTTAATTGGGTCTGCACTGTTAATATCTCCTATGAAGGATCAGGGAGGGGGGGAGGTCTTGATTGAAACCAAGCGAGGGTTAAAAAGGAGCGTACCGTGACTCCATTATGAGCAATGGGTAATAAATAAGGACTGCACGCAACACTAATATATTATTATGGAGGAAAACTATAAAACGCATTAATTGATGGACGCTGTGCATGAACAGAATGCAACCTGCCCACTAAAAGACGTATCCCGATAGATCCCCAGCATGAATGTGGCCTTCAGAAACCACGTTTTGTGCCTATTAAAAACGTGGCGACGATAGGCAACCAGAAGTTTTTACACTCTTTGGGTCATTTCAAGAGGATGAACCAATATTCCAAGGATTAGATATTACAGGACCACTTTCAATCCCTATTATAGATCTACAGGAATTCTTCATTTCCATGAAACATTTAGTTGCAAATCAGAATTCATTGGATTTGTTGTCACTATATTCTCCCCATCCATTGGAAAATCTGAAATCTTCTACGAAAATCAACATTATTTTTGCAGGAACTGTGGTCAAATTTACGGCTACGGTAATAACCACAGATTTTTTTAGGAAAATCCAGATGGAGAATTTATAGTGTACCATCCTATGTGGACATAGAGTAACCAAGTCATGGGAACGGGACTTCAATTTGATCCAGATGAGCTTACAGCTATGGTCACGTATATCCAAACCCAGATTTTCCTATCGGATTTGCGACCACCATTTCCAAGATATGGGCGAGTCTCACCATTGTACTTACCGAAAGGTGCTGGAAGAGCCACGCCCTCATTATGTTTGTGGCGACTTTAGGGAAGATTCCTCTTTTCTTGTTCCTCTTTTTGTCCCTGTCTAGTTCATCGTCGTCCCCCGTGCTGGGAGAGGCCACGCTGTTGTCTAAACAGTCCCCTAAAATGTGAAAACATTAAAAAAAAAGGTCAATATACAGAATATACAATATCCCATCATTCCTACAAGAGTCAAGTGATATCATATAGGCATTACATTATTCTATCCAGTCTCACAACTGTGTGGTTTCATTACCGTGTACATATCCCATTATGCTTTAAAATAATGGGTGGCCATATTGGCAAAATATACCCCGGGCCTTCGCTGGTCTTAACTTACTGGAATGTAAAGGACTTGGACTGAATAAACGTCGGAGGTTTTAGGTCTCAATCACACAATGGGGGAGATTCATTATGGCTTCTCCGCCAGTTTTCTGGTTTCTCCGACCGGGCAGGAAGCCTGGTGGGCGGGCAGGAAGCTGGGCAGGAAGTCGGGTGGGTGGGCAGGAAGTTGGGTGGGTTGGAAGTCTTAGGGGGGTAAATGGCTCTCCCACCGGATTTACTATAGCCTCCACCAAAAAAACCCAGTGGAGACTATAGCAAAAAACTCCACCATATGAGACCTGGTTTAAACAGGTCTGACCTGGCGGAGAGATTGTGCCTGATCTTCTAAGAGGTCAGAGCTCTTAATATATACGGGCACTGGAGGGGGAATTTTAAGTCTGGTGCTTAAAAATGAATTCCCTCCAGTGTGTTTTGCCTGATGCGTTTGCAATCTCTTTCAAAACGCATCGTGTGCACAAGGCCTTACCCCATGAGCAACACTGGCAAAGTAAAGGGAAGCAAATTTACTATACACAAGTGCTTTACCCCATAAATTAAAACCCTGGAGCCACAAGATGAAGTGATATCCTACTGGAGTTTCCAGAATACACAGACACAAAACTAAGAATGTCCATGTACGATCTTATATGTAATCAACGTGTACAAATAATAGATACCAATAAAAAATATATATACAAAATATTAAAAAGTGACATGAAAAAGGTGGATATCACAACAAGTCAACCGCAAATGCTACACCTAGGGGCAGACATGGATGGGCAGATGTCTCGATGCTGACATCTGTCTATCCTCATATGGAAGGTTTATAAACCTTATAGGAAGATCTCTCTATTCTTCATCAATCCCAACCCTTAAAAAAAACAACTATAAATGGTTGAATTGTCTGAACCCTACCACGTCTCTTCTTTAATCATTAGTGGTGGCAACGTTTATAATTCGGGATTACGGTCCCCAATATTGGAAATGGCTCAATGGAAATTTAGTACTGGGACATGGAGTGGTTCTGGTGGACCGGTGAGGTCTCGATCGTTCACACACACAATCTCTACTGTCTTTTAAACATAAATCAGAGAGGAGGAGGACAGGGGGGACCATATAACAGCTGCTCAGCTCCTATAACCTGCGGCAAAAGAGAGGCTTAAAAGCTTGCCTGGAGGGGAAGTAAATTATGCATCAGAGCCTGCGTCTGCTCTGCCCTGTGTTACACAGTATTGCTTCCCTCCCTTCACCTCCACAACGCCCTGTAATCCGCTCTCTCTCCATATGCAAAATCTGATGAATTTTCATAAACTTCTGAAGACCAAGAACAAAGGCTTCCTACACGGGGAAGGCCGCTCTGATGTAAGTTGGGGTCATATACGGCAAGGACACGGCTGGTGCTGATTTTATTGTCACCCTAGAAGATGACCCGGTGGTCCGAGTACATAGGAACAAGGTGGAGGACTTCTTATTCTATAGATTTTGGAGGCCAGGGATACTTATTGCTCTATGTATACATATGGCAATGTATATTAGAGTTTTACGTCAGACTGCAGCCCAGTATAGTGGATAGTGGAAGGACACTATTTTGGAGACACTCTGATTTCGACGTGTGCACTGGGAACTTACCTGACACACAGGAATGTGAACAGACCCTTAACTAGAGGATCATTATCCAAATCTGTGCCCCAACTAGAGATCTGTCAGCGTTCCCTATAATCTAATCAGATCCAATCTGAGGTTTATAGAAAACCATTCTACCTCCCGCTTCATTGAATCAGATCCAATGGATGACTGGAGTTAACTCAATCCGTCCTGATCAACAGATAATTGGAACCATTACTACTCTATAATTGTATAGTAAATAGCGAGGGATTATCCGCCGTATCTGCGTGATCACAGGAATCATTACTGCCGATCCATAATCTAAATGTTGCATTGGATTTGTGCGGAGCTTGGGGTGCCGGTATTGGCATTAGTTTTTCCCGTATGTAATATTTACCATGGAACGTGGATTTCTACGGAAATACTGGGGCTGGAGCGAGGACGCCGAGCTTGGGAACAGCCAGCGCACGTCTGCTTGAGTTGTTTATTTTACACTAATCCAGTTTACATACTGCAAGGAGCGACTGGAAGAGGGAGAGGGGTGGTGTAGCTATGGGAGAGAGAGCGCAGATCTGGGGGCTGTATAGAGAACCCCCCCTTAGGATTATTCTGTGATTAACCAACACTCCCTGTGGCTTTATAGCCGCCCTTGCTGTGAGTCAATGAAGCAGACACACAGCGCAGCAGCATGAAGATGAAGAAGAAGAAGGAGGAGGGGGGGTGTAGTGTTGGGCAACGAAGGAGGAGGCAAGAGAGGGGGGGGTGCAGAGATTTATGAATGAGAGGTCGCACACAGATGGAAAGAAGAAAAAAAAAAACTTCTTCAGCAGCCCAGTTAAGGCTCTGCACAGTTATCTGATGACCTTGAAGTTGGAGAGCAAAAAAGGGGTGGGTGGTGCAATGAGAGAAGGGGCCTGGATTTAGCACAAGGAAAGAAGCTCGCTGTGATTTCACTTCTGTTTCTCCAGGAGAGAAGATGAGCTCGGAGATGAATGGACGGAGAAGTGGACGGTCAGCAAAACCTGAGCATGAAGAGGCCGGCGGGGAGAGGGCCTCAGGGTCAGGCTGCAGTGTGTATAATCTACCTCTCTGTGGCCCCTTCCCAACAGCCATTCTCCTCTATACGGGCCGAGTGCTGGAATCCCGGCTCCTAATTACCATATCAGTCATCCTGATCTAGAAGTAAACACTGAAATGCCTTCATGACCAACTCAAAATGCAGCTGGCTTTCCCCAATTGTCCCTGGCGAGGCCTGGTGCCTACCCCCAACTCAAACTCCAGCTCCATCGGCAGCTTTCAAACCCAAGTCTAAGAGCTGAGGAGACATAGGGGGTCCCAAGATGTTACAAATCATAATATATTCCAAAAAAAAGAATTAGTGTGTCCCGTAAGGATCTATATATGTAACCGGATCCAGTTACATCCCATATAAGACTATGTGGTCCATCGCGGTCTTGTGTCTAGGCCTTCGGATTGTCAATCGCAATCAAAGAGTTAGACATCGATTCGATGGGGCAACCCGTGAGCGTGTATACAAAATGCAATGGATAAATCCACGTTATCCTTACCCTGTTCACTGGAATTATCCCCGCTCTGTGATGCCAACCCTCCGCTGGACGGTCCCGGCGTCCCCGAGTGGGTGGAGCCTGTTTCGTCGTGATCGCGAATCCATGAGTTGTTCTGCAGAAAAAGACATGAGTTCAGTAAATGTCCATTACATGGATTTATTGTAAGCAACTTAAAGGGCTGATCTATAAACTCTGCCGTGGTACCTGCTAACCGAGAAGGTTCAATAACAACACAGGCATAAAAGACCTTGCAGGCGTTATAGAGGGAGAACTCAATTTTCTATGGTCTCTTTTGTAAAAAAAAGCTTTTAGAAAACCCAACACCGGGGAGATAAGAGAAGGATGAAAGGAAATCTGCTGCTTGGGATGTAAGGGGTCGTTTTCATTTGTACATACACCCCCTCTGGGAGCTGAACTGACCCTTATTGACCCTTTAATCCCACATTCAAAGAACTCTGCTGCCTTAAGGCTCCAGTCCAGCTCCCGCTCTCCCTTGCTCTGTGTAGTCAGCCCTTACTTCCAGGTGATCACAGAGTTTTAGGTTCCAGCTGTGAAGATTTGGATATAGCAGAAACCCCCGCGAACCTTTACCCCTGTCCTGATTAACCTGGGGGCTGCAAGCGGGACACAAGGGTTAAAGAGGGAGCAGGCGGGCGCGCTGACCTCAAGGGATCACAAGGCAGGGAGAGTTTTGTTTAAGACCGGCGGGAGGCCTGGATTCAGACATGAAATGTAAATGACATACAGGCAGTGGGGCCTTTACATGCTAATTCCCCTGCGAAATGAAGAAAATGCCCCCATATTCAGAGATGTTACCTCTGGGTCAGAGCCTTTCATGACAACAAGGTCTGCCGGGGACAGGGACTTGTTTAAAGGGTCATCCTTTCCTAGGACCGGATAACACCAGGGCCTGGCCCCGGTCTTATGGGTCAGTTCCTCCTGACATTGGAGCAGGGTAATGACTAATAGGTCAGTCCTTTCCAGGGCTTTGTACAAATGTCAATGACATATTTACCAGGTCAGTCCCTACCCCCCATACATCCGACATGATGCACAATGTAGCCCCTGGTGTCTACAAAAATGTCACATTTGCATTTATTTTCCTTGCATACCCTGTGCAGTAACATCCCATCCACACCAGGGGGAAGCCATGAAAAAAAAAGATGGCCTCCGGTGTATAGGGTCAGCAAAAACCAAATCTAAGCCTTTACGATAAACCCCCAATACCTACTATTGGGAGTAGAGGGGGGTCACATGATGTTTAAAGGGAAGTAGGTGGTGCAACCTCTTAAAAGTAAAGAGCAATCCAAGTCATCAAAAACCCTACATATCATACAGTAAGTATACATTTACATACAATCCCAGGGGTTGTAATTGGGTCAATGGGTCATTTGAAAAATTAATTCCCACAGCTGCCACCAGGGGCGCTAAAAATCTAAGAGGGGGCATTTATCAGGGCTTGTACCCCCAGTTTTTTGGCGTACAAGCCAGGTTATAATCGCAATTACTAGCGAACCGCCAGTAATCACAATTAGTTTCGCCTTCATGGCGCCTCCATGGACCGGAGCTGACCATATGGTTGCCCATGATTTTCCCCAGGGGTGCCACAAGATGAATTGGGGGGGGGGTGATCAGTCCTGGGAGTCCAGGGGTAAGTTTAAAGTTGCAGTCTCCGTTTTGCAGTCCACATAAATTAACATGAGCAGCAATTTGTAAAGATTATTTTCATTATTTAAATTAATTAATTAATTTTTTTAATATTGTTTGCCAATAAAATGTGCTGGATCTAAGGAATTGTGGAGGGAGGAGACAGAGAGCGCCCACTAGAGACCGGAGGAGTAATGAGCCTGGTGGACGCTGACTGTGCAGCCTGTGGTGATGAAGGGGTTAGGTGCGGATGGCGCGCACGGGGGGTGACAAGCACACAATAGGTTGCTGCTTGGAATTTGGAATTAGTGCACTCAGTGCGAGGCCTCGCTCTGTACCCGGCCTGCTCTGTAGCCTGAAGGAATATTAAAAATGCATCAGTCCAGCTATAGGCAAATGCATCGCTTGCATTAGTTTGTAAAGGAGGCGAGAGAACGCTGGAAAAACCGTTGTTATCTAGCGGGAAGGGGAAGGGGGGAGCGTAACCAATAATTAACAGTCCTGGGATGTGCCTCATTAATGATGCAGTGGTCCCAGCGCTGATCTATCAAACACCCCACCTCAATGTGCACGCGTCAGAGCGCGGCTAAGACAACAGATGCAGATATAGTGACATAATAAAGTCACGGCTTATGCCCGGAATATGAATGAGGATGCAATCACGTGACCGGATATCCACTGCTGGATAGGATATCCTACTATCCCGACGTTCTCACCTGATCCGATAAACTCGTGCAGGATCCCGTGAAATCTTCCAAGTCTGATTTGGAGGAACCGTCGCGGTCGTCTATCACCAGGTCGATGGGCATCTTGCCTTTCAAGCAGGTGATATATCGGTGGCAGAAGTTGTCGCACAGGTCGTGAACCTGTAAAAGGAGGAAACGAGATGTCTTAACGAAGTGATAATCGGAGCACGAGGGCTCTTGGGAATTCATGGCAGGGTTAGAAGGGTCTGATCACATTCTTCATCTAATCAGCTAATCCCTCACTTAACAGACTTGTGCGGGATAACATGGGGAGCGTTTCACCACTCCACAAACACTTAACAGTGCGCTAAGGGCTGATAGAGACCAACCGGGTCAGGGAGGTAAACCAACAAGTTCTGTGCTGTCCCAACATGTCCCGAGCCAAGTCAGACCACACAGAAAGTGACTAGCATTCCATTCCCTAACCTGTCATAAAGTGGGTGCTCTTAACCACTGAGCCATGCCTTCTCTAATGATTATATGTGAGCCTTTCTTATTTAAACTGTATGTTTATTGATTTTTTAACATGTTTTCAAAAAGAACAGACATGTAGAACAAGAATAGAAGCAGAAGGGTGAAAAAACGCTGGCTTCCCAACTTTTCTCCAATTCCAGCTACGACATCGGCTCAGTGGTTACAAGGGTTGAATCCAGAACAAACTTGTTATTCTTGTATTTCGATGAGAAGATTTCCCGAACTGTCTAAAGGGCCTGAAGATGGGTAGATGACCCAACTATAGTGGTCCGAATTCTGCAAGTGAGGCCCAAGACGACCTTAAAGCATCTACTACACAGTACCCGGACCTAGAATAAGAACACAGCCTGGAAAAGGCGGATTGGGATCTATTACAGGAGCAGTTTGTAGGGTAACCTGGCCGGAAGGTGAACCCACCAGGGGCTATCCTTTTTTATTATTTTTTTTAAAGGCACAGCCCTTACCTCCCGCATCTACAACCCCCAGGCCCGTTTCTTTAATCCTTCTTGATTCCCAGCAGGCTAGCAGAGGGAATCAAAGGGTTAATTACCACATTAACAAGAGGATTATCTGGTTACAAACCACCAGCGCCTCTTGTATCCTTTAATGAGCTCATTAGCTTATCAAACCAGAGGGGCAGTTCTGAAGTAGCTCCTTTCATCTCCCTGCTCCCTCCCCTGCTTCTCAAAGTGGTATGTGCCAACCAAGCTCATCCAAAGGCTGATGGGATTCTCCATACAGGAGGAGGGGGGGGAGGTGGAGATTTTTTTTTCTTTTCCTTTTTGACTGTACAATTAACCTCTTCCTGCCTGCAGGCATGCACAGCACGCCCTGTGTGTGCCTCCTCGGCTTTACATGTACAGCTCATTACTGCACCTCCCATCCATCCGTGTAAAATAGACAGAAAACTACATGCACTGTTTAGCAGTTGACCTAAATATCCAATGGACCTTAATGTGTTTATGTACAACGCTTGCAGTATACACTGAACTAGTCAGGGTCTAGCAGGTGCTATGCTATTTTATGACTACCAGAGCTCACAATCTAGTGCATATGATAAAAAGTGTAGGTTTTATTGCTGGGCAATGCGACTGCTATGGGGGGGGGGGGGGGGGTGGCGGTGTCGCTTGCAATATCCAACCACAGGCAGGTTAAAGGTCACAAATGTCGATAAAATCTTGCTGAAGGCCCTACACAAGGCAAAAACCATTAGTCCATAGACCGAACAGAGAGAAGGATCAGCTACGTTCTCCAACCAGACTATTGGGGGTTGTTAAAGGGGCACATCACAAAAAAAAAAAAAAGAAAAGACAAGCGTTGCATGGTGACTTACCTTTTCTAGCTCTAACAGGTGAAATCTTAAAACCTGGATCGCTTGGATCATCTAAAAATAACAATAAAGCAGAATTAAATCTCAACCTCAGGCTTAGACTAGATCAGTGGTCTACAACTTTGAGCTCAGCAGCTGTTATAGAAATCCCAGTGCATGCTGGGAGTCGTAGTCCCCACAACAGCTGGAAGGCCGCTGGTATATATTACTATGTACTTGCATTACAAGGACCCTCTTAGCTATTCCGTTACAGATAAAGGAGTATATGAGAGGTGGGGATATAGAGGGATAATACATATTCTAACAACATTAAATAAGCGGGCAGAAGAGCTTGCATTTCTCTTTAGCAAATGTAGAAGAAGCATTTAACCCATAGAATATCTTATCTCAGAATGCTACTACTCGCTGGTATCAACTTAGCCATGATTATGATTGGCCAGGGGGGGACACCTAGCCATGGCTATGATTGGCCAGGTGGGGACACCTAGCCATGGCTATGATTGGCCAGGGGGGGGGGGACACCTAGCCATGTCAATGATTGGCCAGGGGGGGACACCTAGCCATGGCTATGATTGGCCAAGGAGGACACCTAGCCATGGCTATGATTGGCCAGGGAGGACAACCAGCCATGGCTATGATTGGCCATGGAGGACAACTAGTCATGGCTATGAGTGGCCAGGGAGGACAACTAGCCATGGCAATGAGTGGCCAAGGAGGACAACTAGCCATGGCAATGAGTGGCCAGGGAGGACAACTAGCCATGGCAATGAGTGGCCAGGGAGGACAACTAGCCATGGCAATGAGTGGCCAGGGAGGACAACTAGCCATGGCAATGAGTGGTCAGGGAGGACAACCAGCCATGGTTAGTTGCAAGGGGCATCAATTTGCCCTATTGGCTGTTCGGCCACCAATACGGAATTATGTCCGAGTTGTGCGGCCGAAACCCCAACATCTAGTCCAGTCATCTCTACTCATATTCATAGTAAAGGATCATACACACTTGTATTTCATGGATTGCAATGTTCAGTGTTTGCATATATCACATCTCTGTGTTTCATTTTTTGATCATCTGACTGCTGGGATCCCAAGATCTTGATAACTGGGTACAAAGTCGTCCTCTTCTAAATGGTGTAACGGCCATGCATGTGCACTGCTCTAATCATCTCTATTGAACCCCCTAAAATAGGGTATAGGGTTTTCCCACAAATTATTTCCTCTTACAAGTGTAAGAACTCTGGGTCATCGCACACGTCATTTCACAGTCCAATCCTAGATTGAGACGTGCTCACTGAAGTCAATGAATGCAGTGAAAAAAAAAATGGACGCCACTCGGGATTCTATCCTAGTGCGGTCAGTTTTCATATATTTGTTTCAAGGAAATCCCAGTGCATGCTGGGAATCGCTAGATTTAGGACTAAAATCGGATTGAAATTTGCACTGACCAAAATCCTTTCTTTAGCAGCCGACCCAACACCAGAGGTCCTATAGAAAGGAGTGGAGCCACAATGCGCGTGTGTGACCAGTCCTGATTCAGGACCGCTGTTTACATGATTATAGGGGGGGCCTATAATCAAAGATGGATGATCATGTACAATTTCCAATCTCATTACGTCAAATACGGAAACAAATGCAAAAACAAAACCAACGATGTCTGTATGGGGCATCAGATTGTGTTTGTGATCCAAGTGTGAATGCTTCCCTATGTATTATCCTCTTTGCACTACAGGGTGAGCGCTCCCTTAAAATCCATACTGCGACAGATCGATACGATTGAAAAAAAAAACTTGTTTTCGCACAACTTACCAGATTGTCCAGCTCCGGGTTGGATGAGAAGAGAGGTTTTTCTGTTCTGACCTGGAGACATAAAGCAGAGAACACGTTATTATCAGACATCTTCTGCCCCCCCCCCCCCCCTCTGCTCTTATTCCAGATAAACTTTGCGTTTTAATCTCCAATAATCTATTAAACTGTTGATCTTCCTGCCTGGCGTTTCCCCGGAGAAGCCTCCTGACGGCCTCTTCGCTTTTATGTCCTAAACCTTTTTCCCTTTCACCATCCATAAAACATCAGCGTTTCCGATATCGAAGATTTTATCCCAAACGCCCGAACTTCAAAATCAGCAGCATCTTGTAGCGGGGTAGAAACGTGCGATCGGGGCTTTTTAAATGTTTTCCATTGATTTTTTTTCGCGGCGTAATTTTATTTAATTTTTTTTTTGTAGCAGATTTCAAGATTAACCCTTGGCGTCCTCATTAGAAGCAGATTGCCGACGCTCCCCGGCTGCGTCTCTTTCACAGTCTCTCAGGCTGTATCGACAGCCTCCGCTCATTATTAGTCATTATACTCACACTTTTAATTACGCCGCTGCCGCACATATGCCGACGGGCAGGACTGGTCCAATTACATCTTATCATATTCATTTACATCAGTCCGGGTTTTGGGAATAGATTTCTAATTTTAGGGTTAAATCATCCTTTTTTTGTATTGCAGTTCTTGGTTGTATCTCTGGAAAAGTTGGCAGCTTTTACAGCACACAACTTTTCCAGAGTCCTGAATGGATTTCAGATTATTTGTTCACGACTTCACTGATGGAGGGCAACAGACGTTGTTGGAGCTATAAGCCATAATGGTTATTGCTCAGACACAACTGGTCATTTCTTTACATTAACAGCACCACTCTGGTCAAGTGGCCAACACTGGTATTACACATCATCTACATTTAGCATGGGTGAAATACCAGGCACAGCCTATAGACTAAAGTGGCGCTGTTATCCTTACAAAAAAATTTCTGATATGTTTACTTTATGTTAAATTGATGTTTTATTCAACTAAAAAGAGAAGACTGTATTAATTCTACAAGAGCTTGGCATGGCTGGATATATATAAATATATATACAGATATAGATATATACATAAAGATTATCGGAGAATTATTAGAAATGTCTGCGAGCAAAACTGTTCCATTTGTTCATGGCAACCAATCGGAGCCCAGCTTTCATTTTATAAACTGCTTTGGGAAAATGAAAGCTGAACTCTGATTGGTTGCTATGAGCAACTTGAAAGGTTTTGCTCTCAGACATTTCTGATTGCTCATAGCAACCAATCAGAGCTCAGCTTTCATTTTCCCAAAGCAGTTTATAAAATGAAAGCTGGGCTCCGATTGGTTGCCATGAACAAATGGCACAGTTTTGCTCGTAGACATTTCTAATAAATCTCTCCCTATGTGAAAAAACTAAAACTGCACAGAAATCACCTCATTTTAATGACATGCGCACAGTTTCATAATGCGTTCCGCTGTAATGTATTTTTAGTATGCGGTTTTTTTTTTGCCGCTGCGGTTGAATGTATAGATTTGGATATATTCATGATTTAACTCTTTCCAGCAATGCCAAAGCTACGCTGCAAAGCATTCTGGGACTTGTGCTTCCTTACTGATATGTGTCTTACAGAGCAACCAATCAGGGCGCAGCTTTCATACCTCATGGTGCTCATGAAAAATGAAAGCTGTGCTGTAATTGGTTGATTTTCTTTTACACGTTTTTTTTTCGTAAATCTACGGAGCCCCTGAAAATCGTCCGCCTCGATTTGGCAATGGAGATGCATAGATGAGGCGGCCACCTGGTCTTTGTCAGTGTTCTCAGCTTCTAAGGGAGCCATCCTGCTTTGTGTTAATTAAATCCACCTTCCTTGCAGATCGAGCCCCCTGATAAACGCCTCCACTTCTGAAGAAGCCATCGGCGGGCGGCTCCACTCCGCAAATCACACTGACCTGTTTGGCAAATACTGCAATGTCTTCGTTGAATGAATCCGAGGAGCACACGTCCCCCCCTGGGAAGGAGCCGGAATTATCCCGCGGTGAACAAGTAGCCAGCTCGCACTTCTCAAACACCAGCGCCAGCAGGGGAAACAGGGGGTGCCTGCGAGGGGGGGGAGACCGTGTTACACTCAGACGTCAAGTCGTCACGTGATACGAAGAAATGACACAACCTGACCCAGCTGCTGCCTCAAGAGCTTGCAATCTATTCCTAATCAGAAATACCACCCCCTCCCCTGACATAGAAATAAAATCAGGGCGACAAGATTAAAGCAGCGACACATGGGAGAATTTAGCGGCACTTTTGATGATGCACAGGGGGTTTACGTAAATACAGATAGGTTTGTTTGTATATATCGCAGCAGTAGGTATTTTTAGCACCCCCCACACACGTGTCAGTATATTTATAGACGAGCTGGGGTGGGATTGTGTTACATACTCGCTCTTTTTTCTATACTTTAACAAGAGAAATTTCCCTCTCTCCGATTTGTGGCTTTTTGAAGAAGTTAGAAATCGGGTTCATGTTTAGATTGAAAGCTCTTGAGATCAGAATTTATACACAATTTAGAGGGCTGCATAGAAATTGGAAGAAAAGAATGAACTGCCTGTTACAAGGACATGAGATTATGGCGAGCTGACCCCCAGCAGGTTAAATCATACAGATTAGAGGTAAATGCTGGGGGCGTATGGTGCTCGGGATAGTCCCAGACGTGTGGAAGATAACACTGAGCGCTACATACACTGGATATCAACATCAGAACACAAGAACAGAACTTACTGATTAATACTTTAACTATACATTACTATAATTATACATATATACCTGTGTACATAGAAATATACATGTGTATAGATATATCTATGTATACAGGGGAAGATACATGTGTATAGATATACCTGTGTATACAGAGGACGATACATGTGTATAGATATATCTATGTATACAGGGGAAGATACATGTGTATAGATATATCTATGTATACAGGGGAAGATACATGTGTATAGATATATCTGTGTATACAGAGGAAGATACATGTGTATAGATATATCTGTGTATACAGAGGAAGATACATGTGTATAGATATATCTGTGTATACAGAGGAAGGTACATGTGTATAGATATATCTATGTATACAGGGGAAGATGCATGTGTATAGATATATCTGTGTATACAGAGGAAGGTACATGTGTATAGATATATCTATGTATACAGGGGAAGATACATGTGTATAGATATATCTGTGTATACAGAGGAAGATACATGTGTATAGATATATCTGTGTATACAGAGGAAGGTACATGTGTATAGATATATCTGTGTATACAGAGGAAGATACATGTGTATAGATATACCTGTGTATACAGAGGAAGATACATGTGTATAGATATATCTATGTATATAGGGGAAGATACATGTGTATAGATATACCTGTGTATACAGAGGAAGATACATGTGTATAGATATATCTGTGTATACAGAGGAAGATACATGTGTATAGATATATCTGTGTATACAGGGGAAGATACATGTGTATAGATATACCTGTGTATACAGAGGAAGATACATGTGTATAGATATATCTGTGTATACAGGGGAAGATACATGTGTATAGATATATCTGTGTATACAGGGGAAGATACATGTGTATAGATATATCTGTGTATACAGAGGAAGATACATGTGTATAGATATATCTGTGTATACAGGGGAAGATACATGTGTATAGATATATCTGTGTATACAGAGGAAGATACATGTGTATAGATATATCTGTGTATACAGGGAAGATACATGTGTATAGATATATCTATGTATACAGGGGAAGATACATGTGTATAGATATATCTATGTATACAAGGGAAGATACATGTGTATAGATATATCTATGTATACAAGGGAAGATACATGTGTATAGATATATCTATGTATACAGGGGAAGATACATGTGTATAGATATATCTGTGTATACAGAGGAAGATACATGTGTATAGATATACCTGTGTATACAGAGGAAGATACATGTGTGTAGATATAACTGTGTATACAGAGGAAGATACATGTGTATACATATACCTGTGTATACATAGAAATATACATGTGTATAGATATACCTGTGTATACAGAGGAAGATACATGTGTATAGATATATCTATATATACAGAGGAAGATACATGTGTATAGATATATCTGTGTATACATAGAAATATACATGTGTATGGATATATCTGTGTATACAGAGGAAGATACATATAAAGATACACAAGCCTTTTCATGTCTTCATAAACATTCATAGATAATGAGATAGATAGATAGATAGAAAATTAAATAAATATCTCTATAGTCTGATAGAGAGATACAGAGGTAAATATCTATATTTAGTAAGATAGATAGATCGTTACTAACCACAACCAATGGCAACAATCTAAATAGATAGACAGATAGATAGGAGGTAGATATACAGATATGCTATAGATACATAAATGATGAAACAGACAGATACAACATTGCTAAATACAATATCTATATGAAACTACAGTATAACTAATGTAAATGTCTTGCTAAAATACCATTAAATGTAAGCACATAAGCACAAGACATTCTGCTGTCATTTCCACCCTATGGCAACAATGTATATATATATATATATATATATATATATATATATATATATATATATCAGTATATCCTGATAAACAGATTAAGCTATAACCAGAAGACAACTGCTAAATAATTCCACTGAAGAGTAGATTATATGTTATAGTCTGCCACAGACATCCCATCCATTGCTCTGTACATACACGTTATATATATGTCCTATATGTGAGCAGCACGCATACATATATATATTACACTCTATGGAGGCCGACAGATCATCATTTATCAGAATAGGCCTTGGTAAGATCCGCAGACCTCAGAGCTAACAATCAGTCCATGTCCACACGGAGAGTGCGGCTGCCCACCACATTACTCCCATCTGTGAGGGGCCTAGGGGCAGCCTGTATGACACATCCCCAGCTCACACTATAGACATATCATTTAAGCAGCTCTGATCCTGGAAGATTTGCAAATGTTCTATTACGCCAAGGGGTCAGCAGTAATGTGCAGCCAGCAGTGAGCTCATGAGGCGCCAGTCTCTCTTACCCATAAATCTCGTCCTTCTCCCTCTTCAGGCCATCATTGCTGCCCATCCCAGGGGGCATGGGGACCCGATGTGGTGCCCCAGCACTTCCATAGGGTGAGCTTTGGCTTAGCGAGTGATGCTGCATGGCTCTTCCTGTGTGTGCATCCCCAAATCCGGTCAGGGGGAGCCCATCTAATCCAGGGTAATGCACCATTTCGTCGTACTGCAAGGAACAGGACAAGAGGGGTTAATTCTCTGGCACAAATAACCTAAAATGCACTGTATGGATAATGTACCACCCTTTAC
Source organism: Engystomops pustulosus (assembly GCF_040894005.1). Taxonomy (NCBI): domain Eukaryota; kingdom Metazoa; phylum Chordata; class Amphibia; order Anura; family Leptodactylidae; genus Engystomops; species Engystomops pustulosus. The sequence continues at coordinate 11,099,464 of NC_092419.1, read as the reverse complement.
CCCTATACATGAATACATAGATGAAGCAAAGCTCAACTGGTTATTTTTTTGATACTAATGATTTAGATAATTTAATGCCAATATAGAAACCCCAAAAATTACAATGACAAACTCAGCTCCACTACATCTGTGTATAACATCATCACAGTATTTACCTAGTATATCTCATGTACTATATACACTATATACTAAACACAAGATCCAGGCTATTACACTACCACACCATATATACACAATTAAACATGTTAATATATAGATACATTTCAACATTTTGTATAATTATTACATACAAATTAACACACACACACATACATATATTACACACACACATTTCAGAAATATAGGTTTTTTTAGTAAAGTAAAATAAACAATATTTAAACAAATAAAGGAAATTCAACTTTCAGATTAAAATCCATTAAAAGCATCAATGTCCTTGCAATAAAAAAAAAAACAGCCCTAAAACTTTTATCATAAAAGTGCAAAAGTGATTAAAAAAAATATATTTTTTTTTTTTTATAAATCCCATGAACCCGGCCTGTAATAAAAAGGTATTTTTTTATTTTAAAAATATATATTAATCATTCCCCAGAGGTTTCTATAAAGAATAAATTATTTTAAAAAATTACGTTTTATGTAAATGTTTCAAGTTTGGTTGCAAATTTCTTATTTTTGGTCACGGCAATGTATTATTTGCATATTTTTTTTTTTTTAAAACACATTAAGGGGAATCCTGAAACTGGACACTTTAGTTTTTTTGTTTTTTTTTTAATTTAAAAAAAGATTAGCGCTCATCAGTTTTTAATTCTAGATTGTTTTAGAATGTTTGTCTTTGTTTTGAACGGTTTTAAGTAGATGTGATTTTTGGGGAGGAAATTTGTTTTTTTATTTATTTATTTTTTTTATGGGACTTTTTAAATAATTTTTTTGTGTTTTTTCTTTTTTATAGTCTTGCTACGTTACAGTATTTTATGCATATCGTTACAGGTCTGCACATCAAGCTAAATATAATACAATGCTCACTCATGATATATTGTATTTTTTTATTTTTTTTTTATTTTTTTGGTGTATGTCTTCCCACACTCCACACACTCTCCTCCACTCCCAGGCAGCAATCACTCAACTGTAAAGAAACTTTTGTAAAATGCAAATCTCCGGCCAGCAGATCCCTCTCTCCCTCTCTCTCTCTCCTTACATTTTCCTGCTTTGGCCCTGGAGATTTGGGAAAGTTTGGAGAAGTGTGTGATTTTTTTTTTTTTTTCTGGGCAGTGCTACATGGTACAAACCTAGTGAAAACTAAAATATACATATTCCATAAAAACTCTAAAATCACATATTTACATATTATTCTTTATAAATTTTATGTATAATTCATCTATATTAATTACAAATAATTTTGAAATTTTTAACATTTTTATTTTCGTATTTTTTCTAATTTTTTCTTTTTTTGCCTATTTTTTTTTTTATCACATGACTGCAACTCATTTTGACTTCCCAGAATCAAGCTGACCCTTCCTAAATAATCTTACACCCCATATCCTGAATATACATACGTTTCTCGTTTCTATAACATATAAGGATGAGATTGGGGGGGGGGGGCTGAGGCTGTAAACACATCCATCTCTCTAAGTTCACACATTTAATGAGGATGACATTCCAATGTTAATTTGTGCAGAACTAATTAGTGCAATTGTGTTATTTGCATAGAGATCAGAGTGTTTGAGGTCTGGGTTGTATATGTATATAAATGATATATAATAAGCACATGTCATACATATAGTATACAGCCAATGTATAATTCTACAGAACTCCATAGATTACAGAGTCAGTATACAAGGCAGCGTGACTATGTGTATATACAAATATATGTATATAGAAATCTATATATATACATAGATATAACTATAGATACATAGTATATACATGTGGATTTGTACACACACACAGTATGCATTCAGCAGGAGTTTTCTCAGGCAGGAGATAAGATCTCTCCTGCGGCTTTAAGACATGAAAACTTCTTGGAAAAGAAAGTTTTAACAAGTAAAGATGTGAGGAGGCTGCTGTACACAGCACAGATAGCAAGCTCCACGACCTGGAGTTATATATGTATCTACATACCATACACTGTACACAACCTGTTATATGTGTATCTACACTATATATATATATATAAACACAACCTGGACCTGATGTAAACATGTAATATTATGTACAATCTATAAAAGTCCGCAGATCCATGTAGAAGAGGTCAGGTCCATACAAAGTGTATCAAGAGAAATCAGAGAAGCCACTAAATATTCTATAGATAAAAATATTATAAAAGAAGTAAAAAAAGATATAATGTTGTGTCAACAACTCCCTGACATCATTGTATATAATATAATGTATCCAGCATAAGATACAATATGTCCAGTATGTTATATAATTCAGTGTGCTATAACATATCCTGTGTACTATTTTATGGAATATTTCCAGTATAGTATATGGTATAATGTATCCTGTATATTATATGATATATTGTATACTGTAATATATATTATGCCTAGTGTATTAAATGATCATATTTTATACAATGTGTCCAGTATAATATAATATCTAATAGTATATCTAGTCTTCTATAATGAGTCCATTATATTATGGGCTATTTCCAGTGTATTAGAAGCTATAATGTGTCCAGTATATTATATGCTATAATGTGTCCAGTATATTATATGCTATAATGTGTCCAGTATATTATATGCTATAATGTGTCCAGTATATTATATGCTATAATGTGTCCAGTATATTATATGCTATAATGTATCCAGTATATTATATGCTATAATGTGTCCAGTATATTATATGCTATAATGTATCCAGTATATTATATGCTATAATGTGTCCAGTATATTATATGCTATAATGTGTCCAGTATATTATATGCTATAATGTATCCAGTATTTTATATGCTATAATGTATCCAGTATATTATATGCTATAATGTGTCCAGTATATTATATGCTATAATGTGTCCAGTATATTATATGCTATAATGTATCCAGTATTTTATATGCTATAATGTATCCAGTATATTAGAAGATATAATGTATCCAGTATATTAGAAGATATAATGTATCTAGTATATCATGTGTCTATTATATGACATAAGCACAGGGTAAAATATGTGTAACATTATGTGAGTACAGTATATGACATATGTTAAGTGACAGTAAATATACTGTAATATATACTATACAGGACACATAACATACGAGTCCTGCAATATATATTGCAGGACTCGTATGTTATGTGTCCTGTATATTTTCCTATCTTGTGTATCTGGTATATTACTTGTGTACAGGACATTCTAGCTCTCTGTACACTATATATGATGTTGTATATGGCTGAGTTGGAGTATATATTCTAGCTTCTTGTGTATTATAGGGTATAAAAGTGTCCAGGGTCAGGGTGTATATAAGTATAGGGTATATAAGAGTCCAGGGTGTATATAAGTATAGGGTATATAAGAGTCCAGGGTGTATATAAGTATAAGGGTATATAAGTGTGCAGGGTGTATATTAGTATAAGGGTATATAAGTGTCCAGGGTGTATATAAGTATAGGGTATATAAGTATAGAAGTGTCCAGGGTGTATATAAGTATAAGGTATATCAGTGTCCAGGGTGTCAGAGCTGTGGCTATGATCACACATGTGATGTGATGTGTACAGCAGAGCTGTGGCATGTGAGTGCCCCCCACCCCGGGTAAATCAGAGCCCGTGTGTAGCCGGCCTGGGGAGCCCATGGAGGGCACCTACCCTTTGTGCCATTCCGCCTGTGCTCGTCCTTGTGGCTGGAGACAATGGGAGGTGAGGGCGCTAGCAGCAGCGGCGGCTCCGGGCTGGGGGACGAGGTGCTGGCGGCTGGAGGGCTGGAGGCTGGAGCATGGAGGGCAGGCAGGAGAGGAGCAGCTCACAGCCGCCTGTCCATCACTGAGCAGAGGAGAGATGAGCCGCTCATGCCGGCAGTGCAGGAGGATGCTGGGCTCTGGCTGGGATGTGTGCAGCGCTCTGTACAGGGGGTGACGACGAGGATGATGATGATGGTGGTGATGATGATGATGATGCTCCTCTCTCTCCCTCCCTCCAAGCCCTGAGCAATGAGCAAACCCGGAAATACAAGAGCCTTTAACTCCTGCACTGCCGGCCCTGACCAGTCCCCCCAGTGCTCTGCCCCCTCCCTGCATGGTGCCAGCACAGAGAGGGGCACAAGTCACTGCTCATCCCATACACTGGACCCCCCCTGCATGGTGCCAGCACAGAGAGGGGCACAAGTCACTGCACATCCCATGCACTGGACCCTCCCTGCATGGTGCCAGCACAGAGAGGGGCACAAGTCACTGCTCATCCCATGCACTGGACCCTCCCTGCATGGTGCCAGCACAGAGAGGGGCACAAGTCACTGCTCATCCCATACACTGAGCCCTCCCTGCATGGTGCCAGCACAGAGAGGGGCACAAGTCACTGCTCATCTCATGCTCTGAACCCTCCCTGCATGGTGCCAGCACAGAGAGGGGCACAAGTCACTGCTCATCCCATGCACTGCCCTCTCCCTGCATGGTGCCAGCACAGAGAGGGGCCCAAGTCACTGCTCATCCCATGCACTGGACCCTCCCTGCATGGTGCCAGCACAGAGAGGGGCACAAGTCACTGCTCATCCCATGAACTTACCCCTCCCTGCATGGTGCCAGCACAGAGAGGGGCACAAGTCACTGCTCATCCCATGCACTTACCCCTCCCTGCATGGTGCCAGCACAGAGAGGGGCACAAGTCACTGCTCATCTCATGCACTGGACCCTCCCTGCATGGTGCCAGCACAGAGAGGGGCACAAGTCACTGCTCATCTCATGCACTGGACTCTCCCTGCATGGTGCCAGCACAGAGAGGGGCACAAGTCACTGCTCATCCCATGCACTGGACTCTCCCTGCATGGTGCCAGCACAGAGAGGGGCACAAGTCACTGCTCATCCCATGCACTTACCCCTCCCTGCATGGTGCCAGCACAGAGAGGGGCACAAGTCACTGCTCATCCCATGCACTGGACTCTCCCTGCATGGTGCCAGCACAGAGAGGGGCACAAGTCACTGCTCATCCCATGCACTTACCCCTCCCTGCATGGTGCCAGCACAGAGAGGGGCACAAGTCACTGCTCATCCCATGCACTGGACTCTCCCTGCATGGTGCCAGCACAGAGAGGGGCACAAGTCACTGCACATCACATGCTCTGCCCTCTCCCTGCATGGTGCCAGCACAGAGAGGGGCACAAGTCACTGCTCATCCCATACACTGGACCCTCCCTGCATGGTGCCAGCACAGAGAGGGGCACAAGTCACTGCTCATCCCATACACTGGACCCTCCCTGCATGGTGCCAGCACAGAGAGGGGCACAAGTCACTGCTCATCTCATGCACTTACCCCTCCCTGCATGGTGCCAGCACAGAGAGGGGCACAAGTCACTGCTCATCCCATGCACTGGACCCTCCCTGCATGGTGCCAGCACAGAGAGGGGCACAAGTCACTGCACATGCCATGCACTGGACCCTCCCTGCATGGTGCCAGCACAGAGAGGGGCACAAGTCACTGCTCATCTCATGCACTGGACCCTCCCTGCATGGTGCCAGCACAGAGAGGGGCACAAGTCACTGCACATCCCATGCACTGGACCCTCCCTGCATGGTGCCAGCACAGAGAGGGGCACAAGTCACTGCTCATCCCATGCACTGGACCCTCCCTGCATGGTGCCAGCACAGAGAGGGGCACAAGTCACTGCTCATCCCATGCACTGGACCCTCCCTGCATGGTGCCAGCACAGAGAGGGGCACAAGTCACTGCTCATCCCATGCACTTACCCCTCCCTGCATGGTGCCAGCACAGAGAGGGGCACAAGTCACTGCACATCCCATGCACTGAACCCTCCCTGCATGGTGCCAGCACAGAGAGGGGCACAAGGCACTGCTCATCCCATGCACTGGACCCTCCCTGCATGGTGCCAGCACAGAGAGGGGCACAAGGCACTGCTCATCCCATGCACTGGACCCTCCCTGCATGGTGCCAGCACAGAGAGGGGCACAAGTCACTGCTCATCCCATGCACTGGACCCTCCCTGCATGGTGCCAGCACAGAGAGGGGCACAAGTCACTGCTCATCCCATGCACTTACCCCTCCCTGCATGGTGCCAGCACAGAGAGGGGCACAAGTCACTGCTCATCCCATACACTGGACCCTCCCTGCATGGTGCCAGCACAGAGAGGGGCACAAGTCACTGCTCATCCCATACACTGGACCCTCCCTGCATAGTGCCAGCACAGAGAGGGGCACAAGTCACTGCTCATCCCATGCACTTACCCCTCCCTGCATGGTGCCAGCACAGAGAGGGGCACAAGTCACTGCATATGTCATACAATGCCTCCTCCCCACATGGTGTCAGCACAGAGAGGGCACACACCAGTCACTGTATACCCCCTGCAATCCCCCCTACCGGCATAGTGCCAGCACAGAGAGGGGCACAAGTCAGTGACCTCCAGGGGCTGGACCCACTGTGTATACTACACTACTATACTAGATATACATATAATAGTATACTTAATATAAATACTACCTTTATTAATTACCATAAGTATGTATATACCATGAACTATATTTTTATATATATATATTTTTTATGCAGCTCAGTGTATAGATGTTTCTTAGACCTGTCTGATTTTGGACCAGCTGGGTAACAGCCAGTCCGTTCACCATTAAAGGGATATTCCAATTACCCTTACCAAAGGATGGGATATAACTTGCTGATTGGTGGGATACCATTGGGAATCCTACAGATCACGAGAACGAGGGTTTGTTGTACTCCCAAATGAATAGAGCACCAGGTTGCGGATGTGCCCGCTGCTCTACTTATCTCTATGGCATTGCTCTATTAATTTGGGAATACACCAGACCCCCTATTTGTGCATCCTAAAGGGGCAAGAAATATAAACTGCTCCTTTTAACAATTTTGGATTGAATCTCAATTTGGCACCAATATCCCCCTTTACCACCAACAAATTTATGAAGGAGGTTCTCTGGGTCATGTCTGGTGTAACTAGCGAGGGTTATTATGGCCATCTTCACAGAGGGGGATGAGATAATTGGGTTAGGGAGCGTTTATCACAGGCATACACTAAAGGCTTCATATACAGATAATTGACGCCGGGGTGTGAAGTGCCCCAGTCACATGTAAAATCTCAGCACTGCGAGGGGCCGCTCCTCCTACTTCACACTTACTCCTTATTATATGGACTAAGCTCCTGAATATCTACTACATGAGTTAGTAGGTAATAAACACACACTCTGTTTAAATCCTGTGGTGATTATTTAGTGGCAATGTATATGTTGAGCCTTAAATCTAGAGTAGGCCGAAAAGTGAAGCAGTTGCCTATAGCAACCAATCAGATCGCTGCTTTCATGTTTAAATGTACTCAGCACAACTCAAAGCTGGATTCTGATTGGTTTCTGTGGCCTAGTCTTCTAAACACTGTGTAAATGTCTGATTTCTATTAGTGAATATTGAGACCTGCATATTCATAAACTAAACTTTGATCGATGTAAAATAGACGATACAAAGGATAAGTGAAAAAATAAAGTTATACATACAATAAAAATGTATATATATTTTTTTCCAAATCAAGTGTGTTAAAACAGACATTGTAAGTGGTTCCAAAAACTGGTTTTCCCAAAAGGATAAAAAAGACAGGACTTGTGTACATGCACATATGCCTTGAAGTTTAGTGTCTTACCATTTTCAAGATCTCTGATTTCTGTCAATGAATAGAATAGAATCACATATGCACCTAATATTTCTCAAATCCGCAGTTATTCTACAGTCGTTTTTAGCACTGTAAGCTAATAAATAGACAGCACAAGTCTCTTATCCTAGTATTTCGGTACAATGTGTCAGTGCAGGTAAAATATATTAGGGTCTTAATTTTTGGAACAAAACAAGAGACTGCGATGGATTGTAGTTTATGGCTGTAAATCTTAACCCTTAGTTCATATAGTCCTAACAATTCCCTGGCAGCAGCAGCTTCAGGGTAGATTTCAGCCGCCCTTTCTTCTTAATGTGTTTACAGCTCTAATTAGACAATAGTAATGATCAGCATTTCCATCATCCTGGTGTTTACCCCTCTCACAGTATATAAAGCCCAGTGACGCCCTCTTTGATAGATATCATTATGGCCGCCTGTAAAAATGACAATGTGACGCTGATAGAAACCACATATATCATTCCACTTACAGCAGACATGCAGTTCACAGTGCGCTATTACCTTCTGTTGTCATCCAGGGCAGACAGAAATATACATATAGCCAAAACTAGGGTCATAAAATCAGATCTAATGAATAAACACTAACCTCTTCTCTTCCCTAGACCACCGGGAAATATAAAATACCGAACTTTATCTTAATAATCATGGAATTTCCATTAACTCTTTAACTATCGTATAAATCTTATAATCCAAAATCCTATAAATCTATGAAAAGCAGTGAAAGTGTAAATACCTTAAAGTGAACCTATAATTTATAGGGTGGGTGTCTCGGGGGTTTATTGACTCCCCACGTTCCTTGAAGGTGTGAATCTGATGCACACAATTAGGAAACTCTGAAGTGTGGAACCAATGAGACCAATGTAGGGATCAGCAAGTGCTACTACTACCCCCTATTTATTTAAGCATGAGATATACCATGGAAACCTCTATTGCACACCTATAGTACTGACATGTTGTCAGCTTTGTAGCATTCTGACTCCTTGGCGTATACAAGGAGGCACCTAATATACAGACAGTAGTCTATAACTTACTAGTGGCTTCTTGGGCCATTACCCATGAGTGACAGTATGGGTGCGAGACTGCTGTCATCAGCATCTATAGCAGACATACGTCACAGGTTTCCCTTCAAGCTGTTCCATGGATTTGTTAATGGTGTATTGATGTAATACTAGGATTATAATGACTTTCAACTCGAGTAATCCTCCCCTCTGGGACTATGACACCTGAATTCTCTTCTATGCTAAATACCTCCTTAAGGATATACATGTGACCCATAGGGGACCCTCACATTGCTCTTCTGCCTGAGGCAGAGTTGTCTTTGCATGGATAAGAGTTTACGTGAGATGTACAGCATACATATGTCATATGCCCTGAATCGGAGCTTCTGTCCGTAACATTCACATGATGAAAATTGAATGTAATATATTGTCTGTTTTCACAAAAGATCTTCAGATATTTTCATAAGGAAACTGGAAAGAGTTGACCTCCAGTATAGGTTTACCTAAATGCATATATACTATGTACATATACAGTAGATCCCTGTATTCCCAGTGATTTTTACAACTGCATCATCAGAATGTTGATTATAGATTTTCCATATATATGCAATATTCTAATACTAAGGTATATCTCAGTATTATCCCAGTGCATCTTACACTTGCACACTCAGTTCTTCCGAGTGTGCATGTTTTGGAAATAGAAAGAGTGCGACAAACCATTGCCGGTCATCTTTGACAGTGACTAATCTACAACAAAAGTATTAGGTATCGAAATACAAGATGTCCGATCTTTCTGGCATTCTCACATCACTTGTTTGGGGAGGGGGGGTTCTAGAGAGGTTTCCATTTACAGAAGATAGCAGCCAATCCCACTAATATCATTGTTTTAGCTGATTATTCTCCAATGTATCTAGTGTAAAGCAGCTATCAATAAGGTACCTGATTCCCGATACTGATGTCCAGAACCCCACAAGTAGACAATAAGGATTTGGTGAGAGGAAACACTGGGAAAGCCAACTTCATGATTTGTACGTTCCATCAATTGAAATGAATGGGTGGCTGTAAAATAATGGCAAGTCCTCCAAAACAGAATTCTGAGCTCGACCTCTCCTTTTTGGCCCAAAGACAGGGATTTTGAGCATCAGACCACCTTCTATGATGGGACGTGACCTTGTAGCCATGTATTGACTATTGGGGTCCTAATGTAATAACTCCTTTAATTTTAAACAACATAACAATTCACCATCAAAGTGTAATTTTAATCCTACACAGATAAGTTAAAGTGAGAGCCTTCTACTGGGCCATATAATTTGAGAGGAAGAAAGCCCTTTGGGCACTTCCGGCCTCCAGCCCACCATGTACCACCATTTGCCTGAAGACCTAGTCTTCTCCCTGATCATGGTGATAAAGACCACTAACTGAGAACAACTTTGAAGCAAAGCAACAAAAGGGTAGATTTTTTTCCATATCTGTACAACCCTCCAGAACATGTGGGCGCTATATAAATAAATTGACTCTCTAAGCACCAAATGCATTCAAGATTGCTTGAGGAAGTTGAGTCCCTGGAAAGATCTTTCTATGTACAGGGCCGTCAGACAGAGAAATCCGGAGTTTTCCATTCCCTGCCAGCTGGGTCAGCAGTGTCAGCCATTAAACTCTGCTACGCTGGATGCTCGCTCCTCTAATGCGCTCCCTTATGCACTTGCTAATCAATGATACAGGTGAAAATGGGCCTTTGGAGGGCTAAGAATCCAATTACTGAGCAAGAGAATGAGGCCGCAATGACTGGATAGAGCGACGGCTGCCAAATTCTGTGTCTTTGGCACAAAGATCTACCCCCCTTTCTTGAATGACAACTGTTACTACTGATATATTGGCCTGAAATGAGCCATTGCGATGGCTAGGATTAGTCTACGTTCATGAACCACAGAGCAGCCTTCCAGCAGAGGTGGTAGATGGGACCTCAGCACCGGATTTTAGTCTCTGTGCATGACTGGTAAAACAGTGGTAATGAACTGCACAAACTGTGAACAGCTCTTTGCCCTCCCCCCCCCCCCCCTTGAGCAATTAAAACAACTAACTCCTAAAATCCCTATTTAGCACCTTCTACTGTGAATTCTGTGATGGCTTCAGGATAAATAATCGTTAATCAGGCATTTAAAAGGGGAGGTGAGACTCTGGTGACACTAGCAGTGTTCTGTACAAAGGTGACACAAGGGGCATCAGATAAGAGATTTCTCCAAAAAGCAACTTTCAAACAGCCTGAAGTTTGACTTGCCCACCCTAAAGTTTATCTGCAGAGGATCTAGGTGACTACAAAATCTCCTATCCACACTGGAGAAATTGGAAACCTATGAACTCTCTACTGCTTTATGTATCTCAAAAACTTCAAAAGTGGGCAACTGAGGAAAGACGGCAGATGTGATGTTTTTGTCCGGACCTATAACCATCTAATGTATATTTAGGAATCCTTAGTTGTACAATCATTGCGGAAGAATGAAGGGTTCAGCAATGATAATCTCTTGTCTTATCATTTGTTTCAGTGTCAGTTAGGAGCTGGTTTTAAGGAAAGGCAAAGTAAATTTGTGGTGTTTTAGGATAAGAAACTACTAGATAAGACCATTCCCTTTATACAACTTACTACACCATCGGTATAGAATGCAATTTAGTAGAAAAATTGCCAATCCTAAAGCTTCGTCAAATTTTTCAAATTTTTTGATTCGGGTTCGAAGCCTATTCGGATTAAATCAATGTTGCCCCAATTATCCTGGAAATTGTTATTTAGCACCAACACGAAAAAAAAATATTCAAATACTTGTTGGTGCCCGAAAAATGCCAGATTCTTCCCGAATCTACGAAACTACCAATAGATTTGCTCATCTCTAGACCGTTTCTTGTCTTATAGTTATAACACAACTTTTTTATTGTAATGATTTGTATTTTACACCATCAGGTTGGGTTGATCTTTGGAAACTGGATGAATAGTGTTTGTCAAATATATAATTTGAAGGGATCATTTGGACTTGAAAGTTCCCCTAATTGGAAGCAATTTTGCTGAGACGACGACAAGCTTATTTTCCCACAGTCTTATGGGAATCAATGGGACACTATTAAAATACGTGGCCGCAATCTACTACACAGGGGCAGCTCTTTGCAGTGACCTTTTGCTCTGAATAATATATGTTGGAATATGAAAGAAGGTCCTTTTTGTATCATCTAATGGACTAATTTTATTGGAACCATGTAGGTTCTTACATTTTGAGAAAGATGATTGTAGGATCAGTATGAAGACCATGGGCCGAGAAACATTGGGCTGTGGGCACTATCATATTTGGAGATCATACCAACTGCAAAAAAGTCCTAAGTGGCATTTGATTGATCCTGGCCATGCACTTGTAAACTAACCAACTTTATTATATCCATATAATTCCTTTTTGATAGACTCTTTCTTGTGGAACTGTATAAGATTATGGGAAGTCCCCTGATAGGGCTCCATATAGGGCACCATATTAGAAATCAGTAACCGTCCTGTCAAGTTTTCACTTATAATCAGGACCAATTCAGGACCTGTGGGATCCAGGACCCTTCTACCCTCCTCCTACCTTGGGCAAGGTTCAACAAGTCAAAAAGCATTATGATAGCTATTCATTTTCCTTTCAAGCCTTCCCCTGTTTCACATTTCAAAATCCTATTACTTTCTCCCCCTTCCCCACGTCTCTCCTGCCAATGAGGAACAGGGTCCCGGGGTCCTGCCCTGCCGCACTGATCCTGCATCATAAATTATCCAAACTCGACCCCATAAAACTTTACCGAGCCAAGTGTTTATTTTGTGGTGTAAAACCCAGAGATTTGGGGTCAGAAGGAAGAGAACATTTCAAGAATTCCTCCCCACCAGCCCCTCACACCCAATTTTTTTTTCCCTTGAAAGTCTGAGCTAGAAAATATATATTTATTGCTGGGCAGCTGTAAATTCAAAATCTCTGGTTGACCCCGTCCTGCACTCAGCAGCAAAATTAACCCTTTCAAAGGATTTTTCTAAAAAGAAAGCGAAGATCGACGCCGTAACATAATCATCTATTGTGGGCGTAATCCTTGGAGGATCGCTCTACTTTTACATCTCATATCTGGATTTTCCCACTCTAACCCATGACTAAAAAGGAATCCCAAACTTTTTGGGAATTTGTTCCTACTAAAGAACATGTCACAAAAAATGTTCTCTACTGGTCTCCATTATGGGGGGTTTTCTTCATGCTTCTAAATTCCCATATCTAAATTTGGTATAATATTCCTACATCTAATATTCTTTTAATGAAACTTCGGTGCCTACTATCATTTGGTCTACCTCGAAGTCCCAAAATATAGCAACATGGACAGGATTATGGAACCCAACAGAATCTTCCTTAAAGTTTTTGAGATTTTTAGCTTTTCAAAATGTAAATCATTGACTTCTCGGAACTCTCAATAATCCCTTATGCCCCAAATCTACAATATTCATTCAAGAATAATAATAGGTTCTGCAAGTTGACTCCAAACCTGATAGGTTGGATAAATAACAGAGAATAAAATAATGGATTTAATTTTTGGGTAAAAAGACCATGGACTCTTGGGTTGGAGTTACATTCAGCACATGATTTTTAGTGCTCCCCAAATTTCCTTGTGTTACAAATTGCATATGTATGATGGAGAACCTTAGTGATGCTTTAAATTTTTGAGATTTTTTTCAAGACGTTTTTAAGACGTTTTTCCAAGGAAAGCGGCTCAACTTCCAACCTAAAGGGCTTGTAAACATGAGACATTGTGTGAGAGTCCTGGGTCTAGCCATTGTAAAAACATTTCACAATATTTACCGTACCTCTCCGTCAATATATGAAGATAACATCATTTCCTTTGGTCGACTTCCCCAAACTTGGTCTAACAATAGCTATGATATGGTTAGGTTGTCTATCCTTTCACATGGTATCAGTGGTGGAGTGTAAGCCATCTGACAGAAAATATTGACTTTATACGACTGGTAAGAAACAGAAAATGAGATCTTTATCCGGCCTTCTGCTGCTGGGGCATCTTAACAATGAATGTGTGATGTCTTCTGTACCCCCTACTGTAGATTATACGGATTATAAAAGTCACCAAAGGTTAAAGTAGGCTCAGGGATCTAAAGGGACGTCAACTACTGTTTTTAAGGTTGGGGGTTGCTATAGATGACTTTTATCAAATGGGGTTGTATCATTTTAATACCCACAATTTATAGAATGTTTTGGGGTGCTTAGATATATCTTTGTACATAGGTTGACCTTCTTTCTAACACTTTGGGTCCGCGGATTGCACTTTTGTCGGACTTCTCGACATTTACGGGATTTGCGCCGCTGTGACAGGGTATTTAGAAGGGGATTGTGTAGCAGGCGATCGGATTTTGGTGCATCGGTGCAGGCTTTCATGCGACAGAAATGGGGAGGGCGGGCCATCGGACGATCCTACCGTTTCGGACTAAGTGTGGGATTTAATATTCAAATTGTTTCGCAACCAATGCACTTACATGCACCGGGAAGAAGATGGTGAACTCTGTCGGACCTGAGCGGGAAAGCGACAGATGCAGGATATCGGGCGCACGATCTCGGACAATGCACTTTCGAGAACTCCGATGGACTGGGTAAGTAAATGTGCCCCTTTGCGTGACAATGTTTGAAAAAAGGTACTTACTCAAAGGCTTTCAAGTTTAGTTCACAGTTACCAAAATGTTACAAAAACATGACGAAAAACTACAACTACGCAAGGCTTTTTTCAATAAGGACCCCCAAGTTTAACTGAAAACTCTTAGGTTCCGGTGCCCCTAATAATCACTTGACTGTAGAATTGTTCTACGCTTAGGCTCAGTGTCTTGACACCTCCCCCCGTAGCCTGGGGGGCTACCTCTACGTGCCTATAGCTACGCCACCAGTTACACCACCTCACTCCATTATGTGTCCCTTTGCTTTGTAGATCGCCCATATCTCTGTTGTACAAATAAATAAGCCTTTTTGTAGGGTCCTGGTTTCACTTTGCAGAGAGAATTCCAATTACTGGGACACTTCTCTTATCTTTGGCCCCCGATGGCTCACACACTTGTTTCCTCAGTGTTAATTCCTGGGGAATATCAGTGTTTTTGTTTTAGCTTATTTTTTCGGTTTCCCCCGATTTGTCCTGTTTGTACAAAGTATTAGCAGAGGTCAGTCCAGGGTCATATAAGATCCTGCACCTTCTTCCCATATCCCTTTCTGAATGAGCTTCCAGATCTTATCTGTGCTGAGGAGCAGGCGCTAGGACAACTCTGCTGCGGCTGCTGCTGCTGCTGCCCACCTCTCTGCCTCCCCGGGAGGTATACACTGATGGCAGATAAGGCCACACATGGTCACATTACTCTCCATTTGTCTTGCACTCTGCAGCATTTGATGTATCAGTCACATCCAGGTGACACTGAATGACACAATAGATATAAATGTGTTTTTCTCTAATTACTTGTTGTTTTCCAGTTTCTTCTGCTCCATAGCCTATGAGGGTGAATAGTGCCTCTAGTGCTAGTGATCTCTGCTGGTAATAGGGATCAAATATCTCCGTTACCTGCCTGCGGAGCAGAGGTCACACATCTCTATTCACACAAGAGTCACTTTCCTGATCATTCACATAAACATAGTGAAACCACTAAAAGAGATGATATTTCCTGCCTCCGATCCGGCCAGACTTAAAGGAAAATTACCACCAGGATCAAGGGTTGTAAACCAAGCACACTGACATACTGGTGCTTGCCCCCTCTAGCAGTATCTACTTTTCTTTTAGCTTCTTATGCCCTTGTTTTTATGAAAAAAAGGGCTTTATAATTATGCAAATGAGTCCGAGGTGCTCCGTGCTTGATAGCTGTTAATTGATCCTGGAGCCCCTCAGGGTCATTTGCATAATTTTTAAAGCTTTTTTTTTTTGTAAATAAAAACACACTTTGTAATATGGAATAGTGACAAAATTTCCAATTCCATATAAATTGATACAATAAAAACATACACTGTTTCTACAAAAATATGACTAAGGTTCACTTGTAACCCTACTAATAATGTATGGTTATGGTCACCCTACAGGGGTTATCTGCTTTAGAAAATTATTTGAAAAATATTAAAATCTAGAGTTAAAGGGGTTGGCCATTTTACCTCATGTTTTTTGTGATGTGTACGTGTGGGGCAGGACATTAGGTAATTTACCTATACACATCTATTAATAGTTCTGTTCCGCTTTCTTGATATGTAAAGAGAAGCCTCCTGTCTTTTACCTCATCAGCCGGAGATTCCTGACCAGAAAATGGCGGCAGATGGAGGGTCATGTGATCTCTAACTGTCCATGAACAATCGCCCTGCCAGGACTTTATGAATATAACATTAAGGTCCTGGCAGGGTGATTGTTCATGGACAGATAGAGATCACATGTCCCTCCTTCTGCGGCCATTTTATGGTCAAGAATCTCTGGCTGATGAGGTAGAAGAACATACAGAGTGTCTCTCACTCCTGGGGAACCAGAATTCCTGGATATTACGCGGATAATACCTTCATATTAATGATGAATGTGCAATGCTTCATTTATCCAGTGATGGTGTAAGTAGAGAAATTGAGCATGTTCCTAGTGATGATGCCATAGATCACATCTGATTGTCAGGGCTTTGAGTTCCAGTGTTTCTTCAAGAATCACCAGTAGAAATGAATTGAGGATTCAATTCAGAATTTCAGAAAAATTTGACTTCGGAATACAATCTTTATGTTACTCCATTTGTGGTTTCTAACCAGGTATTATCCTCTAAAATACAGGCGGTCCCCTACTTAAGAACACTCAACTTACATACGACCCCTAGTTCCAACACTCTGGATGTTGGTAACTTACTGTACTTTAGTCCTAGGCTACAATAATCAGCAGTAACAGTTATCACAGGCGTCTGTAATGAAGCTTTAGTGTTAATCCTGGTTCTTATGACAACCCAACATTTTTAAAATCCAATTGTCACAGAGACCAAAAAAGTTCTGGCTGGGATTACAATGATAAAAAAAAGTTCCGACTTACATACAAACTCAACTTAAGAACAAACCTACAGACCCTATCTTGTATGTAACCCGGGGACTGCCTGAGGCAGGCCCCCGGTTACATACAAGATAGGTTCCCGGAGGTTCGTTCTTAAGTTGAATTTGTATGTAAGTCGAAACTATATATTTTATAATTGTAGATCCAGACCAAAATTTTATTTTGCCCCAGTGACAATTGGGATTTTTAAATTTTTTTCCTGTAATTGGACCAAGGATGATCAAAAAAGCTTCATTACAGACACCTTAGAGCTGATTTTATGCAGGCTGGGACTATAGTAACATCAGAGGTTACAGTGGGCAGAGGGGTCCATCTGTAACTAGGGGTTGTCTGTAAGTTGGGTGTCCTTAAGTAGGGGACTGCCTGTAGTTCCGTTCCCTTTCAAAATGCCAGACATAACATCTCTGACTATAATTCTCACACCGATTTTCTAGAATTTCGAGACCTTGAGAAAATTGTGTGACAACATCCTCGGGAGCTTTGGTGGTGGGTCCTATACATTTTTAACCAGAAACAGATAAATACAAATTGAAAAACTTGACCGTAAATCCATAAATTTTGTCTTCTTTTGTTAATACAAAGACTTTAAAAGAAAATGTTCTTATTGTAATAATAATTCCATATACAGACGGTCCCCTACTTAAGAACACCCGACTTACAGACGACCCCTAGTTACAAACGGACCTCTGGATGTTGGCAATTTACTGTACTTTAGCCTTAGGCTATAATAAACAGCTATAACAGTTATCACAGGCGTTCCGACTTACATACAAATTCAACTTAAGAACAAACCTGCAGACCCTATTTTGTACACTGCCTGTACACAGTGTAATGAGAAACAAGTGACCTCTCCCCCTCCAAAACCTAAAAGAAAACGCTCTCCAAATGCTCAGAATCGGACTGTAAGCTCTTCTACCGCGTAAATCTGTTATAAATTCCTCGAAGCAAAAAAAAAAAATCGTTTCACCGTAAGTCACTTAATTAAGGATCCCTATTGAATCACAAGAGTGAAACGAGTAGCCCTCAATAAACTCGTTACATTATCAACTTCTGGATCAAGAGCTTAAGCTGCTCCATTAAAAGCTCGGCATGAGATCCCATTCTTTCCCCTATTCCGCACCAACCTTCCAGTCGAATCGTACAATGTGTCCATACTGGGAAAATTGGCAAACGTGATGGCATTGAGGGTATAATTACAGACATAATAAAACCTCCTGGTGAGGATACGCCGAGTGTGGAAACCTCTATAACCTCCCCACTACCTCCAGTTACAGGCAGCGTACAACAATCATTTGCTGGATATAAGCTGGGACCTAAGACGAAGCACAGCGCCCCTAGTGACCGTATCATTATATACACTTTTTTATTAATTTTTATTTTTAATAATTTGCATTTTATCTCTAAAGATAAAAAAGGAGGCAAGTAAAAAAATATTGTAGTTTCATTAAAAAAAACACACACAAAATCGATTAAAATATTGAAAAAATACAGGTTACATACAAGAAAGGTTCCATAGGTTTGTTCTTAAGTTGAATTTGTATGTAAGTCGAAACTGTATATTTTATAATTGTAATTTTTGCCCCAATGAGAATTGAAGTTTCAAAATTTGTTGCTGTAATTGGACCAAGGATTATCAATAAAGCTTCATTACAGACACCTTACAGCTGATTATTGCAGCCTGGGACTATAGTAACATCTGGAGAGGTCACCAGAGGTCACAGTGGGCAGAGGGGTCCGTCTTTAACTAGGGGTCGTCTGTAAGTCGGGTGTCCTTAAGTAGGGGACTGCTTGTAATTTGCAATTTTTTCTTACATTGACATTTGCTATTATTTTGTTTGCCTGTGATCCTTAATTGTTGTATCTGATCAGTATCATATTATGTTCACCAACACCCCCACTTGCTTGAAAAAAATAAATTATCTTGTCCAATCAAAATTTAAGCACAAGTCTCTTGGGACCTTGTCATCAGAAATGACCATTTGTATGGACATTGGATAATTGGGAAAATTATATACAGGTGGTCCCCTACTTATGAACACCCGACTTACATACGACCCCTAGTTACAAACAGATTTCTAGATGTTGGTAATTTACTGTACTTTAGCCTTGGGCTACAATGATCAGCTGTAACACTTATCACAGGAGTCTGTAATGAAGATTTATTGTTCATCCTGGTTCTTATAACAATCCAACATTTTCAAAATCCACTTGTCACAGAGACCAAAAATTTTTTAGCTGGGACTACAACTATAAAATGTACAGTTTTGACTTACATAAAAATTCAACTTAAGAACAAACCTACACAACCTATCCTGTGCGTAACCCCGGAACTTCCTGGGTATTATTACATTAAATTTATTTCTGATGTGTATAAACCTCTTTGTTTTTGTACAGATGGTTGTTATTGGAAGACCGTAAAAATGTAATCCATGATAGTACAGGCGGTCCCCTACTTAAGAACACTCGACTTCCATACGACCCATAGTTACAAACGGACCTCTGGATATTGGTAATTTATTGTACTTTAGTCCTAGGCTACAATGATCAGCTGTATCAGTTATCACAGGTGTCTGTAATGAAGCTTTAGTGTTAATCCTGGTTCTTATGACAACCCAACATTTTTAAAATCCAATTGTCACAGAGACCAAAAAAGTTCTGTCTGGGATTACAATGATAAAATATACAGTTCCGACTTACATACAAACTCAACTTAAGAACAAACCTACAGACCCTATCTTGTATGTAACCCGGGGACTGCCTGTATCCACACCCTTGAGGTCCCCTTTGACCATAAAATTATTGTGGTCCAAATTGTTTTCATAAGACAAATACATTTAAAAATATAGGTTACATATAAAGATGGGGGACCTAAACTTTAAGTTCAAGTCTGGGGGTGCCTCTTATGTAAGCCGGACAGAGTGCAGCGAATCCGGCATATCGATGCCCCTAGCTATGAGCCACAGCAGTGTCCCCCTGACTAATCACAGCCATTGGGGTGTCAATCTGCCGATTTACCAGCACGGCCACTAATCCGGCTATATGCCTGGGTCTCACCTAAACCCCAGACTTGAAGTTTGGGTTCTCTAATCTCTAGTTTCATATTTTTTTTATCCATGTGAAGGTCCAATCTGGAGGAAGGGACCAACCTGACGGCCCTTGGCAGAGACTATCTAAGATTAGAGCATGAGGAGGTCTCTCTGACGCCGTATGAGGTGACCGAATCATGAGTAATAGTTGGGAGCTTGATGCCAATTATTGTTGTAGCCCAGCAGTATTTTGACCACATTGGACATATATGATGTGTGGCAGCAAAATTTACCCTGACCCAGCTTTCTATACATGTTTTATATTGATAATTGTCTGGTTTACGAGAGCTGTAGACATCATCAGAACCTAAGTTTATGGGGAAGCCCAGATGTTCCCTTTTACATCTAGATGGAAGGAATGATGGACGTCCAGGTTCATTGAAACCATCTGATTCTTAGATACTTCCAGTAATAAGGGGTTTGTTAGCAAATGTCTTAACTTTTGGCTGAAATAAATTAATTTCCAGGTCGCATCTCTCCTTTTTGAAAGGGTTGGGATCTAAGTGATGTAGTAGTTACGATACAAACGTTCTTCACTTGACACCATCCTTGGTGAGGACCTCCAGTATGGACAACCCCTACTAACATGTAAGATCCTGCTACTAGTCATTATTATTATTATCGAAATCGATGGGTTACCCATATGATGCACAGATGCACTGGATCCTTCAGAAAGTGGTGGCCCATTTATTCCATTCATATGCCCTAGTTCAGCACCGGATTCGAGGCTTGTCGGAACCCTCCGATGGTAGATCCTATAAACCTTGATTCTGGATTTTAAGACTTATGTAGATGTTTTTATATAGTATTACAGCCACTATGACTAAGGAGTAATTTCCGAAACGCGTCAATGGCTCTCGCTTTTCCATGTGCACATGGTCTTTTAACCATACGATTAAACGTTAGGTTTTAACATGTTTTTCCCTAATATTATTTGATATTTTTCATTTTTTGCCTACGCTGGAGTGTCCACTTCATTTTTTCCTATTACAGGCAGTCCCCTACTTAAGGACACCCGACTTACAGACAACCCATAGTTACAGACAGACCCCTCTGACCTCTGGTGAAGCTTTCTGAATGCTTTACTACAGTCCCAGACTGCAATGACCAGCTGTAAGGTGTCTGTAATGAAGCTTTATTGATAATCCTTGGTCCCATTACAGCAAAAAAATTTTAAACTCCAATTGTCACTGGGGCCAAAAGTGTTTTTGTCTGGATCTACAATTATTAAATATACAGTTTCGACTTACATACAATTTCAACTTAAGAACAAACCTCCTGACCCTATCTTGTACGTAACCCGGGGACTGCCTGTATATAGTATTATTCTATAACACACTGCCCTACAATCTAATCTACAAGGGAACACTATCCAAGGATCACTCTTGTTTTGGCTACCACAATGGTCATAATAATTAAGACAGCCATAGAGTATTCTCTAAATATGTTCGAAATTGTATCCACTCACTGCCAAGCACACAGTAGATTATATATATATACCCTGATAATTCTTGGCTTGTTTCTTTTTTTCTTAATTACAAGTGTCTCCCGGTTTCTCGCCCCCTTTTCCTATCTCCCCTATCTCCTTCTAGTTTATTCCACTTTTCCCCTTTCTTTGGCGAATCTGTCACCACCTCTCCCCCCACACACACACACTGCAACCCTCTCCCTCACTCCCCCTATCTCTGTTCTGTACAATCTCAGATAACTCAGGCATAATTGCCAGTACAAAGCAATTAGCTTGGATCCCCTTCCATTCATCACAAGGTTCTGGCCTGGTTCTTGAAAGATAAAAATACATTAACACTCAATTAATTCCTTACATGTTAGTGACAGGGGCTGAATAACACTTCGCCTGCTGGAAAGTAAAAGAAAAAAAAAAAGTGGGGGTAAAAAAAAAAAACACTTTTGCAAATTTGCTTGCGCCATCGAGCAACCTGCATGGCCACCTTTGTTGTGGAATGCTATTGTTCGGTGTATAGCACAAGAAAGAGACATTACTGGCCATTCAAGCTCATAGACAAACAGCTAAATACAAGTACAAAGAGTTAAAAAAATGACAAAAAACTATTCTTAACTCTCTAAGTACCAAAAGATACTTTTTTAAAAATAAAATACAAGCTATAGCTATAAAGTATACAGGCGGTCCCCTACTTAAGAACACCCGACTTACAGACGACCCCTAGTTACAAACGGATCCCTGGTAATTTCCTGTACATTAGTCCTAGGCTACAATAATCAGCTGTAACAGTTATCACCGGTGTCTGTAATGAAGCTTTATTGGTAATCCTGGTTTTTAGGACAATCCAACATTTTTAAAATTCAGTTGTCACAGAGACCAAAAAAAATTTCTCTTATAAAGTATACAGTTTTGACTTACATACAAATTTGACTTAAGAACAAACCTCTTGTACGTAACCCGGGGACTGCCTGTATAGTAACAACCAACAAAAAAAAAGATGAAAAAGATCAATTTCTTCTCTTCTTATTTTTTTTTTTTTTACAAATTTGCTAAGAAATCAAAAATAATCTAAAACCTACAAAACATTTTAAAAGTAGTAACGCTCACAAAACATTATCATTATTCATGATTTGAATTTGTGATCTCTTACAAGTTAAAAAAAAATTATTATTTTTTTTTAAATATTGAATTTATATTACAGATAGATATTTCCTATGAAAAGAATCTGAAAAATTCCATTTATTAACATTTTTTTGTTACTTAAATGTTATAGATGTTATAAATGTTTTAGATATAAAAATTTTTTTAATATTTTTACATTTTTAATAGTTTTGAAATTTTGAAATATTCTAGATTTAGATTATTTAGAATATTATTTAATTTGTATTTTTGAATCAGTTTTGGAATAAATAAATGGAAACAATAAGGAACGCTCTTTGGTCTTTGATTAAGAAAAAAAAAAAAAAATCGATACAATGTAAGAAAAATGAACAGGCCATAAGCTTTGTAGAGATGAGAGGCTGCCCTAGTGGTAAGACAAGTTTTAGTAATATTCAGAAACAGGTAGAATCAGAATTCAGAAATAGGAATTCTTTGAAAAGAGTCAAAATTCCGATTCTATTCTGGAAAAACCTTTGGATGTTCAATTCCTGTTGTGCTGTAAGATTCTCCGATACAATATACAGTCTGCTCCATCCCCGCCTCCCTGCCAAGTAAACAAACAGCCAGATGCAGAGCTCCAGGAATATAATTGCAGACATTTTTATTTTTTCGGCATTTTGCTATTCTTCTTCTTCTTCATTTGCTAATTTCCCCCTGCACACATGTTCAATTTGCATAAAAAAAAAATAAAAATATATTTAAATATAATTTTGTTGTTTCGGAAAACAAATAGCAATTCAGTAGATAATTTTAGACGCCATTTATCAGCTCGATGTTTTCATCGGGGGAATAAATTTGTAGGGAAACATTTGGGTGAACCTACCTATCGGGGTGATAAAGGTCGGGGCAAATGATGGTATTTTACTTAAAGGTA
The DNA here is from genome assembly GCF_040894005.1 of Engystomops pustulosus. Classification (NCBI taxonomy): domain Eukaryota; kingdom Metazoa; phylum Chordata; class Amphibia; order Anura; family Leptodactylidae; genus Engystomops; species Engystomops pustulosus. The sequence continues at coordinate 11,075,963 of NC_092419.1, read as the reverse complement.
AAACAATAAAAAAAAGGTGAACATTACATGACATTAACATAAAATTCACATCTTGTATAATGTATGCAAATAAAAATTTAGGCCTAATATTTAAAAAAAAATTGTAATTAAAAATAAATATGTTTATTTATTTTTTTTCATTCCTAAAAGCGTGATGCTTTGCCCTGATATTTTTTAGGTTTTCACAAAAGACTTTTTTTTGAAAAAAAAATTCTCGACTTCTCAATTTTATAGTCCGTTTTTTTTTTTAAATAATAAAAAATATTTTCGCAATGCATGATAAAACTGAATTAGAGAATTTTTTTTTTTTTTTCTGGAAGACGGTGTGATATATATTTTGCAGTAAAAAAAAAATAAAGGGTGCTTAAAAACCAGCCTCTGTGAAAACAAAACTCACGATATAATGGAGGGTCCAAGATTTATTGATCATAAAAAAAGGAATTTGACAGCATGTTGGTAAAGGCCGGGGGAGTATGCAGTTCCTTATTTTATTTTTTGGGAAAGGCTTGTGGGCCCTGGGCTTCATCTGCATTTTTTTTTTTTTTAAATTAGATTTTTTTAAAAAATATATATTTTTTAGAGGGCAGAAATGTATCAAATACAATTTTAAATTTTTGTTGATTGATTAAAAATGCTAATAAATTTTTTTTTTTTTAAATTCCGTTTAACTAAAATATATATTTTTTTCTAAGGAATTGTCACATGTTTTCGAAAAAAAAATAAAATAAATTGAAATGGGATTTTTACTAATTGATGTGATCCTAATCCTAATATTTTTGTTGGCCCTCTAGTGCCGATGCTGTGCTCCCAGGCAGAGATAAGATCTCACTTGCAGATGCTCCATGTGTGTGTGTTGTGAAGCAGAGACAATAAGCAGTGGAGGGTCGTGGGCTGGTCGCTCAGTGAAAGGGTTAATGGGTAGGAGCCTTTATTTATATGGACATGATCTCTGCTCCATGTGCTAAGGAGGGGTGGGGGGTGTAGAAGATTTAGTTTATTTTCCTCTTTCTGTCTCTCCTTTCAGCTGATCTTCTTTCAGAACAAACTGTTAAACATTTAACTGATTAGTTTATTTGCAAAGGCAATTAGTGTCAGGCCACTCTGGAAAAATAAACTCTTATGAAGATGGATAGAGGGGAGAGGAGAGGGAGGAGAATCTACATCCCAAACACGGGATTTGTACAAATCCTACACATTAATACACCCAAATAATCTTTTAATCCTCCACCTTGTGTTTTCATTTTCTTATGCACCGGAGAGAGAGAGAGAGGACTTTCCTTTTAAGTTCCCGTCGTTAAGGAGTTAAGGTGGCGATATCCTCCGTATAAGGGCTGGGTGCCAGTAATCGCTTGTAATGCAGATTTAATCTGGCCTGCACTTAGATTTTGCAATGGGAATGCCTAGTACAATAAAATAATACTGCACCATTTATGGGTGCAAAAATTTTTTTTACTACTCCTCTGTTCCCGAGGCAGGTACCTTCAAAGCGGATGACGACCAATTGGATGACATTTTTATTCAGGTACACTTAAAAAAAAAATTTTGATATATTTTTGGAAATTTAGTAGACCCCATTTAGTTTCAGGTGGAAGAAAGCGAAATAAATTGTCCTCATTCCCACCACAGTAGACTTTTTTTGGTCTTATTTTGTTCCCTCCTGCATCCAGTACTTAGCTCAGTTGCTCCGTCCATATGATTATGTACCTACCCACCCAAATTTAGACCTACAATTAGGAAGAAAACATCAGAATATTAATATACAATACAGGGATTGTCGGAGCAGGTTAAGAGTCATTGCTTGAGCTTAGATCATATCTGGAGAACATCTCAACCATTTAGGGTCAACCAGAAGGTGAACTCCTATACATCTTTCTGCATGGATCCTGGGGAGGTGACAGCCTTGTTTGTGTACATATAATCAAACACAAGGTGATGACTGAATTGTGAGAGTGGACTATCACTGCTCGGAGGTTCACAAGCTGGGGGAGATCACTGGAGTACATTGAGAAGACCTAGGTTGAGGTCCAATAGAGAGTGTTATGACTTGAAACTACAGCTGGTCATACGTGGTGCCTTAGATAGTCGTTGTCTCAATTTTTTAGATAATCGTTGTCTCAATTTTTCCCCCCACACCCACCTGTTCCCAAAAGAGAGATTTTCTACTGTGCCGGAAAAAATCCGAGACTGCCCCCCCAAAAAGGTAGACTTAAACGGTTTAGTTACCCATTCCCACAACCTAGATGGGGGTTTTCCTAAGATGTTTTTGGGTTGAAACCTTAAAGTAATCCATTTGTAGGCCACCCAGCAGTCAAACGTCTGTGTGTATAGGAAAACACCCAGTTAGTTCAGTAATTTGGATACTAGTAGATACGACTGGAATGGCGCCAGGGGATTGGTTGAAATAGTATTTAGGTCGACACATTCATTATTGTATCCTTGTATTATCGCCCAATGAATGCTTTCAATAGAATAATGAATGTGTGGACCTAAATACGATGTACAACAATCCCCTAACGCCATTCCAGTCCTATCCACTGGTAACCGAATTACTTACCTACTGTAAAAACATAGGATGGTCAATGGCTTGAGGATGCGCTTCTAAGCGCGAAACGGCCCGTCGCCGGTGAGTGCCGCTTGCTTTTTCCCTTCAATTGTAGACTATATAGGATGAGCACGTTGACATCCAACATGCCCAAACCTTCTTTTAACCTGATATCCGGCATTGAGTCCGGACACAACGAGATCAATAGGTTTGTATATGGCCACCTTACAAAAAACTAAGAAGTTTCGACTTCGTTGTGGAAGCATCTATGACTATATCGACCAAGATGGCCGTACTGTTCGGCAACCCATGCCCAGCTCGCCCTCTCTACTGCTGCCCCCAGACTTGTTGCTTAATGTAATTAAATCGGAAGACGCAGAGTGCTGCTTCTCAGGCTGTTGTCCAGATCAGAGTAGAAGGAACATTTTTAAGCTGCTTGGAAATTGGAATCATTAATTCAGTTTAACCCATAAAGATGATTTATATTGTGGTGGGAGACAGCGAAAGCATCTTGTACACAGTCTGCAATGTTACGGCATTAACCCTGCACTGGCCTCTATACCTTCTTCCATATACTATGTATTGTATATAACCTTATAATCATATGATTATATATTACGTATATTACAAAATATCCTAATAAGAAGGTCTGGAGGTGACCGAAAATGTGCTTTGTAACATTTGTAAATGATAATAGTCAAAAATAAAGTTAAGCCTAGGAGAACACATAATGTTAGACCCAGTCGTGTGTACCCCCTTTCTATGTTTTCCCATAATCCTTCACATACAGGCCCCAAATACTTTGATGCAGAATATTTGGCATAATGTTTGGTCTGTCTTGGCATAGGTTGTACAATTTTTGTAATGTAGGTTAAATAAAAATAAGAAATTGCAAAAAGATTATTTTGATATAACAATTGAAGAAGATTTGCCCAGGATCAGACATGAGCAGACTTGATGGGGCTCATTTACTAAGGGTCCACGGACCGCATTTCTGCCCGGTTTCCTGACGATTTCCATGTTGCGCTGCATTTAACTGGGGTTTTTGGCGCACGCAATTGGATTTTGTCCGACTTTCATGCAAAGAAAATCGGGGGGCATGGGCATCGGACAACCCGACAGATTCTGACTATGCACGGGATTTAAAATTCAAATTGTGTCGCAAGACACGCGCTTACAAGCACCGGGAAGAAGAAGGTGAACTCCGGCGGACCTCAGCGGGGAAGCGACAGATGCAGAAAAAATTCACAAGCTACGTGAATTGCGGCAGATCCAAATCCTCATCGGACAACGCACCTCAAGAATCACGACGGGATCGGTAAGTACATTCTCCCCGATGTCTGCATTCGGGTTCAGCTGCTCGACCATTATTCCGGGTTGGCGGCACAAGAGCCAATCCGGCAAATTGACGCCCCGTGCAACTTGCCATCGCTATGATTGGCCAGGGGGTGTCCCGCTTATCTCTACCCAGAACCTTTAGAATGCAATTTTTATACACTGGTGGCATCTATGACCCTAAATATTACCTAAACCAAACCATGCCAGTAGCAAATGGTTACCATGGATCGCCTTAGTCCCTGCAGTAACTAATCTCATGTAAGTGATGGAAGTTTACCCTTTATAATAACCTGGGTTTAAAAAACGCTGAATATTTTATCCATTGTGGAATATTTCCGATTCCGATGACATTCCGATCACGGCAAAACAACATTAAAAAAAGAAATCACATTTGTTATTGATGTTTGCTGCTATTTTGGTAGTGCATGCATGTGGGTTAATTCTGGTTCATGTGAACAGACCCTAATGAGGGGTTACTCTTAGGTCACAGCCAATTTCTAATATTACCCTGTACCTGTACATCACTAGATGGCTCCAGTGTAAATAACAGATGTTTTCTGGCTTCCTAGCAACTGCAAATGAATATAATTGACATAAGAAAATAAATATAATCTGGAAAGAGCCCAATGTTACACAACACACCTACACATGTATACGCCGCGGATCGGATAAACACGGCGGTGCGCCGGGTCACATCTGTCCCCTCCGTACTGTCATTACTCATTTAAGACTGGAGTAAGCATATAGTCACATGTAATGTCCCTCTAACCATATGAAATAGTAAATGAAGGGGCACTGTGTCCTATAACCCCCCATCAAATTTTGTAGATTAACCCTTCATCCCCCCAACCCTGTCCAGGAAGAAAGATGCTATCCAGACATGTGGTGGTCAGACCCAGGGTAACTTCCCCCCCTCCTCATACAGGATCCTTTTACACAGAAGAAGCTGCATTTTTCTGTAAAGAGTGAACTTTTTGTGACCCCCCTCGGCATCCCCCCCCCCTCATTTCTCACTGACACAGTCATGTACTCAACGTCTTTCATGGGGGAGAGAAGCAGGAATGGGGAGGGGGCTGCGTTCTATCACTTCTTCCAGAACACTGGAGATATATATCTTTCTCTCTTTAGGATTCTGGAGAAGCTCAGGAACTTCACCCTACAAATCCTGAGAATATTTTTGAGTTTTTCTGATGATTCCAGTCATCAGGTTAAAGATTCTTGACACCACGTCGTAAAGGAGGAAAGTAAACAATAAAGGTCTACAAACACTTCCAACATGGCTTCTGTTCTTAGTCTGTTCTTCTAACCGGTAACATAACGTCTGACAAAGAGAACTTGTATTCTCAAAAGCTCACCACCAGATGAGTCTTAAGAAGGTATTGCTTGATTTCTCCAATCTTCTTCTGCTCTGTATGGTTAAGACAGTACAAGTCTACACTCGTAGGTATTATCTATATTCATACAGACCTCACTGAATCCTTCTGGATCATATTGACCCTAAGGTTTCCTTCATGGGTCTATTGTCTTTTATACAATTAATGATATAAAATTTCTCGAAACCCTAATGGAATGGAAGACAATATTGATCCTCTAGTTGCATCAATGTGTACTATGGATATGATTAGATGAAATTCGGCCACCAGTTTTGGTGGCTGGGGCCAACTGTTGGGTTTGGGATCTTCTAACTCACCTGACACATATCTGATAAAAGATATCAGGAGAGATAAGGGTCGAGCAGCTTACCTTACCCATGCACTTTTTGGCCAAGCTGGTAGTGCACGTTTATGAGGGAGTCTCAAAGCAGTAGCTGTCCGACAAGTGCACTTTCGGCAAGCAGCCATCCAATGTGTATTGGGTCTTTAACCATAGTCTGAAGATCTATTAACCAAAGATTCCTGTACACATTACACAAAACCTGGCCTCATCTAATAACTCTCTTGGGTTTGTCCAACAATCCTTTATACATGGAGACCTTCTGGCTCTTTCTTGAGTAAGAGAAGAACTGGGCTGTTTGACTGATCTAAGTGAAAGATTAAAACGTATTTCATGTGGATTGCCATCTTAGGGATTGTCTTCAAATCACAAAAAGTTTCCCTAAATTGGTATTCCCAATCTATGAGCTAAAACTAAGATTGACACAGTGGGGCATATTTACTAAGGGTCCCACGGCTGCATTTTCGACAGGTTTCCCTTCTTTTGGAGGGTCGCGCCAGGGATTGTGTCGCACGCAGTCGGATTGTGTCGCAATCACGCCGGCTTTCATGCGACACAATTCGGACTAAGCGTAGGATTTAACATTTAAATTTGTGTCGCATCCAATGCACTTACATGCACCAGGAAGAAGAAGGTGAACTCCGGGGACCTGAGCGGGGAAGCGACACATGCAGGATATCGGGCGCACGATCTTAGTGACTCCCCGCACAGCGCATTATACACGGACAATGCACTTACATGCACCAGGAAGAGGAAGGTGAACTCCAGGGACCTGAGCGAGGAAGCAAGACATGCAGGATATCGGGGGCATGATCTTAGTGACTCCCCACACAGCGCATTATACACGGACAATGCACTTACATGCACCAGGAAGAAGAAGGTGAACTCCGAGGACCTGAGCGGGGAAGCGACACATGCAGGATATCGGGAGCAGGATCTTAGTGACTCCCCGCACAGCACATTATACACGGACAATGCACTTACATGCACCAGGAAGAAGAAGTTGAACTCCGGCGTACCTGAGCGGGGAGGCGACACATGCAGGATATCGGACGCCGGATCTACGTGGATAGGGGCAGAGTGCATCATCATCGGAGAGTCTGGATCGGGGATCGCGCCTCGGACGGTTAAGTAAATGTGCCCCAATAAGTTCCGGTGGACCCAATCCACCTTGTATTACCTGGACCAACCTTTGATGTGTTGGTGACGGTATCTTCCCAGCAGCTGCATGTCTAAAGAATCCACCTTTAATTTAAAAATCCTTCATATGGAACTGTCACCTACACACACTAAGGAAGCCATGAGTTCATTAAGTCACACGGAATGGCCTAATGTCACTAGTCACATGAATATATTTATATATAATAGATATAATACACCCATATTCCCAAGTATCTTCTATGACATGCATAATTTATCAGAAAATCTCTTAAATAACGATTCCTTAAGCTGCGGCCTGGGCAGTAAAGAGCAGGGATAAAAATTGATTCATTAGGGAATCTGAAAGTTGCCCTAATGAATAATTACAATGGGATATTCCATGTTCCCCCAAGGTGCCCACAAGGCATTAGATATTTGTCAGCAGATCCTGCGGTCTTAAGTAAATGTTTGATGTTGGGGAATAAATAGATTGGACAGGTTGGATTTTTCCCTTGCTATTTTAGAACTTCCATGAGAAAAACAGCGTCTTGATATATCGGACAGCCACACGTCCATTCAGTAAAGAGTCCGGACCATCAGACTTCTGTCCGGACCAAGGAAAGTTCTTTGGGTTGACATATACTCCATGTTTATGGTTGGCATAAGATTATGATAAATCATTCATTATATGACTCTCTGAAGTTTTGCCAAATTTTTCAAAACAATCGGTTGGGGTCCGAATCGAAACAATCTGAACCGAAATGTTCTGGATATTAGTAGATATTAGTCTAGTCCACTTTCTTGTTTTGTTAATTTTATTATAATTTTTTCATTATAATTAGCATTAGGTGTAGAATTAGGGTTCACCCTAACAGTAACCTTAACTCTAACTGTAAACTTTAAAAAATTAATAGAAAGTGAACAAAATGAGATAGGACAAGTAGGGGTCATATAAGAATTTTTAGGACAATTGGAGCAACGTCGGCTCATCCGAAGCAAATCAGAAAAGAACTCGTATTCCATTCTGTACCCGAAAATCCGTCATTCAATGAATGGATTCGCTCACCTCTACGTTACTGTCACAGAAATAAGTAACAAAATGCTTACCACTTACAAATATCTTGTTTTCTTCGTCAAATAATTGAAATTTTTGTATTTTTTCCCCGTAAGTCGGCATAGTTTTTAATTGGTAGACTGCAAACCCATAGCCACAGAGATATTAGTTGACATGTAATCACGTTAGAGCTTTAATATCACATAGGATGTTACCTAAGGTAGACGGGACGGTGTGAGGGACAGGTCCCTGGCACCTTATTCCATTTCAGGGGCTGATCTATGACTTTTTAACGACTGTGCCTCGTCCCATTGTGTGCTCAAAAAAAAACAACAACAGCATCTTCCAATTGAGTCGACCAATGAGCGGGTCCATAAAACCCAGCACGGAATTAGAAGTGATAATTACAGCTTAATGACTAGTCCTTACAGTTTGGGATACCCAAAGGCTTCTGCATGGTTTGCCTTGATTGATGTGATGACAAGGTCAGAGATTTATGCCCCTCTGTGGCAGTGATGTTGTGGCTCTCCAAGTGTCACCACTCGTAGTATACTACAATCACTATACATTGCCTGGGCATCACATATGGATGTTATAGATGGGGAAATCCCAATATTTATAATAAATGATACTATTCCGAAGACTTAGCTTTGTTGTCCATAGATACTAAGGAGAGTTTGGTCTACAGGGTAAGTAAAAAGTCTCAGGACACCCTTGTATTATGAAACAAAAAGGTAAATGACCTATCAAGTAGCAAGCAATGGCTGATGTGATCTATCTTTAGGCTATGTCCGTGACATAGCTTCCATCTTGAATGTCGCCATATTGGAACTAGGGCAAAGTTTACCAACAACAAGGTTGTCATGTATCAGATCAAAGAAGACCAGAATTGTCTCAGAAATAAATTGTTGCAAACGGATTTGTTATATCTCTTAGGCTACATTCACACGACCGTATGAATTCTCCAGTCCCGTATTTACGGGCCGTATGAGCCCGTATATACGAGATGTTTTTCATCCGTATGCAGCACGTATTTAGCCCGTATTTTATACGTGCCCATAGACTAGGAACTGAAATACGGGAGAAAATAGGACATGCTCTATTTTTTTATACGGCCAGTATACGGTACGGTACGCTACAGTGTCAAAAACGGCAATATAAATGGTTGGACGTATTGTCCATTGAAATGAATGTGGCCGTATGTAACCCGTAAAAAAACGGTACGGATACGGCCGTTTTCATACGTCCATGTGAATGTAGCCTTACGGTTCAAAAAGTGGCACCAACAGTCGATAAAGTTCTCTATAAAGTTCCCCATGACATGTTGTCCATGGTGCTGAACACAGAGGAGAAGACGCTCGATCCAATCCAATCCAATGAAAATCTCATGAAATTCTCTGCATTGATAACTTCTGAACCGCAAGAGAACAGATCTGATTTTGGTAATGGGTTTCTGCTACGTGACCAATATCCCATTGGAAAAACTTGCTATTGATCAAATATGGCAGCTTTCAAGATGGCGGCCACGTTCTGAACATAGCCTAATAGATTCCATCACCCTTATTAAAACGCAACAAAAGAGCCCGGGAGCAGGGTCTTGACCCGATCGCATATCCGCTTGCATGGAAACACATGAGATCTGTAACCAGGACCATGAAACAATGCAATGGAAACGCATATGCGATTGGACCAAGGTCTGCCCCTGGGTGCTTGTGTTGCGTTTTTAGACACAACACAAGTGCCATGTGTTACCTCAACCTCTGTTTCTGAAATATAAGGTTGCCCTGAGACTTTTGACTCCTCCTCCATGACTCCTCCTCTATGACTCCTCCTCTATGACTCCTCCTCTATGAGCTTTGGTTGCACAGTCATTCCTGCTAATTGTTCCACCATCATTAAAGTGCATTGCATTTCATTATAGCAAAGATATTGTAATTTATGGCAATGAATGTAACTTGTTACTTGTTCATCTATACTAAAATTAATAAAAAGAATGATACAAAATAAAAAAATATCAAAACTGGAGCCATTGCCGATGTTATGTCATGATTATTATTGGTCATTTCCATTGACCGCAGCAACATTAATCTGTTCCTGGGAGAGCTGGGTACTGATTTCACTGATGTTGTCATCCAGCTTTTCCATTCCCCTTAATACAGTAGTAGTTAGGATTTCCTTCAGCTAGGGTCAGTGTTCATAGGAGAGCTGGGTACTGATTTCCGTGACGTTGTCACCCAGCTTTTCTATCCGCCTCAATACAGTAGTAGTTAGGATTTCCTTCAGCTAGGGTCAGTGTTCATAGGAGAGCTGGGTACTGATTTCAGTGACGTTGTCACCCAGCTTTTCCCTTGCCCTCAATTTAGTAGTAGTTAGGATCTCCTTCAGCTAAGGTCAGTGTTCATAGGAGAGCTGGGTACTGATTTCAGTGACGTTGTCACCCAGCTTTTCCATTGCCCTCAATATAGTAGTAGTTAGGATCTCCTTCAGCTAGGGTCAGTGTTCATGGAAGCGATGGGTACTGATTTCACTGACGTTGTCACCCAGCTTTTCCATTACCCCCATACAGTAGTATTCAACATTTCCTTCAGCTAGGGTATAACATCAGGGTGAGTAGACGTTGTATACTCATTCAAGCCAATCCCCAGTATATACACCCTCCCAACCTTTGAGTTAATGATGACTAGTTAGATTTGCCATTCAGGCACCTGGAAAAGTATGTGTTCGATTGACTGCATAAAGGACTTGGTAGTTGGTCGGCCTCATACTTGGTTATGTACGATCCACATCTCAAGTAATTTGTATCCCGTTTTGTTTTTTCGCCGATTAACCCCAAAGAAATGTTTCCGACTTTGGGTTTGTATGGCGCACCAATGACTGTAGTACCCCCCTAGTGTGGACACTGAACCCCCGCCTGGGCACTGACCTCTCCTTACCTCTACTCATGAGGGGCCAATGTGTGGGAATAGCAAAGGGGCTTTTCATCCCTCTCCACAGGGCTGGGGGCAGAATGCACATATCAAGGCAGGAAAAAAAACACCAACACAAACAGGGGGTGAAAACACTTTTGTGTGTATTGAAAATCCCCCGCAGGCCTACCCCCTCTTCTGGAAGTCCAGCACATGGAGATCTGGCAGAGAGCAGGAGGAATCCATAGTCCCTTTTGTTTCCCCTGCATCTAATCTGTGTGTCCAGCGTCCAACTGTGAGAGAGGTGGAAGGGGGGGCAGCAACAAGACAATGTAAAAGAGGAATGACAAAAAGACATCTAAATGGGATCAAAGTGCACAGCAGCCAGAGGGACCAATAGGATCAAACACATTAAAGGGATGCGGGCAACTGCTACCTCATTGTGGCACAGCAGGACCCGTGTGCTCGTCCTCTCCACCTAGGAAAAGTCACCCACCAAAACGTCACATCCACTGTGTTTTGTCACTTTCTATGGCCACAAATGATGTAACTGGGCTGTAGATGTAGGTTACTGTTCCACTATGACCTATGTCAGCCCTGAAAACATCAGTCCAAGAGTTCAATAGAAATTGTGTATTACTATCTATTATCTTCTATACTATATGTCTTATACATATAGTATAGAAGTATTATAAATTTATGATGATTACGAGGAAGTTCATTACTTGACTACTATAATAATTGTTACAATTTATCGCACCAATTCTGGTGCATTCTAAAGAATCAAATATTAGATTACGAAAGGACAATGGGAGTTTGATACAATGCGGCAATTGTAACAATACACATAGAAATGATCTAATAATGTATGAAGAAGAGCGTACAGTCATGTTCTTCTAGAGTTTCTATGATATAACACATACATCTAGTGTTATGATAACATAATATAGGCGGTCCCCTACTTAAGGGCACCCGACTTACAGACGACCCCTAGTTACAGATGGACCCCTCTGCTCACTGTGACCTCTGGTGAAGCTCTCTGGATGCTTTACTATAGTCCCAGACTGCAATAATCAGCTGTATAGTGTCTGTAATGAAGCTTTATTGATAATACTTGGTCCCAGCAAAAAAAAAATTAAACTCCATTTGTCACTGGGGCAAAAAAAAAGTTTGTCTGGATCTACAATTATAAAATATACAGTTTCGACTTACATACAAATTCAACAAACCTATGGACCCTATCTTGTATGTAACCCCGGGACTGCCTGTATAACAAATACAATGTAACTTCAAGAAATAGTATGATACAATCTGATGAGTAAAGCATTACACATAGAAATAGCATAATAGTATGTATGAGGAATCCGTCACTTCCTTACAGAATAATACTTACCTCTAGTGGTATCATAATATAGTACAACACATTCAATGTCACTTCAAGGAATAGTATAATATCATGTAGTAAGTACAGAACTACATAAAGAAATATCAATATATTATAGTAAGAATATTCTATCACTGCCTTCTAAGGTCTCTACAGCACCTAGTACCTAAAGTATAACATATTACAGTCTGGCAAATTGTATCTGAAATAAGAGTGTGATCCAACATGATATGTACAGTGTTACATATAAAAATAATGTAATAACGTATGAAGAATTCGCTAGGAATAACACATACTTCTAGTATAATTATAATGTAATGCAACAAATACAATGTAAGTTGAAGACCAGGTATGATGAGTAGTATATAGCCAGCCTCCAGTAGTATATAGCCAGCCTGCCCCCTGTAGTATTATAGCCAGCCCCCTGGAGTATATAGCCCACCAGCTATTACACTGTACTCACCTTTCCGACGCCCCCCGTAGGTCCTCTTCTTGCTATGGATGCTCTTTGGGTCCTTTGGATCCTCTTTTGGTCCTTTGGTTTTCTTGGCTAGTTCCGCTCCTCTTCAGGTCTTCACGCTCAGGCGGCACAGAATGACATCAGCCACTTGCCAACGCCATTGTTTGTGAGCCACCGGCATCGCGAGGGGACCCAAAGGGGAGTGGAACGACCCGGCTTATACTCAAGTATATACGGTAATAATGTATGGACAGTGTGCTATCACTTCACTCTGGTGTCAAACTAGTGATATGATATACTGTAGACTTCCTCAAAGAATAGTATGATACAATGTGCCGTGTTTGTGATATGTGCAAGTAAAATAGTTCTAGCTATGTATCAGATCATTGTATTATTGTGTTACCTGTAGTGTGACTGTACAATGTAAGGAATTGTATAGTACAATGTCTGTTACCTTTAGGACTTATATGAATTTCCCTACGTCTGCTGTTAAGGGTATCATACAATGTGACATATACAGTATAGCAATCCTGTATACACTGTGACTACTAAGAATAGTGTCATACAGTATTAGTACAGGGGAGGATCAAGAATGCCTTGGGCACTGAACATTTGGTGCTGTGTGGGATAACCAGAGCTACCATGGAGAACCAGCCTGGACTATGAGTGGGGCTCATGATTTGAACCTGTAGAATGGAAATTGTTGTACAGTTTAGATTGCAAGCGGTTCTGTACCCACTTCTTCAAGAGGCCTCTTCATTGGATTGAGAGAAACACTGGAGAACACTGATGTATGTAAAGAAACAGCTACGTGTATCAACCTACTACTGCCCATCAAGGTATGTGGTCCTAGGTCTCTTCTATAGCCTGTTTATACTGCCCCTCTTAATCTTTATGTCCAACACAGATAGTAACCATTAGGGCTTATTCACATGGCCGTCTGCGGGGAGGTACATGCGGCCGCATGTACGTCCCCATAGATTGCAATAGCGGCATGGCGGGGATACATGTGTGGCACAGATCCGGGCCGCACAACGCAAAAAGATAGAGCATGCTCTAACTTTCGGCATGTGTGCCGCTGTTTTCTATGGAGGGAGGAGGGGTCGCCTCCTCCTCACCTCCAGCACACGGCGGTATACCCGCACGGCGAGCATAACGTGTGTGAATGTACCCTTAAGTTGTGTGCCTACCACAAACAATAACCATGAAAATGTGTGCCGCCAGACGTTTTGCTTTCACCTCCTTGGCATTATTACCCGTACAGTGTACTGATCCTGCGCCACATGAGGCAGGTGCTAATATGTAATACAGGTCACACCTGCTGTCGACAGCCATGACCCGTGATCGCAGCTGGTTAACCACTTAGATGTCTTGGCTAATTGTGACCACAGCATGTAAATCATCAGTTGATTTTGGGATCCTTCATCTTTCAATTGTTTCTTAGGATAGAAACTTCATAACAGGACATAATAATAATAATAATTCTTTATTTATATAGCGCACACAGATTACGCAGCGCTGCACAAGCATGTCAAATTGGTCCCTGTCCCCATGGGGCTCACAATCTAAACAACCTAACAGTATGTTTTGGAGTGTGGGAGGAAACCGGAAGACCCAGAGGAAACCCACGCAAACACAGAGAGAACATACAAACTCTTTGCAGATGTTGACCTGAGTGGGATTCGAACCCAGGACCCCAGTGCTGCAAGGCAGAAGTGCTACCCACTCAGCCACCGTGCATAATTTGTAGCCATTGCAACCAACAGCCTAATGACATCTCCCAGGCCAACCACTATCGGTTGCCAAAAGCAGGGTGTAATAGAAAATCAGTGAATTCCATGATCAACCAGGGACTGTCACAGGTGCTCTTGCGACCCACATCCCGGGTTGCAGGAGCACACGTGCCCCTCTCTGTGGTGCCCGGTCCCCCCCAGCATCACTCATCTCTCCATGCTCCTGCTCCCGTCCCGGCTTTCCAGCGCAAGCATCCCCGCCTTCTAGGGTGTGCGCCGCCGCCGCTAGTAGATTTAAAGGGCCAGCACACCACTGATTGGCGCTGGCCATTTCCTGGATTTAGATAAAAGCCGGCCTCTCCCAGCATTCCCTGCCGGATCTTCGTTGAGAAAGCTTTTGTCCCTGCCTTGCGCTGGTGTTTGGGTTTCCCGTTGTGACCCCGGTTCTGCATTTGACTCTGATCCTGTTCTGCCAGCCCTGACCTTCTTCTCCGCCTCTGACCCTGAACCTTTGCCACCTGTTTTGACCTCCTGCTTGTCCCCGACCACGAACTTGCCTTCTGACTCTGTACTTCGCCTTGGCTGCCACCGCGGACAAAGTCGCATCTGTGGAACGACCTGGTGGTACCACGCCACAACAAGTCCAACTCGCTTTCCGCCAGGCTCTTGTGAAGACCGGGTGCCACTTAAACTTCGGTACCAGGTGTCGGCTTACGTCATCGTCCGCGGTGGTCCAGGGGGTCCACTACCCCTCAAGCCTGACAGGGACCCTTACTCATAGATGGTGGTTATTCACTTAGACAGTTAACACAATAATTATTATTATTTTCTATTATTATTGAGCATAATGACCAAATACAGTTTTTTTGGCTACCCAAAAGTAGAATAAATACTGTTCAAAAAGTTGAAACATTGAGAAGTTATGGGTGCCAGAGCAAACTTTAAAAAAAAAAAACTTTTTTTTATGCAGTAAAAAAAATAGGAACAAAATCAATGAATTTAATTAGCAGTTATGAATTTAAAAATGTTTATAGATACCGGTATACATTTGATATTGATGTATTGCAAATGTTTACTGCTTTGTGAATGCTACAAAAAAAAACAAAAACTTATGTGATATAGACAATAAAATGGCCCCATTAAAAGAATGGATTGTTCTTCAAAAAAAATAATCCTTCATGCGTCTTAAAAGAATTGGAGTAAAAAAAAACAAAAACTAAAAGAAAAAAAGCTGTTCTGTGTAACCACCAAGCCTGGTACCTATTTGTGACTGTAACTGCTAAGCTAAGCAGCAAATGTGTACTGTGTGAATGTGGCATTAGAAATATCACAGTATTGTATGATACATATACAGTTACAGATAAGACCCGTTTAAATACTTTGCAAAAATTGAAATATTCTGATCAGCGTGACATTCTGTGTTGCCTCAAGGATTATTATAATACAGTGTGACAAGTAAAGCGCTCGTTCAGAAGTCATACTGTACAATACTGATCCTAGTGGTATTATATCATCCATAGGAAGAGTCTACAAACATATGCAGTGTGATAAGTACTCTGCAGCAGAACACTTGGCTGTACCATGTTACATCGGAAAATTTCCAGTTTTGGGATCAATAAATTATCTATCTATCTATCTATCTCATATCTATCTATCTATCTATCTATCTCATATCTATCTATCTATCTATCTATCTATCTCATATCTATCTATCTATCTCATATCTATCTATCTATCTATCTATCTATCTATCTATCTCATATCTATCTATCTATCTCATATCTATCTATCTATCTATCTCATATCTATCTATCTATCTATCTCATATCTATCTATCTATCTATCTCATATCTATCTATCTATCTATCTATCTATCTCATATCTATCTATCTATCTATCTATCTATCTATCTATCTATCTATCTCATATCTATCTATCTATCTATCTATCTATCTCCTATCTATCTATCTATCTATCTATCTATCTATCTCCTATCTATCTATCTCCTATCTATCTATCTATCTATCTATCTATCTATCTATCTATCTATCTACTATAATATTAGTATAAGACTATATGACACATATTATACACCCCTACTATAAGAATATCAGCATACACCGTTACATCTGTGATAAGAATGATACCGTGTGACAAATAAACCCATACATCTAAGACTAGCTCGGTATTTTGTGATACACATACACCCATAGCTCTAGGATCAGTAGTAAACCCCTTACCTCGGATATTGGGGATGTGTAACAAGTACATTCTTACCTCTAGTATCTGGAATCAATATGATACTGCGTGAAAGGTTACCCTATAACAATGGTGGTGAACCTATGGCACGGGTGCCAGAGGCGGCACTCAGAGCCCTTTCTGTGGGCACCCGGGCCATCGCCCCAGCGCACCAGACAGGACTCAAAGAATCTTCCTGCAGTTCCAAGCAACTTAAAAGCTCCTGCTTTCAGTCATATTTTGATACTTACTTCGCTATTTGGGACTGTAGGAAGAGGGAGAATAAGTAGACAAGGCCGAAAATGATGAAAATTTTCCATTTTTCTACTGTGTCCTCAGGAGGCCAATATGATTGAAAGTTGTTGAACAGGGAGCAATAAGTTACTGCTGTAATTTTTGTTTGGCACCTCGGGATAAATAAGGGGGGTTTTGGGTTGCAGTTTGGGCACTCGGCCGCTAAAAGGTTCGCCATCACTGCCTTATAACTCTAATATTAATAAATACTATGTGACAACTCCACCCTTTCTTCTATATTCCTTAGCAATGACCCAGGTTAGGCTATTCCATAGAAGCCTAATATACCCCATCAGTGGAGTCAATGGGAGGAACTGTCACTCCCAGTGACACAGTAAAGAGAACCCTTGGCACAATAATGGACCTCAAATGCAACCAATACTATGGGGGACATTTATCATAGTATAATGGTGCCCCCGGCAGCCACAGGATTTATCAGGGCAGTTCTACACCCGGTCTGACTCTGAACAGGTTACAGATACGGGCGGTCCCCTACTTAAGGACATCCGACTTACAGACGCCCCGTAGTTACAGACGGACCCCTCTGCCCACTGTGACCTCTGGTGACCTCTCTGGATAGTCCCAGGCTGCAATAATCAGCTGTAAAGTGTCTGTAATGAAGATTTATTGATAATCCTTGGTCCCATTACAGCAAAAAATTTTGAAATTGTAATTGTCACTGCGGCAAAAAATTTTTTTGTCTGGAGCTACAATTATAAAATAGACAGTTCCAACTTACATTCAAATTCAACTTAAGAACAAACCTATGAAACCTATCTTGTACGTAACCCGGGGGCTGCCTGTAGTGTGCAGGCGTGGGGCAGGAACACATGGTGATGACCCAATGATCCACCAGACACCCCCCTTATACACCCTTCTATGTCCACTTGGCATGGGGGAAATAGGCGCATGGCCAGGAATTGCGGCTATTTCAGGGTTTGTACGCCAGATTTCAGGGACGGAAGCTGAGGAATTATTAAATCTGGTGGCCAAGGAATCCTCAGTCTAACTCTGGACACGTACACATTGGAATCAATCATATGGCCAATATATATCCGAAGACACAAGTAATTAAAATTGGTGAAATTTTAATTACTTGCGTCTTCGGATAGCCGATGATGTTTGCTAAAGTGCCAATCATATATCTGTATCGATCTACAAGTGTGTGTGAGTGTCCTCAATGACAAATCACATGTGATAATTCATTGGTTCTGTATCCAACCCAATGTTGGGGGTGATTGTTCATATGACTAGTCATTATTATTATATATCCTGCTAGTCCTAGCCTGATATAACACTGAAGGATGGATAGCCATAGGACCATATAGACAAAATAAAAACCTATTTGTACCCAAAAGGTATCAGTTCTAGGCCCGTACTGTAGATGCATATGACGTGGCAACCAAGTGGTTAATGAGGGGCTTTAATCAAAGGCTGCAAATGATTCCCCAGACTGGTATTAGTGAGTGGAGGGGGTTTTTAGTCACTTGGCTGATTTCTCCTGGGACCCAGGACTGCAGCAATAGCAAGAACCTGACAGAGTCATAAATCTTCATTTACTGCAAACATTGAACACCGCACAGCGCCGCAGCATAGGTTGGTGCTGCCCGCAATTAATTCTCTGTGTACACCAGAACCCATTGTACGAGTATCAAAATATCAAGATCTGACTGACTACACAAGGCAAATGAGATAGGACTTGTATTGGGGACAGAAATATACGGAATACATTAAATTGTAAGTATATAAAGGTTTAAAGGTGTCCAGATATTCAGAATAGTCACCTAGCTAGGCCTTACTGCGGCCTAGCTCATGTTGCTAGGCAACAACCCTACTCCGGGCCTAGTCAAGTCACACAGACAGGTTTATTAAGTTATAGAGCATACAACTAAAATATTTGCAGCTGAAACCCCATCCTAAGCAGCCAAATTCACACAAACTTCTTCCTCGCAGGTGTCACTGGACGTTCAATGAATCTGATAATTTCTATTAAAGATTTATTTTCCGAGCTGTGGTAATAAATGGGGTCTTCATTTCATGGTGGTCTATGCTGGTCACCACAATAGGGCACATTTACTAAGGGTTTCCCGAATATTTCCGATTTGCCCTGAATTGGCCCGGGTTTTTGGTGCACGTGATCGGATTGCGGCGCATCCGGCGCCGGCATTCATGCAGCACAAATCGGGGGCATGGCCGTCGGACAACCCGACTCATTCGGACAAACCACGGCATTTAACTTTCAAAACTGTGTCGCAAGATCAGCACTTACATACACCGGGAAGAAGGACCTGAGCGGGGAAGCAACACATGCAGGATATCGGGCGCACGGTCGTAGTGAATCGCAGCAGCTCCAAATCCTTGTCCGACATTCCGGATCGGCGAAAACGGGCTGGGTAAGTAAATGTGCCCTAATGTTTCTTCAAGGCTGGGAAATATTAGTAGAGGCTGCATTGTTCATTAACTAAGTTAGTTCTATAACTTATATAAAATATGCAAAATCGATGAATTGGCTGCAGCCGCATGTACACACGTACGTGCTACTGCCATATCACCACATTCACAATTCTTACTCCAGTTTTATAGGATCATACTATTAATAATACATGTATTGATTTGGTTAATTACATTGACACGCATCCCTTGCTTCCCAGAACACTGTTCACATTTACTCACCAGATTGCCAAGTCATTAGCATTCCTATATATATTCACACTACCGATGGCCATTAAAGATTTTAAATGTGTACTACAACTAATAATAATAAATTATATTATCCAGTTCACTGATTTAAGATGACTGGAGATGTAAATGAGTTTTTAAGGCTTTAGGTAGTGACTATAGTGTGTTGCTCACCCAGATACTGTATTCAGTGTCGGACTGGCCCACCAGAGTACCAGAGGATCCTCCAGTGGGCCCCTGCTTAACCCAATACTGAACCCCAGAGGTCCATCAGAAAACATCACAATTTGGAGACTGCTAGAGTATATTTACTGGGGGATAATGAAGAGTGGGCCCCCAAATTGATTTTCTTTGGTGGGCCTAAGGAAACCCAGTCGGACACTGACTGTATTCACCATTCAGAGCTCATCCAATTTCCCGACGGATCCTGATTTTGTTTTGGTGAATTGGAAGTGCTACATACTTTCTATTTTTTATCTTTCCCATGCCATGGCCTATGGTTCACAGAAAACCACTCTCATGCCCTGTTCTATAATATCAGTGAACAGTGTAACATCATATGCTTGATCAGTGATCCTCACATGGGTTTGTTTTATCCTGAAAACAGATACAGGGATGAGATGCTTGCGGGACATCTGTTACTGGACCTCAGTACAGGCAGGCTCCGGGTTACGTACAGGATAGGTTCTGTAGGGTTATTCTTAAGTTGAATATGTATGTAAGTCGGAACTGTATATTTTATAATTGTAGATCCAGACAAATTTTATTTGGTCTCTGTGACAATAAGGATTAACAATAAAGCTTAATTGCAGACACATTTAATAACTGTTATAGCTGTTTATTGTAAATTACCAATAACCAAAGGTCCGTTTGTAACTAGGGGTCGTCTGTAAGTTGGGTGTTCTTAAGTAGGGGACTGCCTGTATCTTATAGACAACAAAGCCCAAAAGCCAGAGTCTAGCAAACAACCATCTCTTGACATCCATTGTGATTTCTAAGATCTCAAATTAAATAAATATTGGACAATCCATTTCTAAACTGGCCCCCATTCCATAGTATATTGAATGGTTGATGAGGTTTAATGTAGATAAATGTAAAGTTATGCACTTGACCCATGGAAACAAAAAGTATAATTATGTTCTAATTAGTCAATTACTAAGTAAAACTGGAGCTGAAAAAGACTTGGGGGTATTGGTGGATGGTAAACTTCATTTTAGTGACCAGAGCCAGGCAGCTGCTGCCAAAGTAAATAAAATTATGTGATGTATCAAGAGAGGAATAGATTCTCATGATAAAGACATAGTTTTGCCCTTATACAAATCCCTGGTCAGACCACACATGGAATATTGTGGACAGTTTTGGGCATCAGTGTATAAAAAGGACATAGTAGAGCTGGAACGGGTGCAGAGGAGAGCAACCAGGATTATTAGGGGAATGGGGGGATTAGAATACAATGACAGATTACAAAACTAGGGATTATTCAGTTTAGAAAAAAGACGACTGAGGGAAGACCTCATTACAATGTACAAATACCTGAACGGACAGTACAAGGATCTCTCCAAAGATCTTTTTTCCCTAGTCCTGTGACCAGGACAAGGGGGCATCCTCTACGCCTAGAGGAGAGGGGGTTCTACTCTCACCATAGACAGGGGGCATCCTCTACGCCTAGAGGAGAGGCGATTCTACCATCACCATAGACAGGGAGCATCCTCTACACCTAGAGGAGAGGAGGTTTTACTAATACCATAGACAGGAGGCATCCTCTACACCTAGAGGAGAGGAGGTTTTACTAATACCATAGACAGGAGGCATCCTCTACACCTAGAGGAGAGGAGGTTCTATCATCACCATAGACAGGGGGCATCCTCTACACCTAGAGGAGAGGTGGCTCTACCATCACCATAGACAGGGGGCATCCTCTACACCTAGAGGAGAGGAGGTTCTACTATCACCATAGACAGGGGGCATCCTCTACACCTAAAGGAGGGGGAGGTTCTACCATCACCATAGACACAGAGCATCCTCTACACCTAGATGAGAGGAGGTTCTACCATCACCATAGACAGGGGACATCCTCTACACCTAGAGGAGAGGTGGTTCTACCATCACCATAGACAGGGGTCATCCTCTACACCTAGAGGAGAGGTGGTTCTACCATCACCATAGACAGGGGTCATCCTCTACACCTAGAGGAGAGGAGGTTCTACCATCACCATAGACACGGGGCATCCTCTACACCTAGAGGAGAGGAGGTTCTACCATCACCATAGACAGGGGTCATCCTCTACACCTAGAGGAGAGGAGGTTCTACCATCACCATAGACTGAGGGCATCCTCTACACCTAGAGGAGAGGAGGTTCTACCATCACCATAGACAGGGGTCATCCTCTACACCTAGAGGAGAGGTGGTTCTACCATCACCATAGACAGGGGTCATCCTCTACACCTAGAGGAGAGGAGGTTCTACCATCACCATAGACACGGGGCATCCTCTACACCTAGAGGAGAGGAGGTTCTACCATCACCATAGACAGGGGACATCCTCTACACCTAGAGGAGAGGAGGTTCTACCATCACCATAGACAGGGGACATCCTCTACACCTAGAGGAGAGGAGGTTCTACCATCACCATAGACAGGGGGCGTCCTCTACACCTAGAGGAGAGGAGGTTCTACCATCACCATAGACAGGAGGCATCCTCTATACCTAGAGGAGAGGAGGTTCTACCATCACCATAGACAGGGGGCATCCTCTACACCTAGAGGAGAGGAGGTTCTACCATCACCATAGACAGGGGGCATCCTCTACACCTAGAGGAGAGGGGGTTCTACCATTACCATAGACAGGGGGCATTCTCTACACCTAGAGGAGAGGAGGTTCTACCATCACCATAGACAGGGGGCATCCTCTACACCTAGAGGAGAAGCGATTTTACCATCAACATAGACAAAGGTTCTTTACTGTAAGAGCAGTGAGACTATGGAACTCTCTGCCGCAGGAGGTTGTTATGGCCGACTCTATGTACATATTTAAGACAGGCCTGGATGCCTTTCTGGAGAGCAAAAATATCACGGGTTATGGGGATAAAACATTTATTTAATTCTTAAAGGTTAGACTTGATGGACTTGATACCTAGAAGTCATATCTTATTCATAACGCATATCTCCCATAACGCAAAATGGTAGCGTCCACCATTTAGGCAACAACCTTTGCTAAATGATAGCGCCAGGCGGTGCCCCTTTCTAAATGGGGCGGCATCTTGGGGCAGTGTGAATCATGGCTAAAATGAAATGAAAGGTATGAATTTGACACACTGCTTTTCCCTTCAGGACCTGAAATGACATCATGCAGGTCCTGCCGCCCCCAGGAGAATATTACTACCAGGCTTAGTATATGGCTGCTGACAATGAGGTGAGGGGGAGAAATAAGGGGGGCTAACTAAGTGACCGGGGAAACATGGCAGATAACTGAATGAGGAGGAAAGATATGAGAGGCAGCAACTGAATGAAGAGGTGGAGAACATAAGTAAAGGTAACTAAATGAGGAAGGATATAATATGAGGGGGGTGACTGAGTGAGGAGGGGGAGAACATGGGTGTTAACTGAGTGGGGCAGAATATGAAGGGGTAACTGGATGAGTAGGGGGCAGATGTCTTGATCACAGGACCTGCAGATGAAGGCAGTGTACCAGGCTACTGACAGTGAGCTAAGGGAGTAAATGAGGGAGAACATGGGGGTAACTGAATGAAGAGGGTGGATATGAGGGGGGAGAACATGAAATCATAAGCATGTGAGATATTCCCGTGTCCCAATGCCAGATCTATTCAAATAATTATCCTATCATGCTATTAAAATAAAACAAACAATGTACATTTATGTGACAGAACCAACAAAAAGCATATAGGAGAGGTGCCATGTGCGCCGTGTAGGGATAGCTGTAAAAAAATGGCATGAGAAAATGGAGTAACTCTGTTTTTTGTCATTTCTGCTGCATTTGGATTGTTTCTCCAACCTCCCCATACATTTCTTTGAATGTTAATTGTTGCCGGTAGAGAGAATAAACTGCCAGGCAGATAACAAGCCTCAGGTCAAGATGGCGCCACTATTGGTGGCTTCCTGTGCATTGCTCCAGCTTTTGACCCCCACCCCCACCCTGCCCCGCGGCACCAACTTGGCACTCTTACCCTTTTCACCATCAAACTGATGATCATCAGCAGGGGCTCTATGGGGCACATTAACTTACCTATCCGCGGAGTTCACGAAGATCGTGCGCCCGATATCCTGCATGTGTCGCTTCCCCGCTCAGGTCCCCGGAGTTCACCTTCTTCTTCCTGGTGCATGTAAGTGCATTGTCCGTGTATAATATGCTGTGCGGGGAGTCACTAAGATCCTGCACCCGATATCCTGCATGTGTCGCTTCCCCGCTCAGGTCCCCGGAGTTCACCTTCTTCTTCCTGGTGCATGTAAGTACATTGTCCGTGTATAATGCGCTGTGCGGGGAGTCACTAAGATCGTGCGCCTGATATCCTGCATGTGTCGCTTCCCCGCTCAGGTCCGCCGGAGTTCACCATCTTCTTCCTGGTGCATGTAAGTGCATTGTCTTGCGACACAATTTAGAAGTTAAATCTCAAGCTCAGTCCGAATCAGTCGGATCATCCAACGCCCCCCCCCCATTTCTGCCAGCGCAGCTGCCCCATAATCCGATCGCGTGCAACACAATCCCAGGGCAAACCCAGCTTAAATACCTGTCAAAGCTGCGCAAATCCCGAAAACCGTGACCGGTCTGACGAAATTGCAGTCCGCGACCCTTAATAAATAAGCCCCAGTGTCTCTCAACTGGGTGCAAAAGTACATCAGAACCAGAACCTGGCAGCCAAGAGCACCAGTAATGGTGTCATCAGAGCACCTGAGATGTAAGTGATTACCACAAGTCCGGAGGAGCACTGCACCAAGGCTCCAGTGGTTGCCAGCACCAGCCTGCTACAGGTAGGTACTTGGCAAAAGTTAAGCTACAAAAGTCTTCTCCACATTTGATCCCGTCACTGACAAATTCCCACCTCCTCTTCCCTACTAGCGACTGTCTTGATTACCGCATCTCGCGACTCCTATGCTCCGAATCTTCCACGTACAGAATCTTTATCTTCCCTCTCATCTGGAAATTCTCTTTCCTCGTGTTAGGAGGCATCGATTACTCTGGTACTAAAGGTCTTCCTCTTGATCCATCGTCTCCCTTAAGCTACAACACAGTCTCTAACCTTCCCTTTTGTCTCTGATCTACTTGAATGCCTGGTGGGTTTCCACCTAATCCTCTAACTCTCTCGGAAACCCTCTGATGGAGCCCTTCAATTGCTCTTCCCTTTACTCACGGAAACAGCTCCGACTAAAGTTTCTATAGATCCTTCATCTGTTGGGACTAAGGGTCATTGCTTAGTATTAACCCTATTAATCCCCTCCCTTACAAATACTTGCAGAGACTCTTCTCTTTTTACTCTTTATACTCGATGATACTGGTCTCCCGTTTCACAGCAAATGACCGTTCCCTTATTGGATTCATCTCCTCTTTGTCAGTCATCTGTAGCTAATAAATAATTGGAAACACATTTTTTTAAGATTAGTCAAACCCTTTAAAGAAAAACTACAATCAAAAATCCTGATAAGCCAGGGACACTTACTCATCGATCCAGGCACCGGGACTGTGGTATCTTCTTATATTTGTTATCCATGGTCTCTTTCCTTTGAAAATCAACTTTTAAAGATCCCCTCTTTGTTGTAACAGTGTTCAAGGAGCATGCTGAGGGAGCAGGGGGGAGACAGTGTAACAGCTTGTGAAACTACAGCACAGAGGGACTCTGGTGATGCCCTCCCAAAGCCCTTTTGACTAGAAAAGTGGATTTTAGAAGGAAGGAAATAAATAAACAAATATAAGAAGATACCACAGTCCCGGTGCCTGGATCTATGAGTAATGTCCCTGGTTTATCAGGATGGATTCTGATGGTGATGGGAATCAAGAGCCAGAGAGAAGTAAGTATAGAGGTTTGCCATATTTCCATACCCTGAGATTATTTATTTTTTAATACAGGCGGTCCCCTACTTAAGGACACCCGACTTACAGACAACCCCTAGTTAAAGACGGACCCCTCTGCCCACTGTGACCTCTGGTGACCTCTCCGGATGTTACTATAGTCCCAGACTGGAATGATCAGCTGTAAGGTGTCTGTAATGAAGCTTTATTCATAATCATTGGACCCCTACTTAAGGACACCCGACTTACAGACAACCCCTAGTTAAAGACGGATCCCTCTGCCCCCTGTGACCTCTGGTGACCTCTCGGGATGTTACTATAGTCCCAGACTGCAATGATCAGCTGTAAGGTGTCTGTAATGAAGCTTTATTGATAATCCTTGGTCCCATTACAGCAAAAAGTTTTAAAACTCCAATTGTCACTGGGGGAAAAAAAAATTGTCTGGAACCACAATTATACAGTTTCAATTTACATACAAATTCAACTTAAGAACAAACCTACAGAACCTATCTTGTACGTAAATCGGGGACTGCCTTTATATGGCTGGGGTGGGGTGGGGGTCTATAAAAATAAAAGAGAACTTATACTTCTCACCCTGTTCCTGTTCTTCAGCTGCTTCTGTTTATATACAGCTGCAATCCTGCTACTGCATGAGTTTCAATTCTTTTTCATTTTTAAAGACCCCTCCCCCAGCCATATATTAAAAATAAAACCAATTCCTGGACAACCCCTTTAAGATCTGCTCACTGAATTGTGGCACATTCCCTCTTCTACTATTACACATTTCTTCAAGGCCAATACCTAACACTGGTTGCAGATAACTCAGAGCTCAGCAGTGGGAGGACACACCCCTTGTGCACTTTGACCAGCGACAATCTTGGAATATAAATTTATAAATTGACGTTTCACAGTCCTGCTGCTACTAACAACACACACAAAGGTATGGTTACACAGATCTTGAGGACCAATACTTAACAAGGGCAGCAATGTGGCTGAGTGAGTAGCACTTCTGCCTTGCAGCGCTGGAATCCTGGGTTCAAGTCCCACCCAGGTCAACATCTGCAAAGAGTTTGTATGTGTATATGTATATATGTTCTCTCTGTGTTTGTGTGGGTTTCCTCCAGGTCCTCCGGTTTCCTCCCACACTCCAAAGAACATACTGGTAGTTTGTTTAGATTGTGAGCCCCATTGGGGACAGGGACTAATTTGGTATGCTTTGTGCAGCGCTACATAATCTGTAGGCGCTATATAAATAAAGTATTATTATTAACATTGTTCATAGATTTATATGGTCAAATCTTCTTACTATTTGTCAAAACCTTCTTGTGCTATATTATAGACTTCTGATCAGAAGTGCTCAATAGATTACTATACATAAGGCAATTCTTACCACCCACTGCTCATATTATTACAATATTCATGTCTATAGTATAAGGGGATATTAACACGATGCCATAAAACTGCATTTTAGTCTCCGCTGCAAAACCTCCGTGTATTAATATGTCCTAATAATGTTATGGATCAGGCGCCTCCATGCAGATCCCTCATCACTAGGAATGGAGAAGTAGAAACTTCTCTTGTATAAATCCCTTCCAATGTGAGTTATCTACACATCATACAGACGGAGAAGAAAAAACGGGAAAATGACAAGCAGTATATACATCATGTAGTGTTGTGCTGGTGCCATGTGAATGATGCCCTGCGTCTAGAGCCAGAGGCCGAGCAGTAATTCATACATGGAGAATATCACATGCTGACAAATGCATCCAGCACATTACCAGGTATACAGGACTATGGCTACAGGCAGTCCGCAGATCACCTACAAGATAGGTTTGTTCTTAAGTTGAATTTGTATGTAAGTCGAAACTGTATATTTTATAATTGTAGCTCCAGACAAAAAAATTTTTTTTTGCCCCCAGTGACAATTGGAGTTTCAACATTTTTTGCTGTAATGGAACCAAGGATTATCAATAAAGCTTCATTACAGACACCTTACAGCTGATCATTGCAGCCTGGGACTATAGTAACATCCAGAGAGTCACCAGAGGTCACAGGATAATTTAAATGTAATTATAAAAGTAGGATAAAATCAAACCATTTAATTTCTTGTAACACTGTATATGGCACTACTGTATTAAAGGAAATCTACCATCTGATTTGATGCATTATGAACCAAACATACCTTGAGAATGCTGTAGCTACACTGATGCAGGCACATATCTTGTTTAATCCCTGTGCTGAGTGGTTTTGCTGAAAAAACAATTCTGATAATAGAGCTCTGTCGCTTCTGTCACTGCTTATTCTGCCTAGATTTCATGTATCTTCTGCAGAGAAATAATGAAAGTTATTATTAATGTTATTGTTAAATGCTAGTTTATTTCACAATAAATCCAAATCTACCTCTGTTCTGTTTTTACAAGCAAGGGTTGACTTAATACTATATATATATATATATATATATATATATATATATATATATATACATTACTGCCTTGCAGCGCTGGGGTCCTGGGTTCAAAGCCCATCCAGGTCAACATCTGCAAAGAGTTTGTATGTTTTCTCCGTGTTTGTGTGGGTTTCCTCCAGGTCCTCCGGTTTCCTCCCACACTCCAAAACATACTGGTAGGTGATTAGATTGTGAGCCCCATTGGGGACAGGGACTGATGTGACAAGCTCTGTGCAGCGCTGCGGAATCTGTGTGCGCTATATAAATAAAGGAATTATTATTATAATTATATATAGTACGTAATATATGTATTTGATATAAGATTCCTTAGATAACAATGAAAATTCCATACATTTTCCTGTTCCTCGCAGACCTGCCGGTTGGTTACCACATCCCGCCACAAAAGGAGAACAGGATATCAGTCTAATGTCTTCGTCAATAGCGAAAGGGTTAAAATAATTAGTACCAGTAACCTATACTTTAATGTCTTGCCAGCCCCACACCCCGTGTACGGCGAAAGCCTCCAATCTATTAGGATTAAATATAAACTGTATCACAATAGGGGCCGCGTCAGAGCTCAGAAAGCAACCATTACGCTCCAAACTCCCCCCTCCGTTTCTTCACCTAACTAGGGCCGCTAAATACTGGGGCCATTAAGGAATTAGCTGGAGGAACTGTCAGGGGCTGAAAGGCTCTCTTAACAAGATCACTCAATTAACAGCTGGGGTGAACCCAAGCATGAAACACTTCTCAATTCCTCTGTCTCTCCTGAATACATAATTACCCGTTTCTCCCCTCTATCATTTCAGCTCGTGGATTAACAAGCATCGGAGGAGTTTAATAGTTGCAGCGATTTGGGGGGGGGGGGGGGCGGCTTGTTTCGTTTGCTAGAAGCCTACATTGTGATGCAGAATTTAGTAACTTAAAGTGGTCCCATTCAGATGGCCAAATTTCCTCGAAGGCCCTCCCCCCCCCCCCCCCAGTCAGTCCTCACCTGCCCGCAGCGTTCACCAGACTAGAAAAGTAATTGCTTAAGTGAATTTTTGCATTGTGGGCTGCTAGGATATCACTTATTCGCGGCGTCTACAATCTTATTGCTTTACAATGACTTAATCCACGGCCTACAAACATAAGGGGACAATCCAACCCAAACTAAAGTTTCCTATGTGCTCCGCTATGGTACTACACATGTCAATTTCTTATCTGTTCTCTCGATTTATGTTTTACCCAGCACAGGCATCTGCTGTCCGTTTATGATGGATTGTACCACTCGTGCTCTCCACAGGGACGAACAAAAACTTCTAACGAAGTTACTAACAATAATTAGTCATTAATTAAGGAGCCCACAACACAGCCTCCCTGACTGCATACTTATGGTATAAAGAATATACAGAGAATTCCAGGGCATCCATTGCTATTAGGAATTGCGCTGTCCCTGGCTTGGCACATAGGGACACATTTACTTTCCCGTCCCCGAAATACGGAGTGTCCAACGATCATGCACTCCGGTGTGATTCCCGAAATACGGAGTATCCAACGATCATGCACTGATGTGCGCCCGATTCTTGCATTTGTCGCTTCCCCGCTCAGGTCCGACAGAGTTCACCTTCTTCTTCCCGGTGTAAGTGCATTGTCTTGCGACACAATTTTAAAGTTAAATCCCGCTCTCAGTCCGAATCCGTCGGATCATCGAACAGCCTGCCCCACGATTTCTGTTGCATGGAAGTCGGTGTGATTGCGCCAAAATCCAATCACGTGCGACACAATCCCCTTCTAAATACCTGTCTCAGCGGCGCAATCCCCGAAAACTTTAGAATATCCGAGGAAAGTGCAGCCGCGGGACCCTTAGTAAATAAGCCCCATAATGTTGAGTTGATGCATCATGGGATTTAGAACAAACAAGAAAGTATAAGAATGTAAAGGAAAGCTACAAACTAAAATAGAGTGATTTTGTTACTGGAGAGGCTGCATGAAAAATGTTTCAACTTCTTAAAAAACTTTCTGACCAGGCTTTGAAAGGCTTTAATGACTGGGGTATTTTGGCAAATTCTCATATGCATAAAAATAATAATTCTTTATTTATATAGCGCACACAGATTACGCAGCGCTGCACAGATTTTGCCAAATTTGTCCCTGTTCACAATTGGGCTCACAATCTAATCACCTACCAGTATGTATTGGAGAGTGGGAGGAAACCGGAGGACTAGGAGGAAACCCCCGTATTAGTGTAAGTTGAACCTCCTGCCTCAGGCAGCACCACCTGCTGCAAGATGGGGGGGGCAGCAACTTGGGTGCAGTCTCCTCCTACAAAGTAGATGTTGACTCTTAAAATAGCGTTCCTGCCCTCCAAATGTCAGCATCGGTGTGAAACACTGAATGGAGAACCTACCTACTAAATAAATAACCTGATATATTACTACTGGATGGGGTGGAGGGCGCGCTGTTCTATTGCTTGTCTTTATTCTCAGGCAGAATAAAGTTTAGGTTCATCCCTGAGCAGGAGCAACTACAGAGATACCAAAAGATGTCGCTGCTAATTCTGGACCCATGCCAGCTGAAGTCTATAGTCAGTGGGCAGTCAGGACCAGTTAAAGAACACTCATGGATACCCAAGATGATGAAAGACCCTTAAATTATAAAAACTGTATTAGTCTATATGGAGGTGCAATATTAAGACGAACTACGGCCACAGTAAAAACCCAACCTAATGATGGCCATAACTATACAATCACAAGAGACAATTACGTTTTCTGGTGTTGGCTTCATGGAGTCTTAGGTGACTTACCCAATAAGTGCAGCTATCTTCTGGTGTGATCCGGCCCTACAACTAAATAGACAAGTATTCCACATCAATACATTGGGGCTCATTTACTTACCCGGTCCATTCGCGATCCTGCGGTGCGTTATCCAGTGTTGATTCGGAGCTTGCCGGGATTCACTAAGGTCGTGCGCCCGATGTCCACAAGGTGTCACTGCTGCGCCGAGGTCCACCGGAGTTCACCACCCTCTTCCTGGTGCATGTAAGTGCGTGTCAAGCGCCACATTTTTTTAAAAATACCGCGGTTATTCCGAATCCGTCAGGTTTTCCGGCGGCCACGCCCCCGATTTCCGTCA
This sequence comes from Engystomops pustulosus, assembly GCF_040894005.1. Taxonomy (NCBI): domain Eukaryota; kingdom Metazoa; phylum Chordata; class Amphibia; order Anura; family Leptodactylidae; genus Engystomops; species Engystomops pustulosus. The sequence continues at coordinate 11,044,901 of NC_092419.1, read as the reverse complement.
CATGAAACCCGGCACCAATGCAACACAATCCGACCGAGTGCGCCAAAAACCTTGGGCAAAACATCGCAAACCGGTCATTTTCGGGAAAACCCAACGAAAATGAGCGATTCGGGCCCTTAGTAAACGAGCCCCATTAAGTATACTCTGTATTAAAGCAATGATTCCTGGATTCGACAGCTATTAAACACCAGGAAAGACATTAAACACATTGTTTTATGACTGCACCTACTGAGTTATATTAGGAGAAACAGGGAGTATATGGGGCAATAAAAAGAGTTATAGGGAAGGCTAACGGAGTTACAGCGGGAGTGACAAATCCTAAAAGATCAGACGTTTTATCTGCTACAAAATTTTCTGCTTTCAGAGTATCCAATAAAGACTATGATGTGTCACGACACCTTGTGATATCAATGAGAAGGTGGAAGCATCTACAAAGCTTTGACTTGACAATAGAAGCCGAAGTTCTGGGCTGCCATCTGCTACATAGTATTTATTATACAGATGCATTTTTATGTGGCCCACCAGCTCCTGGGTGTGACATCTGGGTCCTTTGTTTACCAACGTAACTCTCAAAAAGTGTCCGACATGGTGAGGTTATAGGAATGAAAATGATAGTTGTTGGGTCATGACCACTTCCATTAACTACATATTCAGTCATGGCTCTTGTGTTTTGGACAGGAAGGCAACCTCAACTATTTCCAAGGGTGTAAGAAGAGCATAAGGTCCTCGGGGGTTCAGCCATGTTTGGCCTAACTCATTGGATATGAAGAACCTGTGCAATGCTCTTAGAGCAGCGGTGGCGAACCTATGGCACGGGTGCCAGAGGTGGCACTCAGAGCCCTTTCTGTGGGCACTCAGGCCATCACCCCAATTTCACCAAATCTTTCTGCAGTCCCAAACAACTTGAGGGATGCTGCTATTTTAAAGCGACACATTGCTGGCTGTTTGAAACTGCAGGAAAAGTGAGAAGGTGTGGACTGAACTGCATTGTCTTTGGAGGTCCTCCTGCTCGACCCACCATTCTTCCTGGAGAGAAGCTACAATGATGGTCTGAATGTGCCCACCTTCTTTCAACTGCATTGGTGGCCTTAGGAAAGACAATACAATTGGATGATGTTGAAGAACAGGTAGCAATAAGTTACTGCTTGAAATGCCATGTTGGCACTTCACGGTAAATAAGTGGATTTTGGTTGTAGTTTGGGCACTCTGTCTCCAAAAGGTTCACCATCACTGTAACTAGCATGGCATTGATCCAGGGTCATAAAAATCGTAGTGTTCTCCTGTTTAACAGAACCATAATATGGAGCTGATTTTGATCTTTTCTACAGGACCAGCTTTCTTCTAAGCTATGAGTCCATGTATGTAATCTCATATACCTCACTATAAATCACTGAGAATGCCAAACCCCATGGACATCCATTGATTTCTAAAGGATTTCCATAATACATTATTTTGAAAGGTTTTTAACATTGAAGCGTCCACTTTCGGTATGAACTCATTTATATGTTCTGCTTAGTATATGGTGTATTCAACCTAAAACACAGAAGGGAATTTCTGAAAACTGGCACATTGGGACACATTTACTTACCTGGTCCCTGCGTGATCTCCGATCCGGACTGTCCAACGAGCATGAACTCTGCCGCGATTCATGAAGATCGTGCGCCCGATTTCCTTCATGTGTCGCTTCCCCGATCAGGTCCCTGGAGTTCACCTTCTTCCTCCCAGGGTATGTAAGTGCTCGCCTAGCGACACAATTTTTAAGATAAAACCCATGGTTTGTCCGAATCCGTTGGATCCGACGGCCTGCCCCCCGATTTATGTCGCATGAAAGCCGGTGGGATTGCGCCAAAATCCGATCACGTGCGCCAAAAACTGCTTTTAAATCCCTGTCCCAGCAGCGCAAAACGGAAATCGTCGGGATGGCCGACGAAAGTTCGGTCCGTGGGGCCCTTAGTAAATGAGCCCCATTGTGTTGAATTTATTAAGACTTGGTGCCACTTGACCGTTAGTCTTACAGAAAATCTACCATTTGCTCTCATACATTATGAACCAAACATACCTGGAGAATGCTGTAGCTACACTGATGCAGATACATATCTTGCTTAATCCCTGATCCCAGTGGTTTTGCTCAAAAAACAATGCTATGAATTACAGAGTCTAATGTTAGGGATAAATGCCTGGCTGTATCCTGGGGTAGGTGTTGTATCCTTATGAATTTTATAAAATTGGCTAATAATGGCAAACTGTAGAGGAGAAATGGGTGAATAAATAAGAAAACTGCTAGATCACTAAGTGTAAGGTGGAGGTACTTAGCAGAGTTGGGCTAATTAAAACTGACCTGCGTTGATGAACTGTTATTGGAGTAGCGATACGTGATGATGAGCTGATATGTGGTATACCAGGGCGGGAGGCAAGTAGCCTTATTGTAATAATGAGCAATGCTGTGGGTGGGAATAAAGGATTACTCCTTTCACAATTATCTTCCCTGTGAACCTTAATAAGTCACCAGGGGCGCAATTCCCCTTTTATATCCAAACTAGGTAGTCACCATTTAGTCCTCTCTTACTCAACCCTCCATTCCCATGGTGCGCGGTGTCCCCTTATAACATATCACACATATAACACACAAGTCATACATAGACGTAATACAGCCATGTGCATGAGCCCTAGGTCACAGGATACACAGTATGCCATGGAAAATCATTGCCCGAATTTTGCAATGACAAAAAATTGAGTTGGGTTTTGCATGGTAATCCCTTTGGAAATCACCGTGGGTGCTCTTACACCTAGCACTGCAAAAGGTAAAAACCTAACCCTGAAGAATAATTGTGGCTTGAAATCTACACCACATCGCATTATATTGTAGATGGAATCAGGTTAAATGTCATCCATTTGCCGCTAATGTACATCAACAAGTCTCGGGTGGCTCAAACGCTGTGAACACGGCCTACAATATAGGGGGCGGTTTAACAATTAAAGGGGTTGTCCACTGTGGGGGGCTGGATATTAGGTATTTTACCAAAATACATCTATTAATAGTTCTGAAGATGGCCACAGACGGAGGGTCCTGTGATCTGTATCTGTCCATGAACAATCGCCCTGCCAGGAGCATAATCTTATATTCATTAATACTTTCATAAGGTCCTGGCAGGGCAATTGTTCATGGACAGATAGAGATCACATGACCCTCCATCTGACGCCATTTTATGGACAGGAATCTTTGGCTGATGAGGTAAAAGACTGGAGGCTTCACTTTACACATCAAGAAAGTGGAGCAGAACTATATATAAATGTAAATTGGGCAGCAGGGTGGCTTAGTGGATAGCATTACAGCCTTGCAGTGCTGGGGACCCGGGTTCAAGTCCCAGGGTCAACATATGCAAAGAGTTTGTATGTTCTCTCTGTGTTTGTGTGGTTTCCCTCTGGGTCCTCCGGTTTCCTCCCACACTTCAAAACATACTGGTAGGTGATTAGATTGTGATCCCCAATGGGGACAGGGACTGATGTGACAAACTCTGTGCAGCGCTGCGTAATCTGTGTGCGCTATAGAAATAAAGAATGAAATTTTATACTATCCTTCCCCTCCCATGTGCAAAGAAATTACAGAAAACATGAAGTAAAGTGTCCAACCCCTTTAAGTATACAGTTAAATACATACTGGATGGACTTGCGTCTTCCAACCTTATATACTATGATACTACTATAATACATTGCATATCAATAAGGACCTGTTATACCTGTTATATATGGCACGACACATCTCAGGGAGGCTCAATATGGAGCTATATCAGGGGCACTCTATAGAAAGGAGCAGGAGTGAAGGGACTTATAGCACGGGACTATATAGCACAATATAGGAGGTGTTATCCATTAACAGAAGGCTGTGGCTATATAATGTTGTATTCACAGTAGAAAGGTCTCCGGCAGAGAAGCGGCTGCTGTGAATTACAGGCAGAGGATTTACACGTCTCATGCAGCAGATTGAAGTGCCCCTCTTTCTCATCCATCTTCTCCCCGGCTCTGTTCCTGTGAGCTATGAGGGTTTGCTGGGAACAGTCCGATAATTGAAATCCCTTCTCGGCCGGTGCCGGCACAAGGCTGGTCAACGAAGAAAACATTTTTCTTTCCCTCCATTCCCCCGGCTGCTCTCCCTCCGCCTCCAGAGCAACTGTACTCCACATATTGCTCCATTTCCCTTCGGCACGCACTCCAAGCATTGATTACCCGCCTGCGCCATCTATCACCTTGGATAGCCGGCAAATTACTCTGCTCCCAACATTCATTTTTCACCATCCTGCCTCCCTCCTAATCACTTTTTGTGCTTCTAAGGCTGTTTATATCCAGTCTCCTACTGTCGCACCTGCATAACACAGCGTTCAATAAAATGCTGTGACATATAAGGTGGCGCAGCCCGGGCCAAGAACAGAACACGACCCATATGGTAGAAATACGCGTCCTAAAGATGTGCCCATATAAACTATTTTGCAAATATGCGATGGAATGATCTGTGGCCCTGTGCACCTTATAAAGGACGATGAGTTGATGTCCTAGTCAATGCTATATCTAGTTGCCCTTTAAGGAAAAATATAAGCAGAGTATTCTGAAGGTCAAAAAAAAATTTCAAATACTCCTCTGAGCCTCAATTAGCCTGACAGTGTAATGACTCTAAGGGCCAACCCTATGGTTAGACATCTTATCATCAATAAGGTCTGATAGGTCGTTGATGAATCAACCCATAAAATATGTGTTCTAGTTAACTGGCTCCATAGTCATCTTCAGTTTGGTTGTCTTCTGCTAGAAGGCCAGGGGCCCTGTGGTGTTAGGACCAGGGCTGGATGAATCCTATGGTACCTTGGTGGCCTAGTTACTGTCCATACACAGGTTGATCTAATGCCCGGAATTCTAACCCAAACCAAAATGGTTGATTCCTTGATAACTAACGATCCCAATTTTGGGGGGGGGGACATGTTGAGATCTATCCATACTGGCCCTGGGATCAGTGACCTCAGACCAAACCAACTTGTGGGGTACCATACATTTACTTAATGGGGCAGATTTACTTACCCGGCCCATTCACAATCCAGCGGCGCGTTCTCTGCGGTGGATTCGGGTCTTCCGGCGATTCACTAAGGCAGTTGCTCCGACGTCCACCAGGTGTCGCTGCTGCGCTGAAGTCCGCCGAGGTCCGCCGGAGTGCATGATCCATTGCCGGGTGAAGGTAAGTGCGTGTCCAAGTGCGTGACACTTTTTTTTTTAAATGCGGCGGTTTCTCCGAATCCGTCGGGTTTTCGTACGCCCACGCCCCCCCCCCCCCGATTTCCTTTGCGTGCATGTCGGCGCCGATGCGCCACAATCCAATCACTTACGCCGAAATCCCGGGGCAATACAGGGAAAAACATCGCAAAACGGAAAAATTCGGTTAACCGGTCGCAAAAACGCGAATTGGGCCCTTAGTAAATGACCCCCAAATATCTCTTCCCAAGGTCAGTAATGAGAATAATGAGTAATTAGTACTAATCATAAAGTCAGCAAATCTATTTTGACCATTCAAATCCATTGTCAATTTTCCCAAAAGAAAGGCAACCCACCATTGTGTCATGTTTTGGATGAAAGTTTTAGAATATTTCTTCTAATTAAAATTCCACTTTCTATGCATTTCTATAGGCTATGATACCATACAATACCAACCACCCTTGTAGACCCTAAGTGGAAATAATGAAAACTTATCTTAAGCTTTAAGATAAAATCCAATAAGATGGATGTTTCAATATGGATTCCTTAGAGGAATCTATCATCCAGCATCCATCCTTAAATAACACATATATATATATGATTATTTTCTAGTGTTGAAGATCCTTCTGTTGTCCCACAGGGGAAGTTCTTGGTCAACTGTTCGACAAAGCTATGATCCTCGTGATAATGACCAAAGAACAAAACTAATCCTTGAAACAAGTTTGATAAATTCTAGTCATTTGTAACCAATTGCCCCTTCTTATTGTATAGGGATACATTATCAGCGTGAGCACTAATTATTGGTTGGATTTACTTGACGTCTGTGGACCACCGTAGACTGAAGGTGCTACACGGTAGAGCGCTTTCTTTATATTGTAACTTTTTTTTTTTTACATTGTTTTTGCTGTCTCTGTCTCTCCCTTGAAATGCAGTTTCCCTCACTCCCCCGTCTTCCTCTCTCTATCATCCATCTCCCCTTCTCTCCCTCTCTCGCCTCCCCCCCCCCCCTTTTAATTTTCCAGGCTGTGCTCGGCTGTGGGGTAGGAGCTAACATTTTTCTTCCCTTATTGTCAGGCGGATCGCTGTGCTCTCGGCTCCCAGAGATGGCAAAAGCCAATCAGCTCGTCTATGGATTAAAGATTGTTGTTTACTGCTGGGGGACCATTGATCAAGTAAATGAGTTTATGTTAATGAAGGAAAGAGCTGCACTCATTACTCTTCGCTGGCCTCTGACAGGTCCTGCTACAGATGCAATTTTCAGTCCCCCCTTTCTTTGCTGGTACAGAAATGCAGGAGACTGGAGGTACCTGCAGATCCACCCATCTTCTTCTCCATCTTCCTGACTCAACCTAATCCGATTGTCCCCGTTTCAGTCATCGTTCACTACACCGTCCATGGTGGAAGCCTTGGTCTTCTTCCTGGACTAGATATCCCTATTGTGTCCTAACGTTCTTATTAACATTTTCTTCTCTTCTCTCTCTTTCCTCTTGTCAATTTATCCTTGTTCCGGTCAACATAATCTTACTAGATGGCTGTCTTTGGGTAGTGGTAGACTCCAAAGAAAAAAGGAACGAAGATAATGTCCACCATGTGGTCTTCATATCTAGTTGTGTGTTATGAGCTTTATATGAAGTTGACCATGCAACTTGTTCAGTCTATAGCAGTGATGGCGAACCTTTCAGAGACCGAGTGCCCAGACTACAACCAAAACCCACTCATTTATCATAGAGTGCCAATAAAAGTAGTCATTTATTTATTTGTTGAACTGTTCTCCCACAACTTTCAATCATACCTGCATCCTAAGGAAACCGATACAATTGAAAGCAGGAGAGGAAATCCATACTATCACTGTAGCTTCTCTCCAGGGTCACGTAGTACAGGAAGAGTCGTGGGGCCAGCAGGAGGACCTTCAAAGATAATCCGGTCTTCTCCAAGCCTTCTTGTTTTTCCTTCAGTCCCAAGCTGCCAAGAGATTCTAGGTACCAGGGATCCAAAGTTATGGATCTTATAATTCAGGAAACATCTCATACATGCTTGGCTGCTGAGGTGCCAACCTCTGAGGACGTATGAGATACTTCCTTGGAGATTAAAGGGTTAAAATAGCATGGAGATTAGTAAATCTTGGCTTGTGTGGAACTGCAGTTAGATTTTTTGAGCCCTGACTGGTGAACTCTGTGCTGAGCCCGAGTGCCCACAGAGAGCACTCTGAGTGCCACCTCCGGCACTCGTGCCATAGGTTCGCCACCACTGGTCTATAGCTATTGCTTAGACCTTCTCCTCCTTACACATACAATCCTGACTCAGCCAGTCATGTAAAAAACGTATAGGTTTGGGTAACATTGATCACAAATGTAGAGGTGGCACTACTTTGATTTCGGCACTTGGATTTGAATCTGGCCAAGACAGCTTCTACATGCACTTTCTATATTCTGAGTCATCTTCCTTCCACTTCCTCCTACTCTTCTTCCCCCGCACATTGAAAACATACTCCTAGGTAAACAAGTTACTAGAACAGTTAGTGTAAAGGAAGTTGTCACACTCATATCCTGGAGCTTGATGGGAATCAAAAATAGATAGAAGATACAGGCGGTCTCCTACTTAAGGACACCCCACTTACAGACGACCCCTAGTTAAAGACAGACCCCTCTGCCCCCTGTGACCTCTGGTGAAGCTCTCTAGATGCTTTACTATAGTCCCAGGCTGTACTGATCAGCTGTAAGGTGTCTGTAATGAAGCTTTATTTATAATTCTTGGTCCCATGACAACAAAAAGTTTTGAAACTCCAATTGTCAATGGAGCAAAAAAACTACAAATATAAAATATACAGTTTTGACTTACATACAAATTCAACTTAAGAGCAAACCTACGGACCCGATCTTGTACGTAACCCGGGGACTGCCTGTACTCAGGCTTGGATTGGCCAATAGATGACCAGGCTGATCCCCCTGAGCTAGGTGTATCCCCAGGTCCTCTGTGAGAGCCAGTCAGTAAGTTGCTGACAGGGCAGCAAGGAATCCAAGTTGGAATCTTTCTACTAAAGAAAGAAATTAGTTTCAGATACTTTTTAGGAATTTGCAAATTTGCATGTAACTGTCCACAGGTTGGCACCAAGAATGGATTGTATTGATGGACCCTAAGCATACTAGTTCAACAATGAATATAAGTGGGCGCAGGGTTCGTGGGGACCTGAAACAGATGTGCATGGGGACCCAGAAATGTCCCTGATCCCTTTACCCACCATGTTTTTTCTTAAGATATTGATGAACTTTTTGTGGTGTCAAAATCTAAACAATTTTGCAGCTCACGGCAACTTTCATCCTAACATCCATCTCTCCCTGCAACAAACAAGGATTTGTCCCTGACCTTGATCCTGCAGCAAGAGGAATTGCTTTTTCTTTGTTCATTCTATTTTTCCGCTGCTGAAAAGCATTTTTTACCATCATACCAATTGTCAAATTTTTGTGACACAGTGAGAATATGTTCACAGTATGACCCGAAGACTGTACGTGATATCGCCTGGGGTACAAGGGTAATTCATCTTTTTTATCTTTCTTTTTTACTCTTTTTACAAATTTTTCAGTTTTAGCTTTGTGCAGTGTAGAAATGAAATCTGTTTTGCTCGGAAACCGTCAACAAGTAGGGAAGTCTCCGCTGACAGATCTTATTATTATTGTGTTTTGTATTTAGTATGCTATGAATTGTATGATTAACACATTTGAGGGGATGTCTAAGTTAAAAAACCTAACCCGGTCCCGCAGAGTTTAAGAAAGTGCATTGTCCGACGATCATGCCCTGTTCTGCGAGTCACTAAGATCATGCGTCCGATATCCTGCATGTGTCGCTTCCCCACTCAGGTCCCCGGAGTCCACCTTCTTCTTCCTGGTGCATGTAAGTGCATTGTCCGTGTATAATCCGCTGTGCGAGGAGTCACTAAGATCGTGCGTCCGATATCCTGCATGTGTCGCTTCCCCGCTCAGGTCCCTGGAGTTCACCTTCTTCTTTCTGGTGCATGTAAGTGCATTGTCCGTGTGTAATGCGCTGTGCGGGGAGTCACTAAGATCCTGCACCTGATATCCTGCATGTGTCGCTTCCCCGCTCAGGTCTCCAGAGTTCACCTTCTTCTTCCTGGTGCATGTAAGTGCATTGTCCATGTATAATGTGCTGTGCGGGGAGTCACTAAGATCCTGCGCCCGATATCCTGCATGTGTCGCTTCCCCGCTCAGGTCCCCGGAGTTCACCTTCTTCTTCCTGGTGCATGTAAGTGCATTGTCCGTGTATAATGCGCTGTGCTGCGAGTCACCAAGATCATGCGCCCGAGATCCTGCTTGTGTCGCTTCCCCGCTCAAGTCCCCAGAGTTCACCTTCTTCTTCCCGGTGCATGTAAGTGCATTGTCCGTGTATAATGCGCTGTGCGGGGAGTCACTAACATCATGCGCCCGATACGCTGCATGTGTTGCTTCCCCGCTCAGGTCCCCAGAGTTCACCTTCTTCTTCCTGGTGCATGTAAGTGCATTGCCTATTTATAATGCGCTGTGCGGGGAGTCACTAACATCATGCGCCTGATACCCTGCATGTGTTGCTTCCCCGCTCAGGTCCCCGGAGTTCACCTTCTTCTTCCTGGTGCATGTAAGTGCATTGTCCGTGTATAATGCGCTGTGCGGGGAGTCACTAAAACCGTGCACCCGATATCCTGCATGTGTTGCTTCCCCGTTCAGGTCCCCGGACTTCACCTTCTTCTTCCCGATGCATGTAAGTGCATTGTCCGTGTATAATGCGCTGTGCAGGGAGTCACTAAGATCCTGCGCCCGATACCCTGCATGTGTTGCTTCCCCACTCAGGTCCCCAGACTTCACCTTCTTCTTCCCGATGCATGTAAGTGCTTGGGCTTGTGACATGATTTGAAAGTTAAATCCTGCGCTCAGTCTGAATCAGTCGGATCGTCCAACGGCACGTCTCCCGAATTCTGTTGCATGGAAGCTGCGCCAAAATCCGATTGCGTGCGACACAATCCCAACTCAAAACCCTGTTAAATACCTGTCAAAGCTGCGCGAATCCTGAAAACCGTGAATAGTCCGACGGAAGTGTGATCCGCGACCCTTAGTAAATAAGACCCAATATCTCTGATCCTTGGTCTTTATACTGTAAAATCACTGAGGTGAATGAATTGGCGCTATGTTATTCTTCATTTCCCCTGTGGTGGGATGCAAAAAAACAAATGCTTCCTGCCCAAAACTCCCAAATTTACATCTAGTTACTGCCTTATGTAATGAGCCTAAAGTGCAGTGATATCATAGGTGGGTTAATCTAAAGTCTCCATAACTTCCATCGCCCTTTTGTTCTATCTGTGAATGATTATTACTGTACATTTCTTTTAGATGCAGCTGTACAAAGTTTTCTCCTGCTTATAAGAGCTGAAAGGAAGAACCCTACAAATTACACGCAGGAGGCATTTGAGACAGACTGAAACTGCACCACATAGGATACACTGAGGACTGGGCTGTATGAATATTATAGCCCCTACCATATGGTACCACATTCAAGCTTCTTGGGGAATGGAGGATGGGTCCCTTCTGCCTGCTTTCACTCTGCGGTTTTAGGACCATTGGAGGACCTTCAAAGCTCTTAAAATGGCTCTTGTGTACTTGTGTATTGAGACCAGGAACAGGTGTACAAGGATTTCATGGGCGAAGGTCCTTTTGAGTAGAAGATTTGGTGGACACATTGAACCTTTGAGTAAATTATGGGACGTAATCTATTAGTCATTAATCTATTACTTGATCTGCATAATGGTAACCAAGTCAGAGGGAAAGAAGGTGGCAAAATAACCATAAATGACACCCAATCACCTACTGATGTAAGGTCCTAAAGGGAATTTGTCACTATGGATTACTTCAATAAATTTTAGATAGGTGTGCAGATGCTATTTCTGGATACTTCATTCTTATATTAGTACTTAGTTCCCTCATAGTCTGTCAAAGGGGTCGAAGCACTTAAAGGAACACTCCAATCCCAGCTGATTCATTGAATTATACCTTGTGCAGGGCCTGAACGGAGGAGCAGGACTCCAGGTTCTAGCAAGGTTCTAGAAATACAATGAAAATGAGTCCTGCCCCTCCCTTCAGGCCCTGCGTCATGTATTATCAATGAATTAGCTTTGAGTGGAATGTTCCTTTAAGAGTCCACTTCATTATGGTCTTCGGTAGGGACATGGAATAGCAATAGTAGTACAGATTGACTAGTGGCATAGTCAGGAATGGAGCAAAGGGCCATTACCAGGAAAATGGCAACATGGAACGTTCCAGAGAATGACACAGGAGTGTAGTCAATAATAAACCAAGGGGTAAGACAATATCCAATGACAATATCAGGATACGGGTCAGCCAGGAGCCAATGCTAGGTACAAGGAGCAAGAACCAGAACTTGGTATAACCCCTAGCCAATAAGAGATGAACAGCAGGATATGTGCCCCCCTCAGATCACCAGGGTTTACGTCCTCTTTGGGTGCCAGTTGTGTTGGTAGCTTGATGTCTCTTTGCAGCTAGATATGAAGAAATGTAGCCCAAACCAGCAGATCCATGGTGGAGGATAAGAGTTAGAGCAGTGGAGGAGGCAGAGTGAATCTGTTTGAAGCGACACGGTTTCTATTCCAGGGTCTAAGGAGAGTTACCACATGTGTCACCCCGCATGGACATCAGATCTTCCTGTATGATGGACTATCCCATAGAGGTTCTCCACAGGGGGGACACAAACTACTTTCACGGTTACTAAAAATGACTAAACAGGTTCTTGTCACTCAGTTATAAATAATGAGTTGATGTCTTGAGCCTCCCTGACTGGATCCCTATGGTATGGAGGAAATAGATGGACAGGAGCAAATGGTTGGTAAGTTGTATGCATTGCCGTCGGACGATCCGACTGATTCGGACTGAGCGCAGGATTTAACTTTCAAATTGTGTCACAAGCCCAAGCACTTACATGCACCACTAAAAAGAAGGTGAACTCCGGGGACCTGAGTGGGGAAGTGACACATGCAGGATATCAGGTGCACGATCTTAGTGACTCCCCGCACAGCGCATTATACACGGACAATGCACTTACATGCACCAGGAAGAAGAAGCTGAACTCTAGGGACCTGAGCGGGGAAGCGACACATGCAGGATATCGGGCGCACGATCTTAGTGACTCCCCGCACAGCGCATTATACACGGACAATGCACTTACATGCACCAGGAAGAAGAAGGTGAACTCCGGGGACCTGAGCGGGGAAGCGACACATGCAGGATATCGGGCGCACGATCTTAGTGACTTCCCGCACAGCGCATTATACACGAGCAATGCACTTACATGCACCAGGAAGAAGAAGGTGAACTCCGGGGACCTGAGCAGGGAAGCGACACATGCAGGATATGGGGAGCACGATCTTAGTGACTCCCCGCACAGCGCATTATATACGAGCAATGCACTTACATGCACCAGGAAGAAGAAGGTGAACTCCGGGGACCTGAGCGGGGAAGCGACACATGCAGGATATGGGGAGCACGATCTTAGTGAATCGCGGCAGAGTGCATTACACACGGACAATGCACTTTCTGTGAACTCCGGTGACCGGGTAAGTAAATGTGCCCCAATATGTATTTTAGAATACATAGTAGATTAAAGGGAGGCTGTCAGGTCCAAAAGGCCACTTAAGCCAATAATAATAATAATAATAATAATAAAGGACCTTTAGAAGCAGACATATCCCTGTTTGTCCACAAACTGATGAGGCGATATAGAGATTTTTATCTTTTTATGAATATGCAAATGAACCTAGAAGTGCAAAGGGGGCGGGCCTGATTTGCCAATTGTCTATAGACTAAATAGTCACATTGGGGGTCATTTATCATCACTTTTCAAATGTAAAAATAGCGGAAATTTTTCTCCCGTGTTGGGCCTTATTTTTGAAGTGTCAGCGCCACAATTTTGGTGGTTTTCCAACACTCACAACTTGTTCTGGTGACTGCTGGTGAATCCAACACTTTTCCGGCGCGTCGATTTTTCCGACTGGTTTTGTGGCGCAATTTTTGGCGCACAAATAGATCGGCTAAAAGTTGGTCTAGGAAATTCTATTTCACCTTCATGAAAGTGGCGACAGTTCTAAACCTTATTATATGTGCGCCAAATCATTGATCCCTTGTGCCACAAACTTACATCCCACAGAAAATTATATCAAACGTCCAGCTCCATCCTGCGCCCCAAATTAATAAATGTCCCCCCATTGGGTCTGCCTCTAGAGCACTTGCAGGCACATTTGCATATTTGTGAAAAGTTTGATAGGACCAGGATAAATTATGGGTGTTAAAAAATCCACAAATATCCCGCAACGGGCATGGAAATGGCAGATTTCCAGTGAAAGCAAAGTCAGCTGTGTGAACATGTCCGAACACACAGGGGGTCATTTACTAAGGGCCTGAATCGTGTTTTTCCGTCGGGTTACCCGAATATTACTGTTTTGCGACGATTTTCCCTGAATTGCCCTGGGTTTTTGGCGCACGCGATCGGATTGTGGCGCATCGGCACAGGACATGCACGGACGGATTCGGAAAAACTGCCGCATTTAAAAAAAAAATGTGTCGCTTGACACGCGCTTACCTGCACCCAGGATAGGATGGTGAACTTCAGTGACCTCCGACGGACTTCAGCGCAGCAGCGACACCTGATGGACATCAAGCGCACTACCTTAGTGAATCGCCGGAAGACCCGAATTAGCGTCGGAGAACCCGCCGCTGGATCGCGAATGGACCGGGTAAGTAAATCTGCCCCATAATCTGCTATCATTGCTTCCTAGATTTCACCAAACGGCAGATTATCAGTCGTTCCGGAATACCGGGGCCCATAATTTAATTTTTCAGCCAAATGAATGGTGAAAACGTAATAAATGGAGTCTTTGATTTCCATCCTGCCTTGAAGTGAAGTCCATGAATCCGCCACTTTTTTCCTGTGGTATTTACACCCTGACAGTATCAATTACAGCGGTGCGGCCTCAGCCCTAACTTCTCTCCCCGCCACTTAATGGAATGTGTAAAGGCGCACACAGCCTCCGAGTGCCCCGTAGCACCCTCTGCTATTCTAACACGGGGCCCTTCTCCTCCAAGGGGCTAATTGAGGCCTGGATTTCTGCTAGAGATAAAAGCCCTCTGGGGATGAAGCTGATAATTACCAAACTCATTCGACTTTGGGAGCTCAGCTGGGATTTGAACCCAGGTCTGCGTAGGTCAGAGGTTAATGTGGTAACCTCAGAGACCCTCTCAAACTAGCAGCCGCCCTCCCCCCTACCATACTCAGAGTCACCGAAGACTACAAGTACTTCATACACAGGCGCAAGCAGTGACCATAATCCATACATAATACATATGGATCTGGTTACGCACCTATGTAGACACACAGCGACACTGGCAAAATCTGCATAAAACTAAGCAATGAATACATTAGCATACATTTAGATTTACATAAAGCACAATTAATTAATTCCAGGTTGCTTGCATTCTTTGTTTGCTTAGCATAATATTCTGCTAAGTATAATAATATTCTGAGAAGTATGAAACTGCAGTTTGACATTGCAGTTCGACAGGGCAGGAGACAGGTAAGATGGCAGAGAAAAATGAACAATTATGTTTGTCTCAAAATGTTTTCCATTTTCTCTCTGTTTGCTATGGTTGTTTTACTTGCCTACCGTCCATCTATTCCACCAGTACCAACTATCCATATCAATGCCTCCCTTTTTCACTCACCTTTCTTTACCACTCATACACTCTATACGTTATGTAACCAGACTAACTTATCACAGTCTTCTGTTGTGAAGCAAGAAATAACTTCTTATAAATCTCTAAAGCATCTTTTGTCTCTTCTCATTCTCCTTCTGCTTGCTGCAGGGGACATCTCTCCTAACCCAGGCCCACCTTCTGCTTATTTTAACACTTCACACAGAAACCCTGCTAACCTTATAAAGATTCAGTGTATCCCCTCTTCTCCTTCTCAACCCGTAACCCCTTTTAAATGTGCCCTATGGAACGCCCGCTCTGTGTGTAATAAACTAGAATCAGTTCATGACCTCTTTCTTTCTAAGTCTTTTGACATGCTTGCCATTACGGAAACATGGATCCAGCAGGATGACTCCGCCTCCGTTGCGGCATTGTCTTATGGCGGTTTACACTTTTCTCACTGCTCCAGACCTGAGAATAGGCAGGGAGGTGGGGTAGGCATACTCCTCTCTCCACAATGCACTTTCCAGGTCATTCCTCCTGTACCTTCCCTTACTTTCCCATCTTTTGAGGTCCACACTCTTAGACTTTTCCGCCCATTCTCTCTTCGTGTGGCTGTAGTATACCGTCCTCCTGGCTCCCCCTATCAGTTTCTTGACCACTTTGCCTCTTGGCTCTCTCACTTTCTATCCTGTGACATTCCAACCATCATCATGGGAGACTTCAACATCCCTGTTAACACTCCCATTTCCCCTCCGGCCTCTCAGCTCTTAGCACTAACTACTTCTCTCGGTCTTTCACAACTCTGCGTTTCCCCCACACATAGTGAGGGAAACATCCTCGATTTGGTCTTCTCCCAAACATCTTCAATATCTGATTTTACCAATTCCTCCTTTCCACTTTCAGACCATAATCTCCTTTCTTTTACTTTCAATAATCCTTCTCATTCTCAGAATCCTTCCACCCATCATTCATACCGGAACCCACGTGCAATAGATACTAACCAACTCACAGAAAACTTACAGACTGCACTGTCCCCCATCTCCTCTTTCACCTGTCCAAACCTGGCTACTAACCACTATAATCACACTGTCAGAAGCGCCCTAGATGAGATGGCACCGCTCACTATCCGAAATTTTCAACACACGCGCAGGCAACCTTGGCACACTGAACAAACTCGTTTCCTTCGACAGTGCTCCAGGATTGCTGAGCGTCTGTGGAGAAAATCACGCACATCTGCAGACTTTCTTCACTTCAAATTTATGCTAAAAACTTATAACTCTGCCCTTCACCTTGCTAAACAGGTCTATTTTACTAATCTCATATCCTCTCTCTCTAACAACCCCAAAAGGCTCTTTGATACCCTTCACTCCTTACTAACACCAAAGGTGCAGCCACCTGTCACAGACCTTGGGGCTGAAGATCTGGCCACCTATTTTAAGGACAAAATTGATTGTATCCGCCAGGAAATAATTGCTCAATCCACTCACCCCTCCAATCCCCTTCCCTCCGGTACCTTATCTTGTTCACTCTCTTCCTTTGAGCCAGTCACAGAGGAAGAAGTGTCTAGGCTCCTTTCCTCTGCTCGCCCCACTACCTGCATCAGTGACCCCATCCCCTCACACCTGGTACAGTCTCTCTCCCCAGCAGTCACTTCTCACCTCACTAAAATCTTCAACCTCTCTCTCTCTTCTGGTGTCGTCCCCTCTTCTTTCAAGCATGCTATTGTTACCCCTTTACTAAAGAAACCTTCACTGGACCCATCCAATGCTACTAACTACCGACCAGTTTCTAACCTCCCTTTCATCTCCAAACTCCTGGAACGCTTGGTCTATTCTCGACTAACCCGCTATCTCTCAGCTAACTCCCACCTTGACCCCCTGCAATCTGGTTTCCGCTCTATGTATTCCACTGAAACTGCTCTTTCTAAAGTCTCCAATGATCTCCTCACTGCAAAATCCAAAGGTGACTATTCTCTCCTCATTCTCCTGGATCTATCGGCAGCGTTTGATACTGTGGACCACCAGCTCCTCCTTAGGATGCTTCACTCCATTGGCCTAAAGGACACTGCACTCTCTTGGTTTTCTTCCTATCTCTCTGACCGCACTTTCAGTGTCTCCTTTTCTGGATCTTTCTCTTCTCATCTTCCTCTCAGTGTCGGGGTTCCTCAGGGATCAGTCCTGGGTCCTCTTCTCTTCTCTCTCTATACTGCCCCCATTGGACAAACCATCAGCAGATTTGGTTTCCAGTATCATCTTTATGCTGATGACACCCAGCTATATACTTCTGCACGTAACATCACCCCTGCCGTAATACAGAACACTAGTGAATGTCTCTCTGCAGTCTCTAGCATCATGTCCTCTCTCTTCTTGAAACTTAATCTTTCTAAGACTGAACTTCTTGTCTTTCCACCATCTACTAACCAACCCAACCCTGACCTCTCCATCTCGGTCTGTGGGATCACTATAGCACCGAGGCAGCAGGCCCGCTGTCTTGGGGTTGTGCTGGACTCTGACCTCTCCTTTTTACCATATATTCAATCTCTTGCTCGCTCTTGCCGGATGCATCTCAGAAACATCTCCAGAATCCGGCCGTTTCTGACATTTGAAACTTCTAAAATGCTAATTGTTGCACTTATTCACTCTCGACTAGACTACTGTAGCTCCCTACTAATCGGTCTTCCACTCGCTAAACTCTCTCCTCTTCAATCTATTCTTAATGCAGCAGCCAGGCTCGTCTTTCAGGCCAAACGCTACACGGATGCCTCCAGTTTGTGCCAATCACTGCACTGGCTACCTGTCTCCTTCCGTATTCATTTTAAAATAATAACCCTCATCCACAAAGCTCTAAATAATGCTGCACCTCCCTATCTCTCTTCTCTCATCTCAGTCTATCGCCCTTCCCGTGCTCTTCGTTCTGCCAGTGACATTAGATTAATCTCTACCTTAATTCGAACCTCCCATGCACGTATCCAGGACTTCTCCCGAGTTGCACCAATTCTCTGGAATGCCCTTCCCCAGACTCTGAGACTAATACCCACCCTCCAAAGCTTCAAACGTGCTCTTAAAACCCATCTCTTTAGGCAAGCCTATCACACTCGTTAACTGTTTGAAATGTCAACTCTCCCTTTACTAATCCATCCTATGTCCCATCTGTTATCCGGCAAACAGCTGATATATACCAAGCTCCAAGCTTCTCTGCAGTCTTTTTCACATAGGACCCTGTAAATAAGATGGCGGCTGATGGCTGGTTCAAGCAGCAACATCGTTGTTTAGTAAATTATTTATTAAATTATTTTATATTGTTCCCTTATAAAGAATGGCTGGACCATTATACGACCTCTTGTGTCACCCCCTCATCCTCATAGTCTGTAAGCTCTTGTGAGCAGGGCCCTCACTCCTATTGTTCCATATGACTGTTTGTTCTTTGTAATGTAATATAGTTGTATATGTCCCCTATGATTTGTAAAGCGCTACGGAATCTGATGGCGCTATATAAATAAAGATTATTATTATTATTATAATACAAGAAGTGAATGAATACATTATACATTGGACTAGAAACCTGACTAATGGTTAATAGTTGAAAAATGATCAAATATTCCTTATATAATAATTCTATCTTTGGGGGACTTGTCCATTTAGGGCACAGACTGTCATCATGACCTATTAGGGTTTTCTGGTGACCTGAGGGCATTAGGGCATATGGAGATTATAGAGGGTCCTGTCCTGGACTGTTTAGTACCTTCATGGTTAACATATGTTATCTGGTTTTACATTCATTATAGTCCCAGAATTCTCATCCATGGCCTTTAAGTCCCTGTACACCTGAAAACACAGTCTACTTAAGGAGATACATTACCCTTCCTGACCCTTGTCCATGGCCTCTCACCTAGCCAAACCAGCTCCCTGCGCTGCAATTTGACACAGCGCCATCTGAAGGTGGCTGTCTGCTGGTTACTGATTTGAAAGTTGTGCCTCTATAGGGAGCTGCCTTTCCCATTCTGGAAAACTTATTTACATATTCCTTACCCAGAAAATAAAGGGTTCCGAATGCCTGAAAGGAGTGTTTTTTTTTACTTTTCTGACCTGCACCACCTATTGGTGAATAAAAAAAAAACATTTTCATGAGCAAGTTAAGTTGCTGTAGAGGGTAGGGCAATCTTCCTTCTGCTCCATTCAATGTCTATGGAAGTGCCGGAAGCGCAGGGCTTGGCTATTTTTGGCAGTCCTATAGACATTGATGGTTGTCAGGATGGACCCTCCACCTGCTGCTCTTCGCTTTATTGCAACAGGATCCCTATTCTCACGATTGGTCGGAATCCCAATGATCAGATTGTCATTCCCTATGGCTGAGTGGGTAGCACTTCTGCCTTGCAGCGCTGGTGTCCTGGGTTAGAGTCCCACCCAGGTCAACATCTGCAAAGAGTTTGTATGTTCTCTCCATGTTTGCGTGGTTTTCCTCTGGGTTCTCCGGTTTCCGGTAAGTTGATTAGATTGTAAGCCCCATGGGGACAGGGACCAATTTGGCAAGTTCTGTGCAGCCCTGCGTAATCTGTGTGCGCTATATAAAATAAAGAATTATTATTATTCCGTATTCTGTGAATAGGGCATAACAAATAAAACTCGGACAACCCATTTAAGTTTTAGTTTGGAAACTCCATATATAACAATCCCTAAAATTCCATCTCCTTCACGAGCACTATTAATTGAAATGTATTGGATAGTAACTAAGAGGATGATATAATTAGAGTTGCGATCCATATGGAACCATATAGTTGTAGGACATTATGTAGTAACACACATACAGCCGCCACCCCCCCCACCCCCACCCCTCCTGATGAGCAGATGTCCCAAGCAGTTTGGGAAGTGTTTAGCAATACATTGAACATATTACATAATGAATTTTTAAAGAACATGACAAAGCCCTACAAGCCTTACATTACCAAAAGATCCATAAGACTTTACATGACATATGTCCCCCATAGATGCCCTTTTTAAGCCTTCACTTAGGACTTGGAAAACCTTGTGTCATGTGCTGCAAACTTCTCTCAGGGGGACGCCATACAACCCATCCTTTGGTACGAATGTGTCATGACTTGGGTTTTAACAAAATGAAACAAGTATGGCAAGCAAAAGAACAAAAGAAGAAGCATCTGGAGAGCAAAAGTTGACATAATGGGGCAGATTTACTTACCCGGTTGCATTCGCGATCCAGCGGCGCTAAGGTAGTTCCTCCGACGTCCACCAGGTGTCGCTGCTGCGCCGAATGCACTGAAGTTCACCAACCCGGGCCGAGTCAAGGTAAGCGCGCGTCCCGCAACACTTTTTTTTTTAAAATGCGGCGGTTTTTCCGAATCTGTTGGGTTTTCGTATGGCCACGCCCCCCCAATTTCCGTCGCATGCATGCCGGCGCTGATGCGACACAATCCGATCACGTGCGCCAAAATTCCGGGGCAATACAGGAAAAATTTGGGTAACCCGCCGAAAAACCCGAATCGGGCCCTTAGTAAATGACCACCAATAAGTTTTCAAATCAGATTTATTCTCACCCATTTGGGTTTGGAAACCATACCAAAATATGTTATAACGCAAGATTATGGAAGAAATACACTCTGTGGTGTCCCATTTCAATGAGATGTAATACCAGACATGGCCCATTGACATGGGTGGCGCTGTTCATGACAATAAAAGAATCCCTCTTATCCATTAGGCATCTCTTCCCCTTATAAAGAGACCTGTACTATAGATAATAAATTACACCAATACAAATTTTGTAACAGCTCCCACTGATCTCAGATTTTCCAAAATGTAAGAGAAACCTATTTTTGAAAGAACGTGAGCCTGAACGGCGGAGCCACTTCACCGGTGCCCTTCGCACTCTCTTTGCGTGAAGGTGGAGTAAAGGGGGAAATTCGCAATTCCTGGCACTTCGTTAGGAATCATGATTAATAATAGTCCTTAATTTATATAGCGCACACAGATTGCGCAGCGCTGCACGGATCCTGCCAAATCGGTCCCTGTCCTCAATGGGGCTCACAATCTAATCAATCTACTAGTATGTTTTGGAGTGTGGGAGGAAACCGGAGAACCTGGAGGAAACCCCAACAAAAACGGAAAGAACATACAAACACTTTGCAGTTGTTGACCCTGGGACATGAACCCAGGTCCCCAGCGATGCAAGGCTGTAGAGCTTATCACTAAGCCACCGTGGTGCCCTTGATTATTTCAGAGCTTGTATAAATGTGCCTCATAATTACCAACCATCTTACATTCAGCGGGACAATCCTGGAATTTGGTGTCAAAATCCAGGATTTTAAAGGGAGGATTATAAGTGGGGGTGTAATAAAGGGAACTATATTTGGGGCTGTTGTAATTGGGTATTACAGGTAAAGGCCACAAGGAGGGGTTGTACAATGTGGGGTCCTCAGGAAGTGGATTACAGTATTGGGGGAACTAAGGGGGGGGGGGTATTATACATAGTGAGGGGTCATTAATGGGGATATTATAATATGCAGTCACACTAGAGGTGAGGTGAGGGGCCGGAAAATTTTCTTCCTCCTTTGGTCCTTTTTGCACCATTGGAAAGGTTGGCAGGTACAAGTATACTACAGGCAGTCCTGTACAAGATCGGGTCCATAGGTTTGTTCTTAAGTTGAATTTGTATGTAAGTTGAAACTGTATATTTTATAATTGTAGCTCCAGACAAAAAAATTTTTTGCCCCAGTGACAATTGGAGTTTCAAGTTTTTTTGCTGTAATGGGACCAAGGATTATCCATAAATCTTCATTACAGACACCTTACAGCTGATCATTGCAATTTGGGACCATAGTAAAGTATCCAGGGAGCTTCACCAGAGGTCAGAGGGGTCTGTCTGTAACTTTGGGTTGTCTGTAAGTCGGGTGTCCTTAAGTAGGGGACCGCCTGTATAAGAACCTCATTCAGATGACCACATATTAGATCTATGTTTTATAGATCTGTCATTTTGTACTCTTTGCCCCCATACGGTACTTCCATGTGACTCCCAATTTACATCTCACATGACAGAATATGAGCGTATGCTCAATTTTTTTTTACATATGATCCTACAACTCCATTATGGAGAATCCCCCCTCCACACACACCTCAGCTCCGAGCACTTGGTTTGGTTGTGAACATAAAGGCTTATTTGCCTAAAGTGACCGAAACACTTTGCAGGCTCTAACATTTTGGTAAATAAGCAAATTGATGGACAACATATGAGATATGGGATGTTGAGCCTGATAAAAGGTCTTCCCATAATTATCTACAAGGCAAAGAGCGTATGAGGTTCTCCGGCTAATTTTACAAACTATTTGACCGTAAATAGTCTTGTTCCTAACACAGACCAGGAGCAAAGCTCTTCAATGGAGATCCGGTTACACTCACCTCCTCAATGAGGTCATTTAGCAGGGAGTCAGCGGCTCAGGCCCCATCCTAAGTGAGAATTGGGGGCCTCCGACCCCTTCTCCAATTTCTTTCTTCCCTCAGTGTGGCACATGGTCCCTCAGAGTCCCTTCTGACCCCCGGTGTGTGTTACATTTATAAACACGGCATGAGGGAAAACACTGAACCATCGCTGGCAAAATACTCTGGAGAACACAAGCTCGTAGGTCAGGAGACTAATGATATAATTATGGTCCTTCATGATGCAGATGGACTCAAAAGAAGGGCCAACCATAGAGCAACGTGGCTAAAAAGATGAAACAAGAAGGCGCAACAATTATGTGGTCATTATCCTATAAATATTGTTGAGACTATTGTTGGTTAAAGGACATTGGGGGTCATTTACTAAGGGCCCGAATCGCGTTTTTCTGACGGGTTATCCGAATATTTCAGATTTGTGCCGATTTTCCCTGAATTGCCCCGGGATTTAAGAATGTGCTTGTTGGCCGGGGTTTGGCTTGAACATGCTCCAAAATTTTGAGTATAGTATGTAGAGAATTAAGCTGAAATACTCAAAAATATTGAATACACTTGCTTTTTTGGTCAATATACATAGTCATGTTCCTATGGAGAGAATTAAGCTGAAATACTCAAAAATATTGAATACACTTGCTTTTTTGGTCAATATACATAGTCATGTTCCTTTCCTTCACTCAAGTTTTCAGGTTTTGAGCCCTCGGAGGAAAGTTTCATGATTGGGTTATCACTACGTCCCGCAGGGGTCTTCACCTACAGTGTGGTAAATTATGTGAAAGAAGGGGTGAATCATGGACTTCTACCTTCTGGGTATCATCTGTTCTAAGCCAGTGGTGCTTCACCATGGGTACCACCAGTGTGATCATTGGTGATCTGAATTGAGTGGAGTTGGCCAACATTTATCTGTTCTGTAGATATCCATGGAGGAGATCTTAAGAACATGGATCCTAGGATTTATTTTGACTTTATGAAAACTACTTACTATGTGAGTACAGACTGGACCTGCATCTAGTCTCAACCTACAATGATCTGGATCTTGGATCTCGTTCTGAGTGTATTTGTGGGGCCTATAAAACGTGTCCCATTTCTCCACGTCTTCATATTAGTAAGAA
Source organism: Engystomops pustulosus (assembly GCF_040894005.1). Classification (NCBI taxonomy): domain Eukaryota; kingdom Metazoa; phylum Chordata; class Amphibia; order Anura; family Leptodactylidae; genus Engystomops; species Engystomops pustulosus. The sequence continues at coordinate 11,021,378 of NC_092419.1, read as the reverse complement.
AAGCCCATGTAGTGGATTACCACCACATCTCCTAGATTGGCCTTCACCTAAAATGAAGAACAACCATTATACCTAGTTGTCCAGAGGTATTTCCTAAGTAGGCTATGACATGGGCGCTCAAGGAACACAATGGCAACTATACTTGAACAAAAGTAACTTGAAGACATTAGACTGGCAGTATCAATAAACCAACCAAAAATGGTGAACCCCCACCCGTCCCCCGAACAAAAAACTACCATGAGACTGCCTGGATGGGAAAAAGTGGAGGTCGGCCACAGCTTTATTAAATAACAATGTTTACAAAAAGTAAACTGACCTGTGGGAAGACCCGGACCCTTCCCGAATCATTCACCTCGCCTGCCTGGCCCCGCCTACGCGGGGGCATGTCCTTGTTGGTCCGACAGGTGATTTCGCTACAAGCCAAGAGGGTCCAGATTCCACCACAGGCCAAGCTGTGACTACCAACAAAACAACAGTGAAAGCAAATTAAAACACAAGCAATATACAAACAAATAACTGTGCAAATAAATATACATAACAAAAAATTTACCTAACAAAAATACCTAACAAAAAACCTAAAAGACATTATCTGAGGGCGGGCGGGTGGGAATCTCTTGAGCGCGGAGCAGTCCAAAAGAGGCTGGACTAGCTCCGCGCTCGGCGCTGAATAGCCCAGAACTAGCGCCATCAAGTGGCCAGGCGAACTTCCTGGCCACTTGATGGCTGCAAAAGAAACAAGTAGGGGACGGGTAAAAAAGGGGGGAAAGATTAACAAAAACAGGAAGGGAAAAAAGGGGGGAGAGGGAGGCGAACACTGCCAGTCCTGCCGCCCCCAGGCTTAAACAGCCTGCGGGCTAGGAAGAAGAATATTTTTGTAAATTATGTGAAGGAAGAGGATGGACCCATATAGAGATGATCTTTAACTTCTGGGTACCATCTTTGCCAAGCCCAACAAACACTACTATGGTAGACACAATTGGAAAGACCATGTATTACATAATTGCACAATGGGGCACATTTACTTACCGGGTCTTGTTTCTGTAAGAACTATGTAAAACATGTGTAGATAGCACCCTAACAGGTGCGTGTTCAGCTCACCCCACAGTGTGATGGTCCACAATCCTCTGGTATCAGCCTCGGTGCACGAAAAAGGAAAGACCACCGCCGGGTCCCAAAACAGCAAAAGGTACAAGGAATCTCGGCACTCACATGAAGCCACCAGGTTTGGTTTAAATAAATTTCTTCCTCTTTATTCACATCTCCCGAACAACACGCAGTTACAGCTTAAAAGATCGACGCGTTTCGACGCTTGTGCGCCTTAGTCATGATCAGGCTTACATATGTAAGTATGGTGAGGACTTGATGGACCTGCATCTATTTTCAACCCTATTTACAGTGATCTGGGTCTTTCCTTGTTCTGAGTGTAATTGTGGAGCCTATAAAACATGTCTCCATTACTCCAGGTCTACATATTAGTAATAAAAGGCCATTCATACAGATACATTACGATGGAAACATGAACATTTATGAGCTTTCAGGATGATAATTGCACCTTGTAAGAAAGTTAAAACGGCCATTGATGAGCGATTAAAAGATTCCTTGTCCCTACAGAAAGTGTTCATTCGTACATGAAAATGATCTCCGATACAGTCTTAAAATGTTATCGTACCGGCAGAGTTCTTAATGACCTATGTATAGCCAACAGTGGAGACCATCTAGGCAAGTATCCATCCAACACTGAAGGTTCCCTCTGAAATCCATGGGTGGAAATGTGTGGAAATATTGGGTTCTTGAAAGTAAGAGACTTTCTTTGTATCTTCTCCCTGCCATAGCTTAATTGAAGGTCCCGAATATTGGACCTTGTAATATCCAAAAATGGGCTTTCTAAATTAGAATTAGTAATTGGCACTTGGAGTTTCCAGTTTAGCATTATGGAGTCCCACCTAAAGACTAAATGGGGCTCATTTACTTAACCGGTCCTGTCGCGATTGTCTGACGAGGATTCGGGTTCTGCCGGGATTCACTAAGGTCGTGCACCCGATATCCAGCAGGTGTCGCTGCTGCGCCGAGATCCGCTGGAGTTCACCTGCTTCTTCCCGGTGCATGTAAGTGCTTGATCTTGCGACACAAATAATTTTTTAAATTACGCAGTTTTTCCGAATCCGTCGGGTTGTCTGACGGCCACGCCCCCTGATGCTCCACAATCCAATTGCATGCGCCAAAATCCCAGGGCAATTTGGAGCAAAACAGAAATATTCGGGAAATCCGACGAAAGTGCGGCGTTCGAACCCTTAGTAAATGAGCCCCATTGTTTTGAGAGTCCACCTTCCATCAGAACAGAGTATGGGTTATTTGTGGATCATCCCATAAGAACATGCTATCATATGCTGAAGCCCTGTACCCACCAGAAGACTTTTATGTCCTCTAGTATCTAATCATGCCCAGTTTTGCACCTTAAATCTGATCTTTGCACTTTTTGCTTGTACTCGATACAAGTGCCGGCAGTGTATATTGATGCATGTAGCACGGCCCAGAGCTCGATTATCGATATCCGCTAGGTCAGTACTGAAGAGGTTAATCAGCTTGTGGTCACAGTTGGAAGTAATTGGTTTGTCTTCTCTTTTTCACATACATTTTGCAGTCTCGATCTCTCCCGTTTTCTTTACACCCCCCCAATTAAAATAAAATGGGGGGAAATAAGCCATCACATGGAACAGCTTAGCGTTTAGCTGTAGTTACTTGTGCTCCGGTGATCAAACGTGGTCATTGACAGAGACTATACCCAGGGCCATGCGAAGCAAGTTCAACTCTAGCGCAGCCAGCGGAGGGTCAGTGCGAGGACAAGTCACCTCCACATCTAGATAAATGGTCCCACCGCCTCAGGCCAACGCGGCCATCATATAAAAGTAGCTTTCACATTTCTATAGTCCTCAGTTTTACAGTAGATGGAAACTGGAAGAAGTTGCTTGACTGAGTCTAAGTTACAATATTAGTGTCTTAATGGTAACTTTCACATGAATTTTTTAAATGTTTTTTAAGAAATATGCAGAAGTGATGTCATCATTCCACGGATATGTGACATCAGGGCCGGATCATAGCCCCGGGGCCCCCACCACTTAGCCCTTAAAGGGGCCCCCAGAAAATGTGGGCGATTCGCCCGAATCGCCAACAGTTTCCTTGGCTTCGGGCTCCCCGGCCAAACCGCACCGACGTTCCTGACTTTCGTCTATGGTTCCCTGCTCTGCCATAGACGATCGCTATTAAGCAAAGATGGCAGCTGTAGCATCGGGGGAACGCTGGAAGGTGAGAACAATTTTATTTTACCTATATATAGTTCATTATAGGGGGATTGACTGTATATATTTATTATGGGGGGGGGGGTTGTATATAGTTGTTATAGGGGGATTGTATGTAGTTATTATAGGGGGACGGTATATAGTTATTAGGGGGGTATATAGTTCTTATGGGGGAATGTATATAGTTATTATAGGGGGTGTATACTTATAGGGGCGTTGTATATAGTTATAGGGGGACTGTATATAGTTATTAGAGGGGGGGTGTATATAGTTATTATAGGGGCGTATAGTTATTATTGGGGGGCTGTATATAGTTATTACAGGGGGTGTATAGTTATAGGGGGACTGTATATAGTTATTAGAGGGGGTGTATAGTTATAGGGAGACTATACAGTTATTATAGGGGGGTATATAGTTTTTATAGGGGACTGTATATAGTTATTATAGGGGGACTGTATATAGTTATTATAGGGGGACTGTGAATATATATATATCACTGGGGGACATCATCAAGGGAGTGACATCACTTTTGCCATATCTAAGATATATTATACAGGAGAGACATCTTCATGACATGTTATATTATATACAGGTGACCTCAGCAGTCACAGATATGTTATAATGTGCAATGAGTTTAAGCCTGTCACCAGGTTCAGGGTCGGCTCCTGGTTTCAGTAGGCCCCTGGGCGACAGAGCCTCTGTTATGTCACATGATCTCATCCATGTAAATATACAAAGATGTAACTTTCTATACTTTTATTGGTGTACAGGAGCTACATTATATTATACACATACGACATCATATATGTTTTATATTGTATGTATATATGAGTCACATGACAATTCCTCAACTATAAGTTATTATCAGACCTAAGTTACCACAGTATAAAGTACACAAGTGACATAAGGTTCTTGGTGCACTGGGGGTGGGGCAAACGACTGCTGGGACACCCACTTTCTTCTTTCTAAATCTAATTTCTATTGGAGATGTCAATCATTGTGTCTGGTAGTGAATACTATAGGCAGTGATTGGACAGCATGATATATAGGATATGTAGGACACGCTGGATTTCATAATTCTGGAACCTATTGGTCCTTTTTAATGATAAAATAATAACAAAAGTAATAATAAAAATATAAAGTATAATAATGGGGCTTATTTACTAAGGATCCGTGGACGCACTTTAGTCGGAGTTTGCGCCGTTTTCAGGATTTGCGCAGCTGTAACAGGTATTTAACAGGGAGATTGTGATGCACGTGATCGGATTGTGGCGCTGCTGCGCTGTTTTCATGCAATAGAAATCGGGGGGGGGGGGGGGGGACGCGGCCGCCGGAAGATCCGACTGATTTAAACTGAGCGCAGGATTTAACTTTCAAATTGTGTCGCAAGATCAAGCACTTACATGCACCAGGAAGAAGAAGGTGAACTCCGGGGACCTGACCAGGGAAGCGTCACATGCAGGATATCGGGCGCACGATCTTAGTGACTCCCCGCACATCGCATTATACACGGACAAAGCACTTACATGCACCAGGAAGAAGAAGGTGAACTCCGGGGACCTGAGCGGGAAAGCGACACATGCAGGATATCGGGCGCACGATCTTAGTGACTCCCTGCACAGCGCATTATACACGGACAATGCACTTACATGCACCAGGAAGAAGATGGTGAACTCCGGGGACCTGAGCAGGGAAGCGACACATGCAGGATATCAGGCGCACAATCTTAGTGACTTCCCGCACAGCGCATTATACACGGACAATGCACTTACATGCACCAGGATGGAGAAGGCGAACTCCGGGGACCTGAGCGGGGAAGCGACACATGCAGGATATCGGGTGCAGGATCTTAGTGACTCCCCGCACAGCGCATTATACACGGACAATGCACTTACATGCACCGGGAAGAAGAAGGTGAACTTCGGGGACTTGAGCGGGGAAGCGATGCATGCAGGATATCGGGGGCAGGATCTCAGTGACTCCCCGCACAGCGCATTATACACGGACAATGCACTTACCTGCACCAGGAAGAAGAAGGTGAACTCCGGGGACCTGAGCGGGGAAGCGACACATGCAGGATATCGGGCGCCTGATCTTAGTGACTCCTCGCACAGCGCATAATACACGGACAATGCACTTACATGCACCAGGAAGAAGAAGGTGAACTCCAGGGACCTGAGCGGGGAAGCGACACATGCAGGATATCGGGCGCCTGATCTTAGTGACTCCTCGCACAGCGCATAATACACGGACAATGCACTTACATGCACCAAGAAGAAGAAGGTGAACTTCGGGAACCTGAGCGGGGAACCGACACATTCGGGATATTGGACGCACAATCTTAGTGACTCCCCGCACAGCGCATTATACACGGACAATGTACTTACATGCACCAGGAAGAATAAGGTGAACTCCAGGGACCCGAGCGGGGAAGCAACACATGCCGGATATCGGGCGCAGGATCTTAGTGACTCCCCGCACAGCGCATTATACACGGACAATGCACTTACATGTACCGGGAAGAAGATGGTGAACTCCAGGGACCTGAGCGGGGAAGCGACGCATGCAGGATATCAGACGCCTGATCTTAGTGACTCCTCGCACAGCGCATTATACACGGACAATGCACTTACATGCACCAAGAAGAAGAAGGTGAACTCCGGGAACCTGAGCGGGGAAGCGACACATGCAGGATATCAGGTGCACAATCTTAGTGACTCCCCGCACAGCGCATTATACACGGACAATGCACTTACATGCACCGGGAAGAAGAAGGTGAACTCCAGGGACCTGAGCAGGGAAGCGACACATGCAGGATATCGGGTGCCTGATCTTAGTGACTCCTCGCACAGCACATTATACACGGACAATGCACTTACATGCACCAGGAAGAAGAAGGTGAACTCCAGGGACCTGAGCGGGGAAGCGACACATGCAGGATATCGGGCGCGCAATCTTAGTGAATTGCGGCAGATGTGCATTCCGGTCGGACAAAGCACTTTCTGTGAACTCCTCCAGACGGGTAAGTAAATGTGCCCCAATGTGTATACATAAATAGCGCAATGCTCTATATATTTTATTATACATATAATATCATGTACAATTCTTCTTAATGTTCATTTCTTTTCTTAATTCATTTGGTGAATTTTTTTTTCGCTGCTGATTCTGGCATTAGAAAGGTCATATAATGTTTTATTACACTGTTTCTGGAAAACATGGGCAGGCTAAGTTGCTGATGTTGCATCCTTTATGCTTACTTTCAGTGGGGCACATCTATCAAACGTTGCCGCTAGGCTCAGGCCTCCTGATAAATCCGGAGGGCGGCTGCGCTATCGGGACCAGACCTGGTGTAGAGTAGAATTGCCCTACAGCCTGCGCCTGTATGGGAGCAGACTAAAATTGGAGCGCAGCAGCACCCCCCATCATCCCACACCAGCACCGGGCACACTCCCGTTCATTCCCCTCCATGGAGGTGGCATATGGGAGGAAATATTTTAGGGCTTATATAGGCAGTACCCGGGTTACATACAAGAAATGTTCAGTAGGTTTGTTCTTAAGTTAAATTTGTATGTAAGTTGGAACTGTATACTTTATAATTGTAACCCCAGCCAGAATTTTTTGATCTCTGTGACAATTAGATTTTAAAAATGTTGGATTGTCATAAGAACCAGGAATAACAATAAAGTTTCATTACAGACGCCTGTGATAATTGTTATAGCTGATTATTGTAGCCTAAGGGTGATGTCATACATGGCGTTATTGGTCCATTTTTAAACATCCGTTTTCAGTCCGTTTTTGGCTGTTTACCATGCAAATGGCTGCTTACATCCTGTTTATCTATTAAAATAATTGAGAAAAACGGACTAAAAACGGACCAAAAACGCCATGTGTGGCATCACGCATGGCTAAAGTATAGTAAATTTCCAAAATCCAGTGATCCGTTCTTAACTAGGGTTCGTCTGTAAGTCGGGTGTTCTTAAGTAGGGGATCGCCTGTACGCCAGTTTTGAGGCCTACAATCTCTGATAAATCTGTCCCCATGTCTCTAGTATGTGTACATATATATATATATATACAGTATATATATATACACATAGGGTTGAACCTAAAATCTATGCTACCTGAGGTGAGCTATATAGAATTGCACCCCCTTCTCCCTGATCCAAGGTAATATATCATTTTTTTTTAGTAAATGGAATCTCCGTGCAGTGTCTCACATCCAAGCTGACATTGTGTGTGAAGAGACACTGTGGGCATTTATTATTTTTGCGTCAGGGTGGTGCTAGAACCGTTCTATCTTTTTCAGTGGGATATATATAATTTTGTGGAGCAAGGGATTAATGAATTGGCGCTCGGACTGGAAGGTTCAGAGCTACCTAGAGCAGCTTTTAGCTTGGCTCTTTTTGCGCCACAACTTGAGCCAAAAAATGTGCCGGGAAAATAATAGTGCCAGAAAACTGGTAGATTATAAATTTTCCGCCCAAAAATAGAGCATGTCGAAAGTTTCAGAAAACACTGATATTATAGTGCCTACAGTTTATTATAGCCCAGAGAGGGGGAAAAAACGCAGTCAGTTTTCTGTTTGAAAGGTTATAATAAACGCCCTCCACTATTTTTAGGTGTCAGGTCCTACTTTACAGCAGGTGACTGTGTCCCCCCTTCTTTCTGAAGATCATGCTGTCTTATGCAAGATACTCAACTCGCCTTTTGGATAGTGCCCCTTGTATATATAATTATGTACTGGTAATTGGTTTTGCAAAAAATACTACATAGTATAATTGTTATACAGCTTGTTGTAACATATTCTGCATTACCAGAGTAATACAATGGTTCTAAAAGAATTTTCACTCTGAAAGCAGCGCCGTACATGTTTACAGGTAGCATGTGGTATTGCTGCTAAGTTTTATTTGATAAAGCAGCTTAAGAAAAACTTTCTACAAATGTCCCTCAGCATTCTATGGGAATAAAAGTTTGTATGGAGGTGAATGAAGCAGTGGTAAAGTATGCACACTACCCACCTCTGTTTTCTTGATCACTAGGGCTCCTAAAAGACAGTCCAACCCCCCTCCCCCCATCCTGCGACCAGACACATATCCACAATCCTGTAAATATAGCATTTAGTGAGGTAAATAGAGGGAATATGTCCATAGTGGGAAAATGTCTAAATTTAGGTTGTCTATTTTAATTTTCTCGTTAGAGGAAATCCTGCAATCAACAGTAATCTAGCAAACCTATCAGAGAAATAAATCCTTACATTGCACCCTAAGAAAATAATGGACTTTGGGCACAGGAGACTTTTTCTGTAGTCAGCATCTGAATAATAGGAAAAGTAAAAATTAGGTTTTCATCTTTAATCTTTTTTATTCCCTGCAATAGATTAGGCATACAATTTAAGGCAAAGAAAAAATGTAATAATGAATAAAAAATAAAAAAAAAGATAGAAATAAATATTTCAAATATTAACCTAAAAATTATTGACCCAGAACATTCAGTCAATGTTCAGTGAATGCAACATCCATACAGCATGTGCGGGGTTGTTGGTTCACCCTCGTTAGAATATTATTATAGGGCCCAAGTCGTAATTAGGGAGATCCCAGACTCCCGTCTTATACAGAGACACCTACTAGCTGTCACTGAGGGTGGGGTGGGGGGGGGTATACATATTCATACAATGCAAATCTTATTGTTCATCCCTGGGAAGTTTGCATCCACCTCCTCCACATAGAGAGTGCAGATATTGTCATATTGATCCCATTTTCAGCATTTTGGGATTTCTCAATGACATTTCCATCCATAAAACCATTTCCTGTCCCGGCGATGGAATATTGTGCATCAATAGTCATCAATGTATGATTCACATATGTGCAGAGACTTCTAGACTATTAGTGTATCCACTGTGACATGACCCTGCCTCCCATATGGTGGGTTCCTCCAAGCCCACCAACACAAAGAACGAAGGGGAAAGACATGCAGAGCCCAATGCCCCCCTCCTGGACCACTGACTGGCAGCAAATGATGGATCACTTGGTTGGGCCTCTGTGTCAAGAGGGGATGACCTCTCAGCACCCAGCTCTCCAGAGGCCAAATCTCTCCCAGTGACAGCCGGCATGCCAGCCACACAGAGCTGTCCTGATGAGGACCCGAGGACTTCAATTAAATGGCTCAGAATGAAAGATCCATCAAATGGGGAGGAGAAAGGACCGGCAACTGGATCACGCTGATGTGGACGACAGGTCAAGATTGATGAGGGGTGGTAGGGGGTGGCTGATAAAAGTACAATATGTTTCCCTCAGAGATGCAGCAAAAAAAAGAAAAAAAAACCCTAATCACAACACAGGCCTACAACTAATATACAAAGAAACGAAGCCATGAAACTCTATATTTATCCAAATTTCAGGCAAAAGACGGCCGTCCTGTGCAGAGGAGAAGTAGACTGGAAAACCAACAGTCTGCCGAGTCCACAGAGTATATTAGACCGTATGAGAAAGTCTGGAGCTAAAAGTCATCCTATACTAAAAATAATACACATTCCACATAATGGACACCATACTGTAGATTATATGAATATTACACGTATGACTATATGAATGTATGAGGCGACAGGACAAGAGCATCTATACAGACGTGGCAATGAAAAGGTATAACACACAATACAGAATTTATTAAGTGTTGGCGCCACAATATTGGTGCTTTTCCGACACTTTTCCTTTTTTGGGCACTCGATTTGGGTGCTGCTTGGGAAATCAACACTTTAACTGTGCATCTAGTTTTCTGACATGCTTTTTGGCGCAATATATATTTAGTGCACACTTCGGGTTTGCAAAGGTTACTTTTTTGGTGCACAATTTGTGCTATATTTTTCACTAGGATGTTAGATTGGGGTTAATTTGGGTTACCGTAAATAAGATTGGGGTAAGTCTGAAAATCAAGTGTTTGAGGCTTGGTGGATGAGGTAACATGTATGTGGGGCTTTGTATTTGACATCATGTATGAGGCGCTGTGTATCTTAAGATGCTGTATAAGATGAGGCGCTGCACACGAGATGCTGAGTATGAGATGTTGTGTATGAAGTGCTGTGTATGAAGCGCTGCGTATCATGAGATGCTGTATAAGATGAGGCGCTGCACACGAGATGCTGAGTATGAGATGTTGTGTATGAAGTGCTGTGTATGAAGCGCTGCGTATCATGAGATGCTGTATAAGATGAGGCGCTGCACACGAGATGCTGAGTATGAGATGTTGTGTATGAAGTGCTGTGTATGAAGCGCTGCGTATCATGAGATGCTGTATAAGATGAGGCGCTGCACACGAGATGCTGAGTATGAGATGTTGTGTATGAAGTGCTGTGTATGAAGCGCTGCGTATCATGAGATGCTGAATAAGAGGAGGCGCTGCACACGAGATGCTGTGAATTAGGCGCAGTGATGGAGTGCTGTGTATCATAAGATGCTGTATACGATGGGGCTCTGCACACTAGATACTGTGTATGAGATGCTGTATACGATGGGGCTCTGCACACTAGATACTGTGTATGAGATGCTGTATACGATGGGGATCTGCACACTAGATACTGTGTATGAGATGCTGTATACGATGGGGATCTGCACACTAGATACTATGTATGAGATGCTGTATACGATGGGGATCTGCACACTAGATACTATGTATGAGATGCTGTATACGATGGGGCTCTGCACACTAGATACTGTGTATGAGATGCTGTATACGATGGGGAACTGCACACTAGATACTATGTATGAGATGCTGTATACGATGGGGATCTGCATGCTAGATACTATGTATGAGATGCTGTATACGATGGGGATCTGCACACTAGATACTATGTATGAGATGCTGTATACGATGGGGCTCTGCACACTAGATACTGTGTATGAGATGCTGTATACGATGGGGCTCTGCACACTAGATACTGTGTATGAGATGCTGTATACGATGGGGATCTGCACACTAGATACTATGTATGAGATGCTGTATACGATGGGGCTCTGCACACTAGATACTGTGTATGAGATGCTGTATACGATGGGGCTCTGCACGCTAGATACTATGTATGAAATGCTGTATACGATGGGGCTCTGCACGCTAGATACTATGTATGAGATGCTGTATACGATGGGGATCTGCACACTAGATACTATGTATGAGATGCTGTATACGATGGGGCTCTGCACACTAGATACTGTGTATGAGATGCTGTATACAATGGGGCGCTGCACACTTGATACTGTGTATGAGATGCTGTATACGATGGGGCTCTGCACACTAGATACTGTGTATGAGATGCTGTATACGATGGGGCTCTGCACACTAGATACTGTGTATGAGATGCTGTATACGATGGGGCTCTGCACACTAGATGCTGTGTATGAGATGCTGTATACGATGGGGATCTGCACACTAGATACTATGTATGAGATGCTGTATACGATGGGGCTCTGCACGCTAGATACTATGTATGAGATGCTGTATACGATGGGGCTCTGCACGCTAGATACTATGTATGAGATGCTGTATATGAAGTGCTGTGTATGAGACAAGGTGTGAATACTATACCAATGATTGCGGCTTTTAAATGCAGCAAAGTAGTGGGCAATGATCTGCAGCCTTAGCTCCTTGGATAGCTCATTGGCTGCCGGATGGGCCTGTAGCAGACGACAAGCTGCTGTTTATAGCACCCTGCAGACAGTCAATGAATAGCAGCCATAAAACTGCCTGTATCTGCTGATAGATGATTGTGGGCAATCTCTGGGAAACCACAGATATGCCATTGGCAATGGAGCAATCACCACATACATATTGGCCCTATATTAACAGGTGAATGAAATTCCTTATGACCCCATCATATACATGCACACTTGGCATGACTGAGCATGCATGTGTTTTCACATGAAAAATCTAATTCTACATTCAGATTCTTCCGATATCTGTTAGATAGGTGAACTGGGCCTGTTGAAGTCAAAGTATTTGGCTGACATTGAACTAATGTGTATGGACAGTTTTAGGGCTCTTTCACATTGGCGTTGTTTATCACATCCGTGGTTCCGTGATTTTCATCGGTGATTTTCATACATTCAAATAATATTTTCATTCAATGACAGCAAGCAAAGGTAATGAACAAATTATATATGATTTAGGTCTATGTTTCGCAGGTTGACACAGTGATCTTTGGGTATCGAGTAAATTGCTGGCATAAAACCTTAAATTTTCCCCCTAGCAGGTTAATGGGGGGGGGCATAAAGCTGCCCTATACCTCTCTGTGAATTGGCGATGACTTTGCCAAGAAATACAGTGAGTCCGGGAAAGAAGGGATTTCGACATGTTCCAATACAAATAGGGACCGTGTCTGTCAGTGTCATGCCATAGGGTAACTGTATAATAATAACTGGTTCCATGTGAATATCAAAGGAGAATCTCCCAGTGGGTGCCAAGGCATGGAAAATGTATGTATAGTGGTGGCCTATGGCTTAAGCCCCCCACAGGGCCCTTGATAGTCATGAGGTCACCACAAATGGAAAGGGGCTGCTACAGTTCTGGTCGTGGGCCAAATACAAATTACAAGTGATGTCAAATACAGCCGCCTATTGTTGTGAGGAGAAAAGAACCTGAGATCTGTGAAAAAGGCCAAAGTGTCACCAGGCCCCTGTGTTTGGGGGTCCATGCTACTGTATATAGCACATAAACAGTCCTATAAGTAACTACAACATACACGCTGGTGGCACAACAATGTCCTCACACTAGGCCACAGTTTCTACTTTACCACCATGTGCCACGTATAATAATGGGGCCTTCACATGTGGCAGAGGAGCCTTTGTGTCAGGTTAGACACCGAGGCCCAAATGTGACATCTGAGCTCCCACTTATGACAAAAACATTACAAATGACAGAAAAGTTGTCTATTAATAATAATCGAAAATAAAAGCAGCAATATACAGGCAGTCCCCGGGTTACATACAAGGTAGGGTCTGTAGGTTTGTTCTTAAGTTGAATTTGTATGTAAGTCGGAATTGTATACTTTATAATTGTAGCCCCCAGCCAGAATTTTTTGGGTCTCTGTCACAATTGTATTTTAAAAATGTTGGGTTGTCATAAGAACCAGGATTAACACTAAAGCTTCATTACAGACACCTGTGATAACTGTTACAGCTGATCATTGTAGCCTAGGACTAAAGTACAGTAAATTTCCAAAATCCAGAGGTCCGTTTGTAACTAGGGGTCGTCTTTAAGTCGGTGGTGTTCTTAAGTAGGGGACCGCCTGTAATTGGTGGCTGATGGATGAGTCAAAAGTCTCAGGACTCTAAACATGAAAGGGAAAATGACATATCTGTAATAAGGGGTGAGTAAGGGGTGGTATAAGCTATGTCCGGAAGATGGCTGCCATCTTGACAGCCGCCATGTTGGATCAAGGGCAAGTCACTTTAAAGTTCATGAACCACAAAAGATATTGAAGATCTGATAGCTCTGATTAGCAGAATTTCTGAGACAATACTGGTCTGTTATATATGTTACAATACCACATTGTCACTAGAAAAACTTGCCCTTCATCCAATATGGCTTTCAAAATGGCTGCCATGTTCCAGGCATTGCCTAAAAATAGTTCCCCTCATACATTACTTGCTGGAATATCAGATATGTAATTTCCCTTTTATTTGTGAAATCAAAGGGTGTTCTTGGACTTTTGACTTACCACATATATATATATATATATATATATATATATATATATATATATATGGCATATGGTATATATATGTTAGAGATGAACAAATAACTAACTCATCTTCATGTTTTGTAAGATTTGATTCAAGTCCAAGCATTTGTTGCCTTAATTGTCTGGAAAATTGGTATAGAACCCACTCTAGTCCTCTAAAATACAGGTTTTTGAATTTTATAAAAAAAATCTTCTTTCATAATTTTTTTTACTAATATTTTAATATTCTGGAAGGGAAACTTAATGGATGTGGTGCACACAGACAATAATGGAAACCATCAAAAGTGCATTGAAATAAATGGATATTTAACGGATATGTTAGACTTCTGTCATTGGGCCACATTTATTAAAGTGTTTGCGCTAATTTTTGCACTGAAAAAATGTGCAAACTGCTTGCACAATTAGGTGTATGTGACAAAATTGTCCAACGCGCCACAAAATTGTGCACGTTCCAGAGCAGAGTCGGACCATGCGCCAAATTTATTACTGCAACTCGACAGAATTGTGTTGCATGCCTTTTGTTAAAGGTGCACCAAGAAAAAGTATGGTGCACCCTTCCCGAGCAGTGCAGGGGGATCCATATTAATGAAGATCGTGCGCCACTTTTGATGAATCTGCGCCATCCACAGGGAAACTACACAGAGGTCACAGGGGGAGATTTATCATGGGTTTCTAAGGTAAAACTGTTCTAGTTGCCCATAGAAACCAATCAGAGCTCAGCTTTCATTTTATAAACAGCTGTGTAAAAATGAAAGCTGAGCTCTGATTGGTTGCCGGTTCTTCTCTAAGAGACTTATGATAAATCTCCCTCATAGTGCAGATAAACGTTGGTCCATTGCGTGTACAAAATTCATCTAAAGCAAATCAGAAAGTATTCAGATTCGTTGCTTGAAATTAAACCGATTCGTACTTAACTCAACAATTAGTATGGACACACACCTATGTGTACTCTTTCTTAACCCCAGGACCACAATTGTAATTTGACATACACACCCAATCTTGATCACCTCACAGTATGGAACATATTGTCCCAAATAGGTCTGAATTTATAAATTTGAGGCGAAAAAAAAAAATTCCCCATCAATCTCAATTCCCTGTAAAAAAAAACTCCCGTCAGGTAATCAGAAATGACTGGCATTCTTCACAATTTAACCCCCTGTGTTTGGGTTTAATTGACATGCACAGGCCTCTTTGCAGGGCGGCCATTTTGTAGAAGGTCAGGTGGAGGTCACAGAGAGAGGACACCTCAGCAGGAGCTCCATACTGGAGCCTTAGTCCTTTCAAGCAGCTGTTTGTTGTAAGGGCCCACAAACAAGTCCCACATGACTTCTGCTGCAAACCATTGTAATGATGGCAGCTGGCCTCAAAGGGGGTTCTCTGATCAACCGAGTGGAACAAAGACCCCCCTCCCTCTTACATCTTCCCTCCGCATCCCGCACTACACGGCCTCTTACCTGCCAAGTTTCACTCTTATTTTAATCCACTTATTGAAGTGTTTCTTCATAGATCTTATTATACACTGGGCATCCATTGTCTCCAGTATATATGTATGTATATATATATATATATATATATATATATATATATATATACACAGACATGAGTCACATTAATGCAGTACACAGGCAGTGCCCGGGTTACGTACAAGATTCTGTAGGTTTGTTCTTAAGTTGAATTTGTATGTAAGTCGGAACTGTATACTTAATCATTGTAACCCCACCCCAATTTTTTTTTGGTCTCTGTGACAATTGGATTGTGAAAATGTTGGGTTGTCATAAGAACCAGGATTAACAATAAATCTTAATTACAGACGCCTGTGATAACTGTTACAGCTGATAATTGTAGCCTAGGACTAAAGTACAGGAAATTAGCAACATCCAAAAGTCCGTTTGTAACTAGGGGTCGTCTGTAAGTCGGGTGTTCTTAAGTAGGGGACCGCCTGTGATATCAAACATAAAATATCAAATAACATTAAATAATTAAAAATAAAACAATAAAACACCACTGAGTTCATTGACATCTCTCCATATTAGTTGCTTTAGATGACGCCATATTTGTATGTATGGTGGTGAAGCAACTTAAGCCCCGCCCTCCGTATATCCCTTTCCCGCTAAACCACAACCTTTAGGCATAATAGCATCACAAAATATAAAAAATTGGGCAAAAGGCAATAATTCCTATATAATTGCCTATAATTCCAGAATTCTCTCCCAAATTATGTTCTCCTAGGCTATGGCCAACAGCACTAGGACAATACCGATTCCATTCCAATTCATTTTTTAAGATATACATTTTAGATCTAAAATTATTTTTAGTTACAGGAGCTTATATAACCAGCACATAATATTTTTCCTTTCAACGTAACGTAAGAATAATACTCCCCCTATGTGCAGGGTTATGCTGCTATCATGCGCAGTTGTCAATACAACAGCACCCCTTGTGGTCACCGACGGCAGCTACATGCAAATATTGATTCAAAGATGGTTTTTACCAAGGAAAACTACATTAACATGAAGTCTATAATATACAGTGACCTAAATCCACTGGCCTAAATACAACTTTTGCGCTGTGGCCGTACCCCTAGGGGGCCATAAGTAAGAACTGGAACAGACAAAGCTGTCATATTCTTCCTTATATGTGGAGGTGACCAAATGCATTGATGTAACTCTCGGGTCCCAAAGCAAATCCTGTAGAAGGGCCGAAATTTACGACGTGCCATGTACAAAACTTATATATCAGAGGGGCCTTATAGTAGCACCCCCTAGTGGTCACATGATCATGAAACATTTCCGATAGGAAAATTACATTGTGACAATGAATGTACATCGCTGCGGAATATGTTTCCTCTACATGGAAGCTATGGGTGCTATGTTATAGTCAGTCTCCCTCCATTGCCCCCCTCTATCTCCAGACCACAGGTGTCCAAAATAAAACCCAGACTCCCGACAAAGAAGAACATATGGAGGACAGGCGTCTTCCCTGCTGCAGAGCTCAGCCATATATTACTGAGATAATGCAGCATAAAACATCCAAAACAAATCCGTACATGAAAATCCTCCATCGCCCATATGTTTTAACTGAAGGAGCGAAGGCACCTGGGGCTGCTCCTCAAGGCCGCGCTGATGGGTCAAATTCTGCAGAATCAAAATATAAGAGGGAAGGGGGGATCATATAGACTATGGTGATATGTTTAGTGTTATAGCTTTTTCCGATTTGTAAGATCTTTGCTTGCTGTCAGTGAATGGAAACATTTCATATCTATTGGTTACAAATCTGTTCATGAAGGTCTTAGAGGATGAAGGTCCAGGCTCTGACACCCTAATGAGACCCCACTTTGGGGTCTCCAGGAATCAGACTCCTGTTGCTCAGTTATGGGAATTTGGGGAGCGCTCAGTTCCTAGCGGAGCAGAAGACCTCCCAAGGCCAGGAGAGACTTGTTCATCATCATTTCTCGAGCAGTTTTACATGATTTATAGTAATTGCCGTCTGCAATAATATCACAAATCAGAGGCGGAGGTAGCAATGTATAATTTAGGGACAAGTCAATCATATTAAGAATCCTGAATAATGATCCGAGGAGCTGGGGGAAGGGGGGGGGGTTCATCACCTGACAGACATCAGTGCAAGTGACTTCTAAAAGTTAGGTGTCAGCAGATTGCTGTGGTCGTGGATGTGAGATAAAGAGTGAAAAGAGTCCACGCAAAAGTATATTTTCAAGCAAGGATAATGGGGGCCTATACCGTATCCTCGAGGGTCTTAAGTAGGAAAAAAAGAAACCTTAAAGGGGTCGTCCACTTTGGACTGTGCCTGTTTGTTGCAAGGATTCCCAATGCAGAACTGTTCAGTTTCTCTGCAGCGCCCCCACAGGAAAAATAAAGTATTGCATAGTAAGAAGTTTCTGGTCCTCCAAGGTCCTGAATCGGGAACTGACCTCTAATAGCATTGAATTATGTCACATAAATTGAGATTTGCCAAAATTAGTTGCATAACCCTCATCTCCCAACTCCAAATCACTGATATAAACAGCGTATGACTATATCTGCAAAGAACCCAATTCTTTGAGGCAGAGTTTGCTGTTGATTCTGGAGTTACGGAGTCGTAGTTAGATTTTGGATCCGGCGTTGGCCTCGTGCATGCGGAGAGACAGAATTCCTCCTGTGACTCCAGCTCTGGGTGTCAGAGTTTGCAGCATGGAGAATCACAGAGCAGAGTCTGCTTATTTAATCGTGACTGTGATCCGCAATTTTATCATTCCAATGGATTTATTAAACATAAACAAGTCGTAAAGCAGAGGCCAGTTACGTCTCAAACACTGTGACAGCTTGGAATGACCCCCTTCATGAATCCGGGCTGCAGCAATACTGTCTCTTGCAGTCCTAGCGAGACATAAGAGCGCCCTCCAGAGGTCATATGTTGCCCTCCTTGTGTAGTCAAATGTAGCCCTATTCAGTTCTATGGGCCTCATCCTCATCTACAATGAGCAGACACTGCCATCTGCTGGTTGGACTGGTGCACTACTGTAAATTTTGATATGCAGGCAGTCCCCGGGTTACATACAAGATAGGTTCTGTAGGTTTGTTCTTAACCCCTTTGTGTCTATGCCATTTTAGACCTTTAGGGCCAGGCCTGATTTTTAAAATTTGCCCTGTGTCATTATAGGTGGTAATAACTTTGTGACGCTTTAACTTAACCAGGGGATTTTGAGATTGTTTTTTCGTCACACATTGTATTTCAAAGTAATAGAAACATTTTGATGAAATCTTTTGCGTTTAGTTATGAAAAAAATTGAAATTTGCCAAAAATTTCTTAAAATTATTCATTTTCAAAGTTCAAAATTTTCTGCTTTTCAGCCAGATAGTCATAGCACCCAAGTAACTTCATAACTAACATTTCCGGAATGTCTGCTTTATATTGGCATAGGGTTTTATGCCTCCTCTCTCTTTTCTGGGTTGTTAGGAGGTTCAGAATTTTGGGTGCAATTTTTCTCATTTTTATGAAAATCGCCAAAACCCTTATTTAGAGGCTCCTTCTCAGCTATAACGGACTTTGAGACACCCCATAAATCACGCCTTTTTAGAAACTACACCCCTCAATGTGTAAAAAATCAACTTTAAGAAGTATGTTAACCCTTTAGATACTTCACATGGGTTAAAACAATATGGAGGTGTGATTTACAAGCTGTAATTTTTTTAAGACAATATATTAATTTTTGCCAAAAATTAAACAGTTACAAAGTATTAAATGACAAAAAACTCCACAAAGTTTGATACCCAATTTCTCCCGAGTCAGAGGATGCCCCATATGTGGTGGTGACTTTATTCTATGGGTCATCACGATTACGGCGATACCCCATTTATATGGCTTTTTTATGGTTAACGTGTTTTGCAGAATATAGAACTCATTTTGTGAGAAATTAGCTTCTTTTTGTATCGCCATGTAACAATGGGCAGAACATTTATATTTTTTTGTTTACAGAGCTGGTTAAGAGCTTATTTTTTGCGGGACAAGATGTACTTTTTCTTGGTATCATGTCGGGGTAAATGTTACTTTTTGATTACTTTTTATGCACTTTTTATGAGGTCAGAAGTTTTTTTGTGTGTTTTTTTAACGCCGTTCACCGTACGGGTTCAGTGACAATTTTATTTTATTGTGTGGTTTGTAACGGATGTTGTGATGCCCAATATGTTGTGGTTTTTTTGGTGATTTTCACTTTTTTATGTTTTATTGGATTATTGCATGGGATGGGACTTCAAGAGACTTTTATTCTTTTTTACTAATTTTTTTTTTATTGCACTTTTTTTTTAAAACTTTTTTTTGCTGTTTTATTTTGTCCCAGGGTGGGACATGAACAAGGGATCATTTGATCACTTGTTCATTGTAATATACTGCAATACTAATGTATTGCAGCATATTACACAGTCAGCCTATGCATTCTGCTTACAGCACGATCCTAACAGGCTTCTAGTGAAGGCAACCCTGCGGTCCTTATCGGGCTTCATGCACGGAGGGTGCCGCTCGTCGCGGTGATTCACCGTAGACGCTGTGGTCCCAATGACCGCGGCGTCTATAGGGTTAAACAGCGGGGATCGCGATAGTCGCGATCCCGGCTGTTACTGCGGGATCCCGGCTACCGCGTACCACCGGGATCCCGCGGCGAACGCACGGGCTCAGCTTCTGAGCCCGGGCGATCGCCATGACGTGATACTACGTTAAGGTGCAGGAACAACCCGCATCCTATGACGTAGTATCACGTCAAGGTGCAGAAAGGGGTTAAAGGGCATTTAGGGGCTCCAGACGCATTTGCATATAGTCTTTCATCCTGATGGTAGATGCCCTTAAAATTAAATTTTTATGTATATTTTAGAATTGTAACTCCGGACAAATTTTTCTTGCTCTCTGTGACAATTGGATTTTAAAAATGTTGGATTGTCATAAACCAGGATTAACAATAAATCTTCATTACAGACACCTGTGATAACTGTAATAGCTGTTTTTTGTAGCCTAAGGGCGCGTTCACACCTTGCGCTTTGGGTGCGTTTTCATTATTGCGTTTTAAAACGCATTACAACAGCTGAGGAGAGGTGATTTGCCTAATTACATTACTGTTAACATTTGGGTTTACAAAACGCATTGTAAACGCGATGTTAATGCATGAGTTAACAATGCGTTAACCCACGTGTTTTGTTAACACATGCGTTAACATAGCGTTAACAAATGTAAATAGTAATGTAATTAGGCAAATCAACCTCTCCTCAGCTGTTGTAATGTTTTTTTAAAACGCAATGAAAATGCAACCAAAGCGCGAAGTGTGCACGCGTCCTCAGGCTAAGGTTACATTCACACTGCCGCATTGGGGGACATATATACGGCCGATATACGTCCCCCATAGAAGGCAATGGGTGCACGGCGCCCTACGGGAGCGGTACGGTGCAGCACACGTGCGTCACTGTACCACTCCGTACCCCGTGAAAAGATAGACCATGTCCTATCTTCTCACGGCATATATATCGCTTTGGAGAGGGGCGGAGGTGAGCAGCGCTGCCGTGCTACTGTATGAGGGGCAACGTCAGTGGGCATGTAGCCTAAAGCACATTAAATTACCAACAGCCAGAGGTCCGTTTGTAACTAGGGGTCGTCTGTAAGTCGGGTGTTCTTAAGTAGGGGACCGCCTGTAATAGCTTTGGTGCTTCCTATGTTAATTTCACATTAGTCCTTCTGTTCCCTTGTAATTTTATATTTGTAATAAGTAATTTTAATAATAAGTAATGTAATATGTAATTTTCTTCACATTTCGGCTGAACTAATAAAGTTCCTGGAGAATAAGGCATAGGGCACCTGTATTACATACGACCTATTTTTATAAGCTACCTACCTACTAAGTTTCTAACCTAATATATACCATAGGCATCCTCTAAGTTTAAAGGGGTTGTCCATTCTTAGCAAGGTCCTGTCCACAGTTCAGTGTTCCAGCCCTTTAAAGTGCAACAGGGGTACAAGTGACCGCGGTTCTTGTGATTTGCGGGGGTCCCAGTTCAAGCACAAAGGGGGCCAACGGAAAGGGCCTAACTTGCTATGACCAGAAAGAAAGAAGGGACAGATAGTCAAGAGTGACCATGGCCTAACCATATATAGGAACAATCCACATCACATGACCACAAAGCTGTCAAGATGAAGACCACCTCAATGACAAGTGACCATATAATCAGATGCTCCCTGATAGGTTTGTAGTGAGATTATAAGAACTCATGAAGGTTCTGTGCAAATCATTGTTATTATTCTATAAGAAAAAGTCCACAACATCTCTATATATTCAGTTAATCAATACATTCAGAGTGGCACATGGGTTCTAGTGTGCAAGCCAAAACACTCCCAGCTGTGTTCATGAACGACGTTAGCCGGCTCCCCTCGGTGAGCCGATGGCTTACTTAACCCCGCCCCTAAACAGTTCACCACGCCCCCATTAATCCGATACAATCGGATTAAAAGTGGATTGGTGTGGGGTGATTGACTGGCCTGCAGATCCCTACTATATATTTAATAGGGAGCTATTAAGGAGCCAGAAGAGCGGCTCTTCTTAGTGAGCGGAGCCTAATGATCCAGCTCACTAAGAAGAGCCGGATTTCCCATCACTACACTAAAGGTCTGTAACGACCTCCCTGAAACACATTGGTCATTACTAGAGGTCTCAATGAGGTCAGTATAGACCTTTATTTTAAATAACTTGGAAGAAATATGGACCCAGTCAGGGCGGGCACCGGCACTGGGCATACTTGGGCAAGTGCTGGGGCCCAGAGCTTCTGGGGGGGGAGGGGGGGGGGGCCTACATAAGGCTGCATATAAGGGGTTTATATAAAATAACCACTAGGGGGATGTTTAGAATGATAAACCAGGGAATGTTTTAGGGAACAGGAGACTGTTTTAGTTCCTGTATTTTTAAAGCCGCCACTTCTGTCACCCAAGGGCCTACTGAAACCTGGAGCCGACCCTGGACACAGTCCTATGAAAATCCACATATTCATAGCTCCCAACCGTCCCGATTTTGCCAGGAAAGTCCCGTTTTTCTTACCTCTGCCCCACGTCACGGGCAGCTATGAGATTGTCACGGATTTTCCCCCCAGGTCCTGCTGTGTCCCGGCGCCTGAACTCACAGTACAGAATGGCTTCTACAGACATCGGGAGGGAATCCTTTTCAGAGAAGTGTCGGGCTTAGTGGAGAGCAGGGACCACATCATCAGCTTCAGATCAGCATCTGTCCATATATGGTCACTGCATCTCCTAGGGTTCCCCAGAGCAGACATCGGGCAGGGAATCCTTTTCAGAGAAGTGTCGGGCTTAGCGGAGAGAGCAGGGACCACGTCATCAGCTTCAGATCAGCATCTGTCCATATATGGTCTCCAGGGCTTCCCCAGACACAAGCTTTTTATTTAATTACATAAAGTTTTGGCCAGGCTGAGATTCAAACCTGGGACCCTCTGCACTGCAGACAGGAGCTTAACTAACTAAGCTATAAGCCCAGTGATACAGAGCTGAGGATTCTGGTAACTAAGAAGTGTTATCTGCCATTTACACTGTGACACAGACTAATGCACTGATGTATAGAGAGGGATCTTCTCAGAGATTATTTATGTTAATTATTGAAACTATTATTATAAATTTTATTATTTATATTATTATGGAGACGATTATTAATAATAGTAAAAATAATAATAATAATAATGATAATAATAATCATCTCCATAATAATAGTCTCAATAATTACAATAATCTCTAAGAAGATCCCTCTCTATATACCAAGGCATTAAATCTGTGTCACAGTGTAACAGTAGTCATAGTTCTTAGTTACCAAAATTCTACACCTTGCTAATCACCAAGGTTACAGCTCAGTTGGTTGGGGCACTGTGACATTATTGTACATGGGCTCTGCAGGTTCTAGGTTCAAATCCCATAGAGGATACTTTTTTTTTTATTGAGATGATTTTTATTATTATAATATGGCTAAAATTTGGGGCGTGGCCAGGGAGTGATTGGGGGTGTGGCTTAGGGGGATCGCCGCGTGCCGCCATTTTGTCCCTCTTTCCCTTTCACAAATGTTGGGAGGTATGCATATTTGTTAGGAAACCCTTCTGAACCCTATATATGCCCTTATGTGACTTTTTTAGTTCAACTGCTTCTGCATTGAAGGGATTCCTATAGGTCAATCCTATAATATGTAATAGGAGTGAGTTGCCATCTCACCTTGTGCCACAAGATCAGTAAAATTAAGACACCTTTAAAAATGTCTTTATGGTAAAGCTGGAGGGCATTGCAGTACCTAAATGTGTCCAGGAGGGGGAGACATACCTCAGCCTTGGTGAGACAGTAGCAGCAGATCAGCGCAGGCTCCTCCTCCTCTTCAGCCCGGGAAACAGAATGAGGAGTGAGGCGGCTGACAGGATGGAGCCTCCAGCAGGAGGAGGACAGGAGCTGCTCACACAGAGGTCCTGCCAGGTGGCTTTTGGACACTAAACCAACTATAGGTACTTGTGGTTTAGTGTCCCATATGACTGAGTCTGTGGCCACATAAATACTCTGTGTGAAGCGCTCATTAGTGATGTGTCATTCGCAAACAACAAGAGCCGGCTCCCCTCAGTGAGCTGATGGCTCACTTAACATCGGCCCTAACCGGATCCCCACGCCACTTTCAATAGGGTTAAAAGTGGAGTGGTGTGGGGTACATATGTGGCCGGGGACAGAGGCCGGTATATATGTGGTCACGTACAGAGGCCAGTATATATGGCCACAGACAGAGGCTATTATGTATGTGGCCACGGACAGAGGCCAGTATATATGTGGTCACGTACAGAGGTCAGTATATATGTGGCCGGGAACAGAGGCCAGTATATATGTGGCCACGGATAGAGGTCAGTATGTATGTGGCCACAGACAGAGGCCAGTATATATATGTGGCCTGGGACAGACGCCAGTATATTTGTGGTCACGTACAGAGGCCAGTATATATGTGGCCGGGGACAGAGGCCGGTATATATGTGGCCACAGATAGAGGGCAGTATGTATGTGGCCAGGGACAGAGGCCAGTATATATGTGGTCACGTACAGAGGCCAGTATATATGTGGCCACGGATAGAGGGCAGTATGTATGTGGCCACGGACAGAGACCAGTATATATGTGGCCACAGACAGAGGCCAGTATATATGTGGTCACGTACAGAGGCCAGTATATATGTGGTCACGTACAGAGGCCAGTATATATGTGGTCACGTACAGAGGCCAGTATATATGTGGTCACGTACAGAGGCCAGTATATATGTGGTCACGTACAGAGGCCAGTATATATGTGGTCACGTACAGAGGCCAGTATATATGTGGTCCGGACAGAGGCCAGTATGTATGTGGCCACGGACAGAGGCCACTATATATGTGGCAACGGACAGAGGCCAGTATGTATGTGGTCCGAACAGAGGCCTGTATATATGTGGCCACAGACTGAGGCCAGTATATATGTGGCCACGGACAAAGGCCAGTATGTATGTGGCCACAGACAGATATTATATGCATGATCCCAAATTCAACATGTTCCCACAATCTTCACCCTAACAACAGCCACTTTGCCCTACAGACCCCCTGCCAAATTGGATTCCCCAATCCTTCATTATGCCCCTTCTCTGTATTTAGCACATATGAGTTAGGCGTTTAACCTCGTAACGGAAAATAGCGCCCAAAGTTGAAAATGCCACTTTTTTGCAACATATAAAAAAGTGATCAAAAGGCTGTGCAGTCCTCAAAATAATAGCATTATAAACGTCAGCACATCTATGAAAAAGTTAGTGCCAAAAAAGTTCGTACCAGAAATTCCCAGGGATTCTACCCTAACAATGGCAAAATGATAATTTTTTTTTTTGCACAGGAGGTTTTCATTTTTTGTCTATCTATCTGAAAACATGATAAAACCTGTATAAATTTGATATCCCAAATTTCGCACCGACCCAAAGAATATAAGAGACTTGTCGTTTGGGGCGCACAGTGAAAGCCGTGAAAACCAATACCACAAGAAATTTGGTGCAAAAGCGTGTTTTCATGGATTTTACTACATTTGGAATTTTTTATCGCTTCCCAATGCAATTTGTTACGCAGAAAACAAGCCCTCGCATAGCTTTTTTTTACTTTCCTGAAAAATTAAAAAAGTTATAGATTTTTGAAGGTGGGGAGTAAAAAATGGAAACGCAAAAACAAAAAAAGGGGTTAAGAAGGCAATATTTGGTCCATGAGCAGGAGAACTTCTCATAGTCCCTAATCCCTGCATCTACTCAGGACTGACTGCTGTTACTGTATGGGGGTAATGTTAATCAGTATATAGCGGTTATGTTCCTCACTGATTGGTGGTATTACGGTACTCATCACTATATTCGCTCCTAGTATAGCAATACAGGCGGTCCCCTACTTAAGAACACTTGACTTACATACGACCCCTAGTTACAAACGGACCTCTGAATATTGGTAATTTATTGTACTTTAGTCCTAGGCTACAATGATCAGCTGTGACAGTTATCACAGGTGTCTGTAATGAAGCTTTAGTGTTAATATTGATTCTTATGACAACCCAAAAGTTTTAAAATCCAATTGTCACAGAGACCAAAAAAGTTCTGGCTGGGATTACAATGATAAAATATACAGTTCCAACTTACATACAAACTCAACTTAAGAACAAACCTACAGACCCTATCTTGTATGTAACCCGGGGACTGCCTGTATTATTGTTAATATTGGCCTTTCTATAGCGGCCTTTATGAACTCATCACTGTTTTAGAGGGAATGTGCTTAAATGTGACCCAACAAATTGTATATGTCCCGTGTCAGGTTCCTCTAATCTGTAGCAGGATAGCCCTTTTTAGGGCTTATTCTTTAGTCCTCCAAATTTTTAATGGCCTTTATATGCAAATTTACTACAGAGGCTACTGGGGAGCTGAGTAGCCAGAGTTGAGGCTACACGTCGTGGCTACTACAGGCCCCAGTAGCGATCTTGCGATCCGCGTTCCAATACATATTTAGCGTGAAGCTACGAGCAGCTGCACACACTCGTCCACAAAGCCGGGTTCTGCGCATGCCTAGAGCGCAAGCCGGGCAGCTGCACAGTCTCGGCTCCGAAGCCGGAGCTCGTGCGCATGCGCAGAACGCAGCTTCGTGGACCAGTGCTGAAGATGTATTGGTAGGCAGATTGCAAGAGGCTACTGGGGCGTGGTGTAGCCGTGCAGTGTAGTCCATTTAATGTAGAAATCGTTGGCTCTTGGTATAAAGGAGTTTAGGAACTTCGATATTTGGCAGAGAATCTGCCTATAATGGTCACTTCTTGTGCTCAGTTGTTAGAGTAGTACTTGGTGCAATGGATGTAATGCATTTCCTGCAATACAAATAATCCTGCTGCAAATCCTAACCTGCCAAATTCTGTTGATTGGACTCAGTCTGTCACCTACAATGCTTTGTGACCTTCTAGTGATTTTGGCCAACCTACTATATTCCTTTTTTTAAGGAAGCAGACAATGGGATTTTAGGAATTTGTTACATATGTTGAATGACTAAAGTTTCCTGAGAATGGAAAGGAGGAAACTTTTTTGAGCACCATGTTGCTGGTCGCCGTCCATTCTACCCTGTTCATCTTCCCGATTCCCGCTTTCAGAAAAAGACACATCCACGAATACCCCACCCACATACTTCCTTCCCCCATCCTGAACCCCTAGCCAGATCCCTCCCAGGTAAAATATCTGGGTGTAACTCATAATAAAAGTACATGATAAGTTCTGTATATTGAAATAATTAAGACAAAGCCTCATTATATGTTTGCAATGTATAGATAGATTTAGATCTTTATTCGTCACCGTGTAGTAGATGAGCTTTCTAGGTGTTACATAGCAAGTGTGGTTGAGCGATGTTCTTCAGTGTCAACCTTGTAATGACTTGCTATGTTTATCCAGAGGAAGGCGAAAAACCCATGAGGACTATGGAGTGTTTTGTCCTCATATTAGGGGAAAAAATTCCTTCCTGACCCCAAATATGGCGATCGGATAACATCCCTGGATAATTGGTGCTCAAATCTATATGGATGGTATGTGGTGGGAATCGGTGAGAAAGTCATAAATCGGTAGAGAATAAACGGTCCTGGACGCTTCTGGTGGCTGTTACACCTGTAAGGAGAGAAATATACACGTCTAAGTATCATCTCTGCACATATATAATGTATATATCTATAAGGGGGGAAAGAATAACAGGGCTGTATGTCTATAACTGCACTAATATCACTATGATATCTCCGAGTGTTATACTTACAGAGAACCATGGGAATGGTGGCTGGGTCTTCCCGGACTCCACATCATCCCAGTCAATAGAGATAAAGAACGGGTGGGATCTGGTGGCAGATGTTATTGGCAGTCGGTCACTTGGAGATTTGCGCAGGAGCTAGAAAATAAGAGAGGTAATTAGACATATGATGTATGATTAATGCAATAGGTGATACTCCAACGTCTATGAGCAGTTCTCATAATCCCCCAACTATCCTTCTCCATCTTCTCCTACTACTTACCCCTTCTATGAAGCTGACGGCGTCAGGGCACATCCCAGGAGGGAAAACAGGGACCTTCTTCACCAGTGACAGGAAATATTCCATCACTGAGCCTTCGCTGTAGAAGGGTTTTTCTCCTACGCACATCATGAACAGGATGACGCCAAAGGAAAAAGAATCCACCTGATGGTTGTACCGCTTCCCGCCCAGAACCTGGAAGAACATCAGTCAGGAGATAAGAGAATATTCTGGGAAGGGTATTACACACACAATTATATGGGGACTGGTCATTGAACAACTGTCTGCATGTGGATTCTATGTTCCTTACCTCTGGGGCAGCGTAACCAGTCGTGCCGAAGAAGCCTGTTGTTGTGTCCTCCCTAGACACATTGATGGCTGCACAGCTGTAGTCGGCGATTTTGATGTGTCCGATGTCATCTAGGAGGATGTTGTTCGGCTTCAGGTCTCTGCAGAAAGAAGAAACAGATAATTCATAGAGAGAACATTCTACAATTTATATATGAGAAGAGAAAGAGTCCCGGGAGATGAGTGCACGTTCTTACCGATGGATGACGCCATGATCGTGAAGGTACTGCAGTCCGCAGAACATCTCAGCCGCAAACCGCCTGTGGAGTAGAAAGTAGAGGATGGATCAGTGGTTACATACACCTCACATAAGATAATGACATGTGACCCATTCCTGTCTCTGGGTGTCATTGTCCATCGCTCTAGGACTAGAATGTTCCCACAGCAGATTTTTAGGATCCTGAATGATTCTCGTCTAGTATAAGAAATGTACCTTGTTGTCTGGATTGTAAACAGCTGAGATTCCTCCATCCGGCTATGCAGGGTTCCTCCGGGCATATAGTCCATTGCCAGCATATAATTATAGATGTTCTCTAGAAAGCCCCTCAAAGACATGAGGAAGCGGCTTCCAGCACCAATATTCAGGACTTCCAGTTCTATAAAGGCCCTTTTCTGGACCTCCAGTTCTGTACCCAGGCTTTCCTTCATCTTCCTCTTAGACAGGGCCTTCACCGCCAGAAGTTCTTTACTGGCTGGATCTGATACCAGTACAACCTGGAGGAGAGGCAATATAGATCAGAACAAGAATTTTGAGGGGAAAACAAGATTTTTTTTAATGAAAATGTGTGATGACAGGAAGTAATAACTTTTTGGCCACTTACCGTTCCAAACGCCCCCTCGCCAAGAGTCTTTTCAGTTTGGAGGTTGTGGATATCAACAGGATTTTTGATGTTGACTTCTATTGGGGGCAAAGTGCAGGAACTGGCACGGCCAAGAACCTCTGCCGGCTCGGCTGCAGTGTCAGGGGGTGGCTGGAAGCTTTTATCTGGAAAGAGAAAATATGGTTCACAAATCGGCAACAAGTTAAAACACAAAGCGTAAAGGACAAGATTGTAACTATCATTGCCACTGGGCCCCTCTACCCCATAACCAGCTGTATCTGAAGAGATTAGTGAGTAGAGGGCGGGTTCTGTATTCCAAAAAGCTACAAGTGGCGGTATGTATACCCGGGGTCAGGGTATTAGATACTATATATACCCGGGGTCAGGGGTATCGGCTATTGTATACACCCTAGGTCAGGGGTTTTACTCACTGATAGGTAAGTGTTACCTGGCTTCTCTACAACAACTTCCGTAAGCTCGCCGTACTCCGTAGGCTTCAGACACGGGGGTTTCTCTACAACGACTTCCTTAAGGTCGCCGTCCTCCGTAGGCTTTATACACGGGGGTTTCTCTACAACGACTTCTTTAAGGTCGCCGTCCTCCGTAGGCTTCATACACGGGGGTTTCTCTACAACGACTTCCTTAAGGTCGCCGTCCTCCGTAGGCTTCAGACGAATATGTCGGAGGTATTTGTAGCTGAAATGAAAAAGTAGGCATTAAATAAAAGCTTTTATAGGGGGAAACCTCGGGCCTCCCCCACCTGATGCGTGACTATGGAGGATAGAGGCAGATAAGGACCCGGGCCTGGTGTGATTTCTTGGAGCTCACTTTGTGGATTTTATTAGTAATTAGAGAACCTGAGGTTGTGTGAACAGGGGCAGAACTCGACGCTCTGTATTATGGGGACATTATGAATCTACATAACTTATGTGTTTGTTATAAAATATTCGGTAGAATATTTAGGATACTCACCAAATCAATATCATGGCTAGTAGGACAACATAAACTAGTGCCAGGACGGTGCATCCAACGACTGGGAAGAAAGAGACAAGATGGCGGATGAGACGTCATGTGAAAGCTTCACACGTAGATCTTACACATCACTATGGACCCTCTATGGTTGGCATGGTGATAGAACACATTGGGGGAGATCTATGACACCTTCTAAATGTGAAACTCTCTGTGTTACCCATAGCAACCAATCACAGGGTACATTTCATTTATAAGGACTTCTCTATTGCTACATTGCTATGGGCAGTAAAGACGGTTCCATAAATTGGACCCCCCTTCCCCCCATTGCTTTGGGTCCAGATGTCTACAAGCAGAGTCCGCTATGGACTTATAAAGGGGCGACACTCACTTATTTCCTTCTGGCTGGGGGGTCCCAGGGTGGTCATCGAGGGGGTCACTGCAGAAGAGAATAATAGACAATGGTTAGACTCTACATGATAGAAGATGCATCTTATACCCAACATGGCGGAGACACAGGAGACACCACCGATAGCCCCTCCCGCTTGTCCAGTACTGTCAGTATATAGCAGATCCTTCTCCTTCTGTGAGCGAGACATATGGGCAGCACAAATCTCTCCCCTGTACTAACAGTGTAAAATAAAGAAGCTCTGCAGCGGCTGTGGAACAGATCTATATTATACACACTGAAGCTGCTGCAGAACCTCTCCCTAAGATGGAGCATCACATGTCAATCAGCGGCTGAGAAGGAACCTACTATAAAAGTTACATATAAAAAAAAAATATTCCCAATGATTAACCCTTTGTAAAAGACACCCCCTGCCAATTTTACACAGTAAACGTCCATTACCAGGTGATCTTTTGGGGAGGACCCTCCCCTCCACACCTGTGACGGTCAGTAAGAGCAGGAGCAGCAATCTCCAAAGCTTCATCGTCGCTGTCTAACAGACAACTGAACTGCCCCAGCACGTTCCCTCCTTATATAGGGCAGCAAGGGCATTGTGATGTCATCCCCATTGTGATGTCATCGTTTTATGCAAATTAGGTGTCTTGTGGGTGGAGCCTGAGTGCATGTTGAGTATATAGTGAGTAATAAAAGGATGTTAATAAAGATACTTTACAGCCCCCCCTAAAAATGGCTATGCTGACCGCTTATCATTATTATCATGATTGGTATATATCGATCACCATTAAAGGGTTTTCCCCATGAAAAAAAAGTCCTCAAATTTTAATCCCCCAGTGATGTTTACACAATAAACATAATTTTTCATCCCTAACTTTACAATTTTACTCTTCATTATTGCTGTTTTAGCTCCTACCACTAAGTGATGATCAGCGTAAGATTCCAGAGTGTGAGCGGGGACTCTCTGAGCAGACACTTCATCATTCCTATGTGCTATGAGATGCTGTGAGCTGACAATGTGCTTGGATTATGAGGGTACAGGTTTATCTACACTTTTATTTAGCTTCTAAACATTCTACTAGTAACGGACACAAAGAAAAAGAGAAATAAGACAGATTAGGGATGAGAAATGATGAGATCCGTGAGATGGATATAAAACACAATGGGGCTTATTTACTAAGGGCTTGCGGATGGGCACCAAGGGCACCTTGGCTGCACAAGGTGTTAGTTTTGCCCTGGGACAGCACGCACAGGTTGTATTTGTGCGCTCTTTTTGTTTACTTTATTGTTAATGTTATTATTTTGGCATGCATGTGCAACACCCTCGCCGATGCAAGGCAGAGCTGTGTTTGCAAATACGTCCCACCATGTAGCTTGCAGCCTGTGTAGGGTCTGATTAGCCTCACAGCATGTCACTACATCACACTAGATAACACAGATGAACTCTGCAGTGGTAGATCCTGCCTGGTAAGGCAGGAGTTAATTGCTTTATGTGATGTAAAATGTGTCATCCAATCACAAGTATTATCCTAATGTATTGTAAGCTGGGATGTAATTGGAGGAGTAACCACCACATGACCAAGAGCTGAGAAAAAGTGACGGTTGGAGATTTCCAACAGTCAGTTCAGTCAGAGAAGTGAGTCTGACAGGATTCAGTCAGAAAGACTAGCCAGTCAGACCAAGCAGTGAGTTAGACAGAGAGAGGAAAGGGGTATCATCCTACCTTCAAGGGTGATACCTGAAGCACTCCAGGACAAGCTGAAGCTTCCTATTAGGACACAGCTACCTCCCAGCCTGCCCTCTGCATCCAGGCTAGCGATCTACCTCCTGTGGCTCCCTCCAACTGCAACTCAGTACTCCACCATTTTGTTAAGGCACGTTGCTGCGGTTCCTGTTGGTTCCAATAAAGAACTGTAAGTTGTTTTTGTTCAACCTCTGCCTCCGTCTGGTCCCTGCTACTACAGCTGCCATCATCACAGGCACCCTGTCCACCACACAGAGACTAATACTCTAGACACCAAAGGGTTGTCCCAGGGAGATCCGCTATAGCAGCCTCTCCCTCATCATTTCTTGCCAACACCACCCTGCTGGAGACCTGCCAGGCTGTAGGACAGCCCTGCGGTTCCCCCATACCAAGCACCGTGACACTAGCGTGCATAGGCCGCAACCGCCAGCCACTCAGGTACTGCGGGCCCCGGCTGACTCCAGGCCCCGAGAAAAGGCTAGGCCTCGGTGGGGGATGTTGCAAGTGGCGTCACGAACACAGGATCATTACTTCTGTGCCTTATTCTGGCACTAGAGACTATCCTTTATTGAAAAACTACTGTGCTGCCTAACCCTGCTACCATTCGGGTATAGGCCCAAGTGATTTTGTGCTATATTTCACATTGACTTTATTACTGCTGTCAAGCGCTGTCAAGCATTGCTCCAGCAATCAGGGGGTTAATCCCTGCCAAAGAACTTTGTCAGCTCTGCTACATCCGGCGCTGCTGCGCCTGAAGCATTTACCTCAGAGACGTGTGGCGCAGCAAGCATTTCCAGCCCGCCAAATCCTCACTGGCGGGAACTCCAGAGTCGTCACTAGGCTCCGCCCCCTGCGCGAGTGTCGCGAAGTACCATGGAGGAGGAGCTGGAGCGCGTGTGGCCGGCCGGCAACGAAGAGGGTTAATCGGCCATCTTGGATTTCGGCGCAGGCTGCGCCTGAAGCCTGCCAGCAGCAGGTCCTGCGACTGGAGAACACCGCTGAGCATCACCGAGCCCCTGCTGCCTGCCGGACATCGGGAACGGAGTCCTTCATGCACCGGAGCTGTCCTGTCATCGCAGCTGATCCTGAGTGAGTACCTCTGGGGGAAGTTAAAGGGGGGTAGAGATTGTTTCCAACACTAGGTTATTGGCTCACCTCCCAGGGAATAGTGACTGTGTCTTAAAGTGCCCACGTCCCATTCTAGCCATCGCCCATAGCAACGGACATTGTGTAACCCTGCAGACTTCCCTCAGCTAGGCCAGTCATGTCCGCCAAGGACGAAGATACGGGACTGGAGCAAGTCCCGTCCCCTGGTCCCTCCTCAGGGTACCGGAGCATGTTAAGTCCTCCAGAGAGTCCCTTCAGCCCTGCTACAGCTAGTGTCCCTGGGACCCCCACCATGATGCCTCTGACTATGCCCTACTATCCGGGGGCCCCCTGGTTACCCCACTACGAGGGAGAATCACACAGTCTCCCTGAATTCAGAGACAAGTTGTTAGCCACTTTCGCCCTGTACCCGTTCACAGAGGAACAGAAAGTGGGCATCCTA
This sequence comes from Engystomops pustulosus, assembly GCF_040894005.1. Lineage (NCBI taxonomy): Eukaryota > Metazoa > Chordata > Amphibia > Anura > Leptodactylidae > Engystomops > Engystomops pustulosus. The sequence continues at coordinate 10,987,452 of NC_092419.1, read as the reverse complement.
ACCGGGCAGTTGAAAGGACCCGCTCTCCGGGAAGTCAAGTCTTGGCCCCGAGAACAGTGTCAGAATGTGGTCCAAATTCTTGATAGGCTGCGCAACACCTTTGACAAGTGTACTGCCTCAGAGTTGAAGCAACAATTCTTTGGGAAAAGACAGAAGCCCCAAGAGTCCCTACGAGACTTTGCCCTCTCCCTACAGGAGACATGGAAGGCCATAAACCGTCTTGATCCCAAAGACGCTGAAACCTCTGATCAAACCCTGAGGGAACAATTCATTAATGGACTTGTTGATAGAAATCAAAGATCATCTAAAGATCATCTCTTCTCAACATGCCCAGGCTTCCTTTCTTGAGTTTAAGGAAATTGCCATTGACATATTAGGGGACCGACCGCCTACTGGACCGCAGAAAGAGCCTGAATCCGTGGAAATGGAGGAATCTGCTCTAGCTTGCCATCCAACGCAGTCGACATCACCTACTCCTGCGGCTACGGAAGCTGCTGGCTTAGCAGGACAGGTCCCTAATCTGGCAGACACCCTGCATAAAATTCTCGATCGGTTGACCCAGTTGGAATTGACTGTCTCCGCTATGAGGAAGAAACCTTCAGAGAACTCTGTACGGTCAACTACCCCTCGTGACTCCCCGGCCAAACAGCGCCCAAGAGAAGCGAAGTCGTTAAGCACCTGGAGTCAGAAGGAACCCTGCCAGCGGTGCAGCTACTGCCGTAAATATGGGCATGAAGAGGATGGATGTCGTCAGTTAAACGACAAACCCTTGGAGCTAAGGGACGACCTCCAAGGGAAAAACCTGTAAGTCCCCGAGATGCCAACTGGATGCCCAGGTTCGTGGGGACTCGCCCCATGGTTCATGTAACCATCAACGGAGTTACCCTACCGGCCTTAATTGATACCGGCTCTCAAGTGACCACCCTCCGGAGTGCTGCCTTCGAGAAATGCCGAGGAGGAGCATCCTTAGTCCAGCCTCCCAAGGCTTACTTGAACATTATTGCTACGAACGGAAAACCCGTACCCATCCGCGGCTACTGGGAGCCCACGCTAACCATTGGAGACACTGAGTTAACCAGACAGGGCGTAGTGGTGACACGAGTGCCCGAAAACGGTAACTTCTCTCTGGTACTGGGTACCAATGTCCTCCGCAACTGCTACCCGGAAGTGCTGAAGGCTCTCCACGACTCCCTGCCAACAGTGCCCAACGGTTCCCGGAAGGTAATTCAGGAGACTATGCAGGTTCTAGCGGCGCAACAGAAGTTTGCTGGCCCTAATGGAGAAATCTGCAGAGCCCGGATCAAGGATCCCCAACCTGTCCGCCTTCAACCTGGGACTGAGACGTTAGTATGGTGTCGAGCCTGCATGGGCGTCCAAGGTCAAGACTACCAGGCGATAGTAGAACCTCTACCAGCTGATGAAGACCTGCCCATTCTAGCCGCCAGGAGCCTAGTCACTGTATCCCGAGGACAAGTACCCATTCGATTACTAAATGTGGGAGACTCCCCAGTGGATCTGAGAAAGTACCAGGCCATAGCCACTGTCTTCAGCGTCCATCCTGAAGACTTGGTTGAAACCTCTCTGTCTGCCTCCCAACAGTTGGAACTGAAGCAAAGTGCTGAAGGTGAGCCTGCCGAGCAATCCTGGTGGCTTGAGCTCAATATTGGAGATGACGATTTTACTCCTGCAGACCAAGTACAAGGTGTCCTGGATGTCGTTATGAAGCACCACCAGGCCTTCAGCAAACACCCACTGGATTTTGGGCAGACTACCCTGATCCAACATACCATCCCTACTGGCTCTCATCCTCCTATCAAGGAACGATACCGGCCCATACTTCCAGCCCGCTACCAAGAGGTGAAAAAGCTGGTACAAGAGATGAAGACAGCCAACGTTATCCGGGAGAGTCACAGCCCATGGGCTGCCCCGCTGGTCCTTGTGAAAAAGAAGGATGGAACCCTTCGATTCTGTGTTGACTATAGGAAGATCAACAATATCACCCACAAGGATGCCTATCCTCTGCCTCGAATCGAGGAATCCCTCGCAGCCCTAGGGTCAGCTGCCTACTTCTCTACCCTGGACCTGACCAGTGGCTACTGGCAAGTGGCCATGGCGCCGGAAGACAGAGAGAAGACAGCTTTCACCACCCCAATGGGCCTGTTCGAGTTCAACAACATGCCGTTCGGGCTATGCAACGCCCCAGGCACATTTCAACGGCTGATGGAGAGATGTTTGGGTCATCGAAACTTCGAGACCGTCCTGCTATACTTGGACGACATCATCATCTACTCCAAGACTTATGAAGACCACCTCCACCATCTGGCTGAAGTCTTCCAAATCCTGACCCAACATGGGTTGAAGGTCAATCCATCCAAGTGCCACCTGCTACAACCTAGCGTCAAGTACCTGGGACATGTGGTGAGCGCTCATGGAATTGAGCCAGATCCAGAGAAGATTGCAGCTGTCCACGACTGGCCTACCCCATCAACCATACGTGACATCAAAAGCTTCCTGGGATTTGCCAGTTATTACAGGCGTTTCATCCAGAAGTTTGCCCAGCTGGCGGCTCCCCTGCAAGAACTTCTAAGGGGCCTGCCAAAAGAGAGCCAACGTTCCCGAGTATCCATTGAGTGGACAGCCGAACGAGAAGCTGCCTTCCAGATGCTCAAGCAACGGTTGACTGAGCCTCCGGTGTTGGGATATCCAGACTACAGTCTGCCTTTCACCCTATACACTGATGCCAGCAAGCAAGGCCTAGGGGCTGTACTATCCCAGCTCCAAAACGGAACTGAAAGGGTCATAGCCTACGCCAGCCGTTCCCTCCGAGAACCGGAGCAAAACGACCAGAACTACAGTTCCTTCAAGTTGGAGTTTCTGGCGTTAGTCTGGGCTGTGACCGAAAAGTTCAAGGACTACTTGGCTGCATCCTTCTTCACTGTCTTCACAGACAATAATCCCTTGGCGCATCTGAACACCGCTCGTCTTGGAGCACTGGAACAACGGTGGGCCTCCAGACTTGCCAACTTCAACTTTACCATCAAGTACCGGGCTGGTAAGACCAATGACAACGCCGACGCTCTGTCCCGTCTCCCTGACCAGTGGGAGGGACCCTCCACGGATGCTCAGTGGGAAGATGTCGAGATGCCAGCGTTCTATGCCCGGTTTGTGCGTCAAGATGCCCAGAGAGTTTACTCCTTACCGACAGAGGCAGCGCCAGCTACTCCTCAAGAAGAGTCAGAGCCCTCTGCGGAAAAGGACCTCTGGATAAGTCTTCAGGCTGATAGCCGCGCCATAGGAGAAGTAATGGACTATCTCTCTAGTGGGCGAGTGCCTGAAAGAATCCGCCGCAGAAGAGCTGATGGAGAACTGTCTCAATTGTGGCGCCAGAGAAAGACTCTGAACATGCATCAGGGTCTGTTAAAGAGAAGAACTCTGGACCCTATCACTTATGACCGGCTGTACCAGATTGTGATTCCCAGGAGGGACGGCAAGATAGTACTGGATATGTACCATGACCAGTCCGGACACTTTGGCGCTCAGAAGACTGAAGCCACCCTCCGAAGGCGCTTCTACTGGGTCAACATGAAGTCCAACATCGAAGCCTGGTGTCGGGAATGCCCAGCCTGCGCCATCGCTCGAGGAGAGCGACACAATCAAAGGGCCCCTCTACATCCCATTGTGAGCCAACGGCCCTTAGAGATCCTGGCATTGGATCATGTGAAGTTGGAGCCCAGCAGATCCGGTCACAGTTATGCTCTCACGATCATCGACCACTATACCAAATTTGTGGTTGCAGTACCTGTCAGAGACCTATCTGCAAGGACCACCGCAACGGCCCTGTGGAAGAGCTTCATCCTCCCCTATGGCTGTCCGGACCAGATCCTTACGGACCAAGGAACAGCATTTGAGTCCCAAGTCTTCCAAGAGCTGTGCACTCTATATGGCTGTAAAAAGCTGAGGACCACAGCCTATCATCCCCAAGGCAACGGGCTTTGTGAAAAGATGAATCAGACTCTAATCAACATGCTGAGGACTCTGACCCCTGCAAAAAGGGCTGACTGGCCAAAACTGTTGCCCGAATTAGTGTACCTGTACAACAATACCACTCATTGCTCCACAGGATACACACCGTATTATCTGATGTTCGGGAGACACGGCCATCTCCCTGCTGATATGACCTGGGACATGGAGTCCCCTGATTCTCAGTCTTTACTCCCCCAGACTGACTGGGTTCATGAACACCAGAGGCGCCTGGCGGATGCCAGAGAAGTTGTGGATCTGCAGTTGGAAGAGGCCCGAGAGGCTTCGATCGTAATGCCTGTGCTGAGCCTCTTGCCCCAGGAGATCGAGTGTGGCTGCGCAACAACCATCCCACCAGTAAGCTAGATGGGCGTTGGGAGCGTGAGCCATACCTAGTTAGGGACAGTCTCTCCCCTGAAGTCTACGAGATTTCAAGAGGAGACCGTCCACTACTCCGGGTACATAGGAACCGGCTGAAGAGATGTATTCGTCCTTTTTCCCCTATGTCCACACCTCTCACCTCGACCCCCAACTTACAGACCTCCTTGTGTTCACCTACCCCCAGTTTCTTAGAACTTGTGACTGTGCCTCAACTCTGTTTTGTTGTTTCCACTCCAGTAAGAGGTACCCCAGAGAGACCATCATCCCCACCGCAGTCTCCAGTACTGCTGCCTGTGGAGGATGATCCGGCTCCAGTGTCTGCAACCCCTGAAGCATCAGAGGCAGCTGAGACTCCGACTCCAGCGCCTGACTCAGAGGAGGACGATGAGGAGGTTGTTATCTTCTCCCAGCCGGAACTTTGGAGGTCTCAAAGGGAGACAAAAGGTAAAGCTCCTGCGTACCTGCAGGAGTATCAACTGGTGTCGCACAGAAGGAGGAGGCAGGTACGCTTTTCTGACACCGAAGTACTTACCACCGAAGAAGATACTGAGTAACCCCTGATGGGCTGAAAGCCTTACCAGGTACTCTGCTTATTGTACATATTGTAAATATTATTACTGCTATCCCATTTGGGCTGAGCACCCACCATTCCACAAGAGCCAGAGACTTTCCTGGGACTCTCACCCCTATTTATTTATTTCAGTCAAGAGACATACCTTGAACTGCCCACTGTCATGTGCTATGATAGCACCCCTACAAAGGACTCTGTCCCTCTACACATAGAGGAGACCCTTTGCATCTTTATTGCACTTTTCCCACTTCAAGGGCTGTACCCAGAAGATGGACTTTGCTATTAAAGACCTTCTGAGAGACTTTTGCCAACCTCAAGGAAAAGTTGCTACTTTATTTATTTTTATATTGCACTTAATGCCTTCCTTTTAGGTACGGACATTCTACATGCACTTTTATGCCTTTCCTTTTCAGGTAAAGAGACATTTTATGCTGCTACCCTGAGTAGCCTAACTATCTGTAACGTTTGTAATGTTATAAGATGTGTACCCATTGGGCTCCTAAGCCAATGTGAGTTTACAAAATGTTTGCACACTGTCAATTTATGTCTGTAGTTTGCACTAACCTTTTATAGGCTTTTCAGATTGTAGTGTGGCTGTGTCGGACCGTCCAATATGTAAACCTTGACCGCTATCTTATGCCTCAAACCAAAGCTTTGCAAGTGGGGGTAGTCCGTAAACTGCGGGTCCTTAGGGGACCGGGGGTGTTACAGAGTTAGCACCTGGATGCCACTCATACAAGGGTAAGAATGTTAGTCGGCAAGTACTTGTACATTGTACAATGTTTTATTGTGTCACATATGCCAATGTAATGCATATATACACTATACATTTGTCGCCAGGGAAGAAGTGTTTATATAACAAATATACAGGCCCCGGTGCAAGGAGTGGATTACAGTACATGACACCACATCTTTCCTACTGTACAGTTTGGTTTAATGGCGTCAGCAACCAACTGTCACACATGTCCTTGTCTTAGTCCGACACCAACCCAGGTGCCTTTCTCTAGGACCATGGGCGGTTTGTCCCTACAGATCATGTAGCCTGCACTTCACAGAAGTGCCCCTATCTACCTCTGCGCCCCAATCAGTCTGTAGTCGAGCCGAGGGCGGCTCTTTCAATTGCCCCGGGGGTATGCAACACCCTCGCCGATGCAAGGCAGAGCTGTGTTTGCAAATACGTCCCACCATGTAGCTTGCAGCCTGTGTAGGGTCTGATTAGCCACACAGCATGTCACTACATCACACTAGATAACACAGATGAACTCTGCAGTGGTAGATCCTGCCTGGTAAGGCAGGAGTTAATTGCTTTATGTGATGTAAAATGTGTCATCCAATCACAAGTATTATCCTAATGTATTGTAAGCTGGGATGTAATTGGAGGAGTAACCACCACATGACCAAGAGCTGAGAAAAAGTGACGGTTGGAGATTTCTAACAGTCAGTTCAGTCAGAGAAGTGAGTCTGACAGGATTCAGTCAGAAAGACTAGCCAGTCAGACCAAGCAGTGAGTTAGACAGAGAGAGGAAAGGGGTATCATCCTACCTTCAAGGGTGATACCTGAAGCACTCCAGGGCAAGCTGAAGCTTCCTATTAGGACACAGCTACCTCCCAGCCTGCCCTCTGCATCCAGGCTGGCGATCTACCTCCTGTGGCTCCCTCCAACTGCAACTCAGTACTCCACCATTTTGTTAAGGCACGTTGCTGCGGTTCCTGTTGGTTCCAATAAAGAACTGTAAGTTGTTTTTGTTCAACCTCTGCCTCCGTCTGGTCCCTGCTACTACAGCTGCCATCATCACAGGCACCCTGTCCACCACACAGAGACTAATACTCTAGACACCAAAGGGTTGTCCCAGGGAGATCCGCTATAGCAGCCTCTCCCTCATCATTTCTTGCCAACACCACCCTGCTGGAGACCTGCCAGGCTGTAGGACAGCCCTGCGGTTCCCCCATACCAAGCACCGTGACACTAGCGTGCCTAGGCCGCAACCGCCAGCCACTCAGGTACTGCGGGCCCCGGCTGACTCCAGGCCCCGAGAAAAGGCAAGGCTCCGGTGGGGGATGTTGCACATGGAGCTTCCGGTATTTGGTAGTGCCCGTCTCTCCCCTCTTCTTGTGCTATATAAATAAGGATTATCATTATTCCCCCATCCCGAACCCCTAGCCAGATCCCTCCCAGGTAAAATATTTGGGTGTAACTCATCATAATATTAGTTCATGATACGTTCTGTATATTGAAATAATTAAGACGAAACCTCAATATATGTTTGCAATGTATAGATAGATTTGGATCTTTATTTGTCACCGTGTAGTAGATGAGCTTTCTAGGTGTTACATAGCAAGTGTGGTTGAGCGATGTTCTTCAGTGTCAACCTTGTAATGACTTGCTATGTTTATCCAGAGGAAGGCGAAAAACCCATGAGGACTATGGAGCGTTTTGTCCTCATATTAGGGGGAGAAAATTCCTTCCTGACCCCAAATATGGCGATCGGATAACATCCCTGGATAATTGGTGCTCAAATCTATATGGATGATATGTGGTGGGAATCGGTGAGAATAAACGGTCCTGGATGCTTCTGGTGGCTGTTACTCCTGTAAGAAGAGAAATATACACGTCTAAGTATCATCTCTGCACATATATAATGTATATAATTATAAGGGGGGGAAAGAATAACAGGGCTGTATGTCTATAACTGCACTGATATCACTATGATATCTCCGGGTGTTATACTTACAGAGAACCATGGGAAGGGTGGCTGGGCCTTCCCGGACTCCACATCATCCCAGTCAACAGAGATAAAGAACGGGTGGGATCTGGTGGCAGATGTTATTGGCAGTCGGTCACTTGGAGATTTGCGCAGGAGCTGGAAAATAAGAGAGATAATTAGACATATGATGTATGATTAATGCAATAGGTGATAGTCCAACGTCTATCAGCAATTCTCATAATCCCCCAACTATCCTTCTCCATCTTCTCCTACTACTTACCCCTTCTATGAAGCTGACTGCGTCAGGGCACATCCCAGGATGGAAAACAGGGACCTTCTTCACCAGTGACAGGAAATATTCCATCACTGAGCCTTCGCTGTAGAATGGTTTTTCTCCTACGCACATCATGAACAGGATGACGCCAAAGGAAAAAGAATCCACCTGATGGTTGTACGGCTTCCCGCCCAGAACCTGGAAGAACATCAGTCAGGAGATAAGAGAATATTCTGGGAAGGGTATTACACACACAATTATATGGGGACTGGCCAGTGACCAACTGTCTGCATGGGGATTCTATGTCCTTACCTCCGGGGCAGTGTAACCAGTCGTGCCTACGAAGCCTGTTGTTGTGTCCCCCCTAGACACATTGATGGCTGCACAGCTGTAGTCAGCGATTTTGATGTGTCCGATGTCATCTAGGAGGATGTTGTTCGGCTTCAGGTCTCTGCAGAAAGAAGAAACAGGTAATTCATGGAGAGAACACTCTACAATTTATATATGAGAAGAGAAAGAGTCCCGGGAGATGAGTGCACGTTCTTACCGATGGATGACGCCATGATCGTGAAGGTACTGCAGTCCGCAGAACATCTCAGCCGCAAACCGCCTGTGGAGTAGAAAGTAAAGGATGGATCAGTGGTTACATACACCTCACATAAGATAATGACATGTGACCCATTCATGTCTCTGGGTGTCATTGTCCATCGCTCTAGGACTACAATGTTCCCTCAGCAGATTTTTAGGATCCTGAATGATTCTCGTCTAGTATAAGAAATGACCGTGTTGTCTGGATTGTAAACAGCTGAGATTCCTCCATCCGGCTATACAGGGTTCCTCCGGGCATATAGTCCATTGCCAGCTTATAATTATAGATGTTCTCTAGAAAGCCCCTCAAAGACATGAGGAAGCGGCTTCCAGCGCCAATATTCAGGACTTCCAGTTCTATAAAGGCCCTTTTCTGGACCTCCAGTTCTGTACCCAGGCTTTCCTTCATCTTCCTCTTAGACAGGGCCTTTACCGCCAGAAGTTCTTTACTGGCTGGATCTGATACCAGTATAACCTGGAGGAGAGGCAATATAGATCAGAACAAGAATTTTGAGGGGAAAACAAGAATTTTTTTGATGAAAATGTGTGATGATCGAAAGTAATAACTTTTTGGCCACTTACCGTTCCAAAGGCCCCCTCTCCAAGAGTCTTTTCAGTTTGGAGGTTGTGGATATCAACAGGATTTTTGATGTTGACTTCTATTGGGGGCGAAGTGCAGGAACTGGCACGGCCAAGCACCTCTGCCGGCTCGGCTGCAGTGTCAGGGGGTGGCTGGAAGCTTTTATCTGGGAAGAGAAAATATGGTTCACAAAGGGAAACAAGTTAAAACACAAAGCGTAAAGGACAAGATTGTAACTATCATTGCCACTGGGCCCCTCTACCCCATAACCCACTGTATCTGAAGAGATTGGTGAGTAGAGGGCGGGTTCTGTATTCCAAAAAAGCTACAAGTGGCCTTTGTGGGTGGCGGTATGTATTCCCGGGGTCAGGGTATTAGATACTCTATATACCCGGGTCAAGGTATCGGCTATTATATACACCCTGGGTCAGGGGTTTTAGGTACTGATAGGTAAGTGTTACCTGGCTTCTCTACCACAACTTCTGTAAGGTCGCCCTCTGTAGGCGTCAGACACGGGGGTTTCTCTACCACGATTTCCTTGAGGTCGCCGTCCTCCGTAGGCGTCAGACACGGGGGTCTCTCTACCACGACTTCCTTAAGGTCGCCGTCCTCCGTAGGCTTTAAAGCCTTTAATCTCCAAAGCTTCACCTTCGCTATCCAACAGACAACTGAACTGCCTTAGCACGTTCCCCCTTAGACAGGGCAGGAAGGGCATTGTGATGTTATCACCGCTGTGATGTCACTGTTCTATGCAAATCAGGTGTCTTGTGGGTGGAGCCCCAGTACAGGCTAATAAATTGTGAGTATACTAAAATGTTTGATAAAAGGATGTTAAAGGTACTTGAATCCCCCGCCCCCACCAAATACAATTTGTCATGCTGATCTCTTATAGTAACTATTGTCATCACTATCACATATAGGAGACCATTTCTATCTTGGCTCTATACTTTCAAGGTACATATTAGACCACAGCAAATTAGTGTTAGCACGAAGCCGGCTGCAAGGATAGGTGCAGTGCGGCCATGACAGGCAGGGATGAGAGGAGAGAAAATGATGGGTGGAGTGGTCTTGGGGGGCGGAGATGTTAGTTTAAGTGGATAGGTGGGTTTGAACTGGGGGGAGGAGATAGTGAGGGGTTTATATAGGAGGATTAGGAAGGGTAGCCATCTTTTGGCTTTAGAAAATTGTCAGTGAAGGACGTCGGTTCTTGTTTAGTGGATAGGGCCTAGTGGGGGTACGGAAGAAGGGGGAAGGATAGGTGTGCTAGGTGTAGATTAGGTAGTATAGAGGCATTGGAGTATGGCGGAGGTGGAGGCCTTTTTAGAAAAGATGAGGGAGCAGGCTAGGGTGAAGGGCCCAGAGTGGGTGAAGAACCAGATGTTGGCCATGTGGGGGGACGACTTACCTGGGCGCCCAGCCAGTTCCAGGCGCTCTCGTCCACCCGAGCGTCTGAGCCCATCCGGATCGCCGAGGCGGGGACAGCGGAGGTCGAGTGCAGCAGCCAGCGGTGTCGGAAGCGGCCAGCGGAGGAGGTCTCATGGCCAAGCAAGCGATGAGGCACGGCATGTCCCGGTCGGCGCGGAGGTCAGAGGAAGAGCCCGGGTAGCGGTGAGGCCGGCCAAGATGGCGTCTCCACGCGGCAGGGCAGTGAAGAGGCGGAGCGGTGCAGGATCCGTGCAGAAGGGCGGAGCGAGGGCGGTGACACGCGAGGTCGAGGAAGAGGTCGACGATGACGCGGATGCTGACGAGGAGGAAGAGGAGGAGCCGGGAGCGACAAGTCGCAGATGGAGCAGCGGCGGCATCACCAGGCCAGCGGTGAGTGCCGGGGGGACAAGTGCAGCGCCGGGGGGCAGCGGCGCGGCAAAGCGACAGAGGCGGGTGGAAGCGGGGAGCAGCCGACGGGTGAGGGAGAGGAGGATGAGGAACCGGCTGGGAGCTGCGGCTGGGCACGGTCAGCGGGGAGATGCGGTGGGGGAGCGGGAGGACAGCTCTCCCACCAGGGGGCTGGCAGCGGAGCATACAGCTCCAGTCCTGATGTATGTACAACTGGGGCTAGGCGAGCGGCCCAGTTGGCAATGACAGAGGCGGCTGCGGGGGGGGGTGCACCCCCTCTAGGTGACACTGGAGAGTGGGGAAGGTGCAGTGAGGGCGGGCATAGGGCTACTGGGGGGTGTCAGCCGAATTCGGTTACACTTAGCAGCAGTATGGGGGGTCAGGTGGAGGATCAATCGGTGGTGCGCGGTGTCTCCTCTGTTCTTTTTCCATTACAGGCTCGCGGCGGCGCTGAGACGGCTATTCTGGAGACGTTGCGGCAGGCTTTAGGCATGGCCCAGCCAGGACAGGCTCCAGTGTTGGCGGTCTCTGCGGGGGTTCCGATGGTTTCCAGCACGGCAGGAATCGCGCCAGTGCCTATGCCGGTGGCGGCGGGTGTATCGGCCCCGCTAGGAGTTGCGGCAGCGGGACAACCTTCCGTGCCAGGATCCGGGACGGTCGCAGGAACATCTAGCTCTACAGCGGCAGCAGGCGTCCATAGCGCTGCCCAATCAGGTGGGTCTACAGGCACACATACACTGATACAGGGAATTACACAAACACCAGTAGGACAAGGTAGCGAGCTTGTGATGGGGGGGGCAGAGATGGCCTCAGGAGGGGTGCTGCAGGAAATATTGCAGGGAGTGCAGCGATTGGTTAAAGTAGTTGAGCAAGTGCAGGGGTCACAGCGTGCTGGGCCGTTAGCAGTTTGGACTGGGGGTGTTAGCTCAGGTATGAGTACGGGGGCTGGAGTGGTAGCGAGGCAGGAACAGGGAGCATCAACTAGCTCAGCGGAAACGGGGGTGCAGACAGAAAAGGAAGATGCGGCGGCTAAGCAGCTGCCAGTATCAGATGGGGCAAAAGCTAGTCTGTACATTTGTATGAGGGGACCGTTAGGGGCTCATTTGAAACCAGAAGTAAAAGAGAAAATATGGAAGAAAGAGAATCTTGACATTTTCACGTTGTTGCCTTTGGAGCGCTTTAGTGTTGAAAGGTGGGAGAAGGGAAAGGAGCATAGGAAGGAAGAGGATGAGGAGAGGAGACGGTTTAGGTTGATTCCTCGTACATTCGGGAACTGGTTGAATGCGTTTGCTATATTAGCAAGTGTGGTGGGTGAAAAGCGCCCGGAATGCTGTTCAGCATTGTGGTGTTACTTTGTGACGGTGTGGGATGCTTACAAGAACTACGGGGGTACGGCATGGTTGCAGTATGACGAGCAGTTTCGGCAGCGTATGTCGGTGCAACCGTCACTGGAATGGGATCACAGGGATATAGATCTGTGGATGCGATTGATGACGTTGCCTAAAACACCGGGGAAGGGGTCGTATTTTGGGGGAGTCGTATTCTGGGACGTCCTTTCAGCCAGGGCCCGACGGGGGGAAGCATGGGAGCCCGTCGGGTGGGGTTAAAAAGGGTGTGTGCTGGCGGTTCAACGAAGGATCCTGTACATGGGGAGTCTCCTGTATCTTCCGGCATGAGTGCTCAGGGTGTGGGGGAAGTAATCACCCTTTCGTCAGATGTTTTAAGAGAAGGGGGGCACAGATGCAGCGGGGCGGGGACAGTGCTCAAAAAGGGGACAACTCCAGTGCGCCTCGCCGCAATGATGCCGTGGCTAGAGAAATACCCAAATAAGGAGAAAGCATTGTTGTTACAGGAGGGTTTTAGTGTGGGTTTTCGGATTCCGTTTAGAGAGGGGTTGGGGGGTTGTTTTGCAAAGAATCTAAAGTCGGTAGCGGAGTTTCCAGCGGTAGTGAGAGACAAGTTGGGGAAGGAAGTGGCGTTGGGGAGGATGTTAGGCCCGTTTGCTTCACCACCGGTGGCAGAGTTGAGGGTGTCCCCGCTGGGTTTGGTCCCGAAAAAAGAGGTCGGGAAGTTTAGGCTTATACATCATTTATCCTATCCAAGAGGGGCATCAGTTAATGATGACATCGAGGCTTCTTTAACGTCTGTGTCATACACGTCTTTCGATGCGGCGGTAGCTTTAGTGAGGGAGACAGGGCGGGGGGCCCTTATGGCAAAGGCGGACATTGAGGCTGCGTTTCGATTACTGCCAGTTCACCCTGAATCTATGCATTTGTTGGGGTGTTGTTTTGAGGATTGCTATTATGTAGATGCTTGCCTCCCGATGGGCTGCTCCATTTCATGTGCATATTTTGAAGCGTTTAGTACATTTTTGGAGTGGGTCATCCGGGAGAGTGCAGGTTCGAAGTCAGTTATACACTATTTAGATGATTTTTTATGTGTAGGGCCCGTCCGTGGCTTTGGTTGTAAAGTATTACTTGCTACGGTGGAGAAAGTGTTTGCCGAGTTTGGGGTTCCGTTGGCAGCAGAAAAAACGGAGGGTCCGGCGACGACTTTGTGTTTTTTGGGCATTGAAATTGATTCTGAAAGGATGGAATGTCGTCTGCCGGCTGCGAAGTTAGAGGACCTTCGTTTGGGGGTACAGGAAGCTTTAGTGAAGAGGAAACTCACATTGCGCCAGCTTCAATCATTGCTGGGGAAACTGAACTTTGCTTGTCGAATTATGCCGATGGGGAGGGTGTTTTGTCGACGGTTAGCGCAGGCGACAGCGGGGGTGCGTAGACCGGATCATTTTATCAGACTACGCAGTGAGCACAGGGCGGATTTGATGGTATGGGACAGTTTTTTGGCGAAGTATAATGGCCGGACATTGTGGATGGCCGCCCCGGTGTCCAACTTGGAGTTGCATTTGTATACGGATGCAGCTGGAGCAGTAGGTTATGGGGCGTTCTTTGATGGTGAATGGTGTGCTGGACCGTGGCCTAGGCATTGGGTGGAAAGGGGACTGACGGCTAATTTGTGTTTGTTGGAGCTTTTCCCGATCGTTATGTCAGTGGAGCTGTGGGGGAGCCTGCTTGCGGGAAAATGTGTGGTGTTTCATTGTGATAACATGTCAGTCATGCAGGTAATCAACCAACAAACGCCATCTTCTCCTGAGGTGATCGTGTTGTTGCGACATTTGGTCTTGCGCTGCTTGGAGTGGAATGTTATGTTTCGGGCAGTTCATGTTCCAGGAGTGGATAACACTATAGCGGACGCTCTATCTCGTCTACAGCTGGAAAAATTCAGGGAACTGGTGCCAGGGGCGGCGAAGGAGCCGAAGTTATGCCCGGACGCGGTTTGGGAGTTGGTAACCTAAGTATCTTGTACTGGATTCAGAGATCCTTGGCGCCATCCACGTGGTTGGCGTATCAGAAGGTATGGAAGTCGTGGTTTTTATTTCAGGATGACTGGTGTGCAGGAGGGTTGCCTTGGGTTAGAGGGGAGGCGGTCCTTTGTTATGTATCTGAGTTGTTGGATAAGGGCGTTTCTAGGGCTGGGGTTCAGAGGGCGTTGGCTGCATTGTCATTCTTGTTTAAACTGTGTGGGGGGTGGATGATACACAGGCGTTTATTGTCAGGCAGGCGGTTAAGGGGTATGTTAGGCGCGGGGGTCCTCCTGATGGTAGGAGGCCAGTGTCATTTAACTTATTGCATGAATTGTTGGAGATCCTGCCTGCAGTGTGTGTGTCAGGATACGAGCAAGCGTTGTTTAGGGTAGTTTTTTCCTGGGCGTTTTTCGGGGCGTTCAGGGTGGGTGAGTTGGTTAGTCCCAGAAAAAGCAGCCCTGGGGGTATACAAGTGCATCAGGTGGTAATGGGTGAGGACGAGTTGCGGATTACATTGGTGGGGTCAAAAACGGATAAGTATGGTAAGGGTTTTTTGGTCTCATTGCACAGATTGGGAAGGCATGTGGTTTGCCCGGTAGCGAATTATGAGACCTTTGTGGAAGTGCGTGGGGGAACTGCTGGCCCTTTGTTTATTCATGCTGATGGGTCTCCGCTGACGAGATATCAGTTTGTGGCGGTATTTCGTGCAGGCATAAAGAGATTGGGTTTAAAAGAAGGGGAATATTGTTCACACTCCTTCCGTATAGGTGCAGCTACGGAGGCGGCTAGATGGGGTATGTCAGAGAAGGAGGTGAAGCGCATTGGTAGATGGGAATCGCGGCGCTTCCGGTCATGCGTTCGCATACATAGGGTGGAGCGTTAGGGGGCAAGCGCTGGCAGGAGAGTAGTAGGCAGGCGTGTTTATATGGAGGGGTATTGGTTATTGTGTTTATCTGTTTATTTATTATGGATAGGTTCACGTAAGTGCGTGGTTTGGATGTTTGGCCATTCCTTCATCTATTGGGCGGAGAAGAGAGCGCAGCTGCGCTTAGGTGGTAGGTCGTTGGGGCTGGATGAGGAAATGGTAAGTGTTCGATGGTTTGGCTTTAGGGGATTGTGCTGGGATAAGGTAAGGTTTAGATTGGAGGGGGCTTTTAAGAGGTGGGGAGTGCCCGATGTGTTGGTTCTGCATGTGGGTGGAAACGATGTGGGAAGTTTCCCGATGCGGCCATTGATTAAGACGATAAAAAGGGATTTGTTATGGATGTTGGATGAGCATGCGGAATGTCTGTTGGTTTGGTCTGAGATGGTCCGCAGATTGAAGTGGAGAGAGGCGGTGTCTGTGCCAGCGCTGAACCGTACCCGGAAGAAGATCAATAAAAGTGTGTCGAAGTTTGTGCGCCTGAATGGAGGTTTGGTGGTTCGCCATGATTTGCTTAAGGAGGAAGTGAGTTATACGGGCCCGGATGGAGTACACCTGACGGATTTGGGATTGGATGTGTTCAATTACGGTTTGGCTGAAGCGGCTGGCTTTGCTGTACGGGTGTGGAGCGGCATGCCGGCTTAAGGGGTCAAGCCGACATGCGGTGGCGGGGGCGGGGTTCTTGGCAACAGCTAATTCAATTGGTAAAGTGGATAACAGGTTGAGAAAAAGATGGTGTGGTTATTTTAAGTCCGGAGGTTAAGAGGATTTTTGCCAGGATCCTGCATGGGGGTGACCTCCCCTTTTAGGACCTGGTTGGTTTTATTAAGTTTGATGGTTAGTCACCTCTGCTCGCGCCACTGGCTAGGAGGTTGGCGGCTAGTGGTTTTGGTAGTTGTGACATCGCACGCCGAGCGTGCTTTCTGAGCATATATATTGGTTTAAAAGGTACCGGACGAATACAACTATGGAAATTTTGGTGGCAATTCGTGGAAGCTGTTGTCAAGGGCTCTGCTCACCCATCATTTTAATTTTTGAAAAAGAATTGTTATATGATTGTTATATTACTGTGTTTTAATAAAGTTTGTTTTTTACAGATTGTAAACAAATTCAATAAAGGCTGTGACCAATCACCTTCCAATTCAAAAAGTTGTATGTATGTTTATTTAGTTAGAAGGGGTTGGTCAGGCAGATTCTTTTGCTTTCCTTTCATCTCGAATCTTACCGAGTCAGCAATTGCCTGGGTCATGGATAGGTCTTATTTGTGAGAACACAGTAAGAGCAGGCCAGGCTGCACCCAACTAGATTTGGACCCCCTGCTGTGCGCTGGGTTCGCCTCCCCGGCTGCAGCCGCTTTGTATGGACTTTACCAGACATTTACACTTTGCGCAAGTTCAGGACTTTTGTACAAGACGCTGGGCTTTGCTTAGATTAGGCGTGTTAGGAAATGCAGGCGGTGTTTATCTGGCAAACACCAGAAAACACTCACTCTTCACTTGATTTGGACTTTTGCAGGGGATTGTGGGTCATGCATACATTATGCAAATATTCCAAACCAGGAAGTGGACTTTTGCCAGGTTCCCTTCCTTATTTTTCCTCCTCCTGTGTCTGTCTTTCAATAAAGCTTCGGGCAAGTGTTACCCCTACCCTCTCCCCGTTCACGCCACACCCTTTTCCGTTTTTACACTTTGTCGTTGCCGTAATTGAAATGCAATGCGTGTTTAGTTAGGTCAATTGAGCGAGCAGTGCGCTAGTGCAGGGTTTGCATGGCACAAACCCTAATTAGATTAGTGTGTGCTGTCAGCACTATGCATGAATCTTAATTTGTTGTATATGTTGTTTCACAGTCTGTGCTGAGACACAGTAGACACTGTATGCTTGTGTGCTGCTAATGCTAAGAATGAGTCTTGATGCTTTATACGTGTTGTGTAGTGGCCTGCGCTGTGATACAGTGTATGCTGGATGTTTCTGAAAATGTATGTCATTTAGACTTGGTTCAGTAAAGCAGGTGTCATGTGAGTGTTTGGGGAAGGCCCCATCCACACCCAGTACCAGCCACAGGCACTTTCTACCTTTGTGGTGCTCGCAGCGGGTGCTCCGCCAGCCTTGGAGAGGCCCCTGTTATCAAATATACTCAGTTAGCGGATACGAGAGATGGAAATTGTCCTGGTTTATAAGGGGTAAAACAAAATGGAGGTGCGGTCTACAAATTGTAATATTTTTTGACAATACACCGTTTTGGGGGGAAATTAAACATTTGCAATGGATTAAATGAAAAAAGGCTCCACAAAGTTTGATACCCAATTTCTCCCACGTGCCGATCCCCCATATGTGGTGGCCTCCTGCTGTACACACGCACGGCCGGGCATAGAATGGAAGGAGGTGCCATCCAGAGCAGGCTATCATTTTTTTTCTTTTTTTTTTTAAATGTGGACCTATAGAGGCTTATTTTTTTTTGGCCAGGTAATAATTTTTGGAGGTAATAATTTTTAGGAAGATTTTTTTGGGGGTTCTTTTGGGGCCGTTTACCATACCATAAAAATAGTATATTATTTTTATTCACGATTACGAAAATACCTCATTTATATAGATTTTTTTATTTTGACCCCAATTTTACTGAATAAGAAGTAATTTGGCGAAAATGTGGTTAATTTTAGCAACACTTTCATATGCATAACACTTTCATCTTTCATATGCATAACTTTTTTTATTTTTTGGCTGACAAATCTGGTTACGGGCTTATTTTTTGCGAGAAGCGTTGTTCTTTTTAGTGGTCTTATTTTTGAGTGCATAACATTTTTAATCACTTTTTAGAGCATTTTTAAGGAGTATTAAAGGAAACCTACCACCACGGATCTACCTATAAAGGTAGATTGGATGGTAGGTACATCTATAGGACGTGAGGATAGCCCTTTTAAGGGCTAATCCTCACGACCCCGCAATCTTTTGCTAGCTTTTATTTGGCAAGTATGTAAATCTCCCGGTAAGCGGCACGGGGGATCCGATCCATAGCAGGAAGACCCTTACACGCCGTGGTCATGCTTGACCAAGGTGTAAGGGGTTAACACTCTGCGATCAGAGTTGGCTTCTTCTAATGCCGGCTCCGTTTGTGAGCCGGTACCAGAAGCGGGACGTTATAGTATGACCCCGTGCGGGAAGTATCTTCCTGGTGCGCGTAGGGGTTAATAATAGGTTCTGTACATGGCTATAATCCAGACAAAACGTCATTATATGTTTATGTTTTTATCTATGCATTAATGAAGAATATTATATCGTAAATGAAATAGCAAACGCTCCATGGCCGGAAGGTGGAGGAGCAGCCTCGTCCTTCAGTGGGTCCATGGCCGGTAGGCAAAGCAGGGGAGTGACCCTGTCCTCGAGTCTGTCCATGACCGCAACAAGAAGAAGTAGTCGCATCCTTCTGTTGGCCCATGGCCGGGGGTAAAGGAGGGAAGTAACCTTGTCCTTGCATCTATCACGGCTGTTACAAGAAGAAGCAGCCGCTTCCTACTGTTGGTCCTTGATCGGTACGTAGATGAGCAGGTGGATTTGTCGGTGAGTCTGGTAGATAAAAAATTTTCATTCAATTCCCTCTACGTGTCACATCCGGTGGGAAAAGGAGCCGCAGCTTCCTTCAGTCACAATCGGTAATATTTGTCCTCTTTGTCACCATATTGTAGATGAGCTTTCTAGATGTTATATAGCACGTAGCATTGAGAGAAGTTTTTTGGTGTCAACCTAGTAATGACTTGCTCTGTTGATCCACAGGAAGGTGAAAACCCCTGAGAACTATTTGTTTTTCTGGCCTCATAGGGCAGGAAGGACATTGGGATGTCCTTGCCATCGTGATGTCCCTGCCATCATAAAAGTTTTATGCAAATTTGGTGCCATGTGGGCAGAGCCAGAGTGCAGGCTGAGTGTATAGTGAGTAATAAAGGGGTGTTCATAAAGGTATGCTGACCACTAATTACTATTATCATCACTGATATATATAGGTCACCACTATTACCATGGCTCTATATTCCTGAAACAGGGCAGAGAGCTGTCTCCCTCCCCTTAGTTTTCTGCAGAGCACAACTGCAGTCAGGACTGAGAGGAGGAGGAGGAGGAGGGAGTGAGAACAGCAAAGAGAGCTGCACAGGAAATGGCCGGAGTCCTTGTGCTGTCCTGTATCCTGATGGCTCTGCTGCTATATACTGTATACAATATAGAGCAACACAAAACTGTGCAAAATAAAGCAAATTACAATAAAACTGTTATGCTTTCTCTCAAACTGCCAATGTAAGAATAAGACTGGTACTTACGTAGATCGGCCATACCTTCTATTTGTGTGCCTTCTAATAAGATGGAAATTCATAATATTCCATCAGCAGCTTCACGCAAGATGTTATTTAACATCAGTATAACTACGTAACAATCTCAGCACTCAATTACAATGGATACATTCTCTACATTGTACAGCATTGCACTGAATCCCCAGTGCATTTGCATTGGTGGACTAAGCTGTCTATCACAAATTAGCATATAAAAGGCGCCTGAACCTGGCCGCCCCCACCCCTAGAAGAACCCAGGGAGACCCGACGAAACACGTGTCGGGACACTTCTTAGTTATCTTTGGCCACAACTGATCTAGGGATATCTAATTAAGAGGGACAGCACGCGATCAGGGATATATCTACCAGTGCCGGTGAGAGTGGAGGCGCGGCGCGCAAGCCGCGATCCTCACACTGAATAGCTGGCGGCTTGGACATAGTGCCGCACTGAGAACAAAGGCAGCGGCGCCTATGCCCATAGCCACGATAGATAACTACCTGAGGATAGTGAGGACACACAGTCTGTCCTCTCACAGAGTCCAGCAGTGAATCAATACTGGGACTCTGTTGGGTCATACAGGAGATATATATTATTATTACAATAAAGGGGACCCCTACCTGTACCTTCATCCCAAGTTGTAATTACACAACGAAGGTGGCCATGATAATAAGTGTGGCAATGTCAATTATACCACAATAGCTCATTCTGGCAAAAAATGTGAAAACACAATTTTAGATTTTAGAAGATTCAATAAAGGTTATATTCTATCACACTCACAAATTTTCTTTTGTCCCAAATTTTCCCCCTTCCCTTTTCGGGATATTAGTAATTTTCAGGTGGTGCACACCGTGAGTGTTCTTAATACTTGAACACACAACTTTTTCTAACTCCCCTGAGGAAGTCACCATGGCGTGACAGTACGCGTGGGGTCCCTCTTATTTTACCAGAATTATCACGTGTACCTTACCTGCCTATACTTTGTGTTATCACTGGGGTATTGTATGGCAGTTTCCATTGAGGCTGCACTGTGCGTGCATTGGCCAATGGTTTCTACTTTTTAAGAGGGATTGTGGGCACAGACTTGTTTGCCCTGAGACAGCACGCACAGGTTGTATTTGTGCGTGTTTAAGTGTTTTTATCCTTTGTGCGCTCTTTTTGTTTACTTTATTGTTACCGTTATTATTTTGGCATGCATGGAGCTTCTGGTATTTGGTAGTGCCCGTCTCTCCCCTCTTCTTGTGCTATATAAATAAGGATTATCATTATTCCCCCATCCCGAACCCCTAGCCAGATCCCTCCCAGGTAAAATATCTGGGTGTAACTCATCATAATATTAGTTCATGATACGTTCTGTATATTGAAATAATTAAGACGAAACCTCAATATATGTTTGCAATGTATAGATAGATTTGGATCTTTATTCGTCACCGTGTAGTAGATGAGCTTTCTAGGTGTTACATAGCAAGTGTGGTTGAGCGATGTTCTTCAGTGTCAACCTTGTAATGACTTGCTATGTTTATCCAGAGGAAGGCGAAAAACCCATGAGGACTATGGATGGCTTTGTCCTCATATTAGGGGAAAAAATTCCTTCCTGACCCCAAATATGGCGATCGGATAACATCCCTGGATAATTGGTGCTCAAATCTATATGGATGGTATGTGGTGGGAATCGGTGAGAAAGTCATAAATCGGAATAAACGATCCTAGACGCTTCTGGTGACTTTTACACCTGTAAGGAGAGAAATATACACGTCTAAGTATCATCTCTGCACATATATAATGTATATATCTATAAGGGCTGTATGTCTATAACTGCACTAATATCACTATGATATCTCCGGGTGTTATACTTACAGAGAACCATGGGAATGGTGGCTGGGCCTTCCCGGACTCCACATCATCCCAGTCAACAGAGATGAAGAACGGGTGGGATCTGGTGGCAGATGTTATTGGCAGTCGGTCACTTGGAGATTTGCGCAGGAGCTAGAAAATAAGAGAGGTAATTAGACATATGATGTATGATTAATGCAATAGGTGATAGTCCAACGTCTATGAGCAGTTCTCATAATCCCACTACTATCCTTCTCCATCTTCTCCTACTACTTACCCCTTCTATGAAGCTGACGGCGTCAGGGCACATCCCAGGATGGAAAACAGGGACCTTCTTCAACAGTGACAGGAAATATTCCATCACTGAGCCTTCGCTGTAGAAGGGTTTTTCTCCTACGCACATCATGAACAGGATGACGCCAAAGGAAAAAGAATCCACCTGATGGTTGTACGGCTTCCCGCCCAGAACCTGGAAGAACATCAGTCAGGAGATAGAGAATATTCTGGGAAGGGTATTACACACAGAATTATATGAGGACTGGTCATTGAACAACTGTCTGCATGGGGCTTCTATGTTCCTTACCTCCGGGGCAGCGTAACCAGTCGTGCCTACAAAGCCTGTTGTTGTGTCCTCCCTAGGCACATTAATGGCTGCACAGCTGTAGTCAGCGATTTTGATGTGTCCGATGTCATCTAGGAGGATGTTGTTCGGCTTCAGGTCTCTGCAGAAAGAAGCAACATAATTCATGGAGAGAACATTCTACAATTTATATATGAGAAGAGAAAGAGTCCCTGGAGATGAGTGCACGTTCTTACCGATGGATGACGCCATGATCGTGAAGGTACTGCAATCCCCAGAACATCCCAGCCGCAAACCGCCTGTGGAGTAGAAAGTAGAGGATGGATCAGTGGTTACATACACCTCACATAAGATAATGACATGTGACCCATTCATGTCTCTGGGTGTCATTGTCCATCGCTCTAGGACTACAATGTTACCACAGCAGATTTTTAGGATCCTCAATGATTCTCGTCTAGTATAAGAAATGTACCTTGTTGTCTGGATTGTAAATAGCTGAGATTCTTCCATCCGGCTATGCAGGGTTCCTCCGGGCATATAGTCCATTGCCAGCTTATAATTATAGATGTTTTCTTGAAAGCCCCTCAAAGACATGAGGAAGCGGCTTCCAGCGCCAATATTCACGACTTCCAGTTCTATAAAGACCCTTTTCTGGACCTCCAGTTCTGTACCCAGGCTTTCCTTCATCTTCCTCTTAGACAGGACCTTCACAGCCAGAAGTTCTTTACTGGCTGGATCTGATTCCAGTATAGCCTGGAGGAGAAGCAATATAGATCAGAACATGAATTTTGAGGGGAAAACAAAAATGTTTTTGATGAAGATGTGTGATGACAGGAAGTAATAACTTATTGGCCACTTACCGTTCCAAACGCCCCCTCTCCAAGAGTCTTTTCAGTTTGGAGGTTGTGGATATCAGCAGGATTTTTTATATTGACTTCTGTTGGGGGCGAAGTGCAGGAACTGGCACGGCCAAGAACTTCTGCCGGCTCGGCTGCAGTGTCAGGGGGAGGCTGGAAGCTTTTATCTGGAAAGAGAAAATATGGTTCACAAAGGGCAACAAGTTAAAAAACAAAGCGTAAAGGACAAGAATGTAACTATCATTGCCACTGGGCCCCTCTACCCCATAACCAGCTGTATCTGAAGAGATGAGTGAGTAGAGGGCGGGTTCTGTATTCCAAAAAGCTACAAGTGGCCTTTGTGGGTGGCGGTATGTATACCCGGGGTCAGGGTATTAGATAATATATACACCCGCGGTCAGGGGTTTTACTTACTGATAGGTAAGTGTTACCTGGCTTCTCTACCACAACTTCTGTAAGGTCGCCCTCCGTAGGTTTCATACACGAGGGTTTCTCTACACGACTTCCTTAAGATCGCCGTCCTCCGTAGGCTTCATACACGAGGGTTTCTCTACACGACTTCCTTAAGATCGCCGTCCTCCGTAGGCTTCAGACACGGGGGTTTCTCTACTACGACTTCCTTAAGGTCGCCGTTTTCCGTAGGCTTCAGACGAATATGTTGGAGGTATTTGTAACTGAAATGAAAAAGTAAGTATTAAATAAAAGCTTTTATCGGCGGAATCCTCGGGCCTCCCCCACCTGATGCGTGACTATGGAGGATAGAGGCAGATAAGAACCCTGGCTTGGAATTATAACCTTCAGGGGCCACTGGATCATCTGCCTCTTGCGAATTATTGTTATATATTGTATATGATATTGTTACGAGATATTATTCCATACTTTGTCTTGGTGTGATTTCTTTGAGCTCACTTTGTGGATTTATTAGTAATTAGAGAACCTGAGGTTGTGTGATCAGGGACTGAACTCGACACTGTATTATGAATCTACATGACTTGTGTGTTTGTGATAAAATATTGGGTAGAAAATTTAGGATACTCACCAAATCAATATCATGGCCAGCAGGACAACATAAACTAGTGCCACGATGGTGCATCCAAAGACTGGGACGAAAGAGACAAGATGGCAGATGAGACGTCATGTGGAAGCTTCACACATAGATCTTACACATCACTATGGACCCTCTATGGTTGTCATGGTGATAGAACACATTGGGGGAGATCTATGATACCTTCTAAATGTGAAACTCTGTGTTACCCATAGCAACCAATCACAGGGTACATTTCATTTATTGTACCCTGTGATTTATTGACTCCTCTATTGCTACATTTCTATTGGCAGTAAAGACGGTTCCATAAATTGCCCCCCCCCATTGCTTTGGGTCCAGATGTTTACAACCAGAGTCCCCTATGGACTTATAAAGGGGCGACACTCACTTATTGTCAGCATAAAGCAGATCCTTCTCCTTCTGTGAGCGAGACATATGGGCAGCACAAATCTCTCCCCTGTACTAACAGTGTAAAATAAAGAAGCTCTGCAGCGGCTGTGGAACAGATCTATATAATACACACTGAAGCTACTGAAGAACCTCTCTCTAAGAGAGATGGGGAATTACATGTCAATCAGCGGCTGACAAAGGAATAGAAACCTACTATAAAAGTTATATAAAAAATATTTCCAATAATTAACCCTTTGTAAAAGACCAGGATGCAGAGAGCACTTCAGTGTGCAGATAAGAGAAGCTATTTAAATTAAAACAGCACAAGAAGCCACTTGAGAATATATGTTTATTGTATATTCAACCCCAATATTCTTTGATCTTGTTCTTTTGTTCTCTCCGTTGTTGCCACAGTCTCCGGTCACAAAATGGCCTTTACTGGATGTGAATGTGACCCACCATTGGCTTGTATAGAAAAAAAATGCTGTTACACGGCAGATACATGCACACTTGGTTTGACCAAGCTTGCCTCTAATCTTAATAGGGTCAATAAATGGCAAATACCTCTGCAGCCACCTCCAACTATCCTGCAGGGCGTCGCCAGCACTGGATAAGTGCCATATCCCAGAGCTGTTGGTGGGTCCCACATAAGGAATCCATATGGGTGAGAGGGGCTGTATCTAATGAATCTATAGGGGGTGAGGGAATCTGTATATAAAATAACCATGAGGGGGGCTGTTCGGTATGATAAACTAGGGAATATTTTGGGGAACAGGAGTTTCTGACTTTTTAATGCCGCCACGTGAGTTCAAAGCAAAGGGGCCTACTGAGGCTCTGCCGCCCAGGGGCCTTCTGAAACCTGGAGCCGATCCTGCTATCTAGTCTTGGTTTTGAGAGCTGGAAGCTCTCCTCACATTAGATGGTCCCACCAAACATAATGGCTCAGACAACTTTTGTTAAATGTGTATGGACAACTTAAAGGGGTTGTCTGGGATATTGTAAATGTAGAGATTGCAGCATTTACTTGTGTCCTAAGCTCTCATTTTTTCCTTTCAAGACCAGTATTGTACATATAAGTGGCAAAGGTTTTTGTATTGCAGCTCATCTAATGAATAGACCACATGAAAAATGACATCACTGATTTTTAAGGCCAGACCACCATGACTGCTGTAAGCTGATCAGTGTGGTTTAAAATTGACCAGTTATCATTAGGATCGGGAAGTAAGAGCTCTCCTTATGGAGACTTTGCCAATTAAGGCTGCGTTGTAGGCATGTAAAGACTTACAGCCTGTTAAGGAGATTGCACTGGTTTTGGACGCCATCTTGAGTGAGTACTGTCAGCCTTTTTAGATCCAGCGGCCATGTTAAGTCTGACCTGGGAGGGGGGTTATGTTGCCTACTCGGAAGCTATATGGCTAAATGTCACTATTCAAACTTCAGCCAGTGTGAAAGTGTTCACTGTTTTCTTGCTCCTCTCCACTTGAAGGTCATGTTATGACTTAACAGAGCTAACACAAGGCCAGTTAGTCTGAGAACAGGGAATAGTTTACACTTCATTAACCTTTTTGGAGAATGTGCTGATAAATTCATAATGGCCAATAGCATTACAGTATTCTTATCTCCTTTTTCACGCCCAATGCTGATTTTTGTGTTTTGATATACGACTGTGGTTTTGAAATAAACAGTGTGATTTGAGTGCAGCTGAAGTCCGTGTGTGCGTCTTGGGTTTGTTCTTTCCTCCTGGTACCGGGAGCCATGAAAGAGTTAATTTAAAAGTCACCATGCAATGGGGGGTTTGAGCCACAGATAAAAATCTCTAACATCAATTCGCATCCCTTGGGTTGAGAATACTATTATGGGCATCTGACCAAAGAGGTGACTTCCGCCGGAGTCCAGGCGGCCAGTGACCAGAACTGACAATGAGCGCTCGGGTAAGTCTATTTTATTGTTTGCCTTGAATGTCACTTATGTTTCACTGGCTGGATTGGGTAACGTCATCTCTTTGTATGATAATATGTACTTTGCCTTTAAATGTTCATATATGACAGTATCCTCACTGTAATTGTGGCAAAGAATCACTTGTATGGTGACTGACATTGACTGGACAGTGACGGATGGTCAGAGAGTCTGTGATGTTAGCTGGAGCTGTGAGAAGGGTAAGGATTAAGCCTTAGATGTCTGCAATGCTAGAGTGGGAGATATTCTGTTGTGATTGCCAGATTATCATAGTGTCTATAGTACTGTTTGACTGGTGCCAATAGGGTTGCCCATAGAGGCTCAATTTGTGCATGTTCAGCAGAGACCCACCCTTTTCGGGGAGTCTGAACGACTTTGTGGATGACTGTAAGAACTAGTAGTGACTTGGTAAAGAGTCAGGGGGAGAGTAGTTCAGTAAAGAGACTTGACTTGGTAAAGAGTCAATAAGGGAGACTTGGTAAAGAGTCCTCTGTGGAAGTCTGGTATCTAGTTTCTTTGGGGTCGGTTTCACAATGTGTTGGATTCACTGTGTCCGTGGGGACAAGTTTGGCAGTGTTGCAGTAGTAAACATTTATGATGGGTAGTGAATTGGAATTGAGCCAAGTGCATTGCGGACAAGGAGGGAGATTGCTTTTCACACGAAGGGGAAAGATGCACAGACAGAAGGTTGGTTGTTGAGTTAAGCAGTACTGTTGGAAAAGTGCAAAGTTGACCTAATGGAACATAAGGGCTGAGAGCATTGTGTTGAAAAGAAAAGTAATAGTGAAGGTTTGAAGGTTTTGGGATGTGTTAGAGGATCTGATGATTGTATAACTGAGAAAACTTGATCAGATTTGCAAACAGACATTTAGAGCCTCTGACTTTGACGGACGGACCAGGACAGTGACAGAAATCCTTCAGAGTGCGATAAGGGACATTTCAAAGTTTTTGATGTGGAAAGAATTTGAGAAAAAGAGATTTTATTATATGTTCCTCTGGAGGGAGAGATGGCGTCTGGATCTGGTGGTAAGAGAAGATAACATGCCCTACCATCATTCAGTGGCGGCCATCTTAGGACAGTTTATATTCCCTTCAAGTCCCTGAAAGTTTATTGCCTATTTCTCAACTCTGTTGGCAGCCATAAAGGCTGGCTGTTGAGTTTTCTTGTATTTTAGCAGCTGAGCACCCTTCGGGATTCTTGGCAGATGTCTAAAATAAACGCCGGCATGGGTAACTTTACCTAATTTCAGGCTTCTGCTAAAGATCTTGGAGTGTGGGACGTTGTTTGTTTGGGTATGGTCTAGTTAAAACTTATTTGATCCTGACAATTGCAGAAAAATTACTAGAAAAAGTGTTGCAATGTCTCTGGTACCTGCTTTCTGGAGTTTGTAGCGTTAACTAGGCAGAGGGAGGGGGATGAATCTGCGTTTTGCTATATACAGAACTGACATGCAAGTGACCTTGAAGCATACAGATAACACAGGATTTCTCCATATTGAGTTGTTGGAGTCTGTCCAGAACTTTATAGAGAGCACAAGAATGCTGGGAAAGGAGAATCCCATATGTCTGGATGAGAAAAGGAGAGACGTAAACGGTCATGGAGGAGTTCCACGGGAACTGTTTACAACTTTCGGACACATAGGGGATGACCTGACAGTGTAGTGTACTCCAAGTGTACTTTGTTACCAAAGATGTTAGCGGACTAGAGACATCTCTACCAGACATGCGCACAGAGGGATTGATAAGACTATGACAGAGGGACGTACAGAGGGAACAGAGACCAGGGTCGGTAGTTTCACAGGCCACGCCAAAGTGAGACTGACAGCAGTTCCGGAAGTCTCAACCGACCGACCCAAGTGGGCGTTGCGGGGGGGTGACGTTAATGAAGTGACTGTCCACACTCTAGGAAACGGAGAATTGCGCCAACAGGGCGGGACAAGGGGGGTGGTAACGGACAAGGACTTCAGCACGCATAAGAACTGATGTGAGACTCCTCTCCTGCTAGCCCAGTGATGATTTTAACCCATTCCCAGTCAAAAAAAAAAGATCCAAAAAGAACAGCCGCATACATGTAGGATGATCCATGACCTCCAAGCTGCCAATGAGTGTACTGAAGCCCAATGGTCCCTAGCCCAAACTGGCAGCAGTCCCCGGGAGTGACATATTATTCACTGTTATTGATTTGGCAAATGTTCTCCTCTCTGTGCCCTTACATGAAGATTGCCAGTACCTATTTGCCTTTACCAGTTCAGTATTCCAATATACCTGGTGCAGATTCCCACAAGGGGGTAAAACTCACCCAGCCAGTACTCCACGGCCCTACAGGGAGTAGACAGGCAGACTAGTCCCTTACTGGATGTTCTCTTCTTTTTGTGCCTCCATTTTACAGATTTGAAAGAATGTATCTATTAACCTTATGTGTTTCTGAAGGGTTGCAAGGTTTCCAGAGACAAGCTCCAGTACTGCCAGGAAAAGGTGGTCTTCCTAGGCCACTGTTTCTCAGCTACAGGCAGACACCTGACAGAGGTGCTACAGTCCCTGGTGGCCCGAGAGTCATCAGAAGTGACGGAAGTGGGGAGGAAAGCTGGAGCCCAGATGCAGATGGGACCTGGATGCTGGGAGAGAGGGTGTGCCTGCCCAGAGCCCTGTCAAGTAGCCCACGGACACACACACATATCCAAAATGGCCATGCTAGTGCTCATAAACCACCAGTGGTTTGCCCCGGGCGTTACTACCCCTGTCACTAGACTAGTGAAAGCCTGTATAGTCTGTGCCCGCCACAATCCGGGTAAGGTGGTAAAGACCCCATAGAAGGTGACACCCAAGGCACTGCATCCCTTCCAGAGACCGCAGATGTATTTTATCCAGCTACCAAAAAGTGATACGTAGGAATACGTGCTTGTGTGTATTGATCTCTTTCCAGGGTTGCCAGAAGCTTCTCCCATGACCAAGGCTACTGCCAGAGCTGCAGCCAAGAAGTTGGTGAGTGAGATTTTTTCTGCAGGTTTGGACTTCCAGAGATCATAGAGTCCAGTCGCAGAGCCCACTCCACTGGACAGGTAAAGATCTGAGACCTTGTCCCTCCTGGGTGTAGAGTAGGGCCTGCACACCCCTTACCCTTCCCAAGTTAGTGGTGGGATTGAAAGACTAAAACGGCACTCTTAAGTTAGAGATCCGGGAGGCCATGGAAGAAACAGGGAAACCATGGCCTGAGTGCTTTCCTGCTGCCCACCATTCAGTTAGGACCACCCCCAACAGAAAGATGGGATTGTCCCCCTTTGAAGTACTTTTTGGCTGTGCACCCAGACTAGGCCTCTACCTCCTACAGACCCTATAGCTGATGGCAGGAAACCAGGTGGAACATGCCACACAGTTGAGCCAGGCCTTGGAAAAGGTCTTCAAAAGTGTTTCTGATTCTTTTTCCCAGATCCAGACAGAGAACTCAGGATGCATAACCTGAAGCCAGGAGACTATGTGGTGGTAAAGAGACACTAGAGAGAGAGTCTGGAGCCTCGCTACGACGGTCCTTTCCAAGTCCTGCTGACCAGTGCCACGTCTGTGAAGCTAGAGGGAAGTCAGCACGCTTCCACGCTTTCTATTGCAGATTAACCTATTCTTATTGCTAGCTGGTCTCTTCTGACTGACTGTATACTCAGGGACACCCCAACCATGACTATCACTTTAACTATAGGGCTGACCAGGATGCCCCCAGGGTAGGAGACTTTACCTACGGTTGGTGCAACAAGACAATGACCTTCTTTAACATTGACAGCACAGGTAACCCTGTATTAGCAGTGTCTGATTTGTACAGGATTTGTGGGGATAGGAGAGTCAGGTGAGGCCTAGAGGCTGGGAAGGTGAGTGTACTGTGATAAAATTTGTGCATTCCTTCCTTGTGATCCCCAAGGATAAGGTTGATCAGACCAATAAAGAAAAGGTAGAGAATCCCAAAGGATTCTGGAGGTCTGAGAGAGAAGCATCTAGATAACAATGTTTATACAGATACAGTGGGAGCACCAAGGTGAGTAGAAGGCCCACAATCAGATATGGGCAGGTCTAGAGTCCATTATTCCCCAGATAGCTGTGAGCAAAGATGTTGGTTGGGTAAAATGTTTTTATTGTAATCAATAGAGATTTGTTAATTATATTGGAGATGCTTCCCAGAAAAGCATGGCTTAGGACATGATCCTTGCTGAGAAGGGAGGAGTCTGTAAGATGGTGGGCGTGGCTTGTTGCATGTACATCCCGGATCTATTACCCATGCTTTTGAAAAGATTGAAGGACTTTCCGGGGAACTCAAGAGAAACTCTGGGGTGGACACTTTGTCCTTCACTTTGGGGTTGGGGGATTGGAAGGGTTTGCTTTAAGTGGGGGTGATATTGGGGATTGTGAATTTGCTCTTGTCACTTATTGCGTGTTGTGGGGTCCCCCTCATTAAATCCACCATGTTCCAGATAGCCGTCCAGGCGGTATGAACCCCCGACAGGAGAATTGCCCAGAGGGGAGGATGATGCTGCCTGTTGGAGAACCAGCCTGTTTATAAACCCATAATCTATGGAAACATAACTATGTAATTTGAGTGTGCAGGCCTGTAACCCCTGTGTGACTGGCCTCCAGGGGATCTGGTGAAGAGTTGACAAGTCTAGCGGGTAAGGGCTTAGCCTACCTGTAGGTACCTGGAGCTTGAGGAGGTCGCTCAGGATGGAATTACAGGCCAGCAAGACTCAAAAGGGGGGAATTGTTAAGGAGATCGCACTGGTTTCGGACACCATCTTGCATACTGTCAGCCAATTTAAATACAGCGGACATGTTCGCTGACCACTGTCCAGCTAATGCAATGATTCAGCCATTTTTGTGTAACCTGCCTGTTAAAGTTTTTCCTTGGCACATGTGAGAGATGATTGACCTTCGGTATGTTCTCCTTCTTATCATAAATGTTTGGGTTCTGGAGACATTAGGGCAGAAATATTTAATTTGAAAGACAGGCCTCCTCCACGCTTGTCAGGTATCCGACAGGTAGTGATGGTTAATGGGGTGCCCTTGGTGTTAAGCAGCTTTAGCGTAGGATCACAGACAATTGAGGTCAACTATAAAAAAAACTCAGTTTGTTTATTCTGGAACATGGCAACGACCACAACAGCAGAAACAATTCAATAGTGTCACCTACACATCCCCTATAACAGTGTCACCTACACATCGCCTATAACAGTGTCATCTACACATCCCCCATAACAGTGTCACCTACACATCCCCCATAACAGTGTCATCTACACATCCCCCATAACAGTGTCATCTACACATCCCCATAACAGAGTCATCTACACATCCCCCCATAACAGTGTCACCTACACATCCCCCATAACAGTGTCATCTACACATCCCCCATAACAGTGTCACCTACACATCGCCTATAACAGTGTCATCTACACATCCCCTATAACAGTGTCATCTACACATCCCCCATAACAGTGTCACCTACACATCCCCCATAACAGAGTCATCTACACATCCCCCCATAACAGTGTCACCTACACATCCCCCATAACAGTGTCATCTACACATCCCCCATAACAGCGTCACCTACACATCCCCCATAACAGTGTCATCTACACATCCCCCATAACAGTGTCATCTACACATCCCCCATAACAGTGTCACCTACACATCCCCCCATAACAGTGTCATCTACACATCCCCCCATAACAGTGTCACCTACACATCCCCCATAACAGTGTCACCTACACATCCCCCCATAATAATGTAATCTACACATCCCTCATAACAGTGTCACCTACACATCCCCATAAGTGTCACCTACACATCCCCCCATAACAGTGTCATCTACACATCCCCCATAACAGTGTCACCTACACATCCCCATAAGTGTCACCTACACATCCCCACATTACAATGGCTGTAGCCATAGACACCTGACATTAAATCACAAACTGATCCCACACAGCATTGGCTGCACCCCAGACCCCCCTGTACAGGACAATGGTAGAGTCCAGCAGGAGTTGCAGTTCCTTCCTCCAACCACCAGGTGTCGCTGCTATCTCAGGCTCCGCGGCTGCCCTGTACGCGGGTATAATAGACGAGCTGTGAGAGGAGCGGCGCCATCTTGTGCAGTGTGTGACACAGAGATAGGGGAGCTGTAGATGTGTGAGGCGCCATAACCGGGCAGAATCTCTGTATATCCCTCATGTAGGGGCCATCACCCTGCAGGATGATGCTGGTTACATACCTCCCAACTTTTGTGGAGGAGAAAGAGGGACAAAATGGCGGCGCGCGAAGCGCGCCGCGGCGATTTTTTTACCCACAGAAGCCACACCCTAGCCACGCCCCCTAACCACACACCCTGGCCACGCCACTGCTCATACCTTCAACGCATCCACTGGCACCAATGTATATTTATGTATATAATTGGGGGGCATATTCCACTCCCCCTAGACAACGAGCATGCCCTCCTAGACAACGAGCATGTCCTCCCCTAGACAACGAGCATGCCCCCCCCAGACAACGAGCATGTCCTCCCCTAGACAACGAGCATGTCCCCCCCTAGACAACGAGCATGTCCCCCCCAGACAACGGGCATGTCCGCCCCCAGACAACGAGCATGCCCCCCCCTAGACAACGAGCATGTCCCCCCCAGACAACGAGCATGTCCCCCCCAGACAACGGGCATGTCCGCCCCCAGACAACGAGCATGCCCCCCCCTAGACAACGAGCATGTCCCCCTGTTATAGGACGCTAGTAGTTCTATAAATTGTTATGCAATATAACGATTAATATCACTACCTTCCTTGTACTGTTTACTATATTCTATATCTTCTGTTTCTAGTCTCTGTATTGTACACTATAATTTACCACACTCAGGGTTAATACCAATAATATTTATTAACACACTAGAAGTATACAATGTTAATCACAATACCCACAAACCCACAGAATCCAACCCACCACAATGCATATAAACACACACACACAATATAATAATCCTCACACCTAACTATCCCTATTATTACAAAGAACGAAGGGGGACAGGGAGATTGACAGGAAAGCAGGGGTATAGAGATAAGCTAATAGATGGAAACAGGGGAGCAGGGGTACAGAGATAGGTTAATAGATGGAAACAGGGAAGCAGGGGTACAGAGATAGGTTAATAGATGGAAACAGGGAAGCAGGGGTACAGAGATAGGTTAATAGATGGAAGCGGGGAAGCAGGGGTACAGAGATACAGGTACTCAGCCCAATCCGGGAAGGTGCTATAGTGTCTTCTCTATGGTGATCCTCTTAGCTCGTGGTGATGGCAGATTCCTTCTCCTTTCCTAGTTGGTCTGTAGGGAAGATTTTTCTCCCTCCTTCCCTAGCTGGTCTCCATGGAAGATTTTCCTCCCCTGTCCTCCACTATCATCCCCTTATAAGTCTCTCCTCTGTCCCTTCCCCCAAGATGGTGGACAACAGATGTATAACCCTTCCTATCCTGTATTTCCAATACAGGATGTGTATTTAGTCACCCATCCAGCCCCCCCTCAGGTAGGAATAACAGAGGTCCTGGATTCCCATACTGGCATAGAGGTGTGAAGCATCTCTAGATTACCGTCCCTGGAGAGTTTGAGTGACATTCCCATAATAAAAGGGGGTTGACATCCTGCTGTCCAAGGATACAGATATGTGAGATTGCCCTCACCACATCCTGAGTAAGAAAGCAGCTGTGTTCTTTCCCAGGGGAATGGAATATGACAGAGGGACATTTTATACATATATATACACAAATACCTATGT
Source organism: Engystomops pustulosus (assembly GCF_040894005.1). Taxonomy (NCBI): domain Eukaryota; kingdom Metazoa; phylum Chordata; class Amphibia; order Anura; family Leptodactylidae; genus Engystomops; species Engystomops pustulosus. The sequence goes on along the minus strand of NC_092419.1, from coordinate 10,953,454 downwards.
ACATGAATAGACACTTCCCTTTACAATCGCCCTGTTGTCGGGGACTCGACAATTAAAATTTGAGGGAAGTGTTGTGTTGAACCGTATTTGCCTATTCAACCATATTTATCCCTGGTAATGATTCAGGATGGAATGAAGTATAATTTTGCATTTAGGTACCAAGACATCACTTTCCCACAGAGCCACCTTCCTGCCCGTCACCGTAACCCAGTATCCTCTGCCCACAGAGAACGTCATCTGCTTCTTGTCTCTTCCTCTCTGAATCACAGTCCTTTACTATGGTATGAGTCTCTTTGGTTGACCTTGTCTGTGTTGCCAGTCTCCTGCTGTAGCCAATCTCAATTGTTATCCTGAGCAATATAGGACTTCTTTAATACTTCCCACAGGCAGGTTTGATAGAAAGGCCATTTAGCACATGCAGCACCACCCTTGATCTGGTGTTATGGTCATGTAGAGTCATCATCCAATCTGTCACACAGGCAGCAACTTTTCATCAGAGGTGTTAAACGAAGAACAATGAAGAACCTTGATTGAAGTGGTATCCATGGACAGAAAACCTGGATCTTTACCAAGGCAAAACAGCAGACTAGAATGGGAGGCGATGTCTCAGAACCTAAGGTCAAATTGTGGGGAGGGGCATTGCCTCCCGTGTCCCCAATACCTGACATTCAATCCATCCTGTTATTAATCATACCATATATAAGGTTAAAAGGCAATTACTCACCGTTGTGTAGGGATACCTTACCTGTCCCTAAGGTCCCTACACATATAAATAACACAGGCACACTCTACATATTGTGTCACCCTTATCCACAAAACACACAAATTCCCATCATTAAAATATAAAAATTTACCCGATTAGGGTAAGGACTGTAGTTTGTAGTCATCAAGTTATCTTAACGTCTGCCCTCTTATGAGTCCATGATGCTCTTTCTATCTCTGTTGTGAGGGTTGATCAGTCCTCTCTAATTTTAACTTGAAAATAGTCCATTATACATAACAGAGACCAGGAATAGAAGAATCACTGTCATTGGGCAAATTAGTATATCAAAGAATGAAGTTGCTTTGGAGCTGTATCCAAACAGTCTCTCCGAGCAGGACACCGCAGAGCCTTTTTTCCATGGCATGGACAATCCCTGCAATCTTTATCTGGTCAAAGTCCTTGATTTTCATTTGGACAGATATCCACACACTTTTCAGGGTTAATTGATGTTCTTTCCTTCAGATCTGCTACATCAATACCTAAAAATAAATAAAAGGAACAATGGCCTCCTGGGAGGAGTTCTCCTCCTTTTGAGCAGTTAGTTTCATCCTGTGTTACTAGGTTCCAAATTAGCTTACATTTGACAAGATAAATCCACTTGTGTAAACGTCCAGCACCCTTCTCAATGTCTGTAACAGCAATTTAAACCAACCATCTATATTGATGCTAAAGTTAATGTATCTGCCTCTGGGACACTTCCCACCAGGAGATTTATATCTACCACAGTATACCTCAGTCATAGGGATCCCTACCATACAACAACTATTGGAGAATCCACTCCATTACATATTAGTATCTGCCATTAACATTACAGTATCTAATACCCATTGTGCATAGACGACAAAGTAGTGTTATGCCACCTCCTGTACACAACTGTCCCCATAATGATTAACATAAATAATTGTATGGAAGAAGATCCCTCTATTTAATACATCTGATCTAGTCCATCAGCCTGTACCTTCAAACTGCTGATTTATATAAGCTATCCAGTTTTACTAGGCTGCAGATCATTTCATAGTATTCTAGCAGAGTTGTTGCAGTTTAACTTTAACATTTCAATTGGTCTTTAAATTGTGTGAGGCCTACATCCCCCTGAATCCCTCAGCATACAATGTGCCTACAGGGTGCAGTTTACATATAAGGATCTATCACAAGAAAACAAACATTACACATACAAGTTACACATAAAACCAAAGACAACGAGTAATCACAAACAGACACCACATAGACAGGACCACAGAATGTAATTTAGGGCCTACTTGTGATTATCCTCCCCAGTTTTAACTGGTCATTTTGAATCATTAGCACATGGTGGGGCACATGTGGCTGGGAAGAAACCCTTTTATAGCCATTTTCTTTGTGCCACACAGATGAATTTTCTATGGTGACGTTGCTAGACACCTTACAGCTGCTTGCACACGAGCAATGTCTAGCAAAATGAGCAAAGCTGCCACATTTAAAACATTTCACACAGCAGTGTTTCTTCTGCCTTTCACTATTTGCCAATTTACAATCCTTAGCTATATGACCTAAGCCACCACAAGAAAAACATGTAATACATTTCATGTATGGCTTAGGATAGTTTAGATTGTCTCTACATCTTCTAAACTTCTCCATAGCTAGGGATGCACTTCTGACAATCCTACTTTTGCAGGTCCTTACTATACCAGAGAGCAATGTTTTACCTTTACCTTTCTGGCTAGGATCACTGTGGGGGATGTTTAATCTGTTGCAAGCTCTACTCCCCCCTTTTTGCCCTGCAGAGGGCAAAATTTCTGAGGACTCTAGCCTTGACTTTAAGGTATAAGACAAGGCTGGCACAATTTTGGAAAAATTACTAATGATGTTTTGCAAGCTAGATATCAGTTGAGACCGGGCTGCAAGTTCATCATTGAGCTTAGCAATCACTACATCTGTAGATGCTGCCTGATCCTTAAATCTTTTGACCTCAGTATAGGACTGAGTCAACTGTGCCTCAATATCAGCATTGTGCTTTCCAATTTCTATCAGTTTTGACTCCAGATTCACACTCTCTGCCAGTTGTGTCTGTAAGGCACAAACCTGCTTAGCGTTATAGACACAACATTTGCAGTGAGATTCTGGGCATTTATTACTTGACACCAAAACACCATGTTCTGGCCTCCACAGCGTCTCATTATAAACATAAATAAGTTTCGCCAGCATGTGGAGCCGTTTAGTAGCCTTATTTAATAGTGACTGCTTCTTCATATATTCCTTGTCATAATTCTGCATTTGTTCTAACAAATCAGACCACAACATTTCAGCTGACTTGTATGATGTGGGTGGCTCTGGGTTAAATTTACTATTCTTAGCTAACTTCAACAGTGTGGAAAGATCCATACTTACTTGTTCCATGGCCATCTCCACTGTTGGCGCTGTCCTCTTTGTCTGCGCTGCTTGAAAAAGGTCCTTTATCTTCCGGAACGCCTTTTCCCGACCAGCTGGACTTCAACCGTACAACATGAACACCAACATTGATGCAGTGGAACGACACCCGGATGGATTTCTCTTCCAACTACTCCTTGTCAAAAGCCTCAAACAGAAAGATTTGCAAAGGAAACAGCAAATTATTAATAATCATACAACAGTACACAAAAAAAATTAAATAGGTTCTCTGTTATTAATTCTTCGTGGTCCTCTCAAGCACAGCTGTGTTACCTGTCCGAACTTCAAGGCCTTGCACACAGTATGACACCACACTACACCGTGTACCAATGTCACCTGTCCGTGCTACTACCTATCTTAGTTCACAGAATAAAACCGCTTAACTTAATGAACACATAAGAACAAATTAAACAGTCGGGCCTGGCTCGCCAATGTTACGGGGCGCAGTTAGTTCTATAAATTGTTATGCAATATAACGATTAATATCACTACCTTCCTTGTACTGTTTACTATATTCTATATCTTCTGTTTCTAGTCTCTGTATTGTACACTATAATTTACCACACTCAGGGTTAATACCAATAATATTTATTAACACACTAGAAGTATACAATGTTAATCACAATACCCACAAACCCACAGAATCCAACCCACCACAATGCATATAAACACACACACACAATATAATAATCCTCACACCTAACTATCCCTATTATTACAAAGAACGAAGGGGGACAGGGAGATTGACAGGAAAGCAGGGGTATAGAGATAAGCTAATAGATGGAAACAGGGGAGCAGGGGTACAGAGATAGGTTAATAGATGGAAACAGGGAAGCAGGGGTACAGAGATAGGTTAATAGATGGAAACAGGGAAGCAGGGGTACAGAGATAGGTTAATAGATGGAAGCGGGGAAGCAGGGGTACAGAGATACAGGTACTCAGCCCAATCCGGGAAGGTGCTATAGTGTCTTCTCTATGGTGATCCTCTTAGCTCGTGGTGATGGCAGATTCCTTCTCCTTTCCTAGTTGGTCTGTAGGGAAGATTTTTCTCCCTCCTTCCCTAGCTGGTCTCCATGGAAGATTTTCCTCCCCTGTCCTCCACTATCATCCCCTTATAAGTCTCTCCTCTGTCCCTTCCCCCAAGATGGTGGACAACAGATGTATAACCCTTCCTATCCTGTATTTCCAATACAGGATGTGTATTTAGTCACCCATCCAGCCCCCCCTCAGGTAGGAATAACAGAGGTCCTGGATTCCCATACTGGCATAGAGGTGTGAAGCATCTCTAGATTACCGTCCCTGGAGAGTTTGAGTGACATTCCCATAATAAAAGGGGGTTGACATCCTGCTGTCCAAGGATACAGATATGTGAGATTGCCCTCACCACATCCTGAGTAAGAAAGCAGCTGTGTTCTTTCCCAGGGGAATGGAATATGACAGAGGGACATTTTATACATATATATACACAAATACCTATGTACATGAATAGACACTTCCCTTTACACCCCCCCAGACAACGAGCATGCCCCCCCTAGACAACAAGCATGCCCCCCCTAGACAACGAGCATGTCCCCTAGACAACGAGCATGCCCCCCCCTAGACAACGAGCATGTACCCCCCCCTAGACAACGAGCATGTACCCCCACCTAGACAACGAGAATGTACCCCCACCTAGACAACGACCATGTCCCCCCCTAGACAACGAGCATGTCCCCCCCCCCTAGACAACGAGCATGTCCCCCACCTAGACAACGAGCCTGTCCCCCCCTGTGGCTGCGTGCCCTTTTTTGTGTGTTTGTGTTATTTTTGTCTTCCAGGACCGTGCATGCTGTGGACTGCTTCCGATTCGAAGGATTACATCGATGACCGACAGTTCTAACAAATAAAATGGTCAACGAGGGTGTGTCTGCGTTTTTTGTTCAATAAAATTTTCTGAAAACGGTGTGATTATTTATTTTTTTGCGACACTCTTCATAGTTTGCCGTAGTAGTGGTGCCGGCTAGGTGACGGTGCTCATTACTAAGGGCTGGCCTTAGTGTTTGCCTTAATTTTTTTGGCAAATTCACACTAACGCCCATACCATTACCCCGGTACCCACCGCCACCAGGGGTGCCGGGAAGAGCCGGGTACAAACCAGTACCTGACCGTCTATAGATGGTCAGGTAGTGGGGCGGCTGCAGGCTGTTATTGTTGCGCTGGGATAGCCCCCTAACAGTGGCCTATCCCAGCTCAGTAATGGCAGGCTGCTGCTGCTTTTTTGTATCAGGCTGATTTGAAAAATAGGGGCACCCCATGCCGTTTTTTCTTCAAATTTTTGACAAAAATATGCGTGGGGTCCCCCCTTTAAAGGGGGCTCCCAGGCTGTTTCCCCCATTTTTACAAAAAAATGGGGGGGGAAAACGGCATGGGGTGCCCCCTATTGTTCAAATCAGCCAGATACAAAAAAGCAGCAGCAGCCTGCTATTACTGAGCTGGGATAGGCCACTGTTAGGGGGCTATCCCAGCGCAACAATAACAGCCTGCAGCCGCCCCAACACCTGACCATCTATAGACGGTCAGGTACTGGTTTGTACCCGGCTCTTCCCGGCACCCCTGGTGGCGGTGGGTACCGGGGTAATGGTATGGGCGTTAGTGTAAATTTGCCAAAAAAATTAAGGCAAACACTAAGGCCAGCCCTTAGTAATGAGCACCGTCACCTAGCCGGCACCACTACTACGGCAAACTATGAAGAGTGTCGCAAAAAAATAAATAATCACACCGTTTTCAGAAAATTTTATTGAACAAAAGACGCAGACACACCCTCGTTGACCATTTTATTTGTTAGAAATGTCGGTCATAGACGTAATCCTTCGAATCCGAAGCAGTCCACAGCAGGCACGGTCCTGGAAGACAAAAATAACACAAACACACAAAAAAGGGCACGCAGCCACAGGGGGGGACAGGCTCGTTGTCTAGGTGGGGGACATGCTCGTTGTCTAGGGGGGGGGGACATGCTCGTTGTCTAGGGGGGGACATGGTCGTTGTCTAGGTGGGGGTACATTCTCGTTGTCTAGGTGGGGGTACATGCTCGTTGTCTAGGTGGGGGTACATGCTCGTTGTCTAGGTGGGGGTACATGCTCGTTGTCTAGGGGGGGGAATGCTCGTTGTCTGGGGGGGGGGACATGCTCGTTGTCTAGGGGGGGGGGCATGCTCGTTGTCTTGGGGGGGGACATGCTCGTTGTCTAGGGGTCAGGGGGAGACATGCTCGTTGTCTAGCAGGGGGAAATGCTCGTTGTCTAGGGGGGGAAATCCTCGTTGTCTAGGGGGGGGACATGCTCGTTGTCGCAGTAAAGGGGAGGGGTCCTATGGAGCGCAGTAAAGGGGAGGGGTCCTATGGAGCGCAGTAAAGGGGAGGGGTCCTATGGAGCGCAGTAAAGGGGAGGGGTCCTATGGAGCGCAGTAAAGGGGAGGGGTCCTATGGAGCGCAGTAAAGGGGAGGGGTCCTATGGAGCGCAGTAAAGGGGAGGGGTCCTATGGAGCGCAGTAAAGGGGAGGAGTCCTATTGAGCGCGCAGTGAAAGCCATAAAAAACACATTTGATATTTTCCTTCCCGCTTCCCAGTACAGGGCCTGGAATATTTAATACTGTCACTAGGAAGTATAATTTGTTACGCAGAAACAGGCCGCACACAGCTCTGTACGTGGAAAAATAAAAAAGTTATTGATTTTTGAAAGTGGGGAGTGAAATATGGAAACGCAAAAATTGTTCCGTCAGAGTAATGGAGCAGGCGGCCGTGTATGACCATTCTGCTCCATTACCGTCATAGAGCGATGACATGGACCTTATGTGGACCCCAACAGACCCCTTGTTTTCATGATCTATGGGGGTCACATCACTGAAACCCCCACACATCAGCAGGTTAAGCCCTGTCCTATGGATAGGGCCTAACTTGTATTTGTGGGAAAACCCCTTTAACCCCTTAACGCTCTGCGCCGTAGCTCTACGACGCAGAGAGTATAAGGAGTGTATGAAGAGGGCTCACGGGCTGAGTCTTCTTCATACAAGGTGGGGGGTTTTGCATGTTGCAGAAAACCCCCACCGCTAATAACCGCAGTCGGTCATTGTCGCCGGCAAAGTCTTTTTTACGATCGCTGTGCCCCCGAACGTCATCGGGGGCGGCGATCGTTTGCCGTGGTAGCCTCGGGTCTTCTTTTGACACGAGGCTACATGACTTCTGCAGGTTCGTTACAATGAGCCAGAAGTATTGCAGTATATGGTAGGAGCGATCTGACCATCTAGGGTTAATGTACCGTAGATGGTCTAAGAAATAGTGGAAAAAAAAGAAAAAACAGGTTTTAAAAATAAAAAAAATTTATAAAATATTAAAAATTCTAATCACCTCCCTTTCCCTAGAACGGATATAAAACATAATAAACAGTAAAGATCACAGACATATTAGGTATCGCCGCGTCCCAAAATGCCCGATCTATCAAAATATAAAAACGGTTACGGGCGGCGGTGACCTCCGAGGCGGGAAATGGCGCCCAAATGTCCGAAATGCGACTTTTACACCTTTTTACATCACATAAAAAATGAAATTAAAAATGATCAAAATGTCGCACAGACCTCACAATGGTAGCAATGAAAACGTCGGCTCATTTCGCCAAAAATGACCCCACCCCCAGCTCCGTGCACCGAAATATGAAAAAGTTATTAGCGTCAGAAGATGGCAAAAAATTTTTTATTTTTTTTTTTGCACACATGCGTTTAATTTTTGAAAATGTATTAAAACACAATAAAACCTATAAATCCGGTATCACCGCGATCGCACCAAACCAAAGAATAAAGCTGAGGTGTTATTTTGAGTGCACAGTCAAAGTCGAAAAAACTGAGCCCACAAGAACGTGACATGTGCGGTTTTTTAAAAAATTTTTTCCACATTTGGAATTTTTTGCAGCTTCGCAGTACACGGCATGTTAAAATAAATAACATTACGGGAAAGTAAAATTTGTTACGCACAAAATAAGCTCTCACACAGCTCTGTACACGGAAAAATGAAAAAGTTATGGATTTTTGAAGTTGGAGAGCGAGAAATGAGAGAAAAACCCTGCGTCTTTAAGGGGTTAAGGGATTAAGTATATGGTACAATAAAAGCAGAATAGAAGGGCACTGGGGGGGTTAGGGATGGGGGCAGGGGGTCTATGGAGGAAAGTGTTTAACCCTTTAGCTGCTGCCTGCAGTCACTGTAGAGTACCTGTTATCACACTGCAGCAGCTGCACACACTCGGCTCTGCTTCATCAGACGAACTTCAGTGAGGAGCAGGAGGAGGTGGGGGCAGGGAGCTATTGATGTAGCTGAGCTGGAGAGTTCCTGCCTGCACGGAGGATGATCCCCTGGGGCTGCTGTGCAGGGGCAGTGCAGAGAACATGACACTCTGCACTGCTCCATCCATCCATCCATCCATGTGCCTGCAAGTGGCAGCCTGAGGACAGGGAGGGCTCTGCCTCCCAGGGGAGGGGATGGGGGAGGTGCCGGCTCTGCAGCAGACAGCCCGGGAGCTGGAGAGGAGGAGGACGCTGTACCCCGCCCCCTGGCTTCTCTGTATCCTGAGCAGGACGGGGGCGGGACTCGGGGGCGGGACTCGGGGGGGGCGGGACTCGGGGGCGGGACAAAACGGAAAAATCCGTGAAACCGCAAAAAAACCGGGACTTTCACTTAACGGTCCGTGCAGGCGGGACAAGGGTTAAAAAACGGGACTGTCCCGCCCAAAACGGGACGGTTGGGAGGTATGTGGTTATACAGCAGACATGATGAACATTGCTGTGATAGTGTTTATAGAGGGGAGAAGTCAGTGTGAACAGGGGTTTAGCTTAGTGATGACTTCATGAGGTAAATTTACCTCACACACCATCCCTCCCCTGAGTAATGGTGGTCAGGGCCGGCAGTGTAATGGCTGGAGCCCAGTCCTATCATGTACATGTTATATATAGGAGGAAGGGAAATGGCGCAGACGTGTCACAGAGATGAGTCATTTATCAGTCACCAAAACGCATTGTAACGCAGAGCGGAGTCATGTGACCTGTGACTAGAGGTTTTATAAAGAGAAAATGCTGCTTTGTGTGAACTGCAACTGAGGGAGAGGACGATAGAGGTGATGACTAACATTTTACAAGGTGATTTTATCCTAAAAATTAGTACTGCTCACCCCCGCCCATCTCCATAGCGTCCTATCGATCCCCTGGCTACAGAACGGTGCAGCGCTGCACATGTACTGCACCATACCACTCCCGTATGGCACCGTGAGCCCATTGCCGCCTATGGTGGGCGTATATATGCCGGCTGTATATATGTCCCCCATACCGTGTATGTGAATGTAGCCAAAGCGCGGATTCACACTGGATCGTTCAATGCGTTTTATTTCTGTTTTGCTTTAGTTTTTTTGGCTGCTTTGATTTTTTTTTTTCGCATCAGTAAAAATCCAAATAAGTTTTAACCCTGATTATAAAACATCTCATTCAGGTGTTTTATAAGGGTTAAAACAAAATGGAGGTGCGGCCTACAAATTGTAATATTTCTTGACAATACACTCATTTTGGGTGGAAAATTAAACATTTGCAATGGATTAAATTAAAAAAGGCTCCACAAAGTTTGATACCCAATTTCCCCCAGTGTCGATCCTCCAGTGCCGATCCCCCATATGTGGTGGCAACCTGCTGTACACACGCACGGCCGGGCATAGAATGGAAGGAGGCGCCATCCAGAGCAGATTTACATTGTCAAATTGTACAGGCTATCATTTTTTTTCTTTTTTTAATGTGGACCTATAGGGGCTTATTCTTTTGCCACATGAGATGCTCTTTTCTTGGACAAAATTTTTGGGCATTTATAGCTAATTGGTGAGATTTTATTAGTGGAGGAAATTAAAATCATTGATTTTTAGGAAGATTTTTTTGGGCCGTTTACCATACCATAAAAATAGTATATTATTTTTATTCTATGGGTCGCCACGATTACGAAAATACCTCATTTATATAGATTTTTAATTTTTAACCCAATTTTACCGAATAAATAGTAATTTTGCAAAAATGTTAATTTTAACAACACCGTCTTTCATGTGCATGTGTTGTTCTTTTTAGTGGTCTTATTTTTGAGTGCATGACTTTTCTTATCACTTTTTTGCTGATTTTTAAGGGGTATTAAAGGGAACCTACCACCACATATCTACCTATAAAGTTAGATCGGGTGTTAGGTACATCTATAGGACGTGAGGATAGCCCTTTTAAGAGCTAATCCTCACGTCCCCACAATCTTTTGCTAACTTTTATTTGGCAAATATGTAAATCCCCCGGTAAGACCCTTACACGCTGGTGTCATGCTTGTAGTATAAGACTCCCCCTACCCCTGGCCATATTTATCACAAATAGCCAACCTCCAAAGTCCCTAACATGCTGTAAAAACCCATTCCTTTAGGCAAGCCTATAACATTTGCTAACAGTATGAAATTTCAACTCTCTTAACTAACCCATCCTGTGTCCTTCTCCCATCTGTTACCTAGTAACCACAAGATGCTAAGCATGCACACATTGTCTATGGCAATGACCTGCTTATACCAGAAGTGATTCGGAGACAGGATGTTTCCTGTGGACTTGCGTCTGTAACCACCGGCACTGCCGCCATTTGGTTTTATTCCATCTAGCTGAGGAATTTGTGTATGGGGGATACATTTTCAAATGTATATATGGGGCACATGCCCCTAGTTGTTCCCTTACCCCTGAGGAAGTCACAATGGCGTGTGTGACAATACACGTGGGGTCCCTCTTATTTTACCAGAATTATCGTGTGTACCTACCTGTGTATACTTTGTGTTGATTTTCACTGGGGTATTGTATGGCAGTTTCCATAAGAGGGATTGTGGCCACAGACTTGTTTGCCCTGAGACAGCACGCACAGGTTGTATTTGTGCATGTTTAAGTGTTTTTATCCTTTGTGCGCTCTTTTTGTTTACTTTATTGTTAACGTTATTATTTTGGCATGCATGGAGCTTCTGGTATTCGGTAGTGCCCGTCTCTCCCCTCTTCTTGTGCTATATAAATAAGGATTATCATTATTCCCCCATCCTGAACCCCTAGCCAGATCCCTCCCAGGTAAAATATCTGGGTGTAACTCATCATAATATTAGTTCATGAGAAGTTCTGTATATTGAAATAATTAAGACAAAGCCTCATTATATGTTTGCAATGTATAGATAGATTTGGATCTTTATTCGTCACCGTGTAGTGGATGAGCTTTCTAGGTGTTACATAGCAAGGGTGGTTGAGCGATGTTCTTCAGTGTCAACCTTGTAATGACTTGCTATGTTTATCCAGAGGAAGGCGAAAAACCCATGAGGACTATGGAGTGTTTTGTCCTCATATTAGGGGAAAAAATTCCTTCCTGACCCCAAATATGGCGATCGGATAACATCCCTGGATAATTGGTGCTCAAATCTATATGGATGATATGTGGTGGGAATCGGTGAGAAAGTCATAAATCGGTAGAGAATAAACGGTCCTGGACGCTTCTGGGGGCTGTTACACCTGTAAGGAGAGAAATATACACGTCTAAGTATCATCTCTGCACATATATAATGTATATAACTATAAGGGCTGTATGTCTATAACTGCACTAATATCACTATGATATCTCCGGGTGTTATACTTACAGAGAACCATGGGAATGGTGGCCGGGCCTTCCCGGACTCCACATCATCCCAGTCAACAGAGATAAAGAACGGGTGGGATCTGGTGGCAGATGTTATTGGCAGTCGGTCACTTGGAGATTTGCGCAGGAGCTAGAAAATAAGAGAGGTAATTAGACATATGATGTATGATTAATGCAATAGGTGATAGTCCAATGTCTATGAGCAGTTCTCATAATCCCACTACTATCCTTCTCCATCTTCTACTACTACTTACCCCTTCTATGAAGCTGACGGCTTCAGGGCACATCCCAGGATGGAAAACAGGGACCTTCTTCAACAGTGACAGGAAATATTCCATCACTGAGCCTTCGCTGTAGAAGGGTTTTTCTCCTACGCACATCATGAACAGGATGACGCCAAAGGAAAAAGAATCCACCTGATGGTTGTATGGCTTCCCGCCCAGAACCTGAAAGAACATCAGTCAGGAGATAAGAGAATATTCTGGGAAGGGTATTACACACACAATTATATGAGGACTGGTCATTGACCAACTGTCTGCATGGGGATTCTATGTTCCTTACCTCCGGGGCAGTGTAACCAGTCGTGCCGAAGAAGCCTGTTGTTGTGTCCTCCCTAGACACATTGATGGCTGCACAGCCGTAGTCGGCGATTTTGATGTGTCCGATTTTATCTAGGAGGATGTTATTCGGCTTCAGGTCTCTGCAGAAAGAAGAAACAGAGAATTCATGGAGAGAACATTCTACAATTTATATATGAGAAGAGAAAGAGTCCCGGTAGATGAGTGCACGTTCTTACCGATGGATGACGCCATGATCGTGAAGGTACTGCAGTCCGCAGAACATCTCGGCCGCAAACCGCCTGTGGAGTAGAAAGTAGAGGATGGATCAGTGGTTACATACACCTAACATAAGATAATGACATGTGACCCATTCATGTCTCTGGGTGTCATTGTCCATCGCTCTAGGACTACAATGTTCCCATAGCAGATTTTTAGGATCCTGAATGATTCTCGTCTAGTATAAGAAATGTACCGTGTTGTCTGGATTGTAAACAGCTGAGATTCCTCCATCCGGCTATGCAGGGTTCCTCCGGGCATATAGTCCATTGCCATCTTATAATTATAGATGTTCTCTAGAAAGCCCCTAAAGGACATGAGGAAGCGGCTTCCAGCGCCAATATTCAGGACTTCCAGTTCTATAAAGGCCCTTTTCTGGACCTCCAGTTCTGTACCCAGGCTTTCCTTCATCTTCCTCTTAGACAGGACCTTCACCGCCAGAAGTTCTTTACTGGCTGGATCTGATACCAGTATAACCTGGTGGAGAAGCAATATAGATCAGAACAAGAATTTTGAGGGGAAAACAATTTTTTTTTTGATGAAGATGTGTGATGACAGGAAGTAATAACTTTTCGGCCACTTACCGTTCCAAACGCCCCCTCGCCAAGAGTCTTTTCAGTTTGGAGGTTGTTGATATCAACAGGATTTTTGATGTTGACTTCTATTGGGGGCGAAGTGCAGGAACTGGCACGGCCAAGAACTTCTGCCGGCTCGGCTGCAGTGTCAGGGGGAGGCTGGAAGCTTTTATCTGGAAAGAGAAAATATGGTTCACAAAGGGCAACAAGTTAAAACACAAAGCATGAAGGACAAGATTGTAACTATCATTGCCACTGGGCCCCTCTACCCCATAACCAGATGTATCTGAAGAGATTGGAGAGTAGAGGGCGGGTTCTGTACTCCAAAAAGCTACAAGTGGCCTTTGTGGGTGGTGGTATATATACCCGGGGTCAGGGTATTAAATATTATATATACCCCGGGTCAGGGTATTAGATACTATATACACCCGGGGTTATGGGTATCGGCTATTATATACACCCGGGGTCAGGGGTTTTAGTTACTGATAGGTAAGTGTTACCTGGCTTCTCTACCACAACTTCTGTAAGGTCGCCCTCTGTAGGCTTCATACACAGGGGTTTCTCTACAATGACTTCCTTAAGGTCGCCGTCCTCCGTAGGCTTCATACACGGGGGTTTCTCTACAATGACTTCCTTAAGTTCGCCATCCTCCGTAGGCTTCAGACACGGGGGTTTCTCTACAACGACTTCCTTAAGGTCGCCGTCCTCTGTAGGCTTCATACACGGGGGTTTCTCTACAATGACTTCCTTAAGGTCGCCGTCCTCCGTAGGCTTCAGACGAATATGTCGGAGGTATTTGTAGCTGAAATGAAAAAGTAGGCATTAAATAAAAGTTTTTATAGGGGGAATCCTCGGGCCTCCCCCACCTGATGCGTGACTATGGAGAATAGAGGCAGATAAGGACCCGGGCCTGGTGTGATTTCTTGGAGCTCACTTAGTGGATTTTATTAGTAATTAGAGAACCTGAGGTTGTGTGAACAGGGGCAGAACTCGACGCTCTGTATTATGGGGACATTATGAATCTACATAACTTATGTGATTGTGATAAAATATTGGGTAGAAAATGTAGCATACTCACCAAATCAATATCAGGGCCAGCAGGACAACACAAACTAGTGCCAGGACGGTGGATCCAAGGACTGGGAAGAAAAAGACAAAATGGCGGATGAGACGTCATGTGGAAGCTTCACACATAGATCTTACACATCACTATGGACCCTCTATGGTTGTCATGGTGATGGAACACATTGGGGGAGATCTATGACACATTCTAAATGTGAAACTCACTGCAGTGACATAACTAAGAGAGGTAGGACCCCATAGCGCACTTCAGAATGGGGTCCCCATACATACAGGGGCACATTTACTAAGGGTCCGTTGGATGCATTTCCGTCGGGTTCCCCGAATTTTTCTGTTTTGTGCTGAATTGGTAAGTAAATGTGCCCCACAGTGTATACACAACCATATACACAGACACACATTTAGAGCATATACACATCATCACAAATACAGCATATTCCAGTGGTGGGGAACCTATGGCACTGGTGCCAGAGGCGACACTCGGAGCCCTCTCTGTGGGCACCCAGGCCATCACCCCAGCATGAAGTTCATCAGACAGTACTCAAAGAATCTGCCTGCAGAATCTTCCTACAATGATAGACGAATGTGCCCTCCTGCTTTCAGCTGCGTTGGTGTCTTTAGGAGGCTGAACGACTAAAAGTTGTCAAAGAACAAGGAGAAATAAATTACTGCTTAAATTGCTGTGCTGGCACTTTACAATAAATAAGTGGCTTTTGGTTGAAGTTTGGGCACTCAGGCTCTAAAAGGTTCGCCATCACTGGCATATTCACATCAAATACCCCAGATGCCGGGGCCCCCATAATACTGTGGGCCCCATAGCAGCTGCTATGGCTGCTGCCGCTGTAGTTACGCCCCTGACTCTCTGTGTTACCTATAGCAACCAATCACAGGGTACATTTCATTTATAAGGACTTCTCTATTGCTACATTGCCATGGGCAGTAAAGACAGTTCCATAAATTGCCCCCCCCCCCCCATTGCTTTGAGTCCAGATGTCTACAACAAGAGAACCCTTTGGACCTATAAAGGGGCGACACTCACTTATTTCCTTCTGGCTGGGGGGTCCCAGGGTGGTGATCGAGGGGGTCACTGCAGAAGAGAATAATAGACAATGGTTAGACTCTACATGATAGAAGATGCATCTTATACCCAACATGGCGGAGACATAGGAGACACCACTGATAGCTCCTCCCGCTTGTCCAGTACTGTCACTATATAGCAGATCCTTCACCTTCTGTGAGCGAGACATATGGGCAGCACAAATCTCTCCCCTGTACTAACAGTGTAAAATAAAGAAGCTCTGCAGCGGCTGTGGAACTGATCTATATAATACACACTGAAGCTACTGAAGAACCTCTCCCTAAGATGGGGCATTACATGTCAATCAGTGGCTGACAAAGGAACCTACTACAAAAGTTATAAAAAAAATATTTCCAATGATTAACCCTTTGTAAAAGACAACCCCCCCCCTTCCCGTTATACAGTAAATGTCCATTACCAGGTGATCTTTTGGGGAGGACCCTCCCCTCCACACCTGTGACGGTCAGTAAGAGCAGGAGCAGCAATCTCCAAAGCTTCATCGTCGCTGTCTAACAGACAACTGAACTGCCCCAGCACGTTCCCCCTTATATAGGGCAGGAAGGGCATTGTGATGTCATCATTTTATGCAAATTAGGTGTCTTGTGGGTGGAGCCTGAATGCATGCTGAGTATATAGTGAGTAATAAAAGGATGTTAATAAAAATACTTTACAGCGCCCCTAAAAATGGCTATGCTGACCACTTATCATTATTATCATGATTGGTATATATCGATCACCATTAAAGGGTTTTCCCCATGAAATAAAAGTCCTCAAATTTTAATCCACTAGTGATGTTTACACAATAAACTCAATTTTTCCTCCATTACTTTACAATTTTTCTCAGTGTTATTGCTGTTTTAGTTCCTATCACTAAGTGATGATCAGTGTAAGATTCCAGAGTGTGAGCGGAAACTCTCTGAGCAGACACTTCATCATTCCTATGTGCTATGAGATACTGTGAGCTGACAATGTGCTTAGATGATCAGGGTACAGGGTTATCTACACTTTTAATTAGCTTCTGAAAAGAGATATAAGACAGATTAGAGATGAGAGATGATGAAATTCATGAGTTGGATATAAAACACAATGACACTCTCAGCTCTGCCAACTCACTTCTAACACACACAGCGTCAGTTCTGCTATATGCCTCTCTCCTGGATTCTTTTTTAGGTACAAACCGGGGAGGGGCAAAAGAAACCACATGAGATCAACCCCCAACAATGGCAACTCGATCCCAGATAGGGACCCATCACCTTCCATTCACCAAATCCCATTTTGTCCTTCTTACAAACATGACACTTTTTCCCTTGACATGGATCTACAAAGGCTTAAAGCACACTTTTCAGACTTCCCCCACACAGATATCCCCATGAATTTTACAAACCAGATACATCCCAGTAACCTACAGAGCCTAGGTCTTAGAAACAAAAGCACATATATGCCCCCTAAGAACTCACATACAGTTGAGACCTTTATCTCACTCATTCAAAGGGATGCTACCCGATTCAGACATGACATCGACACCAATCACATGCATGCACCACACAACCTCTCTAGCAGTGATAAAACAGCTCTAGTTGATCTCAGGTCAAATAAAGAAATCGTTATCAAACCCGCTGATAAAGGGGGTGCAGTGGTGGTTCAGGACAGGAGTAAATACATCGATGAGATATGGTCCCAACTTAGTGACACTACTCTACTGTCTATAACAAACTAGATAGAAACCCGACTAATAGGATCACGATTACCAAGACAATATTAGACAAATACCCCACCCTGGGCATCATCGATTGGAGTACACGTAGATTCCTCACGAAAACCGACCCAATAATCCCGGTCATTTACACATTACCCAAGATCCACAAAAACCTGAACAATCCCCCTGGGCCGCCCAATTGTTGCATCCCCAGACTCGATTCTTTCACCACTTTCAATTCTTTTAGAAAAAATTCTCACTCCACTTGTTAAAACTACCAAATCTTTTCTTTTTGGCACATCAGAATTCCTTAAACTTTTTAAAGACACCAATAGATTACATCCTGACACCATTCTCGCCACCTTTGACGTAAATAGCCTAAATAAATCCATCAGGCACGACCTAGGCATGTCTGCTGTCAAAGACTACTTACCACACGTGAATACCCAGAGCTCAAAATTAACTTCATCATGGACCTCTTACAGTTTGTACTTACCGGAAAAATTTTTGTTTCAGGACAACTTTTACGTTCAAAGACAGGGTACGGCTATGGGCTCAAACGTAGCCCCCCCCCATGGGAATACATATATGTCTGATTTTGAAGAAACCTTTATCTATCCTAATCGAACATTTTCTAAACATTGCCGTATTTGGAAAAGATACATAGACGATGTATTCTGTATACGGGAGGACACTGAAAACTCACTCATAGACTTTCTACAACATCTCAACTCCATCCGATCAGAGCTCCAATTCACCATTCACTATGATCCCAACAAAATACAGTTTCTGGATACACTTAATAATAATTCTTTATTTATAGAGCGCACACAGATTACATAGCACTGCACAAAGCATACCAAATTGGTCCCTGTCCCCATGGAGCTCACAATCTAAACGACCTACCAGTATGTTTTGGAGTGTGGGAGGAAACTGGAGGACCCGGAGGAAACCCACGCAAACATGGAGAGAACGTACAAACTCTGTGCAGATGTTGACCTGGGTGGAATTCGAACCCAAGACCCCAGTGCAGCAAGGCAGAAGTGCTACTCACTCAGCCACCGTGCCGCCTGACCCAATAAGAACAGCGATGGCACTTTGTGGACCGACCTATACACCAAACCTACAGACCGAAATAATCTACTCCACTTTTCCAGCTACCATCCTAAATCCACTAAACTTTCATTACCAGTTTAATAGGGTTGAACGTATTGTCAGCAGGCCAGAGCTAGTCAACACAAGATTAGAAGAAATGGAAACCAAATTTACCAATACCAATAACCAATTTAGATCGATATAGATCACGACAACCACGTCAGCAACAGAACAAGCCACCGCGCATCCCTTTTGTATATTCCTATCATCCATTCGCATACAAAATTCATCAATCCATTAGGAAACACTGGCCAATCTTACACAAGGGACATCCATCTGTGGTTGAATTCCTACACCCCCCCCCCCCCAACGTGAAGGACAAATTGGTCAAAGCAGACATAGGTACAACCTCTAAGTTATCTCGACAGACTTTCTTACGTACACCCAAAAAGGGTACTTTCCCGCGCCGAAACTGTGCCCAATGCACCAATGTACGTGGAGGCGATTCTTTCACAGGTAGACGTTACCCCATCAGAGGATACTACACTTGTGGCACAGATTATTGCATTTACCTCATAAAATGCCTGTGTGGCCTTGGCTACATAGGCGAGACCACACAGCAAATCCGCGACCGGATATCCAAACATAAGTCCACCATTCGCCTGAACAATGCACTACTCCCTAGGCACTCCATAAACCTACTCACATTTCAGATTATCGAATAGATAGAGACACCAAGGAGAGGAGGGGATCGAGTTGCATTACTAAAAAAAGGTGAATCATATTGGATTCACACATTGCAAACGTTACAACCAGATGGACTCAACCGGAACTATAACATACAAAGCTTTTGTTGACCTTATATCCTATTCTTCCACTATCTAATGAGTTTATCCTTTACAGAGACGGTAAGGCAATAAAGATATGAATACCTGGACACCACGTCTAACCCTAATCCCCACGTGTTTTCCATTCTCCCTCTTTTATTTTGATACTAACCTTTTTCTTTGGCATATATGCTTACCATTTTATTTTTCCATATTTGTCTGTAATTCATATTTTTGTAAATTTTTCCCATTTTATTTTCTCATTTTTTGCAATATTTTTCCAAATCTCTTTGACTGACATTACTGATTGCTTTGTAATACCTACTTTACTCTACAGCAATCCCATACCATCCTATGTCCTCTCCCCCTTCCCAATTCCTCCACCTGGCTATCCCATTGTACCATTTAGAATTAGCCCCCTCATCCATTCACAACATTACTGGTACATTACATCTACATTGGATCACATGATTTCTTTATCACTGCCCCCTGTTAGGCACTATCCGATCCTCTTGTGCGCATGCTCGCACATGCGTTCCAGTGGTGGAACGCAAACATTACAACTTCCGGTCGGCAACCGGAAGTACTCCGGCCCGAAACTGGAAGTCCCCTCCCACGTACACGACAGAGGGTTTTTAACCCACCAGAAGCACTAGGGCGCCAGCACCTCATTCCACAGAGCGGCTGCGACCGCCATCTCCACTCAACGGTGCCTCCATTGCTATATGCAATACCATAAGCCCTACTATTCTGTACAAACTGGTGAGCTGCCTTTTTAATTTTACAGGTCACAATTTCTTGACTATACCTTATGGAATTTCATGTGTCTCATGTCCGCAGGGCAATCTTATGGAGCGTGTCACCCATGATATTGGACAATTTCCTGGCAACACCAGGCCGATTTGCATTTCCATCCCTTGTGACTTCTACTAATTTACATGATACTATATTGCCCTTGACATGTTTATGTACCATGCTATTAGGATCATGTTTCTTTATAGTTATATGATCTTGCTATCAGATTGGGTTTCTGAGCATTTTTGTATATATGTAAATAGACATTTTGATGTATAGATATTTTGGTGTATGGAACAATTTCTAACTCACATATACTGTATTTACAGAGTCTGATGAAGGTCAGTTGTTTGAAACGTCACGGTTGAAGTTTGTATAATAACAAAACCCAATTTCACAACTTAAACAGTGTGACTGGAATTCAGAAATTCCCTCCTGGATAAAGACCTTATCTGTCTGTAGCTTGTAGAGTAAGTCTCTGCACACTGCTGCTTGCCGGCAGGAAGTGCCTGTGTCTGAGCTGGTCTTGTAACACAGTGGGGGAGGGGCAGGATGCAGAGAGCACTTCAGTGTGCAGACAAGAGAAGCTATTCATGAAAAGAATTCGCCCTGTATGACCATAGTCAGAAGATTTACGGTCATATCCAGGAGCAAACAAAACTTTTAACACCAGGACTGATACAGACAGGTTGTAATTAAAACAGCACAAGAAGCCACTTGAGAATATATGTTTATTGTATATTCAACCCTTTGATCTTGTTTTTTTCTTCTCTCCGTTGTTGCCACAGTCTCCGGTCACAAAATGGCCTCTAATGGAGGTGAATGTGACCCAGCACTGGCTTGTATAGAAAAAAAATGCTGTTACACGGCAGATACATGCACACTTGGTTTGGCCAAAGCTCTATAATGTTAATTGTTGCTCTCATTCACTCTCGTCTAGACTACTGCAACTCCCTACTAATGGGTCTTCCACTCACTGACTCTCCAATGTATTCTTAATGCGGCAGCCAGGCATGTCTTTTACACCAAACACTACACAGATGCCTCCAGTTTGTGCCAGTCACTGCACTGGTTTCCTTCCGAATACAGTTTAAAAAAAATCACCCTCATCTACAAAGCTTTCCATGATGCTGCACCTCCCTACCTCTCCTCTCTCATCTCAGTCTACCGCCCAACCCGTCCTTTTTGATCAGCCAGCGATCTTAGATTAATCTCTACCTTAATTCGAACCTCTCACTCACGTCTCCAGGACTTCTCCGGAGCTGCACCAATTCTCTGGAATGCCCTGCCCGGACTATTAGATTAATACTGTGAAAGAAACCGTGACGTTTCGAACCTCCTGAAGGCTACGCAAGGTCATTTAATTATGCTTTTTAGAGACTGCACAGACTGAATGCACAGGTCCCGAGAGGCGCAGGAAGTGATTTTAAGTTGCCCACACAACTTCCGGGTAAGCCACAAACATGGGGTGCATGGATCGAGGTAAAAGACCAGCACAGGTTAAATTTTAAATTTAATTGCCTTATGGGCACACAAAGCAAACAATACACACTATGTACATACATAACCAGAGTACAAAATACAAAAGTAGCAAACCAAGTATTAGATTTATTGGAAGGGCACAAGTCACACATTCACACAGTGTATGTTGTGTCACAGTAGAGACGACAACAATACAATGTAACAAGATTCACACTTAACATTAGCAGCACACAGGATGTCTTGCAAAGTCCAAAAAAGCGGCTTTCGCCTGGATTCTCCCTGAGGGAGGCGGTGGGCGCCTGGGGAGGCGATCCTAGCTCACAGCAGGGGGTCCAAATCCAGCTAGGCGTTAGCCTGTTTTGCTCTTACTGTGTCCTCACAGATAAGACGTTGACTCCTGCTGAGGCACTGCAGCGTCGTCGTCGTCGCCGCCGCTTGGTATACCTCAGCAGAGGGGGGAGGAGCTTCCTGTGAAGGGGGCTTCTCCTTCTTGTCAATGTCTCCCTGCTAGGGAGTAATCCAGCAGGCTGTTGAGGACAAGTCTGTAGCAATCTGGCGTCGTCCAAGCTGTCTTGTGCCAAGTGAGGAGTCTCCTGGCGTACCAGATGGCGTCCTTATAGCAATTTATAAGGAGCCAGGCGGCCTGGATATCCTCAATGGCATGAGTGCCCTGGAACAGCCCATAAAGCACCGCGTGGTGGGTCATGGAGCTCCTTGGCACAGAGTCTTGGAAATGGGGCTCCAGGGCGTCCAACAGGCTCTGAGCAAAGGGGCACCCCCAAAACAGGTGCAGGGGAGTCTCCTCCGACCAGGGGCACCTGGGGCAATAGGGGGTGTTGCTCAGTCTCCGGGCATAGGTGAAGGCCCGCAGGGGCAGCCCCCCTTGGATGGCCATCCACGAGATGTCCTTGTGCCTGTTGAGCAGTCGGGCCCAGGACACGTTGGCCCAGACCGCCTGGGCCGTGTCCTGGGTGACTCCTGGGACAAATTCCAACAAGTCTTTGGCTCGGATGAGCTTGTGCACGGTCTTTGGTTTCCACAGGTCGGGCTTGAGTCCCTCCAGTTGGTGCTCCCTCACGAAGCGGACGGCCTGGCCGTAGTACCAGGGCGCGTCCCAGTTGTAAGGGATGGAGCTGTCCCACTTGTCCCAGCCCAGCCCCCTCCAGAGGGGCAGGAGGAAGAAACGGGACATGGACTTTCCCGCGGATCTTGCAGAGTTCCTCAGGGTCCTGCGCACGCAGTCACAAACAAAGAAGATCCAGAGCAAAGTGGAGATGTCGGGGACACCTTTGCCCCCCTTGCTTGGCTCCTTGAACATGACCGCTCGCTTGACCCGGTCCATCTTTGAGCCCCAAACAAAATGAAAAACGGTCCTGGTAACGGCCGGGGGCGGCCACGCCTGAGCCGCGTACTGGAGTACGGGCAGCACCTCGTTACGCAGGACGAGCGTCTTCCCCTCCAAGGAGAGCTGTCTGAGGCTCCACAGGGTGACTCTGGTGTTGACTTTGGCCAAGCGTTCTTGCCAGGTCTTCAGGGCTGCGCCTTCCTTCCCGAACCAAACCCCCAGGACCTTCATGAAGTCCGGCTGAATGGTGAAGGGGAAGGGGGCAGAAGAAGCAAGCTGCCAGTCTCCGAAAAGCATGGCCTCCGACTTCCCGCAGTTGACTTTTGCCCCCGAAGCCTGTCCGAACTCCTCGCAGGTCTGGACGAGCGCCGTCACCGAGCTCCGGTCGGAGCAGAAGACGGTCACGTCGTCCATGTACAGCGAGCACTTGACCTCGTCGCGCCCTGGTCCCGGTGCGGTGATCCCTCTGATCCCTTGATTCTGCCGGATAGACTCTGCGAACAGCTCTATAACGCAAACAAAAAGAAGGGGTGAAAGAGGGCAGCCTTGCCTGACCCCCGAAAGCACAGGGAAGGGGTCAGTCTTCCAGCCGTTCACCAGCACCGAGCTGTGGATATCAAGGTACATTAGTTCAACGTAGGAGCAGAACGTCTTACCCAACCCGAACCTGCGCAGGGCCTGGCTCATGAAGCGGTGAGAGACACGGTCGAAGGCCTTCTCCTGGTCCAGGCTGACCAGGGCCGCGCGGACGCGGCGGCTTCCGACGTAGTGCAAGGTGTCCCTCACCAGGGCCAGGTTGTCCGCGATCCGGCGGCCCGGAACGCCGCAGGTCTGGTCCGGGTGGACGATCCCTCCGATGACTCCCTTCAGCCTGTTGGCGAGCACCTTGGCCAGGATCTTGTAGTCCACGTTGAGCAGAGAGATGGGACGCCAGTTCCGCAGGTCGCATCTCTCTCCCTTGTGCTTGTACAAGACCGTGATGAGTCCCTGCCTCAGGGACGGCGGCATCCTACCCTCCACCACCATCTCCTCGTAGAGCTCCAGCAGGTCCGGGCAGATGAGGTCCCCCAGCGCTACGTAGAGCTCGGCCGGGAGACCGTCACCGCCCGGGGTCCTGCCGGGTCTGAAGGATTTGGCGGCAGAGGGGCGTCCGTGGCCTCGGCACCTGCAGGATCGAGGGTGTTAGCGATACCTGACAGGAACCTCTCGGCGGCTTCGTCGTCCGTGGGCTTGCGGGAGTAGAGGTCGCCGTAGAAGTCGCTGACGACTCCCATGACGGCGTTCTTCCCCCTCTGCACGCATCCGCTTTCGTCACGTAGTTCGTTCAGGGGCGTGTGGCCGGCGTGGACTTTCCTGAAAAAGAAAGAGTTACACTTCTCACCCTTCTCCAGGTTGTCCACTTTGGCACGAAAGATGATTCGCCTGGATTCCTCCTCAAAGTGCCTCTTCAGGCCCTTCTTGGTGTCCTCCAGCTCCTCTCTGACGTCCCAGCCGCAGCGCTGGAGGTCCTGCAGGGATCTCAGCTGGCGCTGGAGGTCTCTGAGGCCCCTCTTGGCCGCGGCCGCCTGCCTTTGTCCTGAAAGAAAGAACGGATTTCAACTTTAGCGTATTCCCACCACTCGCTTACAGTTTCAAACAAACATTTGTCGTTTCTCAGGACCATGTAGATGTCCCTCAGCTCCGCCTGCACTCCCTCCTCAGCCAGCAGGGCACAGTTCAGCTTCCAGGAGCCCGGGCCCGGCGGGAAGCCGTGGCCCAGGGCGCACCTTACCTGCACCGCCCTGTGGTCGGAGAAGAAGCAGGGGACCGTGGAGGACCCGCACTGCCTGATCGCCTTGGAGGTGAACACAAAGTCAATCCTAGAACGGGAAGCGCCGTCGGAGCTGCTCCAAGTGTAATTCACGGAGCCGGCCCCGACTGCGTCCCTCAGGGATGCTTCCGTCACTACCTCTATCAGCAGCTTGGACGTGGCGTCCAGCTTGCGCCACTCTTCCTCTATGACGCAGTTGAAGTCGCCGGCCAACACCACTGCCCTAGTGGTGGCGAGTTGCGGCCTGAGGTTCTGGAAAAGCTCCAGTCGCTCACCCCTGTCAGGGGAAGCGTACACGCTGATGAGCCGCACGGGCTCACCCTCCCAGGAGCCGTCCACGACCAGAAGTCGGCCGCAGACTAGCTCCTGGACGGAATCAAGCGTGAAAGCGCTCCCCCTGAGAAGGATGGCGGTACCAGCAGACCTGCAATCGCCCCCACCGGACCAGTAGGAAGGACCGTGACTCCAGCCTCTGGCCAGATGGTCGTAGGACCTAGAGGAGGGGATACCACATTCCTGTAACATGTAAACATCACACGACTGGGAGGCAAGGTAAGTTAGTGCAGTCTGACAACGAAACTTATCTCTAATGCTTCTAACATTGATGGAAAAAACGGTTAGGTTAGCCATCATGAGGGAAGAAAAAGAGGGTTAGGTTGGGACGATACCGCCTTAGTTACCTGTCCGGTCGGGCGGCTTGCCTTCGGTTCCGTCCGGAACCTTTTTGAGGTTCTCCAGCACCTCGTCCAGGTGCTGTTCCTCCGCGGTCAGGTCGATGGAGCCGTGTTCCCTGAAACCGGCTTCCATCTCCTCGAAGAACTCCTCCTTTTCTGCGTCCTGTTCGGCCGCCGCCTCCTCCAGCGGTTTCTTGCTGGTGGAGTCGCTGACGGGACTGTCCCTCTGTTTCCTCTTCCGCCGACTTGGCTCTGGGGAGACAGGGTTGGAGACCCTGGGTTAGCAGCACACAGGAGTATAATCCTCAACTATGTCATGATAATGCTACACTTGCACACCGCTCGCTCGCTCAATGATCCTAACTAAACACGCATGACGTTTCAATTATGGCAACGACCCAGTATAAATTTGGGAAAGGTGTGGGGGGGATCACTGGCCCGTAGCTTTATTGAAATACAGAGACACAAGGGGATAAAATAGGAAAGGGAACCTGCCAAGAGTCCACTTCCTAGTTTTTCCAATTTGCATAATATATGCAAAACCCACAGTCCTCTGCGAAGGTTCAAAACGGTTGCAAACTAGATGTTTTCTGGGCAGTGCTGTTGCTGGGATTCTCCACGAGGAAGGTGTTGAACTTCGTGGGTTGGCGAGCCGGCTCACAGCAGGGGGTCCATCAAGTCAGGTATAGCCTGACCTGCTCTTACTGGTTCTGTGCCAGGAAGAC
This sequence comes from Engystomops pustulosus, assembly GCF_040894005.1. NCBI lineage: Eukaryota > Metazoa > Chordata > Amphibia > Anura > Leptodactylidae > Engystomops > Engystomops pustulosus. Next base: position 10,927,587 of record NC_092419.1, on the reverse strand, counting down.
ATAGTCTCTTGCTTGGCAGGACAGCGTCGCCATCGTTGCCGCCCTATGAACAAGCAGATTTGTATGGCGTGTAAGCCAGGATGATAGTGACACAAAACAGTCGGGTGCGGCGCGATCCCCAAAAAGTCAGGAAACCTAAAGAGAAGATTCGGCCGCGGGACCCTTAGTAAATGAGCCCCGATGTCTCTTGTTTGAAAATGAGGGGAGGGGAGGGGAGGGGGGGGGGAGAATCAGCTCAGCCTTTCTGGAGCCGCCGTGGCTGCACAAGGTGTTAGTTTTGCCCTGGGACAGCACGCACAGGTTGTATTTGTGCGCTCTTTTTGTTTACTTTATTGTTAATGTTATTATTTTGGCATGCATGGAGCTTCCGGTATTTGGTAGTGCCCGTCTCTCCCCTCTTCTTGTGCTATATAAATAAGGATTATCATTATTCCCCCATCCCGAATCCCTAGCCAGATCCCTCCCAGGTAAAATATCTGGGTGTAACTCATCATAATATTAGTTCATGATACGTTCTGTATATTGAAATAATTAAGACGAAACCTCAATATATGTTTGCAATGTATAGATAGATTTGGATCTTTATTCGTCACCGTGTAGTAGATGAGCTTTCTAGGTGTTACATAGCAAGGGTGGTTGAGCGATGTTCTTCAGTGTCAACCTTGTAATGCCCTGCTATGCTTATCCAGAGGAAGGCGAAAAACCCATGAGGACTATGGAGTGTTTTGTCCTCATATTAGGGGGAAAAAATTCCTTCCTGACCCCAAATATGGCGATCGGATAACATCCCTGGATAATTGGTGCTCAAATCTATATGGATGATATGTGGTGGGAATCGGTGAGAATAAACGGTCCTGGACGCTTCTGGTGGCTGTTACTCCTGTAAGAAGAGAAATATACACGTCTAAGTATCATCTCTGCACATATATAATGTATATAACTATAAGGGGGGGAAAAGAATAACAGGGCTGTATGTCTATAACTGCACTAATATCACTATGATATCTCCGGGTGTTATACTTACAGAGAACCATGGGAAGGGTGGCTGGGCCTTCCCGGACTCCACATCATCCCAGTCAACAGAGATAAAGAACGGGTGGGATCTGGTGGCAGATGTTATTGGCAGTCGGTCACTTGGAGATTTGCGCAGGAGCTAGAAAATAAGAGAGGTAATTAGACATATGATGTATGATTAATTTGCAATAGGTGATACTCCAACGTCTATCAGCAGTTCTCATAATCCCCCAACTATCCTTCTCCATCTTCTCCTACTACTTACCGCTTCTATGAAGCTGACGGCGTCAGGGCACATCCCAGGATGGAAAACAGGGACCTTCTTCACCAGTGACAGGAAATATTCCATCACTGAGCCTTCGCTGTAGAAGGGTTCTTCTCCTACGCACATCATGAACAGGATGACGCCAAAGGAAAAAGAATCCACCTGATGGTTGTACGGCTTCCCGCCCAGAACCTGAAAGAACATCAGTCAGGAGATAAGAGAATATTCTGGGAAGGGTATTACACACACAATTATATGAGGACCGGTCATTGAACAACTGTCTGCATGGGGCTTCTATGTTCCTTACCTCCGGGGCAGCGTAACCAGTCGTGCCTACGAAGCCTGTTGTTGTGTCCTCCCTAGACACATTGATGGCTGCACAGCTGTAGTCTGCGATTTTGATGTGTCCGATGTCATCTAGGAGGATGTTGTTCGGCTTCAGGTCTCTGCAGAAAGAAGAAACAGTTAATTCATGGAGAGAACATTCTACAATTTATATATGAGAAGAAAAAGAGTCCCGGGAGATGAGTGCACGTTCTTACCGATGGATGACGCCATGATCGTGAAGGTACTGCAGTCCGCAGAACATCTCAGCCGTAAACCGCCTGTGGAGTAGAAAGTAGAGGATGGATCAGTGGTTACATACACCTCACATAAGATAATGACATGTGACCCATTCATGTCTCTGGGTGTCATTGTCCATCGCTCTAGGACTAGAATGTTCCCACAGCAGATTTTTAGGATCCTGAATGATTCTCGTCTAGTATAAGAAATGTACCGTGTTGTCTGGATTGTAAACAGCTGAGATTCCTCCATCCGGCTATGCAGGGTTCGTCCGGGCATATAGTCCATTGCCATCTTATAATTATAGATGTTCTCTAGAAAGCCCCTCAAAGACATGAGGAAGCGGCTTCCAGCGCCAATATTCAGGACTTCCAGTTCTATAAAGGCCCTTTTCTGGACCTCCAGTTCTGTACCCAGGCTTTCCTTCATCTTCCTCTTAGACAGGGCCTTCACCGCCAGAAGTTCTTTACTGGCTGGATCTGATACCAGTATAACCTGGAGGAGAAGCAATATAGATCAGAACAAGAATTTTGAGGGGAAAACAAGATTTTTGTTTTATGAAAATGTGTGATGACAGGAAGTAATAACTTTTTGGCCACTTACCGTTCCAAACGCCCCCTCGCCAAGAGTCTTTTCAGTTTGGAGGTTGTGGATATCAACAGGATTTTTGATGTTGACTTCTATTGGGGGCAAAGTGCAGGAACTGGCACGGCCAAGAACCTCTGCCGGCTCGGCTGCAGTGTCAGGGGGTGGCTGGAAGCTTTTATCTGGAAAGAGAAAATATGGTTCACAAATCGGCAACAAGTTAAAACACAAAGCGTAAAGGACAAGATTGTAACTATCATTGCCACTGGGCCCCTCTACCCCATAACCAGCTGTATCTGAAGAGATTAGTGAGTAGAGGGCGGGTTCTGTATTCCAAAAAGCTACAAGTGGCGGTATGTATACTTGGGGTCAGGGTATTAGATACTATATATACCCGGGGTCAGGGTACCCTATATACACTCGGGGTCAGAGGTATCGGCTATTATATACACCCTGGGTCAGGGGTTTTAGTTACTGATAGGTAAGTGTTACCTGGCTTCTCTACAACAACTTCCTTAAGGTCGCCGTCCTCCGTAGGCTTCAAGCACGGGGGTTCGTCTACAACGACTTCCTTAAGGTCGCCGTCCTCCGTAGGCTTCATACACAGGGGTTTCTCTACAGCGACTTCCTTAAGGTCGCCGTCCTCCGTAGGCTTCAGACGAATATGTTGGAGGTATTTGTAGCTGAAATGAAAAAGTAGGCATTAAATAAAAGCTTTTATAGGGGGAATCCTCGGGCCTCCCCCGCCTGATGCGTGACTATGGAGGATAGAGGCAGATAAGGACCCGGGCCTGGTGTGATTTCTTGGAGCTCCATTTGTGGATTTTATTAGTAATTAGAGAACCTGAGGTTGTGTGAACAGGGGCAGAACTCGACGCTCTGTATTATGGGGACATTATGAATCTACATAACTTATGTGATTGTGATAAAATATTGGGTAGAAAATTTAGGATACTCCCCAAATCAATATCATGGCTAGTAGGACAACATAAACTAGTGCCAGGACGGTGCATCCGAACGACTGGGAAGAAAGAGACAAGATGGTGGATGAGACGTCATGTGAAAGTTTCACACGTAGATCTTACACATCACTATGGACCCTCTATGGTTGTCATGGTGATAGAACACATTGGGGGAGATCTATGACACCTTCTAAATGTGAAACTCTCTGTGTTACCCATAGCAACCAATCACAGGGTACATTTAGTTTATAAGGATTTATGAAGACAGTTCCATAAATTGTGATCCATTGTGATGTCATCATTTTATGCAAATTAGATGTCTTGAGGGCGGAGCCTGAATGCATGCTGAGTATATAGTGAGTAATAAAAGGATGTTAATAAAGATACTTTACAGCCCCCCTAAAAATGGCTATGCTGATCACTTATCATTATTCGTATATATCGATCACCATTAAAGGGTTTTCCCCATGAAAAAAAAAGCCTTCACATGCATAATCTTAGTGAATTGCGGCACTATCATTATCGGACAATGCACTTTCTGTGAACTCCATGGGAAGGGTAAGTAAATGTGCCCCAATGACACTCTCAGCTCTGCTAACTCACTTATAACACACACAGCATCTGCTATATGCCTCTCTCCTGGATAACAACCTTTTCTGTCTGTAGCTTGTAGAGTAAGTCTCTGCACACTGCTGCTTGCTGGCAGGAAGTGCCTGTGTCTGAGCTGGTCTTGTAATGCAGAGGGGGAGGGCCAGGATGCAGAGAGCACTTCAGTGTGCAGATAAGAGAAGCTATTTAAATTAAAACAGCACAAGAAGACGCGCGAGAATATACACTCACCGACCACCTGTCCAACTGCTCGTTAACACTTAATTTCTAATCAGCCAATCACATGGCGGCAACTCAGTGCATTTAGGCATGTAGACATGGTCAAGACAATCTCCTGCAGTTCAAACCGAGCATCAGTATGGGGAAGAAAGGTGATTTGGGGCCTTTGAACGTGGCATGGTTGTTGGTGCCAGAAGGGCTGGTCTGAGTATTTCAGAAACTGCTGATCTACTGGGATTTGTGGGCGGAAATGCCTTGTTGATGCCAGAGGTCAGAGGAGAATGGGCAGACTGGTTCGAGCTGATAGAAAGGCAACAGTGACTAAAATCGCCACCCGTTACAACCAAGGTAGGCAGAAGAGCATCTCTGAACGCACAGTACGTCCAACTTTGAGGCAGATGGGCTACAGCAGCAGAAGACCACACCGGGTGCCACTCCTTTCAGCTAAGAACAGGAAACTGAGGCTACAATTTGCACAAGCTCATCGAAATTGGACAGTAGAAGATTGGAAAAACGTTGCCTGGTCTGATGAGTCTCGATTTCTGCTGCGACATTTGGATGGTAGGGTCAGAATTTGGCGTCAACAACATGAAAGCATGGATCCATCCTGCCTTGTATCAACGGTTCAGGCTGGTGGTGGTAATGTCATGGTGTGGGGAATATTTTCTTGGCAATCTTTGGGCCCCTTGGTGCAACGCCACAGCCTACCTGAGTATTGTTGCTGACCATGTCCAGCCCTTTATGACCACAATGTACCCAACATCTGATGGCTACTTTCAGCAGGATAATGCGCCATGTCATAAAGCTGGAATCATCTCAGACTGGTTTCTTGAACATGACAATGAGGTCACTGTACTCAAATGGCCTCCACAGTCACCAGATCTCAATCCAATAGAGCATCTTTGGGATGTGGTGGAACGGGAGATTCGCATCATGGATGTGCAGCCGACAAATCTGCGGCAACTGTGTGATACCATCATGTCAATATGGACCAAAATCTCTGAGGAGCTTCCAGCACCTTGTTGAATCTATGCCACGAAGAATTGAGGCAGTTCTGAAGGCAAAAGGGGGTCCAACCCGTTACTAGCATGGTGTACCTAATAAAGTGGCCAGTGAGTGTATGTTTATTGTATATTCAACCCCAATGTTCTTTGATCTTGTTCTTTTGTTCTCTCCGTTGTTGCCACAGTCTCTGGTCACAAAATGGCCTTTAACGGAGGTGAATGTGACCCACCATTGGCTTGTATAGAAAAAGTATGCTGTTACACGGCAGATACATGCACACTTGCTTTGGCCAAGCTTGCCTCAAATCTTAATAGGGTCAGTAAATGGCAAATACCTCTGTTGCCAGCACTGGGTAAGTGCCGGATCCCAGAGCTGTTGGTGGGGCCCACATAAGGCTGTGCGTAAGGAATCCATAGGGGTGAGAGGGGCTGTATCTAATGAATCTATAGGGGGTGAGGGAAGCTGTATATAAAATAACCATGAGCAGGCTGTTGGGTATGATAAACTAGGGAATATTTTGGGGAACAGGAGTTTCTGACTTTTTAATGCCGCCACGTGAGTTCAAAGCAGAGGGGCCTACTGAGGCTCTGCCGCCCAGGGGCCTACTGAAACCTGGAGCCGATCCTGCTATCCAGTCTTGGTTTTGAGAGCTGGAAGCTCTCCACACATTAGATGGTCCCACCAAACATAATGGCTCAGACAACTTTTGTTAAATGTGTATGGACAACTTAAAGGGGTTGTCTGGGATATTGTAAATGTAGAGATTGTAGCATTTACTTGTGTCCTAAGCTCTCATTTTTCCCTTTCAAGACCAGTATTGTACATATAAGTGGCAAAGGTTTTTGTACTGCAGCTCATCTAATGAACAGACCACATGATAAATGACATCACTGATTTTTAAGGCCAGACCACCATGACTGCTGTAAGCTGATCAGTGTGGTTTAAAATTGACCAGTTATCATTAGGATCGGGAAGTAAGAGCTCTCCTTATGGAGACTTTGCCAACTAAGGCTGCGTTGTAGGCATGTAAAGACTTACAGCCTGTTAAGAAGATTGCACTGGTTTTGGATGCCATCTTGAGTACTGTCAGCCTTTTTAGATCCAGCGGCCATGTTAAGTCTGACCTGGGGGGTTATGTTGCCCACTCGGAAGCTATATGGCTAAATGTCACTATTCAAACTTCAGCCAGTGTGAAAGTGTTCACTGTTTTCTTGCTCCTCTCCACTTGAAGGTCATGTTATGACTTAACAGAGCTAACACAAGGCCAGTTAGTCTGAGAACAGGGAAGAGTTAATTAACCTTTTCGGAGAATGTGCTGATAAATTTATAATGGCCAATCGCATTACAGTATTCTTATCTCCTTTTTCACGCCCAATGCTGATTTTTGTGTTTTGATATACGACTGTGGTTTTGAAATAAACAGTGTGATTTGAGTGCAGCTGAAGACCGTGTGTGCGTCTTGGGTTTGTTCTTTCCTCCTGGTACCGGGAGCCATGAAAGAGTTAATTTAAAAGTCACCGTGCAATGGGGGGTTTGAGCCACAGATAAAAATCTCTAACATCAATTCGCATCCCTTGGGTTGAGAATACTATTATGGGCATCTGACCAAAGAGGTGACTTCCGCCGGAGTCCAGGCGGCCAGTGACCAGAACTGACAATGAGCGCTCGGGTAAGTCTATTTTATTGTTTGCCTTGAATGTCACTTATGTTTCACTGGCTGGATTGGGTAACGTCATCTCTTTGTATGATAGTATGTACTTTGCCTTTAAATGTTCATATATGACAGTATGCTCACTGTAATTGTGGCAAAGAATCACTTGTATGGTGACTGACATTGACTGGACAGTGACGGATGGTCAGAGAGTCTGTGATGTTAGCTGGAGCTGTGAGAAGGGTAAGGATTAAGCCTTAGATGTCTGCAATGCTAGAGTGGGAGATATTCTGTTGTCTGAACGACATTGTGGATGACTGTAAGAACTAGTAGTGACTTGGTAAAGAATTAGGGGGAGAGTAGTTCAGTAAAGAGACTTGACTTGGTAAAGAGTCAATAAGGGAGACTTGGTAAAGAGTCCTCTGTGGAAATCTGGTATCTAGTTTCTTTGCGGTCGGTTTCACAAGGTGTTGGATTCGCTGTGTCCGTGGGGACAAGTTTGGCAGTGTTGCAGTAGTAAACATTTATGATGGGTAGTGAATTGGAATTGAGCCAAGTGCATTGCGGACAAGGAGGGAGATTGCTTTTCACACGAAGGGGAAAGATGCACAGACAGAAGGTTGGTTGTTGAGTTAAGCAGTACTGTTGGAAAAGTGCAAAGTTGACCTAATGGAACATAAGGGCTGAGAGCATTGTGTTGAAAAGAAAAGTAATAGTGAAGGTTTGAAGGTTTTGGGATGTGTTAGAGGATCTGATGATTGTATAAGTGAGAAAACTTGATCAGATTTGCAAACAGACATTTAGAGCCTCTGACTTTGACGGACGGACCAGGACAGTGACAGAAATCCTTCAGAGTGCGATAAGGGACATTTCAAAGTTTTTGATGTGGAAAGAATTTGAGAAAAAGAGATTTTATTATATTTTCCTCTGGAGGGAGAGATGGCGTCTGGATCTGGTGGTAAGAGAAGATAACATGCCCTACCATCCTTCAGTGGCGGCCATCTTAGGACAGTTTATATTCCCTTCAAGTCCCTGAAAGTTTATTGCCTATTTCTTGACTCTGTTGGCAGCCATAAAGGCTGGCTGTTGAGTTTTCTTGTATTTTAGCAGCTGAGCACCCTTCGGGATTCTTGGCAGATGTCTACAATAAACTCCGGCATGGGTAACTTTACCTAATTTCAGACTTCTGCTAAAGATCTTGGAGTGTGGGACGTTGTTTGTTTGGGTATGGTCTAGTTAAAACTTATTTGATCCTGACAATTGCAGAAAAATTACTAGAAAAAGTGTTGCAATGTCTCTGGTACCTGCTTTCTGGAGTTTGTAGTGTTAACTAGGCAGAGGGAGGGGGATGAATCTGCGTTTTGCTATATACAGAACTGACATGCAAGTGACCTTGAAGCGTACAGATAACACAGGATTTCTCCATATTGAGTTGTTGGAGTCTGTCCAGAACTTTATAGAGAGCACAAGAATGCTGGGAAAGGAGAATCCCATATGTCTGGATGAGATAAAGTAGAGACATAAACGGTCATGGAGGAGTTCCACGGGAACTGTTTACAACTTTCGGACACATAGGGGATGACCTGACAGTGTAGTGTACTCCAAGTGTACTTTGTTACCAAAGATGTTAGCGGACTAGAGACATCTCTGCCAGACTTGCGCACAGAGGGATTGATAAGACTATGACAGAGGGACGTACAGAGAGAACAGAGACCAGGGTCGGTAGTTTCACAGGCCACGCCAAAGTGAGACTGACAGCAGTTCCGGAAGTCTCAACCGACCAACCCAAGTGGGCGTTGCGGGGAGGTGACATTAATGAAGTGACTGTCCACACTCTAGGAAACGGAGACGGCGCCAACAGGGCGGGACAAGGGGGGTGGTAACGGACAAGGACTTCAGCACGCACAAGAACTGATGTGAGACTCCTCTCCTGCTAGCCCAGTGATGATTTTAACCCATTCCCAGTCAAAAAAAAAAGATCCAAAAAGAACAGCCGCATACATGTAGGATGATCCATGACCTCCAAGCTGCCAATGAGTGTACTGAAGCCCAATGGTCCCTAGCCCAAACTGGCAGCAGTCCCCGGGAGTGACATATTATTCACTGTTATTAATTTGGCAAATGTTCTCCTCTCTGTGCCCTTACATGAAGATTGCCAGTACCTATTTGCCTTTACCAGTTCAGTATTCCAATATACCTGGTGCAGATTCCCACAAGGGGGGTAAAACTCACCCAGCCAGTACCCCACGGCCCTACAGGGTGTAGACAGGCAGACTAGTCCCTTACTGGATGTTCTCTTCTTTTTGTGCCTCCATTTTACAGATTATAAAGAATGTATCTATCAACCTTATGTGTTTCTGAAGGGTTGCAAGGTTTCCAAGTAACCCTTCAGAAACAAGCTCCAGTACTGCCAGGAAAAGGTGGTCTTCCTAGGCCACTGCTTCTCAGCTACAGGCAGATACCTGACAGAGGAAAGAAAGCTGGCAGTCCAGAATATGCCCCTGCCCTGAGCCCCTAAGCCTCTTCACACATTTCTAGGACTGGCCAGCTACTGCAGGCCTGGGATAAAGTCTTCTGCCTCCAGCCAGATGTTGCCCCTTGATAACTGAATTGCTCAGCAAGGCCAGTGAGTTAATCCTAGACCCTAGATCACTTAGTTGCAGTGCAAACCCCACATGTCTTTCATAGTGTCCTCACCCAAGTACAGCCCAAGCATCTGAGCAGTGGCCAGACTCCAGTGTGCACTCCTGATGCCCCAGGAGACACTGATAAGGTGCACAGCTCTGAATCCTGCCGTTCTGTCACCAGTCTTCCAGGATTCAGAGAGGTGGGAGAGAAGGGTGTTTAACCCAGATGTTGAGTTTTGTTTTCTCATAGATGGCTCCAGGTCTGCAGGAGAAGACAGACGGTTCTACACTGGATATACAGTGGTCAGTGGCGCACATGAGGTAGTACAAGAACCACTCCCTCCACACAGGTCAGCACAGGAGGTGAAGTGACGGCACTCAGGGAAGTGCTACAGCTGGTGGAAGGTAAAAGGGCAAATATCTATACTCAAGGTATAGTCCTGGGGTCTAAACACGACTATGAACCCATATGGAAGGCTAGAGATTTCCTCACCTCTGCAGGGACCCCCTTTAAGCATGGCATTCTGATTAAAGAGCTCATGGATGCTCTCTTACTTCTACGAGAGGTGGGGATAGTAAAAGTAAAAGCATACACAATTTGGTAACTCCACAAGCCAACCCCAAGGATGTGGCCGACAGGGTGGTGAAGGCTGCTGCACAGATGAAACCCAGAGATTGTCCTGAAGTCTCAGTGGTGAGTTCTGAGCTAAAAAGTTTGATCCACAGGTGCTACAGTCCCTGGTGGCCCGAGAGTCATCAGAAGTGAAGGAAGTGTGGAGGAAAGCTGGAGCCCAGATGCAGATGGGACCTGGATGCTGGGAGAGAGGGTGTGCCTGCCCAGAGCCCTGTCAAGTAGCCCACGGACACACACACATATCCAAAATGGCCATGCTAGTGCTCATAAACCATCAGTGGTTTGCCCCGGGCGTTACTACCCCTTTCACTAGACTAGTGAAAGCCTGTATAGTCTGTGCCCGCCACAATCCGGGTAAGGTGGTAAAGACGCCATAGAAGGTGACACCCAAGGCACTTTATCCCTTCCAGAGACCGCAGATGTATTTTATCCAGCTACCAAAAAGCGGTACGAAGGAATACGTGCTTGTGTGCATTGATCTCTTTCTAGGGTGGCCAGAAGCTTCTCCCATGACCAAGGCTACTGCCAGAGCTGCAGGTGAGATTTTTTCTGCAGGTTTGGACTTCCAGAGATCATAGAGTCCAGTCGCAGAGCCCACTCCACTGGACAGGTAAAGATCTGAGACCTTGTCCCTCCGGGGTGTAGAATAGGGCCTACACACCCCTTACCCTTCCCAAGTTAGTGGTGGGATTGAAAGACTAAAACAGCACTCTTAAGTTAGAGATCCGGGAGGCCATGGAAGAAACAGGGAAACCATGGCCTGAGTGCTTTCCTGCTGGCCACCATTCAGTTAGGACCACCCCCAACAGAAAGATGAGATTGTCCCCCTTTGAAGTACTTTTTGGCTGTGCACCCAGACTAGGCCTCTACCTCCTACAGACCCTATAGCTGATGGCAGGAAACCAGGTGGAACATGCCACACAGTTGAGCCATGCCTGGAAAAGGTCTTCAAAAGTGTTTCTGATTCTTTTTCTCAGATCCAGACAGAGACCTCAGGATGCATAACCTGAAGCAAGGAGACTATGTGGTGGTAAAGAGACACTAGAGAGAGAGAGTCTGGAGCCTCGCTACGACGGTTTTTTCCAAGTCCTGCTGACCAGTGCCATGTCTGTGAAGCTAGAGGGAAGTCAGCATGTTGCCACGCTTTTTATTGCAAACTTACTTATTCTTCTTGCTAGCTGGTCTTTTCTGACTGACTGTATGCTCAGGGACACCCCAACCATGACTATCACTGTATCTATAGGGGTGACCAGGATGCCCCCAGGGTAGGAGACTTTACCTACGGTTGGTGCAACAAGACAATGACCTTCTTTAACATTGACAGCACAGGTGACCCTGTATTAGCAGTGTCTGATTTGTACAGGATTTGTGGGGATAGGAGAGTCAGGTCAGGCCTAGAGGCTGGGAAGGTGAGTGTACGGTGATAACACTTGTGCATTCCTTCCCCGTGATCCCCAAGGATAAGGTTGATCAGACCAATAAAGAAAAGGTAGAGAATCCCAAAGGATTCTGGAGGTCTGAGAGAGAAGCACCTAGATGACAATGTTTATACAGATACAGTGGGAACCAAGGTGAGTAGAAGGCCCACAATCAGATATGGGCAGGTCTAGAGTCCATTATTCCCCAGATAGCTGTGAGCAAAGATGTTGGTTGGGTAAAATGTTTTTATTGTAATCAATAGAGATTTGTTAATTATATTGGAGATGCTTCCCAGAAAAGCATGGCTTAGGACATGATCCTTGCTGAGAAGGGAGGAGTCTGTAAGATGGTGGGCGTGGCTTGTTGCATGTACATCCCGGATCTATTACCCATGCTTTTGAAAAGATTGAAGGACTTTCCGGGGAACTCAAGAGAAACTCTGGGGTGGACACTTTGTCCTTCACTTTGTGGTTGGGGGATTGGAAGGGTTTGCTTTAAGTAGGGGCGATATTGGGGATTGTGAATTTGCTCTTGTCACTTATTGCGTGTTGTGGGGTCCCCCTCATTAAATCCACCATGTTCCAGATAGCCGTCCAGGCGGTATGAACCCCCGACAGGAGAATTGCCCAGAGGGGAGGATGATGCTGCCTGTTGGAGAACCAGCCTGTTTATAAACCCATAATCTATGGAAACATAACTATGTAATTTGAGTGTGCAGTCCTGTGACCCCTGGGTGACTGGCCTCCAGGGGATCTGGTGAAGAGTTGACAAGTCTAACGGGTAAGGGCTTAGCCTACCTGTAGGTACCTGGAGCTTGAGGAGGTCGCTCAGGATGGAATTACAGGCCAGCAAGACTCAAAAGGGGGGAATTGTTAAGGAGATCGCACTGGTTTCGGACGCCATCTTGCATACTGTCAGCCAATTTAAATACAGCGGACATGTTCGGTGACCACTGTCCAGCTAATGCAATGATTCAGCCATTTTTGTGTAACCTGCCTGTTAAAGTTTTTCCTTGGCACATGTGAGAGATGATTGACCTTCGGTATGTTCTCCTTCTTATCATAAATGTTTGGGTTCTGGAGACATTAGGGCAGATTTACTTACCCGGTCCATTCGCGATCCAGCGGCGCGTTCTCTGCGGTGGATTCGGTTCCAGCCGGGATTCATCAAGGTAGTTCCTCCGACGTCCATCAGGTGGCGCTGCTGCTTTGAAGTTCCCCGGAATCCACTCAAATTCACCGGCCTATTCCTAGTGAAGGTAAGTGCAAGCTCCGCCACACTTTTTTTTTAAAAAAAGCAGCGGTTTTTCCGAATTCGTCAGGTTTTTGTTCGGCCACGCCCACGGTTTCCGTTGCGTGCATGCCAGCGCCGATGCGCCACAATCCGATCGCGTGTGCCAAAATCCCGGGGCAATACAGGGAAAATCGGCGCAAATATTCGGGTAACACGTCGGGAAAATGCGAATCGGGCCCTTAGTAAATGACCCCCATCCTCTGTACATTCTGTAGAGAAAACATGTCTGAAAAGAAATAGTTTATGGTTCATTAACCGTTTGGGAGAATGTCTCAGAGAATGTTCTGGTAAAGTCATTATGGCCAATAGCATTACAGTATTCTATCTCCTTGTCACGTCCCTTTGATGATGAGGTGTCTGTCTTTTATATATGCAATTGCGGACCAATAAACGGAGAGAAGATTTCCACATACACTAGAGACTGATGTATCTTGGGTTTGTTCTCTCCTGTCTGGTACCGGGAGCCATGAAATATTTAATTTGAAAATCACCATGCAATGGGGGGGGGGGGGGGGGGAAGGGGGAAGTTGAGTCCCAGATAAACACTTCGGTAATGTCCAACCAGATCTCAGGAGAGGTAACATTCAACAAACTCAGCTAATTTCCCTTTGGTAATTGGCCGGCTGGCGGAGCGTGGCCTAGCGCTCCTCTGGGTCATGGTCACTAGGTACCGGAGGTACAGGCCTCCTCCACGCTTGTCAGGTATTCGACAGGTAGGTTCGCAAGAAAGGAGGGAGAGGCTGCAAGTGTAGGAGAGCTCTCCCTGGGGCAAACCTGATGTAGGGATCCCTGGGTGATGGTTAATGGGGTGCCCTTGGTGTTAAGCAGCTTTAGCGTAGGATCACAGACAATTGAGGTCAACTATAAAAAAAACTCACAGTTCATTTATTCTGGAACACGGCAACGACCACAACAGCAGAAACAATTCAATAGTGTCACCTACACATCCCCTATAACAGTGTCATCTACACATCCCCCATAACAGTGTCACCTACACATCCCCCATAACAGTGTCACCTACACATCCCCCCCCATAACAGTGTCACCTACACATCCCCCATAACAGTGTCATCTACACATCCCCTATAACAGTGTCATCTACACATCCCCTATAACAGTGTCACCTACACATCCCCCATAACAGTGTCACCTCTACACCTCCCCCCCATAACAGTGTCACCTACACATCACCCATAACAGTGTCACCTACACATCCCCCATAACAGTGTCATCTACACATCCCCTATAACAGTGTCATCTACACATCCCCCATAACAGTGTCACCTACACATCCCCCATAACAGTGTCACCTACACCTCCCCCCATAACAGTGTCATCTACACATCCCCCCATAACAGTGTCACCTACACATCCCCCATAACAGTGTCACCTATACATCTCCATAACAGTGTCACCTACACATCCCCCATAACAGTGTCACCTACACATCACCCATAACAGTGTCATCTACACATCCCCCATAACAGTGTCATCTACACATCCCCCATAACAGTGTCACCTACACATCCCCCATAACAGTGTCACCTACACATCCCCCCATAACAGTGTCATCTACACATCCCCCATAACAGTGTCACCTACACATCCCCTATAACAGTGTCATCTACACATCCCCCCATAACAGTGTCACCTACACATCCCCTATAACAGTGTCATCTACACATCCCCCATAACAGTGTCATCTACACATCCCCCATAACAGTGTCATCTACACATCCCCCCATAACAGTGTCACCTACACATCCCCCATAACAGTGTCATCTACACATCCCCCATAACAGTGTCATCTACACATCCCCCATAAGTGTCATCTACACATCCCCCATAACAGTGTCACCTACACATCCCTCATAACAGTGTCACCTACACATCCCCCCATAACAGTGTCATCTACACATCCCCCATAACAGTGTCACCTACACATCCCCTATAACAGTGTCATCTACACATCCCCCCATAACAGTGTCATCTACACATCCCCCATAACAGTGTCATCTACACATCCCCCATAACAGTGTCACCTACACATCCCCCATAACAGTGTCACCTACACATCCCCCATAACAGTGTCACCTATACATCTCCATAACAGTGTCATCTACACATCCCCCATAAGTGTCACCTACACATCCCCCATAACAGTGTCACCTACATATCCCCCATAACAGTGTCATCTACACATCCCCCCATAACAGTGTCATCTACACATCCCCCCATAACAGTGTCATCTACACATCCCCCCATAACAGTGTCACCTACACATGCCCCATAACACTGTCACCTACACATCCCCCCATAACAGTGTCACCTACACATCCCCTATAACAGTGTCACCTACACATCCCCCATAACAGTGTCATCTACACATCCCCCCATAACAGTGTCACCTACACATCCCCCATAACAGTGTCACCTACATATCCCCCATAACAGTGTCATCTACACACCCCCCATAACACTGTCACCTACACATCCCCCATAACAGTGTCACCTATACATCTCCATAACAGTGTCATCTACACATCCCCCATAACAGTGTCATCTACACATCCCCCATAAGAGTGTCACCTACACATCCCCTATAACAGTGTCATCTACACATCCCCCATAACAGTGTCACCTACACATCCCCCCATAACAGTGTCATCTACACATCCCCCATAAGTGTCATCTACACCTCCCCCATAACAGTGTCATCTACACATCCCCCATAACAGTGTCACCTACACATCCCCTATAACAGTGTCATCTACACATCCCCCATAACAGTGTCATCTACACATCCCCCATAAGTGTCATCTACACATCCCCCATAACAGTGTCACCTACACATCCCCCCATAACAGCGTAATCTACACATCCCCCATAAAAGTGTCACCTACACATCCCCCATAACAGTGTCACCTACACATCCCCCCATAACAGTGTCATCTACACATCCCCCATAAGTGTCACCTACACATCCCCCCATAACAGTGTCACCTACACATCCCCCCATAACAGTGTCACCTACACATCTCCCCATAACAGTGTCACCTACACATCCCCCATAACAGTGTCATCTACACATCCCCCCATAACAGTGTCACCTACACATCCCCCATAACAGTGTCACCTATACATCTCCATAACAGTGTCACCTACACATCCCCCATAACAGTGTCACCTACATATCCCCCATAACAGTGTCATCTACACATCCCCCCATAACACTGTCACCTACACATCCCCCATAACAGTGTCACCTACACATCTCCATAACAGTGTCATCTACACATCCCCCATAAGTGTCACCTATACATCTCCATAACAGTGTCATCTACACATCCCCCCATAACAGTGTCACCTATACATCTCCATAACAGTGTCATCTACACATCCCCCATAACAGTGTCACCTATACATCTCCATAACAGTGTCATCTACACATCCCCCCATAACAGTGTCACCTACACATCCCCCCATAACACTGTCACCTACACATCCCCCATAACAGTGTCACCTACATATCCCCCATAACAGTGTCATCTACACATCCCCCCATAACAGTGTCACCTACATATCCCCCATAACAGTGTCATCTACACATCCCCCATAACAGTGTCACCTAAACATCTCCATAACAGTGTCATCTACACATCCCCCCATAACACTGTCACCTACACATCCCCCATAAGTGTCACCTACACATCTCCATAACAGTGTCATCTACACATCCTCCATAACAGTGTCACCTACACATCCCCCATAAGTGTCATCTACACATCCCCCCATAACAGTGTCACCTACACATCCCCCATAACAGTGTCACCTACATATCCCCCATAACAGTGTCATCTACACACACCCCATAACACTGTCACCTACACATCCCCCATAACAGTGTCACCTATACATCTCCATAACAGTGTCATCTACACATCCCCCATAACAGTGTCATCTACACATCCCCCATAAGAGTGTCACCTACACATCCCCTATAACAGTGTCATCTACACATCCCCCATAACAGTGTCACCTACACATCCCCCCATAACAGTGTCATCTACACATCCCCCATAACAGTGTCATCTACACCTCCCCCATAACAGTGTCATCTACACATCCCCCATAACAGTGTCACCTACACATCCCCTATAACAGTGTCATCTACACATCCCCCATAACAGTGTCATCTACACATCCCCCATAAGTGTCATCTACACATCCCCCATAACAGTGTCACCTACACATCCCCCCATAACAGCGTAATCTACACATCCCCCCATAACAGTGTCATCTACACATCCCCCATA
Organism: Engystomops pustulosus; assembly: GCF_040894005.1. Lineage (NCBI taxonomy): Eukaryota > Metazoa > Chordata > Amphibia > Anura > Leptodactylidae > Engystomops > Engystomops pustulosus. The sequence goes on along the minus strand of NC_092419.1, from coordinate 10,910,424 downwards.
AAAGTGTCACCTACACATCCCCCATAACAGTGTCACCTACACATCCCCCCATAACAGTGTCATCTACACATCCCCCATAAGTGTCACCTACACATCCCCCCATAACAGTGTCACCTACACATCCCCCCATAACAGTGTCACCTACACATCTCCCCATAACAGTGTCACCTACACATCCCCCATAACAGTGTCATCTACACATCGCCCCATAACAGTGTCACCTACACATCCCCCATAACAGTGTCACCTATACATCTCCATAACAGTGTCACCTACACATCCCCCATAACAGTGTCACCTACATATCCCCCATAACAGTGTCATCTACACATCCCCCCATAACAGTGTCACCTACACATCCCCCATAACAGTGTCACCTACACATCCCCCATAACAGTGTCACCTACATATCCCCCATAACAGTGTCATCTACACATCCCCCATAACAGTGTCACCTACACATCCCCCATAACAGTGTCACCTACATATCCCCCCATAACACTGTCACCTACACATCCCCCATAACAGTGTCACCTACACATCTCCATAACAGTGTCATCTACACATCCCCCATAACAGTGTCACCTATACATCTCCATAACAGTGTCATCTACACATCCCCCCATAACAGTGTCACCTACACATCCCCCATAACAGTGTCACCTATACATCTCCATAACAGTGTCACCTACACATCCCCCATAACAGTGTCACCTACATATCCCCCATAACAGTGTCATCTACACATCCCCCCATAACAGTGTCACCTACATATCCCCCATAACAGTGTCATCTACACATCCCCCATAAGTGTCACCTACACATCCCCCCATAACAGTGTCACCTACACATCCCCCCATAACAGTGTCACCTACACATCCCCCATAACAGTGTCATCTACACATCCCCCCATAACAGTGTCACCTACACATCTCCCCATAACAGTGTCACCTACACATCCCCCATAAAAGTGTCACCTACACATCCCCCATAACAGTGTCACCTACACATCCCCCCATAACAGTGTCATCTACACATCCCCCATAAGTGTCACCTACACATCCCCCCATAACAGTGTCACCTACACATCCCCCCATAACAGTGTCACCTACACATCTCCCCATAACAGTGTCACCTACACATCCCCCATAACAGTGTCATCTACACATCCCCCATAACAGTGTCACCTACACATCCCCCATAACAGTGTCACCTACACATCCCCCATAACAGTGTCACCTACATATCCCCCATAACAGTGTCATCTACACATCCCCCCATAACACTGTCACCTACACATCCCCCATAACAGTGTCACCTACACATCTCCATAACAGTGTCATCTACACATCCCCCATAACAGTGTCACCTATACATCTCCATAACAGTGTCATCTACACATCCCCCCATAACAGTGTCACCTACACATCCCCCATAACAGTGTCACCTATACATCTCCATAACAGTGTCACCTACACATCCCCCATAACAGTGTCACCTACATATCCCCCATAACAGTGTCATCTACACATCCCCCCATAACAGTGTCACCTACATATCCCCCATAACAGTGTCATCTACACATCCCCCATAACAGTGTCACCTAAACATCTCCATAACAGTGTCATCTACACATCCCCCCATAACACTGTCACCTACACATCCCCCATAACAGTGTCACCTATACATCTCCATAACAGTGTCATCTACACATCCCCCCATAACAGTGTCACCTACACATCCCCCATAACAGTGTCACCTATACATCTCCATAACAGTGTCACCTACACATCCCCCATAACAGTGTCACCTACATATTCCCCATAACAGTGTCATCTACACATCCCCCCATAACAGTGTCACCTACATATCCCCCATAACAGTGTCATCTACACATCCCCCATAAGTGTCACCTACACATCCCCCCATAACAGTGTCACCTACACATCTCCCCATAACAGTGTCACCTACACATCCCCCATAAAAGTGTCACCTACACATCCCCCATAACAGTGTCACCTACACATCCCCCCATAACAGTGTCATCTACACATCCCCCATAAGTGTCACCTACACATCCCCCCATAACAGTGTCACCTACACATCCCCCCATAACAGTGTCACCTACACATCTCCCCATAACAGTGTCACCTACACATCCCCCATAACAGTGTCATCTACACATCCCCCCATAACAGTGTCACCTACACATCCCCCATAACAGTGTCACCTATACATCTCCATAACAGTGTCACCTACACATCCCCCATAACAGTGTCACCTACATATCCCCCATAACAGTGTCATCTACACATCCCCCCATAACAGTGTCACCTACACATCCCCCATAACAGTGTCACCTACACATCCCCCATAACAGTGTCACCTACATATCCCCCATAACAGTGTCATCTACACATCCCCCCATAACACTGTCACCTACACATCCCCCATAACAGTGTCACCTACACATCTCCATAACAGTGTCATCTACACATCCCCCATAACAGTGTCACCTATACATCTCCATAACAGTGTCATCTACACATCCCCCCATAACAGTGTCACCTACACATCCCCCATAACAGTGTCACCTATACATCTCCATAACAGTGTCACCTACACATCCCCCATAACAGTGTCACCTACATATCCCCCATAACAGTGTCATCTACACATCCCCCCATAACAGTGTCACCTACATATCCCCCATAACAGTGTCATCTACACATCCCCCATAACAGTGTCACCTAAACATCTCCATAACAGTGTCATCTACACATCCCCCCATAACACTGTCACCTACACATCCCCCATAACAGTGTCACCTATACATCTCCATAACAGTGTCATCTACACATCCCCCCATAACAGTGTCACCTACACATCCCCCATAACAGTGTCACCTATACATCTCCCATAACAGTGTCACCTACACATCCCCCATAACAGTGTCACCTACATATCCCCCATAACAGTGTCATCTACACATCCCCCCATAACAGTGTCACCTACATATCCCCCATAACAGTGTCATCTACACATCCCCCATAAGTGTCACCTACACATCCCCCCATAACAGTGTCACCTACACATCCCCCCATAACAGTGTCACCTACACATCTCCCCATAACAGTGTCACCTACACATCCCCCATAAAAGTGTCACCTACACATCCCCCATAACAGTGTCACCTACACATCCCCCCATAACAGTGTCATCTACACATCCCCCATAAGTGTCACCTACACATCCCCCCATAACAGTGTCACCTACACATCCCCCCATAACAGTGTCACCTACACATCTCCCCATAACAGTGTCACCTACACATCCCCCATAACAGTGTCATCTACACATCCCCCCATAACAGTGTCACCTACACATCCCCCATAACAGTGTCACCTATACATCTCCATAACAGTGTCACCTACACATCCCCCATAACAGTGTCACCTACATATCCCCCATAACAGTGTCATCTACACATCCCCCCATAACAGTGTCACCTACACATCCCCCATAACAGTGTCACCTACATATCCCCCATAACAGTGTCATCTACACATCCCCCCATAACACTGTCACCTATACATCCCCCATAACAGTGTCACCTACACATCTCCATAACAGTGTCATCTACACATCCCCCATAACAGTGTCACCTATACATCTCCATAACAGTGTCATCTACACATCCCCCCATAACAGTGTCACCTACACATCCCCCATAACAGTGTCACCTATACATCTCCATAACAGTGTCACCTACACATCCCCCATAACAGTGTCACCTACATATCCCCCATAACAGTGTCATCTACACATCCCCCCATAACAGTGTCACCTACATATCCCCCATAACAGTGTCATCTACACATCCCCCATAACAGTGTCACCTAAACATCTCCATAACAGTGTCATCTACACATCCCCCCATAACACTGTCACCTACACATCCCCCATAAGTGTCACCTACACATCTCCATAACAGTGTCATCTACACATCCTCCATAACAGTGTCACCTACACATCCCCCATAAGTGTCATCTACACATCCCCCCATAACAGTGTCACCTACACATCCCCCATAACAGTGTCACCTACACATCCCCCCATAACAGTGTCATCTACACATGCCCCATAATAGTGTCACCTACACATCCCCATAAGTGTCACCTACACATCCCCACATTACAATGGCTGTAGCCATAGACACCTGACATTAAAATCACCAACAGATCCCATAGAGCAGAGGTCCCCAACCGCCGGTCCGCGGACCAAGTCCGGGCCGTTGGAGTTTATCAGCCGGTCCCGCTGACAGCTAGCTCCGCGGCCCTGCGCCTGGTCAGTGACGCGGCTCCCGGTACCTGTGTTCAGTGTGTAGTGCTGCTAAGCAGCAGCACTGTATACACTGATGCTCAATGTACACTGCTGCTACTCGCAGAATGTGCTCAGACAGGAGCAGGGACAAGCAGGTCATGTGTGTCCAGCGCTCCTTCCCTACTGCTAGCTGCGAGTTGGAGGGGGAGGGGCTCTGGATGCTAATGGAAAGCTAGATATGATGTCAGGTCATTATAAATGTCATAATTATATGATAAGTATGAACTAAGCTCCACCCCTCCATAACCCCACCCCATATGACCAAAGCCCCGCCCCCACAGGACCATGGAAAACTGGTCTAGCTTAAAGCCGGTCCTTGGTGCAAAAAAGGTTGGGGACCTCTGCCATAGAGCATTGGCTGTACCCCAGACCCCCCTGTACAGTACAATGGTAGAGTCCAGCAGGAGCTGCAGTTCCTTCCTCCAACCACCAGGTGTCGCTGCTATCTCAGGCTCCGCGGCTGCCCTGTACTCGGGTATAATAGACGAGCTGTGAGAGGAGCGGCGCCATCTTGTACAGTGTGTGACACAGAGATAGGGGGCTGTAGATGTGTGAGGCGCCATAACCGGGCAGAATCTCTGTATATCCCTCATGTAGGGGCCATCACCCTGCAGGATGATGCTGGTTATACAGCAGACATGATGAACATTGCTGTGATAGTGTTTATAGAGGGGAGAAGTCAGTGTGCACAGGGGTTTAGCTTAGTGATGACTTCATGAGGTAAATTTACCTCACACACCATCCCTCCCCTGTGTAATGGTGGTCAGGGCCGGCAGTGTAATGGCTGGAGCCCAGTCCTATCATGTACATGTTATATATGGGCGGAAGGGAAATGGCGCAGACGTGTCACAGAGATGAGTCATTTATCAGTCACCAAAATGCGTTGTAACGCAGAGCGGAGTCATGTGACCTGTGACTAGAGGTTTTATAAGAGAAAATGCTGCTTTGTGTGAACTGCAACTGAGGGAGAGGACGATAGAGGTGATGACTAACATTTTACAAGGTGATTTTATCCAAGAATTATTTTAATGAAATAAATAATATTCCTGTCTATGGTAGCACCACGTCAGGAGGCTTTTATACAAAAATATAAAAGTCAAAATTGACGCTAAATCTCAGCTGTATTTTCCCATTTTCAGACCTAAAGGCGTTTGCTAAACATTAAAACCCTCCAAATGACTAGTGACATCGATAAGTCTGACGTAGTACGGGGGGCACGCGTCCGGGAGAGGAGGCGGGGATGAGTACCGCTCACCCCCGCCCATCTCCATAGCGTCCTATCGATCCCCCGGCTACAGAACGGTGCAGCACTGCACCATACCACTCCCGTACAGCACCGTGAGCCCATTGCCGCCTATGGGGAACGTATATATGCAGGCTGTATATATGTCCCCCATACTGTGTATGTCAATGTAGCCAAAGCGCGGATTCACACTGGATCGTTCAATGCGTTTTATTTCTGTTTTGCTTTAGTTTTTTTGGCTGCTTTGATTTTTTTTTTCCGCATCAGTAAAAATCCAAATAAGTTTTAACCCTAATTATAAAACATCTCATTCAGGTGTTTTATAAGGGTTAAAACAAAATGGAGGTGCGGCCTACAAATTGTAATATTTTTTGACAATACACTCATTTTGGGTGGAAAATTAAACATTTGCAATGGATTAAATTAAAAAAGGCTCCACAAAGTTTGATACCCAATTTCCCCCAGTGTCGATCCTCCAGTGCCGATCCCCCATATGTGGTGGCCTCCTGCTGTACACACGCACAGGCCGGGCATAGAATGGAAGGAGGCGCCATCCAGAGCAGATTTACATTGTCAAATTGTACAGGCTATCATTTTTTTTCTTTTTTTAATGTGGACCTATAGGGGCTTATTCTTTTGCCACATGAGATGCACTTTTCTTGGACAAAATTTTTGGGCATTTATAGCTAATTGGTGAGATTTTATTAGTGGAGGAAATTAAAATCATTGATTTTTAGGAAGATTTTTTTGGGCCGTTTACCATACCATAAAATAGTATATTATTTTTATTCTATGGGTCGCCACGATTACGAAAATACCTCATTTATATAGATTTTTAATTTTTAACCCAATTTTACCGAATAAATAGTAATTTTGCAAAAATGTTAATTTTAACAACACCGTCTTTCATGTGCATGTGTTGTTCTTTTTAGTGGTCTTATTTTTGAGTGCATGACTTTTTTTATCACTTTTTTGCTGATTTTTAAGGGGTATTAAAGGGAACCTACCACCACATATCTACCTATAAAGGTAGATCGGGTGTTAGGTACATCTATAGGACGTGAGGATAGCCCTTTTAAGAGCTAATCCACACGTCCCCACAAACTTTAATTTGGCAAATATGTAAATCCCCCGGTAAGACCCTTACACGCTGCGGTCATGCTTGTAGTATAAGACTCCCCCTACCCCTGGCCATATTTATCACAAATAGCCAACCTCCGAAGTCCCTAACATGCTGTAAAAACCCATTCCTTTAGGCAAGCCTATAACATTTGCTAACAGTATGAAATTTCAACTCTCTTTACTAACCCATCCTGTGTCCTTCTCCCATCTGTTACCTAGTAACCACAAGATGCTAAGCATGCACACATTGTCTATGGCAATGACCTGCTTATACCGGAAGTGATTCGGAGACAGGATGTTTCCTGTGGACTTGCGTCTGTAACCACCGGCACTGCCGCCATTTGGTTTTATTCCATCTAGCTGAGGAATTTGTGTATGGGGGATACATTTTCAAATGTATATATGGGGCACATGCCCCTAGTTGTTCCCTTACCCCTGAGGAAGTCACAATGGCGTGTGTGACAATACCCGTGGGGTCCCTCTTATTTTACCAGAATTATCGTGTGTACCTACCTGTGTATACTTTGTGTTGATTTTCACTGGGATATTGTATGGCAGTTTCCATAAGAGGGATTGTGGGCACAGACTTGTTTGCCCTGAGACAGCACGCACAGGTTGTATTTGTGCATGTTTAAGTGTTTTTAACCTTTGTGCGCTCTTTTCGTTTACTTTATTGTTAATGTTATTATTTTGGCATGCATGGAGCTTCCGGTATTTGGTAGTGCCCGTCTCTCCCCTCTTCTTGTGCTATATAAATAAGGATTATCATTATTCCCCCATCCTGAACCCCTAGCCAGATCCCTCCCAGGTAAAATATCTGGGTGTAACTCATCATAATATAAGTTCCTGATACGTTCTGTATATTGAAATAATTAAGACAAAGCCTCATTATATGTTTGCAATGTATAGATAGATTTGGATCTTTATTCGTCACCGTGTAGTAGATGAGCTTTCTAGGTGTTACATAGCAAGTGTGGTTGAGCGATGTTCTTCAGTGTCAACCTTGTAATGCCTTGCTATGTTTATCCAGAGGAAGGCGAAAAACCCATGAGGACTATGGATGGCTTTGTCCTCATATTAGGGGAAAAAATTCCTTCCTGACCCCAAACATGGCGATCGGATAACATCCCTGGATAATTGGTGCTCAAATCTATATGGATGATATGTGGTGGGAATCGGTGAGAAAGTCATAAATCGGTAGAGAATAAACGGTCCTGGACGCTTCTGGTGACTTTTACACCTGTAAGGAGAGAAATATACACGTCTAAGTATCATCTCTGCACATATATGATATATATAACGATAAGGGGGGAAAGATTGAGGGCTGTATGTCTATAACTGCACTAATATCACTATAATATCTCCGGGTGTTATACTTACAGAGAACCATGGGAAGGGTGGCTGTGCCTTCCCGGACTCCACATCATCCCAGTCAACAGAGATATAGAACGGGTGGGATCTGGTGGCAGATGTTATTGGCAGTCGGTCACTTGGAGATTTGCGCAGGAGCTAGAAAATAAGAGAGGTAATTAGACATATGATGTATGATTAATGCAATAGGTGATAGTCCAACGTCTATGAGCAGTTCTCATAATCCCAATACTATCCTTCTCCATCTTCTCCTACTACTTACCCCTTCTATGAAGCTGACGGCGTCAGGGCACATCCCAGGATGGAAAACAGGGACCTTCTTCAACAGTGACAGGAAATATTCCATCACTGAGCCTTCGCTGTAGAAGGGTTTTTCTCCTACGCACATCATGAACAGGATGACGCCAAAGGAAAAAGAATCCACCTGATGGTTGTACGGCTTCCCGCCCAGAACCTGAAAGAACATCAGTCAGGAGATAAGAGAATATTCTGGGAAGGGTATTACACACACAATTATATGAGGACTGGTCATTGACCAACTGTCTGCATGGGGATTCTATGTTCCTTACCTCCGGGGCATTGTAACCAGTCGTGCCGAAGAAGCCTGTTGTTGTGTCCTCCCTAGACACATTGATGGCTGCACAGCCGAAGTCGGCGATTTTGATATGTCCGATTTTATCTAGGAGGATGTTGTTCGGCTTCAGGTCTCTGCAGAAAGAAGAAACAGAGAATTCATGGAGAGAACATTCTACAATTTATATATGAGAAGAGAAAGAGTCCCGGGAGATGAGTGCACGTTCTTACCGATGGATGACGCCATGATCGTGAAGGTACTGCAGTCCGCAGAACATCTCAGCCGCAAACCGCCTGTGGAGTAGAAAGTAGAGGATGGATCAGTGGTTACATACACCTAACATAAGATAATGACATGTGACCCAATCATGTCTCTGGGTGTCATTGTCCATCGCTCGAGGACTACAATGTTCCCATAGCAGATTTTTAGGATCCTGAATGATTCTCGTCTAGTATAAGAAATGTACCTTGTTGTCTGGATTGTAAACAGCTGAGATTCCTCCATCCGGCTATGCAGGGTTCCTCCGGGCATATAGTCCATTGCCATCTTATAATTATAGATGTTCTCTAGAAAGCCCCTAAAGGACATGAGGAAGCGGCTTCCAGCGCCAATATTCAGGACTTCCAGTTCTATAAAGGCCCTTTTCTGGACCTCCAGTTCTGTACCCAGGCTTTCCTTCATCTTCCTCTTAGACAGGACCTTCACAGCCAGAAGTTCTTTACTGGCTGGATCTGATACCAGTATAACCTGGAGGAGAAGCAATATAGATCAGAACAAGAATTTTGAGGGGAAAACAATTTTTTTTTTGATGAAGATGTGTGATGACAGGAAGTAATAACTTTTCGGCCACTTACCGTTCCAAACACCCCCTCGCCAAGAGTCTTTTCAGTTTGGAGGTTGTTGATATCAACAGGATTTTTGATGTTGACTTCTATTGGGGGCGAAGTGCAGGAACTGGCACGGCCAAGAACTTCTGCCGGCTCGGCTGCAGTGTCAGGGGGAGGCTGGAAGCTTTTATCTGGAAAGAGAAAATATGGTTCACAAAGGGCAACAAGTTAAAACACAAAGCATGAAGGACAAGATTGTAACTATCATTGCCACTGGGCCCCTCTACCCCATAACCAGATGTATCTGAAGAGATTGGAGAGTAGAGGGCGGGTTCTGTATTCCAAAAAGCTACAAGTGGCCTTTGTGGGTGGCGGTATATATACCCGGGGTCAGGGTATTAAATATTATATATACCCCGGGTCAGGGTATTAGATACTATATACACCCGGGGTTATGGGTATCGGCTATTATATACACCCGGGGTCAGGGGTTTTAGTTACTGATAGGTAAGTGTTACCTGGCTTCTCTACCACAACTTCTGTAAGGTCGCCCTCTGTAGGCTTCATACACGGGGGTTTCTCTACAATGACTTCCTTAAGTTCGCCATCCTCCGTAGGCTTCAGACACGGGGGTTTCTCTACAACGACTTCCTTAAGGTCGCCGTCCTCCGTAGGCTTTATACACGGGGGTTTCTCTACAATGACTTCCTTAAGGTCGCCGTCCTCCGTAGGCTTCAGACGGAGGTATTTGTAGCTGAAATGAAAAAGTAGGCATTAAATAAAAGCTTTTATAGGGGGAATCCTCGGGCCTCCCCCACCTGATGCGTGACTATGGAGGATAGAGGCAGATAAGGACCCGGGCCTGGTGTGATTTCTTGGAGCTCACTTTGTGGATTTTATTAGTAATTAGAGAACCTGAGGTTGTGTGAACAGGGGCAGAACTCGACGCTCTGTATTATGGGGACATTATGAATCTACATAACTTATGTGATTGTGATAAAATATTGGGTAGAAAATGTAGCATACTCACCAAATCAATATCAGGGCCAGCAGGACAACACAAACTAGTGCCAGGACGGTGGATCCAAGGACTGGGAAGAAAAAGACAAAATGGCGGATGAGACGTCATGTGGAAGCTTCACACATAGATCTTACACATCACTATGGACCCTCTATGGTTGTCATGGTGATGGAACACATTGGGGGAGATCTATGACACATTCTAAATGTGAAACTCACTGCAGTGACATAACTAAGAGAGGTAGGACCCCATAGCGCACTTCAGAATGGGGTCCCCATACACACAGGGGCACATTTACTAAGGGTCCGTTGGATGCATTTCCGTCGGGTTTCCCGAATTTTTCTGTTTTGTGCTGAATTGGTAAGTAAATGTGCCCCACAGTGTATACACAACCATATACACAGACACACATTTAGAGCATATACACATCATCACAAATACAGCATATTCCAGTGGTGGGGAACCTATGGCACTGGTGCCAGAGGCGACACTCGGAGCCCTCTCTGTGGGCACCCAGGCCATCACCCCAGCATGAAGTTCACCAGACAGTACTCAAAGAATCTGCCTGCAGAATCTTCCTACAATGATAGACGAATGTGCCCTCCTGCTTTCAGCTGCGTTGGTGTCTTTAGGAGGCTGAACGACTAAAAGTTGTCAAAGAACAAGGAGAAATAAATTACTGCTTAAATTGCTGCGCTGGCACTTTACAATAAATAAGTGGCTTTTGGTTGAAGTTTGGGGACTCAGGCTCTAAAAGGTTCGCCATCACTGGCATATTCACACCAAATACCCCAGATGCCGGGGCCCCCATAATACTGTGGGCCCCATAGCAGCTGCTATGGCTGCTGCCGCTGTAGTTACGCCCCTGACTCTCTGTGTTACCTATAGCAACCAATCACAGGGTACATTTCATTTATAAGGACTTCTCTATTGCTACATTGCCATGGGCAGTAAAGACAGTTCCATAAATTGCCCCCCCCCCCCCATTGCTTTGAGTCCAGATGTCTACAACAAGAGAACCCTTTGGACCTATAAAGGTGCAACACTCACTTATTTCCTTCTGGCTGGGGGGTCCCAGGGTGGTGATCGAGGGGGTCACTGCAGAAGAGAATAATAGACAATGGTTAGACTCTACATGATAGAAGATGCATCTTATACCCAACATAGCGGAGACATAGGAGACACCACTGATAGCTCCTCCCGCTTGTCCAGTACTGTCACTATATAGCAGATCCTTCACCTTCTGTGAGAGAGTCACATATGGGCAGCACAAATCTCTCCCCTGTACTAACAGTGTAAGATAAAGAAGCTCTGCAGCGGCTGTGGAACAGATCTATACAATACACACTGAAGCTGCTGCAGAACCTCTCCCTAAGATGGGGCATTACACGTCAATCAGTGGCTGACAAAGGAACCTACTACAAAAGTTATAAAAAAAATATTTCCAATGATTAACCCTTTGTAAAAGACAACCCCCCCCCCTTCCCGTTATACAGTAAACGTCCATTACCAGGTGATCTTTTGGGGAGGACCCTCCCCTCCACACCTGTGACGGTCAGTAAGAGCAGGAGCAGCAATCTCCAAAGCTTCATCGTCGCTGTCTAACAGACAACTGAACTGCCCCAGCACGTTCCCTCCTTATATAGGGCAGGAAGGGCATTGTGATGTCATCACCATTGTGATGTCATCATTTTATGCAAATTAGGTGTCTTGTGGGCGGAGCCTGAATGCATGCTGAGTATATAGTAAGTAATAAAAGGATGTTAATAAAAATACTTTACAGCGCCCCTAAAAATGGCTATGCTGACCACTTATCATTATTATCATTATTGGTATATATCGATCACCATTAAAGGGTTTTCCCCATGAAATAAAAGTCCTCAAATTTTAATCCACTAGTAATGTCTACACAATAAACTTAATTTTTCCTCCATTACTTTACAATTTTTCTCAGTGTTATTGCTGTTTTAGTTCCTATCACTAAGTGATGATCAGTGTAAGATTGTGAGCAGAAACTCTCTGAGCAGACACTTCATCATTCCTATGTGCTATGAGATACTGTGAGCTGACAATGTGCTTAGATGATCAGGGTACAGGGTTATCTACACTTTTAATTAGCTTCTGAAAAGAGATATAAGACAGATTAGAGATGAGAGATGATGAAATTCATGAGTTGGATATAAAACACAATGACACTCTCAGCTCTGCCAACTCACTTATAACACACACAGCGTCAGTACTGCTATATACCTCTCTCCTGGATTCTTTTTTAGGTACAAACCGGGGAGGGGCAAAAGAAACCACACGAGATCAACCCCCAACAATGGCAACTCGATCCCAGATAGGGACCCATCACCTTCCATTCACCAAATCCCATTTTGTCCTTCTTACAAACATGACACTTTTTCCCTTGACATGGATCTACAAAGGCTTAAAGCACACTTTTCAGACTTCCCCCACACAGATATCCCCATGAATTTTACAAACCAGACACATCCCAGTAACCTACAGAGCCTAGGTCTTAGAAACAAAAGCACATATATGCCCCCTAAGAACTCACATACAGTTGAGACCTTTATCTCACTCATTCAAAGGGATGCTACCCGATTCAGACATGACATCGACACCAATCACATGCATGCACCACACAACCTCTCTAGCAGTGATAAAACAGCTCTAGTTGATCTCAGGTCAAATAAAGAAATCGTTATCAATCCCGCTGATAAAGGGGGTGCAGTGGTGGTTCAGGACAGGAGTAAATACATCGATGAGATATGGTCCCAACTTAGTGACACTACTCTACTGTCTATAACAAACTAGATAGAAACCCGACTAATAGGATCACGATTACCATCAATATAGACAATATTAGACAAATACCCCACCCTGGGCATCATCGATTGGAGTACACGTAGATTCCTCACGAAAACCGACCCAATAATCCCGGTCATTTACACATTACCCAAGATCCACAAAAACCTGAACAATCCCCCTGGGCCGCCCAATTGTTGCATCCCCAGACTCAATTCTTTCACCACTATCAATTCTTTTAGAAAAAATTCTCACTCCACTTGTTAAAACTACCAAATCTTTTCTTTTTGGCACATCAGAATTCCTTAAACTTTTTAAAGACACCTTTGATGTAAATAGCCTAAATAAATCCATCAGGCACGACCGAGGCATGTCTGCTGTCAAAGACTACTTACCACAGATAAATACCCACAGCTCGAAATTAACTTTATCATGGACCCATTACAGTTGGTACTTACCGAAAAAAAATTTATGTTTCAGGACACCTTTTACGTTCAAAGACAGGGTACTGCTATGGCCTCATTCGTAGCCCCCCCCCCCCCCCCCATGGGAATACATATATGTCTGATTTTGAAGAAACCTTTATCTATCCTAATCCAACATTTTCTAAACATTGCCGTATTTGGAAAAGATACATAGACGATGTATTCTGTATACGGGAGGACACTGAAAACTCACTTTTAGACTTTCTACAACATCTCAACTCCATCCGATCAGAGCTCCAATTCACCATTCACTATGATCCCAACAAAATACAGTTTCTGGATACACTTAATAATAATAATTCATTATTTATATAGCGCACACAGATTACATAGCGCTGCACAAAACATACCAAATTGGTCCCTGTCCCCATGGAGCTCACAATCTAAACGACCTACCAGTATGTTTTGTAAATGTGGGAGGAAACTGGAGGACCCGGAGGAAACCCACACAAACATGGAGAGAACGTACAAACTCTTTGCAGATGTTGACCTGGGTGGGATTCGAACCCAAGACCCCAGTGCAGCAAGGCAGAAGTGCTACTCACTCAGCCACCGTGCCGCCTGACCCAATAAGAACAGCGATGGCACTTTGTGGACCGACCTATACACCAAACCTACAGACCGAAATAATCTACTCCACTTTTCCAGCTACCATCCTAAATCCACTAAACTTTCATTACCAGTTTAATAGGGTTGAACGTATTGTCAGCAGGCCAGAGCTAGTCAACACAAGATTAGAAGAAATGGAAACCAAATTTACCAATACCAATTACCAATTTAGATCGATATAGATCACGACAACCACGTCAGCAACAGAACAAGCCACCGCGCATCCCTTTTGTATATTCCTATCATCCATTCGCATACAAAATTCATCAATCCATTAGGAAACACTGGCCAATCTTACACAAGGGACATCCATCTGTGGTTGAATTCCTACACCCCCCCCCCCCAACGTGAAGGACAAATTGGTCAAAGCAGACATAGGTACAACCTCTAAGTTATCTCGACAGACTTTCTTACGTACACCCAAAAAGGGTACTTTCCCGCGCCGAAACTGTGCCCAATGCACCAATGTACGTGGAGGCGATTCTTTCACAGGTAGACGTTACCCCATCAGAGGATACTACACTTGTGGTACAGATTATTGCATTTACCTCATAAAATGCCCGTGTGGCCTTGGCTACATAGGCGAGACCACACATCAAATCCGCGACCGGATATCCAAACATAAGTCCACCATCGCCTGAACAATGCACTACTCCCTAGGCACTCCATAAACCTACTCACATTTCAGATTATCGAATAGATAGAGACACCAAGGAGAGGAGGGGATTGAGTTGCATTACTAAAAAAAGGTGAATCATATTGGATTCACACATTGCAAACGTTACAACCAGATGGACTCAACCGGAACTATAACATACAAAGCTTTTGTTGACCTTATATCCTATTCTTCCACTATCTAATGAGTTTATCCTTTACAGAGACGGTAAGGCAACCAAGATATGAATACCTGGACACCACGTCTAACCCTAATCCCCACGTGTTTTCCATTCTCCCTCTTTTATTTTGATACTAACCTTTTTCTTTGGCATATATGCTTACTATTTTATTTTTATTTTTCCATATTTGTCTGTAATTCATATTTTTGTAAATTTTTCCCATTTTATTTTCTCATTTTTTCCAATATTTTTCCAAATCTCTTTGACTGACATTACTGATTGCTTTGTAATACCTACTTTACTCTACAGCAATCCCATACCATCCTATGTCCTCTCCCCCTTCCCAATTCCTCCACCTGGCTATCCCATTGTACCATTTAAATTAGCCCCCTCATCCATTCACAACATTACTGGTACATTACATCTACATTGGATCACATGATTTCTTTATCACTGCCCCCTGTTAGGCACTATCCGATCCTCTTGTGCACATGCTCGCACATGCTTTCCAGTGGTGGAACGCAAACATTACAACTTCCGGTCGGCAACCGGAAGTACTCCGGCCCGAAACTGGAAGTCCCCTCCCACGTACACGACAGAGGGTTTTTAACCCATCAGAAGCACTAGGGCGCCAGCACCTCATTCCACAGAGCGGCTGCGACCGCCATCTCCACTCAACGGTGCCTCCATTGCTATATGCAATACCATAAGCCTACTATTCTGTACAAACTGGTGAGCTGCCTTTTTAATTTTACAGGTCACAATTTCTTGACTATACCTTATGGAATTTCATGTGTCTCGTGTCCGGAGGGCAATCTTATGGAGCGTGTCACCCATGATATTGGACAATTTCCTGGCAACACCAGGCCGATTTGCATTTCCATCCCTTGTGACTTCTACTAATTTACATGATACTATATTGACCTTGACATGTTTATGTACCATGCTATTAGGATCATGTTTCTTTATAGTTATATGATCTTGCTATCAGATTGGGTTTCTGAGCATTTTTGTATATATGTAAATAGACATTTTGATGTATAGATATTTTGGTGTATGGAACAATTTCTAACTCACATATACTGTACTTACAGAGTCTGATGAAGGTCAGTTGTTTGAAACGTCACGGTTGAAGTTTGTATAATAACAAAACCCAATTTCACAACTTAAACAGTGTGACTGGAATTCAGAAATTCCCTCCTGGATAAAGACCTTATCTGTCTGTAGCTTGTAGAGTAAGTCTCTGCACACTGCTGCTTGCCGGCAGGAAGTGCCTGTGTCTGAGCTGGTCTTGTAACACAGTGGGGGAGGGGCAGGATGCAGAGAGCACTTCAGTGTGCAGACAAGAGAAGCTATTCATGAAAAGAATTCGCCCTGTATGACCATAGTCAGAAGATTTACGGTCATATCCAGGAGCAAACAAAACTTTTAACACCAGGACTGATACAGACAGGTTGTAATTAAAACAGCACAAGAAGCCACTTGAGAATATATGTTTATTGTATATTTAACCCTTTGATCTTGTTTTTTTCTTCTCTCCGTTGTTGCCACAGTCTCCGGTCACAAAATGGCCTCTAATGGAGGTGAATGTGACCCAGCACTGGCTTGTATAGAAAAAAAATGCTGTTACACGGCAGATACATGCACACTTGGTTTGGCCAAAGCTCTATAATGTTCATTGTTGCTCTCATTCACTCTCGTCTAGACTACTGCAACTCCCTACTAATGGGTCTTCCACTCACTGACTCTCCAATGTATTCTTAATGCGGCAGCCAGGCATGCCTTTTACACCAAACACTACACAGATGCCTCCAGTTTGTGCCAGTCACTGCACTGGTTTCCTTCCGAATACAGTTTAAAAAAAATCACCCTCATCTAGAAAGCTTTCCATGATGCTGCACCTCCCTACCTCTCCTCTCTCATCTCAGTCTACCGCCCAACCCGTCCTTTTCGATCAGCCAGCGATCTTAGAATAATCTCTACCTTAATTCGAACCTCTCACTCACGTCTCCAGGACTTCTCCGGAGCTGCACCAATTCTCTGGAATGCCCTGCCCGGACTAGATTAATACTGTGAAAGAAACCGTGACGTTTTGAACCTCCTGAAGGCTACGCAAGGTCATTTAATTATGCTTTTTAGAGACTCCCAGAATGCACAGTCCCGAGAGGCGCAGCAAGTGATTTAAAGCTGCCCACACAACTTCCGGATAAGCCACAAACATGGGGTGCATGGATTGAGGTAAAAGACCAGCACAGGTTAAATTTTAAATTTAATTGCCTTATGGACACAGAAAGCAAACAATACACACTATGTACATACATAACCAGAGTACAAAATACAAAAGTAGCAAACCAAGTATTAGATTTATTGGAAGGGCACAAGTCACACATTTGCAGAGTATGGTACAAGGCTACATTCACACAGTGTATGCTGTGTCACAGCAGAGACGACGACGACGATGATGTAACAAGATTCACACTTAACATTAGCATCACACAGGAGTATAATCCTCAACTATGGCATGATAATATAAAACATAACTTTTACTATTAAGGTTAAAAAAGAAAACAACACCAAAGTAGATCATAGCATGAGAATACTCATCAAGAATAAAAAATAGAGGCTGACCAACAGCCAAAGTCAGTTTCTCTGTAAGATACAGCAATTGTCAAAGTTAGATGCAAACACAAACAGCATAAAGTATGTGAACTCAAATGGCCTAACCATGCATTTAGCCAGCCTATGAGGCAACCGTGGATCTCTGAGCAAACACATACAGCATCATAACTATAGACTCACAAATGGGAAAATAAGTAAACATATAAAATAAATATGGTCAGATCTCACCCATCCTGAAGTAGGACCAGACGAGGGTTGTAGACGATGGGTCTCAGGCACATCGAGGTCAGGATTAGGTAGATGCACTGCCCCTAGTGAGCCCTCAACTTAACTCACCCTAGTCCCCAGATATAGCTCCCGTCCTAACAAGGACAGTCCCAGGCGTTCCCTAGTCATAGACTCGCCCTAGTAGGCCCTGAAGGTGCTATAATTCAAAATAAGCGTTCCCTTAACGCTTATTTTGAATTATAGCACCTTCAGGGCCTACTAGGGCGAGTCTATGACTAGGGAACGCCTGGGACTGTCCTTGTTAGGACGGGAGCTATATCTGGGGACTAGGGTGAGTTAAGTTGAGGGCTCACTAGGGGCAGTGCATCTACCTAATCCTGACCTCGATGTGCCTGAGACCCATCGTCTACAACCCTCGTCTGGTCCTACTTCAGGATGGGTGAGATCTGACCATATTTATTTTATATGTTTACTTATTTTCCCATTTGTGAGTCTATAGTTATGATGCTGTATGTGTTTGCTCAGAGATCCACGGTTGCCTCATAGGCTGGCTAAATGCATGGTTAGGCCATTTGAGTTCACATACTTTATGCTGTTTGTGTTTGCATCTAACTTTGACAATTGCTGTATCTTACAGAGAAACTGACTTTGGCTGTTGGTCAGCCTCTATTTTTTATTCTTGATGAGTATTCTCATGCTATGATCTACTTTGGTGTTGTTTTCTTTTTTAACCTTAATAGTAAAAGTTATGTTTTATATGCCCTCACCTTTATACATATGCGTTAGATTGGGATGGTGAATCCAGTGGCCTCCTTGTTGGCAACTTGCGACATAGTAAATTAGGCCCGTGTTTTTGATGGCATGATAATACTACACTTGCACACCGCTCGCTCGCTCAATGATCCTAACTAAACACGCATGACGTTTCAATTATGGCAACGACCCAGTAAAAATTTGGGAAAGGTGTGGGGGGGATCACTGGCCCGTAGCTTTATTGAAATACAGAGACACAAGGGGATAACATAGGAAAGGGAACCTGCCAAGAGTCCACTTCCTAGTTTTTCCAATTTGCATAATATATGTGAAACCCACAGTCCTCTGCGAAGGTTCAAAACGGTTGCAAACTAGATGTTTTCCGGGCAGTGCTGTTGCTGGGATTCTCCATGAGGAAGGGGTTGAACTTCGTGGGTTGGCAAGCCGGCTCACAGCAGGGGGTCCATCAAGTCGGGTATAGCCTGACCTGCTCTTACTGGTTCTGTGCCAGGAAAACATAGTCTCTTGCTTGGCAGGACAGCGTCATCGTCGCCGCCGCCCTATGAACAAGCAGAGAGGGGAGGACTCCCACCTTAAGACGGGAGTTGGCCATCTTCCTCCGTTGTATGTAAGGGCGAGGCTTGCAACACACATTGAATTGTTAAATCGATTGAATTGTCCTTTGATTTGCATGGCGTGTAAGCCAGGATGATAGTGACACAAAACAGTCGGGTGCGGCGCGATCCCCAAAAAGTCGGGAAACCTAAAGAGAAGATTCGGCCGCGGGACCCTTAGTAAATGAGCCCCGATGTCTCTTGTTTGAAAATGAAGGGGGGGAATCAGCTCAGCCCTTTTGGAGCCGCCGTGGCTGCACAAGGTGTTAGTTTTGCCCTGGGACAGCACGCACAGGTTTTATTGTATTGCAGCCTGTGTTGGGTCTGATTAGCCTCACAGCATGTCACTACATCACACTAGATAACACAGATGAACTCTGCAGTGGTAGATCCTGCCTGGTAAGGCAGGAGTTAATTGCTTTATGTGATGTAAAATGTGTCATCCAATCACAAGTATTATCCTAATGTATTGTAAGCTGGGATGTAATTGGAGGAGTAACCACCACATGACCAAGAGCTGAGAAAAAGTGACGGTTGGAGATTTCCAACAGTCAGTTCAGTCAGAGAAGTGAGTCTGACAGGATTCAGTCAGAAAGACTAGCCAGTCAGACCAAGCAGTGAGTTAGACAGATAGAGGAAAGGGGTATCATCCTACCTTCAAGGGTGATACCTGAAGCACTCCAGGACAAGCTGAAGCTTCCTATTAGGACACAGCTACCTCCCAGCCTGCCCTCTGCATCCAGGCTGGTGATCTACCTCCTGTGGCTCCCTCCAACTGCAACTCAGTACTCCACCATTTTGTTAAGGCGCGTTGCTGCGGTTCCTGTCGGTTCCAATAAAGAACTGTAAGTTGTTTTTGTTCAACCTCTGCCTCCGTCTGGTCCCTGCTACTACAGCTGCCATCATCACAGGCACCCTGTCCACCACACAGAGACTAATATTCTAGACACCAAAGGGTTGTCCCAGGGAGATCCGCTATAGCAGCCTCTCCCTCATCATTTCTTGCCAACACCACCCTGCTGGAGACCTGCCAGGCTGTAGGACAGCCCTGCGGTTCCCCCATACCAAGCACCGTGACACTAGCGTGCCTAAGCCGCAACCGCCAGCCACTCAGGTACTGCGGGCCCCGGCTGACTCCAGGCCTCGAGAAAAGGCTAGGTCCCGGTGGGGGATGTTGCAAGTGGCGTCACGAACACAGGATCATTACTTCTGTGCCTTATTCTGGCACTAGAGACTATCCTTTATTGAAAAACTACTGTGCTGCCTAACCCTGCTACCATTCGGGTATAGGCCCAAGTGATTTTGTGCTATATTTCACATTGACTTTATTACTGCTGCCAAGCGCTGTCAAGCATCGCTCCAGCAATCAGGGGGTTAATCCCTGCCAGCTCTGCTACATCCGGCGCTGCTGCGCCTGAAGCATTTACCTCAGACGTGTGGCGCAGCAAGTATTTCCAGCCCGCCAAATCCTCACTGGCGGGAACCCCAGAGTCGTCGCTAGGCCCCGCCCCCTGCGCGAGTGGCGCGAAGTACCGTGGAGGAGGAGCTGGAGCTTGTGTGGCCGGCCGGCAACGAAGAGGGTTAATCGGCCATCTTGGATTTCGGCACAGGCCGCGCCTGAAGCCTGCCAGCAGCAGGTCCTGCGACTGGAGAACACCGCTGAGCATCACCGAGCCCCTGCTGCCTGCCGGACATCGGGAACGGAGTCCTTCATGCACCGGAGCTGTCCTGTCACCGCGGCTGATCCTGAGTGAGTACCTCTGGGGGAAGTTAAAGGGGGGTAGAGATTGTTTCCAACACTAGGTTATTGGCTCACCTCCCAGGGAATAGTGACTGTGTCTTAAAGTGCCCACGTCCCATTCTAGCCATCGCCCATAGCAACGGACATTGTGTAACCCTGCAGACTTCCCTCAGCTAGGCCAGTCATGTCCGCCAAGGACGAAGATACGGGACTGGAGCAAGTCCCGTCCCCTGGTCCCTCCTCAGGGTACCGGAGCATGTTAAGTCCTCCAGAGAGTCCCTTCAGCCCTGCTACAGCTAGTGTCCCTGGGACCCCCACCATGATGCCTCTGACTATGCCCTACTATCCGGGGGCCCCCTGGTTACCCCACTACGAGGGAGAATCACACAGTCTCCCTGAATTCAGAGACAAGTTGTTAGCCACCTGTTAAACCAAAGAAGAGAAGTGGATGCGTACTAAGGACTGAGATTATGCAAAATACTTTATTAGATTACAACAAGAAAAACAGGACATACAAAGGTATAAAAACACTTAAAAAACACACACACAAGAAATGTGTGTTGAACTCTCCTGGGTCGGAATATGGCCCAGTCCTACCCGGCTAACAAAGTCCACGACAGTGTGCACAATATGACAATCCAAAAAAATGTGTAAAGAAGGGCAAACAGACCAATGTATATGTCAAGTGAATAACTAATGGGCTGCCCTACTCATACAATACCCAGTATTATCCTCAGAGGACCAGTAGAACAGAGTCGTGTGTCTGGACAAGGAGCCGGGGAGGGAGAGAACCCCACGCGTATCGTCACCTCGGGGTGACTTCCTCAGGGGTAAGTATCTAAGAAATGGAAAGTCCTGTCTATATAGGGGCCAGGCTCCCCACCCCAATCAGTGTTCACACATCCTATTGGTCCCTACGTAAATAGAGTCCTACCTCCAAACACCTCGTGTATGGTTGGAGCCGGCGTGTGTCTAGTCATAATGCGCATGCGCAAGTGATCATAGTCACATGATCAATCACCTGGTTTTCGTATCAAAAGCCGCGCCTCCAAATCGGAGATAGCGGAGATAATACCACACATGGTGAGTCACATGATTACAAGACCGGAGCCGCGCCTCCTGATCAATTGCGGCGCAACCAATGCGGATCGCGACACAGCACAAATGTGCTTCGTTCTTGCTGTTAGAGAATGGCCAGAGCCAACTCTGTTTAGCAGAGAGGAGGATAAGAATAGCATGCATGCTCGCCGGATGAGTAAGACGTTATTTACATGGATATCACATATTATCACTATTAAAAAATATACAGACGTAAATACTGCGGGTCCCGCATGAGTATACAAAATGTCATAGAGAACTTGTATATTTCTCTCCCTCCATATCACTATCTAGGTACAACCAAGGTGCCGAGTACCAGAGTTTAAGGGCATTGTTGAAGGTAAGTATATACCTACAGACGATTCCTATGCCCACATATGTAAAACAAAGTGGTTTACTTTGTTTTACATATGTGGGCATAGGAATCGTCTGTAGGTATATACTTACCTTCAACAATGCCCTTAAACTCTGGTACTCGGCACCTTGGTTGTACCTAGATAGTGATATGGAGGGAGAGAAATATACAAGTTCTCTATGACATTTTGTATACTCATGCGGGACCCGCAGTATTTACGTCTGTATATTTTTTAATAGTGATAATATGTGATATCCATGTAAATAACGTCTTACTCATCCGGCGAGCATGCATGCTATTCTTATCCTCCTCTCTGCTAAACAGAGTTGGCTCTGGCCATTCTCTAACAGCAAGAACGAAGCACATTTGTGCTGTGTCGCGATCCGCATTGGTTGCGCCGCAATTGATCAGGAGGCGCGGCTCCGGTCTTGTAATCATGTGACTCACCATGTGTGGTATTATCTCCGCTATCTCCGATTTGGAGGCGCGGCTTTTGATTCGAAAACCAGGTGATTGATCATGTGACTATGATCACTTGCGCATGCGCATTATGACTAGACACACGCCGGCTCCAACCATACACGAGGTGTTTGGAGGTAGGACTCTATTTACGTAGGGACCAATAGGATGTGTGAACACTGATTGGGGTGGGGAGCCTGGCCCCTATATAGACAGGACTTTCCATTTCTTAGATACTTACCCCTGAGGAAGTCACCCCGAGGTGACGATACGCGTGGGGTTCTCTCCCTCCCCGGCTCCTTGTCCAGACACACGACTCTGTTCTACTGGTCCTCTGAGGATAATACTGGGTATTGTATGAGTAGGGCAGCCCATTAGTTATTCACTTGACATATACATTGGTCTGTTTGCCCTTCTTTACACATTTTTTTGGATTGTCATATTGTGCACACTGTCGTGGACTTTGTTAGCCGGGTAGGACTGGGCCATATTCCGACCCAGGAGAGTTCAACACACATTTCTTGTGTGTGTGTTTTTTAAGTGTTTTTATACCTTTGTATGTCCTGTTTTTCTTGTTGTAATCTAATAAAGTATTTTGCATAATCTCAGTCCTTAGTACGCATCCACTTCTCTTCTTTGGTTTAACATATGTCATATTTGGGATGCGTGGACACTCTCTAAACATGATTTTACATTGGCAGTGCCTGTCCGTGGTCTTGGTGTGAATCAAGTTGTTAGCCACCTTCGCCCTGTACCCGTTCACAGAGGAACAGAAAGTGGGCATCCTAACCGGGCAGTTGAAAGGACCCGCTCTCCGGGAAGTCAAGTCTTGGCCCCGAGAACAGTGTCAGAATGTGGTCCATATTCTTGATAGGCTGCGCAACACCTTTGACAAGTGTACTGCCTCAGAGTTGAAGCAACAATTCTTTGGGAAAAGACAGAAGCCCCAAGAGTCCCTCCGAGACTTTGCCCTCTCCCTACAGGAGACATGGAAGGCCATAAACCGTCTTGATCCCAAAGACGCTGAAACCTCTGATCAAACCCTGAGGGAATAATTCATTAACGGACTTGTTGATAGAAATCAAAGATCATCTAAAGATCATCTCTTCTCAACATGCCCAGGCTTCCTTTCTTGAGTTTAAGGAAATTGCCATTGACATATTAGGGGACCGACCGCCTACTGGACCGCAGAAAGAGCCTGAATCCGTGGAAATGGAGGAATCTGCTATAGCTTGCCATCCAACGCAGTCGACATCACCTACTCCTGCGGCTACGGAAGCTGCTGGCTTAGCAGGACAGGTCCCTAATCTGGCGGACACCCTGCATAAAATTCTCGATCGGTTGACCCAGTTGGAATTGACTGTCTCCGCTATGAGGAAGAAACCTTCAGAGAACTCTGTACGGTCAACTACCCCTCGTGATTCCCCGGCCAAACAGCGCCCAAGAGAAGCGAAGTCGTTAAGCACCTGGAGTCAGAAGGAACCCCGCCAGCGGTGCAGCTACTGCCGTAAATATGGGCATGAAGAGGATGGATGTCGTCAGTTAAACGACAAACCCTTGGAGCTAAGGGACGACCTCCAAGGGAAGAACCTGTAAGTCCCCGAGATGCCAACTGGATGCCCAGGTTCGTGGGGACTCGCCCCATGGTTCATGTAACCATCAATGGAGTTACCCTACCGGCCTTAATTGATACCGGCTCTCAAGTGACCACCCTCCGGAGTGCTGCCTTCGAGAAATGCCGAGGAGGAGCATCCTTAGTCGAGCCTCCCAAGGCTTACTTGAACATTATTGCTACGAACGGAAAAACCGTACCCATCCGCGGCTACTGGGAGCCCACGCTAACCATTGGAGAACTGAGTTAACCAGACAGGGCGTAGTGGTGACACAAGTGCCCGAAAACGGTAACTTCTCTCTGGTACTGGGTACCAATGTCCTCCGCAACTGCTACCCGGAAGTGCTGAAGGCTCTCCACGACTCCCTGCCAACAGTGCCCAACGGTTCCCGGAAGGTAATTCAGGAGACTATGCAGGTTCTAGCGGCGCAACAGAAGTTTGCTGGCCCTAATGGAGAAATCTGCAGAGCCCGGATCAAGGATCCCCAACCTGTCCGCCTTCAACCTGGGACTGAGACGTTAGTATGGTGTCGAGCCTGCATGGGCGTCCAAGGTCAAGACTACCAGGCGATAGTAGAACCTCTACCAGCTGATGAAGACCTGCCCATTCTAGCCGCCAGGAGCCTAGTCACTGTATCTGTAGTTACTTTGTGAGGGTCAAAGTAATGATTATGTGTCCATAATAATTATATGCTTTATGATTGTATACATGTGCCCTTTGCCCTATATTTTTGTACTCTGTCTGTTATGAAATACAGAGCTTTTCCCTTACATCAGTTTTAACCAGACATGCAACTGTCAGCGAAACTCAAGTCTTATGATCAAAAAGCAGATGTTTGTTAAGAATAGCATCAGCATCCAGACTAGTGGTCGATTTACTGTAGACAAAGGTGACTGGAAATTCCCCTGGCATAGCAACCAAGGCCTAGTTTTGAGGACCAATCAGCAGGGGTCGGGGGCCAGACATATATGCTTAGCTATAACCAATTATAATGATTTTAATATATGTAACCACACCTTTTTGTAAGGGTATAAGAAGCTATGTATCAGGAAATAAAGACACAGTTCATTTCTCTTTTCTGTACGGCAAGTTAGGAGCATGAACTTAGGATAAAACAGAACTTCAGTCTTCTGTCTTTTCTTATCAAAATGTGCACGCATGCTCAAATAATTTGGGGTGTCTGAGAGAAGAGTGTATTGGCGGTTTTGCGCTGCCCCGTCATCCCGAGGACAAGTACCCATTCGACTACTAAATGTGGGAGACTCCCTAGTGGATCTGAGAAAGTACCAGGCCGTAGCCACTCTCTTCAGCGTCCATCCTGAAGACTTGGTTGAAACCTCTCTGTCTGCCTCCCAACAGTTGGAACTGAAGCAAAGTGCTGAAGGTGAGCCTGCCGAGCAATCCTGGTGGCTTGAGCTCAATATTGGAGATGACGATTTTACTCCTGCAGACCAAGTACAAGGTGTCCTGGATGTCGTTATGAAGCACCACCAGGCCTTCAGCAAACACCCACTGGATTTTGGGGAGACTACCCTGATCCAACATACCATCCCTACTGGCTCTCATCCTCCTATCAAGGAACGATACCGGCCCATACCTCCAGCCCGCTACCAAGAGGTGAAAAAGCTGGTACAAGAGATGAAGACAGCCAACGTTATCCGGGAGAGTCACAGCCCATGGGCTGCCCCGCTGGTCCTTGTGAAAAAGAAGGATGGAACCCTTCGATTCTGTGTTGACTATAGGAAGATCAACAATATCACCCACAAGGATGCCTATCCTCTGCCTCGAATCGAGGAATCCCTCGCAGCCCTAGGGTCAGCTGCCTACTTCTCTACCCTGGACCTGACCAGTGGCTACTGGCAAGTGGCCATGGCGCCGGAAGACAGAGAGAAGACAGCTTTCACCACCCCAATGGGCCTGTTCGAGTTCAACAACATGCTGTTCGGGCTATGCAACGCCCCAGGCACATTTCAACGGCTGATGGAGAGATGTTTGGGTCATCGAAACTTCGAGACCGTCCTGCTATACTTGGACGACATCATCATCTACTCCAAGACTTATGAAGACCACCTCCACCATCTGGCTGAAGTCTTCCAAATCCTGACCCAACATGGGTTGAAGGTCAAGCCATCCAAGTGCCACCTGCTACAACCTAGCGTCAAGTACCTTGCACATGTGGTGAGCGCTCATGGAATTGAGCCAGATCCAGAGAAGATTGCAGCTGTCCACGACTGGCCTACCCCATCAACCATACGGGACATCAAAAGCTTCCTGGGATTTGCCAGTTATTACAGACGTTTCATCCCGAAGTTTGCCCAGCTGGCGGCTCCCCTGCAAGAACTTCTAAGGGGCCTGCCAAAAGAGAGCCAACGTTCCCGAGTATCCATTGAGTGGACAGCCGAACGAGAAGCTGCCTTCCAGATGCTCAAGCAACGGTTGACTGAGCCTCCGGTGTTGGGATATCCAGACTACAGTCTGCCTTTCACCCTATACACTGATGCCAGCAAGCAAGGCCTAGGGGCTGTACTATCCCAGCTCCAAAACGGAACTGAAAGGGTCATAGCATACGCCAGCCGTTCCCTCCGAGAACCGGAGCAAAACGACCAGAACTACAGTTCCTTCAAATTGGAGTTTCTGGCGTTAGTCTGGGCTGTGACCGAAAAGTTCAAGGACTACCTGGCTGCATCCTTCTTCACTGTCTTCACAGACAATAATCCCTTGGCGCATCTGAACACCGCTCGTCTTGGAGCACTGAAACAACAGTGGGCCTTGCCAACTTCAACTTTACCATCAAGTACCGGGCTGGTAAGACCAATGACAACGCCGACGTTCTGTCCCGTCTCCCTGACCAGTGGGAGGGACCCTCCACGGATGCTCAGTGGGAAGATGTCGAGATGCCAGCGTTCTATGCCCGGTTTGTGCGTCAAGATGCCCAGAGAGTTTACTCCTTACCGTCAGAGGCAGCGCCAGCTACTCCTCAAGAAGAGTCAGAGCCCCCTGCGGAAAAGGACCTCTGGATAAGTCTTCAAGCTGATAGCCGCGCCATAGGAGAAGTAATGGACTATCTCTCTAGTGGGCGAGTGCCTGAAAGAATCCGCCGCAGAAGAGCTGATGGACAACTGTCTCAATTGTGACGCCAGAGAAAGACTCTGAACATGCATCAGGGTCTGTTAAAGAGAAGAACTCTGGACCCTATCACTTATGACCGGCTGTACCAGATTGTGATTCCCAGGAGGGACGCCAAGATAGTACTGGATATGTACCATGACCAGTCCGGACACTTTGGCGCTCAGAAGACTGAAGCCACCCTCCGAAGGCGCTTCTACTGGGTCAACATGAAGTCCGACATCGAAGCCTGGTGTCGGGAATGCCCAGCCTGCGCCATCGCTCGAGGAGAGCGACACAATCAAAGGGCCCCTCTACATCCCATTGTGAGCCAACGGCCCTTAGAGATCCTGGCATTGGATCATGTGAAGTTGGAGCCCATCAGATCCGGTCACAGTTATGCTCTCACGATCATCGACCACTATACCAAATTTGTGGTTGCAGTACCTGTCAGAGACCTATCTGCAAGGACCACTGCAACGGCCCTGTGGAAGAGCTTCATCCTCCCCTATGGCTGTCCGGACCAGATCCTTACGGACCAAGGAACAGCATTTGAGTCCCAAGTCTTCCAAGAGCTGTGCACTCTAAATGGCTGTAAAAAGCTTAGGACCACAGCCTATCATCCCCAAGGCAACGGGCTTTGTGAAAAGATGAATCAGACTCTAATCAACATGCTGAGGACTCTGACCCCTGCAAAAAGGGCTGACTGGCCAAAACTGTTGCCCGAATTAGTGTACCTGTACAACAATACCACTCATTGCTCCACAGGATACACACCGTATTATCTGATGTTCGGGAGACACGGCCATCTCCCTGCTGATATGACCTGGGACATGGAGTCCCCTGATTCTCAGTCTTTACTCCCCCAGACTGACTGGGTTCATGAACACCAGAGGCGCCTGGCGGATGCCAGAGAAGTTGTGGATCTGCAGTTGGAAGAGGCCCGAGAGAAAAAAAAAGGGACTTCGATCGTAATGCCTGTGCTGAGCCTCTTGCCCCAGGAGATCAAGTGTGGCTGCGCAACAACCATCCCACCAGTAAGCTAGATGGGCATTGGGAGCGTGAGCCATACCTAGTTAGGGACAGTCTCTCCCCTGAAGTCTACGAGATTTGAAGAGGAGACCGTCCACTACTCCGGGTACATAGGAACCGGCTGAAGAGATGTCTTCGTCCTTTTGCCCCTATGTCCACACCTCTCACCTCGACCCCCAACTTACAGACCTCCTTGTGTTCACCTACCCCCAGTTTCTTAGAACTTGTGACTGTGCCTCAACTCTGTTTTGTTGTTTCCACTCCAGTAAGAGGTACCCCAGAGAGACCATCATCCCCACCGCAGTCTCCAATACTGCTGCCTGTGGAGGATGATCCGGCTCCAGTGTCTGCAACCCCTGAAGCATCAGAGGCAGCTGAGACTCCGACTCCAGCGCCTGACTCAGAGGAGGACGATGAGGAGGTTGTTATCTTCTCCCAGCCGGAACTTCGGAGGTCTCAAAGGGAGACAAAAGGTAAAGCTCCTGCGTATCAACTGGTGTCGCACAGAAGGAGGAGGCAGGTACGCTTTTCTGACACCGAAGTACTTACCACCGAAGAAGATACTGAGTAACCCCTGATGGGCTGAAAGCCTTACCAGGTACTCTGCTTATTGTACATATTGTAAATATTATTACTGCTATCCCATTTGGGCTGAGCGCCCACCATTCCACAAGAGCCAGAGACTTTCCTGGGACTCTCACCCCTATTTATTTATTTCAGTCAAAAGACATACCTTGAACTGCCCACTGTCATGTGCTATGATAGCACCCCTACAAAGGACTCTGTCCCTCTACACATAGAGGAGACCCTTTGCATCTTTATTGCACTTTTCCCACTTCAAGGGCTGTACCCAGAAGAAGGACTTTGCTATTAAAGACCTTCTGAGAGACTTTTGCCAACCTCAAGGAAAAGTTGCTACTTTATTTATTTTTATATTGCACTTAATGCCTTCCTTTTAGGTACAGACATTCTACATGCGCTTTTATGCCTTTCCTTTTCAGGTAAAGAGACATTTTATGCTGCTACCCTGAGTAGCCTAACTATCTGTAACGTTTGTAATATTATAAGATGTGTACCCATTGGGCTCCTTAGCCAATGTGAGTTTACAAAATGTTTGCACACTGTCAATTTATGTCTGTAGTTTGCACTAACCTTTTATAGGCTTTTCAGATTGTAGTGTGGCTGTGTCGGACCGTCCAATATGTAAACCTTGACCACTATCTTATGCCTCAAACCAAAGCTTTGCAAGTGGGGGTAGTCCGTAAACTGCGGGTCCTTAGGGGACCGGGGGTGTTACAGAGTTAGCACCTGGATGCCACTCATACAAGGGTAAGAATGTTAGTCGGCAGGTACTTGTACATTGTACAATGTTTTATTGTGCCACATATGCCAATGTAATGCATATATACACTATACATTTGTCGCCAGGGAAGAAGTGTTTATATAACAAATATACAGGCCCCGGTGCAAGGAGTGGATTACAGTACATGACACCACACCTTTCCTACTGTACAGTTTGGTTTAATGGCGTCAGCAACCAACTTGTCTTAGTCCGACACCAACCCAGGTGCCTGTCTCCAGGACCATGGGTGGTTTGTCCCTACAGATCATGTAGCCTGCACTTCACAGAAGTGCCCCTATCTACCTCTGCGCCCCAATCAGTCTGTAGTCAAGCCGAGGGCGGCTCTTTCAATTGCCCCGGGGGTATGCAACACCCTCGCCGATGCAAGGCAGAGCTGTGTTTGTGAATACGTCCCACCATGTAGCTTGCAGCCTGTGTAGGGTCTGATTAGCCTCACAGCATGTCACTACATCACACTAGATAACACAGATGAACTCTGCAGTGGTAGATCCTGCCTGGTAAGGCAGGAGTTAATTGCTTTATGTGATGTAAAATGTGTCATCCAATCACAAGTATTATCCTAATGTATTGTAAGCTGGGATGTAATTAGAGGAGTAACCACCACATGACCAAGAGCTGAGAAAAAGTGACGGTTGGAGATTTCCAACAGTCAGTTCAGTCAGAGAAGTGAGTCTGACTAGCCAGTCAGACCAAGCAGTGAGTTAGACAGAGAGAGGAAAGGGGTATCATCCTACCTTCAAGGGTGATACCTGAAGCACTCCAGGACAAGCTGAAGCTTCCTATTAGGACACAGCTACCTCCCAGCCTGCTCTCTGCATCCAGGCTGGCGATCTACCTCCTGTGGCTCCCTCCAACTGCAACTCAGTACTCCACCATTTTGTTAAGGCACGTTGCTGCGGTTCCTGTCGGTTCCAATAAAGAACTGTAAGTTGTTTTTGTTCAACCTCTGCCTCCGTCTGGTCCCTGCTACTACAGCTGCCATCATCACAGGCACCCTGTCCACCACACAGAGACTAATACTCTAGACACCAAAGGGTTGTCCCAGGGAGATCCGCTATAGCAGCCTCTCCCTCATCATTTCTTGCCAACACCACCCTGCTGGAGACCTGCCAGGCTGTAGGACAGCCCTGCGGTTCCCCCATACCAAGCACCGTGACACTAGTGTGCCTAGGCCGCAACCGCTAGCCACTCAGGTACTGCGGGCCCCGGCTGACTCCAGGCCCCGAGAAAAGGCTAGGCCCCGGTGGGGGATGTTGCACATGGAGCTTCCGGTATTTGGTAGTGCCCGTCTCTCCCCTCTTCTTGTGCTATATAAATAAGGATTATCATTATTCCCCCATCCCGAACCCCTAGCCAGATCCCTCCCAGGTAAAATATCTGGGTGTAACTCATCATAATATTAGTTCATGATACGTTCTGTATATTGAAATAATTAAGACGAAACCTCAATATATGTTTGCAATGTATAGATAGATTTGGATCTTTATTCGTCACCGTGTAGTAGATGAGCTTTCTAGGTGTTACATAGCAAGTGTGGTTGAGCGATGTTCTTCAGTGTCAACCTTGTAATGACTTGCTATGTTTATCCAGAGGAAGGCGAAAACCCCATGAGGACTATGGAGCGTTTTGTCCTCACATTAGGGGGAAAAAATTCCTTCCTGACCCCAAATATGGCGATCGGATAACATCCCTGGATAATTGGTGCTCAAATCTATATGGATGATATGTGGTGGGAATCGGTGAGAATAAACAGTCCTGGACGCGTCTGGTGGCTGTTACACCTGTAAGAAGAGAAATATACACGTCTAAGTATCATCTCTGCACATATATAATGTATATAACTATAAGGGCTGTATGTCTAAAACTGCACTAATATCACTATGATATCTCCGGGTGTTATACTTACAGAGAACCATGGGAAGGGTGGCTGGGCCTTCCCGGACTCCACATCATCCCAGTCAACAGAGATGAAGAACGGGTGGGATCTGGTGGCAAATGTTATTGGCAGTCGGTCACTTGGAGATTTGCGCAGGAGCTAGAAAATAAGAGAGATTATTAGACATATAGGGGGTCATTTATTAAGGGCCCGATTCGCGTTTTCCCGACGTGTTACCCGAATATTTCCGTTTTGCGCCGCTTGTACTTAAATTGCCCCGGGATTTTGGCGCACGCGATCGGATTGTGGCGCATCGGCGCTGGCATGCGCGCGACGGAAATCGGGGGGCGTGGCCGAACGAAAACCCGACGTATTCGGAAAAACCGCCGCATTTAAAAACCGAAAATGTGTCGCATAAGGACCGCTTACCTTCACCTGGTCCAGCTCGGTGCATTCCGGCGCGATGAGTTTACTTTCAGCGCAGCAGCGCCACCTGGTGGACGGCGGAAGAACTACCTTATTAAATCCCGGCCGGACCCGAATCCAGAGCGGAGAAGCCGCCGCTGGAACGCGAATGGACCGGGTAAGTAAATTTGCCCCATAATGTATGATTAATGCAATAGGTGATAGTCCAACGTCTATCTGCAATTCTCATAATCCCCCAACTATCCTTCTCCATCTTCTCCTACTACTTACCCCTTCTATGAAGCTGACGGCGTCAGGGCACATCCCAGGATGGAAAACAGGGACCTTCTTCACCAGTGACAGGAAATATTCCATCACTGAGCCTTCGCTGTAGAAGGGTTCTTCTCCTACGCACATCATGAACAGGATGACGCCAAAGGAAAAAGAATCCACCTGATGGTTGTACGGCTTCCCGCCCAGAACCTGAAAGAACATCAGTCAGGAGATAAGAGAATATTCTGGGAAGGGTATTACACACACAATTATATGAGGACTGGTCATTGAACAACTGTCTGCATGGGGATTCTATGTTCCTTACCTCCGGGGCAGCGTAACCAGTCGTGCCTACGAAGCCTGTTGTTGTGTCCTCCCTAGACACATTGATGGCTGCACAGCTGTAGTCAGCGATTTTGATGTGTCCGATGTCATCTAGGAGGGTGTTGTTCGGCTTCAGGTCTCTGCAGAAAGAAGAAACAGGTAATTCATGGAGAGAACATTCTACAATTTATATATGAGAAGAGAAAGAGTCCCGAGAGATGAGTGCACGTTCTTACCGATGGATGACGCCATGATCGTGAAGGTACTGCAGTCCGCAGAACATCTCAGCCGCAAACCGCCTGTGGAGTAGAAAGTAGAGGATGGATCAGTGGTTACATACACCTCACATAAGATAATGACATGTGACCCATTCATGTCTCTGGGTGTCATTGTCCATCGCTCTAGGACTACAATGTTCCCATAGCAGATTTTTAGGATCCTGAATGATTCTCGTCTAGTATAAGAAATGTACCTTGTTGTCTGGATTGTAAACAGCTGAGATTCCTCCATCCGGCTATGCAGGGTTCCTCCGGGCATATAGTCCATTGCCAGCTTATAATTATAGATGTTCTCTAGAAAGCCCCTAAAGGACATGAGGAAGCGGCTTCCAGCACCAATATTCAGGACTTCCAGTTCTATAAAGGCCCTTTTCTGGACCTCCAGTTCTGTCCCCAGGCTTTCCTTCATCTTCCTCTTAGACAGGACCTTCACCGCCAGAAGTTCTTTACTGGCTGGATCTGATACCAGTATAACCTGGAGGAGAGGCAATATAGATCAGAACAAGAATTTTGAGGGGAAAACAAGAATTTTTTTGATGAAAATGTGTGATGATCGAAAGTAATAACTTTTTGGCCACTTACCGTTCCAAACGCCCCCTCTCCAAGAGTCTTTTCAGTTTGGAGGTTGTGGATATCAACAGGATTTTTGATGTTGACTTCTATTGGGGGCGAAGTGCAGGAACTGGCACGGCCAAGAACCTCTGCCGGCTCGGCTGCAGTGTCAGGGGGAGGCTGGAAGCTTTTATCTGGAAAGAGAAAATATGGTTCACAAAGGGCAACAAGTTAAAACACAAAGCGTAAAGGACAGGATTGTAACTATCATTGCCACTGGGCCCCTCTACCCTATAACCCGCTGTATCTGAAGAGATTAGTGAGTAGAGGGCGGGTTCTGTATTCCAAAAAGCTACAAGTGGCCTTTGTGGGTGGCGGTATGTATTCCTGGGGTCAGGGTATTAGATACTCTATATACCCGGGTCAAGGTATTAGATACTATATATACCCGGGGTCAGGGTACCCTATATACACTCGGGGTCAGGGGTATCGGCTATTATATACACCCGCGGTCAGGGGTTTTAGTTACTGATGGGTAAGTGTTACCTGGCTTCTCTACCACAACTTCTGTAAGGTCGCCCTCTGTAGGCGTCAGACACGGGGGTTTCTCTACCACGATTTCCTTGAGGTCGCCGTCCTCCGTAGGCGTCAGACACGGGGGTCTCTCTACCACGACTTCCCTAAGTTCGCTGTCCTCCGTAGGCTTTAAAGCCTTCAATCTCCAAAGCTTCATCTTCGCTATCCAACAGACAACTGAACTGCCTTAGCACGTTCCCCCTTAGACAGGGCAGGAAGGGCATTGTGATGTCATCACCACTGTGATGTCACTGTTCTAATACAGGCTAATAAATTGTGAGTATATAAAAGGATGTTAAAGGTACTTGAATCCCCTGCCCCCACCAAATAAAATTTGTCATGCTGACATCTTATAGTAGCTATTGTTATCACTATCACATATAGGAGACCATTTCTATCTTGGCTCTATACTTTCAAGGTACATATTAGACCACTGCAAATTAGTGGATAGGTCTTATTTGTGAGAACACCATAGGAGCAGGCCAGGCCAGGCCACACCCAACTAGATTTGTACCGCCCTGCTGTGAGCTGGGTTTGCCTCCCAGGGTGCTCACCGCCTCCCTCAGGGAGAATCCCCGGCTGCAGCCGCTTTGTATGGACTTTACCAGACATCTACACTTTGCGCAAGTTCAGGACTTTTGTATAAGACGCTGGGCTTTGCTTAGATTAGGCGTGTTAGGAAACGCAGGCGGTGTTTATCTGGCAAACACCAGAAAACACTCACTCTTCACTTGATTTGGACTTTTGCAGGGGATTGTGGGTCATGCATACATTATGCAAATAGTCCAAACCAGGAAGTGGACTTTTGCCAGGTTCCCGTCCTTATTTTTCCTCCTTCTGTGTCTGTCTTTCAATAAAGATTCGGGCAAGTGTTACCCCCACCCTCTCCCCGTTCACGCCACACCCTTTTCCGTTTTTACACTTTGTCGTTGCCGTAATTGAAATGCAATGTGTGTTTAGTTAGGTCAATTGAGCGAGCGGTGCGCTAGTGCAGGGTGTGGGTGGCATTGTTGAGGATTGGATGTGTGTGTGCTGACAGCACTATGCATGAATCTTAATTCGTTGTATATGTTGTGTCACAGTCTTGCTGTGACACAGTAGACACTGTATGCTTGTGCACATGTGTGTATGTGTGACTTATGCTTATTCAATAAAGCCTGTGCGCTGCTAATGCTAAGAATGAGTCTTGATGCTTTGTATGTGTTGTGTAGTGGCCTGTGCTGTGATACAGTGTATGCTGGATGTTTCTGTAAATGTATGTCATTTAGACTTGGTTCAGTAAAGCAGGTGTCATGTGAGTGTTTGAGGAAGGCCCCATCCACACCCAGTACCAGCCACAGGCACTTTCTACCTTTGTGGTGCTCGCAGCGGGTGCTCCGCCAGCCTTGGAGAGGCCCCTGTTATCAAATATACTCGGTTAGCGGATACGAGAGATGGAAATTGTCCTGGTTTATAAGGGGTAAAACAAAATGGAGGTGCGGTCTACAAATTGTAATATTTTTTGACAATACATCGTTTTGGGGGGAAATTAAACATTTGCAATGGATTAAATGAAAAAAGGCTCCACAAAGTTTGATACCCAATTTCTCCCGCGTGCCGATCCCCCATATGTGGTGGCCTCCTGCTGTACACACGCACGGCTGGGCATAGAATGGAAGGAGGCGCCATCCAGAGCAGATTTGCATTGTCAAATTGTACAGGCTATCATTTTTTTTTTTTTTTTTTTTTTAAATGTGGACCTATAGAGGCTTATTTTTTTTTTGCCAGGTAATAATTTTTGGAGGTAATAATTTTTAGGAAGATTTTTTTGGGGGTTCTTTTGGGGCCGTTTACCATACCATAAAAATAGTATATTATTTTTATTCACGATTACGAAAATACCTCATTTATATAGATTTTTTTTATTTTGACCCCAATTTTACTGAATAAAAAGTAATTTGGTGAAAATGTGGTTAATTTTAGCAACACTTTCATACACATAACACTTTCATCTTTCATATGCATAACTTTTTTTATTTTTTGGCTGACAAATCTGGTTACGGGCTTATTTTTTGCGAGAAGCTTTGTTCTTTTTAGTGGTCTTATTTTTGAGTGCATAACATTTTTAATCACTTTTTAGAGCATTTTTAAGGGGTATTAAAGGAAACCTACCACCACGGATCTACCTATAAAGGTAGATTGGATGGTAGGTACATCTATAGGACGTGAGGATAGCCCTTTTAAGGGCTAATCCTCACGTCCCCGCAATCTTTTGTTAGCTTTTATTTGGCAAATATGTAAATCTCCCGGTAAGCGGCACGGGGGATCCGATCCATAGCAGGAAGACCCTTACACGCCGCGGTCATGCTTGACCAAGGTGTAAGGGGTTAACACTCTGCGATCAGAGTCGGCTTCTTCTAATGCCGGCTCCGTTTGTGAGCCGGTACCAGAAGCGGGACGTTATAGTATGACCCCGTGCGGGAAGTATCTTCCTGGTGCGCGTAGGGGTTAATAATAGGTTCTGTACATGGCTATAATCCAGACAAAACGTCATTATATGTTTATGTTTTTATCTATGCATTAATGAAGAATATTATATCGTAAATGAAATAGCAAACGCTCCATGGCCGGAAGGTGGAGGAGCAGCCTCGTCCTTCAGTGGGTCCATGGCCGGTAGGCAAAGCAGGGGAGTGACCCTGTCCTCGAGTCTGTCCATGACCGCAACAAGAAGAAGTAGTCGCATCCTTCTGTTGGCCCATGGCCGGGGGTAAAGGAGGGAAGTAACCTTGTCCTTGCGTCTATCATGGCTGTTACAAGAAGAAGCAGCCGCTTCCTACTGTTGGTCCTTGATCGGTACGTAGATGAGCAGGTGGATTTGTCGGTGAGACTGGTAGATAAAAAATTTTCATTCAATTCCCTCTACGTGTCATATCCGGTGGGAAAAGGAGCCGCAGCTTCCTTCAGTCACAATCGGTAATATTTGTCCTCTTTGTCACCATATTGTAGATGAGCTTTCTAGATGTTATATAGCACGTAGCATTGAGAGAAGTTCTTTGGTGTCAACCTAGTAATGACTTGCTCTGTTGATCCACAGGAAGGTGAAAACCCCTGAGAACTATTTCTTTTTCTGGCCTCATAGGGCAGGAAGGACATTGGGATGTCCTTGCCATCGTGATGTCCCTGCCATCATAAAAGTTTTATGCAAATTTGGTGCCATGTGGGCAGAGCCAGAGTGCAGGCTGAGTGTATAGTGAGTAATAAAGGGGTGTTCATAAAGGTATGCTGACCACTAATTACTATTATCATCACTGATATATATAGGTCACCACTATATATATTCCTGAAACAGGGCAGAGAGCTGTCTCCCTCCCCTTAGTTTTCTGCAGAGCACAACTGCAGTCAGGACTGAGAGGAGGAGGAGGAGGGAGTGAGAACAGCAAAGAGAGCTGCACAGGAAATGGCCGGAGTCCTTGTGCTGTCCTGCATCCTGATGGCTCTGCTGCTATATACCGTATACAATATAGAGCAACACAAAACTGTGCAAAATAAAGCAAATTACAATAACTGTTATGCTTTCTCTCAAACTGCCAATGTAAGAATAAGACTGGTACTTACGTAGATCGGCCATACCTTCTATTTGTGTGCCTTCTAATAAGATGGAAATTTATAATATTCCATCAGCAGCTTCACGCAAGATGTTATTTAACATCAGTATAACTACGTAACAATCTCGGCACTCAATTACAATGGATACATTCTCTACATTGTACAGCATTGCACTGAATCCCCAGTGCATTTGCATTGGTGGACTAAGCTGTCTATCACAAATTAGCATATAAAAGGCGCCTGAACCTGGCCGCCCCCGCCCCTAGAAGAACCCGGGGAGACCCGACGAAACACGTGTCGGGACACTTCTTAGTTATCTTTGGCCACAACTGATCTAGGGATATCTAATTAAGAGGGACAGCACGCGATCAGGGATATATCTACCAGTGCCGGTGAGAGTGGAGGCGCGGCGCGCAAGCCGCGATCCTCGCACTGAATAGCTGGCGGCTTGGACATAGTGCCGCACTGAGAACAAAGGCAGCGGCGCCTATGCCCATAGCCACGATAGATAACTACCTGAGGATAGTGAGGACGCACAGTCTGTCCTCTCACAGAGTCCAGCAGTGAATCAATACTGGGACTCTGTTGGGTCATGCAGGAGATATATATTATTATTACAATAAAGGGGACCCCTACCTGTACCTTCATCCCAAGTTGTAATTACACAACGAAGGTGGCCATGATAATAAGTGTGGCAATATCAATTATACCACAATAGCTCATTCTGGCAAAAAATGTGAAAACACAATTTTAGATTTTAGAAGATTCAATAAAGGTTATATTCTATCACACTCACAACTTTTCTTTTGTCCCAAATTTTCCCCCTTCCCTTTTCGGGATATTAGTAATCTTCAGGTGGTGCACACCGTGAGTGTTCTTAATACTTGAACACACAACTTTTTCTAACTCCCCTGAGGAAGTCACCATGGCGTGACAATACGCGTGGGGTCCCTCTTATTTTACCAGAATTATCACGTGTACCTTACCTGCCTATACTTTGTGTTATCACTGGGGTATTGTATGGCAGTTTCCATTGAGGCTGCACTGTGCGTGCATTGGCCAATGGTTTCTACTTTTTAAGAGGGATTGTGGGCACAGACTTGTTTGCCCTGAGACAGCACGCACAGGTTGTATTTGTGCGTGTTTAAGTGTTTTTATCCTTTGTGCGCTCTTTTTGTTTACTTTATTGTTAACGTTATTATTTTGGCATGCATGGAGCTTCTGGTATTCGGTAGTGCCCGTCTCTCCCCTCTTCTTGTGCTATATAAATAAGGATTATCATTATTCCCATTATTCCCCCATCCTGAACCCCTAGCCAGATCCCTCCCAGGTAAAATATCTGGGTGTAACTCATCATAATATAAGTTCCTGATACGTTCTGTATATTGAAATAATAAAGACAAAGCCTCATTATATGTTTGGAATGTATAGATAGATTTAGATCTTTATTCGTCACCGTGTAGTGGATGAGCTTTCTAGGTGTTACATAGCAAGTGTGGTTGAGCGATGTTCTTCAGTGTCAACCTTGTAATCACTTGCTATGTTTATCCAGAGGAAGGCGAAAAACCCATGAGGACTATGGAGTGTTTTGTCCTCATATTAGGGGAAAAAATTCCTTCCTGACCCCAAATATGGCGATCGGATAACATCCCTGGATAATTGGTGCTCAAATCTATATGGATGATACGTGGTGGGAATCGGTGAGAAAGTCATAAATCAATAGAGAATAAACGGTCCTGGACGCTTCTGGGGGCTGTTACACCTGTAAGAAGAGAAATATACACGTCTAAGTATCATCTCTGCACATATATAATGTATATAACTATAAGGGCTGTATGTCTATAACTGCACTAATATCACTATGATATCTCCGGGTGTTATACTTACAGAGAACCATGGGAAGGGTGGCTGGGCCTTCCCGGACTCCACATCATCCCAGTCAACAGAGATAAAGAACGGGTGGGATCTGGTGGCAGATGTTATTGGCAGTCGGTCACTTGGAGATTTGTTCAGGAGCTAGAAAATAAGAGAGGTAATTAGACATATGATGTATGATTAATGCAATAGGTGATAGTCCAACGTCTATGAGCAGTTCTCATAATCCCAATACTATCCTTCTCCATCTTCTCCTACTACTTACCCCTTCTATGAAGCTGACGGCGTCAGGGCACATCCCAGGATGGAAAACAGGGACCTTCTTCAACAGTGACAGGAAATATTCCATCACTGAGCCTTCGCTGTAGAATGGTTTTTCTCCTACGCACATCATGAACAGGATGACGCCAAAGGAAAAAGAATCCACCTGATGGTTGTACGGCTTCCCGCCCAGAACCTGGAAGAACATCAGTCAGGAGATAAGAGAATATTCTGGGAAGGGTATTACACACACAATTATATGAGGACCGGTCATTGACCAACTGTCTGCATGGGGATTCTATGTTCCTTACCTCCGGGGCAGTGTAACCAGTCGTGCCGAAGAAGCCTGTTGTTGTGTCCTCCCTAGACACATTGATGGCTGCACAGCTGTAGTCGGCGATTTTGATGTGTCCGATTTTATCTAGGAGGATGTTGTTCGGCTTCAGGTCTCTGCAGAAAGAAGAAACAGAGAATTCATGGAGAGAACATTCTACAATTTATATATGAGAAGAGAAAGAGTCCCGGGAGATGAGTGCACGTTCTTACCGATGGATGACGCCATGATCGTGAAGGTACTGCAGTCCGCAGAACATCTCAGCCGCAAACCGCCTGTGGAGTAGAAAGTAGAGGATGGATCAGTGGTTACATACACCTCACATAAGATAATGACATGTGACCCATTCATGTCTCTGGGTGTCATTGTCCATCGCTCTAGGACTACAATGTTCCCATAGCAGATTTTTAGGATCCTGAATGATTCTCGTCTAGTATAAGAAATGTACCTTGTTGTCTGGATTGTAAACAGCTGAGATTCCTCCATCCGGCTATGCAGGGTTCCTCCGGGCATATAGTCCATTGCCATCTTATAATTATAGATGTTCTCTAGAAAGCCCCTAAAGGACATGAGGAAGCGGCTTCCAGCGCCAATATTCAGGACTTCCAGTTCTATAAAGGCCCTTTTCTGGACCTCCAGTTCTGTACCCAGGCTTTCCTTCATCTTCCTCTTAGACAGGACCTTCACAGCCAGAAGTTCTTTACTGGCTGGATCTGATACCAGTACAACCTGGAGGAGAGGCAATATAGATCAGAACAAGAATTTTGAGGGGAAAACAATTTTTTTTTTGATGAAGATGTGTGATGACAGGAAGTAATAACTTTTCGGCCACTTACCGTTCCAAACGCCCCCTCGCCAAGAGTCTTTTTAGTTTGGAGGTTGTTGATATCAACAGGATTTTTGATGTTGACTTCTATTGGGGGCGAAGTGCAGGAACTGGCACGGCCAAGAACTTCTGCCGGCTCGGCTGCAGTGTCAGGGGGAGGCTGGAAGCTTTTATCTGGAAAGAGAAAATATGGTTCACAAAGGGCAACAAGTTAAAACACAAAGCATGAAGGACAAGATTGTAACTATCATTGCCACTGGGCCCCTCTACCCCATAACCAGATGTATCTGAAGAGATTGGAGAGTAGAGGGCGGGTTCTGTATTCCAAAAAGCTACAAGTGGCCTTTGTGGGTGGCGGTATATATACCTGGGGTCAGGGGTATCAGCTATTATATACACGTGGGGTCAGGGTATTAGATACTAAATACACCCGGGGTCAGGGGTATCGGCTATTATATACACCCTGGGTCAGGGGTTTTAGTTACTGATAGGTAAGTGTTACCTGGCTTCTCTACCACAACTTCTGTAAGGTCGCCCTCTGTAGGCTTCATACACGGGGGTTTCTCTACAATGACTTCCTTAAGGTCGCCGTCCTCCGTAGGCTTCATACACGGGGGTTTCTCTACAATGACTTCCTTAAGTTCGCCATCCTCCGTAGGCTTCAGACACGGGGGTTTCTCTACAACGACTTCCTTAAGGTCGCCGTCCTCCGTAGGCTTCATACACGGGGGTTTCTCTACAATGACTTCCTTAAGGTCGCCGTCCTCCGTAGGCTTCAGACGAATATGTCGGAGGTATTTGTAGCTGAAATGAAAAAGTAGGCATTAAATAAAAGCTTTTATAGGGGGAATCCTCGGGCCTCCCCCACCTGATGCGTGACTATGGAGGATAGAGGCAGATAAGGACCCGGGCCTGGTGTGATTTCTTGGAGCTCACATTGTGGATTTTATTAGTAATTAGAGAACCTGAGGTTGTGTGAACAGGGGCAGAACTCGACGCTCTGTATTATGGGGACATTATGAATCTACATAACTTATGTGATTGGGATAAAATATTAGGTAGAAAATGTAGCATACTCACCAAATCAATATCAGGGCCAGCAGGACAACACAAACTAGTGCCAGGACGGTAGATCCAAGGACTGGGAAGAAAAAGACAAAATGGCGGATGAGACGTCATGTGGAAGCTTCACACATAGATCTTACACATCACTATGGACCCTCTATGGTTGTCATGGTGATGGAACACATTGGGGGAGATCTATGAAACATTCTAAATGTGAAACTCACTGCAGTGACATAACTAAGAGAGGTAGGACCCCATAGCGCACTTCAGAATGGGGTCCCCATACATACAGGGGCACATTTACTAAGGGTCCGTTGGATGCATTTCCGTCGGGTTTCCCAAATTTTTCTGTTTTGTGCTGAATTGGTAAGTAAATGTGCCCCACAGTGTATACACAACCATATACACAGACACACATTTAGAGCATATACACATCATCACAAATACAGCATATTCCAGTGGTGGGGAACCTATGGCACTGGTGCCAGAGGCGACACTCGGAGCCCTCTCTGTGGGCACCCAGGCCATCACCCCAGCATGAAGTTAACCAGACAGTACTCAAAGAATCTGCCTGCAGAATCTTCCTACAATGATAGGCCAATTTGCCCTCCTGCTTTCAGCTGCGTTGGTGTCTTTAGGAGGCTGAACGACTAAAAGTTGTCGAAGAACAAGGAGAAATATATTACTGGCTTTTGGTTGAAGTTTGGGCACTCAGGCTCTAAAAGGTTCGCCATCACTGGCATATTCATACCAAATACCCCAGATGCCGGGGCCCCCATAATACTGTGGGCCCCATAGCAGCTGCTATGGCTGCTGCCGCTGTAGTTACGCCCCTGACTCTCTGTGTTACCTATAGCAACCAATCACAGGGTACATTTCATTTATATGGACTTCTCTATTGCTACATTGCCATGGGCAGTAAAGACAGTTCCATAAATTGCCCCCCCCCCCCATTGCTTTGAGTCCAGATGTCTACAACAAGAGAACCCTTTGGACCTATAAAGGTGCAACACTCACTTATTTCCTTCTGGCTGGGGGGTCCCAGGGTGGTGATCGAGGGGGTCACTGCAGAAGAGAATAATAGACAATGGTTAGACTCTACATGATAGAAGATGCATCTTATACTCAACATGGCGGAGACATAGAAGACACCACCGATAGCCCCTCCCGCTTGTCCAGTACTGTCACTATATAGCAGATCCTTCTCCTTCTGTGAGCGAGACATATGGGCAGCACAAATTCTCTCCCCTGTGCTGACAGTGTAAAATAAAGAAGCTCTGCAGCGGCTGTGGAACAGATCTATACAATACACACTGAAGCTGCTGCAGAACCTCTCCCTAAGATGGGGCATTACACGTCAATCAGTGGCTGACAAAGGAACCTACTACAAAAGTTATAAAAAAATATTTCCAATGATTAACCCTTTGTAAAAGACAACCCCCCCCCTTCCCGTTATACAGTAAACGTCCATTACCAGGTGATCTTTTGGGGAGGACCCTCCCCTCCACACCTGTGACGGTCAGTAAGAGCAGGAGCAGCAATCTCCAAAGCTTCATCGTCGCTGTCTAACAGACAACTGAACTGC
Source organism: Engystomops pustulosus (assembly GCF_040894005.1). Taxonomy (NCBI): domain Eukaryota; kingdom Metazoa; phylum Chordata; class Amphibia; order Anura; family Leptodactylidae; genus Engystomops; species Engystomops pustulosus. The sequence goes on along the minus strand of NC_092419.1, from coordinate 10,866,347 downwards.
CCCAGCACGTTCCCTCCTTATATAGGGCAGGAAGGGCATTGTGATGTCATCACCATTGTGATGTCATCATTTTATGCAAATTAGGTGTCTTGTGGGCGGAGCCTGAATGCATGCTGAGTATATAGTGAGTAATAAAAGGATGTTAATAAAAATACTTTACAGCGCCCCTAAAAATGGCTATGCTGACCACTTATCATTATTATCATTATTGGTATATATCGATCACCATTAAAGGGTTTTCCCCATGAAATAAAAGTCCTCAAATTTTAATCCACTGGTGATGTTTACACAATAAACTCAATTTTTCCTCCATTACTTTCCAATTTTTCTCAGTTATTGCGGTTTTAGTTCCTATCACTAAGTGATGATCAGTGTAAGATTCCAGAGTGTGAGCGGAAACTCTCTGAGCAGACACTTCATCATTCCTATGTGCTATGAGATACTGTGAGCTGACAATGTGCTTAGATGATCAGGGTACAGGGTTATCTACACTTTTAATTAGCTTTTGAAAAGAGAGATAAGACAGATTACAGATGAGAGATGATGAAATTCATGAGTTGGATATAAAACACAATGACACTCTCAGCTCTGCCAACTCACTTATAACACACACAGCGTCAGTTCTGCTATATGCCTCTCTCCTGGATTCTTTTTTAGATACAAACCGGGGAGGGGCAAAAGAAACCACACGAGATCAACCCCCAACAATGGCAACTCGATCCCAGATAGGGACCCATCACCTTCCATTCACCAAATCCCATTTTGTCCTTCTTACAAACATGACACTTTTTCCCTTGACATGGATCTACAAAGGCTTAAAGCACACTTTTCAGACTTCCCCCACACAGATATCCCCATGAATTTTACAAACCAGACACATCCCATTAACCTACAGAGCCTAGGTCTTAGAAACAAAAGCACATATATGCCCCCTAAGAACTCACATACAGTTGAGACCTTTATCTCACTCATTCAAAGGGATGCTACCCGATTCAGACACGACATCGACACCAATCACATGCATGCACCACACAACCTCTCTAGCAGTGATAAAACAGCTCTAGTTGATCTAAGGTCAAATAAAGAAATCGTTATCGGGAACACTTCCGGATCGGCATGACGTGACGCGTGCACGCATGTCCGGATCCGCCCCCTCTCCTCGGCTCTGACCGCGAGCCGCCCCGCTGATGCCGCCAAGGTAACGGAGGTTGCTTCCCCCGCCAAGCTATTGCTCTAGCCTGGTGCCGGCTCCGAGGGGGTACTGGCTGTTTGGGGCGGCGCTGCATCGAGACGGCTTCTCTGGTCCGGCGCTCAGAGAGGAAATTAGACTCAGCTCCAGGTGAGAGCTGGAGCTGAAGCCGGCTGACAGTGAGAGGAGACTGGGCGTTCCAGGTGGGGAGGAGCCGAGGGCCCTATTCCATGTCGGATACTCCAGGTGAGAGCTGGGCGTTCCAGGTGGAGCAGGAGCCGAGGGCCTTATTCCAAATCGGATACACCAGGTGAGAGCTGGAGTGGTCTGAAACATCGACCTGTTGGGCAGACCAATGGAGATTCAAGGGTCGCCTGAACAGCTGGTGGTGAGATACCTTCGTGTCGCAGGAGTTGTGGTCCCTTTGGGGCCTATTGTGTGGAGGTTCCCTATGCTGGCTTGCGCCCTCTCTAACGATAGATAACTGCTACCTCCTTTTGCTTGTTGTCTACTAAAACTCTACTAATCTGACTGTGCTGCTAATTAACGCTATTTGCCCAAAAAACCCTGGTCGCTGGCTTGCGCCCTCTCTAACGATAGATAACTGCTACTCCTTTTTGCTTGTTGTCTACTAAAACTCTACTATCCTGACTGTGCTGTTAATTAACGCTTTCTGCCCAAAAAACCCTGGTTAGTGCCTTCTCCCTACTAATTACACTTACTAACTAACTTAGTGCGGCGAAGAAGGAGAAGGGAGGAGGGGGGAAGAAAAGAAGGAAAAAAAAAAAAAAAAGGAGGGCTTCGCCCTGGGCGCCATTTGACTTTTTTCCCTCTCTGGACTATTTTACTCTTTGCTGGAATGGACTCTGATAACATCTTGCTGGCTGCCTTCCCCGTCTATCCCACCTATCCCATCCCCGGCTACTCCATCAGGTGGCGTTTTTGGGTATCACCCCCCTCCCCCCCCCCCCCCACGGCAGTTTATAAAATTGTTCTCTCTGCTTTTCTGTATTTGAACTGAAGTGCTGTAAATTAATTGTGTTGATAAGTGTGTATATATAACTTGGTTTAACTTTGAGGGTCGGGAACAGAGAGCAAGAAAGGGGATAAAAAGGGAGGAGGGGGGAAAGGAAAAGGGGAAGGGGAAGGGAGGGGCAAAGAGAAGGGAAAAAAAAATATATATATGCCCCCAAAATCTACAGGGAGAAAATCTGGGGGAGGGAGTGGAGGGTCCCCGAAGGAGGGGAAGGACCGGAGTGGTGGGAAATTAGACTCGTCTGGAAAATTGGAAAAAATATGGAACTCTCCAATTACAAAAACTCGTCAAAATGCAAAAAGTGGTAACACCCCCTCTCCCCCCCTCCAGGGTGAAGGTCCTGCTAAAACTACCCCGGAGGGTGTAATAGAGACTACAGAAGATGCTACTAACCCAATCTGGGTGGAAATCTTGACAACTGTACAGAAGATAGGGATAGCGGTGGAGGGGTTGGACAAACAGGTCTCGGCCCTATCAACCGAAATAGGTCTAGTGAAGGAGGAAGTGGTTAAGATCCGGGACAAGGTCTCTAATGTAGCAAGTCAAGTTAGGACCCTGGAGGGGGAAGCCAAAAGTCTGAAGAAGGAAGTCGGGGGTCTGGGGAAAATACAGACTCTCCTGAGGGAGAAATTGAAGGACTTAGAGGACCGCTCTAGGCGTTCCAATATCCGTATAATTGGCCTCCCCGAGGAGGTTGGAGAAAACTCCCTAACGGAATGGGTTCAAGTGTGGCTCAAAGAAATAATGGGCCCCGATGAGCTCTCTTCTCTATTTATGATTGAGAGGGCCCACCGGGTCCCCGGCAAACCCCCGATACCAGGTGCCGCCCCTAGGGTCGTCCTAGCTAAAATTTTGTGCTCTCAGGACCGGGATAGGATAATAAGGTTTTCACGTTCTAAACAAGACTTGACTTAAAATGGGGTCAGGGTCTCAATTTTTCCTGATTTTTCACTGGCAACACAGCAGAAGAGAGTGAAGTTTAAAGATGTTAAAATGCGCATGAAGGAGGCAGGGATGAAGTTTTCATTATTGTATCCAGCCAAGCTGAGGGTGGTGTATAATGATCACACTGTCTTTTTTGATAGCTCGGTTGAAGCCTCTAATTGGCTGGAATCAAAGGGCTTCTAAGAATGATTGTTTACCTTGGCGGATATTTTGTAATAAAGTTGTATCATGTATCATTTTGGGCGGAGAGGAAGGGGGGGTCGGAATGGAAGTTAGGAGGTTTTTTGAGTCCTGCTCTTAGTGGCAGGTCAGAAGGCAGGGGGGGAGGGGGGGGGCGAGAGTGGGTGGGATGGGAGGGATGGGGGGATAGAGAGACATTTCGAGCCAGCTGGGGGAAAAATTTCCTTTTCTTTTTTTTTTTTTTTTCTTCTCTCCTCTTTAATCTATGTCTACTCAGGTTTATGTGTGGAATGTCAGGGGCCTGAATGATCGCCGTAAGCGATGTATTGTAAATGACATAGTGGCCCGACATTTGCCTGGTATTGTTTGTTTAATAGAGACACACCTTACTCCCGATACTACGGCCTGGTTAGATAGAGGGTGGGCATCTTTTGTTTTTCATTCTTGCGGGTCCGCATTCTCCATGGGAGTATCCGTTCTCATTCATAATAGGGTGGATATTAAAATTTTAGCGGTTAAGACAGATAAAAAGGGGAGGTTCATCTTCTTATTCTGTTCATTATATAAAATCCTGTGTGTCCTGGCCTTTATATATATTCCGCCTCCCTTTTCAATGGAAGTTCTAAATGAGTTAACCCAGTTTACTAGAGACAGAGAGGACAATCCGGTTATGGTCCTAGGGGATTTTAACGCAGTTTTCGATGGAGATCTGGACAGACGTAGCCTGAGCAGTTCTGCCGGGCACAGGGATAGGGGGTCCTCGGGCTTAAGAACCTTTTGCGAGAGTTGGTCACTTAAGGATGTCTGGCGTACTAAATACTTGGATAAACCCGCGTTCTCTTGTTTTAGTCGGACTCATTCATCTCTCTCCAGGATTGACTTATGCTTGGCTAATGACGCCTTCTTTGGTTTTATAGCGAGAATGAAGTATGAGTCTATAGCGGTCTCTGACCATGGTGGGATATTCCTCTCATTGAGGTTGCAGAAGGGAACATGTCTGGAAAGAGGAGGCTTTTTTAGACTTAACCCTCACTGGCTTGTAATCTTGAATAATGAGGAGAAGATCAATAGACTGATTCAAGAATTCTGGTCTCGTAACTTGGGGAGTGGGGAACCATGGAGGGTGTGGGATTCCTTGAAAGCTTATCTGCGGGGTATCTTTTTTTCAGAGATTAACTGGAAGAAAAAGGAATTCAGGCAGAGGGAGCTTAAACTCAAAAAAGAATTAGACCTTAACCAGAAAACCTGGGCTGCTACCTCTACGGAAGCAGATAGAGATAAGTTTCTGGAGTCCCAACTAGTTTATACCACTTTCATGACAGAGAAATCCCAACATAGAGCTTTCTTTAGGGGACATAGAAATTATGCGGAGGGGGGTAAACCGGGTAAACTCTTGGCTAACTTTCTCAAAAAAAAAGAGAGTAACCAAGGGGTTCATGCTATTTTGGACCACACTGGGAAACTGGTCCAAGATCAAAGAGCAATACTGGAGAGCTTTAGGCTCTTTTATGAGGCGCTCTACGCATCCGAAGTAAGGTATATGGATGGTCAGTTAAATAGCTTTCTGGAATCGATTCCTATCCCTGGTTTGTCAGAAGAAGAGAGGCTCCCTTTGAATGACCCTATAGGGGTAGAAGAGATTTTGGAGGCTATTAGGACTTCAACATCAGACTCAGCACCCGGATTAGATGGTTTACCCTCCGCCTTCTATAGAAAGTATCAAAATGTTCTGTCTCCAATATTAGAATCGGTGTTTACAGCAGCATTTGCAGATGGGGCGATACGGGGATCAATGACGGAGGCTGCCATAGTATTGATCCTTAAGAAGGATAAAGATGGAGCTGAGATGGGTTCTTATAGACCAATTTCTCTATTGAATTCCGACATAAAAATCTTAGCAAAAATTCTTTCCTCCAGACTAAAAAAGGTAATCTCCGTCATTGTTCACCCGGATCAAAACGGGTTTATCCCGTCAAGGAGTACGGGACATAATCTCCATAGGCTGTTCTCAGATATGCAATTGGGAAGCAAGGGGGACTGCTCCATCCTGTCATTAGACGCTGTTAAAGCGTTTGAAAGGGTGGAGTGGCCTTACTTATGGAAGGTGATGGATAGATTCGGGTTAGGTGGAGACTTCGCTAGGTGGGTCAAGATCATGTACCACTCCCCCATAGCGAGGATGTGTGTTAATGGTTTGCTTTCTGAACCTTTCCAGAGGGACTAGGCAGGGATGTCCGCTCTCCCCCCTCCTCTTTGCCCTATTTATTGAGCCGTTGGCTATTTTGATTCGGGATTCCAACTACATCAAGGGCTGGGGGGTGTGGGGGAGAGAGGGACAAGATTTCGCTCTACACGGATGATATTTTGTTGACTATCCAGAGTTCAGATGACTCTATACAGGAGGCCATTAAATTGGTGGATGGGTTCGGATTCTTCTCAGGATTAAAGATCAACTGGGGCAAATCAGTCCTCCTACCGTTGGATGGTGTGGGAAGAGAGGAAGACCTCCCTATTTCCCGGTTAGAAAGGGGTGCTTCCTTTAAATACTTAGGTATATGGGTTTCTGGGGATTTTGGGAGGTTTGTGGAATTAAACATAACCCCGCTCATTAATAAGCTAAGAAGGAATATTTTGGGGTGGATAAAAATGCCCTTTTCTAGAGCTGATAGGGTAGCTATTGTCAAAATGATCCTCCTCCCACAGCTCCTTTACCCTCTAGTGGTGTCCCCAATCTGGCTCCCCGGGAAACTGTTTAGAATTCTTGAAGGTTTGGTCAGAGATTTGATTTGGGGGAAAAGGCGGGCCCGGATCGGCCACTTTCAATTCTTTTAGAAAAAATTCTCATTCCACTTGCTAAAACTACCAAATCTTTTCTTTTTGGCACATCAGAATTCCTTAAACTTTTTAAAGACACCCATAGATTACATCCTGACACCAATCTCGCCACCTTTGCCTATATACATCCATCAGGCACGACCTAGGCATGTCTGCTGTCCAAAGACTACTTACCACAGATGAATACCCACAGCTCGAAATTAACTTCATCGTGGACCCATTACAGTTGGTACTTACCGAAAAAAAAATGTATGTTTCAGGACACCTTTTACATTCAAAGACAGGGTACTGCTATGGGCTCAAACGTAGCCCCCCCCCCCCCCCCACGGGAATACATACATGTCTGATTTTGAAGAAACCTTTATCTATCCTAATCCAACATTTTCTAAACATTGCCGTATTTGGAAAAGATACATAGACGATGTATTCTGCATACTGGAGGACACTGAAAACTCACTCTTAGACTTTATACAACATCTCAACTCCATCCGATCAGAGCTCCAATTCACCATTCGCCATGATCCCAACAAAATACAGTTTCTGGATACACTTGTCAATAAGGCAGTTTGTGGACCGACCTATACACCAAACCTACAGACCGAAATAATCTACTCCACTTTTCCAGCTACCATCCTAAATCCACTAAACTTTCATTCCCTCTCTCTCAGTTTAACCGGTTCGTATTCACGGCGGCGGTCGCGTTCCGATGCATATTGCAGCAAAGGCTTACCGGTGATCGCCGCCGGCAAAGCTACCGGCGGCTTCAAAAAGATGGCGGCGCATGGGCGCCACCATCTTTCCAAGGATCGCCTCTCCCCGTGACGTCATCGGGGAGCGGCGATCCGTCGCCATGGTAGCCTAGGGTCTCACGAAGACCCGAAGCTACTTCGGGTTAACCCATTCATTACAATGTGCTATCAGCACATTGTAATGTATGAGGAGTAAAATCCCCATATACTGCCATACTTTAGTATGGCAGTATATGGTAGGATCGATCAGACAACCTAGGGTTAAAGTACCCTAGGGAGTCTGAAAAATAGTAAAAATTAAAAAAAAAAATTATAATAAAAAAAACCTAAAAATTCTAATCACCCACCCTTTCCCTAGAACTGATATAAATAAACAGTAAAAATCATAAACACATTAGGTATCGCCGCGTCCGAAAATGCCTGATCTATCAAAATATAATAACGGTTTTTCACTGCGTTTAACCCCGTAACGGAAAATCGCGTCCAAAGTCAAAACTGGCACTTTTTTGCCATTTAAAAAAAAAAATTAAAAATTCTATAAAAGTGATCAAAAGGTCGTACAGTCCTAAAAATAATATCATTGAAAACATCATCAAAAGTCGCAAAAGATGACACCACCCTCAACTCCATACAACGAAGTATGGAAAAGTTATAAGCACAAGAAGACGGTAAAATAAAAAAAAAAATTTTGTTCATGAGGTTTTAATTTTTGTAAATGTATGAAAACATTATGAAACCTATATAAATTTGGTATCCCTGTAATCGTAAAGACCCAAAGAATAAATTAGATGCGTCATTTGTGGCGTGGAGTGAAAGCCGTAATATCCAAGCCCACAAGAATATGACACAAATGCGTTTTTTCACCATTTTCACTGCATTTGGAATTTTTTTCCCGCTTCCCAGTACATGGCATGGAATATTCAATGCGATCACTATGAAGTGAAATTTGTTACGCAAAAAACGAGCCATCACATAGCTTTTTACGTGTAAAAATAAAAAAGTTATAGATTTTTGAAGGTGGGGAGTGAAAAATGGAAATGAAAAAACGGGAAAGGGCCCGGTCCCTAACCGGTTAATAGGGTTGAATGTATTGTCAGCAGGCCAGAGCTAGTCAACACAAGATTAGAAGAAATGGAAACCAAATTTACCAATTACCAATTTAGATCGATATAGATCACGTCAACCATTCCTATCATCCGTTCGCATACAAAATTCATCAATCCATTAGGAAACACTGGCCAATCTTACACAAGGGACATCCATCTGTGGTCGAATTCCAACATCCATTTCTACCTTGTTTTAAAAGACCCCCCCCCAACCTGAAGGACAAATTGGTCAAAGCAGACATAGGTACAACCTCTAAGTTATCTCGACAGACTTTCTTACATACACCCAAAAAGGGTACTTTCCCGCGCCGACACTGTGCCCAATGCACCAATGTACGTAGAGGCGATTCTTTCACTCACCCGCTGTCAGGTAGACGTTACCCCATCAGAGGATACAACACTTGTGACACAGATTATTGTATTTACCTCATAAAATGCCCATGTGGCCTTGGGTACACAGGCGAGACCACACAGCAAATCTGCGACCGGATATCCAAACATAAGTCCACCATTCGCCTGAACAATGCACTACTCCCTATACCATCCCATTTTATGGAGGCTAGCCACTCCATAAACCAGATTATCGAATAGATAGAGACACCAAGGAGAGGAGGGGATCGAATTGCATTACTAAAAAGAAGTGAATCATATTGGTTTCACACATTGCAAATGTTACAACCAGATGGACTCAACCGGAACTATAACATACAAAGCTTTTGTTGACCTTATATCCTATTCTTCCACTATCTAATGAGTTTATCCTTTACAGAGACAATGAGGCAACCAAGATATGAATACCTGGACACCACGTCTAACCCTAATCCCCACGTGTTTTCCATTCTCCCTCTTTTATTTTGATACAAACCTTTTTCTTTGGCATATATGCTTACCATTTTATTTTTATTTTTCCATTTTTGTCTGTGATTCATATTTTTGTTTACATTTTTCCCTATTTTCTAATTTTTTCCACTATTTTTCCAAATCTCATTGGCTGACATTACCGATTGCATTGTAATACCTACTTTACTCTACAGCAGTGGTGGTGAACCTATGGCACGGGTGCCAGAGGTGGCACTCAGAGCCCTCTCTATGGGCACCCGCACCATCACCCCACCACAGAGTTCGCCAGACAGGACTCAAGGCCTCTTGCAGTCCCATGCAGCCCAGGACCCTAGAAGGAAGCTACAATGATAACCAAAGCTTTTTCTCCTTCTTTCTACTGTATTGGTGTCCTCAGGTGCCTATACCTGACAGCACAGCACAGTTATAAGTTACTGTTTGTGTTGTCGTATCGGCACTTTGCGAAAAATATGTGGGTTTTTTATGTAGTTTGGGCACCCTGCATCTAAAAGGTTTGCCATCACTGCTCTACAGCATTCCCATACCATCCTATGTCCTCTCCCCCTTCCCAATTCCTCCACCTGGCTATCCCATTGTGCCATTTAGAATTAGCCCCCCATCCATTCACAACATTACTGGTACATCGCATCTACACTGGATCACGTGATTTCTTTATCGGCTCCTCCCGGCGCGATCCGATCCTCTTGTGCGCATGCTCGCACATGCGTTCCAGCGGTGGAATGCATACATTAAAAACTTCCGGTCGTCAACCGGAAGTACTCCGGTCCGAAACCGGAAGTCCCCTCCCACCTACACGACAGAGGGTTTTTACCCACCAGAAGCACTAGGGCGCCAGCACCTCATTCCACAGAGCGGCTGCGACAGCCATCTCCACTCAACGGTGCCTCCATTGCTATATGCAATACCATAAGCCCTACTATTCTGTACAAACTGGTGAGCTGCCTTTTAAATTTTACAGGTCACAATTTCTTGACTATACCTTATGGAATTTCATGTGTCTCATGTCCGGAGGACAATCTTATGTAGCGTGTCACCCACGATTTGCATTTCCATTCCTTGTGACTTCTAATTTACATGATACTATATTGCCCTTGACATGTTTATGTACCATGCTATTAGGATCATGTTTCTTTATAGTTATATGATCTTGCTATCAGATTGGGTTTCTGAGCATTTTTGTATATATGTAAATAGACATTTTGATTAGAGATGAGCGAACATACTCGTCCGAGCTTGATGCTCGTTCGAGCATTAGCGTACTCGAAACTGCTCGTTGCTCGGACGAATACTTCGCCCGCTCGAGAAAATGGCATCTCCCGCCGTTTTGCTTTTTGGCGGCCAGAAACAGAGCCAATCACAAGCCAGGAGACTCTGCACTCCACCCAGCATGACGTGGTACCCTTACACGTCGATAGCAGTGGTTGGCTGGCCAGATCAGGTGACCCTGGGATAGACTAGCCCCTGCCCGCGCTGCTCGGATCATTCTCTGTCTGGATGCCGCTAGGGAGAGAGCTGCTGCTGGTCAGGGAAAGTGTTATTGTGTCATATTAGCTTACTGTTAGGCAGGAGTGATTCTACAACAACCCAACAGCCCTTCTTAGGGCTACAATAACGTTATACTTTTTTTTTTTTTATTTGCAGCTAGTACCATATTGTGAGGAATTTGCAGGGAGACTTGCGACCGTTGTGTTTAGCGCTTAGTGACGCACATATCCATAGCAAAGACCGAAGTGAGACAATTTATTAGGGGTTGGATTTCAATTAGGCACAGTCTGCCATTTACTTTTTATTTTACGTTTATTTTTTCATAACTCAGCGTCATCTCATCTGGCATAGCAGTGTGCTTTCATAGTTGGCTAGAAAATAGCCATAGCAATAGGATAGCATCGTTAGGTTTTAAAAACTAAAAAACACAAAAAAAAAAACACAAAAAAAAGTAAAAAAAAAATTAAAGTTATAACTTTCATTTTCAAAATGTTTAACCCGAGGGCTAGGGGTAGAGGACGAGGGCGGGGACGTGGGCGTCCAACTACTGCAGGGGTCAGAGGCCGTGGTCCTGGGCGGGGTGAGACACCACCTGCTGATGAGGAAGCAGGGGAACGCCGCAGAGCTACACTCCCTAGGTTCATGTCTGAAGTTACTGGGACTCGTGGTAGAGCACTGTTGAGGCCAGAACAGTGCGAACAGGTGATGTCGTGGATTGCCGACAATGCTTCGAGCAATTTGTCCACCAGTCAGTCTTCCACGCAGTCCACCCATGTCACCGAAATCGGCACTCCTCCAGCTCCTGCACCTCAGCCTCCTTCCCCCCAGTCTGCCCCCTCCCAGGAAAATTTGGCATTTGAACCGGCATACTCTGAGGAACTGTTTTCTGGACCCTTCCCACAGTCACAAACCACTTGTCCGGTTGCTGCTGAGCAATTTTCCGATGCCCAGGTTTTCCACCAGTTGCAGTCTGTGGGTGATGATGACCTTCTTGACGTAGTGGAAGAAGTGTGTAAAGAGGTGTCCGACGATGATGAGACACGGTTGTCAGACAGTGGTGAAGTTGTTGTCAGGGCAGGAAGTCCGAGGGGGGAGCAGACTGAGGGATCGGAGGATGATGAGGTGACAGACCCAAGCTGGGTTGAGAGGCCGGGTGAACACAGTGCTTCTGAGACGGAGGAGAGTCCTCGACCAGAACAGGTTGGAAGAGGCAGTGGTGGGGCCAGACGGAGAGGCAGGGCCAGAGCTGGTGCATCAGCGCCAAATGTGTCACGTAGTGAAGCTCCCGCGGCGAGGGCTGGATTTTCAGAAGTCTGGAGGTTCTTTAAGGAAACACCGGATGACCGCCGGACTGTGGTGTGCAACCTTTGCCAAACCAGGATCAGCAGGGGTTCCACCACTACTAGCTTAACTACCACCAGTATGCGCAGGCATATGAATGCTAAACACCCCACTCAGTGGCACCAAGCCCGTTCACCTCCGGCCGTGCACACCACTGCTCCTTCCCCTGTGTCAGCTGATGGTCAGCCCCCTGCCCAGGACCCTGGCACAAAAACCCCATCGTCGCCTCCACAATCCTCCACAGCATCCACCAGCGTTCAGCTCTCCATACCCCAGACGCAGGAGCGGAAAAGGAAATATAGTGCAACCCACCCGCACGCCCAAGCCCTTAATGTCCACATCTCCAGATTGCTAAACCTGGAGATGCTGCCCTATAGGCTAGTAGAGACCGAGGCCTTTCGCAACCTCATGGCACCAGCACGTGTCAGACAACATCATCCGTGCCCTGACCAACGCCGTTTCTGACAAGGTCCACCTGACCACGGACACGTGGACAAGTGCTGCCGGGCAGGGCCACTATACATCGCTTATGGCACATTGGGTTAACTTGGTGGAGGCTGGGACTGAGTTTGACCCTGCGGCTTACCCTGCGGCTGGTCATATACTGCCGACGCCGAGGATTGCGGGGCCTACCTCGGTCCAGGTCTTTCAGGCCTACTATGCCTCCTCCTCCTCCCACCCCTCCTCCACCTCCTCCTCCGAACTACCATCCGTGGGCATGGCGCCATCAGTCGGTAGCTCTAGGCACAGCAGCAGTGCCATCGCTAAGCGACAGCAGGCGGTGCTCAAACTGCTGAGCCTAGGCGATAAAAGGCACACCGCCCAAGAACTATTACAGGGCATCACGGCGCAGACTGATCTGTGTCTGGCACCGCTGAACCTGAAGCCAGGCATGGTTGTGTGTGACAACGGCCGTAACCTGGTGGCGGCTCTGCAACTCGGCAGACTGCCACATGTGCCATGCCTGGCCCATGTGTTAAATCTGATAGTTCAGCGTTTTCTCAAGACATACCCCAATCTGTCTGATTTGCTCACGAAGGTGCGCCGCATCTGTGCGCATTTCAGGAAGTCCAGCACAGATGCTGCCACTCTCAGGGCAGCGCAGCGCCGCCTCCAACTGCCCGCTCACCGACTGTTGTGCGACGTGCCCACGAGGTGGAATTCAACATTAACCATGTTATCCAGAGTTTACCAGCAGCGCAGAGCGATTGTAAACTGCCAGATGTCAACTTCCACCAGAACTGGTAGTCAGGTTAGTCAGCTTCCTCAAGTCTACAATGATATCTGTAAGGTGCTGGGTAACTTTGAGGAGTCAGCATAGATGGTCAGTGGCGATGCCGCCATCATCAGCCTCACCATCCCGCTGCTTGGCCTGTTGAAAAACTCTCTGATCAGCATGAAGTCGGAAGCTTTGCGCTCGTCACAAGAGACGGGGGAAGAAGATTCCCTTGTTGATAGCCAAAGCACCCTCAGGTCTGTTTCTCAGCGCATATCGGAGGAGGTGGAGGAGGAAGAGGAGGAGAATGTTGGCGAGACACAAGAGGGGACCATTGTTCAGTCCTTCACTGTTCAGCGTGTATGGGCAGAAGAAGAGGAGTTGGAGGAGGAGGAAATGGACAGTCAGGCCAGTGAGGGGAGTGAAATCTAACGCGTTGGTACTCTGGCGCATATGGCAGATTTCATGCTAGGCTGCCTATCCCGTGACCCTCGCGTTCAAAGAATTTATTCCAGCACCGATTACTGGGTATTCACTCTCCTGGACCCACGGTACAAGCAAAATCTTTCCACTCTCATCCCTGGAGAGGAAAGGAGTGTGAGAATGCATGAATACCAGCAGGCCCTGGTGCACAAGCTGAAACAGTATTTCCCTTCTGACAGCGCTAGCGGCAGAGTGCGTAGTTCTGCGGGACAAGTAGCGAGGGAGAGTAGGCGAGCAGGCAGCTTGTCCAGCACTGGCAGGGGTACGCTTTACAAGGCTTTTGCCAGCTTTATGTCACCCCAGCAAGATACTGTCACCTGTCCCCAGTCTCGGCAGAGTAGGGCTGATCTTTACAGAAAGATGGTGAGGGAGTACGTAGCTGACCATACCATCGTCCTAAATGATCACACAGCTCCCTACAACTACTGGGTTTCAAAGCTGGACATGTGGCACGAACTGGCGCTGTACGCCTTGGAGGTTCTTGCCTGCCCTGCCGCTAGCGTCTTGTCCGAGCGGGTTTTCAGTGCAGCTGGTGGCATCATCACCGATAAGCGTACACGCCTGTCGACTGACAGCGGTGACAGGCTGACGCTTATTAAGATGAATAAAGCCTGGATTTCTCATAATTTCCAATCTCCACCAGGTGAAGGAAGCTCAACCTGAATAATTTATGCACTCCTCCTCCTCATTTTCCTCCTTCTCCTCCTCTTTGTACACTAAAGCAGAGGAAACTGGCTATTTTTTTGACAGGGCCCACTGGCTCTAGCTATAGTACTTTATGCATTTAATTTTTCTGGAGGGCCACCTACCCGGTCCTCTGTTTTAAACAATTTTTGGGACTGCCACATACAGGCACTCAATCTATTCAATTTTTCTGGAGGGCCACCTACCTGCTCCTCTGGTTTGAAAACTTTTTTGGACTGCCACATACAGGCACTCAATCTATTTCATTTTTCTGGAGGGCCAACTACCTGCTCCTCTGGTTTGAAAACTTTTTTGGACTGCCACATACAGGCACTCAATCTATTTCATTTTTCTGGAGGGCCAACTACCTGCTCCTCTGGTTTGAAAACTTTTTTGGACTGCCACATACAGGCACTCAATCTATTTCATTTTTCTGGAGGGCCACCTACCTGCTCCTCTGGTTTGAAAAATGTTTGGGACTGCCACATACAGGCACTATCCAAATTAAATTGTCTCCATAGCAGCCTCCACACGTTGTCTCCATTGCTACCTCCAAAAGTCATCCATATAGCTGCCTCCATACATCGTCCCCTTATCAAACGAGGTGTGTCAGGCAGAAATTTGGGTTGTTTTCATGGATTCCACATCAAAGTTGTTAACTTTGTCGCCACCCTACTGTGTTATCCACAAAATATACTGGCAAACTTTTATGATTAACCGATATTATTTCAGCGCTTCTTGCGCATCTGTTGATTACACTGCTGTGTAATCCACAAAATATACTGCCAAACTTTTACCATTTACGGATATTATTTCAGCGCTTCTTGCGCATCTGTTTACATTCCCCTCACCCGCCATATCCCAAACTTATAAGAACGCTACTACACTTAACTGAGGCTGGGACCGAGTCTGACCCTGGGGCTGGTCATATACTGCCGACGCCGAGGATTGCGGGGCCTACCTCGGTCCAGGTCTCAAAGGCCTACTATACCTCCTCCTCCCACCCCTCCTCCTCCTCCTCCGAATTACCATCCGTGGGCATGGCGCCATCAGTCGGTAGCTCTAGGCACAGCAGCAGTGCCGTCGCTAAGCGACAGCAGGCGGTGCTCAAACTGCTGAGCCTAGGCGATAAAAGGCACACCGCCCAAGAGCTATTACAGGGCATTCCACATCAAACTTGTTAACTTTGTCGCCACCCTGCTGTGTAATCCACAAAATATACTGGCAAACTTTTATCATTTACCGATATTATTTCATATCTGTTTACATTCCCCTCACCCGCCATATCCCAAACTTATAAGAACGCTACTACACTTGATCTTATACAAAAGGTTCTTAGAAGTGCTGTTTGGGGAGTAGCCTATAGACAGGGGCTTGGATTGGCGAAAGCTCGCCTGGCAGCGGAGCGCCAGCTCCATTCCAAGATCCAACTAACATAGTTTTAACTGCAGCACCTTTAATCTACTACTAGTTCACTGCCTCCATACATGGTCCCCTTATCAAACGAGCTGTGTCAGGCAGAATTTTCAGGTGTTTCACCACATACATAGTGGAACTCGGCGCGTCTGTCGCCGCCATGCTGGAGACCTGCAGTTGCAATCATAGAAGCGCAGTATGGATGCCCCATACTGTCGCTCTTAATCATGGAAGTCCTCTCCATGGCTGCCTCCAAAATTCGTCCCCTTATCAAACGAGCTGTGTCAGGCTCATTTTTCGGCTGTTTCACCAGATACGTTATGGAACTTGGTCACTATGTCGCCACCATGCTGTGTTATCGACTAAATATACCGTCAACCTTTTGTTCATAGAGGAAATAATTTCAGCGCTTCTTGGTCACCTCCTTTGGTTCCTCTCTGCCACCCATTGGTTTGAAGCCTGAGTCCATTTAGGGTATGTCGCCATGCCACTCTCTAGCCTGCCGCTGCCTCTGCATGCCGTCCCCTATAGTGTCAGGGTCAATTATTGGATGTTTTAGATGCTATCTAGCCTCATTCGGTCACTCTGTCATGGCCATGCTGTTGCCCATAATTTTGGCATAATGGTGCGATTAAGCAGCCTCAGAGGCATCCATGCATGCTGCCCCTGCTGTTTCCTGTCCATTTCCGTGGTGTTTCCATCCTTTTCTGAGGTTCCCAGGTGTTTGGCCAAGCTTCCCTGTGCAGAGCCTTGGTCCCCTTGAAAAATGCTCGAGTCTCCCATTGACTTCAATGGGGCTCGTTATTCGAGACGAGCACTCGAGCATCGGGAAAAGTTTGCCTCGAATAACGAGTACCCGAGCATTTTAGTGCTCGCTCATCTCTAATTTTGATGTATAGATATTTTGGTGTATGGAACAATTTCTAACTCACATATACTGTACTTACAGAGTCTGATGAAGGTCAGTTGTTTGACCGAAACGTCACGGTTGAAGTTTGTATAATAAGAAAACCCAATTTCACAACTTAAACAGTGTGACTGGAGTTCAGAAATTCCCTCCTGGATAAAGACCTTATCTGTCTGTAGCTTGTAGAGTAAGTCTCTGCACACTGCTGCTTGCCGGCAGGAAGTGCCTGTGTCTGAGTTGGTCTAGTAACACAGTGGGGGAGGGGCAGGATGCAGAGAGCACTTCAGTGTGCAGACAAGAGAAGCTATTCATGAAAAGAATTCACCCTGTATGACCAAAGTCAGAAGATTTACGGTCATATCCAGGAGCAACCAAAATTTTTAACACCAGGACTGATACAGACAGGTTGCAATTAAAACAGCACAAGAAGCCACTTGAGAATATATGTTTATTGTATATTCAACCCTTTGATCTTGTTTTTTTCTTCTCTCCGTTGTTGCCACAGTCTCCGGTCACAAAATGGCCTTTAATGGAGGTGAATGTGACCCACCATTGGCTTGTATAGAAAAAAAATGCTGTTACACGGCAGATACATGCACACTTGGTTTGGCCAAGCTTGCCTCTAATCTCAATGGGGTGAATAAATAACAAATACCTCTGCAGCCACCTCCAACTATTCAGCAGGGCGGCGCCAGCACTGGGCAAGTGTCGGAGCCCAGAGCTGCTGGAGGGGCCCACATAAGGCTGTGCATAAGGAATCCATAGGGGTAAGAGGGGCTGTATCTAATGAATTTATAGGGGGTTAGAGGAGCTGTATATAAAATAACCATGAGGGGGCTGTTCTGTATGATAAACTAGGGAATATTTTAGGGAACAGGAGTTTCTGACTTTTTGATGCCGCCATGTGAGTTCACTGCAATGGGGCCTACTGAGGCTCTGCCGCCCAGGGGCCTACTGAGGCTCTGCCGCCCAGGGGCCTACTGAAACTTGGAGCCAATCCTGCTATCCAGTCTTGGTTCTGAGAGCTGGAAGGTCTCCATACACACATTAGATGGTCAGCTGGTCCTACCAAACATCATAAGGCACATTTACTTACCTGTCCAATACCTGTCTCGGCGGTGCGATCTTCGAAAACGTCGGAAAACCCAACGGAAATGCGGCCGCGAGACCCTTCGTATATAGGCCCCAATGGCTCAGACAATTTTTGTTAAATGTGTATGGACAACTTAAAGGGGTTGTCTGGGATATTGTAAATGAAGAGATTGCAGCGGTTCAGTTGAGTCCTAAGCTCTCATTTCTCCCTATCAAGGCCAGTATTGTACATATAAGTGGCAAAGTTTTTTGTATTGCAGCTCATCCAATGAATAGACCACATGATAAATGACATCACAGATTTTTTAGGCCAGACCACCATGACTGCTGTAAGCTGATCAGTGTGGTTGAACATTGACCAGTTATCATTAGGATCGGGAAGTAAGAGCTCTCCTTATGGAGACTTTGCCAACTAAGGCAGCCATTGATGCTCCACTAGAGGATTCGGTATAGCCAAGTGAGAGGCTGTTGACTTGGGTGAGAAAGTAAGAGGTCTCCTTACTGAGACTGTCACTTAAGACCACCTTATGCAGATCTAAAGCCATTTATTCTCCACTGGAGTATAAGAATACAATGCTTCTTGTGGCCACCCTTTAAGGCAGTGTTCCCCAACCTTTTCGTATCTGGGGACTGGCTGCACCCAAATGATCACCTCACTAATAACATGTCCCAGCAGCAGCCTCCCTTCACTAATAACATGTCCCAGCAGCGGCCTCCCCTCACTAATAACTTGTCCCAGTAGTGGCCTCCCATCACTAATAACATGTCCAGCAGTGGCCTCCCTTCACTAATAACATGTCCAGCAGTGGCCTCCCCTCACTAATAACATGTCCAGCAGTGGCCTCCCTTCACTAATAACATGTCCTGCAGCGGCCTCCCATCACTAATAACATGTCCAGCAGCGGCCTCCCCTCACTAATAACATGTCCTGCAGCGGCCTCCCCTCACTAATAACATGTCCAGCAGAGGCCTCCCCTCACTAATAATATGTCAAGTAGCAGCCTTCCTCACTAATAACATGTCCCAGCTGCAGCCTCCCCTCACTAATAACATGTCAAGCAGCAGCCTCCCTCATTAACAACATGTCCAGCAGTGACCTCCCTTCACTAATAACATGTTCAGCAGTGACCTCAATTCACTAATAACATGTCCCAGCAGCGGCCTCCCCTCACTAATAACATGTCCCAGCAGTGGCCTCCCCTCACTAATAACATGTCCAGCCGCGGCCTCCCCTCACTAATAACATGTCCAGCAATGGCCTCCCCTTACTAATACCATGTTTAGCACCGGCCTCCCCTTACTAATAACATGTCCAGCAGCGGCCTCCACTCACTAATAACATGTTTAGCACCGGCCTCCCCTTACTAATAAAATGTCCAGCATTGGCCTCCCCTCACTAATAACATGTCCAGCAGCGGCTTCCCCTCTCTAATAACATGTCCCAGCAGGGGCCTCCCCTCACTAATAACATGGCCAGCAGTGGCCTCTCCTCACTAACAACATGTCCAGCAGTGGCCTCCACTCACTAATAACATGTCCAGCAGCGGCTTCCCCTCACTAATAACATGTCCAGCAATGGCCTTCTTTTACTAATAAAATGTACCAGCAGTGGCTTCCCCTCACTAATAATATGTCCAATAGGGGCCTCCCCTCACTAATAACATGTACAAAGTGGCCTCCGCTCTCTAATAGCATGTCCCAGCAGCGGCTTCCCTTCACTAATGACATGTCCCAGCAGGGGCCTCCCCTCACTAATAACATGTCCAGCATCGGCTTCCCTTCACTAATGACATGTCCCAGCAGGGGCCTCCCCTCACTAATAACATGTCCAGCAATGTCCTCCCCACTATTAATAAAATGCACCCCAGTAGAGCCCCCCCCCCTTAAAATGCCCCCCAGCAGTGTCCCCTACCCCTATAAAATATCCCCAGCAGTGCTTTCCAACCCATAAAATGTCACCTCTACTGCTCCCCCCACTAATTAAATGTCCACAGCGTACTATCCCGGTGGAGACTGTAATGTATTATGGGTTAGTTGTCTTGATAAAGGTAATAGTTTGTATTCAGGGCCACCATTAAGGGGGTTTAGTGAGGCTCCGTTTAGGGGCCCAGACAGGTGAGGGAGGCCAGGACGCTTTGTGCATTATACTGCCGCACTTCACGATGTGCAGAGGTGGGATCCAATTGAGAAGAACCTGGCTCCCAGATAGGATCCAACCTGTTAGTTTTAGCAGTGGAGCATGAAAGCTTTCAGCTCTGCTGCGCTGCTCTACATCCGTCTCACAAGCCACACGCCGGCCAGAAGACGCCACCTGCATCTGGAGCCAGAGCTGTGCCGAGACAGGTAGATGCGACATCACTAGTCGCCAATGTCACAGCTCATGATGCTCCACAGGAAAATGCAGACAGGTGAAAGAGGTGCAAGACTAAGCTGAGTATTTATTTAAATGTTTTGGGGTATTGGGGCACTGTTACTTTAAGGGAGAGGGGGGTGGTTACATTAAACAATGGAAAACACTCACACTGAGAGGACCCTGTGACTTATCTGCTATGTGGGGCACTGAGACTTGGCTACTGTGGGGGCTTTGAATTGGCTACTGTGGAGGCAACTGGTTTGGCCAGTGTAGGCAGCACTGAGCCTATTAGCTTCTATGGGGGCACTGTTACTATTGACCACTGTTGGGACCCTGTGACTATTGACTTCTGTGAGGCACTGTGACTATATTGGCTACTTTGGGGGCGTCATGACTATATCCACTACTTTGAACAGCACTGTTACTATAGTGCCTGTATAGTCTACAATGGCATAAATGTTACTTTATTGACTACTGTGGAGGCACTATTACTATATTGGCTACTGTGGTGGCACTATTACTATATTGGCTACTGTGGAGGCACTATTACTATATTAGCTACTGTGGTGGCACTATTACTATATTGGCTACTGTGGAGGCACTATTACTATATTGGCTACTGTGGTTGGCTACTGTGGTGGCACTATTACTATATTGGCTACTGTGGAGGCACTATTACTATATTGGCTACTGTGGTTGGCTACTGTGGTGGCACTATTACTATATTGGCTACTGTGGAGGCACTATTACTATATTGGCTACTGTGGTTGGCTACTGTGGTGGCACTATTACTATATTGGCTACTGTGGTGGCACTATTACTATATTGGCTACTGTGGTGCAGGGCTTCTTTAGTGAATACGATGGAGCCACTGTTAATGAATTGGCTGTTGTGGGGCACTGTGACTATATTGACTATTGTGGCGGTACTGTAACTCTATTGGGAACTGTGGTGGCCCAGTTTCTATATTGGCTACTGTGGGAGCACCAATACTATTTTGACTGCATTTTAGTTTTTGTGGGGGCACTGGTACTATATTAGTTACTGTAAGGGCATAATAGTAGTATTTATGAGAGCAGCAGATTACTTTTATGTTTGTGTTAAGAATGTGCTGCAATTTTGTTGTTGCTAAAACTACAGAGATAAATTGTAGCTGGAAGAAGTTGACGGCCAAATAGAAGAAAAGAAGAAGTCAATTGTGTCATCTTTCGCCAGGTTTATAGTAAGTGTTGATATTACACCTGAGCTCACAAACCTGTGGCACCTCCCCTGTGACTACCCGAGGAGCTACCTGGAGTCCATCTTATACTACATCTTATTTATCAATTAGTATTAGACACTGATAAATCTGGTGCACTATAAGGTCTCTGCTTGTTTCTGGTTCAGTTTTTATGTAGTAGTCTTGGTCCTGGTAATGTATGTATTTAAAGAACATCTACCACCAGGATGAAGGGTTGTAAACCAAGCACAATGACATACTGGTGTGTGCCCCCTCTGACCAGATCTGCTCTTCTTTTACCTTCCTAAGCCGTTTCTTTTTTTAAAGCCTTTTAAAAATATGCAAATGAAACTAAAGGCTCCAGTCTCCATTAACAGCTATAGAGCCTGGAGCCCCTCAGACTCATTTGCATAATTTTAAAAGCTCTTTTTTTTTTGTAAAATCAAGGGCATAAGAAACTAAAAAAGAGCAGATCCTGTCGGGGGACATACACACCAGCAACCCTTCATCCTGGTGATGGATGTCCTTTAATAACCTTGATTCTGGGAACTTGTCTACCTGGTAATCTTGTGTTCTTGTACCATATCTATGCGGTAAGCTTGATTCTGGTGCTGTATATATGTGGTAACATCTGTGTAGTAATCTGGGTTGTGGACCTGTATCTATGTAATCATTTTGGTGCTGGTCCTGTATCTGTATGCTAATCATGGTTCCTGTAATGTCTCTATTAGGAAATGTGTTCCTTGATTACGATGTGTTATGAAAGTCCTATGTTCTATGGGCCTTATTAGGGCCTCGAGATATCACAGAGGATGTTATCTGCCTGACATAAGAAGCCATCTATCTCCAGGCTGGATTGCTGGGCTTCTATATACAGATGACTTATCTTTGTGAGACAACCCCTTTAAAAAAAAACCCAGTTCTCCTTTAAGACCATTATGTTGTCTCGATGTGTATTTATGGCATTTTCCTCCAATATTATGTTTATACGACACAAGAAAACACAGTTTTTTCAAAATAAATAATTATATTGATAAAGTTATAGCTTTTTCTTGCATTAATATGACATGCTGAGGACCCTTCTGTGTCAGCACAGGCAGACTCAGAGAGATGAGGGGAGAGACAGCCAGAGACGGGGAGGACGAGAGAAATGCAGCCATAATAGGGAAGAGGCCAATAGAGAGGAACGAGCGGTGGAAGGCTAAGGAGGACACAAGGACCAGAAGTAATTGCCATAGAAGGGCTGGAAGAAGAATGGAACAGTTCTAGATTCACAAATACTAGAAATTAAAAGTGGAAATATACAGGATCTCTATAGATTGGGGTGGGCATTCAGAATCCTCATTTCTGGAGCACTCGGGATCTCCACGATCTCCATAGATGGGGATAGGACTTCAGAATCCTCAACTCTGGAAGATTCAAGGACTAAAGGATCCTATAGAAGATGCTAGGCCTTCAGAATTTGCTTCTCTGGAGGATTGAAGGACTCTTTCATCTCAATAGATAGGATCATCTCTGGATCATCTCTGGAACTCAAGGATTGAAGGACTCTATGATCTATGCTGGTGGGTCTTCCTAATCCTCATCTCTGGAGGATTTAAGGAATTCTAGTTCAACACTGATTGTATCTAAGTGAAGTGAAGGAGGAAGAAAAGAAAGAAGCGAGATACATAGGAGGAGATAGATGATAAAGGGGGCTGCTCAAGACTAACACTTATCAAGTGTCCACAAGATGGGTGATAAATGTTTCATCGTTGATCGCGTTAATTAAAAAAAGGCGGATCAGAATATCTCTGCATGAAACAAAGGTCACACAAAGATGCTTCCACTCCACTAATAATCTACAGGACTGTGGAAGATATTGGGGGTCATTTACTAAGGGCCGATTCGCGTTTTCCCGACGTGTTACCCGAATATTTCCGATTTGTGGCGTCTTTCCCTGAATTGGCCCGGGATTTTGGCGCACGCGATCGGATTGTGGTGCATCGGCGCCGGCATGCACGCATCTGGTGGCGTGGCCGAACGAAAACCCGACGGATTTGGAGAAACCGCCGCATTAAAAAAAATGTGTTGTTGGACACGCACTTACCTTCACCAGGAATAGGATCGTGAACTCCGGCGGACCTCGGTGGACTTCAGCGCAGCAGCGACACCTGGTGGACGTCGGAGGAACTGCCTTAGTGAATCGCCGGAAGACCCGAATCCACCGCAGAGAACGCGCCGCTGGATCGCGAATGGACCGGGTAAGTAAATCTGCCCCATAGTGCTCACAAGTTACCATCTGTCCCAATTGTTGGAGTTCAGCAGGAGCACATGAATCAGCTACTCAATATGGGGATTCAATGGGACCAGCAATAAGACATTTATGTCCCAACTTGTGAATAATAAGAACCTAAAATTGTGAAAATGGGAAGAAATCAAAAGTATATCAACTACGAAAAGGTAAAGAAGGCTTGGGCAGGAATTTGAGGCAAGACTTACAGGAAGAGGAGGAGTAGCGAGGAGCTCAGGAAGACATAGAGGAAGCCGAGCAATCAGTCTCTGGATGGGGATGACACGGGATGGACAGACACACAGACTGGTACACTGAAGGATGTGGCCAGCATTACATACAAAACAGCCATGGGAGAACATAAACAGTACAAAGGGCAGTGTTATCTCCAAGTCTGCAGTGCCCTCATCTGGCATAGCAGCCGAGACCAACACGTCCCAATATTTTTCTTCTTTTTTTTGGTACGCATATTAACAGGAAATTTTCATCAGCATATAACCTGCCAACGATTGCAGAATTTGGGTGTCCTTGGGTGTGCTTATAGAAGTCTGCCCAGTAGTGCACTCGTTCAGCCTGGTTTTCACCAGATTTCTTAAGTGCCAACTAGTTGCTAGATCACCTCATTTTGTGTAGAGGATCTCCGTGAGGTGAGGCACCTGCAGGAAAATCTGAACGAGGAACGAGATCATTTGTGGAGAAGTCAAAAGTCCGAGTATATGCTCTCAATACAATGCATTCTAAGCAACTCTGTCTCCTCTTGGTTCACAACCAGTAAATTCTGCCAAGCCCAAAATCTGAAGTCATCAATGGCATATGAAAGAGATGTGGAGTAATGTGTCTCTCTCCTGACATTGGCCAACATTCATGTATCTGATGGAAGACATGCAGCTAGATGATGGAGTCAGGAACGTGTAGGTTCGGAATGCTGGATGTATCCATGTCTTCTAAAGAGGGCAGGTCATGTTGGACGATACAAGACATTGTGTTACTGAGAACTTCAATGGATGCCTAATTCTCCACTGGGAACACAAATAATGGCTTGTTCAATGGTTGATCAACCACCAAACTACGTATGGCCACCTTTAGAAGCACCTTCTTACATTTTAACTATCACATATAGGGAAAGATAAGTTCTTTAAAATATGGAAGGAGCTTGTGGTGATCCAACTCATTGGCTAATCCTTTACCAATCATGCTGGGGTATTATTAGGAGGTAAATGTGCTCTTTACCCACAACCTGACTTCCACTTGTTTGGGCAGTGACATGCAGGAGCTGCTGCCCCCTAAAAATCTAGACAAAGGACTAGGAGGGCTGGCAAATGGCTTTATCCTGATTGGCTTGGGAATCCCAGGGTTTGATGGTGACCGTCCATAAGTTCGTAAACGCTCCAGTCTGATAGTACTGGTGGTCAAGAAGGGCAGTGGAAGCTGAAATTTCATAGGTTCTTCTACGACCTGTCATTACATACTATGGAATTAGCTAAGACTTGTAAAGTAGGGAAGAAGCTTCCCTCCGTGGTGTAACAGTGACATAGACAATCTTCACATGAGGTATGGATCTCCGTTCCTTCACCGGGGTTATATGAGAGGGAGCTTCTTACCACAAGAGGTGGTGACTGTATGCGTTCTGTCAATAGGTAAATCCCCTTCTACTAACAACGAACCATTCTCAGTGAAGCCAGGCAACTGTAGTGTCCATAGCTACTTCTTTCGACAGATAGCAATATCTTAATAACGGACTATGTGGACCATTCTATGTATATATATGGAATAAAATGCCCTTAACTGCTCCACTCTGAATATTAAAGTCACTGAAAAAGTAGACTGAAGGTTGGAATATAAGGTCACCAATCAGCTTTTATATTGAACACTGTAAACTTGACTATGACCAACTGATTATGGTCACTAGAGTCTTCCAAAATGTTGGAAATGTATATATTTAGGTTGGTAAACCCATGGTATGACTGTATCAGTTGGTGAGAAAAGTTCTATTGGGTTGAATAGCACCAGTGTTTGTTACCAGGCTACAGAGTCCCATCCATCGTCACTCCAGTTGTGAGCCCTACATTGGAGTCGTGGCTTAGGATATACTTACCATCATATTTGAAGCAGCCACTTTAGTTGCTTTTCCAGTATTTAACTCTGCTAGTAGCTAGTGAAACTGATCTACAAGAACAGATTGCCTCATAACTTGTAGTTTCATGACCATCTGCTAGGGTCCACGTCCATGGAGGTTGGTTAGATCCACCATTTGCTTCCATTGTGTGTAGAGGATGGGTTCCTCAGAACCACAACTGATAACATGACACTGGAGAAGATGAACAGAAAAAGTCTATTTGCTGTAACTTGTCATATGAGTACAAACTCAATATCACCTTTTGTTGCTAGAGGCTGCGTAGGCAAAACTGTAAGCTTCAACCCCTGTAGCTTGGCCCAACTTAATATATAGGACCATCTAATGTCCCCTATTTTTTGCAAAATTGTGCTACTTTACTTTTAAGAGATGATGGAGGGATAGGACCCAAAATGGAAAAAAGAATTACAAAAATAAATAAATTATCCCTTTTGTTTTTGCCCTCAACTTCACCCTAATGAAACATCTCACAACGTATGTGAGTGGCAGCCCATGGAATGTTTGAGTTCAAGACAAGAGCCTCTTCTTGTATCTTCACTTCTCCCTTAGAAGCCCTTGATATGGCAGTAGGCTTCCAGGCTGGAAAACAAGATGTAGAGGAACCACAGGCCTATGAAAAGCATGGCAGTGAGGGACTTGGAGAGGCGAGACCCTCCAAGCTCTCCTCCTATATGGGGTCTACGACGATATAAGAGGACACTGATATTGATGAATGCAAAGATGGTGAAGAGTGTGACCGAAAAGGCCAGTGTGCCCGTCTTCACCACAAAGTCTTTCCCTTGGATGGCCCAGTAGATGGCAGCTACAGACCAGGCCACCCCAATGCCCAAGAAGACATTCACTGCGTTGCTGCCCGTCACATTGCCGATGCAGGCGTCAGCATACTGGTCCTGTGTTGCCGCCACCTTACTTGCAAATGTATCTGCAAAAATCAACAAACATACACAGTTAGAAGGTCAAAGATCTGCATTTAACCTTCGAAACATCACAGAAAATTCAGTGGAAACGTAATTCCTTACCAGGGATAGATGTGCCAAGTGCCACAAACACCACGGCTGTTACTGAGTCCTTCAGGCCTATGGTGCAGCCGAAATGTGAGGCGAGGTCCCCTATGACTGCAGTCAGCATCCCTACAATGGTGATGCACACTAAAAAGCAGGCCCAGCCGTTCCAGTATTCTGTCGGGGGCACAAAGGCGAACAGGACTTTCCAGAACACCGTTAGGAAGTGCATGACGTAGTCGAAACAGGAAGGTAGTCTTTCGTCTCTTCCATCATCATCCTCCTCCTCATCACCTAGGAAATAAAGGGTGAAGGACAACGTCAGACGGGAATATTGTCTGATCACATAATGAATTTAGATGAAGATAGATTATGTGTGACCTCAACCAAAGTTTCTTGGATTGAAGTGGGCCTCATGAATGATGTTCGCCAAATTTAAGGCACAGGTTGGCAGCTTTAATAGAATGTTTTGGCTGAGGCAAAGCCTTGGTCTAAACTTGGACTAAACCTAAACCTAAAAAAGTTCTTCATCATAAGGGACACATGGATAGGGTTCTTTAAAGGGAACCTACCACCACGAATCTACCTATAAAGGTAGATCGGGTGGTAGGTGGATGTAAGGGACGTGAGGATAGCTCTTTTTAGAGCTAATCCTCACGTATCCGCTAACTTTTGGGAAACTTTATTGACCTAATATGTAAATTTCGTTATGCGGCTACTGGGGCGTGGAGTAGCCGGCGCGAGGCTACTCCACGCCCCAGTAGCCATGTTACTCCTCCTACCCTGTTGTTTGCGGCGCGCAGCTCCTCGTAGCTGCGTGCCCTCGTCCAACAAGCCGGCTACTGCGCAGTAGCTCCGGCCTCGGAGCTGGGACTGCTCAGCCGGCGTTCTGCGCATGCGCAGAACGCCATCATGACGGACGAGGGCGCGCAGCTACGAGGAGCTGCGCGCCGCACGCAACAGGGTAGGAGGAGTAATGTGGCTACTGGGGCGTGGAGTAGCCTCGCTGTGTAGCCTCGTGCCGGCTACTCCACGCCCCAGTAGCCACATAACAAAACTTTCATATTAGGTCAATAAAGTTTCCCAAAATTAGCGGGGACGTGAGGATTAGCTCTAAAAAGGGCTATCCTCACGTCCCATACATCCACCTACCACCTGAGCTACCTTTATAGGTAGATTCGTGGTGGTAGGTTCTCTTTAAGGCTTTTTAGTGCCTTTGTATAGGGATTTAAAGTTAGCCATCACCTGCTGGCACCAATACACAAAGTCATATCTGTTAAGTAACAATGGGAACATAATCGGATGGGATGAGTGAGAAGGGGAGGATACATCGAGGAGATGTGACCTCAGGCTGATGGAGTTGCCCCCTACCACCACCCCGTTCGCTTGGTGCTGGCAGAGAGCCAGGTGTTGTGTATAAATTTTTAAGAACCATTGACTGTAGTCAGAATGCTGACAATGGCATTTTTTAAATCAAGATGGCCGAAGCCGTGTCATCATGCAAAAATGTCCTTCCTGAAGACAGCTTCCCTTTTGTTACATTAATCAGGAATTTATTAGGATTAGACAAGTAATGCTTAGTATGAATCTGATCCGTATGTGAGGAAGGAGATTTACACATATAATGGAGGGTAACGAATAAGAAGCCTGTGGGTTGTGATACTTATTGTAACACTAGGAGTGGGGTACAAGAACTCTGTGGGAACCAAAACTGATTTCTTATAAGAGCCCCACAACCTTCTACATCCCACCAGACTTGTAATGTTGGATCTGAGCACCCCCCTTCAGATATACATATATGTAAATATACGATTTTAGGACGTTCAGCTCCACCTGCACTGACGGTGATGGCTTCCATGAACTGCTCCCTCCAGGAATGGGTGCCGATCACCAGCGCCAGGTTTGTCTTCTTTATAAGTTTGTCCACTGTGCTCTGTAGGAAACAAAGGAAAGTAATAAATATTGAATCTTCACCAAATTACAACTCAATTTCAGTTGGGTTAAAGAGACATTACACTTAAAGGGAACCTGTCACCAGGGACCTCATTTTTACTAAAGACAGGTTGCAGAAGCCTATTACACCTGCAGTGCACATCTGCCTTTCTGCCTTCTCTAAGCATTTACATTAAAATATAATTGTAATGTGTCCTCCATTTAGTCCCAGGGGTTTTGGCTTTTGTTTGGATGCATTTAAAAAAACAACATGTGACTTGTCTGTGCTGCAGACTCCTCAGCTCTCGGCCCGCAACTTTGTGCTCCTGTACAGCTCCTCCCTCCCCCACTGATGTCAGCTCACCAGGCTGTGAGCTCTGTGAAGAAGCAGGAGGGAGGAGCTGCACAGGAGCACAAAGGTGGGGGCTTAGAGCTGAGGAGTCTGCAGCACAGGCAAGTCACATGTTGTTTTTTTAAATGCATCCAAAAAGAAGCCAAAACCCCTGGGACTACACAAAGGATTCTGCCAGGGTACAAGGTAAGTTATAACACACAATTATATTGTAATGTAAATGCTTAGAGAAGGCAGAGAGGCATCTGTGCAATGCAGCTGTCTGTAATGGGCTTCTGCTACCTGCCTTCCATTGTCTAAACTTCCCTGAAAAAATAAAATGTCATGTTGCTATGTTATCTTTGACACAGAATAATGTCTATGGACTGGGCCCGTTCCGGCGCGCCACCCTGGAAATCTCCCTGCGTAGTCATAGCAATGTCGATAAAGCTGTGTATATTACCCAAGATGTCATGACCCCCCGAGAAAAACAATCCGTGCTGGAGGTTCTCCAGATCATTGTGTCTAAGTACATTAGGTCAATAGAGGCGCATAAATACTACAAGAATCAATCAGCCATTTGTAGTCAGGAAGAGGGAAACAAAGAAATACCAAAAATATATAAATTCTTAATACACATAATGCTTCTAAATGATTGCAGTGTTACTAGGGTCTCCTGCTGGCTCGTGGTCTGCAGTATCTGTGGTAGCCTGCGAGCCTACAAGGGTTACGATGCAAGGGTTTGCCTCCATCTATAAGGGACCCATGGGATGTTTCAGCACTGAGACCTAATAAACCATAGGAATCCCATCAGAAATAGCACCAATGTCAAGTTATTGCTTTAAATGGGTATTTCAAGTGACCTATCCACAGAGGTGGCCCAAATGTGGGCCAGTCCCTAATCTGATCATGATAGAGATCTCACCTTTTCTACTCTATCCACAATATAGGAAGGGGCCAAAACATATACAGGCAGTCCCCGGGTTACGTACAAGATAGGGTCCGTAGGTTTGTTCTTAAGTCGAATTTGTATGTAAGTCGAAACTGTATATTTTATAATGGTAGATCCAGACAAAAAAATGTTTTGCCCCAGTGACAATTGGAGTTTCAAAATTTTTTGCTGTAATGGGACCAAGGATTATCCATAAAGCTTCATTACAGACACCTTACAGCTGATCATTGCAGCCTGGGACTATAGTAACATCCAGAGAGGTCACCAGAGGTCACAGGGGGCGGAGGGGTCTGTCTGGTCATCGGGTTGTGTGTAAGTGGGGTGTCCTTAAATAGGGGATCGCCTGTAGTTCATAAAAGAGGGTGGGACTCATCAATAACAGTCACAAAGAGTGGGAATAAAAAATAACAATGACAATAGAAGGTGGTACTAAAAAATACCAGCCAAAATAGGACGGCTTAGGGGGGGGGCTATTAATCTGGTAGTTGTTGGACATGAAAAAATCGACTTCTAATGGGGCTAATAGAAAAATTTACAATAGGCCTAATGGTAAAGACACCAGTCAGGGTGGTAAAATACCAATAGGTGGCAACCGTAGATATTGATGGCTTGCAAAAAGTAATAAAACCCCTTAAAGGTAACCTTTAGGTTGTGGACGGGTAGACTCCTCATTGTGTTACAGACCCTGGTCCCACTAAAAGTCAACTTTTGATGGCCAGTCCAAGCTAACATCCAAGTCACTCCATCCAAAATCTCCCCCTGGACTCGTAGCAATCTTGCTATGGGAATATCTCTAAAGATTTGTGTCCTTAAAAGACCAGAACAGGATCATATAATAAAGCTCCTCCGGGACATAAATGTGGGGAGAAAACTAATCAGAGAAAAAAAATACATATAATAAATCAATTATTCTTAATGAGAATTTCTACATTGGAACAATATGGAGTAAAGTCCTTCTATCTTTACGTCCCTTCAGTCATAAACTAATGAGTATGTGGTAATTTGGTTGTGTAGCCCTTGGATATGGCATAGACTTGTACTGGGCGTAGAACTAATCCGGAGAGTCATATCCAAAGGGAACAGGAAAAATTAGCCATAATGAATAACATAAGGCATGATGGGAAGACAAGAAAATATCTTAATGTATATATTAAAATAGACATAAAACATTGGGGCACATTTACTTACCCGGTCCAGTCGCGATCCCACGGCGCGTTGTCCGACGCTGATTCGGGTTCTGCCGGGATTCACTAAGATTGTGCACCCGATATCCTGCATGTGTCGCTTCTGCGCCGAGGTCCGCCGGAGTTCACCTTCTTCTTCCTGGTGCATGTAAGTGCTGATCTCGCG
This sequence comes from Engystomops pustulosus, assembly GCF_040894005.1. Lineage (NCBI taxonomy): Eukaryota > Metazoa > Chordata > Amphibia > Anura > Leptodactylidae > Engystomops > Engystomops pustulosus. The sequence continues at coordinate 10,835,278 of NC_092419.1, read as the reverse complement.
ACACAAATTTATTTATTTTTTTAATTCTGCGGTTTTTCCGACGGCCATGCCCCCCGAGTTCTGTCGTGTGAAAGCCGGCGCCGATGTGCCACAATCCGATCGCGTGCACCGAAATCCCAGGGCAATTCGGCGCAAATCGGAAATATTTGGGAAACCTCATGAAAATGTGCAATTCTGACCCTCAGTAAATGTAGGGTTATAGGCATAACCTATAACCTAGAGCCTCCTGCTCTCTGCCTCCTTGACTCTCCGGCTGTTGTAACTCAAAGCAGGAAAGGCCAAAGTGAAAGGGGAAAGACAGGAAAACACCACAGTCTACCGCATCTATGTCGGAGTTGTATGACAGTATAGTTTTAGAACTGTATGGTAGCATCATTCATATATTGCAGGATGTTACGTGATAAAAGTATCTCTGAAAATTGTGAGAATCTACGGTGTCCCGATTCCTTGGCCGCTGTACTGCACTTATATGTTGGGTGGTTGACGGTAGTTATTCAATATTGATGCTGGTCAATCACACCCTTCTTCAGACGGTCTTCTAGAAGCCTCTAGTTTAGTCTATTCAGAGTGTGTTTCTATCCTAAAAAGTCAGGTGTGCTTCTGGCAAATGTTTCAGTCAAATGTTGACATTGCCTGTATGACCAGGTTTTCTTGTGTTATATGCCAGGACCATGGGCTACCGGAGAAGTCCCTCCAGAAAACTGTAGAAATCAGGTGGATCATAAGAGATAAGAGAGTCCCGACTGCCTAATGGTCAATTGTTCAAGAAGCGACACTCAAAAGTAGACATAGCGACAGTACTATGTAACATAAAAAGGGGACATAGTCTTTAGGGACCCCTTTGTCGCCCTTGTTTTGGCTTTGAGTTGGCCTTCATGTTGCCGATGGAAAGTGTCTGCGTACGCTTGAAGAATTTGGGTACCATTGAGGGGAAAAACACTCATACCGGCTCCAATCTCTCTTGCATTGTGCCTCTACCATGTGGAAGATATTCATATTTCGATAAAAGTGAGTACTTTATCCACACAACATCAACTTCCACTACCCCCAGGCCTGGACCACTATCAGAGGGAGCCCTAGGAATATAGGAATATTACCATTAAGAGCGGCTCCGCAACACTGCTGATACTGCTGCTTATGTAGGTGACTGAGACCTGGTACAGTTAAAAGCCACCACATGGAGGACGTGGTTACGTGGTTCCAGTAAGCCTGATAAGGACGAAACACTAAAGCAACACAGTACTTTATAAAAGTTGGCTTTATAAAGTTGAGTTCACTTGGTTTTGGACCAGATTTTGAGGCCACCTTAAAATCTGCTCCAAAGATGAACCCAAAGTTGGGTCTGAACCAAGGCAGTTTTTAATATTTGGGCGGATCCTATATAAGTAGGCTTATTTACATGCTCCCACCCACTGCAGATTTCTTTGTGTTGTTTTTTTTAAAGCAGATTTTAGGCCTATTTACCCATAAGCAACCCAAGCAATTGCTTGATGCCTCAGAGATCAATTTAAATCTATGATTGAGCCAGGAGCAATGGATTAGGATTTGGGTGGCCCCAAACTTAACTTTGTGCCCCAATAAGTCAGCACTACCTGAGAATCACAAAAATTTTACAATAATAGTTCATATTTACTCACTGTACATAAGGCTATGCTACACATCCACAGCTACGCCAAACCTCTGACCCCTGACCTCGCTTTACATCATTAGAGCAGGATTAGCTGCATGGAATTACGTCACCTGTAAATAAAACCGTAATGCAATCTGCCGATATGTAAAATCAGAGCGCAAGGGATTTCACGACCCCTCCACCACCCGCAGCTGGATGCCACCTCAGCAGCAGTCGTATTGCCGCTCATGGAGAAGCCATTTCTGCTCCCCCAGCAGCGCAGATACGCTTAGGCTTAAAGAAGGATTATACAGCATTCTTCCCGTCTTTATGGGTTTACTACAGCAAAAAGCAGATAAATCCTGGCGCTAATCTGGTCACCGCGCTTTACTGATGACTGCTGAAAGTGATCATTAGGAAGGAGAAGGAACGGCTGACAGATGAGAGGTGTCTGTGTATTAATACTGTCCCCGGTTACATTGCTTTTTAAGTTCTGTTACATTTCACCGCGTAATCCTAGTTTTACCCAACAAATCCGGAAGAGCTGGGAAGGACTGGAAATGAGAAGTCGACAAAAATGAGAAATGGAACTACGGAGAAGATCGAAAATTGACCAAGAGCAATGGCTTCCACACATTATCTGCTGCACAATTGAGAGGACTGTTTCATGCATGGCGCTGATCCGTTGATCTGGTCCATAAGGCACCATGAACCGGTGCTAAAAGAGTATTTCTAACTATGGGCCATTGGGGAGACCTTGTTAATAAAAAAAAAGGCCAGATCTAGGGTCGTCTCCAGGCTTCAGTAGGCCCCTGGGCGACAAAGCCTCAGTAGGCCCATTTGCAGTGAACTTACATGGCAGCATTACATATTCCGAAACTAAAACAGGGTCCTGTTCCTTAAAATATTCCCTAGTTTATTATACCAAACAGCCCTGCCATTATTTTTGGTTATTTCATCCTCTATGAATTCATTAGATACAGCCATCTTCACCCCATGGATTCATTATGTACAGCCTTATATGCCCCCCCCCCAGCAGCTCTGGGCCCCGGCATTTGCCCAGGGATGCCCAGTGCTAATGCTGGCCCTGGGCAGATCCATTCCGGATCTAAGAACCAATGGAAAGATCTACTCCTGAATTCCCCATACACATGCATGCATGGTTAACACACTACCCTCGTACCATGCTCTGATACCAAATACCTCCAGAGGTGAAGGCTATCCCACCCCCCAGTCGCCCCTGCATGCTAGCTCTCTTTCAACTGTTGGCAACTTGTAAAAAAACTTTATTTTAGTAATATGTAAGTAACCTGCAGAGGGGCGTGTACTAACCTGGCCGGGCACTGAGAGCTAAGGCTAGTACACGCCCCAGTAGCCTCTGCAGTTAATTTACATATTACTAAAATAAGGTTTTTAACCAGTTAGATAAGGTTCCAGGATTATTAAATTATAGATTAGGGGAGAGGCAGCAGGAGGCATCTTCCACCAGATCTACTTCTGATTCCTCATGGTAGGTTTCCTTTAACGTCTATGGATTAAGAAGAAACAGAGAAATTGTGAAAGACTATTCAGAACCTGGACTATCTGACAGTCTACATTAGGTTCCGGGACTACGCTCTTACTAGATGATTAAAACCGCATAAATGGCTCTGGTGGGACCAGTATACTAGAATTCCTACCAGTAATGGATGTGTTACGATGTAACAGGGCTCCACAGATCACAGACGTTACCTTGAATTCATAAGACTCCTCGATAATGATTTCCAGCTTAGAGTGCTCCCCAAGTATTGGCTTTCCCATCTCTGCAATCCTCCGAGCTTCCTCCTCTTCTGCCGTCAGCTTCTTGTCTTCCTCGTCTGGTCACAGAGAGAAGATATCTCAGGAATCATTTACTATTCAATATAGTATAAGACATTACATATGCTATACTGTACTTAATCATTACCCTCACAGAGAACCCGTGAGTTAAACTAACCCTCATTAACTAAACATTACTTTGAAAACTGCTTATATTCAGCAGTACAACTATCCCTATATTGTCCCTCTCCATCCCTGTAAAGTTCCACAGTTAGCTTGTAAAGTTGACTCACCATCACCATACAAATGACCCCTTACGAGAACAATCATTATCTTTGCACCCAGTACATTCATGTTCTTCAAGTTCAGCTGCACACAGTCAGCTTCCTGATTGATAAGGGGCGTGCTTTCTCTTCAGTGGCTCAGGAATGAGAGAGATGTTGTCTGTGTGTTACTCTCTGAAGAGAATTACCAAGGGAGGGGAGAGTGACAGAGCTAATTTCACTGAGTCACACACAGCCAGCATTTCTCTTATTTCTGAGGGAGGGGGGAATGATGGAACTGAGTCGAGTTGACTCAGCTACAGTGAAAGCACACCCCTTTTCAATCAGGAGCTGGAGGCATGGCTCCATGAACATGAATATTCGTAGATGGACAGTGAGTGAACTTTACAAATGGACTGTGGACCTTTACAAGCATGGTGAGGAACAATATAGGGATAGTTGTACTGCTTTATAATAGTAGTTTTCAAAGATATGTTTAGTTAGTGTGGATAAGTTTATCTCACTGGTTCCATTTAAAGGGGTTGCCTAGTGAAGAAACTAATTTTAAACAGCCCCTTTAGAGCAGTCATAAAAGATAAGGGTGGTTAGAAAGGGTCTTTCTAAGGGCTTTTACGGTAACAGCCAGTTTGGGGTGGGTCTAATCAGTGTCAGACCGAGCAGGGCCAAATGAATTGTTATCTTAAGGGAATACCAATATTTGCTTAAAGGTGGGTTCCCATGCTACTATGGAACTAGATACTTCATTAGTACTGGATTGGTCAGGGTTATACTAGCTAGTAGCAGCAGTGTTGGGGCCTTAACTATGTGGTCAGAGCTGTAAGCCGACATTAGTACCATAGAACCATAGTGTAGACCAGCTGATCGGCTGGGGTGCTGGCCGTTGTACCCCCCATCAAACTAGTCAAGGCTTATCAAGTGCAAAAAGCTCCTTAAAGGGATTGTCCGGACACCGCCTTCTTTCCCAAAGCAGCTCCTTTGCTGACCATTCATAGTACATGGATAAACTGCAATACTATAACGAGCCACAGTCAGGTGTGGCGCTATTTTAGGAAGTAAGCAGACATATTTAACGGGATATTCAACCTCCGGAAAATCCCTTTAAACCTGCAAGTGTCAGCACTGACTATGGGATGCCGGACGGCACAAGCAATGGAAAACAATAAAGAGAAACAATGAAGAGATCTTACCCTGAGTGAGTAACAGAGCTGGAGAGAAAGAAGAAAGCGAAAAAAGACAGAACTTAAGTGTCAAATATCAAGAATAAGTAAGCAGCCCCCCCCCAACGCATCGCCCCCCACTCGCCCCCGACATCGCACCGTGTACATCTCCCGTCTGTCTGCGCCGCCTTTTTTTATCGTTTTTCCTTATTTTTACACCAATAAACAGAGATTTTTGATACTTTATATCTTCCGATAATTGCAGTGTTTCCCCATGAATTACACGGATGAGCAGCTGAATCTGTAGCCGGTTGGCAGGGGCGTATTCAGAAATGAAAGGTTCCACCGAAAAAACTCAAAATAAACCTGACGTTCTGTGTTCATTTATTGCTACTTTAGTCCAGCAATTTGTATCCTGGACGTATTTCACCATCAACATACAAATAACAAAAAAAAACCTCCTTCCGAGGTCAAAAAGTTAAAAAAAACATTGAAAAACTTGAAAAGTTTGGAGCTGCAGCACCTCTTACCACTAGGGGGCAGTGCTGAGACGTATACATTTCCTATATTACACTATTTCTACCTGCTAGGAATCGGGCATTTTATGCTTTTTGTTATGTTTTGGACTATTTCGTATTAAAACCTCACGGGGAAGTGTTTTTTTTTTTATTTTTATGATGCTCTGAAATCCTATTTTTATTCTTGCAAATATATTTGTTGCAAATACTTTCCGACACCTTTTTTTCAGATTTGTGACTACACAGTTATAAATATTCACACTGTTGGGGGTTTTTTTTTTTCGATTTTCTGGCGTTCTTGGTCTATGACAGATTCACTTGGACTCTTCATTTACAGTAAAAACATCTTAATTTACTCTTAAAAGTAAATGGATGCCATGTGGAATCAAAGGCAGTGACCTATACATACAGGGGGAGATTTATCATCAAGTTTCTGGGGTAAAACTGTTCTAGTTGCTCATGGAAACCAATCACAGCTCAGCTTTGATTTTATAAACAGCTGTAGGGAAATGAAAGCTGAGCTCTGATTGGTTGATAAATCTCCCCCATAATATGGATGTGCTGATGGAATTCAATACGGATGAAAGTAGTTTTCCCGAAGGCAATACCCTCACTTTGTATATAACGTATATAATGTATACATAGTAATGTGACTTTAGCCTTACTATGGAAGACAGTAAAGACTAAATATAATAGAATGTAGGTACTTGAGGGGCCCGGGGCATATTAAACATTTCTGGGGGCCCAAGCAAACTTCATAGTACAGGCAGTCCCCAGGTTACATACAAGATAGGGTCTGTAGGTTTGTTCTTAAGTTGAAATTGTATGTAAGTCGGAACTGTATATTTTATCATTGTAACTCCAAACAAGGCTGTACATAAGAAATCCATGGGGGTGAGGGGGCTTTATGTAAAATAACCATGAGGGGGCTGATTGGTATGATGAAGTAGGAAATATTTTGGGTAACAGGAGACTGTTTTAGTTTCAGAATTTTTAATGCCGCCACTGTAAGTTCACTGCAAAGGGGCCCACTGAGGGTCTGTCGCCCAGGGGGCCTACTGATACCTGGAGCCGGCTCTGCATCTCGTGGTCGCTGATACAGTTAGACGCCTGTTATGTAACTTAAGCTTGGGTTCCCGAGGGGCCAGGAGCGTATTAGACATTTTTGGGGCCCCAATCAAAAAGTTGTACCTTGCGGCCCCCTAATAATGTACAGCTCCACCATAGTAGAGCAGGGAGTGTATTGCTCCCTGCTCTGTCATGGCTTTACACTGGGTAACTATGTGACGTGCTACATCCAAGATGAGAATCTGTACTGAATTGTTAAAGTCTTTATTGATCTGTATTGTAAGACAACGCGTTTGAGCGCCGGATTGGCGTCTTCATCACTTATTACTTATTATTATCCATTTATTATCTATCATTTTACATTTTTATTGATGAATTTATCCAACTAATGTACTGAACTGATTGCCCATTCACCCGTTTTGTTTGACTATTTATTCTTCATTTTTTAATTTATATATTTTTATATCTCCTACATAATGACTAACCTTTACTACAGGCGGTCCCCTACTTAAGGACACCCGATTTACAGACGGACCCCTGTGACCTCTCTGGATGTTACTATAGTCCCAGACTGTAAGGTGTCTGTAATGAACGGTTATTGATAATCTTTGGTCGCATTAAATAAAAAAAATTTTGAAACTCCAATTGTCACTGGAGCAAAAAAAAAAAAATTTTTTGTCTGGATCTACAATTATAAAATATACAGTTTCGACTTACATACAAATTCAACTTAAGAACAATCCTCTGGACCCTATTTTGTACATAACCCGGGGACTGCCAGTAATTTAAAGTTGTTTTTTTGTCTAGTTTTCCGTTTTGGTGGAGCATGACACAGACTCCATCTTTTTGTGAATGCAAGCTCCGCCCACTACGCAGCGTATAGGTTTTGCCTGGAGTGTTCCTTTAATTATAACCTTATTAACGATGTAATGGCTGTACCCCGGAATAATTTCCCGAGTCTCTCTGCTGGATCTGTCGTCCGGTTGCTTGAGAATCAGGTCATGTCGGGGGAGATAATGAGAAGTTGACTGGAGGAAGCGCTCATTACTTCCCCCCGTACGCGGCTCCGTGGTGCTCTGTGCGATGACCCGATCTCTCCTTTTTCTGATAATTGTATTTTTTGGTCTTATCATTACATAATGAGCCTCCTGAGTGCTCACAGACTCCTCCATGATGGATGATTAATCCTATGCTACCTCATTGAAACTACAACTCCCAGCATGCCCTGACTTCCAGCGGGTGTGTCACAGCAAAAAAAAACCCCACCCCCTTTTATGTGCGAGTCTGATTTCCCTTCACATTAGTGATAATTTTTGTCGATTTTCAATGATTTCAGTTATTGGGTTATCTGCGACGACCCTGCAGAGCGTCTGCCCCAAGCGTCGGACCTTCACTCCACTCACATCTATCAGGACATTTCAGCCATATTGTTTGTTGCTTAGCAACTGATTCAACTGGCGTTGCTGCGTAAACGGTACCGGGCAATGATACACCACAACGTGATTCTCCTAGGCAACCAACGAAACGTGTTGCTAAGCAAAAGTGTAATCATCTGCAGTTACCAAGGAAATCAATGCCTCGTATCCACTGGAGATGATGTGAGCCGTATAAACCATTAGCAAATGCTGCCATAGATTTCCTAATTAAGAAACTATTTTTAGGTGGCTGTCATTAACCGCTTCTGTGCTGGGAGAAGAGCCGCTCTGTGATTGGACCGATTTTCTGTCTGTTTCCGTTTTATGGTGTGGGGGGGCCCGGACGGGAATATTACATAATTTCTGGTTACCTGAAATCCCGCGTTTCATCCATCGAGGTTCCTCCAGGACCACAAAGAAGTTCTCTTGTTTCTCGTATTCTTCGTCGTCCACAATCTTGACTTGTAGGATTTTACTGAGAAGAAAGAAAGAGGAAGTCAGCCTTAAAGGGATGTCTTATCTTCACAGTATCTGTCCATATGCACCCCATAGGTTGGGTTAATTTACTTGGTCCTGCCCTAGATGTGCCAACTCTTCACAAAAAAACAGAACCTCTTCACCAAAACATAGAGCTCCCCCTCTTAGACACCACAGATCTACATCGATCAGCAGATTTGTAGGTTCTCCATAACCTTTATCGTAGATAAATCATTGGCTGGTATTCGTGGATGGCAACCAAAATGGCCGCCAGCTCTGAGGAGAAATCTATGTATAGGATGACTTTCTGAGGAAAAATTTTCTTCTCTTTCAACATATTTGTCCGGGATTGGTCCTGAGGCTCAACCCTCATCTGTACACAATCTCCAGTTACGCCCATAACTGAAGAAGATTATACTAGACCGCTCAATGGTTGCCTAATATACTGAGAAGTGGCTAGTATTCGATATTTCCAAGTCATATAAAAATGGGTTTATCTGGGGCGGCCTATGGAGATGGGAGAATCCTCTAAAAATGCCGAATTTTTCAAAGATTTCTTATCTATTCATTCTGAACCAATGTTTCTCCATTGTCCTGGAAATTGGTATATAATCTCCTCTAGTCCTCTAAATCACAGATTTTTCTCACCTTCTCCCTAAGCTCATACCAGAAACAGCAGATGGGATCCTCCAGTGGACCAAGGCCCTACTAACCCAATACCGAACCCCAGAGGTCCAGTAGAAGACAACCCAATTTGGAGGCTTCTAGGGCAGTGGTGGCGAACCTATAGCCCGGGTGACAGAGGCGGCACTCAGAGCCCTTTCTGTGGGCACTTGGGCCATTACCCCAGCGCCCCACACATTCAAAAAATCTTCCTGCAATTCCAAAAGATGCTGCTTTCGGTCCTATATTAACCGGTTAGGGACCGGGCCCTTTCCCGTTTTTTCATTTCCATTTTTCACTCCCCACCTTCAAAAATCTGTAACTTTTTTATTTTTACATGTAAAAAGCTATGTGACGGCTCGTTTTTTGCGTAACAAATTTCACTTCATAGTGATCGCATTGAATATTCCATGCCATGTACTGGGAAGCGGGAAAAAAATTCCAAATGCAGTGAAAATGGTGAAAAAACGCATTTGTGTCGTATTCTTGTGGGCTTGGATATTACGGCTTTCACTCCACGCCACAAATGATGCATCTAATTTATTCTTTGGGTCTTTACGATTACAGGGATACCAAATTTGTATAGGTTTTATAATGTTTTCATACATTTACAAAAATTAAAACCTCATGAACAAAATTTTTTTTATTTTGCCGTCTTCTTGTGCTTATAACTTTTCCATACTTCGTTATATGGAGTTGTGGGTGGTGTCATCTTTTGCGACTTTTGATGATGTTTTCAATTATATTATTTTTAGGACTGTACGACCTTTTGATCACTTTTTATAGAATTTTTAATCTTTTTTTTAAATGGCAAAAAAGTGCCAATTTTGACTTTGGATGCGATTTTCCGTTACGGGGTTAAACGCAGTGAAAAACCGTTATTATATTTTGATAGATCAGGCATTTTCGGACGCGGTGATACCTAATATGTTTATGATTTTTACTCTTTATTTATATTTATATCAGTTCTAGGGAAAGGGGGGTGATTTGAATTTTTTGGTTTTTTTATTATAATTTTTTTTTTTTAACTTTTTTTTTATTTTTACTATTTTTCAGACTCCCTAGGGTACTTTAACCCTAGGTTGTCTGATCGATCCTACCATATACTGCCAAACTACAGTATGGCAGTATATGGGGATTTTACTCCTCATACATTACAATGTGCTGATAGCACATTGTAATGAATGGGTTAACGCGAAGTAGCTTCGGGTCTTCGTGAGACTTCTCCATGCATCGGAACGCGACCGCCGCCGTGAATACACGGCGGGCGGTCGCGAACCGGTTGAAGTGATACTTACTTCGCTGCTTGGGACTATAGGAGAATGAGTCGACAGGGCCGAATTATCTTTGGAGGACCTCCTGCTGGCCCCACAATTCTCTGAGTACAGAGGGACACTGGAAAGAAGCTAAAATGATGCAAATTTTGCATCTTGTCCTCAGGAGGCCAATATGATCGAAAGTTGTTGAAGAACAGGAAGCAATAAGTTAATGATTTAATTTTTTGTTGGCACCTCACGATAAATAAGGGGGGTGTTGGGTTGCAGTTTGGGCACTCGGTCACCAAAAGGTTCGCCATCACTGTTCTAGGGTCTACTTACTATGGGTTGATGGAATAATTTTCTTGGACGAACCAAGGAAGGTAACCCAGTCTGACACTGTGTTCGAGTTATACCCCTTGGCATATGCCCCCATGGTCATTACAGTATTTTCCCATTTACGACTATATAGATGAGAACTCTACAAGGGTCGGCTTGGGTTACAGAACTATAGAAGGAGACTGTAGACTAGAGGGGAGGGGTGGAGCGCTGGCAATGTGTGATATTATCCAGGGAGCAGGCTGATAATGAGTAGCTTTTCCAGCACCCATAGGCAAGAAACACAGGAGTGAGGGGGTTGCGTAGAGATGCGGAGTTTGTCAATGAATAATTTAAGGCCTAGATTCACGGAGTGATGTCCCCCGAGGTCATTGAAATACTCTATCAAAAGCCTTCTGCTCTATAATAGACCCATTACCAGACCAGAAATGTGGTCCTTATGTCCGGGCCTTGTGGTTTCCTAGTCCAGGTTCCGTCTTATACCCTCTACTGGGTGACACGCGGGAGGCGACGGCGCTGGGAGAAGGTGTTCCTAAGCTTGGATGAAAATGTCAAGGTGTCATTTATAATTTACAACCTGATCTTTCCCGCCCACGTTACTACCCTCGCTTTATAATTCTGTGGTGGGTGAGCTTTGGATATAGCGAGGTGCTGACACACCTTCTACAGAAGGTGATATCAGAGCGTAAATAAGAGATTAAAGGGGCGGTGTGGCTTAGGTGACCCATTTTCATACAGGGAGAGCCTTCGGATATCCATTAAATGGAACCTCAACTGGAGAAGAGGGTAGAGCTTCAAGGATCTGTGGAGGACTTGGAAGTCCATATATTACGTAGACATATCTGTTTAGGAGGTGACACACTGTTACAGGTCTACATTTTGGGTTTCAGCAGGACAATCATATGTAATCAATTTTTTTGAACAATCTGTATTGTTCTGGATTGGATCACCAGAGATCAGCTCTGATCACTGAGGAAAACTGCCAATAAGTGTTCAGTTTCTCTGCAGCGCCCCCAGAGGGTAAATGATGAATTACTATGACAGTGTAATGCATGGACCTGCAAGGTCCTTCAGATAAAAATACGCTGCTAGTTCCCTATCTGGATAATAGATGAAAGTGAGACCTTCATTCCCAACGGATAGGAATTCCCTCCATTGCGGAGGATACTGTAGGTAGAATGTCCCTTCCGACAAATAGAGGATGTTTCCTCAACAAACATTGTGGGGCTCATTTACTAAGGGTCCGAATCATGCATTTACGTCGGGTTTCCCAAATATTTCCAAATTGCCCCGGAATTTTGGCGCACGCAATCGGATTGTGATGCGGCGCCGGCTTTCACACGACAGAAATCGGTGGATTCGGAAAAAACGTTTAATTTAAAAAAAAAAAAATTGTGTCGCAAGATCAGCACTTACATGCACCGAGACCGAGGAGGTGAACTCCAGCGGTGACACCTACTGGATATCGGGCGCACGACCTTAGTGAATCCCGGCGAGCTCCGAATCAAAGTCGTACAACGCTCCGCGGGATCGCGAATGGACCAGGTAAGTAAATGAGCCCCGGGATGTCTATGAGAGGAAACGTGATCAGAAGATCGAAAGAATGATTGTTCCTACAATCCCCTCCTGACACATGGATAATTCCGATATTGCCAGCGATCATTTGTCTTACAGTATGTCTGTGCCCTACATGGCATCCATTATAGATGAAAGGTTTATCAATTAATCAATGTTCACTAATTATATTTTTGATGCCAAAGTCCATATCACATCTAAGGAAGTTGCTTAAGGCTACGAAGGAATTTATCAGGACCGGCATTTTTCACGCTAGTATTCATAGCCCCGTGCACCCGGCGGCGCGTGCCGTGCCAGCACAATGAGGTCTTCAGACCAGTCTGAATAATGTTGCTTTGGATACAAGCCCCTCCAATGGGATGCAAAAACCCCAGTCTTGATACACGGCCCTTGTCATGCTACTTCTCTAAAAGTGGAAGAGTTAGGCCTCATCCACACGTGCGTTGCAGTTCACGTCAGGGTGCAATGCATGAAAAACTGACGTTTTTTGATGCGTTTCGGGTCCTTTAGCGTTGAGTCATTAGTGTTTTTGCGGTTTTCACGCGCATGTTGTTCACGTTTTTCTTGCGTTTTCGGTGCAGTTTTCATGCACGTTTTTACATCACATGATTCTTTGGTACTTCCTGACTTTTTTCACATCACCTAGCAACCCATCCATTTAAAATGCATTGCACTCGCAATCCTCACGAGTGCATTGCATTTTTGATGCGTCTCCATAGACTTGAATGGGGTGTGAAAAACGCAAAAGTAGAGCACGCTGTGATTTTGAGAGTGCAATGCAAGTTCTGCATGCCTTAAGCACGCGCAGAACACGCGCGTGAAAAACGCTAGTGTGGAAGGGGCCTTAGTGGAATACCTTCAGTTGCATGGAAGTTCATGCACAAATGGAGATGAACCAAATGCTAGATATTAGATGACAGACACATAATAATCTTTATTTATATATCAATCAGATAGATATGAGATGACAGATATACACAGGAAGGAAGCAGCACTAAGGGTCAGGTGTGTGGTGTTTATTCCATAATATGTTTAAAGGGATTTTCCCATGAAGCAAAGTTAGGCCCCATCCACGGTAGTTTTTTCCTATATTTGTTTGCTATGCTGATAGATAGATAGATAGATAGATATGAGATAGATAGATAGGAGATAGATAGATAGATAGATAGATAGATAGATATGAGATAGATAGATATGAGATAGATAGATAGGAGATAGATAGATAGGAGATAGATAGATAGATATGAGATAGATAGATAGATAGATAGATAGATATGAGATAGATAGATAGACATGAGATAGATATATAGATAGATAGGAGATAGATAGATAGATAGATAGATAGATAGGAGATAGATAGATAGATAGATAGGAGATAGATAGATAGATATATATGAGATATATAGATAGATATATATGAGATAGATAGATAATAGATAGATAGATAGATAGATAGATAGATAGATAGGAGATAGATAGATAATAGATAGATAGATAGATAGATAGATAGATAGATAGGAGATAGATAGATAGATAGATAGATAGGAGATAGATAGATAGATATGAGATAGATAGGAGATAGATAGATAGATAGATAGATAGATAGATAGATAGATAGGAGATAGATAGATAGATAGATAGGAGATAGATAGATAGGAGATAGATAGATAGGAGATAGATAGATAGGAGATAGATAGATAGATATGAGATAGATAGATAGATATGAGATAGATAGATAGATATGAGATAGATATGAGATAGATAGGAGATAGATAGATAGATAGATAGATAGATAGATAGATAGATAGGAGATAGATAGATAGATAGGAGATAGATAGATAGGAGATAGATAGATAGGAGATAGATAGATAGGAGATAGATAGATAGATAGATAGATAGATAGGAGATAGATAGATAGATAGGAGATAGATAGATAGATAGGAGATAGATAGATAGATAGATAGATAGATAGATAGATAGATAGATAGATAGATAGGAGATAGATAGATAGGAGATAGATAGATATGAGATAGATAGATAGGAGATAGATAGATAGGAGATAGATAGATAGATAGATAGATAGATAGATAGATAGGAGATAGATAGATAGGAGATAGATAGATAGGAGATAGATAGATAGGAGATAGATAGATAGGAGATAGATAGATAGGAGATAGATATGTGATAGACAAATAGATAGAAATTAGATAGATAGATAGATAAATAGATAGGAGATAGATAGATAGGAGATAGATAGATAGATAGGAGATAGATAGATAGATAGGAGATAGACTGACAGACAACCTATTATGAGGAGGGCACAGCACAATGCTCTGCGCTCCGCACCCTTCACCCTCTATATAGACATCTCCTTCTCTTCGGTGTCCTGTTGCTCCTTCCATCCTCCTCTCCAGCATCTTAATGACTGGAGGCGTCCTGAAGAAGGGAAAGCAAATCTTTCATTTGTGTTTTTCAGAGTCAGATAGTGTAGCGGGTGTATGGGGAACAGATTTCATCTCGCACAGCCGCCCACGCAGCCGGAGCGCGCTGCCTGCACGGCGAGGAGGGGACACTGCTATGGACTCTCCATGCGGAGGTGATTCTGCTAATCTCAGCATGGAGATGCCGGGAGGAGAGGAGATAGTTGGAGGCGTCAGATGTGTCCTTACATAAGTCTCATCACTGTTACTAGGCCTCGCAGGAGACTTGTCACCTTCATCCATGAACCAGACACGGTGACATTTCTTTCAGAGCTCTTACGTCTTATGTAGAAAGACGAGATTTGTTTCCTCCAACCTATAAGGTGCAGTTCTCGCCATCTCTGCTTGCCGTCAGTGAATCTGGATCGTCTATAATTGTAAGCTGAGAGTTTTACAATTGAGTCTACATAAAATAATGTGAACTAACATTGTATCTCAACCAAACGAAACATTGTAGCAGACGACTATGGAGCTGAGGGATACAACTGTAGCCAACGCTCACATGTAGAAGGGAAAAGAGAAAATTACGTTTTGCAGATTGTACATATTTGGGAGGATTTATCATTGTTTGTATGCCAGAAAATTGGCCCTTAACCCGTCCTTAACTGGCCCAATTCCCAGCAGACAGCCAGAAATTGTGACCATTTCCCTTTTACACCCCCTTTAAGCCATTCTTGCCCCATGTCTGTGCCAGGAACCTATCACAGCGTGGAACTGCCCCACCGCACGCCGGATATAGCATGAGGTCAAAGCCTTTGGGGGTAGATGCATCACTTTTTTGTCAATGTTAGTTTTTTATAGGTGCAATAAATAATAAACTAAATTATTGTATTTTAAAATGATTCTATATACTGTAGTATTTATTTAGTCAGGGCCGGCGCAAGCACCAGGCATAACAGGGCAAGTGCCGGGGGCCCAGAGCTGCCTGGGGGCCCACATGGCCAAATCTTAGTCCCCAGCAGCCTGGCAGCATGTGGTGAGGGGGGGGGGCTGTGGATAAAATAATACTTTATGAATTTTTAACGCTGCCACATGAAGTCACTGAAAAGGGGCCCACTGAGGTTATGACACCCAGGGGCCTCCTGATACCTGCAGCCGACCCTGTATTTAGTAAAGGCCATTTTATGACTCCCACACTGGACACTACTGGTACAAGGGGTTTATGAAGTCAGAGGATGTGTAAGGAATATTTTTAAATTAAGACATAAATGACATTAACTTGCTGCTTCGCCCCTGGCTGGCCGGAAATAGCATCTGCATCAAAAGTCTCAAATAAAAAATCAGTTGTTGCTGCTGCACAACATCTGGAGAGATAGGATAAATGAGGAAAACATGAATTTTCGCTCCACTAATTTCAAATTCCGGCGCAATTTAGTTCCAGAAACGCACCAAAAGATGAAACAGTGGCTAAAACACCAACAAAATATAGTGAAATGTCCCCTCCCATTGTCCCATCAGTAGGGAGAATGTTATAGAGCAGGAGGAGCTGAGCAGATTGTACATAGTGTCCTATCTGCAGGCAGCATGTTATACAGCAGGAGGAGCTGAGCAGATTGTACAGTGTTATATCTGCAGGCAGCATGTTATACAGCAGGAGGAGCTGAGCAGATTGTATATAGTGTCCTATCTGCAGGCAGCATGTTATAGAGCAGGAGGAGCTGAGCAGATTGTACATAGTGTCCTATCTGCAGGCAGCATGTTATAGAGCAGGAGGAGCTGAGCAGATTGTACATAGTGTCCTATCTGCAGGCAGCATGTTATACAGCAGGAGGTGCTGAGCAGATTGTACATAGTGTCCTATCTGCAGGCAGCATGTTATAGAGCAGGAGGTGCTGAGCAGATTGTACATAGTGTCCTATCTGCAGGCAGCATGTTATAGAGCAGGAGGAGCTGAGCAGATTGTACATAGTGTCCTATCTGCAGGCAGCATGTTATAGAGCAGGAGGAGCTGAGCAGATTGTACATAGTGTCCTATCTGCAGGCAGCATGTTATACAGCAGGAGGTGCTGAGCAGATTGTACATAGTGTCCTATCTGCAGGCAGCATGTTATAGAGCAGGAGGAGCTGAGCAGATTGTACATAGTGTCCTATCTGCAGGCAGCATGTTATAGAGCAGAAGGAGCTGAGCAGATTGTACATAGTGTCAAATCTGCAGGCAGCATGTTATAGAGCAGGGGGAGCGGAGCAGATTGTACATAGTGTCCTATCTGCAGGCAGCATGTTATAGAGCAGGAGGAGCTGAGCAGATTGTACATATTGTCCTATCTGCAGGCAGCATGTTATAGAGCAGGAGGAGCTGAGCAGATTGTACATAGTGTCCTATCTACAAGAATAATATTATAGAGCAGGAGGAGCTGAGCAGATTGTACATAGTGTCCTATCTGCAGGCAGCATGTTATAGAGCAGGAGGAGCTGAGCAGATTATACATAGTGTCCTATCTACAAGAATAATATTATAGAGCAGGAGGAGCTGAGCAGATTGTACATAGTGTCCTATCTGCAGGCAGCATGTTATAGAGCAGGAGGAGCTGAGCACATTGTACATTGTGTCCTATCTGCAGGCAGCATGTTATAGAGCATGAGGAGCTGAGCAGGTTGTGTATAGTGTCCTATATGCAGGCAGCATGTTATAGAGCAGGAGGAGCTGAGCAGATTGTACATAGTGTCCTATATGCAGGCAGCATGTTATAGAGCAGGAGGAGCTGAGCAGATTGTACATCGTGTCCTATATGCAGGCAGCATGTTATAGAGCAGGAGGAGCTGAGCAGATTGTACATCGTGTCCTATAAGCAGGCAGCATGTTATAGAAGCGGATTATATGCTCAGCCGGTGGCTCCACTTGATGTGGAGGTGACGTAAGGAGGGAAAATAGGCACATTTTCTGGCTGTTCACTGGAAACTGCGCTTATTTCAGAGCTTGTGCACCCGGATCGTGGCCCACAAGCTCTGATGCCCCCCCCCCACACACACACACACTGTGTAGACTGCACCTAATGACACACTTACCTCTCCTACACCTGGAAGCAGATCCTTTTACTTTTATACAGATTTATATTCCAATATGCAGTTTTTGTGTATTTTCATTTTTTCATTTTAGTAAGTCGAGGTTTCCTATCCCTTTCCTAAGCATTTACAATGGTGACACATCTGAGTGTCCTGTCCGCCACTGCTGGGGGTCTGAGGGCGCACCCCGGGGGCCACTGCTCTACAATATGAGATGTGAGTATTTGCAGGATTTGCTCTTGGAATATCACGTTCCTGTCGCTCCTGCCTGGTTCAGCTTCATTTATATCCTGAATTAATCATGAGAGACTCCACAATGTGCGGCTCTTCCCCTCGTGGCCATTGTGGGGGTGGAGCGCACATTAGTTCCAACAAGTGATCCATATCTGGTGCGTAGGGCACGACACGGACCAGAAAAGAATCGTGCGGGAAATCGGATCTGTCATTTCTCCTTATCTTCACACATTTTAAGATGTTTGCTTGATGTTCTATGAATTGAAACATTCATGTATGTAAATTGTAACTTAATGGACATCTACCAGCAGGTTGAAAGACTTTATGCAAATGAGCCTGTGGGGCTCGGGCTCATTTTGATACAGTCCTTCATCCTGGTGGTAATTTCCCTTTAAATGGGTTGGATCAAGTTTGATTGTTACCCCTTATCCACGGGATATGGCAGTGCAAGAGGTTTACTAGAGGTTCGGTTGCTGGAAGACTTCCCCATGATGAGATATTGACCTATTGATCTACCGTAAGGATAGATTAGTCGTCTGAACAACATCCGGAACCCTGATTCCAGCACAGAAGTACAGCTACATACCCAGCACAGAAGTACAGATACACTCCCTGCGTGCCAGCAGGCCCTGCTCTTATTATTAACTTAAAGGGAACCTGTCACCAGTTTTTACCCCATTGAACTACTAATTCCCTCAGGATATGAAATGTCCTTATTGGAATTCCCTCTTTTATGTGAAATCTCACTCCTTTACCTATATCGCCACCAAAGTTGTGTGCAAATGAGCAAAAAAAAGAGTCAAATTTTACCTGAGATGCGTCAAGTTTAGTGAAGGGGGAGTGTTACTTCTGGTGTCATATTAAAGATAACAATCTACTCTTTTAGACCACATTAGAACTAGAGATACAGGCAGTTAAAAACCCAGATCTATTATTGTGGCTGCGTCAGTTTTGCACTGAAAAGAACATTTTTGGATCTTGCACTTGTATTTATAAAGTGTCAGCGCCAGTTTTGTGTCGTGGCTGCTCTGTGTCTGAGTTTCTGCTTAGTTGGAGTTTGCAAGATGACAGAATTGTGTCGCTCGCTGTATGTTAAAGATATAAAAGTTGCACCAGATTGAATAATCTGCTGCACTCTGCACATTTTTGAAGAAAACATTTTTGAAGATTACACAATTTTTTTTATAAATCTGGGCCACGGTCGGAAATGTGAGCTGTAACTAAAGATCCGTTTCCCACCTTTAAAAAAAAAAAAGAAATTTAATGCCTTTATCTCTGGCTATTTTGCGAAAAGATCCACAAGGGTGAAGTGATCTGAAAGATTAAATTCTATCTTTAAAATGATACCATAAGCAATGCTTCTAGGTGCTATTGAACAGGAGAGGTGCATCTCCCTGCAGCCTCTAGAAGTGACTCATCTCAGGCAAAGTATGACTCTTCTCTGCTCATTTTCACTTCTGAAATTATTTTCTCTAGGTAAACGGGTGAGATTTAACAGAAGAGGGATTTCTAGAAAGGACTTTTCATCCCCCAGCTATGGGGCTAGTAATTTAATGGGATACAATCTGGTTCCCTTTAAATAGGAGCTAAGCTGAAGTTCCCAGAATCGGCCACCTCGGAGAGAACAGAGCTGTTATTTCGGCTCCATTCTCTATGTGCCACAACAGATAATCGGTGGGTGTCAAATTGTCGGACCACCACTAATCACATACTAATTATCTTCCCTATGGAAGGATCGTCCACGTCTTACAGGTGGAAAACCTTGTTCACGGTCATAAATGCACAATCACTGAGGGGGTCTTAACACTGCATAGGGATCACCAGAACTGGGGTCCCGAATCCCCCCTTGTGAATAGCACTGAAGCGCACATGTAAGACCACCTCTCCGCACACTTCTGCACATGCTGGTGGATTGATTGACACCTTGTATTGTCCCCCATTCACACAGGGGCCACAGAGGTCCACATTTGTTGAGGATCCCAGTACATGAACCCCAAGCAATCAGATACTTCGGTGCAATGCCAGACTAAACCAGCGGACAGGTGTGGCGCTGTTTATTAAGGTAAGCAGACACTGCGGTTCCGAGACCTACTATAGTCACAGCTGCTCCACGTGTAATAATGGATCATCTCCATGACATAGAAGCTTCCTACCTGGTCTTTATTTAACAAAATAATTGACAGAGACAGAGGCTCCGACAAGAGACAGCTACCTCCGTCTAGAGCCCGTCATCTAATGGTGGCATCGTGTGACCAGGGAGACTACAGGGAGGCTCATCATCCGCCGTGTTCTCCTATAACTAGACCCTTAGAGAATCCCAGGACACCGGCGGCCGGCGAGGACAATGGAATTACTACATGTAATGAGATCCAGGAGGGGGAGAGGGAGAGCCTCGGCCGCTAGTGTGGCAGCCAGACGGAGAGACAATCTGATTATGATGGAAGCAGACACAGACGGACAGATATGGAGGCCGAAACGACCGAGCGGGAGCCGCAACTGTGATAGAGCGAACAAATACAGATAGGGGGAGGAAAATCCCTTAAAGGGAATGTCTCATTAAAAATCATCCCTTTAAAATTGTACATAGAGAGAACCAGTTTCTGCTCCAAATTCTGGGACAGCCAATCAGGCAGGGAAATGTAGTAGTAGTAGGGGGACATACAGATGGATGGACCCTGCAGACTTATAGGGAGTAGTTGTATCAAAGGCTGTCGCTCCGTGCACCACTGCTGGTCCCTCCCCGAGGCCCGCGCCAGATATAACAACACTAGACGCCAACGCACCCCATGGCCTGCCTCCTCCCTGCCCACCCAGCGTAGAGGGCGGAATGGTCTCAATTCCCACCTGTGCACCGGGACTAAATCACGACTAAATACGCCAGTATTCCGGTATACAAGCCGTGATAAATCCCGGGTCATGAGCAGAGGGGACACAGGGGTGTAACCTGAAGCTGCCGGATTCCAGAGCAAAATGTGTGCCAGGCCCCCAATTATAAGGCATTGTTTATATTACTCGTCTTCTCATATGGGAAAGTGACTACGATATGGGCCCCCTAAGCCTCTTGGGCCCGGTAGAGACTGCACACTCAGCACCCCCCCCCCCCCCCAAATTACACCCCTGGGTGAAGCTAAAGACTTGTAAGTTCTAATGCAAAAATTGGACTTGGAAATCTGCTACCAATAATATGGATTAGATACCAGTGCACACAGCGAGACTTCACGCCACTGCTGCAACCAGAGACACTGGGACACATTTACTTACCCGTCCGCAGAGTTCACCGAACAGTGCATTGTCCGACGATTCACCTTCTATTTTGTGGTGCATCGTCTTGCGACACAATTTGAAAGTTAAATCCTGCGCTCAGTCCGAATCAGTCGGATCAAAGGTGGGCACGCCCCCCAATTTGTGTCGCATGGAAACCGATCGCATGCGACACAATCCCAGGGCAGAGTCAAATACAGAGGAGCCAAGAGCAGAGGGCGCACGACAAGACTGAGTGATGGTTCCGAATAGGTTTTCTTTTTTATTATTATTGGTAAGTCTTCATGGGTACACAGAGGATACACAACGCGTTTCGGGGAACTATAGTCCCCTTTTTCAAGTGGATAAAGAATCTGTGGGTTGGCGAAGTACAAAAGGGTATATGTGCATATATAAGTTTATACAGACATTAATATACAAAGAGTAGGGGTTTAGTAAATATGAGTAAAATACACAAGAAAAAAAAACACAAGAAAAAAACAAGAAAAAACGTCCATCGATGCATATATATCAGGAAATGCATCTGTTAGATAACAGAAATCTTAAAATCTTAAATATATACACGACACATATATACACATACGACACGACATATAGATGAAAAATATATCACATTTCTTAGTGTAATTGGTAAAAACAATAGATAAGAACCAGTCATAAATAATTATGGTGAGGGATAACAATTAGCCCCCTGGTTAAGAATAATAATAATACATAAAAATTTTTTTTTTTATTTATTTATTTTTTTTGTGTAGCATAGGGAAATCAATTGATCTCTTAATTTAAATAAAAAAATATAATGATATGTATAAAATAACAATTAAATTAACAATGAATTAATAAATTGATGAATAGTTAAATAATTAAATTAAATTGATAGATAGGTCTATGGTTGCTCTGTCTATTTCCCCAAGAAGTTGTAGTGACGGGCTTACCGATCGCTGGAGTGGTGAACGTGAGCGCTCCAGGGTGTGCGCGCGCCAGAATGCGAGTTGATTATAAAGCCCGCGGTGTCTCTGTTGGAGGCGGGTGGTACTGGGTTATCAAGCATGCGCAGTAGCTGAAATGTCGCGTCCCGCGTGCACGCGGGTTGTGCGCAAGCGCATTAGTGCCGAGGGGACCAAAAACATGGCGTTCCACGGTGTGGCGTCCTGTATTGTGTATATGACACGATGGTTATAAAGACTTGGTCCTCTGTTATGGAATAAGTTAATTGCTATTCTTGATGTAGAAGGCAGCGTGGGAATGTGATTATTGAAGGGAGAGAAATATGTAGAGTAAGTTACCTGCTTGAATTTAGAAGAATGAAGATAAATGAATGATTATTGAATAAAGTTATGAATTACAGTTATTCAGGATGTGTTTAAGTGTGGAAACGGACAATAGTCACATAATTTGTATTCAAAGTGTGTGGAAATGGAAATTGAATAGAGTTAGATTATGGGGGGGGGGTTTGATGTTGTTAGAAGTTCTCTTCGAACATTTCGTTTAGTCCTGCTGGGTGTAGGCTGTTTAGTTTGAAAATCCAGTACATTTCACGTTTTCGTAATTTTTGGAATCGATCGCTACCATCGGCGGGTACAGATTCAATGGGTGTGACCGTGAATACTGAGAAGTCTTTATCATGACAGGCTAAGGCATGTTTAGAAACACTATGTTTAGTATAGCCGTTTGTAATTTTACTTCTGTGTCCGTTCATTCTAATGCGTAAAGTCAGGCAAGTGCGGCCTACATACTGTAGACCGCATGTGCATTCTATTAGGTATATAACATAGGTAGATGAACAATTGAGAAACTGATGGATTTTAAAGGTTTCTCCGGTTTGATTGCTGGTGAAAGAGTTCTTCCGATGTTGAATGTTCAGGCAGCATTTACAGTTTATTCGGCCACATTTAAAACTGCCCATAGTTTGTGGGAAGAGGGAAGTCATTTTAGTTGTGTTTTTCTTACCCCGTAATTTCGTCGGGGCTAGTATGCCTTTTAGTGTCTGTGATCTCCTATAAATTATTTTTGGCTGTCTGGGTAAGTTTTTGTTTAGAAAGGGGTCATTTTGTAATATAGGCCAATGTTTTTTAAGAATGTTTGCGAGGGTTAAATGGTTATTATTGTAGGTAGTGATGAAAACTGGACAGTTGTTGGGTGGTGATTTCTGGGTAGGTTCTTGGTTTGACTTAGATGGTTGAAGACATTCAGCTTGTGTGAGATTAAGGGCTCTATCAAAAGCTGCTTCAACAAGGGGTTTCGGAAAACTCTTCTCTTTGAATCTTCTTTTTAGGATAAGACTCTGTTTTTTAAAAGTGGTGGTTTCTGTACAGTTTCTTCGGATTCTCCTGAATTGACTAAACGGAATGTTGCTTTTCCATTTGTTGTGGTGTGCGCTACCGTAGTCAAGGTAACTGTTTGTGTCTACCGTTTTGAAATGAGTGCTCGTGATGATCTGGTCGTTTTTGATGGACAGGTGTAAGTCCAGGAAATCAAGTTCGGTTGGGGAGAAAGTAGCAGTGAAGGATAAGCCTAAGTCGTTATTGTTGAGATGATTAATGAATGGGTCAATGGAAGTGGCGGGGCCATTCCAGATGATGAGTAAATCATCAATATAACGTTTATACAGTACAATGTTGGGTTGCCAGGTGTTGTTGTTGTAAATCAGATCTTCCTCAAATTTACCCATGTATAAGTTGGCAAAGCTAGGGGCAAACCGTGTCCCCATAGCTGTCCCTTTAATTTGTCTGTAGATGGTGTTCTGGAAGGAAAAATAATTATGGGTTAGTATGTAGTTGATCGCTTCTATGACAAAAGTGCTCTGTTGGTTAGGCATTGTGGGATCTTGGTCTAAGTAAAATTGCACAGCTTCAAGGCCCTTTTTGTGGGGAATGTTGGAGTAAAGGGCTGTGACATCCAAAGATAACCACATATAAGTAGATTTCCATTCAATTTCCTCTAGTGCTAGTAAGACACTAGTGGAGTCTCGTAAGTAGGAGGCCAATTGGGTGACGTGTTTCTGCAATAAGACATCTACATAATGTGAGAGATTGCAGGTGAGCGAAGAAATTCCCGAGATGATGGGTCTACCGGGTGGGTTTTTTGTGCACTTGTGCACTTTTGGGAGGTGATAAAACGTTTGGGTGATTGGAGTATCTAGCCAGATGTTGTTTCTTTCTTTCTTATTTATAACACCAGAAGTGGTAGCTTTATTCAGTAATGTTTTCAGTTCCATTGTGTAATTGACGATGGGGTTCGTGGGCAGAATCTCGTAGAATTCCTTATCAGAGAGGATTCTTAAGGCCTCTGAAAGATAAGTGTCCCTATCTTGTAGGACTATTCCCCCGCCCTTGTCTGCGTTTCTGATGACTATGTCAGGGTTGCCCGTGAGGTTTTTGAGAGCCGTTCTTTCTATTGGTTTGAGGTTATGTTTGATTTTTAACTCTTTATTTATATTTCTAAAGTCGCTTTCTACCATAGAAAGGAAGGTATCGATATGACTTCCTCTATGATGTGTTGGATAAAAAAAAATTTTATGTATTATTATTATTCTTAACCAGGGGGCTAATTGTTATCCCTCACCATAATTATTTATGACTGGTTCTTATCTATTGTTTTTACCAATTACACTAAGAAATGTGATATATTTTTCATCTATATGTCGTGTCGTATGTGTATATATGTGTCGTGTATATATTTAAGATTTTAAGATTTCTGTTATCTAACAGATGCATTTCCTGATATATATGCATCGATGGACATTTTTTCTTGTTTTTTTCTTGTGTTTTTTTTTCTTGTGTATTTTACTCATATTTACTAAACCCCTACTCTTTGTATATTAATGTCTGTATAAACTTATATATGCACATATACCCTTTTGTACTTCGCCAACCCACAGATTCTTTATCCACTTGAAAAAGGGGACTATAGTTCCCCGAAACGCGTTGTGTATCCTCTGTGTACCCATGAAGACTTACCAATAATAATAAAAAAGAAAACCTATTCGGAACCATCACTCAGTCTTGTCGTGCGCCCTCTGCTCTTGGCTCCTCTGTATTTGACTCTACCACTCCAGCCGATTTAGCACCTCGTGTCTGGATACCCCAATTACGCCGGCTGCACCTCGACCCTTATATATATATACAAATACGAGAGTTGTGCCTTATGTATAAGCACAACCAAACCAGGTAAGCGACTGTCTAACTACGTCCTATACCCTGATCTGACGTTATCACCCTATGAGCGCTGTTGTGTCCCCTGTTTGCTATCTTCCTACAATCCCAGGGCAGACACCTGTTAACACCAGTCAAAGCTGTGTAAATTCCGACAAAGACGGACATTCCGAAGAAAGTGCGAGCGCGGACCCTTAGTAAATAAGCCCCACTATCTCTGATAGTAGTGGTGGGTATAGAATAAAAACTGCTTTATGGCTCCACAATCTCCTCAGCACAGAGGTCTGTTAGGAGATTACTGTGACACCTAGAAGTTGTATCACTGATCACAGGAATAGGGGATCCTGTTCTCGATAATCGATGGAGCAGCACGACAAGCGTGCCTACTGTCGCTCCATTCGATACTATGGAAGCCTCAGAAATGACAGAGAGCACTGCTCAAGCACTCATCTAGACACTGATATGGATCTCTGGAGATACCTGTGCCATGTGCTTGCCAGTTTCTGATGCTCCCATAACAATGATTGGAGTAGTAGTGTGCATGTTTTACTGGCTGCTCCATAAATTAGTGAGTACAGGATCATTGTGATTGGTGAGGGTCCATACTTGTGATCAGAGGGGGGCTCCAGCAGTGGCACACCAACCGATCAGATTGCTATTCCCTATCCCATTTTCTGACAGGGGAGGAGGGACTATGTCTGGCAGCATGTGTATCATAAATCCTAATGTGGAGAGCAAGGAAAATGATTTATGATACTTAGACTAGCAGACATCACAGGATGCTGTCAGAGATAAATGTGGAAAGTTCTGACTTATGAGTCTATTGCCACCCCACGGAGGAGACCCCCTGTTCTCATATACTGTAATAGGACATATGAACTGATATAAGCCCCGCCCCTCCATCACGCCAAATACATCAAGAGGCTCCGGGCTACCAGCTGCACCGGTCTACAATTCTATACCAAGTCCTGGCTGGCATAGAACTATGTTATTACCCAGGTGATGCCCCAAACCCACCCAGTCTGCCGTCGGGCACGCCCCTGTTCATTGACCCCCCCCCCCACACACCTACTTGATGTTGAGGTGATGTAAAGGGCGAAATATTCGGAATTACTGGTGGTTCACCATGAATTGCAATTATTCCAGGGCTTCTATACCAAAAAACGGACCTATAAGCCCTAATAAATGTCCCCCGAGGAAATCCTCTACAATCTTCCTTCTCTATATACAAGTATTTCTCATCTATTTTTAGGAATTCTTGGATTTCTTGCAATTTCTCCTGGTTGTTTTTTTTATCCCTCCTCTGGGATATCCAGGATCTTAGACATCTGGTCCTATGTCAACATTTCTCCAGTTTTATCCTTTTAAAGCTTCGATTATTTCTGATTCGTTGGTCAAAAAAAAATTTTTTTTTGTAAGTTAAAAATTCCATTCAGCTCCTTTGTATCAAAGTAACACCCCCCCCCCGATCCCACCGCTCTGTTACATCCCCCGATCCCACCGCTCTGTTACATCCCCCGATCCCACCGCTCTGTTACATCCTCCGATCCCACCGCTCTGTTACACCCCCCGATCCCACCGCTCTGTTACACCCCCCAATCCCACCGCTCTGTTACATCCCCCGATCCCACCGCTCTGTTACATCCCCCGATCCCACCGCTCTGTTACATCCCCCGATCCCACCGCTCTGTTACATCCCCCGATCCCACCGCTCTGTTACATCCCCCGATCCCACCGCTCTGTTACATCCCCCGATCCCACCGCTCTGTTACATCCCCCGATCCCACCGCTCTGTTACATCCCCCGATCCCACCGCTCTGTTACATCCCCCGATCCCACCGCTCTGTTACATCCCCCGATCCCACCGCTCTGTTACATCCCCCGATCCCACCGCTCTGTTACATCCTCCGATCCCACCGCTCTGTTACACCCCCCGATCCCACCGCTCCGTTACATCCCCCGATCCCACCGCTCTGTTACAGCCCCCGATCCCACCGCTCTGTTACATCCTCCGATCCCACCGCTCTGTTACATCCTCCGATCCCACCGCTCTGTTACATCCCCCGATCCCACCGCTCCGTTACACCCCCCCCATCCCACCGCTCTGTTACATCCCCCGATCCCACCGCTCCGTTACACCCCCCCCCCATCCCACCGCTCTGTTACATCCCCCGATCCCACCGCTCTGTTACACCCCCCCCATCCCACCGCTCTGTTACATCCTCCGATCCCACCGCTCTGTTACATCCCCCGATCCCACCGCTCTGTTACATCCCCCGATCCCACCGCTCTGTTACATCCCCCGATCCCACCGCTCTGTTACATCCTCCGATCCTACCGCTCTGTTACGTCCCCCGAACCCACCGCTCTGTTACACCCCCTGATCCAACCGCTCTGTTACATCCCCCGATCCCACCGCTCTGTTACATCCCCCGATCCCACCGCTCTGTTACACCCCCCGATCCCACCGCTCTGTTACACCCCCTGATCCAACCGCTCTGTTACATCCCCCGATCCCACCGCTCTGTTACATCCCCCGATCCCACCGCTCTGTTACATCCCCCGATCCCACCGCTCTGTTACACCCCCCGATCCCACCGCTCTGTTACACCCCCCGATCCCACCGCTCTGTTACATCCCCCGATCCCACCGCTCTGTTACACCCCCCGATCCCACCGCTCTGTTACATCCCCCGATCCCACCGCTCTGTTACATCCCCCGATCCCACCGCTCTGTTACATCCCCCGATCCCACCGCTCTGTTACATCCCCCGATCCCACCGCTCTCCAATGGAGATCACATGTTCTATGGTTGGTGGGATTAGAGTATTTCTTTGGTGGAATTGATGGAATCATAGTCATTTTTCACTCGCAGCTGATGCAGCATCTCCATTCACCAATATTGATCTTCTTAAAGGGAAAAAAAATGCAACAAAATCAATTTTAGCAACCTGTGCTGACCTCTGACCTCAGAATATTAAGTGGGGCTTCTTAACGTGCAATCCATAATTTTTGGATTTACACGTCTATATTTTTTGGTAAATTAGTTGCGAGCGTCATGTAAATCCTCTTCATGACCGTATAAAGCCCTGTCCGCGAGTGGAAATAATCTATAGTAACATTGATTCTTCTTTAGAGGGATCCGGAAATTACTGATTCAGAGTTGGAAACATTTTTTGCAATATAATTTCTCATTTATTTTAGGCATAGAGGAAAGGGCGTTATGATCTTAAAGGGGTTGTACATCAATTTAAAAATAGCACATCTTGTGCTGCGATAAAGCCTGCCCCCCCCTTATACTGAGAAGGATCTTCACCCATGAAGCCTTGTACATATGTTCCTGCTCTCATAGACATGTACATAGGAGTCATTTCAGGACCTTTGAAGTTCCTCTAAAGGTCTTGAAACTCCAAATTGAAAGCAGCATCCTCCATTCCCCATTCTAGTACCATATGTAGGAAGTAAATTCCAGACTTGTGATGACAGTCTTTATCCGCCCCTGGTAACTATGGGGCAGATTTACTTACCCGGTCCATTCGCGATCCAGCGGCGTGTTTTCTGCGGTGGATTCGGGTCTTCCGGCGATTCACTAAGGTAGTTCCTCCGACGTCCACCAGGTGTCGCTGCTGCGCTGAAGAGCATCGGAACGCACTGGAGTTCACGATCCATTGCTGGGTGAAGGTAAGCACGTGTCCAGCGACACTTTTTTCTTTTAAATGCGGCGGTTTCTCTGAATCCGGCAGGTTATCGTTCGGCCACGCCCCCCGATTTCTGTCGCGTGCATGCCGGTGCTGATGCGCCACAATCCGATCGCGTGCGCCAAAACCCTGGGGCAATACAGGGAAGATCGGCGCAAATCGGAAATATTCAGGTAATTTTTTGGGAAAACGCGAATCGGGCCCTTAGTAAATGACCCCCTATAAGTTCTCTGGGGGGTGTGCTCAGCGCCCCCTTGGCTATTGTGAATTAAAGGGAAATTTTTTAAAAAAACACACTACATTGATCAGGGGTGTAGCACCAATCATGAGGTAGGTCATTGCATATTTTGTAATGTTCAGTTAAACTGACCCACACTAACGAAACATATCTTTGAAAACTATTACACAGCAGTACAACTATCCCTATATTGTTCCTTCCATGCCAATAAAAGTTCCACAGTCTTTTTGTAAAGTAGACTCAACATAAAGGCAATTGACTCGATGGGAATCCGATCATCATCTTTACTTTGTGTTCTTCCAGCTCAGCTGTGCCTCCAGCATTATATTGACAAGGAACGTGCTTTCTCTTCTGCTGAGTCTCGGCACAGCTACCTCATTCCTCCTTCCTCACGAATGAGAGAGACGCTGGCTGTGTGTGACTCCGGAGGGAGGGGGGAATGAAGGAGCTGTTTTCTCTTCAGCGAGTCACACACTGACAATGGCTCTCAAGCACACACCTTGTCAATCAAGAAGCAGGAGGCACAACTGATCTGCAAGAATATGAATATGCATAACTTTACGAAGGGACTGTAGAAGTCTATAAGTATGAAAAGGAACAATATAGGGATATATGTACTTCTGTAGAATAGCAGTTTTCAAAGATATGTTTATCTAGTGTGGGTTAGTATAACCGATAGGTCCCACTAAATAGGCCATACACATTATATGAACATCAGCAAAACCCCTTACGATGTGCTTCAATCGGAACAACTGCTAAAATTCTCCTGTGCCTAAGTCTTTATTAAACTATTAAGTACTTGTCATGGTACCCCCTGCTGTTCTTTTGGTTTATAGCTGTTATGTAGAGAGGCATAACGGGAAGCTCTTAGGCCCCATCCAAAATTTAAAACAGGGCCCCCAACTCCAGATTTCGGTGATGTATTGTTAGGTGACCCAAGGGTCCTTAGCACCACCTTGACCTCTGCCCCCTGTATAGCTTCCCCTGGTATCCGCAGAGAAGACGATGAACCTCCGATACGTTGCCATGGCATTTACTACAGCGGGAGCTCAGAAAAACAATAACCAGGAGGCGTTAAAATTGATACATGATGTTGTTTTCGAGAAAACCTTTTTTTTTTTTATAATATCCGACTCCGTGAGTTTTAATGAAGGGTTTTTATTGATCTCGTCCACCGTTAAATTAATTTAATTGATTTCCTGTAAAGTTCTTCTAATAAAGTTTTAATGAGTTAATAAATTATCCAAGCAAATAGACGTTTAAAGTGAATGTGAAAAGCCACACAATTTATTATAAAACCCGGATCCCTCGCTCCATTAGACAGAGCCTATTGGGAAAAGGGGGGGGGGGATTCTAGCCCCCACTACCTGATCTGCATCGCTATCTGCAGAACTAGGAATTCGGAAATCCGAAAACTGGATGATCATAAGGGCTCGGACATCCGATATTACCAAGAACATGGACCATATAAGGGACGGCCTAAAAGCTGCAATCAGGGGTCCCCTTGTACCCACAAATGAATTGAGTGCCGGTCCATATTTGAGCGAGCACTCATCCTTTTTACTGTCCTTCACCGGGAATCCAAAAATGACCCCTTCGTTCCTCCCAACTTCTAGTGTTTTTTAAGCAGGACACAAATGATTGGTTTAATACATCCCTTTGGCTCTAACATAACACTACGAGGATTTTGATGGAAGTGAATACATATCGGATCACCTACATGTAAAAATAAAAAACAAAAAACAATATTTTTTTTCCATTTTCTTTAAGTCAATCCCATTTAACCATGAAGGTCAGAGTAATGGCAGACCTTGAGCACTGAGGTCCGGTCCCAGGGCTCCATTATCCCAATTAGCAGCCTGACGTGGAGCATAGCGGAGCTGGAGGGCAGCTAATTGGCCGGAATGAAGGGCAGGAATCCCGGAAAAAACACAGGACGTTTCTGTAACATAAAACGCTCTTTTGGCAAACTGTGAGTCTGGTAAACAGATCTCTTAAATATCCTGTGGCACAGACAGGAGGTTGCAGGGAGAGGTGAGCTCTGTGCTGGCCACCATAGGGTTGGACAGGCAGAAGACGACAAAGTATGGAAATTTGAGAAGGGGGAGAACTTTCTTGCTGTTGTGACCTGTGACAATAAGACTATGAATGAGAAACATTTCTGTTACCCAAAATTCACATTATAAGATGTATCATTGTTGGGACCTCAACGATCATTGTAATCAATAAGTTAGGTATCAAAGGTATCCATTCCGCATTCAGCGGAAACTTTTTTTTAATTGCTCCTATCTTTCAAAAATAGTGACAAATCTGTTCACAGGTTGTGTTTCATCAATGTCGGACTGGCCCACCGTAGAATCGGAGTGTCCTCCGGTGGGCCCAGGCTCTAGTCTAATACCGGACCCAATAGATACAGAAGTAAACAACCTAATTTGGAGTCTGGTAAGGTCTATTTCCTAGGGCAGTGATGGCGAACCTTTTAGCAGCCGAGTGCCCAAAAAGACACCCAAACCCCCCCTTATTTATCGCAAGGTGCCAAAAATTAAAGCAGTAACTTGCTTCTCCCTTTTTTTCAACACTCATAATGGCCTCCTGAGGACAGCAACACAGTAGAAAGATGAACATTTTGCATCATTTTAGCATCTTTTCAGTGTCCCTCTGTAGACCTGTAGGGGCCAGCAGGAGGTCCTCCAAAGATAATTCGGCCCTGTCTATTCATACTCCCTCTTCCTACAGTCCCAAGTAGCGAAGTAAGTATCAAAATATGACTGAAAGCAGCTTCTTTTAAGTTGCTTGGAACTGCAGGAAGATTCTTTGAGTCCTGTCTGGTGCTGGGGCGATGGCCCGGGTGCCCACAGAAAGGGCTCTGAGTGCCGCCTCTGGCACCCGTGCCATAGGTTCGCCACCACTGTCCTAGGTGATTAAGATGGGTGGACCACCAGAATAATTTTTATCAAACAATAACTCCTTTGGACAGAAGTGATGTTTCTGCTCTGCTCAGTGTAAAAGCTGCAGCAGGTTTCTGGTTGGACACCAAAGCAGTCACTCAGAGCAGAGGGAAGGGGCAGTGGAGCAGCTAAGAGCACAACGGTGTACGTAGCTTCACAAACCTACAATTTTGCATAGTTATATCTGCTGAGAAAACTTAAAGCTTAGAACCATTGATGGATTTTGGACCTAACACTGGTGGGTCGTTATTTTCACACAAATAGGATTCATCCTCCCCCCCCCCCCAGTGCATCTTTTCTTCAGAGGTTGTGAAGCACCGGGGAGCCTTTACGGCAATAGCGATCTTACGGGATCATTTGTCTGGTTCTTTTCAAGTTATAGATAGAAATCGTCCTACAAAAAGTCAAATAAAAGGAGGAAAAAAAATCTCAACGATCAAAGCTGTAACAATCTCTTCCAGAAGGCCTAGCCGCTACGTATGAGCGACCTATGAAAAGAGAAGCTTCGGACGTTGAGTGAAAAGAACAATAGATAACCATTTTAGCCGCATTTTAGATTCTCTGAAAGTTGACAAGATTACAAGCGCCGAAGATCAGAGAGATGAAATTCACAGCAGTCGCTGCAGGTCAAAAACGAGCAAAAAGGAAAAGGCCAACTCCATAATGAGCGAATCAAGCGCCGCTTTGAGAAAATAAGACATAATAAAGTCACCGTACACCTGGATGTGAGGTCCTGCTGCCACAAATCTCTAATGAAACCATAAAAAGTAGCCATTTTTCTCTTATTTCAAATTCACCAACACCATCTTTCGAGATTGAGATAAACAGGAAGTGCATGAATACTTTACCGAGCCGTCAGCAGTCGGGTCTACCCCGCACCTGCTTCTCATTGTTGGTCTCCAGATACCAGAGAAGATGCATATATATACAATCGCTAATTAGTTCTGTCAAGGATGACCTACACCAACAAATGTTCCTTTCAAGGTCTTTATATCACTGAGCTGCAAAATACAGAACATGATTAATGAACGTCTGTGGCATTTTTAATGGGCAGTCTCTAATTAATGAAGATCAGGACGGTAGGCTGCTTGGTTAGATGGTTGGCTTGTTCAATGGAGGCTCAGGTTGGTGGGTTCGTTGGATGGACGGTTTTCTGGAGAGATGGGTGTGTGACTAGTTGGTTTTTTGGAGTGACGGCAAAAGTTATATGTGACCATAAAGTACGGCTGAGGATGTGCTGATTGTTTCATTGTGTTTTATTGCCAGTGTGAACAGTGATTTATACTTGCTGGCTTCCTTGATTGATTGTGCACCAGACTTATCAGTCTCGTGCAGCTCTGCTCTGGTCCGTCAATAGTAAACTCACTGGGGCAGATTTACTTACCCGGTCCAGTCGCGATCCAGCGGCGCGTTCTCAGAGGTGGATTCAGGTTCTGCCGGGATTCACTAAGGTAGTTCCTCCGACGTCCACCAGGTGTCGCTGCTGCGCTGAAGCCCGTTGGAGTGCACTGAAGTTCACGATCCTATTCCTGGTGCAGGTAAGTGCGTGTCGAGCGACACATTTTTTTTTAAAAATACGGCAGTTTTTCCGAATCCGTCGGGTTTTGACCCGACTCCGGTGACTTATTTGTATTTGTCTTATCTTCGTCTCTGTGTATACACTTTGGTGCAGGAAGGGAACTTTAATTAGTTGTCTCTTACTACCTAGAGTAAGTGAGGCAAGTAGGCAGGGACAGCTGGGAAGGGAGTTAGTCTCAGAGCTCACTGTCTGTCTGTGTCTTAGTTTGTTAGATAGATAATTTGATATATGTTGGATATATGAATGATTGGTTTATCGTATAGAGCAGTGATGGCGAACCTTTTACAGACCGAGTGCCCAAGCTACAACTAAAATCCACTTATTTACCGTGAAGTGCCAACATGGCATTTTAAGAAGTAACTTATTGCTACCTGTTCTTCCTCAATTTTCAATCGTATCAACCCCCTGAGGCCATAAATACAGTTGAAAGAAGGGCAAATGCAGACTCTCATTGTAGCTTCTCTCTGGGGTATCTCTGTAGAATGAGAATGGTGGGTCCAGCAGGAGGACCTCCAAAAACATTGCAGTTCTGTCAACAGCCTCTCACTTTCCCACAGTTACAAACAGCCAATGAAATGTCTGGGACTGCAGGATTTGGTCCTGTATGGTGAACTCTGTCCTGAAGGGGTGGTCTGAGTGCCCACAAAAATGGCTCTGAGTGCCACCTCTGGCACCCGTGCCATAGGTTCGCCACCACTGGTATAAGAGGGTTTGTTAGTGAGTTGGTGTATTGGATAGACTGTTTGTTGGATAGTTGGATGGACGTTTATCTGGCTTGTTAGTTTAATTGTTGGATAAATGAATGGATGGTTTATTGGATAGATGGTTTGCTGGACAGATGGATGGTTTGTTGGAATAATGGATGGATTGTGTGTTAGATGGTTCATTTGCTGGGTAGATAATACATTTGATGGGTGAATGGATGGTCGGCTAATTTATTGGATTGATGGTTGTTTTGTTGGATAGTTAATATGTTGAATGGATGAATGGTGGATTTATTGAATGGATGGCTTGTTGGATAGATGGTTGGGTTTGTTTTTGGATTGATGGATGGTTGTTTTGTTGGATAGATTCCTAGCTACTAGGGTACTATACATTGTGCCTGTTACGAGGCCCTGCTATTACTGAAGAGGGAGGCACTTTCACCTAGGGTCCAGTAAAAAAAAAAATAGACCATGACTATATAATACAGTATAAAGACTCCCAACATAAGGTAGTGGAGAAACGGTTTTTATATGCGTATTGGGAGTCTAAGGAATCTGGAAATGAACTTCAGACTAAAACAGATGAGAATTACATGTTCAAGGTCATTCACACATATTATGGAGGACATGTAGCTACTACGAGAACCTGGGACTGCGGGGCTAAGCAATGTTTTCTTCCATTCCTTTAGACCTGTTTGTGTACAAATTCCCAGAGTCATGCAAAAGTTGAAGAGAACCCACCATCATATTTTTCCTAAAAAATCTAATGACAGGTTCCCATAGCACAATCCCAAGTATTGCCCATACTGTTTTTAGCTAAAAAAAAAAATCATACTTTCTTTCAACAGAAAATGAACTTTGTAAGCCTACCTGGCATCAAGCCAGAAGGAGCAACGTGTCATAAGCTTACTCGGCCCATGTCTCTGGCATCTCCCTCATTCTCCCCTGCTCCCGTTGAATTCCCACACCCAGCATAAGTTATGTACGGTGAGCGACATAGTGGGTGTGCATCCTCTGCAGTTTTACTGCGCACACGCAGCTTCTCCCTGCAAGTTGGCTTTTGGTGGACTGTGAGTGCGCATGTACGG
Source organism: Engystomops pustulosus (assembly GCF_040894005.1). Taxonomy (NCBI): domain Eukaryota; kingdom Metazoa; phylum Chordata; class Amphibia; order Anura; family Leptodactylidae; genus Engystomops; species Engystomops pustulosus. The sequence continues at coordinate 10,799,734 of NC_092419.1, read as the reverse complement.
GAATTCAATGGGAGCAGAGGACTATGTCAGCCAAAGGGAGAAGGTAATGAGAGAGATGCTAGAGACTAGTCTGAATAAGCTACCGGTATGCCTCTACCAGTTGCTTCTTCTGGCATGGTGCCAGGTGGGCTTACAAAGTTCATTTTCTGGGGATAGTGCATCCAGTATGGCCGGTGTTGTGGTGAAACATCATCTCAGTGAGGTAATGTGCAGTGGTGGCAATTACACATCATTACTATGGTAACAAAGCAGGACAGTCTGTTACATCATCACTGGGTGCAGAGCATAAGAGAGAGGAGGAGTTACTGAGAACTGAGTGATCATGGGAGTTGTAGTGGTAGATGGTGGCCATTGTGGAGATAACTTTGCCTACTTTAGAAAGCCCATCAAATTTATAAAAATCATAAAAGCAAACTATTTAAGCTCCATTTCAAGATTAATGACAATGAGTTTTGTTGTTTTTATAGCGTCATGGATTTTTGTAGCAGACGTTCATATTCGCGGAATACCCCTTTAAAGGATTATTGCTGTGATTTAAGTTAAAAACTAAAAAAAAAATTACATTTCCAGTTCCCTCCACTCCCATTTTCTAGGCTTTGGCTGGTGACTACAGCTTGTGTCCTCAGTCCAAGGACTGCAGAATGTAATTGGCATAATTGATCATTCCTTTCTCTCAATTCCAGCAATAAACTCTCCATTTTATGTAATGTCCTGACCCCTCTTTCTCTTTGTTATTGGATTTCAGGGTAGATATGAGAGTGTTCTGTGTGTGGATGTGATTATGTCACTGTTTACCGGCCCAGACCGCTGTTTATGAGAGAGGTGTCAAGGTGATCTCTTCTTCTAGGAACCTTGAGGTTGCTTTGTGTGATACAACAAAGCTAGAATCCTATAACCATGAATATAATAAATTCTAAAAAATTGAAAAATATGATGTGATACAACTAAAGGGTTTATCTCGTTGCATTCTGAGGTTGTAGAGGAAGGCTGAAGAATATACACTTAAAGGGAACCTACCACCACGATTCTACCTATAAAGGTAGAACGGGTGGTAGGTGCATGTATCAGGACAACCCTTTCAGGATGTATCAGGATAACCCTTTTTAGAGCTAATCCTCACATCCCCACTATCTTTTTGAAAACTTTATCGCCCTAATATGTAAATTTTGTAAAGCGGCTACTGGGGCGTGGAGTAGCCGGACATGAGGCTACACATCACAGCTACTCCACGCCCCAGAAGCTTCTTGGCTCCTCTACCCTGAGATCTTCGGCACGCGCAGCTCGTCCGAGAAGCGGGAGTTCTGCGCATGCGCATTAGCTTCGACCTCGGAGCTGTGGCCGCCGAAGATCTCAGGGTAGGAGGAGCAAAGAGGCTACTGGGGCGGGGAGTAGCCGAGACGTGTAGCCTCATGACCAGCTACTCCACGCCCCAGTAGCCGCTTTACAAAATTTACATATTAGGGCAATAAAGTTTTCAAAAAGATTGCGGGGATGTGAGGATTATCTCTAAAAAGAGCTATCCTCAAGTCCCATACATATGCACCTACCACCAGATCTACCTTAATAGGTAGAATCGTGGTGGTAGGTTTCCTTTAACTTGAATGGAAAAAATGTAAGACTAGATTTTAGACTTTTATTAAAGGTAAAGTCAACATTGAATTGTAGATTGGATAGATTTAGATTTGTCCCTCCCTTTAAATCTAAGTTTTTGCTATTTTGAGTTGATTTCCTTGCATTAGAAAGTTTCCTTTTTGATGAAAGTCGAATTTCTCAGATCCTCGTTTCTAGTAGAAAAGCCGTGAACATCTCCCGACTCGGTTTGATCCGTTGCACATCGAGAAGTTCTTACATAGTGACCTTTCACGTTCTGGATATCACCTATTATAGGTCATATATCACATCTAATCACAGCTGAGTGCAAATAAATTAGTAATCAATAGGTCACTAATAAGAAAATGTCATGACCTTCTCACACTCATAACAAGGGAAAATTCCACCCATGTCCAAGTCTATGTTTTAATAAGATGTCTAAGTATTAGTGGATCGCTGGTGGATTAGACTTGGGCTTTGTTCTTAAATGTTTCCAGACAAAGATCCCCCAAATCAGAGCAGGCCACGCTAACTACAAGACTGTAATAGCCAATTTGCCACCCAAAAACAGCGGCGCCTTCTCTGAGGTGGATTCGGGTCCGGCCGGGATTCACTAAGGCAGTTCCTCCACCAGGTGGCGCTGCTGCGCTGAAGAGCATCGGAACACATTCAAGTTCAACGGCCTATTTCTAGTGAAGGTAAGTGCAAGCTCCGCGACACTTTTTTTTTTTTTTAAATGCGGCGGTTTTTCCTAATCCGTTGGGTTTTCTTTCGGCCACGCCCCCGATTTCCGTCGCGTGCATTCCGGCGCCGATGCGCCACAATCCGATCGCGGGCGCCAAAATCCCGGGGCAGTTCAGGGGAAATCGGCGCAAATCGAAAATATTCGGGTAACACGTCGGGAAAACGCGAATCGGGCCCTTAGTTAATGACCCCCAGTGTTTTAGAAAGATGGCAACCAGGGTGCTCTCAGAACATAACATATTCCACCGATATTTACCTCCCCCTGCACAGGGTCATCCAAGCCACACACTCGGTTTGCATGGGAATACCCCAAAACATCAGGAAAACGTTCACTTGAAGGCTCATTTATGCAAACCCCACTAACATCACAAATGCCGATTTCACTGATAAGTCCGGTGAAATACAGATCGCTTAATAGGCGTGGCAGAACCCAGAACCGAGCACAGTGCCCACAAACCAGTGATAATCTCTACGCCCATTGACTAGTGATGACAACGTTGTCCATCAGAAGAACAGAGTAACCCTTACTGCCATTGAAACAGTCAACCACCGCACCCGAGAACAGAAAATGCTAGAAAAGTGGCAGCCAGAGTCGGCCATTTTGTCTCATAAGATCTGGGTATCCAAAAAAGCGGCCTCCACCCTGGACCATTTGTCAGGTCTTTTTTAAAATGACTTTGCGTCCCCTGAAAATAAGAGGTAGAAACAATAACAACATTGGTAGCCACTATACCCCAATTACAAAGGCCAAGGACCCGACAGTACCTTAAACCCATTGCATGCTGCCCCAAACACAACTAGTCACAGTACCCATAAACCAGTAATAGTCTCTGCACCAATTGAATAGTGGTGGCCATGTTGTCCCTCTGAAGAACAGAGAAAATATTGGTGCCATCCAAGAAGAATCAACCACGGAACCTCACCCCAAAATAAGAGACATTGGGGGTCATTTACTAAGGGCCCGATTCTCGTTTTCCCGACGTGTTACCCGAATATTTCCGATTTGCGCCCATTTTCCCTGTGTTGCCCCGGGATTTTGGCGCACACGCGATCGGATTGTGGCACATCGGCGCTGGCATGCACGCGACGGAAATCGGGGGGCGTGGCCAAACGAAAACCCGACGGATTCGGAAAAACCGCCGCATTTTTTTAAAAAAAGTGTTGCGGGACTTGCACTTACCTTCACCAGGTATAGGCCGGTGAACTTCAGGGCATTCCAGCGGAAATCGGGGAACTTCAGCGCAGCAGCGCCATCTGGTGGACATCGGAGGAACTACCTTAGTGAATTGCCGGAAGACCCGAATCCACCGCAGAGAACGCACCGCTGGATCAAGAATGGACCGGGTAAGTAAATCTGCCCCATTATGCCCACATTGGTAGCCACTGTAACCCAAGTGCCACTAAACTCAGTGCATGGCATATTGCCCCGAAGACTGAGTACCCATAAACCAGCCACAAAAAGGGGCATCCATGATGTCCCCAAAAAAGAAAGTTGTCCCTTTAAAGAGAATTGGCCACTTTGTGTCATAAGAGATCCAGGCATTGTGCATCCAGAAACGCAATATCCATGTTTTCCAAATAAAATAGTGCTCCAAAAATAAGTGCAAGATCCAGTTTTCCCCTTTATAGCCAATGAACAGGGGCTGCTATAGTTCCCTCCTCAAAAAGACCTGCAGCCTTTGTGTCCCAAGAGAAGCGTTGGCTACAATATAGAAATATAAGGACAAATGTTCTTCTGGAACCACTCGGATTATGATTGTACAGATGGCAGCCGGCATTTGGTTGGATGCCATGAACAACGCCAATCTCCCTCTGCAATAACTGCGAGAATCTCGCTATCTCCACCACATATCGAAGTGTGAAATGTGATTTTAAATTGGCAGCTCTGTGTGAGCGGTAATAGGCGCACAATTTCCTATTCACGCTGTGGATTAGGAGGAAGTGAGAAGCCTGAACCATGATTGTTCGCTGATCCCTCGTTAGCTTCGAGGACCCATCCATCATTAATGCTGTGAAAGCTCCTCGCCGTCACACAGAATCACTCAGCCCACGCTCCCTGTTGGGTGATTAAAACCTGGCAAAAAAAAAAAAAACGGCAGCAGAAGAAAGAGCCGTGTTCATCGGCAGTGGTGGTGGGTGGATAGGCCTCCGCGATGCCGCAGTCATCTGCTGTCACTAGCTTCTACTACGCATTGGCTAAGCTAAGACAGTCATCCATTACACGGATCCCTGACGATGGGTAGGGCTAGTAAAATTCCATGAAATCAAGGAAGCCGGAATCTAGGAATAGCTACAATTATATGAGATCTATAAAAAGAAAGACATCCTCCACTACCCTATAAGGAGTTGTGAATAAGTACAGGGAGACTGGCGCCTCAAGTCGTAGTCTAGAAGCCCGAGCAGAGAGAGTTGAAAAATTCTGTGCATTTTATAGTAAACCCCCAAAAATTCAAAGACTATCATGTAATACTTTTTTTTACCTGTGATGGCGCTGTAGGGACATTTAACCCCTTAAGAACACAGCCCTTTTTCGTTATTGCGTTCCCATTTATCACTCCCAACTTTCAAAAATCCATAACTTTTTAATTTTTTTGTGTATGTAGCTGTATGAGGGCTTGTTTTCTGTGTAGACAATTGTCCTTCCTAGTGATGGTATTTTATATTCCAGGCCGTGTACTGGGAAGTGGGGGTAAAATTCCAAGTCAGCATCTCCACTACCTGGAGATGCTGATTGATGGGCTCATGAGCAGCCAGTAAGGAAGGTTTACGCCCCTAACAACTAAGCATGGCTTTCATTGGCCAATCACAGCCATGAGCCCTGCCTAGTTGCTAGGGGTGTAAAGTTTCCTTATTGGCTACTCTACAGCCCATCAATCAACATTTTCTGGTTATGCGGACCTACCGACTGGAGGACGGCGAATCTACAGTTCGGATCCTTCCATCTCCAACGTTGGTGCATAAGAGCCCCATAAACCGAGACCCCATGCTGTGCCCAGAGAAAGTCAAGGTATACATTAATATTACATCTAATGGCAGGAAAAAAAATAGCTTCACTACATAAAATATCATATTTATGTTTATTACAAGGCAGGAGGCATCCTTTAATTTAGAATAGGTACATGAATATTGTATGCAAACTCTAAGACTATAAATATTTTATGTGACAACCGTCCTGCTAGGAACCTCCTGCTGTACGTGTAGGGGAAGGTAGGTTCCTAAGTATAGGCTGAGAATGGCCGTGTACATATATATATGTGATAGAATAAATACTTGTTATGGTTCCACCTGGAGTTATTTTGATTGGCTCACAGAACGTCCATGTAATGGTACCAGTGGTCACACATGCTCAGTATTCATTACTATCAGCCGGACCATCTTTGCATGTGTGTCGTCATTCCTGTTATTGCACGGACACCCCAACATACTTACTAGCTTTATAGTTGGCAAAATAGGGAAAACTACTTTATGGGACCTACCCATAAACCAAGTAGTACCATCAACTTTTTGAGGGATATTATAAGCCCACCCATTTTTGGATAAACTTTGTGTGCATTTTCTCCAGCCATCCCTAAAATTCTGGACAATTGTGCTGTATTAACCAAAAAGATTTTGGTTTCGCTGGTTTATCTGCTTTAGGCAGGGCCTTAGCCCGCAGGGACGTTGCAGGGTGAGTTCGCCACCACTTACCTAGTCTGACAGCTAGCGCCAAGCCTTGTTGTGGTTGCGCGTTTTGCTGGACAGGTGTTAGTTTGATAGTCCGAGGCAGAGCATTCCATAAAATAGGTGCAGCTCTAGAGAAAACTTAGACGCGAGTGGGAGGTTCTCACAGTTTATCTAAGATCACTGACGGATTTAAGAGCACGAGTTGGGCGATAGACTGAGATAAGAGAGGAGAGGTAGGGGGGTGCAGCTTTTTATACAGCTTTGTGGATGAGGGGTATTCATTTAAACTGTATTCGAAAGGAGACTGGCAGCCAGTGCAGTGACTGGCATGGACTGGAGGCATCTGTGTAGCGTTTAGTCTGAAAGACGAGCCTGGCTGCTGCATTAAGAATAGATTGGAGAGGAGAGAGTTTGGTGAGTGGAAGACCGGTTAGTAGAGAGTTACAGTAGTCTAGGCGAGAGTGGATCAGAGTAACAGTTAGCGTTTTACAGGTTTCAAATGTGAGAAATGGGCGGATTCTGGAGATGTTTCTGAGATGCATCCGGCAAGAGCGAGCAAGAGATTGAATGTGTGGCTCAAAAGTAGAGGTCAGAGTCCAGCACAACCCCAAGACAGCGGGCCTGCTGCTTTGGGGTTATGTTGACCCCACAGACTGATATGGAGAGGTTAGGATCTGTAAGTGGATGGTGGAAAGACAAAAAGTTCCGTCTTAGAAAGATTAAGTTTCAGGAGGACATGGTGGTAGAGACAGCAGAGAGACAGTCACTAGTGTTCTGGAGTAAGGCAGGGGTGAGGTTACGTGCAGAAGTATATAGCTGGGGGTCATCAGCATAGAGATGATATTGAAAACCAAATCTGCTGATGGTTTGTCCAATGGGGGCAGTATAGAGAGAGAAGAGAAGAGGACCTAGGACTGATCCCTGATGAACCCCGACACTGAGAGGAAGATGAAAGTGCGGTCAGAGAGATAGGAAGAAAACCAAGAGAGTGCAGTGTCCTATAGGCCAATGGAGCGAAGCCTCCTGAGGAGGAGCTGGTGATCCACAGTATCAAATGCTGCCGAGAGATCCAGAAGAATGAGGAGAGAAGAGTCACCTTTGGATTTAGCAGTGAGGAGATCATTGGAGACTTTAGTAAGAGCAGTTTCAGTGGAGAACATAGAGCGGAAATCAGATTGTAGGGGGTCAAGGAGGGAGTTAGCTGAGAGATAGCGGGAAAGTCGAGAATAGACCAAGCGTTCCAGGAGTTTGGAGATGAAAGGGAGGTTAGCAACTAGTCGGTAGTTAGCAGCATTGGATGGGTCCAGGGAAGGCTTCTTTAGTAATGAAAGATGAGGGAAAGACACCAGAAGAGAGAGAGAGGTTAAAGATTTTAGTGAGGTGAGAAGTGACTGCTGGGGAGAGAGACTGTACCAGATGTGAGGGGATGGGGTCACTGATGCAGGTAGTGGGGCGAGCAGAGGAAAGGAGCCTGGACACTTCTTCCTCTGTGACTGGCTCAAAGGATGAGAGCGAACAGGGTGCGGTACCGGAGTGAAGGGGATTTATGGAGTTAGTGGATTGAGCAATTATTTCCTGGCCAATGCAGTTGATTTTATCTATAAAGTAGGCGGCCAGATCTTCAGCCCCAAGGTCTGTGACAGGTGGCTGCACCTTTGGTGTTAGTACGGAGTGACGAGTATTGGAGAACCTTTTAGGGTTGTTAGAAAGAGAAGATATTAGGTTAGTAAAATAGACCTGTTTAGCAAGATGAAAAGCAGAGTTATAGGATTTGAGTATAAATTTAAAGTGAAGATAGTCATCGGAAGTGCCCGATTTTCTCCACAGACGTTCGGCACCCCTGAAGCACTTACAAAGGAAACGGGTTTGTGCCGTGTGCCAAGGTTGCCTACATTTGTGTCGAAAGGCTCGAACCGACGGTGGTGCCATCTAATCTAGGGCGCTCTTGAGAACATGATTACAATGAACTAATGAACTTTAAAATATATGTTTAAAAAAATTATATTTTAATAAAAATTTGAAAAAAAATCTATATCATAATCTGAGCTACATAGTTAGCTTCAGTAATAGCTTGTGGTGAAAATGTGACCAAGGCAAGAGGAAGACCTCTTAGAGGCCACCTCAATCCAGTGAAGTTATACGAGACTATTAGAAGGCCCTAAATTCCCCCACAGTTAACCACATTCACAAAAAAACTGCAAATTCTCCATTTTCCAAGCAAGAACCAGAATATCAGGGGATTTGGTAAAAGCTTTAACCTATTCCTGCCTGAACTGAGATGTAGTTGCGGCCCCCCAGCAGTTAATGTCTATGTTCTACAAGTTGGGCATCCTGCTGTGGGAGTAAGGATTTAATTTCGTCCTCTCTAGACTCGGCTGATGTTACTCCTTACAGGCCGAGCATCCAGATTATAATGGCTCAATATTGACTCTCTGTTACCGCCTATCTGACTGATCTTCAAACAGGATTAGAGGGTAATTAACTCTTCCAGAAAGCAACACATAATCCTCCCTTGGGACCGCTGTATTATAAAAGAACTGCTCCAACACCTTAACGTATAATATCAACTGTCGACCTGTCGTAACAGAGGGCCCCTTGTGTCTATTAGTCACAGACTAAAGTCTGGGATAAATGCTACACCATTCCATATTCCAGGGGGAACATTTAGGGCATCCGACTTTTTGAGTTGCCGTGGTGTAGAGCATGCCCATATATTTCCTCTCTAAGATCTGATCCAATTTCTGGAAGGCTGGGGCTATCCAGTGACCAGACTTATAAACTCTGGGGCAGATTTACTTACCCAGTCCATTCGCGATCCAGCGGCGCGTTCTCTGCGGTGGATTCGGGTTCGGCCGGGATTCACTAAGGTAGTTCCTCCGACGTCCACCAGGTGTTGCGTCTGCACTGAAGACCATCGGAATGCACTGAAGTTCACCAAGCTAACCTAGGTGAAGGTAAGCGCGTGTCGAGCGACACTTTTTTTTAAAAACGTTGGGTTTTCATTCGGCCACGCCCCCCGATTTCCGTTGCGTGCATGCCGGCGCCGATGCGCCACAATCCGATCGCGTGCGCCAAAATCCCAGGGCAATTCAGGAAAAATCGGCGCAAATCGGAAATATTCGGGTAACACGTCGGGAAACCGTGAATCGGGCCCTTAGTAAATGACCCCCAATGTGTCTGGTTAATTTTTCAACCACTCTAAATCTTTTTTGCCTGGCTTTGACTACTTAGGAGCAAGGACTAAATAAAAGGACTTTTGTTGAGTAGATTCCAGGAGATGACTTCTAATAGGACCTCAACAGTTTCTAATTTGGGTTGGGTTTATTTTTGTATTCATTTGTCTGGGCAATACCATCTATACTGTCATGGTGGCATCCATCCTAGCAGTGTTGTCCTCTCCAACTGCTATGAAGCCTGTTGTTCTACCACATCTATTCGAAACCCATTTTCTAAACACTATAGGACACATCATGGTAGATAATAATTTTTTCAAGACACCAAAATAGTAGTAGATAAAATGATGGCTACTTACACTGTTTCATCATTCTGGAACTCCAGCTCTCCATAGGCATCCTCAAAGTCGATTCCTCCTCCCCTAGCTGTACCTTCTACTGTGCGATATGGTATGACAACAGTCCCTCTTGCACCTGAGTTGCGAACCACTTTTACTTCCAGTACACCAACACTTTCACTGACATGAATGAGTTTCTCCTCAAATGTAAATATTCCAGCATGGTCATCGTCCAATATGGTCACTGTGGCAATGAGCGGAGAAACTAGACGTGCTTTGGGACGCCCTTCTCCATCTGGTTCAAACATTCCTTCTGCATCACCTACTCTTAAGTTCATGAGTCGTACAAAGAAGTGCTCATCTTCCTCAAAGATGTCATCATCAATGATTCCAATCTTAATTTCTTTTTGGGTCTCTCCTGGTTTAAAAATCAATGTTCCTTCACTATATTCATAGTCAGAACCAGCATTGGCAGAACCGTCCTCTGTCTTATAGTCCACATAGAATGTGCTTCCACCTTCTCCTCCTTGGCAAACAATATTGAGCGTCACAAATCCACAATTTTCCAGACATTGGTAGTTGCAAGGTTGGAAAAAGATCTTGCTTGTGTTCTCCTCTCCAGACTCAGACGTCACCTCCTGAAGGTTGGCTGGTTTTTTGCTATGGTCAGCTGCATGTTTCTTCAAGACGTTTCCTGCACCTATCATCATACGTGTGGCTTGGATGCGATAGAAAGCTCTGCTCTTTTGTTGGTGCAACAACGCATAGTAATTTGCCATTTCTACTAGCTGGTCCAACTCACGTTCTGGATACTTTTGCTTCAGTTCTTTCAAGATTCGGATGACCTCTTTACGGCTTTCGTCAAGTTCCTTGGCTTCAGCAGCTGCCGCTGCACTGTCTTGGACTCCAGGTTCTTTAGTTTCTGCTGGCACCACTGCAGAGGCCCCCAACTTGCCATCCATTTCTATGCTTTTGGGGAATTCCCCCTCGGTCTCAATGATGATACCTCTACGTTTGTCTGCGCGGTACCTTTTGTAAACATATTTGTAAAAGAGAAGACGCTTGTCTGCTATCCATGCGAAGACCACACAAGCTGGAAAGAATAAAAGAGTGACCAACGCCTCCCAGACCTGGACACGGCCTGGAGAGATGACAGCGAGAATGAGGTACAACCATATGTAAGCAAAGATACTCCAGGTAGCTGTGACAAAAAAAACTCTTGGGTGCTTGATCTTCCGTGACTCTCCATTGGGAATGACGTAGACACAAATGGCAATAATCACAAACATGTTAAATGCCGCAGAACCCACAATGGTTCCTGGCCCTAGTTCACCTGCCTGAAAGTTGTGACCACACACCTCAATGACCGAAAGGAGGATCTCAGGAGCAGAAGAACCTAGAGCCATCAACGTGAGATTGGAAACTGTCTCATTCCATATACGCACTGTTGCCACGCTGGTTTCTCCATTAGGTTTGGTCAGTGTGATCTCCTTCTCTTGAGATGTGATGACCTCAATTGAGGCCATGAAGCGGTCAGCGATGATAGACACCCCCAGGAAGAGGTAAAGCATTGCTACAAAGTAAACTACAGCCCGGGCCGCTTTGTCTCCTTTGGATGGATTGTGGGGGCTCCAGACTGGGAGCATGATGCCCGGCTGACATTGCTTCTCCTCTTCTGCAGTACAACTTCCGTTTTCTGACGTTTCCGATGAGGCCGATGCAAGTAAAGACACCACCAGGAGGATGCCCACTCTTAACAAGTATGCCATGACTGATTTGTTTTTCGTGTGGAGGTCTTAAGCAAGAGGATGCTGGATTTAGGGTTGCCCTGGATAAAGATGCCTATGGAAATAAAGAAATATACAGAATTTAAATTATAGATTGATTAATTATTATTTCTGCACATAATGCATGCGAAATTCGTCATTTATTGCAAAATAGATGAGGGAGTCACCGCATTCCTTCCAAGACATCACCTATATCTTTTTATAAGCTCAAGGATTTACACATCACTGCGAGGAGAAGCCCCTTAGCACTGAAAATGTCTTATTATCTCTCAAAATGGCTCCTTATACCAACTGCTACTGTCTCTTAACTCCGCCTCCCTCAAACTCCTCCCACTTTAGCTGCCACAACAAAGCTGCCACACAAATGCCACATACAGGGGGTACAGACACAATTGGACAGAATAGGAAAACAATCCGCAGCATCGCAGATTTATAATTGATATCTCCCTTATAGGAGAGTTTGGGCCACTTTAGAGGAATTTTGGTCAGGAGTACCACCTGTAAGGCCCTAATGGTAGCCATAATCATATATGAACTGGCAGTCTAACAATCCATAGGATATGCCATGGTAACACAAAAATCCCATATTTCATTAACTTTATATATAAATAGCATAAATAAAGACACAAGACAATAGGGGTCATTTACTAAGGGCCCGATTCACGTTTTCCCGACGTGTTACCCGAATATTTCCGATTTGCGCCGATATTTCCTGAATTGCCCCCGGATTTCGGCACACACGATCGAATTGTGGCGCATCGGAGCTGGCATGCACGCGACGGAAATCGGGGGGCGTGGCCGAATGAAAACCCGATGGATTCGGAATTTTTAAAAAAAAGTGTCGCTGGTCACGTGCTTACCTTCACCCAGCAAAGGAACGTGAACTCCGGCGGACCTCGGCGGACTTCAGTGCAGCAGCGACACCTGGTGGACGTCGGAGGAATTGCCTTAGTGAATCGCCGGAAGACCCGAATCCACCGCAGAGAACGCGCCGCTGGATCGCGAATGGACCGGGTAAGTAAATCTGCCCCAATGTTTTTAATGGAGAAAAATGGCCGCGATGTTTTATAATTGGGTAACCAAGAATAAATATTAATAAATAATTTCCAACATTAAAATAATAATAATATTAATGAATATTAAATAATTAAAAACTGTTACTTTAAAACATGAAAACATTCAATCATATAATATGAGCTGGGAGACCAAACCCCCACTAACAAACAATCGCGACAAGATTAAGTGAATCAATTAAGGGCGGGCTGGGCGGGCTACTGCTCTCTGAAGGTCTTGAAGAACTGGCCCAGAAACCCAGGTGACAGCTCCTTATCAGCTGACCGCCTACTATATTTCACCTGGAGACAGGAATGCCAATGACCCAGCTGATTACCAATCACAGCTGATCTTGCCTAACCACCAATCAGGTGGCATTATTTTCATGAGGAGAATTGCAATAAACATCACACAAAAAAGAGCGGCAAAATTCAACTCTGACAGTCATCGCTTTAAAATCGCGCGCAGCATGGCACATCCTGGGCTGTATTGGACCACAGGAGGAAGCCTTGAGTCATATCTGGCAAACTTTATCTTGGGGTGAGGGCTTGGGTGCCCACATAAAGGGCTCTGAGTGCCACCTCTGGCACCCGTGCCATAGGTTCGCCACCACTGCCCTATGCATTATATTAGATCGGTGGGATTCAATATCGGCCTAGCATGATTGTCACGTCTCTGGTCTGTTGTGCACAGCACGTGTCGACATGATAACTTGCATGGGTAATAACATGGTGACATTTTTAAGGACATGCTCATTTGACAGATTTTTCTGACAGAAAAATCTGCTGCAGAATCAAAGTAGAAAACCAGGGCCGACTGTCAGACTTCTGCTACTGAAATCTGAATGAAATTTTCTGGTAAAATTTGCAAATGATTTAGCCCTACACCATGCGGTTACTTTACGTGTGCCCCACTCACCCAAACAACAGCAAAAAGGAAGTGTCCTGTATGAACTGGAGCGTGCCTTTCCAAAAAAAAAAAAGTGACACCTCATACTAATTGGTTTGATTTAACCCCTTAACGCTCTGCGCCGTAGCTCTACGGCGCAGAGGTATAAGGAGTGTATGAAGAGGGCTCACGGGCTGAGTCCTCTTCATACAGAGGTGGGGGTTGTTGCATATTGCAGAAAACCTCCACCGCTAATGACCCAGGTCGGTGCTTGCACCGATCGCGGCTATTAACCCCTCCGTTGCCGCCGTCATCGGGGGGCGGCGATCGGTTGCCATGGTAGCCTCGGGTCTTCGTTTGACCCGATACTATCTGGCATCTGCAGATTCGTTACAATGAGCCAGTGGCTCACTGTAATGAATGTGCTGCAAAAATGCCATATATTGCAATACAGAAGTATTGCAGTATATGGTAGCAGCGATCTGACCATCTATGGTTAATGTACTCTAGATGGTCTAAAAAATAGTGAAAAAAAAAAGTTTAAAAAAAATAAAATAAAAATAAAATATTAAAAATTCAAATCACCCCCCTTTCCCTAGAACTGATATAAAACATAATAAACAGTAAAAATCACAAACATATTAGGTATCGCTGCGTCCCAAAATGCCCGATCTATCAAAATATAAAAACGGTTACGGGCGGCGGTGACCTCCAAGGCGGGAAATGGCGGCCAAATGTCCGAAATGCGACTTTTACACCTTTTTACATAACATAAAAAATGAAATAAAAAATGATCAAAATGTCGCACAGACCTCAAAATGGTAGCAATGAAAACGTCGCCTCATTTCGCAAAAAATGACACCTCATAAAGCTCCGTGCGCCAAAGTATGAAAAAGTTATTAGCGTCAGAAGATGGCAAAAAAATTTTTTTCTTTTTTGTACACATTCATTTAATTTTTGAAAATGTATTAAAACACAATAAAACCTGTATAAATTTGGTATCACCGCGATCGCACCGAACCAAAGAATAAAGTAGGCATGTTATTTGGAGCTAAGAGTGAAAGTCGTAAAAACTGTGCCCACAAGAACGTTTCAATTTTTCCACATTTGGAATTTTTTTTCAGCTTCGCAGTACACGGCATGTTAAAATAAATAACATTACGGGAAAGTAAAATTTGTTACGCACAAAATAAGCCCTCACACAGGTCTGTACACGTAAAAATGAAAAAGTTATGGATTTTTGAAGTTGGAGAGCGAGAAATGAGCCGAAAAACCCTCCGTCCTTAAGGGGTTAAGATGGATAAATGTACGGCCCATCTTCATACTATCTGGTGCAGCCATTTTAGCTGTGAAGACACGCCACTTTTCCTGAGACCACACTCCTATATAAGCATGTAAGCATCTAAAAATGTTCTAAAAATTGTCTAAAATTCTTGATATATGTAGCGCAAGGCATTTCAGGCCCAAATCATGACAAAATTCTGTCAGAAATAGCAAATAAAATCTGAAATGTGTGAGGCAGAAGAAGCAACAGGGCCTGGTTCACACTGCCTGCCATAACTCACAGAGCAGGAGACGTGCTGATTGCTGCCTCTGATAAATGTGCCTGTTGTTGCTGAGAAAAAAAACCTAAGTAATAATTGTTGTCTGACAGAAGGGCCATGTTGTTTGTGTGGTTTACATGTAATTGCTCAGCTGGGCCAATCGCTGTGCCACCTCACGCTGTGCCAAGCCCTTGTTTGCCGCTGTCTCAAGAGAGATGTCAAACAGGGACAGACTTAACGTCTGCACTATTTATACACCTTCCACCTCTGGGAACGCTCCGAAACGCGCTGCACTCCCTGTGTACCAGAGACATACAGGAATCCAGCGGCAGGTGCTATAGATTTCATGCCGCTAAACAAGAGAAGCCCCTGGGAGTCTCCCGGCCTGGCTGTGCACATGGATGCAAGAAGATTAATGCTTCCTATAGGCCCGGGGCGATGAAAAAAGAACATTAGGTCCCATTTTGACAGATGGGACGGACTTATGTCTTAAATTTCATCCTGTACCTTTCCTAAAATTGATGTATGAATTCATGCATTTATTAAAGCCTTTTATATTCCTCATTTCCATGTTTCCGGGAGAGTGTGATCATCCTATCTGGAGCGAAAAAAAATCTGTACTTTATAAAAAAACATTTCTTCCGAAAAATTGCACCACACCAATCCAGAGGCATTGTCTGGTATTGCAGCTCACACTGAGCACATTGTTTAATTAGTTTGCAAATATTCTCCCATTTTTACAGAACCAACCATTAAATACTGGACTAATGTGGTTCTTTGTGGTGAAGTTTAGGATGGCCACCATCTTGCCCACCTCCCCTGTTATTCTAACCTGCCCTGGGTATCTTCACCTTAAAACCCCTACATCTTCTCAGCTCCTTACTCAAACACAAACTCACTAATTTATTCCTCCATGCAGCCTCTCCCCATGGTAGTAGGCTTCCAAAACCTCCCTATCAACTGAGCCACTGGCCCAATCATTACAGACTGGACAGTGACAGTGACAGGAATTAGACCCTTAAAGGGCCTTAATGAATAACCAGGACTATATACATGACAAATGCACACTAACAATCTCAACAACATTCCCAAACTCACACCCTTGGGCCCCATGCACACGTCCGCAAAATACATCCCCGTAGATGGCTATGGTGCTCTGGCTTGGTACGGTGAGCACAACGTGTGCTTTCCGTTCCGTGCTCGCAAAACAGATGGAACTTGCTGTCTCTTTGGACGAAAAACTGGCCGTTCAGTGTGATTTCCTATAGAGAGTGAGGGCTTCTCTTCTTATCCATCACGTTGACCAGGGCTTGCCCGGGCTACGGCCATTCGTCTGAATGAGGCCTTACACACAAAATTTGTGATGAGTAGGAGGGTCCAACCACTGGAACACCCACTGATCCTAGGACTATTTTCCACCATAAGAACTGAGTAACAGGTCCTGCAGTGAGTCCATTGGGACTGAGCTGAAATCTATCAGTGTAACCTGTTCAGGACCCGTTTCTCAGAATCCCCAATACCAGACCTCCTCAGAGAAGAATGTTTTTACTAACCCCAAACATAGGTGATAACTTGCTGATCATAGGGGGGGTCTAACCGCTTGGACATACCACGGATTGTAGTACTACATTTCTCCATAAGTGTACCAGGTCCCGCCATTGGGGCTGCACCTCAATCCATCTGTGTGACCTGTTTCTATCAGGATCCCCATATTGAATCTCCATAAGCAGAAAATGTCTACCCTATACATAGGTGCTACTGTATAGTAAAATAAGCAGGAACTCCTTACATCATAGATACCTATTATTTTACCAACTCCACCAGAAGTCCAGTGGATCTCACCTCTCCTACACTCATAGTTGGAGATTTATCATAAGTCTCTTAGAGCAGAACTGTTCTAGTTGCTCATGGCAACCAATCAGAGCGCAGCTTTCATTTCCCCACAGCTATTTATAAAATTAAAGCTGAGCTCTGATTGGTTTCCATGGGCAACTAGAACAGTTTTACCTCAGAAACTTGATGATAAAATCTCCCCCATAGACTGTAAGCTCTTGTGAGCAGGGCCCTCACTCTGTAATGTATTATTTTATTTGTATATGTCCCCTATGATTTGTAAAGCGCTACGGAATATGATGGCGCTATATAAAGATTATTATTACATTATGGAAGCATCCCGGGGTGTACATGAGGTACTGGAAGATGATTGTCCTCTTCTCATTTCTGTTCTATTCTCTCTTTTCTGGTTAATAAAGATGCAGGGATCCAGCTGTACCTCACTACTAATGATGAGGATAAAACTCCATTCACTGGATGTGAGTCACAGCCGCTGCGGCGCTATAAGTATAGACAGCGACAGCAGAACGGATTTTGTGGATGATGAACAAAGGGATAAGTTAAGAAGTAGTGAAAAAATCATGAGGTAAAAATCCAAAATATACCATATATAAATGTACCGGAGACAGCTTTCACACCCCATTTAATATGGTAGAAGTTTATTCGGAAAAAGCGCCATCTATGTCATCAGACTGAATCTGGTATTGCGGCTTTGTGTCAGGGGGTTTTGAGCATATTGGTGCTCATTTACGAAGGTTCCGTCGAACGCATTTTTGTCGGGTTTCCTGATGATTTCCGTATTTTGCCGAATTGCCCCGGGATTTTGGGGCATGCGATTGGATTGCATGCCACAGAAATTGGAGGGCGGGCCGCCGGACAACCCAACGGATTCGAAGGTGTACGAGGTGTGATTTATGCTCAATTTGTGTCCTGAGTGAAAGGTGAGCGCAAGTTTGAGTAGGCTAAATTAACCCGTACAGTTGTACCCCACGTCACGTGACGAGGCGGCGGCGTCCTCGCCGTGACACTTATATGCACCAGGAAAAAGATGGTGAATTCCGGCGAATCTCAGCGCAGAAGCGACACATGCAGGAAATTGGACGCACGACCTTAGTGAATCACGGCAGCTCCGAATCCTCGTCAGACAACGCACTGCGGGATCGCGACAGGACCAGGTAAGTAAATCTGCCCCATTGACTTTGGTGATGGTCCATTATATATGTCATCTATATCAGATTAGGAGTGGACTGACACACAGGACCTCTGTGAATGGCTTATTTTGCTCCCTTCTCTGTGTAGTGGCCAAACTGTGTTACTGCAGCCTTATCTGAATGGAAGCCAAGCTGCAGTTCCTGAGTCCGGTCAATACACAGATAACAGAGCTGGGTTTTTTCGGATGACAGAACCAGTCAGTTATTGGGTGTCCCAAGTTTCGGACCTCCACTAATCCGATCATCAATAGCAATGAGATAGTAAACCCCTTTAATAATACTCGAAAATACCGGCAACAGCCCATAGATGACTGTGGTTCTCTTACTGGGGAACAAATCTGATTTTTTTTCCCTCATCCTGAACAACATCTTCTAATATAAAAGGGAATTCATCATTTGCTACATTTTTGATAAGAAGACTTGAATAAAGCAAGAGAAAAATTATTTTTTTTTTGTTCTGCTTCAAATTGGATCCTGATGGAACAGGTGCAGGGTGACATCAAATGCAAAACTGTGCATTCTGCCATCTGCTTGATGAATAGTTTCCGTTCACTTCTTTGCCATCTATGAAAGTGATGTGAATGACTTGACATGACAGTAAGTGTCTGGTCATAGCGGCCGGGGCGGATATTATTATGGCATTGTATAAGCAGATGTAGCAGAGCTGAACGAATGAACCACGAATGACTGAACTATATATCCAAGATCTGCAACATTCAAATACAGACGGTCCCCTACTTAAGGACACCCGACTTACAGACGACCCCTAGTTACAGACGGACCCCTCTGCCCACTTTGACCTCTGGTGACCTCTCTGGATGTTACTATAGTCCTAGACTGCAATGATCAGCTGTAAGGTGTCTGTAATGAAGCTTTATTGATAATCCTCGGTCTAATTACAGCAAAAAAATGTTGAAACTGCAATTGTCACCGGGGCAAAATTTTTTTTTTGTCCGGAGCTACAATTATAAAATATACAGTTTCGACTTACATACAAATTCAACTTAAGAACAAACCTATGGAACCTGTCTTGTACCTAACCCGGGGGACTGCCTGTATAACAAAACTTAACGTATGCGAGTTTTAATGATATTATACGTTGTCTGCCATCTTTGCTCCTTCTTACCATCTAATGCTTGGAGAAGAAAGAGGAGGCGTTGTCCGTTCACACTATACTACCAGGACAGAAAGTTATAGGTCAGTGATATAGAATTTCAGTCCTGTCTCCCCTGCCTCCTGCTTGTGATTGATAGGTTTCTCCCCCTTACAAGCAGGAGGTAGGGGAGAAGTATCATACTACAACACATAGGACACACTGGAGCCAGCACTCACAGACACTGGCAGAGTGGATCAAAGTAATTTTATAATACTTGACCGCAATATGTATGTATGGGGGGGGCAGGGGCGTAACTAGGAGAGGAAGGGCCCCATATCAGTGTCTGAATAGGGCCTCCCCTTCCCATTTAAAAAAATATACACATTTGTATACTTACACATGTGAGTTACAGGCACACATTTATACAATCATATACACACATACACACAAACATGAATACATACACACACCATATACACATCACAGTTACAGCATATATACATCACATAAATGTGATATACATATTATGCTGTACATTATGCAGTATAATTTGTATACAGGCGGTCCCCTACTTAAGAACACCTGACTTACATACGACCCCTAGTTACAAACAGACCTCTGGATTTTTGTATTTTACTGTACTTTAGTCCTAGGCTACAATAAACAGCTATAACAGTTATCAATGGTGCCTGAAATTAAGATTTATTGTTTATCCTGGTTCTTATGGCAATCCAACATTTTTAAAATCCAATTGTCACAGAGACCAAAAAAATTTTGACTGGAGTTACAATAATAAAGTATATCGTTCCGACTTACATACAAACTCAACTTAAGAACAAACCTACAGAACCTATCTTGTATGTAACCCGGGAACTGCCTGTATAATGGTGCACATCTTCCAATCTTCAGTCTGCCAGGTTGGATGCTGGGGCCCCCTAACACTGCGGGGCCCCGTAGCAGCTGCTATGGCTGCTATCACTGTAGTTACAGCCCTGATGGGGGGGGGTCAGATCTCATTTTTCATATGAGTCAGTTAAGTGTCACTTGTAGTGTTTTTCAGACGACGCGGTGGTGATGGGTAATGTTATGGGTGATGGTGGGAAGGAATATGAGGGTGGGATTGAGGCCTTCGTGGCATAAAGTGCAAAAAAATAAATGAATGTTAAATGTTAACAAGACAAAAGAGATGGTCGTGACCTTTCGTAAATGTGGTTCTGGTCTCTTGTAACTCAGGGGTGTGAGGTGGAGGAGGTAGTTGCATACAAATACTTAGTTGTTGATCTTGATAGAAATCTTAATTGGAAAATTAATTCTGATAGGTTGTATATAAGGGGTCTCTCTAGTTTGTTTTTTGTTTTTTTTACGTATACTGCGTTCATTCGATGGCTGTAATAAATTACGCCGCATGTTTTATGATTCTGTGATAGCTGGATCTATTTTTTTTATTGTGTAGCATGTTTTGGATCAGGTATGTGTATACGAGATATTAACTGGATGGACAAAGTGATTAAAAAGGCGAGTAAAGTAATTACTCTGATCTGATCATATGGATCTACAGGAAGTCCTCGAAATTGACTTCCTGTATACACAGGAAACCCGCTCTGGATTGGTGGTTAGGCAAGGAAAAAACAAATAATTTTTTTGCAATTCATGGGCATATCTAAAAAAGTTGGGATTAAGCAAATCCAGTGTAGAGCTATTTTAAAGATGGGTAACGACACCACTTTTAAAGTATGTTGTGTAGGGTTAACCCCTTAAAGGATAGCATATCTTAGCATTGGCAAATATTATAACTTTCACAGAATTTTGTTTGCAATTAATTAAGAAGTATAACTTCGAGTCAATAATACACAATGTTACTTTTACAAACTGAATTGACGTTACAGCTTGTATTTTACTCCATAATTCTGAAAATGACACTTATACAGGAGGTCCCCTACTTAAGGACACCCGACTTAAAGACGACCCATAGTTACAGACGGACCCCTCTGCCCACTGTGACCTCTCTGGATGTTACTATAGTCCCAGACTGCAATGATCAGCTGTAAGGTGTCTGTAATGAAGCTTTATTTATAATCCTTGGTCCCATTACAGCAAAAAATTTTGAAAATCCAATTGTCACTGGGGCAAAAAAAAAAATTATGTCTGGAGCTACAATTATAAAATATACAGTTTCGACTTACATACAAATTCAACTTAAGAACAAACCTTGTACGTAACCCGGGGACTGCCTGTATACTAATATAGTTGATAATGCACAATCACCTTCCTGCTGTGATTTAGTGGAAGGGTTTTTGCTTTAACCCCAGTAACAAATTTAAAAAAAATGAAAGCACTCAAATGTATTTCAATCCTTGGGAATATTTTATTAAGTTACCGGCGCAATTCATCAGCCTCCGAACCCTATACATTACATAATTCAAGACGTGAATGGCAGAATGGAAAGAGATTAATATCTCGCTGGCAGATGTATAGATCTAATACTGCATAATGATCTAGACATCAGGATTAAAATACCGTATGAGTGCTGTGGATTCCGGTGGCTGTCATAGTAGTCAGACATATAGCTTATCTGGGCTTATATAATGCACTGGGATACTAGAATCACTAAATTCACCAATTTTAGCCAACTATGGATCATATAGGAGGTCTCCTGACTCCTCCCTGGTGGCAGATGTTGGGGGAAAAAAGTTGGAATTCAGCTGTCGATCCTTTTATCCTTGGGATCGGGAAATACCCGCTATTCATAGTGCATGTATATTTGGGCTTCGGACAAGATTACCAGTGCGTTACCAGTGTGGGACTGACCCACCAGAGCACCAATAGATCCTCCGGTTGGCCAAGGTAATAACCCAATACCAAACCCAAGAGGTTCCACAAAAGACAACCCAGTTGATGGAAGGTTGACCCAAAGAATAGTTTTATCTTGTGGGCCCAATTCACCCCAGTCCATCAGTATCGGTGACACCTGTGAGACCACAAGTTACTTGAGAAGACAATGTTCAGACCCCGATAGAGCAAAGAATGTTGAAAGGTTTCTGTTCTGCAACCAGTAGAATTGTGAATGCAGCTCTGTACTGAGATATACACTTACTGGCCACTTTATTAGGTACACCTGTCCAACTGCTCGTTAACACTTAATTTCTAATCAGCCAATCACATGGCGGCAGTGCATTTAGGCATGTAGACATGGTCAAGACAATCTCCTGCAGTTCAAACCGAGCATCAGTATGGGGAAGAAAGGTGATTTGTGGCCTTTGAACGTGGCATGGTTGTTGGTGCCAGAAGGGCTGGTCTGAGTATTTCAGAAACTGCTGATCTACTGGGATTTTCACGCACAACCATCTCTAGGGTTTACAGAGAATGGTCCGAAAAAGAAAAACATCCAGTGAGCGGCAGTTCTGTGGGCGGAAATGCCTTGTTGATGCCAGAGGTCAGAGGAGAATGGGCAGACTGGTTCGAGCTGATAGAAAGGCAACAGTGACTCAAATCGCCACCCGTTACAACCAAGGTAGGCAGAAGAGCATCTCTGAACGCACAGTACGTCCAACTTTGAGGCAGATGGGCTACAGCAGCAGAAGACCACACCGGGTGCCACTCCTTTCAGCTAAGAACAGGAAACTGAGGCTACAATTTGCACAAGCTCATCGAAATTGGACAGTAGAAGATTGGAAAAACGTTGCCTGGTCTGATGAGTCTCAATTTCTGCTGCGACATTCGGATGGTAGGGTCAGAATTTGGCTACAACAACATGAAAGCACGGATCCATCCTGCCTTGTATCAGCGGGTCAGGCTGGTGGTGGTGGTGTCATGGATCCATCCTGCCTTGTATCAGCGGGTCAGGCTGGTGGTGGTGGTGTCATGGTGTCTTTGGGCCCCTTGGTACAACGCCACAGCCTACCTGAGTATTGTTGCTGACCATGTCCATCCCTTCATGAGCACAATGTACCCTGTAACATCTGATGGCTACTTTCAGCAGGATAATGCGCCATGTCATAAAGCTGGAATCATCTCAGACTGGTTTCTTGAACATGACAATGAGGTCACTGGACACAAATGGCCTCCACAGTCACCAGATCTCAATCCAATAGAGCATCTTTGGGATGTGGTGGAACGGGAGATTCGCATCATGGATGTGCAGCCGACAAATCTGCGGCAACTGTGTGATGCCATCATGTCAATATGGAGCAAAATCTCTGAGGAGCTTCCAGCACCTTGTTGTATCTATGCCACGAAGAATTGAGGCAGTTCTGAAGGCAAAAGGGGGTCCAACCCGTTACTAGCATGGTGTACCTAATAAAGGGGCCGGTGAGTGTATACATGCAAGTGGATTCATAGTATAGAGGTCTGGGAACACAAGTGGTCATGGTCTAGTTTTATACTTCATCATCCATCATTACAGTAACATAAGAAACAAGCAAATTCTGATAATTGTCGAGTACAAATGGGCCCTTAATAGGGGGCATGTGCCTAAGGCAGTGTGAGCGGTAAATACAGCCCTGTCCTTGGGATCAGTGACGTTCTACCAATCACAATACCCTACATAATACAGGCAGTCCCCGGGTTACCTACAAGATAGGTTTGTTCTTAAGTTGAATTTGAATGTAAGTCGAAACTGTATATTTTTTTATTATTATTTTATTTTTTTTGCCCCAGTGACAATTGGAGTTTGTAAATTTTTTGCCTTAATGGGAACAAGGATTATCCATAAAGCTTCATTACAGACACTTTACAGCTGATCATTGCAGCCTGGGACTGCAATGGTCACAGGGGGCAGAGGGGTCCGTCTGTAACTAGTGGTCGTCTGTAAGTCGGGTGTCCTTAAGTAGGGGACAGCTTGTACAGTTGTTTTGCTTGGTATTGCAATTAAAATTGAAAAGAACTAAGCAGGAACAGGTCACATGACTGATAAATATCACTGGCCTGAAGAATTGATTTAGACACTAGGACGTTAAAGGGAACCCGTCACCAGGAACCCTTTTCCCCATAGAGAGTACACATTGCCAAAGTACTTTTATTAGGAGGGATATGGGTGTTTTTTTAATTTGAAATAGATGCATGGCGGAGCGGTTTCCGGAGAGTGTGGGGGGGGGGGGGGGTGACCGCTCCTCACTGGCCACTCCCATTGGACACGGGACACTGCTCTGCAGAGAGTAAGGTAAACTTTCATCTAACTTTTCTTTTTTATCGCAAAAAAGCAGTTTTATTTAAAAAAAAAAAAAAAAAAACACTCTGGCAATGTGCACACTATTGTCTCAGGGGACGTGGGGGAGCCAGAAAAAGGGCTCCTGATGACAGGTTCCCTTTAAGATTTCAATGTCACGCTGCTAATGTTATTATGATTGCATTTAGATTTCTACCTCCTAGTCATGTGACTTGCTGGTTTCAATCCGACCACAATCACTCTCATTAATTTCAATTCAGCGTTATGGCTTTGGAGTCTCCGGCGTTGGCATAGGAAAGGCTTGTTTTATTGAGACATTCCCTTTAAGTAGTGACTATCCATTATATGTTATCTTAGACCAGCTTCTCTTACTCCACGTTCTGCACTTCTATGGATCTCTCTGTATTGATCTTCACAAATGTAGGACATTATTCATAATCAATATGATAAATCGGCCTGAGCGCTTAACATCTTAGGAGATGCTCTGAGTCTCCGTGGCCAATGCTTATTTGTTGTAGCTGCATATGGATGTTGAGAAGAAAGCTAGATTTAGGGGAGGTCTGATTATGGAAGACATCCATAGCCAAAAGTATTTCTGTGCCATCCTTGGTAGTATGGGATGACGCCTGAATAGTCCTGCCCAACATACTCATGCACTGCTCCGACAACCGCTCACCCAATGCTAAGGAATCGCTCACCCAATGCTAAGGAACCGCTCACCTAATGCTAAGGTACCGCTCACCCAATGCTAAGGTACCGCTCACCCAATGCTAAGGTACCGCTCACCCAATACTAAGGTACCGCTCACCCAATGCTAAGGTACCGCTCACCCAGTACTAAGGCACCGCTCACCCAATGCTAAGGTACCGCTCACCCAATGCTAAGGAATCGCTCACCCAATGCTAAGGAACCGCTCACCTAATGCTAAGGTACCGCTCACCCAATGCTAAGGTACCGCTCACCCAATACTAAGGTACCGCTCACCCAATGCTAAGGTACCGCTCATCCTGTACTAAGGCACCGCTCACCCAATGCTAAGGTACCGCTCACCCAATGCTAAGGCACCGCTCACCTAATGCTAAGGTACCGCTCACCCAATGCTAAGGCACCGCTCACCCAATGCTAAGGAACCGCTCACCTAATGCTAAGGTACCGCTCACCCAATGCTAAGGCACTGCTCACCCAATGCTAAGGCACCGCTCACCCAATGCTAAGGTACCGCTCACCCAATATTAAGACACCTGCTCACCCAATCACTGGACAGATGGGTGACCGGCCTCAAACTAGTGATTGGCTAGCCCTCTGACCATTTCTTGTCTGAGACTCCAGTGAGTGGGGTGCAATAGGGACCTAGGGGTTATGTTAGGGCTCCGACCTTCAGTCACGGCTGAAATATTTTAATTCCTCTACAAATAAAAGCCTAATTTACCCAGAGAAAATTCATAATTGACCCAGCAGTAGTCAATTGAGCGCCAATCACGAATACGCAATCGGACACTATCCTCTTCGGGAAAACTCTTGACTTACGTGGGATTAGGAACACATCCACTCTCCGATAAACACATGTGTAATGAGGAGTCAGGAGACATAGATGATCCAATTATGTAACGTGCATGACCTCCTTAAAGGGGATTTCCAAACACAGAAACTACTGACATAGGCATAGGACAGGTGGGATACAACAGACGGCTATATTGAGAATAGATTCATCGGTTCTCCGTCCTCTCTACTGTAAGTTATACAATTCCTGCAGTTGGGGGATCTGGGGAGAGGCTCTGCCTTATGTTTCGCGGCTTGTGTGACACGCATGTTTCCGCACTCATTACAGCAGAACATCTTGCAGGAGACTGTAGGTAGTGACCTAGAAATATCTCCGTAATATCCCAAAGATCGCAGGCTGGGAACGGATACATTTGTCTGTGCATTTCGCTAAGACAAAAGACTATATTTAACGTGAGAAAGGCAGAACAGAGGAAAATTGGAGCAGTATTTTACATTAAAAGTCTTCCGAGACGAGACTTTAAGGACCTCAACGTGTGCGCTGTGAAGGAGCAGGAGGCAGCCGCACAACATAAAAGACACGTTTGGATACATCAAAGCAATCGTCCAGGGAATCCATAGATCTTATTGCCGGGGAAAATGAAGATAGAGAGAAGGGGGATCAGGAGCTAAGTTGGGGAGGGGAAGCCCTAGAGAGACGTGAGAAAAACTTGTCTGAGTCAAAGTGAGTTGGGTGCATGGAAAGGAATCCCGTAGGAGAGAAAGGGCAAAGAACGGGTTATAAATAGTAGACCGTCAGATATCAAAGACATGCCATACTCGACTCCCAATTTGATGGAAATTTAATTAGGCAAGAACCGATGGGAAGTCTACCGAGAGCAATGGTGGCAAAAAAAAAGGAGGCATTCGATCAGTATCCATATAAGAATAAGGAACGTCTGTCATGTAAAATGAAATAATTGCCCATAAAAAGTTGCCCGTTTTGGACAATCTCTTGATGATAAACTGATCACTGCAAGAGAGAGAGAGAGAGAACCCATTGACAAAATGCTTGATTTCCATGAAGTGCTACCACAAGAAAAATAAGGCATCACGCAAGCCCAAAACATTTTAAGGAATTTTTCAAGAATTCTGGAAAACCCCTTAGGAGAAAAGCCAAGGGTCGTCTATAAATTCAGCCAATCCATGGCCCCCTCTGAAGACTGAAGAGGGGAAGTACATGCCCAACGTGGGGACAGGGATTCAGAGTAGGGCAAATACAACTTTGGTTGTTTTTGTCAACTCCGTCCCAGAATTCCTGAGAAACCCCTTTAATTAGCTGTCTATTTGATGCATGGACATGTTGGGTAGCTGATGGATTAGAAGCCTTAGGGTTCAAGTGGATGGGACTGAACTGCAAATATCTGATCCCTTGGGGTTGTGGGTATCAGACCTAATCTTATATTAATGGAATCTCTTACAAATAGCCCGACATATTCATTATATACCATAGCTCTCAACCGTCCTGGATTCCGCGGGACAGTCACGTCTTTTGGGCACTCTCTCACCATCCCAGGTGGTAGGGAGAATGTCCCGTGCTGTCCCTCCCAGAGAAATGGAGACCAATGAAAGGGGAGGGGAAGCAGAGACTGGTTCATAATAAGAGGGGGAGCAGAAAAAGGGACCACAATAGGAGGGGTAGGGGGAAGGGTGGATTGTACAGGATGAAAATATTTTAGATATTATACTGTGTATGCATACTAGAGGGGTGGGATGAGGGGTAGGGCAATGGACAGGGCATATTATGGAAAAATAATATGCAAAATTGTCCCTCTTTCTGAGTAAGGGGCAGAGAGGTTTTACATATAAGTTCGAGGTACTACATAAGCAAATTTATCAACATCCTATCAGAATGTGCTTTGTACATGTAGAGTTATAGAAACTAAGGAGGATCCTAATGAGAGAAGCTACCAAAGTGTCTTATATCCGAGCTTCTGTCCTGCTTCACATCCTCATTCATCGCATGCCGCCCTCTCACAGCAGGTAACATCAGCGATGACAGGAGGATGACACTTGTCGTCTT
Organism: Engystomops pustulosus; assembly: GCF_040894005.1. Taxonomy (NCBI): domain Eukaryota; kingdom Metazoa; phylum Chordata; class Amphibia; order Anura; family Leptodactylidae; genus Engystomops; species Engystomops pustulosus. The sequence goes on along the minus strand of NC_092419.1, from coordinate 10,772,088 downwards.
TGGGTCCAGATCTGAAAACCACTGCCGCAAACATATCAGCAAAACAGTCATTGTACACAGAATTAAGTAGTGGAGAGTCTGCATTCCCAGACAAGGGTACAAATCTCCAACCCCCTGTACTCGAAAAATCAAACACAATTGTTTCCAGAAGGCAACATGAAAATGTTTGATATTGTGTGACCCCAGGGTCTACATATGTCCTAATATTTACATGGATCAGAGATAAGATAAAAATTCTAATATTATGTAGCTCCCCTGGGGCCACCAAAATTGAGGCATGGTCACCACCAAATGTTTTTAGGTGCCCTGTGGTATCTACCATGGAGACATTGTCAAAAGATCCTCTAAGCTGTGAGGTCCAGCCTTCAAAGTATGGACTGATGTTTCTGTAGCACATCCCACCGATGCTCAATCAGATGGAGATCTAAGGAACTTGAGGACCATATTATGACCTTAAACTCTTTGTTGTGTTCCTTAGATTCCTGAGGAACACAAGTTTGTAATGTACATCCATGAAAGCTGAAGTCAAGTAGCCACACGTCCCGAACAACGGCAGGGTACTACTAAACAAGGGCAGTGCCATTATGAAATCGAGCTATCATGAGGCAGGGGACTTGGTTGTTAACCATAATTACGTAGATGATATGAGTCAAATTAGAATCTAATTGTCAGGACTGTAGAAGTCCCAGGAGACTATTGTCCAGAGCGTCGCCCTTCCCCCATTGGTTTGTCTTCTACAGTCAATCCATCTTGATGAACACACATCCGGGAAGCCATGATGTAACCATCATGTATGAGGATATGATGATCTAACGTAATTCTCTAGACCAGACCACTTCTTCTATCACTCGAGGATTGCGTTCCATTTTTGAGTGCTTTTGTAGATGAATAGGGATCAGTCTGGGCACCATGACCAGTCTATCACAGCCAGTAGAACATTTTTACAGCACTTGGGGGGACATTAATCATAGGGGGGTCTCAGGTTCGCCTATTTTTGCGCCTGGTTTGCTCTTCTTTTTGGCTCCTGATCTATATTGGATCTGGTTCTGCCTTAGTAAATGCGTTTTGGAATTGTCTCATTTCCGATTCATTTGCGCCTAAATTTGTGCCAAATTTGTCTCTAATTGTTAGATCTCATTTGTGAGCAATAATGAAAGGAGACTGAGAAAATGTGACGGAACGTTCAGGGCTTCATCTCTGCACAAAAACTATCATTGTGATGTAACTGCAGGGACTAAAAGTTACAGAGATGGAAAAAAAAAAAATTCTTGCTGAAATGAGTCTTTTCCTTTTTTATTATAATTTACATGAAATGGAGACTGATAATATTCTCACATCTGTACAATAAGACAATAATCACTCCCAGAGATGATCCCAGAGACAATGATGAAGTCGTTACTGGAGAAATGTTACATTTTACAACTGCTCCGAAGTATTTTCCATGTTGCATGGAGGGAATTCTTCATTTGGGAAACAAATATCTATGTTTTTAGTAATGAAAAGTGATTTTTTTTTGGAAGTGCAGCTGCTCAGAGTTTGTGCATTTTCGCACCTTTTTTTGCGCCATTTGAGGCACAAATTTGTGATAGATCCCGTGCAAACATCTGTATAGGAGGCTCTCACTATGTCAGATAAGGCGCAGGGGCTCAAAACCACTAAGTGCCGGACTTTGCCGTGCGCCAGAAAATGGCGCATAAATGCGCCTAATTAACGAGATGCGCCAGATTTTTGCGCTAAAAAACGCTCAAAACAGTCTAACAGACTATGATCAATGTCCCCCTCGGTGCTATTTAAGCTCTTCTGCTAGATTGGACCTCATGTCTAGCATGTGCACATCAAAGAATCTTGGGGGTTCGTGACCCTGTTGTGGCTTTACAGGTTGTCCATCTTGATAAGAGCTCACCTCTGCACGCTGGGAACATCTCAGGAGACCTCCTACTTTGAAAAATGGGTCCATCTACTATTTACCACCCTGTGACAGATGCCATTACTACCCGATAGATCCGGTATCAGTACTGATATATTTTCAGTGTATACTGAGGTTTGTGCTGGTTGGACTGCGGTTGCATTAGCCATTGTTCAGCTTCTCAGCCGGAGACTGGTTCATGAGGCCTCCATGGATTTGCTGTTAGATATGTAGATATGAATTAGTATGATACTCTCGCCTCCTCTTCTGTATCACGCTCTTCCGTTTATAGCTCGTGATGCCGAGAGAATTCCCTCTTTTCTTCTGAGCCACTTTATGGGATCTGCAGGCCGCCTGCGTTTGGAGATGTTTATTTTTGGAGGAACAGTTGTCTTGGTGACACCGAATCGTATGAGATGATGAAAAGTCCCAGGCAGTGTAGACTGGAAGCTTCTGCAGATGATTAGGACGCTTGCGCTTTTCTCATTCACGTATCGGAATTAGATCATTGTGGTAACGCAGACTTTTGTCTCCTCGTAGACCCATTCATAGGTCAGGACAATGGATATGTTCTACCACCAGAGAGGGACTTATATAGCATTAGGACCTCATCCAATATTACAGTCTTTTTGGAGATATCAGATGGAAACCTCACTCATGTAGAAAGGGGTTTAAAATTGAAAAGAAGAATTAATGTGATGTGGAGACCAAGGTGTAAGAGTTGCCGGTAGGTGCCTAGCTGGGCCATCACATGGTAGTATTTGAGTAATAATAAGAAGCACTTGTAAACTGAAGCACCATCAAAGCAAGAGTAGTCAAGGATATTCGCACCCCCAAAAGCATCGAACGATGATGGAGTGGGCACCCAAGACAATAGGGGTAACTACAGGGGTACCAGCCATAGCAGCTTCCATTGGGCCTAGAGTGTCAGGGGGCCCGGCGCCCAACCTGCCACACTAAAGAATGGAGGATGTGCACCATTATATACATATTTATGCTGCACATTGTACTGTATGTATAAATGGTGTGTATATAATGTGTGTATGTTTATGCTGTATGGTGTGTTTATACATGTATGTATATATACTGTATGCATAATAATATGATGTATATTTACTATACATGTGTGTGTATATATACTGTATGCTTAATAAAATGATATGTGCGTACTATACATAGTATATAAATGTATATTTCACTGCATAAATGTGTGTGTATGAGTGAAGAACTGTGAGTGTACATTTTTTAATATATTTTTTAAAATAAGTGCCTCTCTTAGTTACACCCCTGCCTGAAATGATTATCACTAGAGACTGGATTGGGTAATAGACCCTTTACCAAAGATACACACAACACTGCCGGGAAGATGTAGTCTATTTGAGATAATTAGACAGTATGTAACCACCAAGCTAGTTGCCTCTTGTAAGACTGTTGTAACCACTAAGTTTTCTGCCCTAATTTTGAGTAATGGCCCATTTCAGCTATGTATGGTGCCATCCTCAAGCGGAAGCCTAGCAACATTTATAAGACTGGTAACCCTAAAAAGACTGACTGCTCCCCCCATGAATATCCATTCCTTCCACTGAGCATTAAGGGGGCTTCCATCAGCAAGACCCCTCACAATCAATCTGCCAGCAGTCACATGATCTGCCTATAGATGTGTATATATGAGATTTTACTGTAACCGTCTTTATTGGCTTTCATTCCTCATAGTTATTTTTCATTTCCACCATTTCCTCCGGTTCTAATATTAATAAGTTATGACCATAAGTTATGCTAATAAAATCTCACTTTTCCTGAATATAAGTTATGGAAACATATTCTCTCCGACTCCGACAAAGTTATGTACAGCTCCTGGGCATGAAGAATCTCCGAGCAGATCTGTTGTGATATTTGCTTCGAATTAACATCATGTTCTGGGGGGGGCCAAGACATCCTCTCCCATATAGTAGGTGTATAGGAGATAGACGTATAGATATTCTACTTATGTGTATATGCTTCACATATTCCATGACAAATACCTACCTGATGTAGGTTAATGTATAGCTACTGTGAGACACTGAAGGGGTTAACTGTGGATGGGCGGTATGTTTCCCCTAGGTTTTGCTATTATGCAAGGCCTTAGTGCTGAGGTTGGGTGTCCAGCACCTTGGACACAGGTGATGGGAGCAGCCCAATCAGTCTTTTTTTTAAACCGCTCAGCAGAGCTGGAAGTGTTGTCTCTCTCTGGAAGGAGGTTGGAGAGCACACAGCACTGACCTCTGTGCCTGGAGCAGCGACTTATTTTATGTACTAGTGGTGAGTTAGAGAAACTCTGTTTAGTTAGCACCCTGACGGGTAGGATTTTTGTTTGTTTAATGCCTGAATGTAAAGGCTGTTTTATTTTGCTGCTGCAATAAACGCAGGCGAGACCTGTTTTGGACTGTACCTTGGTGTCACTGTCTTGAACTGCATCACAGCACCCCGCTACCACGGTCTCTACTGGGCCAAATCTCCCACATATGGTGCTTCGGATTGCGGGCAGTTCAAAAGACACACACCTGAAAGGCTCGCTACATCCTGCAACATTGCATGGCCTGGGTGAAAGCAGCAGGCAAATTGCAGGATAAAGCCAAGATGGAGGACTTTATTAAATACCTGCAAGAGGAGGCCAGAGCTAATCGGCAGCAGCAGCAGGCCATGCTCCAGCAGCAGGAGGAGAGGTCCCGCCAGCAGCAAGCCATGTTCCAGCAGCAGGAGGAGAGGTCCCGCCAGCAGCAGGAGGAGGCCAGAGCTAATCGGCAGCAGCAGCAGGCCATGCTCCAGCAGCAGGAGGAGAGGTCCCGCCAGCAGCAAGCCATGTTCCAGCAGCAGGAGGAGAGGTCCCGCCAGCAGCAGGAGGAGGCCAGAGCTAATCGGCAGCAGCAGCAGGAAGAGTCCCAGGCTAATCGACAGCTGCAGCAAGCCATGCTCCAGCAGCAGGAGGAGAGGTCCCAACAGCAGCAAGCCATGCTCCAGCAACAGCAGGCAGAGTCCCGAGCCATGTTCCAGCTGCAGGAGGAGAGGTCCCGCCAGCAGCAGGAAGAGTCCCGAGCCATGTTCCAGCTGATGATGGAAAAGTTTTCTGGCGTTATGGCAGCACCGCAAGCGACGACTACTGAGGGGTTCCATACTGGTTTGCAAGGGTACCCGGTTGTCCAGCATTCCGCACGGGCTGCAGTGCAGAAGGCTTTACAAAAGATGACGGCGACCGACGACGTGGAGGCTTATCTCACTGTCTTCGAGCGAGTAGCTGAGCGAGAGGAGTTACCAGCTGAGCAGTGGGCAGATGTCCTGGCGCCGTTCCTGACAGGCGAATCGCAGAAGGCCTACTACGACCTGAGTGAAACGGAGGCCCGTGAGTACCCCCAGCTAAAGGCGGAGATTCTGGCTCGTCTTGGGGTCACCGTTCAAGTTCGTTCCAGCCGGGTCCACCAGTGGGCATACTCTGAAAAACTACCCCCGCGCTCCCAAATGCATGACCTGATCCATCTTGTACGGAAGTGGCTACAACCCGATGACTGCACCCCAGCACAGATGGTCGAGAGAGTGGTTCTTGACAAGTTCACCCGTTCTCTGCCCTCTCGGCTCCAGCGGTGGGTTGGACAGGCCGGTCCCACAAATGCTGAGGAACTCGTGTCCCTAGTAGAGAGATATCGGGCTACGGAGGATCTTCTACTTATCCCTCCCACACGAAGCAGTGCCAGTGACAAGGTCACCAAACCATCTGGTAAGACTGCTACTGCAGAAAAAGGGAAACAGGTCAGGTTGGGAGGGGGTACACTGGGGGGCTTGGATACACAGAAACCCAGTGAGGCTCGTGACAGAGGTCATAGCCGTATCCAGTGCTGGCGATGCCATGAAATGGGCCATATTGCTGCCAACTGTCCCCTGTCAGTGGAGCCAATGGACTGCAACCAGACCCGGCGAATGTCACTGTTTGCCCGGCCGGTTCTGGCTGCCGAGTCGGTCACGGATGCAGAACCCCAAGTGTGTATGGTCACAATCGGTGGTCACACGGTGGAAGCCTTGCTAGACTCAGGGAGTATGGTTACCCTGGTGCGGGGAACTTTGGTTGATCCTGGACTGTACAGTGGGCGTAAAGTGGGAGTGTTGTGTATACATGGTGACACTCGCGAATATCCCACTGCTGTCATCAACCTACATACACCTTGTGGTACTATTACCCATGAAGTGGGGGTGGTGGGGACCCTGTTTCATGAGGCTATTATCGGCAGAGACTTACCGGTGTTTTGGGACCTCTGGAGACGAAGACCCACCTCAGGTGCTGTTGCAGATAATGGACGTCAGGTATGTCCGGCCTTGGCCCCTGAACCCTTTGAGGCCGATGTACCCACACCAGCAGTAGGGGTGACCCCATGTGATGAATTCTCTCCCCTAGAGGTCCTAGCTGGTGAGGTCGAGGGCCACGAGGAGGTGGCCGACATGCCGGACCTTGAGTTTTCCCGTGAGAATTTTGGGGCTGCACAGCTACAGGACCCTACCTTGTTTAAAGCACGGGAGAATGTTAAGGTGATAAATGGGGTACTCCAAATACCAGGGGCTGACAAAATATACCCCTGAATGGTGATTGTTGGGGAGCTGTTGTACAGGGTCGACCAGATACGGGGTGAGGAGGTTGAGCAACTTGTAGTACCCCAATCTCACCGTAGGCTGGTGCTAGAGTTGGCACACAAACATGTGCTGGGAGGGCACTTAGGTGCTGAGAAGACCCGGGAGAGGATCCTGCAGAGATTTTTCTGGCCCGGGGTGTGGGAGGATGTAAACCGGTATTGTAGCTCCTGCCCTGAGTGTCAACTTACTGCCCCGGTGTCCCACTTCAGGAGTCCTTTGGTCCCGCTACCAATCATAGAGGTGCCATTTGAACGGATTGCAATGGATCTGGTTGGCCCCATAGTCAAATCCTCAAGGGGGCACCAATACATCCTGGTTATCCTGGACTACGCTACGCGGTATCCCGAGGCGATTCCATTAAGGAACACCTCCTCCAAAAATATTGCTAGGGAGCTGTTCCAGGTATTCTCACGCACAGGCCTCCCCAAGGAAATCTTGACTGACCAGGGTACCCCATTCATGTCTAGGGTAATGAAGGAGATGTGTAAGTTACTGAAGGTTAAACAGCTCCGCACCTCTGTGTATCATCCTCAGACAGATGGCCTAGTCGAGAGGTTTAACAAGACCTTGAAGGGGATGCTTAAGAGGGTGGTCAGCAAGGATGGGAAGGACTGGGATTGTTTGTTGCCCTATTTGATGTTTGCCATACGTGAAGTTCCCCAGTCCTCCACGGGTTTCTCACCCTTTGAGCTGTTATATGGCCGTTCCCCACGTGGGCTTTTGGATATAGCCAAGGAGACCTGGGAACAGGAGAGGACCCCCCACCGTAGTGTGATAGAACACGTCTCCCTTATGCAGGACCGCATAGCGGCGGTAATGCCCCTTGTAAAGGAGCACATGACAAGGGCACAAGAGGCCCAGTCTAGGGTCTACAATAGGTCAGCCAGACTCAGGACCTTTAACCCAGGCGACAGAGTGCTAGTTCTGGTGCCCACCGTTGAGAGCAAGTTCTTGGCAAAATGGCAAGGACCATATGAGGTCATGGAGAAAGTAGGGGAGGTAACCTACAAGGTATCTCAGCCGGGGAGGAGGAAACCCGAACAGATATACCACGTGAACCTTCTAAAGCCATGGAGGGAAAGGGAGTCCCTGATGGCCGTGGGAGTAGAAAAAGCGTCTGTCCCCAAGAAGGGGACACCGGAGGTAGGTGTACCCGATGCCAAGGTGCCTGAAGTACGGATCTCGGAGTCCCTCTCCAGGGCCCAGATTCAGGAAGCGAAGGAGTTTGTGCTCCGAAATGTGGATGTGTTCTCTAAGTTACCGGGACGTACTTCAGTCATCAAGCATGATATCGTAACCAAACCCCACATCCGGGTACACCAAAAACCCTACCGGGTCCCTGAAGCGCGCCGGCTTGCCATATCCGAAGAAGTCAGGCAGATGTTAGACCTGGGGGTTATCGAGGAGTCTAAAAGTGACTGGTCGAGTCCTATTGTGTTGATTCCCAAACCTGATGGTTCCCTACGGTTCTGCAATGACTTTAGGAAGTTGAACGAGGTGTCCAAATTTGATTCTTATCCCATGCCCAGGGTTGACGAGTTGATAGAACGACTTGGACAGGCTAGATTCTTCTCCACCCTTGACCTGACGAAAGGGTATTGGCAGGTACCCCTTACTGACAGGGCCAAAGAGAAGACCGCTTTTGTTACTCCTGATGGGCTTTTTCAGTACGTGGTACTCCCCTTTGGGCTACATGGGGCTCCCGCCACATTCCAGAGGTTAATGGATCTCGTGCTAAAACCTCACCGGAGATATGCCTCGGCCTATCTGGATGACATCATAGTTTATAGTAACGATTGGGAGAGTCACCTGGCCAAGGTGCAAGCAGTGGTAGACTCCCTGGGGGCAGCAGGGTTGACAGCGAACCCCCAAAAATGTGCTGTGGGTCTGGAAGAGGCCCGTTACCTGGGGTACCGTATTGGGCGAGGTGTCATCAAACCCCAAGTAAATAAAGTGGAGGCGATCCAGCAGTGGCCACGACCTATGAGCAAGAAGCAAGTGAGGGCTTTCCTAGGCATAGTGGGCTATTATCGCCGATTTATCCCCGATTTTGCTACCATAGCGGCACCCCTGACTGACCTGACCAAGGGTAGCAGGGCGGTGATGGTAAAGTGGAGTGAAGAGGCTGAGGGGGCGTTTCAGCGACTTAAGACGGTTTTGTGCGATGGACCGGTACTGATCACCCCTGACTTCACCAAGACCTTTATTGTGCAGACTGACGCTTCTGACGTGGGCTTAGGGGCTGTCCTGTCCCAAGTAGTGGAGGGTGAGGAACATCCCGTGACATTCCTGAGCCGCAAGCTCACACCTCCTGAGAAGAACTATAGTATAGTTGAGAGGGAGTGCTTGGCGATCAAATGGGCTCTGGAATCCCTGAGGTATTACTTGATAGGGCGGCAGTTTACACTGGTGACCGATCACTCTCCCCTCACCTGGATGAGTCAGGCCAAAGAGAGGAACGCCAGGGTCACAAGGTGGTTCCTAATGTTGCAGAATTTCAAATTCACGGTAGAACATCGAGCAGGAAAGCTGCATGGGAATGCCGATGCCCTATCCCGTACCCACTGTCTGATGGCCAAAAATGTTCGCCCCCACAGGGTCAAACAGAGGGGGAGGGTATGTGAGACACTGAAGGGGTTAACTGTGGATGGGCGGTATGTTTCCCCTAGGTTTTGCTATTATGCAAGGCCTTAGTGCTGAGGTTGGGTGTCCAGCACCTTGGACACAGGTGATGGGAGCAGCCCAATCAGTCTTTTTTTTTAAACCGCTCAGCAGAGCTGGAAGTGTTGTCTCTCTCTGGAAGGAGGTTGGAGAGCACGCAACCTTGACCTCTGTGCCTGGAGCAGCGACTTATTTTATGTACTAGTGGTGAGTTAGAGAAACTCTGTTTAGTTAGCACCCTGACGGGTAGGATTTTTGTTTGTTTAATGCCTGAATGTGAAGGCTGTTTTATTTTGCTGCTGCAATAAACGCAGGCGAGACCTGTTTTGGACTGTACCTTGGTGTCACTGTCTTGAACTGCATCACAGCACCCCGCTACCACGGTCTCTACTGGGCCAAATCTCCCACACTACATAATGATGAATGTTATCAATTGGCAACAATGGGGGTCATTTACTAAGGGCCCGGTTCGCGTTTTCCCGACGTGTTACCCGAATATTTCCGATTTGTGGCGATTTTCGCTGTAATGCCCCGGGATTTTGGCGCACGCGATCGGATTGTGGCGCATCGGCGCTGGCATGCACGCGACGGCAATCGGGGGGCGTGGCCGAACGAAAACCCGACGTATTCGGAAAAACCGCCGCATTTAAAAAAAAAAAAGTGTTGCGGGACTCGCGCTTACCCTCACCAGCTACAGGCTCGTGCATTCCGGCGGACCTCGGGGGACTTCAGCGCAGCATCGACATCTGGTGGACGGTGGAGGAACTACCTAAGTGAATCCCGGCCGGACCCGAATCCACCGCAGAGAACGCGCCGCTGGATCGCGAATGGGCCGGGTAAGTAAATCTGCCCCAATGTTTTCATTTTACTCATTTTGTGTCTGTAGCTCCATGGTAACAGACTACAGATAACCCCAGTGTAGTCGGATCTAGTGGCCATATTGTCACCCATCCTACACTTCCTGCTTACATACATTTCGGAAGGTGGAGGACCTTCTATTTAAAGGGCAGTACATTTGTAGTAACATAAGAAACCAAATCAGAGCTGATTGATTACAAGGCCAGATTAATAAATAAGGACACAATGATCAGATCCTGCTATTTTTCCCGTTTTTTGTGTAACATTGTTATGACTAGGGAGCTTGGAAAGGGATACATGACCTTTAATGCTCAGTACTCGGACCACTGTCCATCCAACCATGACTGGAATTGCCCTTTAAAAAGGAAAGATATTTTTGTGTAAATTTGTATCAAGAAATTGGGGCTCATCTACTAAGGGTCTGAACGCCGCACTTTCGTCGGGTTTCCTGAATATTTCCGTTTTTTGCCGAATTGCCCCGGGATTTTGGCGCACCCGATCGGATTTTGGCACATCGGCGCTGGATTGCATGCAACAGAAATCGGGGGCTGTGGCCGTCAGACAACCCGACGGATTCGGACAAACCACGGAATATAAAAAAGGTTTTGTGTTGCAAGATCAAGCACTCACATGCACCGGGAAGAAGCAGGTGAACTCCAGCGGACCTCAGTGCAGTAGCGACACAGGAAGGATCTTAGTGAATCGCGCCGGACTCGAATCCATGTCGGACAACGCACTGCGGGATCACGGCGGGACCGGGTAAGTAAATCTGCCCCATTGTGTGCTTACATATCAGGAGGGCCAAGTGCCACAACGAGAGGCACAAGATCATACCAACCAGATCAATTCTAAAGAAATCGGGAGACAACCAGAGCACGACGCCAAGATTTGTTTTACCCTAAAACATTGGGAACCTGAGTAAGAACGTATTCTGAAGAACTGTGATGTGGGGAGAAGGCTACGATGACGCTTCTTCTCCCCTCTTGGTTTCAGTTTGATTGACAAGGTTCCACTTAAGAGAAAGCTGTCAATCAAGCCGAGCAGGGCGGGGCATAGCCACTTAGCAGACGCCTCTCCCCTACAATGGCGCCAAAGGTCTTGGTGGCCCTCTGCCACATGAAAGGACATCGGTGCTACAAATATTATATGACGACGTTGGTGGCTCAGATAAGAAATCCCCATGAGAATGTCTCTCGTCCAAGCTCCAAGTGTCCTCTGCACCTGGAATATGCAGCAAGAAAATAGCTGTGACATTTATGCTGCGTACAGAAAAGTTACAGCCTGAAGGCGGAAAAAAGTACAAATCCCAGAAATATAAGGCTAAGACATAGCAAAGTGTTCCATGATCGTGATCTATCACTAGTACAGGGTTAAGGTACATTACAGGGTTAAAAGAACTGATATGCAGATACCCCATCATACCAATAGGGGTGGGGTCGGAGTTGGGACCCTCATCTATTCATCAATGGAGCTACCCAGGAGGACCCTGACCAGGAGCCCTCTAACCGTCTCCGAGATCGTAGAAAAATTGGAACTCCCCTTCCTGTTATTTAACAATGATGGGATCGGTTATATACTGACTACAACATATATAGATACAGGCGGTCCCCTGCTTAAGAACACCCGACTTACATACGACCCCTAGTTACAAACGGATCTCCGGATGTTGGTAATTTCCAGTACTTTAGTCCTGGGCTACAATAATCAGCTGTAACAGTTATCACAGGTGTCTGTAATGAAGCTTTATTGTTATTCCTGGTTCTTATGACAATCCAACATTTTTAAAATCCAATTGTCACAGAGACCAAAAAAAATTTGGCTGGGATTACAGTGATAAAATATACAGTTCCGACTTACATACAAATTCAACTTAAGAACAAACCCATAGACCCTATCTTGTATGTAACCTGCCTGTATTGGGAAGAACTAAATTAGTCCATTAACAATGATTGTAATGGAAATTGTGTAGTACTTCATCCTCCCCTGTGGGGGCGCTGCATGGAGATGCAACAATTGAAAGAAATAAAAAAGACCATCTACAATACCAACAAATTTGTTGCAGCAAAAAAAAAAAAAAAAAAAAAAACAACTTCCAAAAATCAAGTCCGGCCTTATTTCCACCTTGTGAGAGCCAAGCCCAAGGGTGATGCCACACATGGCGTTTTGAAACTGTTTTTGGTCCGTTTTTAAGCAGTCCGTTAAAAAACCGCATCCGTTTTTTAATGGACTACTTAAAAACGGACCAAAAACGGTTTCAAAACGCCATGTGTGGCATCACCCTAAGAGAACAGCTGTCTTGTGTTTGGGTCGTCTCCTTAGGGTTGAACGAAGGACTATTTTTCCACTTTAGTAAGTGGAACCAACACAGTTTTTTTTTTCCATTCTCGTCTAAGAAGATTAATTTCGGTTCAATGAATGGAACAATTGTCCTACACGGGAGAGGAGGAGACGTACAGACTCCACAACAGGTGTGCGACACACAAAGCCCAGACATTATAGATGATGAACGCCTCCTATAAATCATCATGCACGTTATAGGGTCATATCAATAGGGATACCATATTAGAGGGATTATTCCGGAGGGGCTTGGGCTTAGAAATGGATCCAAAGTCATTGAAACCGCAACTTCGAGTTTGGATTTATATCGACATCTGCACCCACCCATCGCACTCATCTCATCGGTGGTGGACTCCATGACTCCTGGTGCACAGTTGGAGATCGCTTACAGGAACATATACTATAGACAGTCCCTTTTAGTAAGAAGGTAATGCTGGTGAGACCAGCCAAGACCAGCTGTAACCTGCGGGAGAACCAAGTTCTGTGGAGTAGCAGGGACAAAGAGTGGATCCCTAAGGGTGGTGGAACACGTTTTTAAGTAGCCCGTTAACGTGTGCGGTTTTGACAGCTTTTCCCAATTATCTTAATTGATAATGGGAAAAAACAGACAAAAACGGTAAAAAATGTATGTGTTTTTTAACGGACTGCTTAAAAATGGCCTAAAAACGGGTTCAAAATGCTAACGTGTGCCACCACCTCTAAGGGTCACACCTTCAGTTTTCCAAATGCAGTTTTCAAAGCCAAAAGCAGGTGTGGATCCTAATGGGTGAGAACATATCGCTGAGAGCTGCTGCTCCTCCTCTTCTTCATTCCACCCCTGGTTTGGACATCAAAAACTGCATGTGAAAAACTGAACTTGTGAACGCACTAGCTGAAATACATTTGGTAATGGACTATGAGGATCTCCTTTGTCCATTACTCTGATTGCAGAACTGATCATGATCCTGTGTGTCCCTATTTTCACAGTCGAACTGGAACTGATCAGCTGTCGTGAAACTACAACTCCCAGCAGATCCTGATAGTCTCCAGAGCTTTCACAATGGCCGACTATGGCTCCATATCATGATCCTTTGTGTCCCTATTTTCACAGTCGAGCCGGAGGATTTCAGGATTGCATACTGCAGCCTAGAGCTCACCAGCCATTTTAAAAACTACAACTCCCAGCAGATCCTGGCAGTATGACACCTTAAGGTTACAGGAGAAAGTATTAAGACGTGACCAAAGCCAGTCTCCAGAGCTTTCACAATGGCCGACTATGGCTCCATATCATGATCCCGTGTGTCCCTATTTTCACAGTCGAGCCTGAGCTGTCCAACCGTTGTGAAACTACAACCCCCAGGCGATCCTGATAGTCTCCAAAGATTTCACAACGGCCGACTATGGCTCCATATCATGATCTTGTGTGTCCCTATTTTAACAGCCGAGCCGGAGCTATCCAGGATTTCAGGATTGCCTACTGCAGCCTGGAGCTCACCAGCCGTTGTAAAACTACAACTCCCAGCAGATCCTGACAGTATAACACCTTAAGGAGAAAGTATAGAAACTGGGTGACCGTGTGATCGGAACCAGTCTCCAGAGCTTTCTCAATGGTTGATTATGGCTACTACATCCCATCACTATAGGAAGAGCAGCTCTGGAGCACAAACTGCTGCTCAGACACGGATCTAGTATCATACACAGATCGGATAGCAGCACATTACAAGTAAATGGATCTCTATATACACACATGCTTATACATAGTATAACGGGTATAAGAAGAGTCACACCTGGTCACACTGTCACCCATCCACACGCACGGGTTCACACACATAGAGGAAATCAAACATTCCAGCAAACACCGACCCGGGGATGTATAAGGCGAGGAATCACACAGCCTCTTAGACACGCGTGCATGAATTCCCACATATGGAGAACCATACATGCTAGGAATTACACAGATGGTCACACACACATGGATGAATGGATAAGGAACGCTTGACCCTAATGATGGCTCCATTGTCATCTCCCTTATATAAGTGACACATAGAATGAGATCTGCCCGATATGTCGGAAGGAGGCGAGACGCCGGAGCGAGCCTAGAGGATGACTCCCACCGTCCGCCTGTTATCTGGGAGCTTTAGGTTATAGTCCTTCCATAACGTGACGTAGCCTCCTGCTAATGACCCATAATGTGACCACATAACCTCCCTTCTCCTAAACCGCTGCCTTGACAGCATCTACATAGTGCATGAAGGATCCCCTCCTCCCATTACCATACTATGTATTCTGGATAGAACATGGCTATACTATGTATATATATATAGTAACATAATTCTCCGACCACTGGGAGACACGTTCATTCCATCAGGTGGGAGGGGGGGGGGGGGGCGCACTAATTCGGACCATATCAATAAGTCCCAATGTTGATTATTCTCCCCCATAATGGAGGTCCATGTTCCTTGACAAGGGGGGAATGTGCAAAACCTTTAATAAACAGCATCGCCGAAATCCATCATTCATCCCCCACGTGTTCCGTGTTCCAGTTCTGGAGCCGCCACTTGTGGACCAGCTGCTGGAAACCCAACTAAAAGGAGCCCACATCGGATTCCCACTCATCCAGGGATGTCATTTCACTTCAATTTGGGAAATGTAACACCGGGGCAGCGGCTACCTGTCTAGTGAATGGGGAAGGGAATATTTTGTAGAGGGATTGGGCGGCAGAGATGGGGAGCACCCCGGGGTGGTGGTGGGAGCCTGCGAGATAATGTGCTGTTTATGCGAGAGGGAGATGGATTCGGAGAGGTGCAATTACACACATTAAAGATTAGGGAGGAGGATGAGTGGATAGAGGGACAGATCTGCGAACAGAGGGAGAGGGCTGGGGAGGCTCGGAGACAGCAGCTATTGTCATGGCAGGGACACCAGGCACGCACAGGGACGGGGACACATGATGGATAGATGGATGGATATTACTCACCCGCACCCTGGTCTCTCTTCCCTCATCACAGGCTCAGATCCATGTCCGTCCTGTTCTCCGCCAGGGGGTCCCTTGCTGCTCGGAGAAGGGGGGTTTGCAGGAGTATCAGTGTCTGCGGAAAAGCCTTGGCTCCCACCCCCCTGCTCTCTCCTCTCCTCCACAGCTGTTGCGCCTCCAGCTTCTCTCCACCTCCACTCCCTCTCCCCTGCCTGTCTGGATCCGCATATTGCGTCCCCCCTCCCTGTGTCTCCACCCTCCGCTCCCCTCCACACATCACCCACCTCCTCGCCCATCTCTGATCTCCTCCACTCATTTCAGCACCTGGACAGCGCCGCTGCACCCACATGTGCCCTAAACACCTGGGGGTGTCCCTGCAAACATTCACACACACGTTTTCAGTTCCGAATGGGGTAACTTTTGATTTTCTGCGCGCTCCGTTAGGACGAATGGGACGGTGGTCGAAAATTTTAATGCATGTGAATTTACACGTGAAGGATGAGGCATAGATGGGATAGTACAGAGCAATAGGGAGAGTATAACATTATAGACGGGTCATGGACTGACACGAACTGTGAATCTTTGTACAGCGCGGCGGAATATGTCAGTGCTTTCAAAGCCAAGAAAAATAAAATTATTTCAATTTTGGAGGATGATCAATGGAATTTGTAAATAATTGGAAAGAGAAAAAGCTACAGAATGGTCAATATTCATCATAATTACACAAACAAATACGGCTGCATAATTAAAGGAAATATTAAACTACAAGTACCCTCAGGTCGGGGATGAAATGTCCTTTCTAGGATTCCCTCTTTTATGTGAAATCTCTCCCAAAGTCAGGCAAATATGACTCTTCTCACCTCATTTTCACATGAGATGGGTCAAGTTTAAAAGCTGCATGGGGCAATGTCACTTCAATCAGCCGGTATCTGTGGGTCTATAGCACCTAGAAACATACTGCTGGTGTTATATTAAAGATAAGAAGATGATCATTCTTATAATATTACGGTTTTGGTTCTGTGAGGTACAGAACCAGAGATACAGGCAGCTACTCACATAGTTATCTGCAGCTTGCAGTTCCAAAGATCCGGTTCCCGCCTGTGTTTTAACTGCCTGTATATCCAGTTCTGTAGCTCACAGAACCGTAAGCCTGATGAGATCTGAAAGATGAGATTCTTATCTTTAATATGACCCACAAAGCTTGATTCTAGGTACTATAGATGAGGCTTCTGAAGTGACACTACGCCTGCAACCACTAAACTTGACTCATTTCATGAGAAAATACGGTGAGAAGAGTAATATTTGTCGCTGCCGGGAGGTAACTGGGAGAAGAACCTGGAACCGTGGGGAGCGACAGAGGTAAGTATAGAGATTATAATTTTTAAGGGGGCTGTGCTGGGGACATTTTATTAATGAGTGGGGGCTGCTGGAAAGTTAAGTAATGAGCAGCGGCTGTGTTTCCCACCCTCGGCTTATACTCAAGTCAATCATTTTCCCAGTTTTTTTGTGGTAAAATTAGATGCCTCGGCGTGTACATCACAGTATATAAGTTGGGGATAGATATAGTGTATTTGCAGGGAAAACATTTTTTACCCCAGGGACCATGGTTAAGGGGGTTACCTAACCTGGAAAAAAAATTTGGGTGCACCCAGTCCAGGATACAAAACGTTGGGGTCCACTGATTTACACAGTTATTATGTTATTTGACAGTGGAATAACCCAAAAAAGTTACAGAGTTAATATAGGGGATACATTCTGGAGGATCTCGTTATAGTGTATTGTATCATTAAACCAGTGGGGGGCGCTACAAGATAACAGAACACAGTTCCCTGGTGTCCTAGTGGTCAAGCTGGAATTAACAAACCCCAATAATGGGTTCCTATAGGAGAGAAGCTTATTCTATACACAATCAACAGCTGAAACCATCATAAAAGAGACAAACCTAAACCTTATGAACACTGACTGTGTCCTTAAATGTAATGTCTGTTGTTCTCTGTTATCAGCCATTTCAGTTGGTCAAGAATATGGCTGAAGGATGAGCAATATGTGTGCCCTTAGATCTCACAACGACTGTCATTCAGCTTTCCTTGCGTCCTGAATGGTATATCTACCTGATTATACAGCAGTATAACAGGATTTTACCTTTAAGCTTCATTAATCTCTGTACAGTTGAGCTACAATAACTGCACATGCACCATGGTCGGGTGTGGCGCCTTGCTCAGGTGTGGAACCATGGTCAGGGGTAGCACCATCGATGGTCAGGTGTAGCCCCACCGATGGTCAGGGGTAGCCCCATCGATGGTCAGGTGTAGCACCATCGATGGTCAGGTGTAGCACCATCGATGGTCAGGGGTAGTACCTTCAGTAGTCAGGTGTAGCACCATCGATGGTCAGGTGTAGCACCATCGATGGTCAGGGGTAGCACCATCCATGGTCGAGTGTAGCACCATCCATGGTCGGGTGTAGCACCATCCATGGTCGGGTGTAGCACAATCCATAGTCGGGTGTAGCACCATCCATGGTCAGGTGTAGCACCATCGATGGTCAGGTGTAGCACCATCGATGGTCAGGGGTAGCACCATCCATGGTCGAGTGTAGCACCATCCATGGTCGGGTGTAGCACCATCCATGGTCGGGTGTAGCACAATCCATAGTCGGGTGTAGTACCATCCATGGTCAGGTGTAGCACCATAGATGGTTAGGTGTAGCACCATCCATGGTCGGGTGTAGCACCATAGATGGTTAGGTGTAGCACCATCCATGGTCGGGTGTAGCACCATCCATGGTCGGGTGTAGCACCATCCATGGTCAGGGGTAGCACCCTCCATGGTCAGGTGTAGCACCATCCATGGTCGGGTGTAGTACCATCCATGGTCAGGTGTAGCACCATCCATGGTCGGGTGTAGTACCATCCATGGTCGGGTGTAGCACCATCCATGGTCGGGTGTAGCACCATCCATGGTCGGGTGTAGTACCATCCATGGTCAGGTGTAGCACCATAGATGGTTAGGTGTAGCACCATCCATGGTCAGGGGTAGCACCATCCATGGTCGGGTGTGGCACAATCCATGGTCGGGTGTGGCACCATCCATGGTCGGGTGTAGTACCATCCATGGTCGGGTGTAGCACCATCCATGTTCGGGTGTAGCACCATCCATGGTCGGGTGTAGTACCATCCATGCTCGGGTGTAGCACCATCCATGGGCGGGTGTAGCACCATCCATGGTCGGGTGTAGCACCATCCATGGTCGGGTGTAGCACCATCCATGGTCGGGTGTAGCACCATCCATGGTCGGGTGTAGCACCATCCATGGTCGGGTGTAGCACCATCCATGGTCGGGTGTAGCACCATCCATGGTCGGGTGTAGCACTGTGGTCAGGCGTAGCACTGTTTATGGAAGAAAGCTGTAATTTTTTTTTTTTTCAAAATACCGGACAACCCCTTTATGTCCTGCCCCCAGGACACCCCAAAACCCCACAA
The DNA here is from genome assembly GCF_040894005.1 of Engystomops pustulosus. NCBI lineage: Eukaryota > Metazoa > Chordata > Amphibia > Anura > Leptodactylidae > Engystomops > Engystomops pustulosus. The sequence goes on along the minus strand of NC_092419.1, from coordinate 10,753,239 downwards.
ACGACTACACACTTTTCGTATAAGCTTCGCTTTTTAGACAATTTGACACAGTTGGCGTCAATAGCAATAGGCAGTGGTTCTGCATTGCCAACCACAGCTGCAGTTTATCTGGGAAAGCTGGGTGATAGGCTATTGAAGTTGTAGTAGTCAGCTTTTCCCAAGTCCAGATTTACCTAATTATGCATCAGAGTAACAGCAGCGAATATACCTCTGGGTAAACCATAGTTGCCATTCGGAAATCAGGGAAAGTTGGGTTGGAGATGTATTAGCAGCCACGTGGCTTGTCACCCAGCTTTCCCATATGAGGAATATTCTACATATACATGATACTAGTAATGTAGTAGAGTATTGCTATACGGTGCCGGGATATAAGACACACAATCAGTAAGCGGGTCACTGTTTGCGGCCTGTGAATATTTTATTCAGTCCTTGACCCTGGATTTGGGCCCGATCTTTACTTCCCTCCCTGGAGATCCCTTGAAATCGGCTCCTTACGGTGACCCTGTGACCTCCGCCATACATTATGTAGGATAACAAACAGGGGAGAGAGTGTTTATGGAACCTGAGCCCCGGTAATGATATGATGCCGGCTCCGGTGTCATGGACACAAACCGTATCCAGGCGCCATAGCAACAGGGAGCTGTCAGTCACTGGAGCGGACAGGTACCTATGGACACTATAGGGCTCAGTTACCCAGCGGCTGTACATCAGAGCTGCCAGGCCGGGCTTTAGTTACCTGTCAGCGCCACATGAAAGATATCCATTGTTCTCATGTCATGTCCAACGCTACAATACAGAGATAATGCTCATAATACAAGATAAACTGTGTAAGAAAGGAGAGAAGGAGCTCAGGATCCACTTGTGGGCAGCGCAGTCACTGCAAGACTAGTGAGGGGTCGCAATCCTTACCCCTATATCAGCTGCAATAAAACCCTTCACACTGACGTCCGTTATAGTGTCTGCCTCAGCCACCACTAGGGGGAGCTCTCACTGTCTACGGATTTCTATAGCAGTTATATTTCTTATCCATCAGTGTCAGTTTCTTATACAGAGTTCAGCTAGGAAAGGGCATAGGAAGCAGGGGGTGGGGGCAGCTACAAGAAAATAGACACGGGTCAGTAATGGGGGACATTGGAGGGGGCAGCTACAGTAAGGGGCAACAGAATCAATTCCAAAATCCACATAATAAAACCGCCCTCCCCCGCATTCTGGCCAGTTACATCAGCATCAACTATGTCCGGCACCTTCAGCACTCAACTTATCACACACAGATTGGAAAATCTTTAAAGGTTCGGTCACACGGTGCGTTTTGGTTGCGTTTCCATTGCTTTTTGAAACGCATTACAACAGCTGAGGCGACGGGATTTGCCTAATTACATTACTTTTAACATTTTCTTTTACAAAATGCTAAGTAAACACAATGTTAATGCATACGTTAACAACATGTCTTGTAAACAAAAGGGGCAGATTTATCAAGTCGTCTGAAAGTCAAAATATTTCTAGTTGCCCATGGCAACCAATCACAGCTCCCCTTTAAAATATTCACGAGCTCTGGTAAGATGAAAGCTGAGCTGTGATTGGTTGCCATGGGCAACTAGAAATATTCTCACTTTCAGACAGCTTGATAAATCTGCCCCAAAATCTTTAACCTGATTTTAATGTATGTGTTAACGTCGTGTTTTGTGAACGCAACTGTTAACAGTAATGTAATTAGGCAAATCCCGTCTCCTCAGCTGTTGTAATGCATTTCAACACCCTCATACTAACCTGATATTCCATACTCTCACGGCATATAGCAAGAGAGTAAATAGATCTGAATAGATTCGGCCTGTTGATCATTTCCATTCACTGACAGCAAGCAGCAATTTTCTGAGCAATTACACCACAGTACAGCGAGTACATAATGTATTCAGACTCCTTTAAAAAATGTTCATTGTTTCATTGCAGCCAATTGGTAAGATCAAAAGTTAGATTTTTTTTAACTTATTAATGTGCACTGTGCCCCCATCTTGACATAAAACATACAGAAATGTAGATATTTTTGCTAATCTATTTAACAAGAAAAACTGACAAAAAATAACACATGGTGATAAGTATTCAGCCCCTTTGCTGTGACACTCATATGTAGCTCACATGCTGTCCATTTCGTTCTGATCCTCCTTGAGATGGTTCTACTCCTCCATTGGAGTCCAGCTGTGTTTAATTAAACTGATTCGACCTGATTAGGAAAGGCTCCCACCTATCTATACAAGACCACACAGCTCACCGTGTATGTCAGAGCACATGAGAATCATGAGGTCTAAGGAACTGCCCAAGGAGCTCAGAGACAGAATTGTGGCAAGGCGCAGATCTGGCCAAGGTTATAAAAGAATTTCTGCAGCACTCAAAGTTCCTAATAGCATAGTGACCTCCATAATCCTTAAATTGAAGAAGTTTGGGATGACCACATCTCTTCCTCAACCTGGCCATGCAGCCAAACTTAACAATCATGGAAGATGTGCCTTGGTGAGAGAGGTAAAGAAGAACCCTGAGATCACTGTAGCCTCCAGCAGTCGGGGCTTTATGGCAGAGTCTGGAAGCTTCTCCTCAGTGCAAGAAATTTGAAAGCCGCATACAGTGTGCAAGACACATGAAGGAATCACTCTTGAAACAAAGAGTGAAAACTGTTAAGGGGATGAATACTTATCACCGGGGGCCGAATACTTTCCATACCTCCTGTAGGTTATAATATATTTCCTCATATGAAGCTTTGAGTTTAATATACACAGGACTAGACAACCCCTATAGATAGTACAGTATAGCCACTCTCTGATTGGTCCAGAGCGATCACCTGACTGCACCTTCAGTAATGGGATTGCTATGATGAATCCCTTTAAGGCCGTGTATTAATGTGTCGCCCTGCAATGGATTCCACAGCCGCATTATTGATCGATTCGCTGAGCGTGTGAATCAGGTAACTTGTTTCCGTATAATGAGGCGTCCGGACACGAGGGGCTCCTGACAGCTGCGGAGGAGGCGCACGCCAGGCAATCACATCCTGTCACTTTCACTGCAGTTTAGAAGATGAAAACTGACATGCACCCAGCTTTTCCTCAGCACCGCCCGTCGTGTGCACTGGGGGCTCGCAACGCAGCAAAATCACCGGCTCCTGCTATACACAACGATCACATCAAAAAAAAATACAAAAATAAGAAACGTGAAGAGAATGAAACACATCCCGAACCTGGTCATAGATGAGCTCTGCCTTGTCCGTTTTTTTTAACCCCACCGGCATTTTGAAAGCCAAATCTTTTTCATTGATCCATTCAGGGCTTGTTTTTTGCAAGACAAATTGTACTTTCCAGCGACACCAATAATATTCCATTCAATGTACATACAAGATAGGGTCCGGAGGTTTGTTCTTAAGTTGAATTTGTATGTAAGTTGAAACTGTATATTTTAGAATTGAAGTTGTAGACAATTTTTTTTCTTTTTGCCCCAGTGACAATTGGAGTTTCAAAATTTTTTGCTGTGATGGGACCAAGGATTATCCATAAAGCTTCATTACAGACACCTTACAGCTGATCATTGCAGCCTGGGACTATAGTAACATCCAGAGAGGTCACCAGAGGTCAAAGGGGTCCGTCTGTAACTAGGGGTTGTCTGTAATGTGTAATGTGGCACCAGACTTTTCATTTCCGGCTTTCACTGTGCGGTCCAGAAGACACCTCCCCTTTTATTTTTTTTTAGGTCAATACGACCCAGAAGATGCCAACTTTATACAGTATTGCTAATGTCTTTGAAAAAATGAATAAAAAATGTAGCAAAAAATAAAGTCCTTGCATCTCCAGAGTCTGACACCCGTAACTTTTTTTGTCATACTTTGGAGCGCAGTTCTGTGTAAGGTGTCGTTTTTTGCAGGAGGAGCTGAGGTTTTTCACTGATATCATTTGCAGGGCTTTATAATGGACCTGTTGACATTGTGTGTTATTATTAATGAATATGATTTGTAAAGCGCTGCGGAATATGATGGCGCTATACAAAGATTATAATTATTCAATGCTGCATTTGGACATATCAGATTTGTTTAATTGGGGTCTTGGTTTTTTTATGGTGTAATTACTATATGTTTTCCACTGACACTGGAACACTATTGGTTTGTTCAAAAAGGCATTTACAAAGGACAGTCCTAGGATATTTACTTGGACACAGGGTGGGATTTGCAGCTATGATTGTCCCTTCTGCTCCTTCCAGTTGAGGGAAGTATATGCTCAGCAGAGGCCATTGTAGTCTATAGTGGACGGATGCAAAGTATTGCATCCATCCCTTGGACTCTGCTGAGCATAAGATCAGGGATCTCCCCAGTGATGTTACTGTTCATATAAGAACAGTGACATCACTGGAGGGACCACCTATAACAACAGCAGCAGCCAATCACTGACAAGGGATAGGAGCAGGACGACGTTTCCCACCATATCCAGGGAGTTTGCTCTCTGTTGTAAGGGTATGTCGGGAATCCTCCCATACACGTGATGTGAACCCAACCTTAAAGGTTATCAAGTATGGTTTTGTCTATATTGTTTTTTTGGTCATTGTACCGGGAGGAGATCTTTATATTGGGGTATGTTCACACATGGTTATAGAAAGATTTGCACAAAATCTTTATCTTCTCAAATACTAACGTCCATATTCTTAGTGTCATTTGCCATTTGCACTACAATTGAAGGATTTTACACAAATTTTGTTGCATGTTTGCAATTAAAGGAAATCGACCATTTGATTTCATGCATTATAAAGCACATACACCTTGTGAATGCTGTAGCTACACTGATGCAGAAACATATCTTGTTTAATCCCTGAACTGAGTGGTTTTGCTCAAAAAACAATTATAGAAATTAAGGACTTTTATTAACACATTACACAGAGCTTTCTGAACTGTCCAGACAGGACTAATCAACCTGAGCTGGATGATTCATACACAGCAGCTGGGGGATGGTGCAGAGATTGATTACTTCTGCCTGTCAGAAACAACACAGTGATTACAGCATTCTCTGGAGCAGGTGCCTAATTAGGGTAAGAGGAGAAGCACCGGAGCAGCCACAGAAGCAACAGAGCCTCATTATTATAGTTTTATAGTTTGTTTTTTTTAGCAAAACCTCTCTTAGGCAAGCAGCTTGGTGTTTACAGTCTCCCTTAGGCGAGCAGTCTGGTGGTTATAGTCTCTCTTAGTAGCTTGGTGGTTACAGTCTTTTATGTTTGTTATGTTTATGTAGGCACTTGGCTTTCCGAAGGTCCTGAATTTTATAATTGTTTTTTGAGCAAAACCACTCAGCTCAGGGGTTAAACAAGATATGTTTCTGCATCACTGTAGCTACAGCATTCTCAAGGTATGTTTGGTTCACAATGCAATCAGATGGTAGATTTCCTTTAATGTGTGATACTTCCCAACTCCTTAAAGATGGTACTTGGTACAACATTTGTCATTACCCCTCCTCCTTACAGAATAGCGCCCCCTTCTGGTTCGGACTTTTAAGACAGAGGATAGAAATGTCTAAGAGACCTGAATATATGATAAAAAGCAGTAAAAATGGCGGCTACAGGTCACATCCGCGAGACTTAGGATGACGCAGGATAATGGACCCTGTAGATCTGAATCAGTAGGAGAGACGCAGCTCATTTTATGAAAGACCAATTAATAATATTCTACAACAGACGAGGAGGCGAGAAATGAGAAGTGAATGAATATTTTAGCAGCATCTGTAATAAAATTACAGGATAAATGAGTCAAAAACGGCGAGGACTTGAATGTAACAACACCCGTGCCATACAGCCCTATATCAGTGGTATATCCCTATATAGCAGGACCCGAAATCCTAAATCTTTGCTGCTACTTTTTAATTTTACTTCAGAAATGAATAGAGCAGGTGATGATACTATGTATAACATACTTTATTAAGTAAAGCAGCTTCTATGTGACTTTGTCTGCTTCTTGACATTGTAGCGAGCATCTGAAAGTCTCCTGAATTGTCCACTTCAGGTAGATAAGGAGGCTAATGATTAACTCTTTCCACACCTAGATGGTGTTTACCTTAATGATTCAGCTCTATGAGGAGATTTGACTCTTGGAGAGAGGAGCATCATTAGATACTTTATCAGGTTATTTATCTCTTAGCTGTGAGGGGATACAGAATAAAAAGTGGATTTACACAAACTACTCAAATAAGGATGAAAAAAAGAGGAAAATGGAAAGGACAGAATTATTTAGAGTAAATCTACCATCCAAATCCCTCATGATAAACCAGGGACATTACTCATAGATCCAGGCACCGGGACTGTAGAAGGTCTCTTCTCATTCTAAAATAAACTTTTACAATTATGCTAATGAACCTGAAAGCCTACTGGAGCGGTTCCGAGAGCCCCTTGGTTCTGCAGATTCACAAGCTGTTACACAGTCACCCTCTGCTTCCCCCTCCCAGTGTGTGAGATTACAGCAGGCAGATGGAGGGGGGGGGGAAGATAAACTTAAAAGGAAATATACACTCCGCGGCCACTTTATTAGGTCACCTGTCCAACTGCTCGTTAACACTTAATTTCTAATCAGCCATTCACATGGCGGCAACTCAGTGCATTTAGGCATGTAGACATGGTCAAGTCAATCTCCTGCAGTTCAAACCGAGCCTCAGTATGGGGAAGAAAGGTGATTTGTGGCCTTTGAACGTGGCATGGTTGTTGGTGCCAGAAGGGCTGGTCTGAGTATTTCAGAAACTGCTGATCTACTGGGATTTTCACGCACAACCATCTCTAGGGTTTACAGAGAATGGTCCGAAAAAGAAAAAACATCCAGTGAGCGGCAGTTCTGTGGGCGGAAATGCCTTGTTGATGCCAGAGGTCAGAGGAGAATGGGCAGACTGGTTCGAGCTGATAGAAAGGCAACAGTGACTCAAATCGCCCCCCGTTACAACCAAGGTAGGCAGAAGAGCATCTCTGAACGCACAGTACATCGAACTTTGAGGCAGATGGGCTACAGCAGCAGAAGACCACACCGGGTGCCACTCCTTTCAGCTAAGAACAGGAAACTGAGGCTACAATTTGCACAAGCTCATCGAAATTGGACAGTAGAAGATTGGAAAAACGTTGCCTGGTCTGATGAGTCTCGATTTCTGCTGCGACATTCGGATGGTAGGGTCAGAATTTGGCGTCAACAACATGAAAGCATGGATCCATCCTGCCTTGTATCAGCGGCTCAGGCTGGTGGTGTCATGGATCCATCCTGCCTTGTATCAATGGTTCAGGCTGGTGGTGGTGGTGTCATGGATCCATCCTGCCTTGTATCAGCGGGTCAGGCTGGTGGTGGTGGTGTCATGGATCCATCCTGCCTTGTATCAGCGGCTCAGGCTGGTGGTGGTGGTGTCATGGATCCATCCTGCCTTGTATCAGCGGCTCAGGCTGGTGGTGGTGGTGTCATGGTGTCTTTGGGCCCCTTGGTACAACGCCACAGCCTACCTGAGTATTGTTGCTGCCCATGTCCATCCCTTTATGAGCACAATGTCCCCTGTAACATCTGATGGCTACTTTCAGCAGGATAATGCGCCATGTCATAAAGCTGGAATCATCTCAGACTGGTTTCTTGAACATGACAATGAGGTCACTGGACACAAATGGCCTCCACAGTCACCAGATCTCAATCCAATAGAGCATCTTTGGGATGTGGTGGAACGGGAGATTCGCATCATGGATGTGCAGCCGACAAATCTGCGGCAACTGTGTGATGCCATCATGTCAATATGGACCAAAATCTCTGAGGAGCTTCCAGCACCTTGTTGTATCTATGCCACGAAGAATTGAGGCAGTTCTGAAGGCAAAAGGGGGTCCAACCCGTTACTAGCATGGTGTACCTAATAAAGTGGACGGTGAGTGTATATATATATATATATTATGCTATAGCTGAACCCAGGGGGTGACATCAGCTATGATGTGAGCAGTGGTCTAAGAGCGTCCTAATGCATGCTGGGAGGTGTATAGGTGACAATGGGTAGGTCTGTATGGTGCCTACTAGTCAGGCCTGTGAATGTAGCCGAGACCCTGGTGTACGTGTTAGTAAGAGACCCTAATAGATCTCATAATGGGACCACCATGTTTCCAGACTATAACTGGCTGTATAAATTGTACGGTCAGTCATGTGCGCCATGAAAACGTGCGATCATCTCCATCTATACACGTAGGACCTATGTACGTAACGCCAGGGTTCATGGCATATGAGGTGTTGATTTTCTTGCTGACACAACCCTCCCAAATCACGATCACTTTGTAGATTTTATCAAACCTGACCCGTCCCTTTAATAAATGAATATCCTCAGTTTGACTGTAAAGAAGCTCATGCGACCTCTGCAGGGCAAAAATGGAATTACAACCTTCGGTGACTTCCGGATCTACAGATTACGGAATTTTCAGATTGTAATTTAAAAAAAGCAGTCGCTTGGAATATGCTAATTTTTGCGCATCCCATCTGTCAGTATTTAGTGATATGTCCTTCAGCAAAATATCACAGCTTTCAGAAATGGACTGTAACAAGAAAAAAAACATCCTTGGTCTGCACTTTTCTGGCAAAATTTAGTATAATATACTGTGTTAGGGTCAAAGGTGACCGATCCCAATTCATCCAGGTCGTCTTCAGAGGCCGCTGGGACCTGATGAGAAATCTGTACCAGGCCCCCAAATATAAAGTAGCAGAGAAGTGACAACTTTTAACCCTTAAGGATTATAAGCATAATTTTCAAAGTTGATTGTAACTAGCTCCACTCATGCACTGCTGTATAAGAGGTTCTGAAAAAAAACTATTATACTTGAACATTATTTGTATAGCGCCCTGACTGGTCTTTACATCTGTTTTGTGGTATTTGGTTGATGGTGTACTGACTGGCAGGATGACTGGAGGGTTGTGTTCCCCTGTCTGGACGTAGTAGTGTGGCGCTGCTAGGGGTCTGTACTGTGGCAGAGTAAGATTATATAAGAAGTTATGGCAATGCTATAAAAGGAAATCTACCATTTGTTTTTATGTACTGTGAACCAAACATACCTTGAGAATGCTGTAACGACACTGATGCAGAAACATATCTTGTTTAATCCCTGATCCGAGTGGTTTTGCTCAAAAAACTGTTAAAAAATTCAGGACCTTGGGAGGCTGAGTGCCTACATAAACATAAAAAACATAAAAGACTGGAACCACCTGGCTGCTCGCCTAAGGGAGAGACTGTAACCACCAGGCTGCTCGCCTAAGGGAGAGACTGTAACCACCTGGCTGCTCGTCTAAGGGAGAGACTGTAACCACCAGGCTGCTCGCCTAAGGGAGAGACTGTAACCACCTGGCTGCTCGTCTAAGGGAGAGACTGTAACCACCAGGCCGCTCACCTAAGGAAGAGGCGGCAACCACCAGGCCGCTCGCCTAAGGGAGAGGCGGCAACCACCGGGCCGCTCGCCTAAGGGAGAGGCGGCAACCACCGGGCCGCTCGCCTAAGGGAGAGGCGGCAACCACCAGGCTGCCAGCCTAAGGGAGAGGCGGCAACCACCAGGCTGCCAGCCTAAGGGAGAGACTATAACCACCAGGCTGCTCGCCTAAAGGAGAGACTGTAACCACCAGGCTGCTCGCCTAAGGGAGAGACTATAACCACCAGGCTGCTCGCCTAAGGGAGAGACTATAACCACCAGGCTGCTCGCCTAAGGGAGAGACTGTAACCACCAAGCTGCTCGCCTAAGAGAGGCTGCAACCACCTGGCTGCTCGCCTAAGGGAGAGACTGTAACCACCAAGCTTAGTGCCGCGGTCCATAATCATATTTACACCAGCTATAAGAATTTTGCAAAATGCCAGGGCAACCCTAACATCTCCAGACACCATGACGGCTTCATCCGTCTACACAATGTGCTGCGCACAACCAATATTTCCCTTTCAAGGAAAGTCCCTGCTGCCACAAATGATTAAAAGAGGACGACGAGTCACGAGGTTCTGTAGAAGTTACCGGACGTGTAATCCTGCAGCCTGCAAGGAACTCATCAATAACGACATAATCCGCCGGGGCCTAATATTATCGCTGCCTTTTCCAAAGACGCTTTAATAGTCTGAATCAGGACTCAACAGGATTATGGGGCCTAATCCTCGAGTTGTGCAGGATTACAGGACTTCATCTAAACTGCACCGGGCGCCTTTAACCGAGGCTTCTGCTTATTCACTATCATAAGACATCATGTGGCAGAGACGGTTACTTATACATTATGTGGACGGATTCAAGGGCTCCTAATAGGGCAATCTACACTGCGGCTACAACTGGAAGCAGGGCCGACTCCAGGTATCAGTAGGCCCCTGGGTGACAGAGCCTCTGTGGGCCCCTTTGCAATGAACTCATGTGGCACGCATTAAAATTCAGAAACTAAAACAATCCCCAATTCCCTAAAATATTCCCTAGTGTATCATCCCAAAAGATCCATCATGGGTATTTTATATACATCGCCCTTCATGTTTGTTACAACCTAATGTGGGCCCCCCCAGCAGCTCTGGGCCCCAGCACTCATCCAGGTATGCCCAGTGCTGCCGCCCACCCTGACTGTAAGCCCCCCCTATAGAAGAGGACCGAAGGTGACACATATCAGTACTTGCAGAAAACTGACAACATTTATCAGAACAAGTCCCGAAATAATTGTAATGACATGCGAACCGCCAGTAATGGTGATTATTTTCCCCTTCACGCTACCTCCACTCCACCTTGGGGTGGGCATGGGTGATATGGGCTGGCATGTGGCAGGACCGTGCACTCGCTGTAGCCTGCGAACTTTCACCGTTGAACATTCTCAGGTTTTTTGAAGTTCCAGACGAACATTTTTTCTTTTTGCCCCCAGTGACAATTGGAGTTTCAAACTTTTTTGCTGTAATGGGACCAAGGATTATCAATAAAGCTTCATTACAGACACCTTACAGCTGATCATTGCAGTCTGGGACTATAGTAACATCCAGAGAGGTCACAGGGGGCAGAGGGGTCCGTCTGTAACTAGGGGTCGTCTGTAAGTCAGGTGTCCTTAAGTAGGGGACCGCCTGTACTGCCTCTGCAATTAATATATTCACCTTTGATTAGGGCTCCCATGCATACCCCAGTTATTGAAGAAAACTGACAAATAATAATAAAAAAATAATTTAAAAAAGTCTTTTATGATGTCTTTTGGTAACTTTTGAAAAAAAATATTTTATAAAGGGGGTATAGATTATTCCAGACTGTATTGGATACATTGGGGACTGTGATGAGCAGTGAGCTCCCCCTAGTGGTCTGTGGAGGTGGTTAGAATTTTAGCATTTGCAGTTTTATGGCGTTGGCGCGGTCTTTATCTATGATATACTGTATATGCCACTATTTCAGCTGATTGCTATAGATTTCGGTAATTAGTGCCGGCTCGGTAGTCGGGTTGCTCTGTAATAAGCAGGTCCAGTATTACAGGAACATTACATGATGATCCGTGCGGAATATGATGATATTTCCCTTGTACTATCCCTAGAGACCTCTACATGTCCAGGCTTCGCCCGCGCCTCTGTACTGTGGGTTCTCCACCTGAAATGACCCGTTCCGCAGATTTAACCCTATCAGATCGGGTCCAGGCAGATTTGCTGTAAATACGTCTTTGATTGAGAAATCCATCCCGTACATGTGATCGAGTTTTCTTCTGTACTGGCATATCCAACGTAAGACATGTTGGGGGAGATTTAGCAATGACACATTAGACCATAGCAGAATCCGCTGTACCAGATTTATCACCGGACTGGCAGGTTCTGCCTCACAACATCGATTAGTTGGTTTGGTTTAATGGCTCACAATGATAACATTTTTGGTACAGCAACAAATTTTTTTTCAAGCACTGACCCCCCCAAAGCCACAATGTTAGGAGGCTAAAGGACCTGTAATGACATCACTCTGGTCACATGACATGCTGAGAAACAAGAGAGGGGAGGGGCCAGCTGAGTAGGACAAGCCTTTTTTGATGTCAGGATATAAGATAAAGTTGATTTATGTGGATATAATGGAAACAATTTTAGCTATAAGGGCTCAGTTAGTTATAAGGGCTCTATGGGAACCAGTCACTAGCTGTATATGTGAAAAAAGGGTTGACAGGTTCCCTTTAAGTCCTGCTGACTTGTAAATCATTAGCATTAACCACACCCCTTCAAGTGAGATCTCTTATTAGAGATTTTATAGATGTGAAAAGAGATCACCTTATTTCTTCCGGAGCTCTGCTGCATTATGTTAAGGTCAAGGAAGGATCCGGATGCAAAAAAACTAAAGATAATAATAAAACGGTTGCGGCCTCTGGATGTTCCCATAACAACTGGAATGAAATCCTCCAATGGTTACACTGCTGAATCCAAGTTATATATTCCCCCCCATCTCATGCGCTGGAGCATTGCATCTAACCTACCTACCTGGACAGTCATTAGCCTCCACCATGTGCATGTACTTACAGTATGTACTTACCAACTTTAAGGGCTCTTGCACATGAACATTGACTTTGGACCAGAGCTATTTCTATGGGCTCATACACGACTGTGGTTTCGAACCGTAATTCCAGGTCCAGTCTTTTCTGCTGTCAGTAACACATGAATGGACCTCACAAATCTTAAAAAAGGGGATTGTCCACTTGCAACAAATAATTGATATATATTGTGTAAGGAAAAGTTATACAATTATTCAATATACTTTCTGTATCAATTCCTCGCGGTTTTCTAAACCTCTGCTTGCTGTCATTATATAGGAAGCTTCATTGTTTACTTCCAGTGGATAGAAATCCGTCCATGGTCATGTGATGTCACACGGGTGCACGAGCCGTTAGTTAATCAGAGAGCCGTGTGATACTAACAGCTCGTGCACCTGTGTGACATCACATCACCATAGATTTCTACCCACTGGAAGGACAGCAAGCAGAGATCTAGAAAACTGTGAGGGTAGAAAGTATATTGGAAAATCTAGTAATTTTCCATTCAAGTAGACAACTCCTTTTATGCCAGTACGATGCAGCCGTGTATGATGGCATTATTAGGGAAATGAATAGTGCTATTCTGTAGGAAGTATAGAGGGTTATTTATCATATGCGGGCGCTCATACACATGATATCATATGCTAATATTGTGGCCTCTTCTGAGCATGCAGCACGGTGGCTCTGTGGCTCAGTGGTTAGTATTACAGCCTTGCCGCGCTGGGATCCTAGTTTCAAGTCTACAACATCTGCAAAGAATTTGTATGTTCTCTCCGTGTTGCCGCGTGTTTCCTCCGGGTCCTCCGGTTTCCTCCCACACTCCAAAACATGGTAGGTTGATTAGATCGTGAGCCCCATTGGGGACAGGGACTGATTTGACAAGTTCTATGCAGCGCTGCGTCATCTGTGTGCGCTATATAAAGAAATTATTATTCATTATTGTTATCGTCAAGAGGGTCCGGGGTCTCGATGTATCTGGGGGCCGGCTGCAAAGCATTTCTTTCTACCCTTATTTACACACACATCAGGATTTTGAGACTAATTTAATATAAATTTCTTGCATCCAATCCCTTATCCTCAGCTCTGCCACACACATGTTGGTATCAGACTCCGTACAGAGCGCTTCATACCACACCATAGTGTATGGTCCTACAGTTCTGGTTCCACCTGTAATGGAAGAGTCTATGGATCAGGCGCGGCGATGTCTGTGGCGTCCTGGGATTGCTCCGCCCCTTCTTCTTTCTCTACGTGTGACACGTCGGATGCGTTGGCTTCCTCTACCTGCTGCCGCAGCCTCTGGATGAGATATTGGGACGTCTTGGCCAAGCTATGCTGTAGGAAGAGAGAGGAAAGACACAACAAAGTCATACAGGACACAGACAAGGAGGAGCTCCTGTCCTTTTCTATGGATAGAGGATAACTTGCTGAACAGCGGTGGGACCCCCACAGATGAGAATGGGGTCTGTTGTGCCCCCCAAATGAAGGGACCTGCATGTCGGAAGTAACGGAGCGCTGCGCTCAGCAATATCCGTCCACCCCACAGAAGTGTACATCACATCACATATGCGGCCAGCTTCTCTATTGTTCATTTGGGTGGGAGAACAGACCCCCAGTACTCATGATCCCTGGGGGTTCCTTCACTAGGGATAGTGGAAAAACTTAATCCGGCAATTGATATGGTTGGACACCCCCTTTAAGATTATGACACATTGATGAAGTGAAAGACCTGACTGTATTAAAGGGGTTGTACATGACTACTTATATTTCCAACAACAGTGCTGCACCTATGCACAGGACGTGTGTGGTACTGCAGCTCAGCACCAATCCCTAAAACAATTCTTATGTAACTCTGTGCCGATTTTTACTCCTCAAATTTATTAGGATCCATTGGAGACCCAAATATTCTGGTGTAGCGTCCGGTCCGGTGGCTGTTATACGGATACTAATGTACATTAAATAAACTAAAACTTTTGGGATTGGAGAACAAGAAGGAAACAGTTCGGATTCTTCTGCCTAAATTGCAAAAATATCTCCAGGAAACTAATTAAGCGCTGGCAGATAATTATTAATCAGGCTGATAGCCGGGGACTTAGCGGGCGTCATGTGAGGGCCGCAGCCTGAGCTCAGCAACAGCAGAGAAAGATGATTTGTGCAAGAAATAATGAAGACGCCGCCATGTTCTGCTTTAATAAGGAGCACAACAGGTTGTCTGGAGGGGGAGATACGCACCGATATGATAAGATATAGTGGGGGGCAACGTCTCTCCAGAACACACAGGGACCCGGGCAGCACAATGCTGCAGTCATACAGTAATTAGTCAGTGACAATTAGTATACTACAGGCTGTCCCCGGGTTACGTACAAGATAGGTTCCATAGGTTTGTTCTTAAGTTGAATTTGTATGCAAGTCGAAACTGTATATTTTATAATTGTAGATCCAGACAAAAATTTTTTTGTCCCAGTGACGATTGTAGTTTCAAAATTTTTTCCTGTAATTGGACCAATGATTATCAATAAAGCTTCATTACAGACTCCTTACAGCTGATCATTGCAGTCTGGGACTATAGTAACATCCAGAGAGGTCACCAGAGGTCACAGCAGGCAGAGGGGTCTGTCTGCAACTAGGGGTCATCTGTAAGTCGGGTGTCCTTAAGTAAGGGACCGTCTGTAGGACTTTAAAGAAAACCTGTCACCAGATATTACCCAATCAAACTGCCCCTTCCCCTCTCAGGTAGGGGATAAAATGTTCTTTCCTCTTCTGTGAAATCTGGCAGGTTTACGTATTCACAATCACTTTCAAACGTTATCTGCAAAGTGAGTCACTTTTTGCCTAAGATGAGTCACCGAGAGAGGCTGCAGATAAAGTATATCACTTCAGGCACCCCCTATTAGTTCCATAGCTCCTAGAAGTATGATGCTGGAATCATATGAAAAATAAGAATCTGGTCTTTGAGGCTGCAGCCACACGTGGAATTCACATTGCACTTTGAAAAGCAATACAACGGCTGAGGAGATTTGCCCGTGGCCGTTAACATTGCCTGACAACACAAACGTTACCAACAATGTAATGAGGCAAATCTCCTCAGCCGTTGCATTGCTTTTCAAAGTGCAATGTAAATTCCATGTGTGGACGAAGCTTCAGGTTTGAGCTACAGAACTAGAGATTACAGGCAAAAATAGTCAGAAGTGGAGCTGGACCTTTACTCCTCACTAGGTCTTTAAAGGCTTGTACCTTCAGTTCTGTAGTAGATGATACAACCACAATCCACATGCAATCTGTAAGATGAGATTCTTATCTTTAATATGACACCAGAAGATAGCGGCATCCAAATTGACACTTGCCCTCCAGCCTGGAAATGGAACCACCTCAAACAAAAAGTGACTCTTCTCTGCTCACGTGACTTTGGGAAGTTCAATGGGTGAAATTCCATATAGAAGAGGGGGACATTTCGTACCCAACCTACTACTAGTTAAAAGGGGCTAATCTCTAAATTGTCCATGTGATTTAGTAATTTTAAACTGGTGGATCCTGGAAGGTGCCACGTTTCGTGGTACTTATATGTGAAGAAAGGGCCAGGATTCATGGCTGGGGGCGGATCTGACGACAGTATGTTGACAGGTTTTTACTAGGAAGCATCATAAATGTGAATGCAGCTGTAGGATATAGTACAGGCGGCAACTCATGGATGGAGGGGGGCGATGTAAGACCCTCTGACGTCTCACCTGCAGTATATGGAGTCCCTTGAGGCACATTACAGCCAGCTCACAGAGCCCGTCCCACGTCAGATCCACGTGTGCTATGCACAGCAGGGGGCTGGGGAAACTTCTTTGCCACATAAGCTGGAAATGTCCCTGCATGTACTTGTAACACAGGAGCTCCTGCAGGTGGGAGAGAATAAGTGGAAGTCATGGACTTTATAAAGTTTACTTTATAAAACTTTATTTCACATTACCTGGCTCTCTGCCAGCGGCGTGTATGTAGTCCCAGGAGGATGTGGCTGCAGAAGCCTATGTACGCCTGTGTCTCAGTCTCCTCCACACCATTCCCTGGTTGGATGAGTGTGAAGAAGGAGAGACTGAGCGGCCCCTCACATGCTGCAGGCAGGGAGCCAGATAATGCGAAATAAACTTGTATAAAGCAGTGGCAGTATTTATAATGCTGACAAAGGCATTGTTAAAAATCAGCATAGCTTAGGCTATTGGAAGTAACTAAAAATGACATTTCTGATATTTCATCAGAACACAAGTTTCTGGATTTATCAAGACCCAAATCGGTAAAATCCAAGAGACACAAAGTATGTTGAAGGAAACCTGTCACCAGGTTTTACCCAATTAAACTAGCCGCCCCCTCAGGTAGGGTATAAAATGTCCTCTCTAGAAATCTCCCCTACATATCCCCTTCAAAGTCATGTGGAAATGAGAAGAGTCATATTTTACAGGAAATGAGTCAAGATTAGAGGCTGTGACTTCAAAAACTCTTATCTTCCGTTGTATAGCACCTAGAAACATGCTACTGATATATTAAAGATAAGAATCTCATCATTCAGACTTTTCAGTTAGCTACTAAACTGGAGATACAGATGGCTAAAGACACTGCTGGAAATGCAAGCCGCAGATGAACATCCAGATTCCACCTATGTCCATCTGCCTTTATCGCCTGGTTCTGTAACTCACATTACATACGATATGAGTTATAAGATTCTGATCTTTACTATGACACCACACATCTTGTTACTTTATATCTGAAGATAAGTGCGTTGGAAGTGACTCTTCCAATGCAGCCTCTAAACTTGACTCGTCTCGGGCAAAATATGACTCTTCTCTGCTCATGTTCACATGACTTTGGAGGGGATTTTGTTATGTCACATAAAAGAGGGAATTTTAGAAAGGACATTTAAGTTTAATGAGGTAAGATCGGGTGACAAATGAGCCAGTTGAGACCTCTTACAGTAGAGTAGAAGACCACCCAGGCCGATATACAAGTCCTTAGGGATGCACAACACAGAAATCTACTAGAGATGAAGAGGAGGCATTAAAATGCGACAGTCACACTTAGTAACAACTTGGCCTGATTTTACGGGGGGGTGAAATGACACATCGGGGGGGCCGCAGGCAGTTTCGCTCTCTCTCTCTCACAAGCTGCACTTATTTAATTAGATTCATTGTTTACACCTTCTCCGCCAGCGTCACCCACCCGTACAAGCGACATGTGTCAGTGGGCGGTAATCTAATTAATCCAAAGCTGCTACACTGCAATTCACCCGCCTGCACAGGGCCACATCCGGGTGACGCTTCAGCCGCTGCACAGGAGCCGCGATCTCAGTTACCTAACTATGCAAATATAGGTGCCATAAGAGTGTCAGGAGGACATGACACAACTCCACCTGCAAAGTATTTGACCTGGATGCAACCAACAGCTATAAATAACACCGTATATGCATTTCTGCACAGTTAAAGGGACACTCCAGAATGTGCTCCACTATAGTATTCCATGATGCAGTCTCACACCGGTTCTTTTCCTTGCTATAGTCATAGGAGAACCCATAAGTTACTACAACCGTCACACAGCCTCCCTGACTGTATACTTACGGTATGGAGACTGTAGATAAGAGGAGATGATAATCATTTTGGACACATGATGTTGTGTTGAGGCATTATGGGATTAATAGTAAAGCAGAGAGGGGGGTTTTAAGAATTGCTCACAGCCTCCCTGACTGTATATTTAAGGTATGGAGAATATACATAATAGAGAGGATAATCAGTGTATTCCCAGCTAGCAGTGATTGATCAGTCTCTAAATGGTTACGTGATGCTGTGTTGAGGCATTATGGGATTAATAGTAAAGCAGAGAGGGGGT
This sequence comes from Engystomops pustulosus, assembly GCF_040894005.1. Classification (NCBI taxonomy): domain Eukaryota; kingdom Metazoa; phylum Chordata; class Amphibia; order Anura; family Leptodactylidae; genus Engystomops; species Engystomops pustulosus. Next base: position 10,734,899 of record NC_092419.1, on the reverse strand, counting down.
TTTAAGAATTGCTTACAACCTCCCTGACTGTATTTTTAATGTATGGAGAATATAGATAATAGAGAGGATAATCAGTGATGATCAGTCTCTAAATGGTTACGTGGTGCTGTGATGAGGCATCATGGGATTAATAGCAAAGCAGAGAGGAGGTTTTAAGAGTTTCTCGCAGTCTTTTTTTTTTTGTTAACAGGGTATGAGCACATCTGCAAACTCGCTGGAAGAGAAAAAGTAACATAATGGAAACCCAACAAACCCCATTATTGTAAATGAGGGTCACATGGGATCCATTGTTTATTTTAGAGAGATTAGAACCCAGGGTCTTATTGACCTTTAAAATATCTTCAGGTCAGTGGGACCTTACAGATTGACTAGAGGGGCTCCTTACTATGGGCAGCACTGTGGCTTAGTGGTTAGCATTACAGCCTTGCAGCGCTGAGAACCTGGGTTCAAGTCCTAGGGTCAACATCTGCAAAGAGTTTGTATGTCCTGTGTTTCGTGGGGTTCCTCCAGGTCCTCCGGTTTCCTCCCACACGCCAAAACATACTAGTAGGTTGATTAGATTGGGGACAGAGACAGATTTGGCAAGCTCTGTGCAGCGCTGCGTCATCTGTGTGCGCTATATAAATAACAGAATTATTATAACCCCTTCAGACCCCAAGTGTAGAGTAAACCAAGTCTTCCACCAGGCAATGGCTTTCTGTTAGGGATGTAACAGTTACATAACACGAGTTGTCCCGCAGCTTGTCTTTCGCACTACCTGTCCGTATGTTCCCAGTAAAATCTCCGGCTCCCCATCAAAATCCACGTCAGCTGTCAGGGCACACAGCACGCTGTCAAACTGATCGCTGCTTGGCAGGAGAAGCTGCTCCCGGAGGCCGTTTTGTAAGATGTTCCTAAGATAATATTAATAAGAGGCAAAAAAATTAATAAATAAATAACAAGTGTTAATATTAATAAGATTAGGGCAAGAGCCAATTCTTGGCAGTAAAAATAGCAGATTACTGCATCTGTTACCCACTTCACTTATCAGTATTGGGGACAAGTTATAGAAACCCTGTTATAGCACAATCCTAATATTGTCCCTAATATTGTCCAGATACCCACAGACCCCGAGCGATGAATACGTTGTGTCCGGCGGAAGATCATATACTGAGGAGTTATCCACAGAATACATCATCACATGGGGTCACATGACTCCTGTAACCTCTATCTATGTATAAGAAGAGCAGAAGCTATAGGGGACCTGTCACACACTCAGGTGTTACTATCCCTCTCAGGAAGAGTATAAAATGTTCTTTCTAGAATTCCCTCTTTTATGTCAAATCTAATCCATGTACCTGTAAAAAAAAAAAAAAAAATCTCCCCCCAAAAAAACAAATATGACTCTTTTCGTAGGAGATGAGTCACATTTAGTGGTAGCAGATCTTCTTTTCTATAGCACCTAGAAACATATTAGAGATGAGAATTCTCGAATTCTAGGTGACGGGTTCTCTTTAAAGAGTTGGAGAATCCCAACAGAAAGGAGGGACATATAATATTGTGCTGCCAGTTCTCTTATTTAAAAGACGCTTGAAGTCTACACCCACCGTAAAAGTTCTGGGTGGTCCGAATCATGTTCTCATTTTATGTGTAGGTGTGCGCCACATCATAAGTTACCCACACGGCTCCACCAGTGTATAAATCCATCTTGATAAATGTCCCCCCAATGTATCCATCATCTGCTGGAATCATCATTGATCAGTGGGGATAACAAGGAAAACGTGATCCACTCTCCTACAGCTCCCCCACAGGGGAAACTTAGTATTACACCATCATGTGCATCCAAACCAATGAAGGGAATGATTGGGGCGTCTTTGTTACTTACTGATAACTCGGTTGCTTTTCCTAATAACTCAAAAGTCTCTAACAGTGTAAAATAAATTCTCTCCAAACCAAATAGCGTCACATAACAGAACCAACCAGTAGACTGCAGACAGCTCTATGGTGCTGGTCACCAGGATATGGTACTGCTCATGAAAAGTGTGGCTTTCTTCAGAACCTGAAAGGCAAAAAAGAACAACTTGGTTATCCAATTATACATGGGAAAGTCAGATAGAAGAGATATAACAAATCGCCTCACCGTCCCATCCTGCATACGATGCTCCTACATGGGAACCCGGCAAACTAAATATAAGCACCTTGGAGAGAGGCCCGTCCTGTTGTAGAGACCAACTCTGGAGAATTTCTGTAAAATAAGAACGGACGTATTATTTCCTATACGCCATCAGTATGACAAGCCAATCATAATGTGACAGCCGCTCCTCGTGCCAACCCAATGGTTTCATAAATATTACTTAACTGCTGTTGGGATGAGAACACAATGGCGCCTCCTGGTGGCAAGTTGTAAATTTAAATTCAAAATGTTTTAAAGAAAAGGAAAAAATCTGGCTCTGTCCAGAAAAAATGCTGCATCTCTCTGAAGGTTGCGTTTGGTATTGCAGCTCAGCTCTGTTTAAGTGATCTATTTTACATTGGCATTGGCTTGGTGGCAGTGGCCAAAACCGAGCGGTGGTGGGTGGAGTTAGAAAAATTTTTAAGAACAATTTAAGCTGGGACAACTGCACTGCACTTTTCTGAGAGCGTAAAAAAGCCATCGATGGTCCGGAACAGCGCTGGTTAAAAATAATTTTAATTTACCTCCCGGCATCCCGCGCTGCCATCTCTCCGGTCCGTGCCCAATGTAAACAAACAGGGGCACGGAAGCCGCGCTGTGTTCTGCTTCTAGCTGGCCACAAGCTGAACACAGGCGGCTTCCATGCCCGTTTGTTTACATGGGGCACAGACCACAGAGGAAAGTACATGTCTATATTTATTAACTAGCCCCCTCCCGGCCACCAATGGGTTTTTTTACGCTCTCAGACAACCCCTTTAAAGCCTTAACGTTAAGGGATATTCCAGCTTTTCATAATGAATGAGACGAAGCTGCAATCGCAAGCACAGACACTGTATGTTCTCAAGTCATAGCAAGTTAAGCTCTATCTATCCACAGGATGGGGTCTAACTTGTTGATCGGTGGGGGCCTCAATGATGAGACCCCCACAGATCTCGAGAACAGGGGTCTGTTCAGGGGCTGCATTCTGCATCTCAAGCGGATCAGAAGCACATCGGACCCTACGTTCTCCAGATCCGTGGGGGTCTCATCACTGATCAGCAAGTTAGGCCCTATCCTGACTGGCTCAGCCCCAGTACTCCTGCCCACCTGGTTTGCCTTGGTCTACATGTGAGACACAGAAGTATCCGCTCTGACATCCGTACGCTGTAATCCGCCTCTGGGTGTCTGGGATGTTGTGGACGCTCAGCCAGGTAACACTGCAAAGTTATACACATGAACAATAGTTTTACACAGCGGGTTGGATACTTGATTCTTCTCCTTCAGAGTATATAGGGAATTAGACGGATCCGCCACCCTATCATAGCATTCTGAACTTTTATCTTCTAAATTTGATGGGTGCATGTGGGTTGCAACTTCAGTAATGCTGCAGAGAATATTTAGTCATCGGCTTCTCCGGCGCCCACAACGTGCCATCCCTCGCGAGCGCTTACGAGTAAGATCAGAGTCACGATTCAAAGTGAATAATACTCCCTATAAATATTAGAAAGTATTAGTAAATCTGCCGCTATGTCATTTATAGACATGAAAATTGGGCATCATTAGACTGCCACCTAGTGGAAGAAAAATGGGAGAGAAAAATAAGCTTAGCTCAAGTCTATGGAGCCCTAATGCACCCTTCCCCAAGTATCATACAGTGCTCCGTGTTATATGAGGCCGCCATGTATTCAGTATCATACACTGCTCTGTGTTATATGAGGCCGCCATGTATTCAGTATCATACAGGGCTCTGTGTTATATGAGGCCGCCATGTATTCAGTATCATACAGTGCTTCGTGTTATATGAGGCCGCCATGTATTCAGTATCATACAGTGCTCCGTGTTATATGAGGCCGCCATGTATTCAGTATCATACAGTGCTCCGTGTTATATGAGGCCGCCATGTATTCAGTATCATACAGTGCTCTGTGTTATATGAGGCCGCCATGTATTCAGTATCATACAGTGCTCTGTGTTATATGAGGCCGCCATGTATTCAGTATCATACAGGGCTCTGTGTTATATGAGGCCGCCATGTATTCAGTATCATACACTGCTCCGTGTTATATGAGGCCGCCATGTATTCAGTATCATACAGTGCTCTGTGTTATATGAGGCCGCCATGTATTCAGTATCATACACTGCTCCGTGTTATATGAGGCCGCCATGTATTCAGTATCATACAGGGCTCTGTGTTATATGAGGCCGCCATGTATTCAGTATCATACAGGGCTCTGTGTTATATGAGGCCGCCATGTATTCAGTATCATACAGTGCTTCGTGTTATATGAGGCCGCCATGTATTCAGTATCATACAGTGCTCCGTGTTATATGAGGCCGCCATGTATTCAGTATCATACAGTGCTCCGTGTTATATGAGGCCGCCATGTATTCAGTATCATACAGTGCTCTGTGTTATATGAGGCCGCCATGTATTCAGTATCATACAGTGCTCTGTGTTATATGAGGCCGCCATGTATTCAGTATCATACAGGGCTCTGTGTTATATGAGGCCGCCATGTATTCAGTATCATACACTGCTCTGTGTTATATGAGGCCGCCATGTATTCAGTATCATACAGTGCTCCGTGTTATATGAGGCCGCCATGTATTCAGTATCATACAGTGCTCCGTGTTATATGAGGCCGCCATGTATTCAGTATCATACAGTGCTCCGTGTTATATGAGGCCGCCATGTATTCAGTATCATACACTGCTCTGTGTTATATGAGGCCGCCATGTATTCAGTATCATACAGTGCTCCGTGTTATATGAGGCCGCCATGTATTCAGTATCATACAGTGCTCCGTGTTATATGAGGCCGCCATGTATTCAGTATCATACACTGCTCCGTGTTATATGAGGCCGCCATGTATTCAGTATCATACAGGGCTCTGTGTTATATGAGGCCGCCATGTATTCAGTATCATACACTGCTCCGTGTTATATGAGGCCGCCATGTATTCAGTATCATACAGTGCTCTGTGTTATATGAGGCCGCCATGTATTCAGTATCATACAGTGCTCCGTGTTATATGAGGCCGCCATGTATTCAGTATCATACACTGCTCCGTGTTATATGAGGCCGCCATGTATTCAGTATCATACAGGGCTCTGTGTTATATGAGGCCGCCATGTATTCAGTATCATACAGGGCTCTGTGTTATATGAGGCCGCCATGTATTCAGTATCATACAGTGCTTCGTGTTATATGAGGCCGCCATGTATTCAGTATCATACAGTGCTCCGTGTTATATGAGGCCGCCATGTATTCAGTATCATACAGTGCTCCGTGTTATATGAGGCCGCCATGTATTCAGTATCATACAGTGCTCCGTGTTATATGAGGCCGCCATGTATTCAGTATCATACAGGGCTCTGTGTTATATGAGGCCGCCATGTATTCAGTATCATACACTGCTCCGTGTTATATGAGGCCGCCATGTATTCAGTATCATACAGTGCTCTGTGTTATATGAGGCCGCCATGTATTCAGTATCATACAGTGCTCCGTGTTATATGAGGCCGCCATGTATTCAGTATCATACACTGCTCCGTGTTATATGAGGCCGCCATGTATTCAGTATCATACAGGGCTCTGTGTTATATGAGGCCGCCATGTATTCAGTATCATACAGGGCTCTGTGTTATATGAGGCCGCCATGTATTCAGTATCATACAGTGCTTCGTGTTATATGAGGCCGCCATGTATTCAGTATCATACAGTGCTCCGTGTTATATGAGGCCGCCATGTATTCAGTATCATACAGTGCTCCGTGTTATATGAGGCCGCCATGTATTCAGTATCATACAGTGCTCTGTGTTATATGAGGCCGCCATGTATTCAGTATCATACAGGGCTCTGTGTTATATGAGGCCGCCATGTATTCAGTATCATACAGTGCTCCGTGTTATATGAGGCCGCCATGTATTCAGTATCATACAGTGCTCCGTGTTATACGAGGCCGCCATGTATTCAGTATCATACAGGGCTCTGTGTTATACGAGGCCGCCATGTATTCAGTATCATACAGTGCTTCGTGTTATATGAGGCCGCCATGTATTCAGTATCATACAGTGCTCCGTGTTATATGAGGCCGCCATGTATTCAGTATCATACAGGGCTCCGTGTTATATGAGGCCGCCATGTATTCAGTATCATACAGTGCTCCGTGTTATACGAGGCCGCCATGTATTCAGTATCATACAGTGCTCCGTGTTATATGAGGCCGCCATGTATTCAGTATCATACAGTGCTCCGTGTTATATGAGGCCGCCATGTATTCAGTATCATACAGTGCTCCGTGTTATATGAGGCCGCCATGTATTCAGTATCATACAGGGCTCTGTGTTATATGAGGCCGCCATGTATTCAGTATCATACAGTGCTGTGTGTTATACGAGGCCGCCATGTATTCAGTATCATACAGTGCTCCGTGTTATACGAGGCCGCCATGTATTCAGTATCATACAGTGCTCCGTGTTATATGAGGCCGCCATGTATTCAGTATCATACAGTGCTCCGTGTTATACGAGGCCGCCATGTATTCAGTATCATACAGTGCTCCGTGTTATACGAGGCCGCCATGTGCACCACATCCAGGAACTTACTTGCTCGGAAGATCTCTCAGCTCCGGGAAAAGATTTTCCACTGGTTGTTCTTCAAATTGATGCAGTCCTTCATTCTGTCAGCAGTCAGAGAAGAGTCATAAATCCTCAGCATTGCCAGACAGCGGATGGTACAATCTACATCTTTCCAAAATACTAAACATGTAAGACATCTGCAAGACAAGGCTCTCACCTTCTCCACCACATAAACATACACGGTACCATACAGATAAGCTGCTGCCTGACAACACATGTGGGTCCCGCCTATCTATTCAGGTCCATGGGACAGGCCAGAGATAGCTGGGCGCTGCGCTCAGCAATCTTCCGCCACTCTTATAGACTTTAAAAAAAGCTGCAGGACACACGCCCAACCTATCGCTACACCCAATAGTGAGAACAGGACCCTCATTCTCCTTATGGCTGGGGTTTGTGTTCTCATGAAGGAGGGGGGTCCTAGCTGTCAGACCAACACCGATTAGGAAGTTATACTCTTTAATGTGAATTGGGGATAACTGTCCAAGTTGGAGCAACCACTTTTAGTTAAAGAAAAAAAGCTGTATGACTGCTCTTTGTATGCTCAGATTTCATGAGCGATTGTCAGTATTTGAGGTTTTATTATGCCTACAGGGGTAGCTGTCAATCACAGAAATTACAGTCTCAGAATAAAAGCTAGCAAAACTGAGATTGAAATCTATAAAAACAATTAATACAGTAATTTCCTGTTAAGATACTCAGCTCCTCCTGCTCTATAATATGCTGCCTATATATAGCACACCATGCTCTGTATTACAGAGCAGAAGGAGCCGACCGTACATAGTATTTATCTGCTGACAGCAAAGCATGTTATAGAGCAGTAGCAGATGAACAGATAGTACACTATGTACCATCTGCTCAGATTCTGATGGTCTATATGATGCGACTTGCAGATAGGACACTATATACAATCTTCTCAGCTCCTCCTGCTCTATAACATGCTGCCTGCAGGAAACTATGCACAATCTGTTCCTTTGTAATAGAGCAGAAAGTGCTGAGCAGATTGTACATAGTGTCCTATCTGCAGGAAGCGTGTTATAGAGCAGGAGGAGCTGAGCAGATTGTACATAGTGTCCTATTTGCAGGAAGCGTGTTATAGAGCAGGAGGGGCTGAGCAGATTGTACATAGTGTCCTATCTGCAGGAAGCGTGTTATAGAGCAGGAGGGGCTGAGCAGATTGTACATAGTGTCCTATCTGCAGGAAGCGTGTTATAGAGCAGGAGGAGCTGAGCAGATTGTACATAGTGTCCTATTTGCAGGAAGCGTGTTATAGAGCAGGAGGGGCTGAGCAGATTGTACATAGTGTCCTATCTGCAGGAAGCGTGTTATAGAGCAGGAGGGGCTGAGCAGATTGTACATAGTGTCCTATCTGCAGGAAGCGTGTTATAGAGCAGGAGGGGCTGAGCAGATTGTACATAGTGTCCTATCTGCAGTCCGCATGTTATAGAGCAGGAGGAGCTGAGCAGATTGTACATAGTGTCCTATCTGCAGGAAGCATGTTATAGAGCAAGAGGAGCAGAGCAGATTGTACATAGTGTCCTATCTGCAGGCAGCATGTTATAGAGCAGGAGGAGCTGAGCAGATTGTACATAGTGTCCTATCTGCAGGAAGCATGTTATAGAGCAGGAGGAGCTGAGCAGATTGTACATAGTGTCCTATCTGCAGGAAGCATGTTATAGAGCAGGAGGGGCTAAGCAATTCCCATCTTGACCATGTGGCTCGGTCTCTCAACCACCATTTCAATAACTTAAGACAACCTCATGTAGGCAGAGACTATTCCCACCATAACCATAAAACAAAAAAAAACCCTGCAATCTAAATGCTCTACTATTATTATAAGGGTGCTGTCACACGTCGCGTTTACTGCATGCGTTTAAAAACGCATTGCTACAGCTGAAGGGGTATTTCCCTAATTAAACAGCTGTTAACGCTTGCGTTTACAAAACGCATGCGATAACATCGCGGTTAACGCATGTGTTAACAACCGCATGCGTTAACCGCGATGTTAACGCATGCATTAACAATGCGTTAACGCTTGCGTTTTGTAAACGCAAGCGTTAACAGCTGTTTAATTAGGGAAATACCCCTTCAGCTGTAGCAATGCGTTTTTAAACGCATGCAGTAAACGCGACGTGTGACAGCACCCTAAGTCCCCTCCCTTACCTCTTTGTACAGGTGAATGTACTGATCGTTGCCTCCGAGTAGGAACACCGTCTCCTGTTTATCTCCAACCTGGACTCTGCGGAGGACAAAGAAGTATTAGAAATGGCAAATCTAACCAGCTCTCCAAAGACATGTCAGCCAAAATCACCGGATCCACAAAGCCTCTGTCCTGTATACAGGCGGACCCTAACTTACAGGCGGACCCCCTAGTTACAGGCGGACCCCCTAGTTACAGGCGGACCCCCTAGTCCCAGACTGCAATGATCAGCTGTAAGGCGTCTGTAATGAAGTTTATTGATAATCCTTGTTCCCGTGACAGCAACAAATGTAGAAAATCCAATTGTCACGGGGGACAAAAAAAGAAATTTCTGAAGTTACAATGATAAAATTTTCAGTTCCGAATTGCATACAAATTCAACTTAAGTACAAACCTACAGAACCTATCCTGTACATAACCCGGGGGCAGCCTCTACTTACTCTGCATGACATAGCTGGAAGGGGGTGAACTTCAGCTCCAAATTCAAGCAGCTCTCTGAGTGAGGGATTAAAAGAAAAACAATGGTTATAATATAATCTACCGCCATATGGGGTCCATAATATACCGTCAGTAAGGATGTGGGAAATCCAGTCCCTACAACACACACAAGAGAGGAGCGTACGTGCAATGGAGTCCAGGTTATACTCAGATCCCGGCTCATAGTCACAGTAAATATTTAGGAATGGGCTCGCCTTATCCCCAGAGTCCTGCAAGAGAACATAGAAGTATCAAATTGGAGCTTTTATCCGATTAAACAATGACACAGTTATAAAGTATAGACCTGTCCAGTTCACGTATTCTGCTATAGTTAATTATAAAGGAAACCTACCACCACGGATCTACCTATTAAGGTAGATTGGGTGGTAGGTGGATCTATAGGACGTGAGGATAGACCTTTTAACCCCTTCCTGACGCGTGGAGAGGGCTCACGGAACATATACTGTAGTATGGCAGTATATGATAGGATCGATCAGACAACCTAGGGTTAAAGTACCCCAGGGAGTCTGAAAAATAGTAAAAGTGAAAATAAAAAAAAAAGTTTTTAAAAAAATTATAATAAAAATTCAAATCACCCCCCCTTTACCTAGAACGGATATAAATATTAATAAACAGTAAAAATCAAACACATTAGGTATCGCCGCTTCCAAAAAATGCCCGATCTATCAAAATATAATAACGGTTTTTTTACTGTGTTTAACCCCATAACGGAAAATCGTGCGAAAATGGCACTTTTTTGGCATTTTGAAAAATATAAAAAAAATTAATAAAAAGTGATCAAAAGGTCGTACAGTCCTAAAAATTATAGCAATGAAAACGGCATCTAAAGTCGCAAAAAACGGCACCACCCACAGCTCCGTAAACCAAAGTATGAAAAAGTTATTGCCGCCAGAAGATGACAAAATCCCCCCAAAAAATTTTGTACAGGAGGTTTTAATTTTTGTAAATGTATGAAAACATTATAAAACCTGTACAAATGTGTTATCCCCGTAATCGTACCGACCCAAAGAATAAAGTAGACATGTCATTTGTGGTGCACAGTGAAATCCGTAAAATCCAAGCCCACAAGAAAACGTCGCAAATGTGTTTTTTCACCATTTTCACTGCATTTGGAATTTTTTTCCCGCTTCCCAGTATAGGACATGGGATATTAAATACCGTCACTACGAAGTGCAATTTGTTATGCAGAAAACAAGCCCTCACTCAGCTCTTTATGTTGAAAAATAAAAAATTACAGATAAAATACAGATTTTTGAAGGTGGCGAGTGAAAAATGGAAGTGAAAAAAACTAAAAAGGGCCAGGTCGTTAAGGGGTTAAGGGCTAATTTTCACATCCCCTGTATCCGTTTCTAACCTTTATTGCCCTAATATGCAGATTTTCTAAAAAAGGCTACTGGGGCGTGGAGTAGGCGGAGCTGAGGCTACACGGAGCAGCTACTCCACGCCCCAGTGGCCTCTTTGATCCTACTATCCACATATCTTCGGCGCGCAGCTCCTTGTAGCCCTCATTCGTGAAGCCGGAGTTCTGTGCATGCGCAGGACACAGGCCTGCGGCTGCACAGTCACTGCTCCGAACCCGGAGCTACTGCGCATGCACAGAACACCGGCTTCGCGGACAAGGGCTTGCAGCTTTTCGTAGCTGTGCGCCGCCAAAGATATGCCGGTAGTCTATGTAAACTGCCCCTATGAGCAGACTAAGGGTGATGTCATACATGGCGTTTTTGGTCCGTTTTTTGGCAGTTTACCATGCATTTGGCTGCTTACATCCTGTTTATCTATGAAGATAATTGGGAAAAACGGACCAAAAACGCCATGTGTGGCATTACCCTTACCCATTAAAATACAATTCTTCTTTGCAAAAATTTGTTGGGCTGCGCAGAGGTCTCAGTGTATAATAAATGGGCCCGAGCTGCAGTACCGGGCACTACCACTACTCAACAATAAAAGGGGATGCAATGTGGGGGTGCTGGGACATTGAGGACCTATAGCTGTAGGTGTTACAGATGAGACCCTGGACACGCACCTTGATGAAGGTAATTCCCACCACCAGACCGCGCTTGGGGGGAGACTTGCTGAAGGAATCAATGGAGACGATCTCAGCGTCAACTGGAAAACAGAACAAGTGAAATATTCAGGTTGATGGCGTCTAACATCCAGCAACTGGTACAAAGAGGACGGGACGGGAAGCAGATAGCGCCAGGCTCTGTGCGGTGGTCAGAACAAGTTACTGCAGATCAGCTCAGACTGAATGGGAAGCACTACAGCAAGGAAAGCAACAGGACTCTACGTGACTACACAGGGATCATCTGTAGTCTGTTACCACGGTAACACAGAGGGGAAGGGCTTGGGGGTACAGACTTTCAATTATGTTTCTGAGGGAGTAGATAGTGCAAAGTTACACACAAGCAAAAAAAAAATTTAAAAAAATTGAGGGCGCTGTCCCACGTTGCGTTTGCAAACGCAGACAAAACCGCACCCACCGGGCGGTCCGATCGCATCGGCGTTTCCATGGAAACGCCTGCGATCGGGAACGAGCCACTGGTGTTTTGCACTAATTTAACGCAAAACACCGGCGGCTCGTACACAATCGCAGGCGTTTCCATAGAAACGTAGATGCAATCGGACCCCCCGGGTGGACGCAGTTTTGTCTGCGTCTACGTTTGCCTGAAGGGCGCGGTCACACATTGCGTTTTAAAACACATGACAACAGCTGAGAAGAGGAGATTTGCGTTTACAAAATGCAATGTAAACACAAATGTTAACAGTAATGTAATTAGGCAAATTCCCTGTCAGCTGTAGTAATGCGTTTCAAACGCAATAAAAACGCAGCGTGTGACCGCGTCTGTGACTGACTTTGCACTGTCCACTCCCTCGGCGCGCGCTTCCCGCCATCACTTCAGGTCACCTGAGCAAGACCACGCCCTCCCCCCTTCCAGGTCCAGTGTCCGCGCAAGCCCCTCCCTCCGCACCTGGTATATAAGTGAACTGCAGCTCCCGGGCTCCGGCGCGCAGTTTGTCCCTCAGCTCCTGGTACTTGAAGCTGGTGACTTTGCCCTTCAGGGTGGCGGCCAGTAGCTCGTGTCCCGCGCCCCCGGTGCACGGCAGGACCGACAGACCGTACACATTGCTCTGAGAAGGGAAGCGGATGAAAGTATCTTCTGTAAGAGGGCAGCAGTCACCGGCCATGACCGGAAGTGACGTGCGCTCAGCACGACTGCCAGATACAAAGATGGCGGCTGGTGACATCCGGTGTCAGTTTCCGCAGTGTATTTGCCCGGCTTCCTCCTCGGTGACATCATTCTCCTCCGCGCCGGCTGCAGTGTCGTCTGTTCTCAGGGCAGCAGCTTGTCACGTTTAGCTCAGGGTTAGAGCCTCATCGTCTGTATGATTTCACCCGATTTCTGGTGTTCAGTGTGTATTCAGACTGTCCATTTAAAACCGTTCAATAAAAATGTAATTTTACTGTTTGTTTTTTTTTAATGCAGTCTGGAATCTTAAAATGGATTTTCTGGACCTAAAACTAGTAATGGAATATGTACAAAGCAGCAGCTGTGCACTAAAACCTCAGCCAAAAGGAAAGCAGCGCCGGCCCTTGTGAAGTGGCCGACCACGCGCACTGCAAGCCCTGCCGCTCACCTAATAACGGCCTAACAATCTTGTGTGTAGGAAAAACATGTGCGTTTTTGAAGTGGCGCAAATTTCCCTAATTACATTGCTGTAAAAATTTAGGTTAAAAAAAAAACCCATGTGTTAACTTTACATTCATGTTACCGTTCTGTTAGAATAATGTTAACACAAATATTAACAGCAATATAATCAGACAAGTCTCACAACGCAATGTAAATGCCACGTGTGATCACAGTCAGAGACTGAACTTTCCCAAGGCAACCAGGAGGCGTAGGTACAAAAACCGTCCTGGAGTTGTGGGCAAATCTTCCAAACCCTATAAAAATTTGGGATACTGATGATTTTAGATGTTTTACAGATGCACATAAACTTACCACATGAAAAAAGTCACTTTTCTGTATCCTCTTGTACCAGAAAGCTGTATGGCTTCACACTTAAAGGGGTTGTACCAACTTTGCATGATTGGGATAGGGGGATAACAAGCTGATCAGTGACCGTCTGCCCCATAGAAATACAGAGAATGGGGGTCCCCTTCACTTATCAGAAAGATAAGATTCTTATCTTTATCTACCACCAGGATGAAGGATTGTAAATCAAGCGCACTGACATCCTGGTGTGCACCCCCCTCTGGCAGGATTTGCCATTTTGTAGTTTATAATGCCCTTGTTTTTACAAAATTATATAAATGAGCCTAAGGGGCTCCACAATTCATTGGCATCTATGAAGCCCAGAGTCCCTCAGGCTAATTTGCATAGTTGTTTTAACCGTTTCCCCCCCCCCTAAGAACAAGGGTTTAAAAATCTAAAAGAAGAACAGATCCTGATAGAGGGGGGGCACACCAGCGCTTTGCCATCCTTCTTTTTATTCCAGCCATGTGGTACCCTGACGCTGTAGTATATGGGAAGCACGCGGCCACATTCACCTCTGTGGGCGATATAGTCCTCCATGTGAAGGGCAGTATTGCGCACCACAGCTTGTCAGACACGTCCTGTCTTTTGCAGGATGTACGTCGCAATTTCCAGGCTTTGTATGAAGAGGGGCGGGGTGAAGAGCGCTCGCACCTGGCCGTATGCTACACCCATGTATGGCCCGGCCGTGTGCAGAGAGCCTTACACCACCATGAGCAATGGGTGGGGAGGGGCAAGGAGAGGTCCTGGATACAACTCACTTCTATCTACAGATACACTAAGAGGTGGGACAGAGGGACATCCTAGAAAGGACACTGAGGGTAGTGGTCCCTATATAATAAAGTGCTGTCTCCCACAGTCCCATACACAGACACAGCTACTATGTAACCGTACTGCTCAATACATACAAGACTCGGGAACCTTTTTGCGATACATTTGGCTCTGAATACTGGGACCTCTGCTGATAAGACTGGTAATAACTTACATCTCCACCTAACAGCTGACAATGTCTGGCACCAGCCTAGACAATGGCATCTTCATGGAGTGACACAAGTGAAATAGCTTCAGGGATCTGGGTCCTGTGTGACTCCAGATCATCTTTCTAGGACTGTCTACACTTCGGGGACATACACTGGAGACTTGGGGCTTGTACAGAACCCTATTGGGTGCCACCTAGGACAGGCAGATACATCAGGGGACCCCTCTGTCTACTCTCTTTCTCTACAGGTGCAGACATTATGGATTTGCTGGCGATTCCACATAGAAATCAGAGGGGAAATCCACATGGAAATTTGGGCTTGAAATGCCAAGTATATAGTTCACCACAGGGACCGCCTGCGATTTGGACGATGCAGTAAGACCACCGCTCCAGACACGTCACATCCCACTTGCTTTATTGAACACGGGCTCAGCTGCATTATTCATGAGATGGTTCACAAAATGCCGGACGAGACAAAGGAAACAAACAAAAATGAACCTGCCTCCGAGAAAGCGGGTAAATCTGCACATCTACAGCGCTATGCAAGGTAAAAGGAGCCGCCTGTGGGCAAAGTGATGCCAACTCTCCTCCCATAGAGCCCTTTCCAGTCCGCTTGGCATCACCCACATATAGGGCAGCGTCCAGACATCAGTGAGGAACGTCAGGACCAGAATTGTGCCAAGTCTATAGTGTGCAGCCTGTATGGGGTATGAATACATTATGTATATATAGAATTTTTCTCTTAAATATACTCTGTACAGGCCTAGAAGGTTTAATGGTGCAAGGATCGTATGATCCCTACATAACCCCTAGGACTAAAAATCCCAATATTTGGTCAAGCTGCAATTATTGATATGTTTCAAAGGAAATGTTATAATCATATATATATTCTGATGTATGGAGTATAGCAAGGATATTATTACGTGTCTTTTTTTTTTTATTTCCCATCCATGCCCCCAAGATCCATGCAAAGGTACATTGACTGAGTCTGCCACCCCAAAAGCCAGGATTGCACAAATAGGCCGTCATGATGTGACAGCGGAGGAGGAGCCCACCTAAATCGATGAGGGGATTTATTGTAGTAGCTAAAGACGTGCACAATGCCCAGCTGTATACTAGATCGCACAAGGACCCCCCCAGGGACATCCAGTGACTACACACAGTGACTGCAGCCTGCGTGGGCCTAGAAAGGAAACTATGATGGCGCCCCCTATGGTCCGCAGAGAAGCGCACACAAGGAGGCTGCGTCCAGTCTGCGTAGTCGACAGATGATCCTTAGAGGATCTTGTGCTCGGTAAGACGTTTATCTCATTAATGTAAATGGGCATTAGCAGTGTTCCCCGCCCCCCATTAAACCCTAAAATTCCTGATGTGGGCTCCGGCTAATGGGGAAGGAGACCTGAGATGTGACTATTAACGCAAATCCTCTTCTTCTCCTTTAATGGTCTTCTTGATGCGCAGCAGCATTGTGGTGAGCCACTGGTCCAGACGGGAGATGGAGTCAAACTCTTTTACCTGTACGGAGGAGAAGATGGATGAGACTGTGTCACACATCAGTGCGAGCTGCTAGGCTAAAAAACAGATTCTGCCGAAAGATTACATGGTGCCACAGACAAAGTAGCCTGGATACTCACTTTAAAGGTGTTGGCCACTTATATTTAGCCTGGTAAAGTGTCATACAAGATCCTTAGGAGGTCACCCACATTATATTTACCCTATATATCCACAGGGATCACATGCAGGACACAATAAACTTTATCAGGGCAAGTAAAATATGGGCGACCATATTGGGACCTTTCACCTGTACCCTGGTAAAGTTTCCTACATGTAGCTAATCCACTGTAAATAGAGGACACTAAGTGGTGTTAAAAAGGTATAACATATACTGATGGTAGACCCGTAAACTCATCAGCTGCAGTCTTCTGCACTTTCCAAAACATTTTTCATTACTTGATAGATTATTGTCTATGTTGAAATGTAAACTTTTATTCTATATGCCAAGTAGCCAGAACCTAGCTCAGATTATAGATAAAATATACAGGATGTGAATAAATTATCTACCATGGGAGCTAGGAGGTGCTCAGGTGACATAAGCCTCAGGCTCATTAACATATAGAATATAAGTTATTATATTACAACATAGAAAATACTTTATCAAGTAATAAAAAAAGAAGTGCAGAAGACGGCGGCTGGTGAGTTATAGGGGTCTACATCACTATACCTGATGTCCTTTAATGCAGTGGATCCTGGTGCAGAAATCACAGCATAATATACTGCACATTGTGGCCGCTTTCAGATGCTTGTGGAATGGCTGCAGGATTACTGCTGGGGTAAATCCTGCAGCCATTCTGCAACATGTGCACATACCCATAGATTGGTAGTGGTCCAACACTGCCCCCCCCCCCCCCCCCCATTTAGCTTATTGATTTTACAGATTCATTAGGGGTTGTATGTCTATAGTGCGGGAGATGAACAAGTCATGTGTAACACTTACTGCGTCTGTGTAGTTGTCCACATTCTGTTCTTCATGAGCTTCAAGAAGTTTCTGTAAGGAGTCAAGAGATGATTATCCTAAGAGATTGCTAGAAAAACTGCGACTGGTGAATGAAGCAGGACAGAATAATCAATATGGGGGCGACGTATCATAGGCTGGCGCTCCTGAGCGTCAGCCAGATACATTAAGAGGCGAAGGTCAGACCTGGCATAGTTTTGCATGAAAACTACAGAACATAAGTTTTTCTCTCAAAAGAAGGCAGGCACGGGATAGGAACGCGCCCTTCTATGCCCCCTTCACGCCCACACGGCTCGGAGGTTGTGTATTCACAATTGTAATCGCAGATTCTTGCGCTGTGCAATTATTTCACTGCTTCTATGCCAGAAAACTGAGGACGATGAACATACCTTAACAAGTTTACACTCTCTGGAATCGGAGAACGCGGGAAACATCTCCTCGTATTTCTGGACAGCCAGCTGTGAATCAGAGGCATAAGTGTTAGTAATCCCCGCAGGCAGTGCCCTGCATACACTACCTCTGCAAGCCGCCTATTACCTTAGCGTTGTACATGTCGATGCAGAAATGGCAGAGGGCAGCTTTGAAGAAATACTCTTTGGCACTGTACTTCAGTAGGGGGCTGTCCATGGCGTTGGTGCCAACCTAAGAGATGTACAAAGGACAAAATCAGAAGTGATATGAGAGATGTAGCACAGACCCACAACAGGGCGACATCTACCTGCTCGTAGATTTCCACCGCCTTCGGGTATTGCTCCAGTTGCGCTGCGTAAGTGGCGACTTTCAGCAGACATTTGTTTGCAGAACTGTGAGAGAAGCAAAGAAATCCAAGACATGTAAAATGTACAATGCTATTTCACATCTCCCTTTAAAGGAATTGTCCCAAACCTAACCACAAAATAGGTGATATTTGACCCTGCATCGAACCTTGCATGAATTAATTGTTCAAGTGCATGTAAGAAAGATCGTAACATATTCTATTATATCTATAGGAATCGGACGCTTTTCATCCTTCCCTATTAACTTATGAGCCCAGACTGCAGCTCACAAATCAGCACGGTGCTGTCTGATTCCAAGTGCTTTATTCACATCACCAAAGGTCGGTACTGCTGTATAGTGTCCTATATGCTCCTGCTGATCCTTCTGAATGAGAGAGAAGTCATTGGGGAGATTATCCTGTTTTTTGGGTGAAGTGTTTGGGAGACATCATAGCAGCTAGTCTCCACCACCAGCTCCATAAAGTATGCCAAGGGGAAAACCTCTAAATAAAAGTGATATAATGGCCTGATACAGTTGGCATGTGAGAGGGTGACACCACAAGTTTCTAATGTGTATGACTCCATCATTGGGGCCGCCATTAATGACTAGAATGCGTTATCCACGTCTCCTATTAAAATGGAAAGCGGAAAGAACTTACTGGGACTTATTTATTGGTACGCGCGTAAACTTTCGTCTGACTTTTGGGCGTTTTCAGGGAATTGCACAGCTTGGGCAGGTATTTAACAGGGGTCTGTACTGGGATTGCGTCGTACGCGGATTGTGGTGCGGCTGTGCTGCTTCCATGCAACACAAATCGTGGGGGTGGCCTTCTGACGATCAGACTGATTTGGACTAAGCGCGGGATTTAACTTTCAAATTGTGTCGCAAGATCAAGCACTTACATGCACCAGGAAGAAGCAGGTGAACTCCGGGGACCTGAGCGGGGAAGTGACACATGCAGGATATCGGGAGCAGGATCTTAGTGACTCCCCGCACAGCGCATTATACACAGACAATGCACTTCCATGCACCAGGAAGAAGAAGGTGAACTCCGGGGACCTGATCGGGGAAGCGACACATGCAGGATATCGGGAGCAGGATCTTAGTGACTCCCCGCACAGCGCATTATACACGGACAATGCACTTACATTCACCAGGAAGAAGAAGGTGAACTCCGGGGACCTGAGCGGGGAAGCGACACATGCAGGATATCGGGAGCAGGATCTTAGTGACTCCCCGCACAGCGCATTATACACGGACAATGCACTTACATTCACCAGGAAGAAGAAGGTGAACTCCGGGGACCTGAGCGGGGAAGCGACACATGCAGGATATCGGGTGCAGGATCTTAGTGACTCCCCGAACAGCGCATTATACATGAACAATGCACTTACATGCACCAGGAAGGAGAAGGTGAACTCCGGGGACCGGAGCGGGGAAGCGACACATGCAGGATATCAGACGCACGATCTTAAGTGAATCGCGGCACAGGGCATTGTCGTCGCACAATGCACTTTTGGGGAACTTCATTGGACAGGGGACTAAGACAATGTCTATGGGACTAAGACAATTAACACAATGAGTCGACCTGATTCAATCAGAAAGAGAACACTGGAGTTTACTGTATAGGAAGGTTCTGTAGACATTGACTATGAATACGAGACGTAGGACCCTTCACTTACCTGTTGGATTCCTCTCCCTTGTAGTAATCTGCCGCCTGCTCGTAGTGGGCTATTGCCTGAAAAGGAAAAAAGAAATGGAGCAAATTATGATGACAGATCAGCACATCCCGCACATAACCTGCTGATGGGGTCATCAAGAAAACTTAGTGCCAAACCTTCTCTATGTCCACCAGCTCGGACTCGTAGATCTCTGCTATGGATATGTGATGTTTGGCTGCGATGGTGAATCTCCCCTGCGAGGCACAAACATACAATCAGCAATGTAATCTCTCCTGACCAAGGACTATAATGGGAGGCTTAGCCCTGACCCATTACAGTGACTGAGGATGAGTTGCAATACCAAGCACCGCCACTATGCAATGGCTAATAATGTGAAGAGCAGGGACTCACCATGTC
This sequence comes from Engystomops pustulosus, assembly GCF_040894005.1. Taxonomy (NCBI): domain Eukaryota; kingdom Metazoa; phylum Chordata; class Amphibia; order Anura; family Leptodactylidae; genus Engystomops; species Engystomops pustulosus. The sequence goes on along the minus strand of NC_092419.1, from coordinate 10,715,073 downwards.
GGTGTAGATTTCGATGGCCCGCAGCAGACAGTTGATGGCCTCTGTAAGACACAGATAAGAGCCGTATGTGATCAGATCGTTGTGGAGGACATTATCAGATAAGATCATGTGCTCTGTGTAACACTATCACGCAGTCTCAGCATCGCCTGCAATGAGGCTGAATAGTACAATGCCCTGTACCCATGCACACTGCCCACGCTCATCATATGTGCCATAACGGGGTTTTCTATATTTATATCGCTCATCTCATGCTCCTCCCTGATAGATTCATCTGCGCCCTAAAATTTCTTGCAAGCAACAGACAGAAGTTCACTAAAGTTGTCTGACTTCATAGAGTTCAATGGAGAGAGGGGGCAGAGAGTCTCAGCAGCTAAGTGTCCACCCATCAGCTCAGGGAGAAGTGAAAAGTCATTCATAGAAGCATAAAATGCAGAATATTTGATACATAATGGCCAGTAGTAGCTGCTCACAATGGATTGACCGATTTATCCCAGAAGAGGGATCTCAAGCAGATACTCTGTACACTTATAGGTAGTTACTGTCTTAATACATTTAATTTCAACAAGGAGTTAATACGATGAAGAAATAATGGAGCTGTGACTTAAAGGGGTTTTCCTCCCACAAAGACAAGATTTGTAAATATACTCAGGATAACAAAATAACACATGATCTAATTGACTGTTATTAACAAAAATACAGCATTTCACAGATATATTTCCAATTTGTCTGTCAATCCTGTGTATACAATTTTCCCCTGGATCCAATCTTCTTACTATGGTTGGATTCTTCTCATGAATAGCTTCTCTTGTCTGCACACTGCACTGCTCTCTGCATCCTGCCCCTCCCCCTGCATTACAAGACCAGCTCAGGTACAGGCACTTCCTGCTGGCAGGCAGCGTGCAGAGACTCTACAAGCTACAGACAAGATAAGTTCTTTTTCCAGGTGAGAGGCATATAGCAGAGATGACTGTGTTCTAGATCTAGATGCAGAGCTGAGAGTGTCATTGTGTGTTAATCATCTCATGGATCTCATCATCTCTGATCTGTCTCATCTCTCTTTTTCTGTGTGTCAGATACTAGTAAAATGTTAAGAAGCGCAATAAAGTGTAGATAAACCTGTACCCTGATAATCAAAGCACATTGTCAGCTCACAGCATCTCATATCACAGAGGAATCATTAAGTGTCTGCTCATAAAATCTGTGGGATTTTACACCAACCATCACCGAGTGATAGGAGCAAAAACAGCAATAACCCTGAGTAACATTGTAAAGTAAGGGGTTAAAAAAAATGATCTTTATTGTGTTATCCCCAGGGGATTAAAATTTTAGAACTTTCTTTCTTGGGCAAACCCTTTTAAAGGAACAGTCCAGTCACAGCTGATTGATTGCATTACAACTTGTGCAGGGCCTGAAGGAAGGAGCAGGACTCCAGGTTCTATCAGTCAGGCTCCTCAGCTCAGACCCTACATCAGTGATGGCGAACCTTTTAGAGACGGAGTGCCCAAACTACAACCAAGACCCACTTATTTATCGCAAAGTGCCAACACACAAATGTAATTAGTGATTTATACTCCCTGCTCTGTCACAGCTTTCATTGATACCAGCACCCTGAGGACACCAATAGAGCAGAAAATAGAAGAACTTTGGATGATCATTGTAGTTTCCCTCCAGGGTCCCGTAAACAGGAAGAATTGTCAGGGCCGGAGCAGGAGCTACAATGATAATCCAGATCTGTCCACACCTTCCCACTCCTCCAGTAGTCCCAGGTAGGACTGTCACTTTAAAATAGCTCTGTGCACAGCAAGAAGCAGGAAGATATCTGGAATCATCTCTGGTGATGGTCTGAGTGCCCACAGAGAGGGCTCTGAGTGCCACCTCTGGCACCCGTGCCATAGGTTCGCCACCACTACCCTACACCATGTATTATTCAATGAATTATCTCTGTCTGGAGTGTTCCTTTAAGGACCGCCCACATTACCTCACATGTCCCTGTATATATAGATGCAGTATAGAGAGAGATCAATGTACAGAGCGAGTCCTTATCACCGTGTACATGGAGTAGAGAATGAGTGTCACGTCCTTCATGTATTAACCCATTATTGCTGGGAACAAAGGGGGAAAAAAAAAGCCTCCTTTGACCTTATTCAGCACAACGGCTGCACCCACAGTACCAGGCGCTTGGATAGTAGGAAAAAAAAAAAAATCCTTTGTTTTGGATCAATAACCCCTTAAACGCCACAATCTGTAACACTTGCTGTAATAGGAGTGGGATGAATGAGGCACCAGACATGTCGGCAACTACACACCAGAAACAAAGAACAGAGCACAACCCCCAGCAGGGGACACCGGGGACATCACCTCTTAATTTATCATCTTCTTATGTTCATTTTTGGTTATCTATCCAGGTCTAAATTAAAGGGGATTGTCCAACAAAGTTATTCCTTAATCACACCATAAGGGATAAACCTGATGATCAGTGGGAGACACCAAGGACCAGGGGTCACCCTTCATCTTCTATGTGGGGGGGAATAGAGGAGGGCGGGACCCAACTTCATTCAGCAGTCCCATAGACAGGGAAGGAAGTAGCAGTGTGCAAGCTTGACCGTGGTTAAAGGGATCCTTTGTTTACATGATCATAAGTCGGACCCCAGCAGATTATCACATTATCCCCCATCCTGTGGATCCTAGGAGATAACTTGCAACTGCCAACCCCTTTAAGACACTGGATCTTTTCACTTCCTTTTAAGGGTCCATATTATAATATATTGATCCAGGGTCAGCCTGAGCGCCTCTGGCACTTTTACAAAGTTGATATTTAGTAAAAACTTGTAAAAAAAAAAAAAAGTGTCCTCCATCCCCTAGACGGAGCGAGCAGCCTAATTAGGACACTACCGGTAATCTGGCGGTAGATGTCCTTTAACATGTCTCCACCTCCTTACCTTGAGGATCGGCCTTCTTGAAAGCATTTCCAGCGTCCACAAAGTTGGTGGCGGCATCGTGCTTGCTCTGGACCTGCAGATGGAGCTGGGCGGCCTGGCAGAAGGCATTGCCCGCAGCTAGAAGAACAGAAAGGGCACTAAGATTTCTCATATATCACTACCATCAACCAGGGACACTTATGGGGGATTCCACATTTATAAAGGTTTGATTTAATGTTTTAATATAAGGTTTTAAACATTTAGTGTTGGAAAACCGGCTGGACAAAAAAAAAAAAAAAAAAATTAATTCTTAAATTTCGCCAACTTCTGACGCTAGTAACTTTTTCCTACTCCGGCGCACGGAGCTGGGCGAGGTGTTATTTTCAGAGAGATGAGCCGACGTTTTCATGTGAACCATTTTGGGGACTTTCTTTTTTTTTTTTTTTTTTTTTAAAGTATTTATTTTTGCTAATTTTTGGAGAATTTTAACAATTACAATAAACAAAACCAAAGAACAAGATTGTCTGTTACATACTTTCTTCCCCACAATGCAGAATTATTAAATAATACATTTTGGGGACTTCTGATCATGTTTTATTACTTTGGCCGTTATTTTCTGTTACGGGGGTTCAAATCCGGGAATAACCATTTTTATATTTTGATTATTTTGACTTTTGTGATGCCTGATATGTTTACCCGTATTTTTTGCCCTATAAGGCGCACCGGACTATAAGGCGCATTAGTCCGATGCGCCTTATATATGTAATAATTCCATATATAAGGCGCATCGGACTATAAGGCGCGGGGTCCGGGGGCGTGGCGGAGGTCCGGGGGCGGAGCGGAGACCCGACGGGACGCGACGCCGAGACGCGACGGGGAACGCGGGGAAGGTGAGCGGGGAAGGTGGAGGAGGGCAGCGGACCATACTTAAATAGGTCCCCGCTACCGGAGACAGCAGATCTCCAGCGGGAACTGCAGACCACGCGGCAGAAGTTGTTCGTGCCGCGTGGTCTGCAGTTCCCGCTGGAGATCTGCTGTCTCCGGTAGCGGGGTATGGTCCGCTGCCCAGCGCCATACATAGGGCGCACCGGACTATAAGGCGCACTTTGGATTTCCCCGGAAATCCAAGGCTTTTAAGTGCGCCTTATAGTCCGGAAAATACGGTATGCTTTTATATTTTTTATTTTTGTTATACAAGTTCTAGGGTACGTGGGTTTTGAACTGATTGCTCCCACAATTAGGACACTGTTACAGATCTTCATATATTCACATGTCTCCTCCCCCTCAGGACACGAGATTTTCACTTACCGCTCCAATTCTTCACCATTTTGAACATGTTGGCTGCGCGGGCATAGAGTTCACACGCTTCTTCCACTTTGGATGAGCCCCTAAGACAACAATCAGGGTGGTGTGATAATCCTAATACAGACAAGGGCCGTACATTCTGTGTATAAATATATAGGACAATGGGGCAGGGATATAGGGGAGAACTCTGAGGTTTAATACAAATGTACAGATACACTGATCAGAAGTGGCTGAATATTACTACTATGCCCCAGTCTTCTCCCCACATGACATGCACATGGCAGAGATGACGACTTTCCTTAGTCTGACCTCAGACACCTAGGACCGGTTGTCACTCCTTGGACCACTTCTATACTGACCTAAGACCCAATCATTGAGCGTTCACAGTGTGGCCCTTGTCAAACTGGCTCATCTCCTCACTCTTCATCCTTTGATGCAGTTTATGAAGCTAAAACCAGAAGTGGATGAAGAAGAACCATTTGCCATTTGTACGTTCCCTCCATTTAGGATCCCCGTCTAGTTTGGGCTGCCAAACCACCGGCTAGGATTTCACATAGTGGTTGCAACATGGCGAGACGCCATCATCATCATGGCTGATCAAATCCACCACAACTTGTGAAATGGCCTGAGCAGATGCCTAGGACAACCTACCACCGGCCACATTGTCCATTCACCCATGTTCTGCCTGATCCGGGCACATATTCCTCTCTCTCTCTTTATCCTGTCCCCTCCCAGTGATTTCCACAGTCTCTCCCACAGACATTGTGCTGGAAAGGCAAATGTTCCTATAATGACAGTTTCCATGACAATGTACAAGATATAAAGATATCTGCATCAGAACAAACAAGACTGAATGTATCCTGGGGTTACAGGCCATCGTCTGTGTATAAAGAGAACAGAGCTCTGCACACGACTTTGTCAAACAAAACAATTTCCAAGATCTCTGCTTTCTGTCTGTGAACAGGAACATTTACATGCTGAAGCTGAAAACCTATCACATCCCACTAATGGGGATGCCCCTACGGGACCATAATACGCGGGCCCCTACGGGACCATAATACGCGGGCCCCTACGGGACCATAATACGCGGGCCCCTACGGGACCATAATACGCGGGCCCCTACGGGACCATAATACGCGGGCCCTACAGACTTTTAGACTCCCTGTGGATTCCAGTAACTTTGTCATTTTGTATTCTATAATGGGCAAACTTGAGGGCGGAGATCTGTCCCCATACGTGCAGTATAAGGCCCCTTACACACTAATGTATTCTACACCCAGAACGGAACCAGATTGTAGCATACAACCGTCTAGAGAAGGGGGATGGGTGAGCGCTCCTCACCCCTCCCCGCTCAATAGGGAGCCGTGCAGCCGGCCTGTACAAGCTCCATCTTTTTACCGGCGACAGCATGGTACGGTGACACACACAATGACTTCTATGCCAGCTGCCGATCATACAGCTACAATACGGCCGCCATATACAATTGTATGCATGGGGCCTTAAACAGCCACAGTTACAGGTCACTTCCATCTTCTCCGACAGCCGGTGACGTTGCTCTTCCTGGATTACAAGAGAAGCAGCTCAGAAAGAATCCATGAAATGACAGATTCCTCGATGAAATGCTTGTTATATGACACGCTGCACTGACACACTGTAACAACCCTGGGTGTAAGCTCCACACAACTGGGGCAGGTTTTCTGCTTTTGGGTTTTAACACCTGGGGAATCTAATCGCATGTCACACACCGCAACACCTTCCTGACACAGGGGCAGAGCAGCAGCGCCCCCTGTACAGAGGGTAGAGGGGTATAACAGTGCAAGAAAAACTTAGACATGGATGCAGCGCTGCACCAGAACCATTACTTTTAAGTATTCTGGAGGTGCCAGAGGTATTGGCCTATCCTTTTAAAGGGGTGTTCCAGAAATTCCGACCCCCAGGAGACCTGATTTAAGCACAATGATGGTCACTGGCTCCTGTCACTCCTATCTGGGCTGGAAGTGTTGAGGTTCAAGGTACCAACTGTGGTCAATCCTTGGTCCGGTGACGTCAACTACTTTGATACCCACTGAGGTCACCTATTAACCAAAACGGGTCCCATGTACGAAGTATCTCAAAGCAGGGTAAGTAAACAATTTTGTTTTTGCTTATTCCGGCCCCGGCCCCCTGTGAGGTTTCTCAGGATTCCTGGAAAATCCCTTTAAGGCTGGTTACTTTGTCCAGACTTATATTTGCCAGCGCGAGGAGAACTGGAAACATTCCTATGGATCCTACTGTATGTACCTACACATTACCCAGAATTCCTCCGTTATGTGGCCATATAACACATTGCTATCACTTCACTGCAGACTGGTTGTCTCCACGGACACGTAAAGGAAATCTGCCATCAAAATCCATCCTGATAAACCAGGGACATTACTCATAGATCCAGGGACCGGGGCAACTTTTATAATTCACTGCAGCTGAGGAAGTTTCATCACACAGTGGGAAGTGCTCCTGCACAGTGTAACAGCCTGTCATGCTTCAGCACAGAGGGTCTCTGGTAACACCCTCAAAGCCCTTCTGACTCATTAGCATAATTTCCTAAATTGATTTTAGAAGGAAGGAGGCCATGGATAAGAAATATAACATGATTTCCACAGTCCCGGTGCCTGGATCTATCAGTAAGTGATGGACTTTGATGGTAGATTTTCTGTAAAGTGGAATAAAGGACCCCTGTTCTCATGACAAGTGGAGGTCTTCACAATCAGCAAGGCGAGTACCCCTATAACACTCCATCTCGTTACCGTTACTAAGAAAATATAAATTCTCATAAATGCAATAAAGCGAAATTCGCTAATGAACATAGGAAATAGGAAATCAAATTTTGGCAGAATTCCATTAACCGTGGATGGCTCCTAAGATTGGAATAGCAAGAAGCAATCTGATTGGTTGATAATTAGTAACTGACAGGCTAGTTGACCAATTACATTATTTGTAGTATTGCGACCAACCAGAATCCAGCTTTGATTCTACTACAGCAGAACGGAGAGAGAAAGCAGCTATGTGATTGGTTGCAATCAGGCCTAATTGACCAGATGGCGAACCAATGAGAATACAGATTTTAAGAAAGCAGCGATTTCATTGGTCACTGCAGCGGATGGTCCCTATAGGACGAGCGCTCCTCCTCCTATCACCCGTCTCACCCGAAAAGTCCGGAGAAGAAGGACTGGGAAGACTTGACTTTCTTATCGGCCTCGGCCAGCAGCTGCATGGCTTCCTTCTCCTTCCCGGAGTTATCCATGGCGGCGGAGGGGGGGATCAGCACCGGAGCGATCCAAGGAGGACGAGAGATCCGCAGGCGGAGGGGCCGGTGATGATGATGGACTCTCTGCCCGAAGACAGCTCAGTGACGGGGATGGCTCAGCCTCCGCCGCTGACACAGCGCTACTTCCGCCCACAACGGTCACCTGACCCAGCAACACGTCACTTCCGTTCACAACACCAGTCAGCTGACCCGCGCGTCACGTGACGGCGTTAAAAGCCATTGACCCCGCCGTGTGCTCGGGCAGGTGATGCCGGGACGACAGGTGAGGCTGGAGGAGATTATTCTAGGGGTCACCCTGTAATAGCCAATGTATTCACTCATTTCCAATATGATGCTGCAGTGTAAAGCAGGGGGGAAACAAAGTCACACGAGGGTGTAGTTATACCTGTCTATGGGATGGGAGATCACCCCACACTCATCCACATATAAATGAAACCAATCTAAAGATTACTGCTTGTAAGTGTAACTGCATGTGTGACCCCGGGTCACACCTCTCCATGGGATACATTGTACAGACCCTAATCCAAGACCTGATTATACATCGCAAGGTGTATACAGCATTCAATGTATCCGAGTCCTGATAACCTGATACCACTGAAGTCCAGAGAGATCGGTATTATTGTTGTGTCATCAGGAAGAACTGTTGGGGCCCAGAGCAGGAGCTCCAATGATAACCCAACCCTATCTGTATGTTCTCACTCCTCCTGCAGTTATTAGTCACTTTAAAGGAAATCTGCCATTTGTTATCTTGCATTGTGAAGCAAACATACCTTGAGAATGCTGTAGTTATACTGATGCGGAAACCTATCTTGTTTAGTTCCTGATCCGAGTGGTTTTGTTAAAAAAAAAAAAACAAAAAAAAAAACTTATAACATTCAGAACATTGGGAAAGCTGGAAAAAGCCTGATCGCTGTGTTTCATGTAGCTTCCTGAACTGTCCAGACAGGACTAATCAACCTGAGCTGGATAACCCATACACAGCAGCTGGGGGATGGTGCAGCGATTGATTACTTCTGTCAGGGATAACACAGTGATTACATCATTCTCTGGAGCTGGTGCATAATTAGGGAAAAAGGAGAAGCGCGGGGGCAGCCACAGGAGCGACAGAGCCTCATTATCGTTATTTTATAATTGTTTTTTCAGCAAAACCACTCAGCACAGGGTCCAAACAAGATATGTTTCCGCATCATTGAAGCTTCATAATGCATGAAAACAAATGGTAGATTTCCTTTGTGCATGGCATGTCCTGGGCTGCCCGGGACTGCAGGAGTAGGTGTCGAGTCCTATTTGGTGGTGACCCGCTTGCCCATGGAGACAGTTTTGAGTGGTACATATGCCATAGGTTCACTCCCACTGGTGTATGGGAGAACACAGGGCAACTGGATGTCATCCACATGGGAAGAAAACCCCTTCATCATATCAGCTCCTGCTTCAGGTTGTCACCGCATCTTTTGGCCTCTGCAATGCAACAATCACGAGAGGAATAAATCCACAGAGAGCGCTGCCTATTCTGGGTGATATTTACAACAGCAAAATTTGAACTAAATGAAACCCCTATCCAATGGGCGGTCGATACAACATGTCCTGTAACAACCCGAACCTCAGTCTGAGGTTACATTCACACAGCCGTATGGGGGATGTATATATGTCATCCATGGGCACACTGCGCCGTACTGTTCTATAGCCGGGAGAAAGCTAGAACATGTCCTATCTTTCCTTGCAATATGGCACCGTATGCCATATATCGCTATGAAGAGGGGTGGGGGTGAGCAGCGCCAACATGTGCCCGCTGTGCTGCGGTACCTCGGGCACATCGTCCTGTGAATGTAGCCAGATTCTTTCACTTGCTGCCTGTGGGGTCGTCTCTTCCCTGTTGAGAACACAAAGGTGTGTGTGTGTGTGTGTGTGTGTGTGTGTCGCATACCTAAGGCTTGAATCGTGATCACATGCTGAGGTTACATTGTGTTTTACCAAACACAGCAGAAACGCAGTGTAACCTCTGCATGTGAACAAGGCTGAAGCCTTTGGAATGCATCAAAAACGCATCAAAAAACGCAACGCATCGTGTGAATGCTCCCTTATGGTTCGCTCAGTCTAGGTAGAGCTGTTCATTCTAGTGTACTACATCCATTAGAGGTGCTGGGGAAACAATCAGCTGCTCTCCCTGCCTACTTTCTCTGCTTTCCATGTGGTATCATGTTGGGTTTCTACCGGTGACAAGGGAATGGAAATGGTAGTTTTACTTATCCCTGGGAGCAGCTCATGTACTTGTTTTAATTTTTTAATAGCAACGTATGTTGTAGATCATTTTGGCCGATGCTACAGTTCAGCCCCATTCACTTAAAGGGGTTGTTCATGGATTGAAAAACATGGCTGCTTTCTTCTGAAAACCGCTCCTCTCCTGAACACGGGTAGTGTGTGTCACTGTAACTAGGCTTCACTCATCTCCAGACGGCTGAGCTGTAATACCGGCACAAACCATGGTGAGGAGTGGTGTTATTTTTGAAGGCAGCAATCGTGTGTTTCAATTGCTGTATAACCCCTTTAAAAGGGACTAGGCTTAAACCAAAGCATCTTGCATGGGAAGCGGGAGCTCAGCTGATTCATCAAGCAACCGAAACAAAGTGGTGAGTGCACAACATCCTTTCACTTCAGGTCCTTGGTGTAAATGCTGGTTGGCTCGTACAATTTTATGTAAACCTATGGAATCTTACTAGACATGAGACCCTTTGATCTTCCGGATGTCATCTCTTGACTGTCCTCTTATGGCTACTATACGGTTTAAAGAGAACTCGTCAGGCAAAATAACCCCCCTAAACTAAATATATTTTCATAAACTGCCATTAGAGAGCATTGCCTCTATCCCTTCATTGTCCCTCTACATGTCTCTAAACAATGAGGTCCTAAAGCTGTATGCAAATGACCTGTGAAATGTCCAATGAGTCATTATCATATTCAAGCTGTCCACTCTATTCATGTGGGAGGCACATCCACACCCCCAGTGCTTGACTGACAGCCTGTATAATGGTGTGAGGCTGTATAAGGATGTGCTTCCTGGTGCTGGCGCCCCCTGCAGCCTGTGTGTGTGTGTTTAGGAGAGATACAGCAGCTCCAGGCAGCCATGTTATAGCAGAACATGTCAGGTACTTGTATAGGTGATGTCTGTGTCCCATAGATGTGTATAGCAGAGCATGTCAGGTACTTGTGTAGCTGATGTCTGAGTCTCTGTGTATGAGGAGGATGCAGCAGGTCAGCAGATGCAGCACACACACTAGCAATGCTTTACTATACATTACACACAGACATGAGCAGGGGGAGGAGAGGGGAGGGGGAACAGGGGTGACATCACTGCATCTGACCATGTGACCAGCCTCATTTACATAATAAAGAAAAGATGATTTTACAATGATTAATGTATGAATTGACTAGATAAAGGCTGTGATGGGATCCTTGTGAGCTGCTCCAACAGGTAGAGGTGACAGGACTAGTGACACAGACCTGATGACAGGTGTCCTTTAACTCCTCCTGTTTATTGCCACCTCCTGTGCCTTCCCCCTTTTAATATATATATATATATATATATATATATATATATATATATATATATATATATATATATATTATGCAATGTTTGTTATTGCTGTGAATGATTCACTTATTCGTTTCTCTTCCACTAGTAATCGCACCTATAAAATGGCGTCTGGGTTTGGTGCCACGATACGAAGAAAAAGGGAAAAGACATCAAGTCTGGAGAGGACCTCCTCCACCTTGTCTGTGGATCACTCTAAATCCAAGTTGTGGAACTACTACACAAAGCTTGGAGATGCGTATGTGGAGTGTAAGGTCTGCAAGAAACAGCTGTCCTTCCATAATAGCACCACGACTATGCGGGAGCATCTGGTGAGGAGACACAGCCTCCGGAGCATCGGGATCCCTCCAACCAAGGAGCAACCAGAGCTGGACTACCATGAAGAAGAAGGGGCTGTTAAAAGGTTACGACAAGCGCTGCCGGAAAGTGGCCTCTGTCCGTCCGTATCTGAATCGCGTCCACAGGCAATTGCTAACTTGATACTAGAGATGGTCTACCGTGACCTTCATCCTCCATCACTTGTAGAAGACGAGGGCTTCAGACTTCTTCTCAGCTACCTGGAACCGAATGTTGAGCTACCAACCTCAACACAACTAGCAGATATGTTATGGCACAAATACACAGTGGTGAAGCAGCAGCTCAAGTGTTTTCTTAAGTCTGCCCTCTCCGTCGTCCTCTCTATCGTCAGCTGGACTGACCACTCGAAGAAGCTTTGTCTTGCCATCACTGCGAATGTCATTGACGACGACTGGAGGTTATGTAGGTATTTGCTGGAAACGCAACTTCTCCAAAATAAGGTGGACGATAACTTGATCGAACGACTGGGCTCTGTCCTCGCAGAGTTTGGATTGTCTAGTAACATTGTGTCGTGTGTTGTACATGATGCATCAATGTCTACTCATGCCCAGTCTCTTAAGGACACATATGGGTGGGCCAGTCTCTGCTGTACGGCCCACGTCCTGCAGTTGTGTGTACAAGCTGGGTTGGAGGTCCATAAAGTGAAGGAAGCGCTGGTTGCTGCTAGACGTCTAGTGAGTTACTTCCAAGAGGACTTCAAGGCCAGCTGTTGCCTCCACGCCAAGCTGAAGGTAACAAGCAAGCCCAGGCTGGTCATGGATTCGGAGCAATGTTGGATCAGCACTTTAGAGATGTGTCAGTGTCTGTTGGACCTTAAGTGGGCAATCCTTTCGGTTTTGGAAGAACAGGGTGTTAAGAACTTGTCTGAGCACCACTGGAAGTTGCTGCAAGATTTGGTGCCCATGTTGAAGACTATATGGATAGCGTCGGCCTTCCTACAGGAAGAACAGAATGCCTCCATCTCGTCCTTGATGCCCTGTGTGCACGGTATCTTCACCACTATTGGACAATCTTCTTCTGAAGGAAGCTGCGGTGTTATTAAAACTGTCGCCTGTCAAATACGCTCTGAGATCTGTCGGCATTGGAGCATGCTGGAAGAAGAGAAACTAATAACCAACCCATCTGCTATAGCCTCCTTCTTGGATCCTCGATTCAAAGAGTTGAGGTTCCTCAAACCCTGGGCCAGAGGAGAGCTGCACACCATAGTGAGGAACCTGCTGTCCCAGATGTGTGAGCCATGCGCTACTCGCCAGTCCTGCATCACCACCAGCAGCTGCTGCGTTGAAGGTGGAACAGAGGATCTTCATTTGGTTGGACAGAAAGACAAAGGACCCGCAGTCGTATCTGAAAATGTCTACGACCTTCTGCTGGGAAGAGATCCAACGGCGAGTATGCCCGAGGCGCACCAGCAGCTGGAAAACTACATAGTGGAACCAGTCTGCAAACGCACCACAGACCCTCTAGCGTGGTGGAATGGTAATCACCACCGCTTCCCAACCTTGGCGCGATTAGCCCGGCAATATCTCGTCATACCCACCACCACTGTGCAGCCACAACACGCTTTCAGGACTGTATCCAGCTCACTAGAGAAACGCCGCGCCACTCTGGATGCCAAATACATCAACCACATCCTGTTCTTACACCAGAATAAAGACTTGGCAGAATGGGGCATGAAGCCAAATGTCTGAGGGTCCCTTATCTTCTGGCCTTCAGTACAGACTTGGTGAACCCTTAGAAGACAACCACCAATCTTCTTCCTATACCCATTTCTAAAGGACATAATGGTGGGAATTCATCAAAACTGGTGCCGAGGAAAAGTGCCGCAACTTCTCCGCCCTGTGCACCGGTTTAGGCCGCGGTCACACGTACCGCTAGACGTCCGTTCATAACGCGACGCTAGCGCACAGGGGGAGGTCCTCGGCCCGAACGCACATGCGTTTCCAGGGAAACGCATGCGATTGTCAAGCCGATCGCATGCGTTTCTCTGGAAACGCATGTGCGTTCGGGCAGAGGACCTCCCCCTGTGCGCTAGCGTCGCGTTATGAACGGACGTCTAGCGGTGCATGTGACCGCGGCCTTAGTGTCTTCCCCTTCTGCCTTATGGACACTATATGCTATAATCGTCAGTCTGTAAATATCTTTTCTGTTCTCACGTTCACTTCTCAATATTTTGGTTTTTTTTCTTTTTGTAGTGATATTTTAAAAAAAATAATAGAAGGTGCACCCCATCGCCTAATAATTTATTGGTACAATATTTGCACATAATTTAAATGGTGTTTTTGTAATAAAATAACTTTGCGACTGCATCTTATAGTCACGTCCTTATATCAAGTACTGGTTACTGAGGTTATTAATGGCTCCGGGGTATTACCTTGTTACCATAAAGACGACCTAGTCCCTAATCACTTTTCCTAATTTAATGATTATCCATATAAACTCTTAGTCCAGTTGGCGGTAGTGACTGGTTATAGGATCACATGCCCAGAACTTATAGCAATACGTTTATTTTCTTACAATACTATTGCTCAACTTGCTCTATAATATACTAGTCTGGTTAAGGACCTGTCCTGCTTGAAATATTTGCTATGCAATACAGAATTTATCACGGGCCTCCATGTACGTTTTGCACGGCCTATATTTGGCGATTTCTTTAGTCGCTCTATTCATCTACATAACCCTATTCACATGCGCGGAACTGAGTTTTGACCACAGAAATATCTGTGACGAATCTGCGATGTGTGAGCGTGTCGTCGTGACTATAGATGTGAATGTGGGAGTGTAGTAGTCACAAGGAGGGCTTCACTTATTTGGTGTCTGATATTGCAGCTTTACTCTAGTGTGTGTGTGTGTGTGTGTGTGGGTTTTTTTTTTTTTTTTACGTTCCCAATCTATATAAAGTTTTTTTTTTCATGGCAGTGAACCCCGCAACGGAAAAATGCACCTAAAAGTCCGAATTCGCCACTTTTTTGCCGTTTCGCAACACATACATTTATTAAAAAGTGATCGAAAGGTTGCACCGTCCCCAAAATGGAAGCAACTAGGACGTCAGCTCGTCTCGTGAAAAAGACACCATGGCTAACTCCGCGCTCCAAAGTATTAAACTGTTCTTAGAGTCAGAATATGGTGCAAGTAATCCTTTTTGTTTTGTTTTTTTCTTGGTACAAAGGTTTTAAATTTTTTTATTTTTTTTTTTAAATCTATTAACGCCCAATAAAACCTAAATAAATCTTGTCTCCCTGTGATTGTACCAAACCGAAGAATAAATTAGAGATGCCATTTGTACAGTGAAAGACGTAAAAATGGGGCCCAGAAGAAATTGGCGGAAATGCAGGCTCTTAATTTTACTGCATTTTGAATTACCATATATACTCGAGTATAAGCCTAGTTTTTCAAAATGTGCTGAAAACCCAAACTCGGCTTATACTCGAGTAAAAAAAGATAGGTTTTTACCAGGTTTTGTGGTAAAATTAGGGGCTCGGCTTATACTCGAGTATATACGGTATATTTCCACTTCCCAGTACAAGGCATGGAATCCAGGCGGTCCCAAGAACAACCGACTTACAGACGACCCCTCGCTACAAACGTACCTATGGTAATTGGTAAGTTACTGTACTTTATCCATAGGCTACAATAATCAGCTATAACAGTTATCACTGGTGTCTGTAATGAAGCTTTGTTTCATTCGGGTTCTTATGAGAACACAACATTTTTTTTAAAATCCAATTGTAAGAGACCAAAAAAAGAAATTTTGTCTGGAGCTACAATGATATAATATACAGTTCCGACTTACATACAAATTCAACTTAAGAACAAACCTACAGAACGTGGACGTAACCCTCGGAAGTACAATTTGTCATGTAAAACAAGCCCTTTATACACAGAGAAATAAAGTTATTGGTTTTTGAATGCAGGGAGGAACGATAAAGTAGGAAAAGCCCAGCTGGTACAAGGGGTTAAAATGTATACGGTATAGTATGATAAAAAGTTTACAAATTCTCTGGGATAAGGGTTTGTGGTACCTGAGGCCGTGTTCACACAAACGCAATCCAAAGGCTCCACCAGTGATCACATTGGGAACACGTTAACTAAACGCGAAGGAAATGCAATCTTACCTCAACGTGCGATCGCAACCAGAATGCCAAGTATGAAGGTGGCCTCAGGGGCTCTACAAACACGTCATAGCACCTGAAAACTACTGTTCCTCAATGTGCCCTTACAGTGGGTCACATCCACATATGGGAGAGGGGGAGGTTCCTCTTACTGCACAATATACTGCACAATGGGGCAGATTTACTTACCCGGTCCATTCGCGATCCAGCGGTGCGTTCTCTGCGGTGGATTCGGGTCCGGACGGGATTCACTAAGGTAGTTCCTCCGACGTCCACCAGGTGGCGCTGCTGTGCTGAAGTCTGCTGGAATGCACTGAAGTTCACCGGCCTATTCCTAGTGAAGGTAAGCGCGAGTCCCGCGACACTTTTTTTTAAAAAATGCAGTGTTTTTTCTGAATCCGTCGGGTTTCCGTTCGGCCACGCCCCCCGATTTCCGCTGCGTGCATGCCGGCGCCGATACGCCACAATCCGATCGCGTGCGCCAAAATCCTGGGGCAATTCAGGGAAAATTGGCGCAAATCGGAAATATTATATTTGTAGATGTATTTTATACTTTTATTCAGTTAATGTGGGGAAATTTCTGTGCTAAATTAATGTATTAATGATGAGTATTTTAGTGAATTCCAAATCAAATTTTGTTTGAAGTTCTGTAAAATACTTGGATACTCCTCGCCCCAGTAGTAATTAGTAGTAAATTTGCATATTGGGGCCATTAAAAATTATAAAAGATTTGGCCGACTAAATGATTAGCCTTAAAATGGGCTTATACTGCTACAGATCAGAGGAACCTGCATGTAGGTAGATCCGTGGTGGGAGGAGCTTACTACCTGCTGTATTGGATAGTTTGAGGGGTGCAGTTAATAGAATGGGGTGATATATGGGGGGGGGGGGGTTCTATTAACAGAACTTCCAAAACCCCTATAGAAATAAAATGGTCCCTAAAAGAATTTGATTCTAGAATTTTCTAGAAAAATTGGAAATAATTTTGTTCTATTTGTGTGTGTGATCTCTTTCTAGCATCGTAATAAAACTAAACAATTCTAAAATGACGCCAACACAAAGCTGAGAGACGGTAAATGTCAGTCTTGCCCAAATTGGTTCATTACTCTCAATTTGAAATACAGGATATTTTGGAAATGGCAAATTTTTACAAGATGTTTCCAATTTCACCTTTTTTTTCATAAATAAATGTTAAACATGTCAACAAAAATTTCTACGTTGAAACCTTCTAAAGTTATTACTTTAGTTAGATGAAAAACTAGGCCTTGGTCATTCAGCTTGGCCACTAAGTTTCAAGATCTATATGATCTCATAGAGGGGGCGTCTATGGGGATTAGGAAACCCCATTTTTTGGCATCAATTTGTGTCTATGGCGTCTGTACCAGATAAATTACTTGTGACTGGTTCCCAGGTTGTGCGACAGTTTTTCCAACCCATCTGTCTCTCTATAGAGGACACATATCAGGGGAAGAGGTGCGTATCTATAGGGGACACAGATCAGGGGAAGAGGTGCGTATCTATAGGGGACACAGATCAGGGGAAGAGGTGCGTATCTATAGGGGACACAGATCAGGGGAAGAGGTGCGTATCTATAGGGGACACAGATCAGGGGAAGAGGTGCGTATCTATAGGGGACACATATCAGGGAAAGAGGTGCGTATCTATAGGGGACACAGATCAGGGAAAGAGGTGCGTATCTATAGGGGACACAGATCAGGGGAAGAGGTGCGTATCTATAGGGGACACAGATCAGGGGAAGAGGTGCGTATCTATAGGGGACACAGATCAGGGGAAGAGGTGCGTATCTATAGGGGACACAGATCAGGGGAAGAGGTGCGTATCTATAGGGGACACAGATCAGGGGAAGAGGTGCGTATCTATAGGGGACACAGATCAGGGGAAGAGGTGCGTATCTATAGGGGACACAGGACACATATCAGGGGAAGAGGTGCGTATCTATAGGGGACACATATCAGGGGAAGAGGTGCATATCTATAGGGGACACATATCAGGGGAAGAGGTGCGTATCTATAGGGGACACATATCAGGGGAAGAGGTGCGTATCTATAGGGGGAGACACATATCAGGGGAAGAGGTGTGTATCTATAGGGGACACAGATCAGGGGAAGAGGTGCGTATCTATAGGGGACACATATCAGGGGAAGAGGTGCGTATCTATAGGGGACACATATCAGGGGAAGAGGTGTGTATCTATAGGGGGAGACACATATCAGGGGAAGAGGTGTGTATCTATAGGGGACACAGATCAGGGGAAGAGGTGTAACCTCAGGTGACCCTGTGTATACAGAAGATTCTCAATCAGGCAACACTGATTAGAGGTGACTAATGCCATCTAGTGGTGGCAAACTAGTAGTGCAGCTATGATTGTGCAATTAAAAGTATAATCAGTGCAGAGCATTATGGGGCAGATTTACTTACCCGGTCCAGTCGCCACCCTGACGCGATTGCGCCGAAATCCGATTGTGTGCGCCAAAAACCCGGCGCAAAACGGAAACCCGACAAAAGTGCGACCGCTGAGCCCTTAGTAAATGAGTCCCTATGTGTCTTTTTGTACCTTCTGCCGCACAGGAAATCTAGCAGAAGCTTGAATACATTTGCTCTGCAACTGACAACAGCAAAAACGACTTGAGGCAGAGTAGCGAGCGAGGCAAGTCATCTATTAGCTGCAAAAACCATGATGATCTATATTTCTACAGCGCCATCATATTCCCCAGCACTTTACAAATCATAAAACTTATATTTCAATTCCTTTCCATATCCAAGATGTCCGTTACAATGAGATTAGACCAGACCCCCCCCTCCCCCCCCCCCTTCATTCTTTGGGTCACTACTGTCACAAAGATACCAAATTTATGTAGGTTTTATTATAAAACATTTCACATTTTAAAAATAGTTTTAAAGTATTTAAATCCTGATAATAAACTATTTTGCTGTGTTCTGACCCATAACGTCTGTTTATTTCACATCGATTTTAAGTTTTTGGGTTTCTTTTGGTTTTTTTTATTTTTGCGGGGCAAGCTGATGATGAAACATTTAGGAGACTAAACAACCTTTTGATCAAATTTTTATGTGTGGCAAAATGTGGAAAAATTCTGACATTTTCTCGTTCCAACAGGGATTAATAATTTTTATATTTTGATAGATTGGGCATTTTGTGAGGAGGCCATAGTAAACATGTTTATGATAATATTCGTTTAATAATAATAATAATTATTTTATTTATATAGCGCACACAGATAACGCAGCGCTGCACAAGCATAACAAATCAGTCCCTGTCCCCATGGGGCTCACAATCTAAACAACCTAACAGTATGTTTTGGAGTGTGGGAATAAACCGGAGGACCCGGAGGAAACCCACGCAAACACAGAGAGAACATATAAACTCTTTGCAGATGTTTAATTATATTTCCACTTACTAAAATTTAAGATTTTATTTTCAGGCTCCCCTGGGGTACTTGAACCATGGAGGGGTCTGATCTCTTGATCTAATGCAATACTTAAATGGTTAACGCCTGCAATCGGTGGCAGCACTGATCGAGGCTATAGCAGCAGCTGTCTCGTGTGTAATACAGCAGACACCAAACCTGTATGGAGAGGTTTCCAACTAAAATGATCAAAAATAGGTGCCGTAGAAACTTTTGTTTTTAATTTTTTCTTTAAACCTCCATCATATTCATTGTTACTGGCAGAGAGCAAGTCAGTATTTGCGGTTATCTCTACCATAACACGGCAGCACCAGAACCCAGAGTCGAGGCCAGGGATGGACTGGGAATTAAAAGTGACCCCATGTAGTAGGCAGGTCCAATTGATGGGTGGAGCTATCACAAGTAGGCGGAGTCAACAAACCATGTCCACATGAGAGGCAAATAAGCCAAATCAAATGGTTCATATGGTGTGTACCAATGATGTTCTGCAGAAGCTGAGGTGTGACTCATTGGGCTCTGCAACATAGATATTTATTCTGAGGTTGCAGGCCATGCCCAGAACTGGTTAACTTCTATAGTAACCAGTCAGAGACCATAAACAAGTCTCTTCCCCCTCCCCCACTGACAACACACAAATCCTCTTCCACCACTCACTACAGACAGGATCCTCCTTACCTCATCCTTTTTTTCACGCTATACTCCGTGCGGCCAGTCTTGGGTTCATGCTTTGTGGGTGTGGTCTCCCCTGTCCCTGGGAGGCGTGGCCTAGCTCTAGCTAATGTAAGCGGTAAGAGGTGAGTTCTGGAAATTCCGCCTTTTTTTAAGTGAGATGAATCATTTGGCTAAAATAACCAAAAAGAGCTGGTTCTCGTGGCTCAAGAACGGCTTCCTAATTATAGGGAGATATCTTCAGGTGGTCAGCTCTAAGCCCGGCGACAGCACTCTGCTTACCTGGGCAAGGGCCGGGTCCAAGGGTGCTAAAGAGGCCCACTTTAAGAAACTGGTGCAGATGATCATTCTCCCCCGACTCCTCTTGTTACCCTGCCCCTATGCTGCACACATCAGTACAACGGGCGCATGCCGAAAAAAAAGAAGGCGGCTGCTGGCGCAGCTTCAGGGGAGCAAGGAAAGGTGAGTAAATGTTTTTTTTCCAGAGTGGAGGGGAACAGTGTGGCTACCGCAGGAGTGGGGGGTGGGGGGGTTAAAGGACAGTGTGGCTTATAGGAGGGGGGGGAGGATAGCGTAGCTACTGGGGGGGGGGCAGTGTGGCTTATAGGAGGGGGGAGGATAGCGTAGCTACTGGGGGGGGGGGCAGTGTGGCGCCGGGACGTGAGTTTACAACACATTCACATCAGTAGCCTCTGCCGCCTACTTAAAGGACCTGTCACAAGATTTTGACCCCCCCCCCCCCCCCCTTGACCAGGCACAGCGCCAGCACCCGGTTAACCCGGGCAAGTGCCGGGGCCCCAGGGTGCTGGAGGGGCCCACTCTGGCCCCTGGATCAATTGTACCAGGTACAAACGATCACCATCCGGCTCTTGTAGTTTTCTGCCTCTGTGCTGCACTCGTCGGTAGAGCAGCGTAGAGGCAGAATCCAAAACACCTTTCCCCGTTCCCCCGAAGCGACGCTCCGCACTGCATGAGACTGCTCTGAAGCCGGCGCACATTATCATGTCATCAGATCACATGCGCCGGCTCCAGAGCCGGCACGTACAGAGGGGACATGCAGAAGAAAGAAGGCAGCAGGTGAGGTTTTTTTCTTTCCCGGAGGGGGGGGGGGGGATGGGCAGTGCGTCCACAAGGGGAGGAGGGACAGTGTGGCTATTGAAGGGCGGCCCATGAAGGGGCCTACTAGGGCTCTGTCGCCCAGGGGCCTACTAAAACCTGGAGCCAGCCCTGCCCCTGACTAACAATGTCTATTGATAAAACGTTACAAGTCCTCCCCAAATCACCTAAAATTTGCTGCCGGAGGGGCCCCATAGCTTAATTACAGACATTTTTCTCACATGCAAATCAGCGTTTCTGACTCTTGTCTCCTGACTCTGACTCTTCTCTCTCTCAGGCTGGCAGTGGACCACGCCCCATTATTCTGAATGACAGCTCTGTGTCTCTTCAAATCCTTACTCTGTCTCCTTCTACTTAGGGACCATCTGCTAATATTCAACTACAGACATATAAAGCTCTATGTACAGATGGGAAATATTGTAATGTATTTTACACAGTGCCCTGTGTTACATTCCTGACATGTGACCAGTGACATCATCGCAGGTCTCTCAGCCTTCTAATAATAGCAAACTGTACACCATGTATGTGTACACATGAAATCACAGCTGCCTCAATGGAGGACGTAGAGGAGTAGAAGTCCATGGAGGCCGCTGTGACTTTGTGTGGCCAGATACATGCATGGGGTACAGTTTACTATTATTAAGACGCTACAGGACCTGAGATGATGTCATTCTGGGGACATGACATGAACTGTGACCAGTAAGGAGGCGTAAGGCATGGGAAGGAGTAGATGGGAGGGGCTGGCTGAGCAAGACACGCCCCCTCTGATTTCAGGTAATAAAAGGTGATTTATGGGGATGTAAGCGAAACAATTTTTAAGCTAAAAGAAGGGGGTCAGTCAGTTAGTAGAACTCTATATGAACCTGTCACTGGCTGTATATGAGCAAATGTGCTGCCAGGTTCCCTTTAAGCCCCAAGGCCTAGGACAATGTGCGGCGCTGTATATTGTATTAAGTGAGGGCATTTTTATAATCATCGGCTAAGAAGTTATATAATGAGAAGGAAGATATTGTATATAATGATAAGGGGCAGCACGGTATATAACATTAAATCTACCATCAGAATCCATCATGATGAACCAGTGACACATAGATCCAGACACAGTGACTGTGGGAATCTCCTTACATCTGTTACCCTCCTTCTAGAACCAACTTTTAAAATGATGCTATTGAACCAGAAGGGCTCTAAGGGAGTTACCATAGCCCGTTCAAGATGTAGCTTTCCAAGCTGTAACACTTTGCAGGAGAATAAAAGGAGAATACAACATATTAGAATAAAACAGGAGGCTATAAAATAATAAGAGAGCAACATCCCCCACCGGGGCCTAGCCTTAAAGGTGAGGCCTGGAGACAGCCTGGGGCCCGCTGTACCGGAGTGGCTGGCGGTTGCGGCCTAGGCACGCTTGTGTCACGGTGCTTGGTACGGGGGGAACCGGAGGGCTGTCCTACAGCCTGGCAGGTCTCCAGCAGGGTGGTGTTGGCAAGAAATGATGAGGGAGCGGCTGCTATAGCGGATCTCCCTGGGGCAACTCCTTAATGTCTCGAGTGTGAGTCTCTGTGTGGTGGACAGGGTGCCGGTGATGATGGGAGTTGTAGTAGCAGGGACCAGACGGAGGCAGAGGTTGAAGAAAACAACTTACAGTTCTTTATTGGAACCGCAGGAACTTCAGCAAACGTGCCTTTAACAGGTAGATGGAGTACTGGAGAGGTATTTGGAGGGAGCCGCAGGATGTAGGTCACCAGCCTGGATGTAAGGGCAGGCTGGGAGGCAGCTGTGTCCTTAGAGGAGGCTTCAGCTCGGTCCTGGATCTCTTCAGGTATCACCCTTGAAGGTAGGATGATACCCCTTTCCTCACTACACTAACTCTAGTCTTATTGCTCCACTTCAGGCAGGGGCTAGGCTCTTCCTGCACTGGTCTGGTATGCTAGAGACTCTGAGCTGCTGCGCAGCTAACTACTCTCTGCTTACGTCCTGCAGACCCAGAGGGCCTGACTAGGACCGGTCTCTCTCCTGAGAGAGATTTCTCTCTTTCTCCCCTAGAACATTCCAGGCTAGGGGGTTTTATTACCTCCCTTTGGTCAGGTGGTGGCTGCTCCTCCAATTACCTCTCAGTGCACAAAGACAGGATGTAACACAGACATTGGTTGACATAATTACATCTCAGATTAACATCTGCCTTGCCAGGCAGGATTAACCACTGCAATTTCCCCTTGATCCTATCAGGACCATGTAGTGTAATGTGGTGTTACCTACAGGTGGGACGTATTCGCAAGCACTACCTCGCCATTGCATCGGCGAGGGTGTTGCAGATACATTGTATATAATATATACGGTATATAGCAGCAGAGCCCTCAGGATACAGGACAGCACAAGGACTCCGGCCATTTCCTGTGCAGCTCTCTGTGCCGGCTGGATTCCCTGGGACCGGAGTATCTGGCTTGTATTGGGGCCTAGCACCAGGTTACGTCATGGGTGACTTTGTCCCGGAGAACAGGCCTCATTCACACAAGTCAGAGCCGGTGGGGAAATGCAAAAAGAGGGGAAACCCGCGGTATAATGAAGGGAATTCCCTGGGGCACTCCTGGTGTATTCGTGGTAATGGCTCTCTGGGCGGATGGTGAAGGGGACACATGCCGTGTTAGTGGCAGCAGTCACCAATCACACTTGGAGACAGAAATGTTGAACAAAAACTCACAGTCCAACAAAGCAACAGGTTATAGGCTATAAACATTCCTCTCGTGGGGGTTGGCTGAGGATCTGTAATCTAGAAAAATACATCAGACTTGGTCCAATGACGAGGGGATGGCTAGTAGGACCCCCTGAAAAGCTCTGCTGCTCTGACAGCAATTTGGATGTAG
The DNA here is from genome assembly GCF_040894005.1 of Engystomops pustulosus. Classification (NCBI taxonomy): domain Eukaryota; kingdom Metazoa; phylum Chordata; class Amphibia; order Anura; family Leptodactylidae; genus Engystomops; species Engystomops pustulosus. The sequence goes on along the minus strand of NC_092419.1, from coordinate 10,691,402 downwards.
TTTCTGTGGTGTTAGTACGCAGAGCTGCTGGTTTCTCATTCGAGGGGGAGACTTAACAGCAAGACTGACCGACTACAAAAAACTGAACTCTGAACCTTATAATGAGCATTGATACACTCACCGGCCACTTTATTAGGTACACCTGTCCAACTGCTCGTTAACACTTAATTTCTAATCAGCCAATCACATGGCGGCAACTCAGTGCATTTAGGCATGTAGACATGGTCAAGACAATCTCCTGCAGTTCAAACCGAGCATCAGTATGGGGAAGAAAGGTGATTTGAGGCCTTTGAACGTGGGATGGTTGTTGGTGCCAGAAGGGCTGGTCTGAGTATTTCAGAAACTGCTGATCTACTGGGATTGTCACGCACAACCATCTCTAGGGTTTACAGAGAATTGTTCGAAAAAGATCCAGTGAGCGGCAGTTCTGTGGGCGGAAATGCCTTGTTGATGCCAGAGGTCAGAGGAGAATGGGCAGACTGGTTCGAGCTGATAGAAAGGTAACAGTGACTCAAATCACCACCCGTTACAACCAAGGTAGGCAGAAGAGCATCTCTGAACGCACAGTACGTCCAACTTTGAGGCAGATGGGCTACAACAGCAGAAGACCACACCGGGTGCCACTCCTTTCAGCTAAGAACAGGAAACTGAGGCTACAATTTGCACAAGCTCATCGAAATTGGACAGTAGAAGATTGGAAAAATGTTGCCTGGTCTGATGAGTCTCGATTTCTGCTGCGACATTCGGATGGTAGGGTCAGAATTTGGCGTCAACAACATGAAAGCATGGATCCATCCTGCCTTGTATCAGCGGCTCAGGCTGGTGGTGGTGGTGTCATGGTGTCTTTGGGCCCCTTGGTACAACGCCACAGCCTACCTGAGTATTGTTGCTGACCATGTCCATCCCTTCATGAGCACAATGTACCCTGTAACATCTGATGGCTACTTTCAGCAGGATAATGCGCCATCTCATAAAGCTGGAATCATCTCAGACTGGTTTCTTGAACATGACAATGAGGTCACTGGACACAAATGGCCTCCACAGTCACCAGATCTCAATCCAATAGAGCATCTTTGGGATGTGGTGGAACGGGAGATTCGCATCATGGATGTGCAGCCGACAAATCTGCGGCAACTGTGTGATGCCATCATGTCAATATGGAGCAGAATCTCTGAGGAGCTTCCAGCACCTTGTTGTATCTATGCCACCAAGAATTGAGGCAGTTCTGAAGGCAAAAGGGGGTCCAACCCGTTACTAGCTTGGTGTACCTAATAATGTGGCCGGTGAGTGTATATAAACTTTTATCAAGAGCTCTCTGCAAGGTATGCTAAGCTAAACCAACCAATAGACACTTGGGATACTACAAGAAGGATAACATGGCAACATTTAGTATAAACATTAAATATTACCACATTAAATGGCATAAGAAGGAATTCCAGAATTAAGCTATCCAGGAAATCAATGGGAACTAGTTTGTTAGTAAGGACCCATCCAGCGGGTCATTACATACATACATACCTACACTAAGCTATACATATTATATATTTCATTACTTCAGAGGGGGGAAGTGACATGTATATAGTGGGGAAGGGAAAGGTTTGTGCTCATTATAATTAAATCAGGAGGATTGTATATTAAATGAATTAAAGAGGATATCTGTATATCACAGAATATCGCCTTCCTGTGGATCAACAGAGCAAGTCATTACTAGGTTGACACCAGAGAACTTCTCCAATGCTTCATGCTATATAACATCTAGAAAGCTCACCTACAATATGGTGACAAAGAGGACAAATATTACCGATTGTGACTGAAGGAAGCTGCGGCTCTTTTTCCCACCGGATGTCACACATAGAGGTGACTGACAAATCCACCTGCTCATCTACATACCGATCATGGACCAACAGTAGGAAGCGGCTGCTTTATCCCCGGCCATGGGCCTACAGAAGGAAGCGGCTGCTCCTCCACCTTCTGGCCATGGACCAAAGGAAGCGTTTGCTATTTCATTTACAATATCATAATCTTCATTAATCCATAAATAAAAGTTTTGTATTAATTATATCCATGAACAGAACCTATTATTAATTAATATTATCAGTAGCATCCGATTTTTTTTCAATGGAGGGATCTAGCTAGGGGTGTGATAAGGAATAAGGAAATTTAGCTTATTTATATAGAAGTCATATAATGAGAAGGAAGATCCAGTAAATGCAACACCCCTGCCAATGCGGTATGTTGCAAAACTAAACTCCCCACACATTTAATAGGCATTTTTGAGCCTGATCAACTCAGGGAGACCTCCAGTGTCTATAAATGGTAAAGCAGCTGTATAATATTTGCCTGGGAAAGAATGTCAATTATTGTAACCAATCAAATTGCCTACGACTAACCCGAGCCTGCCTTGGAGTACTGCATAGGATCTCCCCGTCTCCAGCCTGATGCTACCTATACCAGGCCATGAGCAACCTCAGCAGAACACCATCCAATCAGCAACCATTTACCAATTGAATTGTTTCTGCTGTTGTGGTCATTGTCGTGTTTCAGAATAAACAAACTGTGAGTTTTTTTATGATTGACCTCCCTTGTTTCTGTGTGACCCCACCCTTAAGCTGCTTAACACCAAGGGCACCCCATTTACAATCATTGAGGGATCCCTACAACAGGTTTGCCCCAGGGAGAGCTCTGCAACCTCTCCCTTCTTTTTTGTGAATCTACCTGTTCGATACCCGCCAAGCGTGGAGGAGGCCTGTTCCTCCGGTACCCAGTGACCATGACCCAGACGAGCGATAGGCCACGCACCGCCAGACGCCCAATTACCAAAGGGAAATCAGCTGCCCCGAAGCCCAAAAAGACCAGGCCCCGGTAGGGGGTGTTGTATACAAATTAATAAGGGACAGGTGTTGTAAATCATGACAGAAGATACTATTACATCATATGGGGGATATTCCACTTAACATTCTGGCAGCCCAGAAGCCCATGGACCTTCCTGTAAAGAGAAGAAGACTTCCTCACCAGAACGCAGGTTGTGGAGCTTCTCGAGGAGATCCAGCTACTCTACAGCCTTGTGGGACACAAACACTTCCTTGTCAGTGTCGTCCTCATAATTGAATGTCACCTGTCCAGAGATCTGGTTGGACATTTCTAGATGCGCTGGCCTAGTATTGGCTTTGCTTCAACTCATTGAGGGCTTGGTCATACACAAGTTCTTTGAGTGCAGCACGTCTCCCTCGTGGAGGTTGTTATAGCTGACTGGAGTCCCAAAGCTGTGGTGAAGCAGCCTCTGCTGATCACTGACAGTGGTGATGTCGGAGCTTCAGGAGCCACGTGGATCAGAGGTGGAGCAGAGAAGCTTTTAGGTTGAACCCAGTCTGCTTGGACGGATTCCATCTCTTGTATCTGTTGACCAAGTATATTCGAACCCAGGGGCCTCTCCAAGGCTGGTGGAACACCCGCTGCAAGCACCACAAAGGTAGAAAGTGCCTGTTGCTGGCACTGGGTGTGGATGAGGCCTTCCTTAGGACCCAAATGCTCACGTGACACCTGCGGCCTAGCCAACATCAAGCCACTCCGGTGCTAGCCTACAGCTAGTAATAATAAGAGGTCAGCATGACATATTTTATTTGGGGGGGGATTCAAGTACCATAACATCCTTTTATCAAACATCTTTGTATACTCACTATTTACTCAGCCTGTTCTGAGGCTCCACCCACAAGACACCTAATTTGCATAAAATGATGACATCACAATGCCCCTCTTGCCCTATATAAGGAGGGAACGTGCTGGGGCAGTTCAGTTGTCTCTTAGACAGCGACGATGAAGCTTTGGAGATTGCTGCTCCTGCTCTTACTGACCGTCACAGGTGTGGAGGGGAGGGTCCTCCCCAAAAGATCACCTGGTAATGGACGTTTACTGTGTAAAATTGGCAGGGGGTGTCTTTTACAAAGGGTTAATCATTGGGAATATTTTTTAATATTTTTTTATTTAGTAGGTTCCTTCTCCTTTGTCAGCCACTGATTGACATGTAATGCCCCATCTTAGGGAGAGGTTCTGCAGCAGCTTCAGTGTGTATTATATAGATCTGTTCCACAGCCGCTGCAGAGCTTCTTTATTTTACACTGTTAGTACAGGGGAGAGATTTGTGCTGCCCATATGTCTCGCTCACAGAAGGTGAAGGATCTGCTATATGCTGACAGTACTGGACAAGCGGGAGGGGCTATCAGTGGTGTCTTCTATGTCTCCGCCATGTTGGGTATAAGATGCATCTTCTATCATGTAGAGTCTAACCATTGTCTATTATTCTCTTCTGCACAGTGACCCCCTCGATGACCACCCTGGGACCCCCCAGCCAGGACGAAATAAGTGAGTGTCGTCCCTTTATAAGTCCATAGCGGACTCTGGTTGTAGACGTCTGGACCCAAAGCAATGGGGGGGGGGGGGCAATTTATGGAACCGTCTTTACTGCCCATAGCAATGTAGCAATAGAGAAGTCCTTATAAATTAAATGTACCCTGTGATTAGTTGCTATGGGTAACACAGAGTTTCACATTTAGAATGTGTCATAGATCTCCCCCAATGTGTTCTATCACCATGACAACCATAGAGGGTCCATAGTGATGTGTAATATCTATGTGTGAAGCTTCCACATAATGTCTCATCCGCCATCTTGTCTCTTTCTTCCCAGTCGTTGGATGCACCGTCCTGGCACTAGTTTATGTTGTCCTGCTGGCCATGATATTGATTTTGTGAGTATCCTAAATTTTCTACCCAATATTTTATCACAAACACACAAGTCATGTAGATTCATAATGTCCCCATAATACAGAGCGTCGAGTTCTGCAAGTTATAAGAGCAATCACCACACCAAGTGGAAAAAGAACATCCCATACTGTCAATTTCTTCGCATCCGTAAAAATTGTTCCGAAACCAAGACGTTTCTGGAACAAAGCAAGGTCCTCTCGAAGAGATTCCATGAGAAGGGCTTCCCCAGAGAGGTTATAAACTCAGCACTCGAACTCTCCAAGAAATTGACGCAATACGAGTGCCTCCCATCTTCCATTACCACCAATTCACAACAACGAACGAACCCACCCAAAACAGAATACAATATCAATTTCATCACAACCTACAATAGCGGCCACAATACCATCAAGAGTATCCTTGAGAAGCACTGGCCTATCTTACTGAACGATCCATATCTATCCCAAAACCTATCTAAAAAACCGAGTGTAATCTACAGGCGAGCCCAAACACTCAAGAACCATCTGGCTCCCTCTAAATTACGAAACCTGCTATCCAGCTCAAACAGGAATTCTATACTCCCCGAACTCACCGGCAGCTTCAGATGCGGACAAACAGGATGCAAATGCTGCCTTAACATCACCAACAAACTAAGGTCATTCAAAAGCAACACCACCAACGAGAGCTTCTCAATAAAAAGCTTCATGAACTGTTCCTCGACATACGTAATCTATCTATTGGAGTGCCCATGCGGCCTCCAATATGTCGGTCGAACCATCCAACAACTCAAATCACGCATGAATAGCTGTAAATGGCTACACTAAACACAGCATCTCGAGACACGGGCTCACTCACCACCAAAAGGACTTCACCGCATACTCTATAACACCCATTGAACACGTCCCAGAAGGAAATGATCGCTACAAGAAACTCTGTCAAAGAGAGATGTTCTGGATTTTTAAAATGAACTGCATGACCCCTCATGGCCTCAATGAAAGAGAACCCCTTCTAGATTTCTTTAACTCTCTTTATGCAATTGAATTTTAACGCCCCATTTCATCCGGATAATTCCTTCCACCCCCCTTGTATTACATCCCCTCCCCCTCCTACTGCATTTATTATTGATATACCACAATTCATTTCTCTTCAACTCAAATACCCTCCCCCCCCCTCCTCTCCTTCCTAGCACATATCCCCTCCCCATATTCATAGGTCACACCCCATTTTTAATACATCAATTTACACTTCTTCAGATCAGCGTCTCATCCAATGTTTCTGGCGCACCACGCGTGCGCCAGACAATTCTGTCGCCACTCTCAGCGGCATCCAGATCTCACGCGCATGCGCCACCCTCGTATGTCGCCGTTCACCCCGGCAGACATTACATTGGTTATTAAACACAAGGCGCATGCGCCACCCGCACACTCTGGCGCGAACCCGTCCCCTCTACTCTCTTACTTAACCTCATTCACCAGAACGCCCCGTATAGCCGCTGCAACAAATGTCCCACCCCCTGCGCGGCAGGTAAGAATTAACCATATCCTACTCTTAATAGTTTAAACTAATCTCGCTGTACTCTGCTAGTATTGTGATTTTTTTTTTTTTTTAGTAACTGCACTTTATTCTGCCAGCCTTGTGAATTTTATATATATTTGTGAGTTCTATCTATGAACTATTCATGTGGATCATTCATATTCAAATATCTGAATCGCTTCATTCTTTCTGATGAAATGCTGATTGTCCAATTAATTAATTAATTATTCGTGTATTCATTTATTTATTTATTCTTTTTGATCATATCTATTTTATTGTCTATCCATGTATCCATGAATTATTATACATACCATCTGTATTCTGTAGTCTCTTATCACTTGAGAAAGGAGTTCCTAATACTCCGAAACGCGTTGTGTTCCGAGACCAGTAATAAACGATCCTCTTAACTTTACCCGACGAGTCATCCTGAATCAATGTGTGCGCCACATTTGACAGTACCCTATTCACTGCTCTTGAACCTAGAATGCGGTTGTCTATGCCTAGCAAGTACGACGGCGATCCCAAGATGTGCCGGAGTTTTATTACGCAGTGCTCCCTGCACATAGAACTTATGACGACCCAATTCATCACGGAGCGATCTAAGGTGGCATTTATAGTCAGCCTTCTCTCGGGGAAAGCCTTGGCCTGGGCTACTCCCCTTTGGGATAGGAACGACCCAGTTACGGCTTCTCTTGCAGCCTTTTGCGTCGGAACTTGCGTCTTGCAGTCCAGTTCTGTACTTTAGCGTCGGAACTTTCCTGGAACGACGCGGCCTTGTCTGCAGCTTTTAAGAAAGGTCTGTCCTCACAGGTTAAGGACGCTCTGGCTGCTCGTGACCTACCATCTTCTCTGAGTGGGCTCATCTCCCTAGCCACCCGGATTGATGTGCGCTTCAGGGAGCATGCCGAAGAGTCACGTTTCGAGCAGAATCCAGTCCGACCACGACGCCTTCCTCGACTAGCTCCTGTCTTCCAAAGACCGTTCCAGTCTCCAGTCGTACCACCTGCAGAGGAGTCTATGGAGGTGGATAGAGCCAAATTGTCTCCTCTGGAGCGTATCAGAAGACGCCAAGGAAACCTTTGCCTCTATTGCGGTAGTCCTGAGCATTTCCTTGCATCTTGTCCTATCCGACCCCAACGCCCAGGAAACGCCAGCACCTAGGGTTATTGAGAGAAGCGTCCCTAGGTGTGAACAGTGCTTCTCCACGCCTGTTGATTCCGGTGCTGCTCAGCGTTGGTTCCGGCAATCAAACCCAAGTATCTGCCTTCCTGGACTCCGCCTCCGCTGGGAACTTCATGGATGCTGCATTGGTTTCCCGTTACCACATTCCAGTGATTCTTCTTGACAAACCACTTGTTATTTCTTCGGTCAGTGGACAAATTCTCTCGGAACCAGTACGGTACCGCACGGAGCCGATAATCATGCAAGTTGGTGCTCTGCATAAGGAGACTCTGTCCTTCCTGGTTCTGCCACGCTCAACCTCGCCCCTCCTGCTAGGTCTTCAGTGGTTGCAGTTCCATTCACCAGTCCTTGATTGGAGGTTCTACGTTGGGGCTCTGACTGCCATTCTCGTTGCTTGGATGCTCTTCACCCTGTGCCTCTCATGCTAACTTCCATGGTTGCCAAGTCTCTGAAGGACCTTCCGGTTTGCTACCGAGACTTTGCCGACGTTTTCTCTGAGAAGCAAGCAGAGGTTCTACCTCCACATCGCCCCTATGACTGTCCCATTGATTTGCTGCCGGGTACGTCTCCTCCACGAGGTCGGGTTTATCCGTTATCCGTGCCCGAGACTGAAGCCATGTCCGCTTACATAAAGGAAAATTTGCAAAAGGGGTTCATCCGCAAGTCTTCCTACCCCTCTGGAGCTGGATTTTTCTTTGTCTCTAAAAAGGATGGTTCCCTCCGACCCTGCATAGACTATCGCGGTCTCAACAAGGTTACGGTGTAGAACCGCTATCGAACTCTTTGACCGTCTACGAGGTGCCAAAGTGTTAACCAAGCTGGATCTGCGAGGAGCATATAACCTCATCCGAATTCGGGAGGGCGATGAGTGGAAGACAGCTTTCAATACTCGTGACGGGCATTTTGAGTATTTGGTAATGCCCTTTGGTCTCTGCAATGCTCCAGCGGTATTCCACTAGTTTGTTAATGATATTTTTAGAGACCTGCTCTACTCCTGTGTTATAGTCTACTTGGACGACATTTTGGTGTATTCTTCAGATCTTCCCTCTCACCAAAACCACGTCTGGCAGGTTCTCAGACGCTTAAGGACTAATCATTTATACGCCAAACTGGAGAAGTGTCAATTCCACCAGAGCAGTCTTCCGTTTTTGGGATACGTCATTTCTGGCCAGGGACTCCAGATGGATCCTTCTAAATTGGCAGCTGTACTTCAGTGGCCTCGCCCAGTGGGACTGCGTACTGTTCAGAGATTTCTGGGCTTCGCCAATTACTATAGACAGTTTATTCCACACTTCTCTTCACTTGTGGCTCCTATTGTGGCATTGACTAAGAAGAATGCCAATCCTAGACAATGGTCTCCAGCTGCTGAGGAAGCCTTTACTAAGTTAAAATCTGCCTTTGCCTCTGCGCCAGTACTTACAAGACCAGATACGGAGAAACCTTTTCAGTTGGAGGTTGATGCTTCATCCGTTGGGGCTGGTGCAGTTCTTACCCAGAAGGGGCCCAAGGGTCGTACCTTCACCTGCGGGTTCTTCTCGAAGACATTCTCTCCTGCCGAGAAGAATTATTCCATTGGAGATCGGAAACTGTTGGCCATAAAGCTGGCTTTGGAGGAGTGGCGCTATCTCCTGGAGGGGGCTCGTCACCCGGTTCACATTTATACTGACCACAAGAACCTCCTGTACCTCCAGACCGCTCAGCGACTGAATCCTCGTCAAGCCCGTTGGTCTCTTTTCTTCTCCCGATTTGATTTCTTAATCCATTTCCGTCCTGCGGAGAAGAACGTTAAGGCAGATGCTCTCTCCCGTGCTTCGGATGTGGTTGGAGAAGACCCTGTGCCCAGTCATATTGTGCCTCCAGAACGTCTGGTCCTTGCAGCTCCAGTGGACCTTAGGCAGCTTCCACCAGGCAAGACGTACGTCAGACCTGCCCTTCGTAAGAGGATCCTGATATGGGGACATTGCTCTCGTGTGGCTGGACACCCTGGAGTGCAGCGTTCCATAGCCCTTATTTCCCGTTATTATTGGTGGCCAGACCTGGCCAAAGATGTGCGGGATTTTGTGGGTTCCTGCATCTCCTGTGCCCGAAACAAGTCATCATGCCTCAAACCTGCCGGTCTCCTGATGCCGTTGCCAATACCCAGCCGCCCGTGGACTCATGTGGCCATGGACTTCGTCACTGACCTGCCATCATCCTCGGGGAATACTGTCATCTGGGTGGTAACCGACCGGTTCTCGAAAATGTCCCATTTTGTCTCCTTGCCAGGTTTGCCATCTGCTCCGCGTCTTGCCAGCCTGTTCTTCTCCCACGTCTTTCGGCTGCATGGACTCCCATTGCACATTGTTTCGGACCGTGGGGTCCAGTTTGTCTCCCGTTTCTGGCGATCCCTGTGTAACCATCTTCAGGTGAAATTGGACTTCTCGTCAGCATATCATCCTCAGTCGAATGGACAGGTAGAGAGTCAATCAAACCCTTGGCTGCTACCTTCGGCACTTCGTCTCGGCCCACCAAGATGGCTGGTCTTCCTTGTTGCCATGGGCGGAGTTCTCATACAACTCCCTGGACTCTGAAGCTTCTGGTTCTACTCCCTTCTTCATTGTTTATGGACAACATCCACGTCCTCCTCTCCCTCTGCATGTGTCCACGGAGGTTCCTGCTGTCGACGAGTTGACCTTAAGACCATTTGGGAACAAACTCGCCTTTCGTTGAAGCAGGCTTCCGCCCGTACCAAGCTCCAAGCGGATAAGAAACGCAGGCCATCTCCTGTTTTTTCTCCTGGGGACAAGGTCTGGTTGTCAGCTAGATACATCCGGTTAAAGATTCCTGGATACAAGCTTGGTCCACGGTTCTTAGGTCCTTTCGAGGTTATATCCCGCATAAATCCGGTGTCTTACAAGCTGCGCCTTCCTTCCACCATGCGCATCCCGAACTCCTTCCATGTCTCTCTACTCAAGCCTGTTATTCTGAACCGCTTCTCCCGGCAAGTACCTCCTCCTGCTCCGGTGGCTGACTCCTCAGATATTTATGAGGTAAAGGAGATCCTCGACATGAAGACCGTAAAGGGTAAGCGGTTCTTCTTGGTTGACTGGAAGGAGTTCGGGCCTGAGGAGAGATCTTGGGAGCCTGAAGACAACATCCTGGACCACGATTTACTACAGAGATATTTACAACCCAAGAAGAAGGAGGCCGAAGGGGGGGGGGGGTACTGTCACGGGTGGTCCCGCGCAGGCTCACCCGTGCTCCCCGAGCCTCGCAGACGCGGTGCCGGCGCAACTCACCTCTCCCCGCTCCGGAATCGCTGCCAGGTTCCGGCCGCGTGCGTCCCCGCCTCCTAGGGCGCGCCCGCGGTATCTTCAGGAAATTTAAAGGGCCAGTGCACTGCTAATTGGTGCACTGGCTGATCACTTCCCCTTTAAAAACCCTGCACCTTCCTCACACTCTTGCCGGATCTTTGTGCCTCACAGCCTTAGAGAAAGCTCTGTTGCGATTTGCCTGCGTTCCAGTGTCTCCTGCGTTCCAGTGTCTCCTGCGTGCCTGACTCCCTCCGTGTTCCTATGTTGCCTGACTACCTCCGTGTTCCCGTGTACCAGTGTCCCTCCGTATTGCTGTCGTGAGTTCTGTGTTCCCGTACCCTTCTGCTTGGACCTCCTGTTGCTGACCCCGGTTTGGATTCTGACGTTGCATCTCTGCCACCTGCCCTTACCCTGTGCCTGGACTTTGACCACGAGATTGATTGCCGTTCTTGTACCTCAACCTTGGCCGCCACTGCAGACAAGTCACGCCTTAGGAACAACCTGGTGGTACCACGCCGCAGCTTGTCTAACCCGCTTTGCGGCGGGCTCTGGTGAAAACCGGGTACCACTTAGACTCCGGTCCCAGGTAGTGGCTTGAGTCATCGTCTGCAGTGGTCCAGTGGATCCACTACCCGCAAGCCTGACACATGTCACACAGGTGCACGGCTCATTATATCCCCTGTCATGTGATATAATGAGCCGTGCACCTGTGTGACATCACATGACCATGGCTATAATAGCTGTGCACCTGTGTGACATCACATGAAAAGGGATATTATAGCCATGCACCTGAGTGACATCACATGACCAGGGATATAATGAGCCGTGCACCTGTGTGACATCACATGACCAGGGATATAATGAGCCGTGCACCTGAGTGACATCACATGACCAGGGATATAACGAGCCATGCACCTGTGTGACATCACATGACCAGGGATATAATGAGCCATGCACCTGTGTGACATCACATGACCAGGGATATAACAAGCCGTGCACCTGTGTGACATCACATGACCAGGGATATAACAAGTCTAAAAGTAGACAACCATCTTAATGTCCCAAGACAGCAGGCAGAGTATGAAATCCATGACTGTCCCGCCGGATACGAGATCTTCCCAAAAGTCAGGCATATTTGGTGTATAAGCCTCACAAGTTTATAGGCCTCTCTCTAATACTAAGAGAGATAAAGACCCCAACGATACGTGGGATTACCCCACAGATTGCTGGCTCAAGATCCTGCAAACAACCAGAAATCTACAGTATATTTCTATCCACTTTTTGGAACAGTCACTTGTTTGGCACTTGAGCTCTTACCCCGGACTGGATATTTAATATTTGTTTTAGACAAACTAGCTGCTACATACAATACAATATACTAGGATTTTATCTTTACTTTATTCTCACAGAAGATACAGGAGTCCTAATATTCTTATAAATTGTGTTTTGAATTGTCTTGTGGTATAAATGTTGTGTTTGTTAATTTTTGGACACATTGGGGGTCATTTACTAAGGGCCCGATTCGCGTTTTCCCAACGTGTTACCCGAATATTTCCGATTTGTGCCGATTTCCCCTGAATTGCCCCGCATGTGATCGGATTGTGGCGCATCGGCGCTGACATGCACGCAACGGAAATCGGGGGGCGTGGCCGAACGAAAACCCGACGGATTCGGAAAACCCGCCGCATTTAAAACAAAAAATTGGTCGCACGGGCCATACTCACATGCACCAGGAAGAGATCAGTGAACTCCGACGCAACTCGGCGGACCTCGGCACAGCAGCGACACCTGGTGGACATCGGGCGCAGGACCTTCATGAATCGCCGGAAGACCCGAACGCTCGTGCGAGAAGCCGCCGCTGGAAAGTGAATGGACCGGGTAAGTAAATGTGCCCCATTGTTTTGGACATATTGGGGCTCATTTACTAAGGGTCCGCGCACCATGATTCCGTCGGGTTTCACGAATATTTCCATTTTGCTCCAAATTTCCCCGGGGTTTTTGGTGCACGCGATTGGATTGTTGCACATCGGCACCGGCTTGCATGCGACACAAATCGGGGGGCGACCCGACTGATTCGGACAAACCGCGGAACTTAATAATGGAATTGTGTCACAAGATCAGCACTTACATGCACCAGGAAGAAGAAGGTGAACTCCGGCTGATCTTAGCGCGGAAGCGACACATGCAGGAAATTGGAAGCACGACCTTAGTAAATCGCACCGGACCCAAATCCTCGTCGGACAACGCACAGCGGGATCGCGACAGGACCAGGTAAGTAAATCTGTCCCAATTTTATTGACAGTGAAGATTGCGCCAGAAGGAAACTTTTTTCACATTACTGTAAAATAATATGTAGTACATTAGTACAATACATAAAGTCACACAAAGAGGGGGAAATAATAACACAAGAAGCTGAATATATGGAAAGACTTTATTATTTTTTTTAACCAGATATTAAAAAATACAAGCAAACACAAAAATTCAATTTACATAGAATTAGTCACGTGTTGTTGAGATTTGCACGGATCCCTACAAAGTATAGGATCTTCTTCTTCCCGGTGCATGTAAGTGCATTGTCCGTGTATAATGCGCTGTGCGGGGAGTAACTAAGATCGTGCGCCCGATATCCTGCATGTGTCGCTTCCCCGCTCAGGTCCCTGGAGTTCACCTTCTTCTTCCTGGTGCATGTAAGTGCATTGTCTGTGTATAATGCGCTGTGCGGGGAGTCACTAAGATCCTGCGCCCGATATCCTGCATGTGTCACTTCCCCGCTCAGGTCCCTGGAGTTCACCTTCTTCTTCCTGGTGCATGTAAGAGCATTGTCCGTGTATAATGCGCTGTGCGGGGAGTAACTAAGATCGTGCACCCGATATCCTGCATGTGTCGCTTCCCCGCTCAGGTCCCTGGAGTTCACCTTCTTCTTCCTGGTGCATGTAAGTGCATTGTCCATGTATAATGCGCTGTGCGGGGAGTCACTAAGATTGTGCACCCGATATCCTGCATGTGTCGCTTCCCCGCTCAGGTCCCCGGAGTTCACCTTCTTCTTCCTGGTGCATGTAAGTGCATTGTCCGTGTATAATGCGCTGTGCGGGGAGTAACTAAGATCGTGCGCCCGATATCCTGCATGTGTCGCTTCCCTGCTCAGGTCCCTGGAGTTCACCTTCTTCTTCCTGGTGCATGTAAGTGCATTGTCTGTGTATAATGCGCTTTGCGGGGAGTCACTAAGGTCCTGCGCCCGATATCCTGCATGTGTCACTTCCCCGCTCAGGTCCCTGGAGTTCACCTTCTTCTTCCTGGTGCATGTAAGAGCATTGTCCGTGTATAATGCGCTGTGCGGGGAGTAACTAAGATCGTGCACCCGATATCCTGCATGTGTCGCTTCCCCGCTCAGGTCCCTGGAGTTCACCTTCTTCTTCCTGGTGCATGTAAGTGCATTGTCCATGTATAATGCGCTGTGCGGGGAGTCACTAAGATTGTGCGCCCGATATCCTGCATGTGTCGCTTCCCCGCTCAGGTCCCTGGAGTTCACCTTCTTCTTCCCGGTGCATGTAAGTGCATTGTCCGTGTATAATGTGCTGTGCGGGGAGTCACTAAGATCCTGCGCCCGATATCCTGCATGTGTCACTTCCCCGCTCAGGTCCCTGGAGTTCACCTTCTTCTTCCCGGTGCATGTAAGTGCATTGTCCGTGTATAATGCGATGTGCGGGGAGTCACTAAGATCGTGCACCCGATATGCTGCATGTGTCGCTTCCCTGCTCAGGTCCCCGGAGTTCACCTTCTTCTTCCCGGTGCATGTAATTGCATTGTCCGTGTATAATGCGCTGTGCGGGAAGTCACTAAGATTGTGCACCCGATATCCTGCATGTGTCGCTTCCCCGCTCAGGTCCCCGGAGTTCACCCTCTTCTTCCTGGTGTATGTAAGTGCATTGTCTGTGTATAATGGGCTGTGCGGGGAGTCACTAAGATCGTGCGCCCGATATCCTGCATGTGTCGCTTCCCCGCTCAGGTCCCTGGAGTTCACCTTCTTCTTCCCGGTGCATGTAAGTGCATTGTCCGTGTATAATGCGCTGTGCGGGGAGTCACTAAGATTGTGCGCCCGATATCCTGCATGTGTCACTTCCCCGCTCAGGTCCCTGGAGTTCACCTTCTTCTTCCCGGTGCATGTAATTGCATTGTCCGTGTATAATGCGCTGTGCGGGAAGTCACTAAGATTGTGCACCCGATATCCTGCATGTGTCGCTTCCCCGCTCAGGTCCCTGGAGTTCACCTTCTTCTTCCCGGTGCATGTAAGTGCATTGTCCGTGTATAATGCGCTGTGCGGGGAGTCACTAAGATCGTGCACCCGATATGCTGCATGTGTCGCTTCCCCGCTCAGGTCCCCGGAGTTCACCTTCTTCTTCCCGGTGCATGTAATTGCATTGTCCATGTATAATGCGCTGTGCGGGAAGTCACTAAGATCGTGCACCCGATATCCTGCATGTGTCGCTTCCCCGCTCAGGTCCCCGGAGTTCACCCTCTTCTTCCCGGTGCATGTAATTGCATTGTCCATGTATAATGCGCTGTGCGGGAAGTCACTAAGATTGTGCACCCGATATGCTGCATGTGTCGCTGTCCCGCTCAGGTCCCCGGAGTTCACCTTCTTCTTCCCGGTGCATGTAATTGCATTGTCCGTGTATAATGCGCTGTGCGGGAAGTCACTAAGATTGTGCACCCGATATCCTGCATGTGTCGCTTCCCCGCTCAGGTCCCCGGAGTTCACCCTCTTCTTCCTGGTGTATGTAAGTGCATTGTCTGTGTATAATGGGCTGTGCGGGGAGTCACTAAGATCGTGCGCCCGATATCCTGCATGTGTCGCTTCCCCGCTCAGGTCCCTGGAGTTCACCTTCTTCTTCCCGGTGCATGTAAGTGCATTGTCCGTGTATAATGCGCTGTGCGGGGAGTCACTAAGATCGTGCGCCCGATATCCTGCATGTGTCACTTCCCCGCTCAGGTCCCTGGAGTTCACCTTCTTCTTCTTCCCGGTGCATGTAAGTGCATTGTCCGTGTATAATGCGCTGTGCGGGGAGTCACTAAGATCGTGCACCCGATATGCTGCATGTGTCGCTTCCCCGCTCAGGTCCCCGGAGTTCACCTTCTTCTTCCCGGTGCATGTAATTGCATTGTCCGTGTATAATGCGCTGTGCGGGAAGTCACTAAGATTGTGCACCCGATATCCTGCATGTGTCGCTTCCCCGCTCAGGTCCCCGGAGTTCACCTTCTTCTTCCCGGTGCATGTAATTGCATTGTCCATGTATAATGCGCTGTGCGGGAAGTCACTAAGATTGTGCACCCGATATCCTGCATGTGTCGCTTCCCCGCTCAGGTCCCCGGAGTTCACCCTCTTCTTCCTGGTGTATGTAAGTGCATTGTCTGTGTATAATGGGCTGTGCGGGGAGTCACTAAGATCGTGCGCCCGATATCCTGCATGTGTCGCTTCCCCGCTCAGGTCCCTGGAGTTCACCTTCTTCTTCCCGGTGCATGTAAGTGCATTGTCCGTGTATAATGCGCTGTGCGGGGAGTCACTAAGATCGTGCGCCCGATATCCTGCATGTGTCGCTTCCCCGCTCAGGTCCCCGGAGTTCACCTTCTTCTTCCCGGTGCATGTAAGTGCATTGTCCGTGTATAATGCGCTGTGCGGGGAGTCACTAAGATCGTGCGCCCGATATCCTGCATGTGTCGCTTCCCCGCTCAGGTCCCTGGAGTTCACCTTCTTCTTCCCGGTGCATGTAAGTGCATTGTCCGTGTATAATGCGCTGTGCGGGAAGTCACTAAGATCATGGGCCTGATATAATGCATGTGTCGCTTCCCCGCTCAGGTCCCTGGAGTTCACCTTCTTCTTCCCGGTGCATGTAAGTGCATTGTCCGTGTATAATGCGCTGTGCGGGGAGTCACTAAGATCGTGCGCCCGATATCCTGCATGTGTCGCTTCCCCGCTCAGGTCCCTGGAGTTCACCTTCTTCTTCCCGGTGCATGTAAGTGCATTGTCCGTGTATAATGCGCTGTGCGGGGAGTCACTAAGATCGTGCGCCCGATATCCTGCATGTGTCACTTCCCCGCTCAGGTCCCTGGAGTTCACCTTCTTCTTCTTCCCGGTGCATGTAATTGCATTGTCCATGTATAATGCGCTGTGCGGGAAGTCACTAAGATTGTGCACCCGATATCCTGCATGTGTCGCTTCCCCGCTCAGGTCCCTGGAGTTCACCTTCTTCTTCCTGGTGTATGTAAGTGCATGCATTGTCCGTGTATAATGCGCTGTGCGGGGAGTCACTAAGATCGTGCGCCCGATATCCTGCATGTGTCACTTCCCCGCTCAGGTCCCTGGAGTTCACCTTCTTCTTCCTGGTGCATGTAAGTGCATTGTCCATGTATAATGCGCTGTGCGGGGAGTCACTAAGATTGTGCGCCCGATATCCTGCATGTGTCACTTCCCCGCTCAGGTCCCTGGAGTTCACCTTCTTCTTCCCGGTGCATGTAAGTGCATTGTCCGTGTATAATGCGATGTGCGGGGAGTCACTAAGATCGTGCACCCGATATGCTGCATGTGTCGCTTCCCCGCTCAGGTCCCCGGAGTTCACCTTCTTCTTCCCGGTGCATGTAAGTGCATTGTCCGTGTATAATGCGCTGTGCGGGGAGTCACTAAGATCGTGCACCCGATATGCTGCATGTGTCGCTTCCCCGCTCAGGTCCCCGGAGTTCACCTTCTTCTTCCCGGTGCATGTAATTGCATTGTCCGTGTATAATGCGCTGTGCGGGAAGTCACTAAGATTGTGCACCCGATATCCTGCATGTGTCGCTTCCCCGCTCAGGTCCCTGGAGTTCACCTTCTTCTTCCCGGTGCATGTAATTGCACTGTCCATGTATATTGCGCTGTGCGGGAAGTCACTAAGATTGTGCACCCGATATCCTGCATGTGTCGCTTCCCCGCTCAGGTCCCCGGAGTTCACCCTCTTCTTCCTGGTGTATGTAAGTGCATTGTCTGTGTATAATGGGCTGTGCGGGGAGTCACTAAGATCGTGCGCCCGATATCCTGCATGTGTCGCTTCCCCGCTCAGGTCCCTGGAGTTCACCTTCTTCTTCCCGGTGCATGTAAGTGCATTGTCCGTGTATAATGCGCTGTGCGGGGAGTCACTAAGATCGTGCGCCCGATATCCTGCATGTGTCACTTCCCCGCTCAGGTCCCTGGAGTTCACCTTCTTCTTCTTCCCGGTGCATGTAATTGCATTGTCCATGTATAATGCGCTGTGCGGGAAGTCACTAAGATTGTGCACCCGATATCCTGCATGTGTCGCTTCCCCGCTCAGGTCCCTGGAGTTCACCTTCTTCTTCCTGGTGTATGTAAGTGCATGCATTGTCCGTGTATAATGCGCTGTGCGGGGAGTCACTAATATCGTGCGCCCGATATCCTGCATGTGTCACTTCCCCGCTCAGGTCCCTGGAGTTCACCTTCTTCTTCCTGGTGCATGTAAGTGCATTGTCCATGTATAATGCGCTGTGCGGGGAGTCACTAAGATTGTGCGCCCGATATCCTGCATGTGTCACTTCCCCGCTCAGGTCCCTGGAGTTCACCTTCTTCTTCCCGGTGCATGTAAGTGCATTGTCCGTGTATAATGCGATGTGCGGGGAGTCACTAAGATCGTGCACCCGATATGCTGCATGTGTCGCTTCCCCGCTCAGGTCCCCGGAGTTCACCTTCTTCTTCCCGGTGCATGTAAGTGCATTGTCCGTGTATAATGCGCTGTGCGGGGAGTCACTAAGATCGTGCACCCGATATGCTGCATGTGTCGCTTCCCCGCTCAGGTCCCCGGAGTTCACCTTCTTCTTCCCGGTGCATGTAATTGCATTGTCCATGTATAATGCGCTGTGCTGGAAGTCACTAAGATCGTGCACCCGATATGCTGCATGTGTCGCTTCCCCGCTCAGGTCCCCGGAGTTCACCTTCTTCTTCCTGGTGTATGTAATTGCATTGTCCATGTATAATGCGCTGTGCGGGAAGTCACTAAGATTGTGCACCCGATATCCTGCATGTGTCGCTTCCCCGCTCAGGTCCCCGGAGTTCACCCTCTTCTTCCTGGTGTATGTAAGTGCATTGTCTGTGTATAATGGGCTGTGCGGGGAGTCACTAAGATCGTGCGCCCGATATCCTGCATGTGTCGCTTCCCCGCTCAGGTCCCTGGAGTTCACCTTCTTCTTCCCGGTGCATGTAAGTGCATTGTCCGTGTATAATGCGCTGTGCGGGGAGTCACTAAGATCGTGCGCCCGATATCCTGCATGTGTCACTTCCCCGCTCAGGTCCCTGGAGTTCACCTTCTTCTTCTTCCCGGTGCATGTAATTGCATTGTCCATGTATAATGCGCTGTGCGGGAAGTCACTAAGATTGTGCACCCGATATCCTGCATGTGTCGCTTCCCCGCTCAGGTCCCTGGAGTTCACCTTCTTCTTCCTGGTGTATGTAAGTGCATGCATTGTCCGTGTATAATTCGCTGTGCGGGGAGTCACTAATATCGTGCGCCCGATATCCTGCATGTGTCACTTCCCCGCTCAGGTCCCTGGAGTTCACCTTCTTCTTCCTGGTGCATGTAAGTGCATTGTCCATGTATAATGCGCTGTGCGGGGAGTCACTAAGATTGTGCGCCCGATATCCTGCATGTGTCACTTCCCCGCTCAGGTCCCTGGAGTTCACCTTCTTCTTCCCGGTGCATGTAAGTGCATTGTCCGTGTATAATGCGATGTGCGGGGAGTCACTAAGATCGTGCACCCGATATGCTGCATGTGTCGCTTCCCCGCTCAGGTCCCCGGAGTTCACCTTCTTCTTCCCGGTGCATGTAAGTGCATTGTCCGTGTATAATGCGCTGTGCGGGGAGTCACTAAGATCGTGCACCCGATATGCTGCATGTGTCGCTTCCCCGCTCAGGTCCCCGGAGTTCACCTTCTTCTTCCCGGTGCATGTAATTGCATTGTCCATGTATAATGCGCTGTGCGGGGAGTCACTAAGATCGTGCACCCGATATGCTGCAAGTGTCGCTTCCCCGCTCAGGTCCCCGGAGTTCACCTTCTTCTTCCTGGTGTATGTAATTGCATTGTCCATGTATAATGCGCTGTGCGGGAAGTCACTAAGATTGTGCACCCGATATCCTGCATGTGTCGCTTCCCCGCCCAGGTCCCCGGAGTTCACCCTCTTCTTCCTGGTGTATGTAAGTGCATTGTCTGTGTATAATGGGCTGTGCGGGGAGTCACTAAGATCGTGCGCCCGATATCCTGCATGTGTCGCTTCCCCGCTCAGGTCCCTGGAGTTCACCTTCTTCTTCCCGGTGCATGTAAGTGCATTGTCCGTGTATAATGCGCTGTGCGGGGAGTCACTAAGATCGTGCGCCCGATATCCTGCATGTGTCGCTTCCCCGCTCAGGTCCCCGGAGTTCACCTTCTTCTTCCCGGTGCATGTAAGTGCATTGTCCGTGTATAATGCGCTGTGCGGGGAGTCACTAAGATCGTGCGCCCGATATCCTGCATGTGTCACTTCCCCGCTCAGGTCCCTGGAGTTCACCTTCTTCCCGGTGCATGTAAGTGCATTGTCCGTGTATAATGCGCTGTGCGGGGAGTCAATAAGATTGTGCGCCCGATATCCTGCATGTGTCACTTCCCCGCTCAGGTCCCTGGAGTTCACCTTCTTCTTCCTGGTGTATGTAAGTGCATTGTCCGTGTATAATGCGCTGTGCGGGGAGTCACTAAGATCCTGCACCCGATATCCTGCATGTGTCGCTTCCCCGCTCAGGTCCCCGGAGTTCACCTTTTTCTTCCTGGTGCATGTAAGTGCATTGTCCGTGTATAATGCGCTGTGCGGGGAGTCACTAAGATCGTGCGCCCGATATCCTGCATGTGTCGCTTCCCCGCTCAGGTCCCCGGAGTTCACCTTCTTCTTCCCGGTGCATGTAAGTGCATTGTCCGTGTATAATGCGCTGTGCGGGGAGTCACTAAGATCGTGCGCCCGATATCCTGCATGTGTCACTTCCCCGCTCAGGTCCCTGGAGTTCACCTTCTTCCCGGTGCATGTAAGTGCATTGTCCGTGTATAATGCGCTGTGCGGGGAGTCACTAAGATTGTGCGCCCGATATCCTGCATGTGTCACTTCCCCGCTCAGGTCCCTGGAGTTCACCTTCTTCTTCCTGGTGTATGTAAGTGCATTGTCCGTGTATAATGCGCTGTGCGGGGAGTCACTAAGATCCTGCACCCGATATCCTGCATGTGTCGCTTCCCCGCTCAGGTCCCCGGAGTTCACCTTTTTCTTCCTGGTGCATGTAAGTGCATTGTCCGTGTATAATGCGCTGTGCGGGGAGTCACTAAGATCGTGCGCCCGATATCCTGCATGTGTCGCTTCCCCCCTCAGGTCCCCGGAGTTCACCTTCTTCTTCCTGGTGCATGTAATTGCATTGTCCGTGTATAATGCGCTGTGCGGGAAGTCACTAAGATTGTGCACCCGATATCCTGCATGTGTCGCTTCCCCGCTCAGGTCCCCGGAGTTCACCTTCTTCTTCCCGGTGCATGTAATTGCACTGTCCATGTATAATGCGCTGTGCGGGAAGTCACTAAGATTGTGCACCCGATATCCTGCATGTGTCGCTTCCCCGCTCAGGTCCCCGGAGTTCACCCTCTTCTTCCTGGTGTATGTAAGTGCATTGTCTGTGTATAATGGGCTGTGCGGGGAGTCACTAAGATCGTGCGCCCGATATCCTGCATGTGTCGCTTCCCCGCTCAGGTCCCTGGAGTTCACCTTCTTCTTCCCGGTGCATGTAAGTGCATTGTCCGTGTATAATGCGCTGTGCGGGGAGTCACTAAGATCGTGCGCCCGATATCCTGCATGTGTCGCTTCCCCGCTCAGGTCCCTGGAGTTCACCTTCTTCTTCCCGGTGCATGTAAGTGCATTGTCCGTGTATAATGCGCTGTGCGGGGAGTCACTAAGATCGTGCGCCCGATATCCTGCATGTGTCGCTTCCCCGCTCAGGTCCCTGGAGTTCACCTTCTTCTTCCCGGTGCATGTAAGTGCATTGTCCGTGTATAATGCGCTGTGCGGGGAGTCACTAAGATCCTGTGCCCGATATCCTGCATGTGTCACTTCCCCGCTCAGGTCCCTGGAGTTCACCTTCTTCTTCTTCCCGGTGCATGTAATTGCATTGTCCATGTATAATGCGCTGTGCGGGAAGTCACTAAGATTGTGCACCCGATATCCTGCATGTGTCGCTTCCCCGCTCAGGTCCCTGGAGTTCACCTTCTTCTTCCTGGTGTATGTAAGTGCATGCATTGTCCGTGTATAATGCGCTGTGCGGGGAGTCACTAAGATCGTGCTCCCGATATCCTGCATGTGTCGCTTCCCCGCTCAGGTTCCCGGAGTTGACCTTCTTCCTGGTGCATGTAAGTGCATTGTCCGTGTATAATGCGCTGTGCGGGGAGTCACTAAGATTGTGCGCCCGATATCCTGCATGTGTCACTTCCCCGCTCAGGTCCCTGGAGTTCACCTTCTTCTTCCCGGTGCATGTAAGTGCATTGTCCGTGTATAATGCGCTGTGCGGGGAGTCACTAAGATCGTGCACCCGATATCCTGCATGTGTCACTTCCCCGCTCAGGTCCCTGGAGTTCACCTTCTTCTTCTTCCCGGTGCATGTAAGTGCATTGTCCGTGTATAATGCGCTGTGCGGGGAGTCACTAAGATCGTACACCCGATATGCTGCATGTGTCGCTTCCCCGCTCAGGTCCCCGGAGTTCACCTTCTTCTTCCCGGTGCATGTAATTGCATTGTCCATGTATAATGCGCTGTGCGGGAAGTCACTAAGATTGTGCACCCGATATCCTGCATGTGTCGCTTCCCCGCTCAGGTCCCCGGAGTTCACCCTCTTCTTCCTGGTGTATGTAAGTGCATTGTCTGTGTATAATGGGCTGTGCGGGGAGTCACTAAGATCGTGCGCCCGATATCCTGCATGTGTCGCTTCCCCGCTCAGGTCCCTGGAGTTCACCTTCTTCTTCCCGGTGCATGTAAGTGCATTGTCCGTGTATAATGCGCTGTGCGGGGAGTCATTAAGATCGTGCGCCCGATATCCTGCATGTGTCACTTCCCCGCTCAGGTCCCTGGAGTTCACCTTCTTCTTCTTCCCGGTGCATGTAAGTGCATTGTCCGTGTATAATGCGCTGTGCGGGGAGTCACTATAATCGTGCACCCGATATGCTGCATGTGTCGCTTCCCCGCTCAGGTCCCCGGAGTTCACCTTCTTCTTCCCGGTGCATGTAATTGCATTGTCCGTGTATAATGCGCTGTGCGGGAAGTCACTAAGATTGTGCACCCGATATCCTGCATGTGTCGCTTCCCCGCTCAGGTCCCCGGAGTTCACCTTCTTCTTCCCGGTGCATGTAATTGCATTGTCCATGTATAATGCGCTGTGCGGGAAGTCACTAAGATTGTGCACCCGATATCCTGCATGTGTCGCTTCCCCGCTCAGGTCCCCGGAGTTCACCCTCTTCTTCCTGGTGTATGTAAGTGCATTGTCTGTGTATAATGGGCTGTGCGGGGAGTCACTAAGATCGTGCGCCCGATATCCTGCATGTGTCGCTTCCCCGCTCAGGTCCCTGGAGTTCACCTTCTTCTTCCCGGTGCATGTAAGTGCATTGTCCGTGTATAATGCGCTGTGCGGGGAGTCACTAAGATCGTGCGCCCGATATCCTGCATGTGTCGCTTCCCCGCTCAGGTCCCCGGAGTTCACCTTCTTCTTCCCGGTGCATGTAAGTGCATTGTCCGTGTATAATGCGCTGTGCGGGGAGTCACTAAGATCGTGCGCCCGATATCCTGCATGTGTCGCTTCCCCGCTCAGGTCCCTGGAGTTCACCTTCTTCTTCCCGGTGCATGTAAGTGCATTGTCCGTGTATAATGCGCCGTGCGGGAAGTCACTAAGATCATGGGCCTGATATCCTGCATGTGTCGCTTCCCCGCTCAGGTCCCTGGAGTTCACCTTCTTCTTCCCGGTGCATGTAAGTGCATTGTCCGTGTATAATGCGCTGTGCGGGGAGTCACTAAGATCGTGCGCCCGATATCCTGCATGTGTCGCTTCCCCGCTCAGGTCCCTGGAGTTCACCTTCTTCTTCCCGGTGCATGTAAGTGCATTGTCCGTGTATAATGCGCTGTGCGGGGAGTCACTAAGATCGTGCGCCCGATATCCTGCATGTGTCACTTCCCCGCTCAGGTCCCTGGAGTTCACCTTCTTCTTCTTCCTGGTGCATGTAATTGCATTGTCCATGTATAATGCGCTGTGCGGGAAGTCACTAAGATTGTGCACCCGATATCCTGCATGTGTCGCTTCCCCGCTCAGGTCCCTGGAGTTCACCTTCTTCTTCCTGGTGTATGTAAGTGCATGCATTGTCCGTGTATAATGCGCTGTGCGGGGAGTCACTAAGATCGTGCGCCCGATATCCTGCATGTGTCACTTCCCCGCTCAGGTCCCTGGAGTTCACCTTCTTCTTCCTGGTGCATGTAAGTGCATTGTCCATGTATAATGCGCTGTGCGGGGAGTCACTAAGATTGTGCGCCCGATATCCTGCATGTGTCACTTCCCCGCTCAGGTCCCTGGAGTTCACCTTCTTCTTCCCGGTGCATGTAAGTGCATTGTCCGTGTATAATGCGATGTGCGGGGAGTCACTAAGATCGTGCACCCGATATGCTGCATGTGTCGCTTCCCCGCTCAGGTCCCCGGAGTTCACCTTCTTCTTCCCGGTGCATGTAAGTGCATTGTCCGTGTATAATGCGCTGTGCGGGGAGTCACTAAGATCGTGCACCCGATATGCTGCATGTGTCGCTTCCCCGCTCAGGTCCCCGGAGTTCACCTTCTTCTTCCCGGTGCATGTAATTGCATTGTCCGTGTATAATGCGCTGTGCGGGAAGTCACTAAGATTGTGCACCCGATATCCTGCATGTGTCGCTTCCCCGCTCAGGTCCCTGGAGTTCACCTTCTTCTTCCCGGTGCATGTAATTGCACTGTCCATGTATATTGCGCTGTGCGGGAAGTCACTAAGATTGTGCACCCGATATCCTGCATGTGTCGCTTCCCCGCTCAGGTCCCCGGAGTTCACCCTCTTCTTCCTGGTGTATGTAAGTGCATTGTCTGTGTATAATGGGCTGTGCGGGGAGTCACTAAGATCGTGCGCCCGATATCCTGCATGTGTCGCTTCCCCGCTCAGGTCCCTGGAGTTCACCTTCTTCTTCCCGGTGCATGTAAGTGCATTGTCCGTGTATAATGCGCTGTGCGGGGAGTCACTAAGATCGTGCGCCCGATATCCTGCATGTGTCACTTCCCCGCTCAGGTCCCTGGAGTTCACCTTCTTCTTCTTCCCGGTGCATGTAATTGCATTGTCCATGTATAATGCGCTGTGCGGGAAGTCACTAAGATTGTGCACCCGATATCCTGCATGTGTCGCTTCCCCGCTCAGGTCCCTGGAGTTCACCTTCTTCTTCCTGGTGTATGTAAGTGCATGCATTGTCCGTGTATAATGCGCTGTGCGGGGAGTCACTAATATCGTGCGCCCGATATCCTGCATGTGTCACTTCCCCGCTCAGGTCCCTGGAGTTCACCTTCTTCTTCCTGGTGCATGTAAGTGCATTGTCCATGTATAATGCGCTGTGCGGGGAGTCACTAAGATTGTGCGCCCGATATCCTGCATGTGTCACTTCCCCGCTCAGGTCCCTGGAGTTCACCTTCTTCTTCCCGGTGCATGTAAGTGCATTGTCCGTGTATAATGCGATGTGCGGGGAGTCACTAAGATCGTGCACCCGATATGCTGCATGTGTCGCTTCCCCGCTCAGGTCCCCGGAGTTCACCTTCTTCTTCCCGGTGCATGTAAGTGCATTGTCCGTGTATAATGCGCTGTGCGGGGAGTCACTAAGATCGTGCACCCGATATGCTGCATGTGTCGCTTCCCCGCTCAGGTCCCCGGAGTTCACCTTCTTCTTCCCGGTGCATGTAATTGCATTGTCCATGTATAATGCGCTGTGCTGGAAGTCACTAAGATCGTGCACCCGATATGCTGCATGTGTCGCTTCCCCGCTCAGGTCCCCGGAGTTCACCTTCTTCTTCCTGGTGTATGTAATTGCATTGTCCATGTATAATGCGCTGTGCGGGAAGTCACTAAGATTGTGCACCCGATATCCTGCATGTGTCGCTTCCCCGCTCAGGTCCCCGGAGTTCACCCTCTTCTTCCTGGTGTATGTAAGTGCATTGTCTGTGTATAATGGGCTGTGCGGGGAGTCACTAAGATCGTGCGCCCGATATCCTGCATGTGTCGCTTCCCCGCTCAGGTCCCTGGAGTTCACCTTCTTCTTCCCGGTGCATGTAAGTGCATTGTCCGTGTATAATGCGCTGTGCGGGGAGTCACTAAGATCGTGCGCCCGATATCCTGCATGTGTCGCTTCCCCGCTCAGGTCCCCGGAGTTCACCTTCTTCTTCCCGGTGCATGTAAGTGCATTGTCCGTGTATAATGCGCTGTGCGGGGAGTCACTAAGATCGTGCGCCCGATATCCTGCATGTGTCACTTCCCCGCTCAGGTCCCTGGAGTTCACCTTCTTCCCGGTGCATGTAAGTGCATTGTCCGTGTATAATGCGCTGTGCGGGGAGTCAATAAGATTGTGCGCCCGATATCCTGCATGTGTCACTTCCCCGCTCAGGTCCCTGGAGTTCACCTTCTTCTTCCTGGTGTATGTAAGTGCATTGTCCGTGTATAATGCGCTGTGCGGGGAGTCACTAAGATCCTGCACCCGATATCCTGCATGTGTCGCTTCCCCGCTCAGGTCCCCGGAGTTCACCTTTTTCTTCCTGGTGCATGTAAGTGCATTGTCCGTGTATAATGCGCTGTGCGGGGAGTCACTAAGATCGTGCGCCCGATATCCTGCATGTGTCGCTTCCCCGCTCAGGTCCCCGGAGTTCACCTTCTTCTTCCCGGTGCATGTAAGTGCATTGTCCGTGTATAATGCGCTGTGCGGGGAGTCACTAAGATCGTGCGCCCGATATCCTGCATGTGTCACTTCCCCGCTCAGGTCCCTGGAGTTCACCTTCTTCCCGGTGCATGTAAGTGCATTGTCCGTGTATAATGCGCTGTGCGGGGAGTCACTAAGATTGTGCGCCCGATATCCTGCATGTGTCACTTCCCCGCTCAGGTCCCTGGAGTTCACCTTCTTCTTCCTGGTGTATGTAAGTGCATTGTCCGTGTATAATGCGCTGTGCGGGGAGTCACTAAGATCGTGCACCCGATATCCTGCATGTGTCGCTTCCCCGCTCAGGTCCCCGGAGTTCACCTTTTTCTTCCTGGTGCATGTAAGTGCATTGTCCGTGTATAATGCGCTGTGCGGGGAGTCACTAAGATCGTGCGCCCGATATCCTGCATGTGTCGCTTCCCCCCTCAGGTCCCCGGAGTTCACCTTCTTCTTCCTGGTGCATGTAATTGCATTGTCCGTGTATAATGCGCTGTGCGGGAAGTCACTAAGATCGTGCGCCCGATATCCTGCATGTGTCACTTCCCCGCTCAGGTCCCCGGAGTTCACCTTCTTCTTCCCGGTGCATGTAATTGCACTGTCCATGTATAATGCGCTGTGCGGGAAGTCACTAAGATTGTGCACCCGATATCCTGCATGTGTCGCTTCCCCGCTCAGGTCCCCGGAGTTCACCTTCTTCTTCCCGGTGCATGTAATTGCACTGTCCATGTATAATGCGCTGTGCGGGAAGTCACTAAGATTGTGCACCCGATATCCTGCATGTGTCGCTTCCCCGCTCAGGTCCCCGGAGTTCACCCTCTTCTTCCTGGTGTATGTAAGTGCATTGTCTGTGTATAATGGGCTGTGCGGGGAGTCACTAAGATCGTGCGCCCGATATCCTGCATGTGTCGCTTCCCCGCTCAGGTCCCTGGAGTTCACCTTCTTCTTCCCGGTGCATGTAAGTGCATTGTCCGTGTATAATGCGCTGTGCGGGGAGTCACTAAGATCGTGCGCCCGATATCCTGCATGTGTCGCTTCCCCGCTCAGGTCCCTGGAGTTCACCTTCTTCTTCCCGGTGCATGTAAGTGCATTGTCCGTGTATAATGCGCTGTGCGGGGAGTCACTAAGATCGTGCGCCCGATATCCTGCATGTGTCGCTTCCCCGCTCAGGTCCCTGGAGTTCACCTTCTTCTTCCCGGTGCATGTAAGTGCATTGTCCGTGTATAATGCGCTGTGCGGGGAGTCACTAAGATCCTGTGCCCGATATCCTGCATGTGTCACTTCCCCGCTCAGGTCCCTGGAGTTCACCTTCTTCTTCCCGGTGCATGTAAGTGCATTGTCCGTGTATAATGCGATGTGCGGGGAGTCACTAAGATCGTGCACCCGATATGCTGCATGTGTCGCTTCCCCGCTCAGGTCCCCGGAGTTCACCTTCTTCTTCCCGGTGCATGTAAGTGCATTGTCCGTGTATAATGCGCTGTGCGGGGAGTCACTAAGATCGTGCACCCGATATGCTGCATGTGTCGCTTCCCCGCTCAGGTCCCCGGAGTTCACCTTCTTCTTCCCGGTGCATGTAATTGCATTGTCCGTGTATAATACGCTGTGCGGGAAGTCACTAAGATTGTGCACCCGATATCCTGCATGTGTCGCTTCCCCGCTCAGGTCCCTGGAGTTCACCTTCTTCTTCCCGGTGCATGTAATTGCACTGTCCATGTATATTGCGCTGTGCGGGAAGTCACTAAGATTGTGCACCCGATATCCTGCATGTGTCGCTTCCCCGCTCAGGTCCCCGGAGTTCACCCTCTTCTTCCTGGTGTATGTAAGTGCATTGTCTGTGTATAATGGGCTGTGCGGGGAGTCACTAAGATCGTGCGCCCGATATCCTGCATGTGTCGCTTCCCCGCTCAGGTCCCTGGAGTTCACCTTCTTCTTCCCGGTGCATGTAAGTGCATTGTCCGTGTATAATGCGCTGTGCGGGGAGTCACTAAGATCGTGCGCCCGATATCCTGCATGTGTCACTTCCCCGCTCAGGTCCCTGGAGTTCACCTTCTTCTTCTTCCCGGTGCATGTAATTGCATTGTCCATGTATAATGCGCTGTGCGGGAAGTCACTAAGATTGTGCACCCGATATCCTGCATGTGTCGCTTCCCCGCTCAGGTCCCTGGAGTTCACCTTCTTCTTCCTGGTGTATGTAAGTGCATGCATTGTCCGTGTATAATGCGCTGTGCGGGGAGTCACTAATATCGTGCGCCCGATATCCTGCATGTGTCACTTCCCCGCTCAGGTCCCTGGAGTTCACCTTCTTCTTCCTGGTGCATGTAAGTGCATTGTCCATGTATAATGCGCTGTGCGGGGAGTCACTAAGATTGTGCGCCCGATATCCTGCATGTGTCACTTCCCCGCTCAGGTCCCTGGAGTTCACCTTCTTCTTCCCGGTGCATGTAAGTGCATTGTCCGTGTATAATGCGATGTGCGGGGAGTCACTAAGATCGTGCACCCGATATGCTGCATGTGTCGCTTCCCCGCTCAGGTCCCCGGAGTTCACCTTCTTCTTCCCGGTGCATGTAAGTGCATTGTCCGTGTATAATGCGCTGTGCGGGGAGTCACTAAGATCGTGCACCCGATATGCTGCATGTGTCGCTTCCCCGCTCAGGTCCCCGGAGTTCACCTTCTTCTTCCCGGTGCATGTAATTGCATTGTCCATGTATAATGCGCTGTGCTGGAAGTCACTAAGATCGTGCACCCGATATGCTGCATGTGTCGCTTCCCCGCTCAGGTCCCCGGAGTTCACCTTCTTCTTCCTGGTGTATGTAATTGCATTGTCCATGTATAATGCGCTGTGCGGGAAGTCACTAAGATTGTGCACCCGATATCCTCCATGTGTCGCTTCCCCGCTCAGGTCCCCGGAGTTCACCCTCTTCTTCCTGGTGTATGTAAGTGCATTGTCTGTGTATAATGGGCTGTGCGGGGAGTCACTAAGATCGTGCGCCCGATATCCTGCATGTGTCGCTTCCCCGCTCAGGTCCCTGGAGTTCACCTTCTTCTTCCCGGTGCATGTAAGTGCATTGTCCGTGTATAATGCGCTGTGCGGGGAGTCACTAAGATCGTGCGCCCGATATCCTGCATGTGTCGCTTCCCCGCTCAGGTCCCCGGAGTTCACCTTCTTCTTCCCGGTGCATGTAAGTGCATTGTCCGTGTATAATGCGCTGTGCGGGGAGTCACTAAGATCGTGCGCCCGATATCCTGCATGTGTCACTTCCCCGCTCAGGTCCCTGGAGTTCACCTTCTTCCCGGTGCATGTAAGTGCATTGTCCGTGTATAATGCGCTGTGCGGGGAGTCAATAAGATTGTGCGCCCGATATCCTGCATGTGTCACTTCCCCGCTCAGGTCCCTGGAGTTCACCTTCTTCTTCCTGGTGTATGTAAGTGCATTGTCCGTGTATAATGCGCTGTGCGGGGAGTCACTAAGATCCTGCACCCGATATCCTGCATGTGTCGCTTCCCCGCTCAGGTCCCCGGAGTTCACCTTTTTCTTCCTGGTGCATGTAAGTGCATTGTCCGTGTATAATGCGCTGTGCGGGGAGTCACTAAGATCGTGCGCCCGATATCCTGCATGTGTCGCTTCCCAGCTCAGGTCCCCGGAGTTCACCTTCTTCTTCCCGGTGCATGTAAGTGCATTGTCCGTGTATAATGCGCTGTGCGGGGAGTCACTAAGATCGTGCGCCCGATATCCTGCATGTGTCACTTCCCCGCTCAGGTCCCTGGAGTTCACCTTCTTCCCGGTGCATGTAAGTGCATTGTCCGTGTATAATGCGCTGTGCGGGGAGTCACTAAGATTGTGCGCCCGATATCCTGCATGTGTCACTTCCCCGCTCAGGTCCCTGGAGTTCACCTTCTTCTTCCTGGTGTATGTAAGTGCATTGTCCGTGTATAATGCGCTGTGCGGGGAGTCACTAAGATCGTGCACCCGATATCCTGCATGTGTCGCTTCCCCGCTCAGGTCCCCGGAGTTCACCTTTTTCTTCCTGGTGCATGTAAGTGCATTGTCCGTGTATAATGCGCTGTGCGGGGAGTCACTAAGATCGTGCGCCCGATATCCTGCATGTGTCGCTTCCCCCCTCAGGTCCCCGGAGTTCACCTTCTTCTTCCTGGTGCATGTAATTGCATTGTCCGTGTATAATGCGCTGTGCGGGAAGTCACTAAGATCGTGCGCCCGATATCCTGCATGTGTCACTTCCCCGCTCAGGTCCCCGGAGTTCACCCTCTTCTTCCTGGTGTATGTAAGTGCATTGTCTGTGTATAATGGGCTGTGCGGGGAGTCACTAAGATCGTGCGCCCGATATCCTGCATGTGTCGCTTCCCCGCTCAGGTCCCTGGAGTTCACCTTCTTCTTCCCGGTGCATGTAAGTGCATTGTCCGTGTATAATGCGCTGTGCGGGGAGTCACTAAGATCGTGCGCCCGATATCCTGCATGTGTCGCTTCCCCGCTCAGGTCCCTGGAGTTCACCTTCTTCTTCCCGGTGCATGTAAGTGCATTGTCCGTGTATAATGCGCTGTGCGGGGAGTCACTAAGATCGTGCGCCCGATATCCTGCATGTGTCGCTTCCCCGCTCAGGTCCCTGGAGTTCACCTTCTTCTTCCCGGTGCATGTAAGTGCATTGTCCGTGTATAATGCGCTGTGCGGGGAGTCACTAAGATCCTGTGCCCGATATCCTGCATGTGTCACTTCCCGCTCAGGTCCCTGGAGTTCACCTTCTTCTTCTTCCCGGTGCATGTAATTGCATTGTCCATGTATAATGCGCTGTGCGGGAAGTCACTAAGATTGTGCACCCGATATCCTGCATGTGTCGCTTCCCCGCTCAGGTCCCTGGAGTTCACCTTCTTCTTCCTGGTGTATGTAAGTGCATGCATTGTCCGTGTATAATGCGCTGTGCGGGGAGTCACTAAGATCCTGTGCCCGATATCCTGCATGTGTCACTTCCCGCTCAGGTCCCTGGAGTTCACCTTCTTCTTCTTCCCGGTGCATGTAATTGCATTGTCCATGTATAATGCGCTGTGCGGGAAGTCACTAAGATTGTGCACCCGATATCCTGCATGTGTCGCTTCCCCGCTCAGGTTCCCGGAGTTGACCTTCTTCTTCCTGGTGCATGTAAGTGCATTGTCCGTGTATAATGCGCTGTGCGGGGAGTCACTAAGATTGTGCGCCCGATATCCTGCATGTGTCACTTCCCCGCTCAGGTCCCTGGAGTTCACCTTCTTCTTCCCGGTGCATGTAAGTGCATTGTCCGTGTATAATGCGCTGTGCGGGGAGTCACTAAGATCGTGCACCCGATATCCTGCATGTGTCACTTCCCCGCTCAGGTCCCTGGAGTTCACCTTCTTCTTCTTCCCGGTGCATGTAAGTGCATTGTCCGTGTATAATGCGCTGTGCGGGGAGTCACTAAGATCGTACACCCGATATGCTGCATGTGTCGCTTCCCCGCTCAGGTCCCCGGAGTTCACCTTCTTCTTCCCGGTGCATGTAATTGCATTGTCCATGTATAATGCGCTGTGCGGGAAGTCACTAAGATTGTGCACCCGATATCCTGCATGTGTCGCTTCCCCGCTCAGGTCCCCGGAGTTCACCCTCTTCTTCCTGGTGTATGTAAGTGCATTGTCTGTGTATAATGGGCTGTGCGGGGAGTCACTAAGATCGTGCGCCCGATATCCTGCATGTGTTGCTTCCCCGCTCAGGTCCCTGGAGTTCACCTTCTTCTTCCCGGTGCATGTAAGTGCATTGTCCGTGTATAATGCGCTGTGCGGGGAGTCACTAAGATCGTGCGCCCGATATCCTGCATGTGTCGCTTCCCCGCTCAGGTCCCTGGAGTTCACCTTCTTCTTCCCGGTGCATGTAAGTGCATTGTCCGTGTATAATGCGCTGTGCGGGGAGTCACTAAGATCGTGCGCCCGATATCCTGCATGTGTCGCTTCCCCGCTCAGGTCCCTGGAGTTCACCTTCTTCTTCCCGGTGCATGTAAGTGCATTGTCCGTGTATAATGCGCTGTGCGGGGAGTCACTAAGATCGTGCGCCCGATATCCTGCATGTGTCACTTCCCCGCTCAGGTCCCTGGAGTTCACCTTCTTCTTCTTCCCGGTGCATGTAATTGCATTGTCCATGTATAATGCGCTGTGCGGGGAGTCACTAAGATCGTGTGCCCGATATCCTGCATGTGTCGCTTCCCCGCTCAGGTCCCTGGAGTTCACCTTCTTCTTCCTGGTGTATGTAAGTGCATGCATTGTCCGTGTATAATGCGCTGTGCGGGGAGTCACTAAGATCGTGCGCCCGATATCCTGCATGTGTCACTTCCCCGCTCAGGTCCCTGGAGTTCACCTTCTTCTTCCTGGTGCATGTAAGTGCATTGTCCATGTATAATGCGCTGTGCGGGGAGTCACTAAGATTGTGCGCCCGATATCCTGCATGTGTCACTTCCCCGCTCAGGTCCCTGGAGTTTACCTTCTTCTTCCCGGTGCATGTAAGTGCATTGACCGTGTATAATGCGATGTGCGGGGAGTCACTAAGATCGTGCACCCGATATGCTGCATGTGTCGCTTCCCCGCTCAGGTCCCCGGAGTTCACCTTCTTCTTCCCGGTGCATGTAAGTGCATTGTCCGTGTATAATGCGCTGTGCGGGGAGTCACTAAGATCGTGCACCCGATATGCTGCATGTGTCGCTTCCCCGCTCAGGTCCCCGGAGTTCACCTTCTTCTTCCCGGTGCATGTAATTGCACTGTCCATGTATAATGCGCTGTGCGGGAAGTCACTAAGATTGTGCACCCGATATCCTGCATGTGTCGCTTCCCCGCTCAGGTCCCCGGAGTTCACCCTCTTCTTCCTGGTGTATGTAAGTGCATTGTCTGTGTATAATGGGCTGTGCGGGGAGTCACTAAGATCGTGCGCCCGATATCCTGCATGTGTCGCTTCCCCGCTCAGGTCCCTGGAGTTCACCTTCTTCTTCCCGGTGCATGTAAGTGCATTGTCCGTGTATAATGCGCTGTGCGGGGAGTAACTAAGATCGTGCGCCCGATATCCTGCATGTGTCGCTTCCCCGCTCAGGTCCCTGGAGTTCACCTTCTTCTTCCCGGTGCATGTAAGTGCATTGTCCGTGTATAATGCGCTGTGCGGGGAGTCACTAAGATCGTGCGCCCGATATCCTGCATGTGTCGCTTCCCCGCTCAGGTCCCTGGAGTTCACCTTCTTCTTCCCGGTGCATGTAAGTGCATTGTCCGTGTATAATGCGCTGTGCGGTGAGTCACTAAGATCGTGCGCCCGATATCCTGCATGTGTCACTTCCCCGCTCAGGTCCCTGGAGTTCACCTTCTTCTTCTTCCCGGTGCATGTAATTGCATTGTCCATGTATAATGCGCTGTGCGGGAAGTCACTAAGATTGTGCACCCGATATCCTGCATGTGTCCCTTCCCCGCTCAGGTCCCTGGAGTTCACCTTATTCTTCCTGGTGTATGTAAGTGCATGCATTGTCCGTGTATAATGCGCTGTGCGGGGAGTCACTAATATCGTGCGCCCGATATCCTCCATGTGTCACTTCCCCGCTCAGGTCCCTGGAGTTCACCTTCTTCTTCCTGGTGCATGTAAGTGCATTGTCCATGTATAATGCGCTGTGCGGGGAGTCACTAAGATTGTGCGCCCGATATCCTGCATGTGTCACTTCCCCGCTCAGGTCCCTGGAGTTCACCTTCTTCTTCCCGGTGCATGTAAGTGCATTGTCCGTGTATAATGCGATGTGCGGGGATTCACTAAGATCCTGCGCCCGATATCCTGCATGTGTCACTTCCCCGCTCAGGTCCCCGGAGTTCACCTTCTTCTTCCCGGTGCATGTAAGTGCATTGTCCGTGTATAATGCGCTGGGCGGGGAGTCACTAAGATCGTGCACCCGATATGCTGCATGTGTCGCTTCCCCGCTCAGGTCCCCGGAGTTCACCTTCTTCTTCCCGGTGCATGTAATTGCATTGTCCATGTATAATGCGCTGTGCGGGAAGTCACTAAGATCGTGCACCCGATATGCTGCATGTGTCGCTTCCCCGCTCAGGTCCCCGGAGTTCACCTTCTTCTTCCTGGTGTATGTAATTGCATTGTCCATGTATAATGCGCTGTGCGGGAAGTCACTAAGATTGTGCACCCGATATCCTGCATGTGTCGCTTCCCCGCTCAGGTCCCCGGAGTTCACCCTCTTCTTCCTGGTGTATGTAAGTGCATTGTCTGTGTATAATGTGCTGTGCGGGGAGTCACTAAGATCGTGCGCCCGATATCCTGCATGTGTCGCTTCCCCGCTCAGGTCCCTGGAGTTCACCTTCTTCTTCCCGGTGCATGTAAGTGCATTGTCCGTGTATAATGCGCTGTGCGGGGAGTCACTAAGATCGTGCGCCCGATATCCTGCATGTGTCGCTTCCCCGCTCAGGTCCCCGGAGTTCACCTTCTTCTTCCCGGTGCATGTAAGTGCATTGTCCGTGTATAATGCGCTGTGCGGGGAGTCACTAAGATCGTGCGCCCGATATCCTGCATGTGTCACTTCCCCGCTCAGGTCCCTGGAGTTCACCTTCTTCCCGGTGCATGTAAGTGCATTGTCCGTGTATAATGCGCTGTGCGGGGAGTCACTAAGATTGTGCGCCCGATATCCTGCATGTGTCACTTCCCCGCTCAGGTCCCTGGAGTTCACCTTCTTCTTCCTGGTGTATGTAAGTGCATTGTCCGTGTATAATGCGCTGTGCGGGGAGTCACTAAGATCCTGCACCCGATATCCTGCATGTGTCGCTTCCCCGCTCAGGTCCCCGGAGTTCACCTTTTTCTTCCTGGTGCATGTAAGTGCATTGTCCGTGTATAATGCGCTGTGTGGGGAGTCACTAAGATCGTGCGCCCGATATCCTGCATGTGTCGCTTCCCCGCTCAGGTCCCCGGAGTTCACCTTCTTCTTCCCGGTGCATGTAAGTGCATTGTCCGTGTATAATGCGCTGTGCGGGGAGTCACTAAGATCGTGCGCCCGATATCCTGCATGTGTCACTTCCCCGCTCAGGTCCCTGGAGTTCACCTTCTTCCCGGTGCATGTAAGTGCATTGTCCGTGTATAATGCGCTGTGCGGGGAGTCACTAAGATTGTGCGCCTGATATCCTGCATGTGTCACTTCCCCGCTCAGGTCCCTGGAGTTCACCTTCTTCTTCCTGGTGTATGTAAGTGCATTGTCCGTGTATAATGCGCTGTGCGGGGAGTCACTAAGATCCTGCACCCGATATCCTGCATGTGTCGCTTCCCCGCTCAGGTCCCCGGAGTTCACCTTTTTCTTCCTGGTGCATGTAAGTGCATTGTCCGTGTATAATGCGCTGTGCGGGGAGTCACTAAGATCGTGCGCCCGATATCCTGCATGTGTCGCTTCCCCCCTCAGGTCCCCGGAGTTCACCTTCTTCTTCCCGGTGCATGTAAGTGCATTGTCCGTGTATAATGCGCTGTGCGGGGAGTCACTAAGATCGTGCGCCCGATATCCTGCATGTGTCGCTTCCCCGCTCAGGTCCCTGGAGTTCACCTTCTTCTTCCCGGTGCATGTAAGTGCATTGTCCGTGTATAATGCGCTGTGCGGTGAGTCACTAAGATCGTGCGCCCGATATCCTGCATGTGTCACTTCCCCGCTCAGGTCCCTGGAGTTCACCTTCTTCTTCTTCCCGGTGCATGTAATTGCATTGTCCATGTATAATGCGCTGTGCGGGAAGTCACTAAGATTGTGCACCCGATATCCTGCATGTGTCCCTTCCCCGCTCAGGTCCCTGGAGTTCACCTTATTCTTCCTGGTGTATGTAAGTGCATGCATTGTCCGTGTATAATGCGCTGTGCGGGGAGTCACTAATATCGTGCGCCCGATATCCTCCATGTGTCACTTCCCCGCTCAGGTCCCTGGAGTTCACCTTCTTCTTCCTGGTGCATGTAAGTGCATTGTCCATGTATAATGCGCTGTGCGGGGAGTCACTAAGATTGTGCGCCCGATATCCTGCATGTGTCACTTCCCCGCTCAGGTCCCTGGAGTTCACCTTCTTCTTCCCGGTGCATGTAAGTGCATTGTCCGTGTATAATGCGATGTGCGGGGATTCACTAAGATCGTGCACCCGATATGCTGCATGTGTCGCTTCCCCGCTCAGGTCCCCGGAGTTCACCTTCTTCTTCCCGGTGCATGTAAGTGCATTGTCCGTGTATAATGCGCTGTGCGGGGAGTCACTAAGATCGTGCACCCGATATGCTGCATGTGTCGCTTCCCCGCTCAGGTCCCCGGAGTTCACCTTCTTCTTCCCGGTGCATGTAATTGCATTGTCCATGTATAATGCGCTGTGCGGGAAGTCACTAAGATCGTGCACCCGATATGCTGCATGTGTCGCTTCCCCGCTCAGGTCCCCGGAGTTCACCTTCTTCTTCCTGGTGTATGTAATTGCATTGTCCATGTATAATGCGCTGTGCGGGAAGTCACTAAGATTGTGCACCCGATATCCTGCATGTGTCGCTTCCCCGCTCAGGTCCCCGGAGTTCACCCTCTTCTTCCTGGTGTATGTAAGTGCATTGTCTGTGTATAATGTGCTGTGCGGGGAGTCACTAAGATCGTGCGCCCGATATCCTGCATGTGTCGCTTCCCCGCTCAGGTCCCTGGAGTTCACCTTCTTCTTCCCGGTGCATGTAAGTGCATTGTCCGTGTATAATGCGCTGTGCGGGGAGTCACTAAGATCGTGCGCCCGATATCCTGCATGTGTCGCTTCCCCGCTCAGGTCCCCGGAGTTCACCTTCTTCTTCCCGGTGCATGTAAGTGCATTGTCCGTGTATAATGCGCTGTGCGGGGAGTCACTAAGATCGTGCGCCCGATATCCTGCATGTGTCACTTCCCCGCTCAGGTCCCTGGAGTTCACCTTCTTCCCGGTGCATGTAAGTGCATTGTCCGTGTATAATGCGCTGTGCGGGGAGTCACTAAGATTGTGCGCCCGATATCCTGCATGTGTCACTTCCCCGCTCAGGTCCCTGGAGTTCACCTTCTTCTTCCTGGTGTATGTAAGTGCATTGTCCGTGTATAATGCGCTGTGCGGGGAGTCACTAAGATCCTGCACCCGATATCCTGCATGTGTCGCTTCCCCGCTCAGGTCCCCGGAGTTCACCTTTTTCTTCCTGGTGCATGTAAGTGCATTGTCCGTGTATAATGCGCTGTGCGGGGAGTCACTAAGATCGTGCGCCCGATATCCTGCATGTGTTGCTTCCCCGCTCAGGTCCCCGGAGTTCACCTTCTTCTTCCCGGTGCATGTAAGTGCATTGTCCGTGTATAATGCGCTGTGCGGGGAGTCACTAAGATCGTGCGCCCGATATCCTGCATGTGTCACTTCCCCGCTCAGGTCCCTGGAGTTCACCTTCTTCCCGGTGCATGTAAGTGCATTGTCCGTGTATAATGCGCTGTGCGGGGAGTCACTAAGATTGTGCGCCTGATATCCTGCATGTGTCACTTCCCCGCTCAGGTCCCTGGAGTTCACCTTCTTCTTCCTGGTGTATGTAAGTGCATTGTCCGTGTATAATGCGCTGTGCGGGGAGTCACTAAGATCCTGCACCCGATATCCTGCATGTGTCGCTTCCCCGCTCAGGTCCCCGGAGTTCACCTTTTTCTTCCTGGTGCATGTAAGTGCATTGTCCGTGTATAATGCGCTGTGCGGGGAGTCACTAAGATCGTGCGCCCGATATCCTGCATGTGTCGCTTCCCCCCTCAGGTCCCCGGAGTTCACCTTCTTCTTCCTGGTCCATGTAATTGCATTGTCCGTGTATAATGCGCTGTGCGGGAAGTCACTAAGATTGTGCACCCGATATCCTGCATGTGTCGCTTCCCCGCTCAGGTCCCCGGAGTTCACCTTCTTCTTCCCGGTGCATGTAATTGCACTGTCCATGTATAATGCGCTGTGCGGGAAGTCACTAAGATTGTGCACCCGATATCCTGCATGTGTCGCTTCCCCGCTCAGGTCCCCGGAGTTCACCCTCTTCTTCCTGGTGTATGTAAGTGCATTGTCTGTGTATAATGGGCTGTGCGGGGAGTCACTAAGATCATGCGCCCGATATCCTGCATGTGTCGCTTCCCCGCTCAGGTCCCTGGAGTTCACCTTCTTCTTCCCGGTGCATGTAAGTGCATTGTCCGTGTATAATGCGCTGTGCGGGGAGTCACTAAGATCGTGCGCCCGATATCCTGCATGTGTCGCTTCCCCGCTCAGGTCCCTGGAGTTCACCTTCTTCTTCCCGGTGCATGTAAGTGCATTGTCCGTGTATAATGCGCTGTGCGGGGAGTCACTAAGATCGTGCGCCCGATATCCTGCATGTGTCGCTTCCCCGCTCAGGTCCCTGGAGTTCACCTTCTTCTTCCCGGTGCATGTAAGTGCATTGTCCGTGTATAATGCGCTGTGCGGGGAGTCACTAAGATCCTGTGCCCGATATCCTGCATGTGTCACTTCCCCGCTCAGGTCCCTGGAGTTCACCTTCTTCTTCTTCCCGGTGCATGTAATTGCATTGTCCATGTATAATGCGCTGTGCGGGAAGTCACTAAGATTGTGCACCCGATATCCTGCATGTGTCGCTTCCCCGCTCAGGTCCCTGGAGTTCACCTTCTTCTTCCTGGTGTATGTAAGTGCATGCATTGTCCGTGTATAATGCGCTGTGCGGGGAGTCACTAAGATCGTGCTCCCGATATCCTGCATGTGTCGCTTCCCCGCTCAGGTTCCCGGAGTTGACCTTCTTCTTCCTGGTGCATGTAAGTGCATTGTCCGTGTATAATGCGCTGTGCGAGGAGTCACTAAGATCGTGCGCCCGATATCCTGCATGTGTCACTTCCCCGCTCAGGTCCCTGGAGTTCACCTTCTTCTTCCTGGTGCATGTAAGTGCATTGTCCATGTATAATGCGCTGTGCGGGGAGTCACTAAGATTGTGCGCCCGATATCCTGCATGTGTCACTTCCCCGCTCAGGTCCCTGGAGTTCACCTTCTTCTTCCTGGTGCATGTAAGTGCATTGTCCATGTATAATGCGCTGTGCGGGGAGTCACTAAGATTGTGCGCCCGATATCCTGCATGTGTCACTTCCCCGCTCAGGTCCCTGGAGTTCACCTTCTTCTTTCCGGTGCATGTAAGTGCATTGTCCGTGTATAATGCGATGTGCGGGGAGTCACTAAGATCGTGCACCCGATATGCTGCATGTGTCGCTTCCCCGCTCAGGTCCCCGGAGTTCACCTTCTTCTTCCCGGTGCATGTAAGTGCATTGTCCGTGTATAATGCGCTGTGCGGGGAGTCACTAAGATCATGCACCCGATATGCTGCATGTGTCGCTTCCCCGCTCAGGTCCCTGGAGTTCACCTTCTTCTTCCCGGTGCATGTAATTGCATTGTCCATGTATAATGCGCTGTGCGGGAAGTCACTAAGATTGTGCACCCGATATCCTGCATGTGTCGCTTCCCCGCTCAGGTCCCCGGAGTTCACTCTCTTCTTCCTGGTGTATGTAAGTGCATTGTCTGTGTATAATGGGCTGTGCGGGGAGTCACTAAGATCGTGCGCCCGATATCCTGCATGTGTCACTTCCCCGCTCAGGTCCCTGGAGTTCACCTTCTTCTTCCTGGTGTATGTAAGTGCATTGTCAGTGTATAATGTGCTGTGCGGGGAGTCACTAAGATCCTGCGTCCGATATCCTGCATGTGTCGCTTCCCCGCTCAGGTCCCCGGAGTTCACCTTCTTCTTCCTGGTGCATGTAAGTGCATTGTCCGTGTATAATGCGCCGTGCGAGGAGTCACTAAGATCCTGCACCCGATATCCTGCATGTATCGCTTCCCCGCTCAGGTCCCCGGAGTTCACCTTCTTCTTCCTGGTGCATGTAAGTGCATTGTCCGTGTATAATGCGCTGTGTGGGGAGTCACCAAGATCGTGCACCTGATATGCTGCATGTGTCGCTTCCCCGCTCAGGTCCCCGGAGTTCACCTTCTTCTTCTTGGTGCATGTAAATGCATGATCTTGGGAAACAATTTGAAAGTTAAATCAGCGCTCAGTTGATTTCTGTCGCATGGAAGCAGCGCAGCTGCGCCACAATCCAATTGCATGTGACACAATCCCCTGTTAAATACCTGTCACAGCTGCGTAATCCCCAAAAATTTCGAAAATCCAATGAAAGTGCAAGCCCCAATAGCATATAAGGCGTTTATAGGAAGACATTTACCACATTGTACATTGTAGAGATTACATACTCGTATTGGGGGGTGCAACCTT
Organism: Engystomops pustulosus; assembly: GCF_040894005.1. Lineage (NCBI taxonomy): Eukaryota > Metazoa > Chordata > Amphibia > Anura > Leptodactylidae > Engystomops > Engystomops pustulosus. The sequence continues at coordinate 10,650,334 of NC_092419.1, read as the reverse complement.
TGGTGCCCCTGGCATATGGAAGATTTACAATAAATACTTGTAAACTTGAGGCACATGTAAAAAAAAATCATGTAAGGCGAATTGGGACACTATACCACTGGTCCATAAGAACCTGTGGGTGATTTAGTGTCTCAAATTTCCCTGACAGATTATTTTTAAAGGGGTTTTCCCACAATGCACGATAGGCCTTATCCATAGGATAGGGCCTATGCCGCTGATCGTGGGGTATCAGTGATAGGACCCCCACAGATCACTAGAATAGGGAACTGATGGGGTCTGATGTACCCCCGTCACACCCCTCAGGGAACCACCGAGATGGCCAGAGCAGCCAGTCACACATGCAAGGGTTACACCCAGGGCCGGCTCCAGGCTTTAGTGGGCCCCTGGGCGACAGAGCTCTAGTGGGCCCCTTTATGGGCCGCCCTCCAGTAGTCACACTGCACCCCCCCTCCCCCGGGTGGACACACTGCCCCCTCATCCCCGTGTACACATCCCCCCTTCTGTATACACACTGCCCCTCCTCCTCCTGTATACGCACTGCCACCGCTCCCCCTGTATACACACGGCCACCCCTCCTCCTGTATACACAGTGCCCCCCCTCCTCCTCCTGTATACACACTGCCCCCCCCCCCTCCTGTATACACACTGCTCCCCTCCTCCTCCAGTATACACACTGCCCCCCCATCACGGAGGACACAGATCGTGATGAGAGAGGGAAGGAACCTCCCGGGCAGCGGGGCAGATGTCCTGCTGACCCGGGGAGATCCAGGGACCCGAGTGGGCCCCTCCAGTACCCCGGGGCCCCGGCACTTGCCCGGGTTAGCCGGGTGCTGGCGCAGGGCCTGGCTACACCCATCATCTCTATGGAGCTGAGGGAGATTGCTGAGATTCCCTTTAGGTGATGAAACGATTTTCATACATGGCGCATGTGACTGAAGTGCTCCCTACCTGCTCTTGGCTCCTCATCCTCTGAGCCTCTGGCATTGGGTCCCCCCCTCTTCGTCTGGATCTCGTCTTCCTCTCTCTTCCTCTTCTCTCTTCCTTTCATCTTCTCACCTTCTTCTTGTCCTTTCCAAAATTCTCGCGCAGAGCAATCCCAATCTCCTCTACTTCGGAGTCGACAGTTGAAAAGTGATCGGCAGTTGCGCGTGCACCAGTCACATGACCCCAGGATGGCCAATAGAATCTCCCGGTGGCACCTGCCCGGTATCTGCTCTGCCATATACACGGCCTTAGGGACACTAGACGGGCATCTAGTGTGTAGATGGATATAGAGACTCAAGGGTTTAGGTCAATATCATATGAATAAAATGGGATCACTAGGCCCCATCAGGGGCGGATGCTGCAATACTGCATCCATTGCCGGCCTCCGCTGAGTGCACTCTCATGGAGGTTCCCCAGTGATGTCACTGTCCATATAAGGATATCACTGTAAGAAACAATCTGAACTTAGATTTCAGGGGAAAAGGAACAGAATGGGGCAGATTTACTTACCCGGTCCATTCGCGATCCAGCTGCGCGTTCTCTGCGCTGGATTTGGGTCCGGCCGGGATTTATTAAGGTAGTACCTCCGTCGTCCACCAGGTGGCGCTGCTGCGCTGAAAAGCATCGGAACGCACTGGAATACACCGAGCCGGGCTGAGTGAAGGTAAGTGCAAGCTCCGCGACAGATTTTTTTTTTTAAATGCGGCGGTTTTTCCGAATCCGTCGGGTTTTCGTTCGGCCACGCCCCCCGATTTCCGTCGCGTGCATGCCAGTGCCACAATCTGATCGCGTGCGGCAAAATCCCGGGGCAATTCAGGGGAAATCGGCGCAAATCAGAAATATTCGGGTAACACGTCGGGAAAACGCGAATCGGGCCCTTAGTAAATGACCCCCATTGACTTATCGCACTGTATGATTTGACAGGGAAGGTGAAGAAGATCCTTGCTACATGTCCATGTGACAAAGTCAAATGCTCTGTGTGCGGCCCGTGGGATCATGCCACCATGCGCCACGTATACGCGGACTGCACACGTTCTTATGAAAGAGCCCTTGTACTGTGTGGAAATACAAAGGGGTGGAGTAAGGGGAGGGGCAAATGGTGTGACTCAGGGGGGGGAATTGCATATGTCATATTTTCTGTCCCTGTTTTTCTGCTATAAAAGTTGGGAGATAACAACTATTCATACATATTGTGCAAAATTACATCATGGAGGAAAAAAAGCTGTATACCAGCACAGTGTGGGACCCCTCCCATCTATGGGGCCCCATAGATAGGACACACCCACTTACACTCGGTCAACACAGAGGATTCTGCTATAACTTTAAATCCTGATGCCTTTGAACTCCATGGGAAACTACAAGAATACAGGTGGTCCCCTACTTACAGACGACCCCTAGTTACAGACGGACCCCTCTGCCCACTGTGACCTCTGGTGACCTCTCTGGATGTTACTATAGTCCCAGACTGCAATAATCAGCTGTAAGGTGTCAATTGCCAATTGTCACTGGGGCAAAAAAAATTGTCTGGATCTACAATTATAAAATATACAGTTTCGACTTACATACAAATTCAACTTAAGAACAATCCTCTGGACCCTATCTTGTATGTAACTCGGGGACTGCCTGTATAGGGAATGTCTTTCTAAATGTGTTTAGAAAGCAGATTTTAACCTGTGGAAAATTAGTGTTAAATACCATTGTGTGAACATTCCCTAAGGGTCAGTGTACACTATGGTATTTAGCCGAGATTTTCCGCTCCCATTGACCTCCTATTGATTTCAACGGGAGAGTAATTTTGCATAACATGACATAAAATCACCCCTGGGCACCCAAAATAGAATGGGGCTTATTTACTAAGGGTCCGCGGCCGCACTTTTGTTAGATTTTTGGAATTTTCGGGATCTGCGGCACTGTGACAGGTATTTAACTGGGGATTGTGTCACACGCGATCGGATAGTGGTGCAGCTGCGCTGCTTTCATGTAACAGTAATCAGGGGGGCGGGCCGTCGGACGAACCGACTGATTCGGACTGAGCGCAGGAGTTAACATTCAATTTGTGTCGCAAAACAATGCACTTATGTGGACCAGGAAGAAGAAGGTGATATCGGGTGCAGGATCTTAGTGACTCCCCGCACAGCGCATTATACACGGACAATGCACTTACATGCACCAGGAAGAAGAAGGTGAACTCCAGGGACCTGAGCGGGGAAGCGACACATGCAGGATATCGGGTGCAGGATCTTAGTGACTCCCTGCACAGCGCATTATACACGGACAATGCACTTACATGCACCAGGAAGAAGAAGGTGAACTCCGGGGACCTGAGCGGGGAAGCGACACATGCAGGATATCGGGTGCACGATCTTAGTGACTCCCCGCACAGCGCATTATACACGGACAATGCACTTACATGCACCAGGAAGAAGAAGGTGAACTCCAGGGACCTGAGCGGGGAAGCGACACATGCAGGATATCGGGCGCATGACCTTAGTGACTCCCCGCACAGCGCATTATACACGGACAATGCACTTACATGCACCAGGAAGGAGAAGGTGAACTCCGGGGACCTGAGCGGGGAAGCGACACATGCAGGATATCGGGCGCACGATCTTAGTTACTCCCCGCGCAGCACATTATACACGGACAATGCACTTACATGCACCAGGAAGAAGAAGGTGAACTCCAGGGACCTGAGCGGGGAAGCGACACATGCAGGATATCGGGTGCACGATCTTAGTGACTCCCCGCACATCGCATTATACACGGACAATGCACTTACATGCACCGGGAAGAAGAAGGAGAACTCCGGGGACCTGAGCGGGGAAGCGACACATGCAGGATATCAGGTGCAGGATCTTAGTGACTCCCCACACAGCGCATTATACACGGACAATGCACTTACATGCACCAGGAAGAAGAAGGAGAACTCCAGGGACCTGAGCGGGGAAGCGACACATGCAGGATATCGGGCCCATGATCTTAGTGACTCCCCGCACAGCGCATTATACACGGACAATGCACTTACATGCACCGGGATGAAGAAGGTGAACTCCGAGGACCTGAGCGGGGAAGCGACAAATGCAGGATATCGGGCGCACGATCTTAGTTACTCCCCGCGCAGCGCATTATACACGGACAATGCACTTACATGCACCAGGAAGAAGAAGGTGAACTCCGGGGACCTGAGCGGGGAAGCGACACATGCAGGATATCGGGCGCACGATCTTAGTGACTCCCCGCACAGCGCATTATACACAGACAATGCACTTACATGCACCAGGAAGAAGAAGGTGAACTCCGGGGACCTGAGCGGGGAAGCGACACATGCAGGATATCGGGTGCAGGATCTTAGTGACTCCCCGCACAGCGCATTATACACGGACAATGCACTTTCGGGGATCACGCAGGATGGGTAAGTAAATGTGCCCCATTGTGTATTACATTGTGAAAATCCCCAAATAATAGTGCAGTGCAGTGTATGTAATTTATCCAAATGTGGAAATAGCGAGCGAAACTTCCACAAAAATTCTTCACCTTCCTCATCACCTAGCCCCGCCCACTTTTAAACAACGCTATGGAAACAGCAATTTTACAGGAATTCTGGCACCAAATTTTATCCCATTCAATTTCCAGCCCCCTCATGTAACAGATGAAATATCCTTTCTAGAATTCCACACCGTTTTACCTATGAGATATCTACTCTAAAGTCACATGCAAATGAGGTGAGAAAAGTCACTGGGGCACATTTATTTACCCGGGCCTCGCGATCCCGCGGCCCGTTGTCGTGCGCCCGATATCCAGCAGGTGTTGCTGCTGCGCCGAGGTCCACCGGAGTTCACCTTTTTCTTCCTGGTGCATGTGAGCGCTTGATCTTGCGACACAAATTCTTTTTTAAATTCTGCGTTTTTTCCGAATCCGTCAAGTTGTCCGAAGGCCACGCCCCCGATTTCTGTCACGTGTAAGCCGGTGCCGATGTACCAAAATCCAATCGGGTGTGCCAAAATCCTGGGGCGAATCGGCACGCAAATTGTTGGGAAAGCCTACGAGAGTGAGCGATTCGGACCCTTAGACACTTTATGTCAGAGGTGAGTCACACAGAGAAGATAGTGGTTGTCACTATCTTTGGTTCTACAGCATCTATACCATAGTTCTAGTATCTAATATTTCATATGGCATCAGGCTTGTTGAGCTACAGAAGCAGAGATACAGCAGAGATCTTTATCTACAGCTCACATTCCCCCTTATGTATTTAACTGGCTGTATCTCTGGTTCTGTAGCACAAAGAACCCCAACCCTGATGCAATCTGAAAGATGAGTTTCGTATCTTTAATATGATACCATGATTCTAAATACTATAGAATTGAAGGCGAGTATCTGAAGTGACGCTCTCCCTGCAAAGTGACTCATCTCCGCAAATATGGCTCTTCTCTTCTCATTTGCATCTGACTTTGGAAGCAATGATAGGATATTTAAGGATTAAAAAAAAATGATTATTTGGAGGAAAACTTTAAAGAAAATCTACCATCAAAATCCATCCTGATAAACCAGGGACATTACTCATAGATCCAGGCACCGGGACTGTGGGATCTTCTTATATTGGGTATCCATGGCTTCCTGCCTTCTAAATACAACTTTAGCTGTAGGCCTGTACACCGTCTTCCCCCTGTTCCCTCAGCATTTCTCCCTGCTCCCTCTGCCGGCTGTAACATGGGAGAAGGGAAATACTCTTCCACAGTGTAACAGCCTGTGAAGCTACAACAACTCTAGTAACACCCCCAGGAGCCCTTCATAAGCATTAGAATAATTATAAAAGTTGATTTTAACAGGAAGGAAGCCATGGATAACAGATATAAGAAGATCCCACAGTCCCGGTGCCTGGATCTATGAGTAATGTCCCTGGTTTATCAGGATGGATTTTGATGGTACATTTTTTTAAGAATTAAACAAAAGCCTCTCGGATATAATGGGGTTAATGCAGACGATAGGATATTTGGCCGCTGTCCATGAGATGTAGGTAACCAGATCGGTGTATTATTCATTTTCCCATTGTTCCGGGTGTCATGTAGCTCTTCCAGGTAGACGGGTTCCGGATCTTATCTCCACCTGCAGGTTCATGGTCCTGGTGTAGCCTGGTGGGTGCTACCTCCCTGCTGACACCTTGTGTTACCCCCAGCCCGCCGCCCGTGTATGTAATCGCGTCCTTGCCCGCACCATCATACTGCCTACAGCGGCTTAAGCTTCAAACACGGCGCCCGTCCATTTCATCTTTTTATGGGCCACCCTCAGCCAAGATCCCTCATAAAGTCACTTGGCAGCCGTCAGCGCTATACGGCCTTAGGCCTATTTATATTAATGAACATCTAACAATTCCCTCCGCGGCTTTATGTGTATACAGAAAGGATCAGAGTCCTATCATATGTGTAGCTGCGGGGCATGAGATGTGTGCGCACAACCTGCTGCTCCCCGCCGCCTCCTGCACACGGAGGGAGGATCAGTGTCATTACCAGAACTATGAGAAACCTTCAAGGTGTTTGCAGACTGCAAGACACAAGGAAGAAATGGTGTTGGGCTATGACCGGGGGCAGTGGTTCTCAGCCTTCCTAATGCCGCCACTCTTTAACGCAGCCAGTTTATAGCTTAAAGGGATGTTCTCGTCTGGGCATTTACATTCAATTTAATTTATAAATTCAATTAGATGTTATTAAATTTTTTTTACCTGGGTGAAAGATAACTTCTCATAAATGTAGTCATTTGGTCCCTTAGAAACAAGACTGTGTTTTTGGATACGACCACCTCTGCTAGAGGGATTGCTGGAGGAACAAAAAGCTTTTTTATATGAAATGTCTGGGAGTTACTGCACGTTGCACAGCCGTCCGGTGGTAATGAACCTTGAATCCTGGTGGTCAGGCAGGGTTCAATAGTGCAGGTGGTCGTGTCCAAGGATGCCATCTTGTTTCTAAGGTACAACATGGCAACATTTATGAGAAATTATCTTCACACAGGAACATTTTTTTTAATAACATCCAATTGAAGAAATGTTTACATACGGAAAATTAATTAAATGAAATTTGAATGCCCAGATAGGAAAACCTGTCTTTAGTGAAAATGAGGTCCCTGCTGACAGGTTCCCTTTAAAGAAGCATGTACATTTGATTATTCCATAGGTGAGTGGTGTCTCTGTCCCTATGACCATCAGAAAACATATTTCCAATGATCTTAGGCGACCCCTGTCGACCGCTGATCTTGTTCAACCCCCAAAGGGGTTGCAACTCAAAGATTGAGAATCACAGTATTATGAAATAGGAAAAAACAACAACTAGAGGAGGCGCCTTGTGTTTTATTGACGGGGATAGGGAAGAGAAGTCCAGGCAGATAATTAAACTGCTCACCTGGTATCCACTTGACATAAAGCACGGAAAGCCCACTCTGGGGTAAGGTGTCCTTATAGGCTGGAGGATTTATTCCGCAAGGTGATGGCGTTAATAAGCAGCTCAAATAACCAGGTATCCACCAGAGGTCCAGAAGTGACCAAAAGACAGTAAAGTAGAAAAAATGAGCTCCCATGGGGCGCTATAAACCTATCATTATGGAGGGTCTACACCAGAAAAATTGTATAAACTTCACAGTATGTAAGTGGTTCATGTTACTTCCATTATAGGCGCACAATAATTCTATGAATCGACATATCAGGGATCCAAACTCTGGTGCCCATACACCTCCATGTGCCTACAGCATGCAATACACAGGGGCTTATTTACTAAGGGTCCAAGGATGCACATGTGTCGGACTTTCCGACGTTTTAAGGTTTTGCACGTAATATACCGTGACAGGTATTCAGCAGGGGATTGTGTTGCATGTGATTGGATTTTGACCCAGCTGCACTGCTTCCATGCGACAGAAATAGGGGGCGTCCATCAGACGATCCGACTGATTCGGACAGAGTGCAGGATTTAACTTTCAAATTGCGTCGCATCCAATGCACTCACATGCACCAGGAAGATGAAGGTGAACTCCGGGGACCTGAGCGGGGAAGAGACACATGCAGGATATCGGACGCAGGATCTTAGTGACTCCCCGCACAGCGCATTATACACGGACAATGCACTTACATGCACCAGGAAGAAGAAGGTGAACTCCGGGGACCTGAGCGGGGAAGAGACACATGCAGGATATCGGACGCAGGATCTTAGTGACTCCCCGCACAGCGCATTATACACGGACAATGCACTTACATGCACCAGGAAGAAGAAGGTGAACTCCGGGCACCTGAGCGGGGAAGCGACACATGCAGGATATCGGGCGCAGGATCTTAGTGACTCCCCGCACAGCGCATTATACACGGACAATGCACTTACATGCACCAGGAAGAAGAAGGTGAACTCCGGGGACCTGAGCGGGGAAGCGACACATGCAGGATATCGGGCGCAGGATCTTAGTGACTCCCCGCACAGCGCATTATACACGGACAATGCACTTACCTGCACCAGGAAGAAGGTGAACTCCAGGGACCTGAGCGGGGAAGCGACACATGCAGGATATCGGGCGCACAATCTTAGTGACTCCCCGCACAGCGCATTATACACGGACAATGCACTTACATGCACAAGGAAGAAGAAGGTGAACTCCAGGGACCTGAGCGGGGAAGAGACACATGCAGGATATCGGCCGCACGATCTTAGTGACTTCCCGCACAGCGCATTATACACGGACAATGCACTTACATGCACAAGGAAGAAGAAGGTGAACTCCAGGGACCTGAGCGGGGAAGAGACACATGCAGGATATCGGGCGCACAATCTTAGTGACTCCCCGCACAGCGCATTATACACGGACAATGCACTTACATGCACAAGGAAGAAGAAGGTGAACTCCAGGGACCTGAACGGGGAAGCGACACATGCAGGATATCGGCCGCACGATCTTAGTGACTCCCCGCACAGCGCATTATACACGGACAATGCACTTACATGCACCAGGAAGAAGAAGGTGAACTCCGGGGACCTGAGCGGGGAAGCGACACATGCGGGATATCGGGGGCAGGATCGTCCATCCGGACAGGTAAGTAAATGTGCCCCACAGTGTCCACTGTGTGGATTTGACGAATGAGTGCAATGTGTGCCAAAGATGTCTCCCTTATTGTCCCCCACACTATATAGTGCCCCAAGTGGCCCCCATCATTATATAACGGCACCCAGTATGTCTTCTCTGTGCGATTTCCTAGAGATCTGCCCTAGAGGAGTCATTGGAAGCCACTTATCATTCATGCCAGGCCAATCCACACATCAGGGGTCTACAGGGCATCAGCTCACAATCGTCTCACGTCTACACATAGTGGGTAAAAGTAACCCTTGAGGCTTTTGAGATAAAACTGGAACAAAGTGGGAGTAGTAGTAGCTTTAAGCCATTCACTGCCGCCTCTCCCCAGGAGGTGAAGGATCTTCACATCTTAGAATCACTGGTTTCTTTCAAGGTAATCCCCAATTATCTTCTATTGTCCCTCCATGCATACAGACCTCAGGATGGACTCTCTCCGCTCATTGTGGTATTGTCTCAGTGTGTAAAATCTTGTCTTTCGGAACGGCCTCTTCTACTTCCTACTGAGTCGGGAACCTTTATTAGACCAGAGGACAAAGGTTTCTTTCCTGAGGGACATTGTTGTCTTGTAAATGGACACGTTGCAGATGTTGCTCTGTCATTACGACCCCTGTCCATGTGCCCTATTCGGGTGCTTCTTGGGTTCCTGTGGCTTTCACTCTTCTTGAACTGGTCCATCTGTGGCACCGCTACCCACCAGACGCAGCTCCGGACTATACTGCCCCCTCTCTTAAAGTGTTTTTCAAGGGATCTTGGAATGACCCGCAAAGACATATTGTACTTACCCTGTTCCTAGTTTCAGTGTAGCAATAATTGTCAGTCCCTGGATGTGTTAGGGGTCATGGGAGCCACTTTAGCCAAGTAGCAGCAATGGGTGACAGATGACGACCATGGCGCTGGAGCAGGGTAAGTGCGCTGGATTTTTTTCCCTCCCCTATGAATTCAGGAAAATCCCTTTTTCCACTATATTTTGTCCATAGCCAGCACTCTGCATCCTTGCATCACTGAGCAGCACCTCTCCCTATAAGTGGATGCACAATCAATAAGATTCTCTGCTCAATTTTTTAGGTATTTTTTATCTATTTTCTGGTTTTCTGAACATTTTCTATTTCTTAACCAGTTCCACCTGTTCAGGGTTCATGGGACCTGGTGACATAGAAGAGGTGACGTCACCAGGGGCTTCTGAGCTCACTTTCTGGTCACCTCCAGTACGTCTTTTCACAACCCAAAACATACCTTGAGAATGCTGTAGCACCACTGATGCAGAAACATATCTTGTTTAATCCCTGAGCTGAGAGGTTTTACTGAAAAAACAATCATACAATTATGATAATGTGGCTCCTATGGCTGCCCCAGCGCTTCTCCTCTTACGCCATTATGCACTGCTCCAGAGAATGATTTCATCACTGTGTTGTCACTGACAGGCAGAAGTAATCAATAACTGCAACATCCCCCAGCTGCTAGGTTTGGGTCATTGAGCTCAGGTTGATTAGTCCTGTCTGGACAGTTCAAGCAGCTCCTGTGTATTGGTTCAGAGATTAAACAATATATGTTTATGCATCAGTGTAGCTACAGTATTCTCAAAGTATGTTTGGTTCACAATAAATGAAAACAAATGGCAGATTTCTACCTTTAAAATCTACCAACATGATAAACCGGGGACACTTACTCATAGATCCAGGCCCAGTGACTGTGGTAATCTTCTTATATTTGTTATCCATGATCTCCTTCCTTCTAAAAGCAACTTTTATAATTATGCTAATGAGCCCCAGATCTCTAGCTTCACAGGCTATTACACTGTATCCCTCTCTGCTCTCTCAGCACTCCCCCCCCACTCTTTCTGCCAGCTGTAATCTCACTACAGCAGAGGAGGGAACAGTGTAACAGCCTGTGAAGCTACAGCACGGAAGACCTCTAGTAAACCCAGGAGTTATTCACGCTCATTAGCATCATTTTAAAAGTTGATATAAGAAGATTACAACGGTCGCTATTAGAAGGGGTTTATTTATGGATTTTGATGGTAGATTTCATGGTGCAACTTGGATAGACGTGAACACATATATATTGTGGAGATATCTAGTTATTCGGAAATTTTTCCTAAATGTATTGCACATCTCTTTTCTCATATCTTAATACCATGGTAGATGAGTCTTCTGCTCTCTCATGACATCACCGTCCTCAGATCTTCTCTCGTGCTTCTTCCTTCCTCTTGAATTCCCAGGCTCAGGCCCCTTGACACTCCCGCTCTTCACCTCTTCCTCAATCACAGGACTGAAAACACTGTGAAGTGCTCATCTAGAAAAAACCATGAAACAACAGCCCATCCTGGAGAGTGGTACCGACCCTTTCTGGAAATATATATAAAAAATACAAAAATATATAAAGATATACAAGGTTGAGTGCATGTAGCCTGTAGGATTATCCCTGTACTGTGACATCACTGTATTATGTCTGTACTGTGACATCACTGTGTGTATTATCCCTGTACTGTGACATCACTGTATTATGTCTGTACTGTGACATCACTGTGTGTATTATCCCTGTACTGTGACATCACTGTGTATTATCCCTGTACTGTGATATCACTGTGTGTATTACCCCTGTACTGTGACATTACTGTGTGTATTATCTCTGTACTGTGACATCACTGTGTGTATTATCCCTGTACTGTGACATCACTGTATTATCTCTGTACTGTGACATCACTGTATTATCCTGTACTGTGACATCACTGTATTATCTCTGTACTGTGACATCACTGTGTGTATTACCCCTGTACTGTGACATCACTGTGTGTATTATCCCTGCACTGTGACATCACTGTGTGTATTATCTCTGTACTGTGACATCACTGTGTGTATTATCCCTGCACTGTGACATCACTGGGTGTATTATCCCTGTACTGTGACATCACTGTGTGTATTACCCCTGTACTGTGACATCGCTGTGTGTATTATCCCTGTACTGTGACATCGCTGTGTGTATTATCCCTGTACTGTGACATCACTGTGTGTATTATCTCTGTACTGTGACATCACTGTGTATATTATCTCTGTACTGTGACATCACTGTGTGTAGTATCCCTGTACTGTGACATCACTGTGTGTATTATCCCTGTACTGTGACATGACTGTGTGTATTATCCCTGTACTGTGACATCACTTTGTGTATTATCCCCTGTACTGTGACATCACTGTGTGTATTATCCCTGTACTGTGACATCACTGTGTGTATTATCCCTGTACTGTGACATCACTGTGTGTATTATCCCTGTACTGTGACATCACTGTGTATATTATCCTGTACTGTGACATCGCTGTGTGTATTATCCCTGTACTGTGACATCACTGTGTGTATTATCCCTGTACTGTGACATCACTGTGTATATTATCCTGTACTGTGACATCGCTGTGTGTATTATCTCTGTACTGTGACATCACTGTGTGTATTATCCCTGCACTGTGACATCACTGTGCGTATTATCCCCTGTACTGTGACATCGCTGTGTGTATTATCCCTGTACTGTGACATCACTGTGTGTATTATCCCTGTACTGTGACATCACTGTGTGTATTATCCCTGTACTGTGACATCGCTGTGTGTATTATCTCTGTACTGTGACATCACTGTGTGTATTATCCCTGTACTGTGACATCACTGTGTGTATTATTCCTGTACTGTGACATCACTGTGTGCATTATCTCTGTACTGTGACATCACTGTGTGTATTATCCCTGTACTGTGACATCACTGTGTGTACTATCCCTGTACTGTGACATTACTGTGTGTATTATCCCTGTACTGTGACATCACTGCGTGTATTATCTCTGTACTGTGACATCACTGTGTGTATTATCCCTGTACTGTGACATCACTGTGTGTATTATCCCTGTACTGTGACATCACTGTGTGTATTATCCCTGTACTGTGACATCACTGTGTGTATTATCCCTGTACTGTGACATCACTGTGTGTATTATCCCTGTACTGTGACATCACTGTGTGTATTATCCCTGTACTGTGACATCACTGTGTGTATTATCCCTGTACTGTGACATCACTGTGTGTATTATCCCTGTACTGTGACATCACTGTGTATTATCTCTGTACTGTCACATCACTGTGTGTATTATCTCTTTGACGTCATTATATCTGTGACATTACTGTGTGCGCTGTGGTCTCAATGGGGACACAACCCCTGTAAGGCAGCTTTGTTGCACCTTTTAGAGGAAGTTGCTCTGGATTAGAAAAACCTACTTGCTTTTTATCCAAGAACAGCGCCCCTGACTGTCCACTGGTTGTATATGGAATTGCTTTTACGTCCACTGCAATACTAGATAAGAACCACCTAACAGGAGGGGCGCTGTTCCTAGAAGAAGGCAGCCATGTATGGAGCCCCCCTGTGCTGTGTGGGTACATGAAATAGCACAGGACTCCTCACGTTATATACACGTCTATGCAGCTCCATGTCGTAAAGCGAGCCGCGGTGCTGCCGTGCAGTGTGTGGCCCGGGGTCGGCCCCGGCACAGTGACCCAGCACCCCGGCCGCACTTTATATCTCCGGCTGTGGCCCCCGGGATGCGCCCGTCCCATCTCTGTCACCGAGAGGACGCTGTGCCATTCAAATCCAGCCAATGGCCGCTCACAAACAAACCCGCCGCCCCTCCCCCTTGATTAATTATTACTCACGGCGGTCAATCACTTTCCACACGCCCAATCGGTCAGAAGGTTGGCACGCAAAGGCCCGCCCACTTCTTCCGAGTCTCAGCCAATCACGGTGGGTTGTTGCCTCTCTGGCAGAACCAGTTTATAATGGTTCCAGCTAGGACCCCGGCTATAGGTGTCCCAAGCACTGCCTGTATGGAGAGCTGGAAACATAAATACCCTGTGTGAGGAAGCAGGAGGCGTCTGTGTGCCGTGTATAAACAAGCTGTGTATTTACATGCTGGGCTGCACGCAGGGCGCCTGCACCAGAGCTTCTAGTATTGTAATGTTTACTTATATAGACTGTAATTGTCAATAAAGTTTGTTTAAGTCCAGTGTATTTTATTGAATGGGTATTACTCAAAGTCCTTGAATATAAATAACATCAGTGCTGATATCATTCTTCTCTGACTGCAGAAATTCAACATTTTGCTGAATAAAATTGTCCCCTAGCATTAATAGATATTTGTCACATGACTTAAAGGGGTTTTCTAGTAAGTTATAGGTGTCATCTGACAATGGGAGCGGAACATTGGTCAAAATAACAGAAGTAGAATGGTGTGACATATTATGTAGGCAATTTATTCTGGCGTCTCCATGGTGGGTCTTATGGCGGGAGATGAGGACTATACAGCGTGCAACTATCTTTACCACTTCCAAAAATTGAATAGAGGGCCCCATTTCATATGAGGGGCCTTGGCGGTGGTTCCCCCAGCAATGAGGCACTTGTTTTTTCTAAGGGTGAAGACACACGTGGCGTTTTTAGGCTGTTTTTGGGCCGTTTTTAGTCAGTGCGTTTTCAGATCGTAAAAAACGTTTTTGACAGTTTTGACCAATTATCTTAATTCAAACTGGTCAAAAATGCATGCGTTTTTGAAAACATTTTTTACGATCTGAAAACGGCCTAAAAACGCCACGTGTGTCTTCACCCTGAGGCCGCGGTCACACGTACCGCTAGGCGTCCGTTCATAACGCGACGCTAGCAAACGGGGAGGTACTCGGCCTGAACGCACATGCGTTTCCAGAGAAACGCATGCGATCGGCTTAACAATGCGTTAGGGCCAAGGACCTCCCCCTGTGCGCTAGCGTCGCGTTATGACGGCCTGAGGCTGCGTTCACACATTGGTTCACATTTACTCAAACCAGTGCAAGCAGTTTTCTTATGTAGTGTGCAGAAGGTTCTTCATGAATGCTCCCTGCACTGCCCTGACAGGGTGCACCAACTTTTTTTTTTTGGTGCATCTTTAACTTGGGGCGTGCGACACGCTTCTATCGGACTTTACATGTTAAATGTGGCGCACGGTCCGACTGCATCGGAACTCCTATTTCAATGGCGAAGAGTCTCGTGCGACACATCTGTGGTGTGGACACTTCTTATACCTATACAAGCAGTTTGGACATAAAAGAACCTGCAAAGTCTTAGATTGCCTTTCTAAACGCAATTCGTACACAGTCTGTGAACTCGGCCTATGCAGGTACATCACCCTACGGAAAGTAACGCTGATAGCCTGGACCTGCGCCATCAATCTCTGGTGAATGAGACTGAATCAAGTGACAGTGCGAATCGTGCAGTTGCCTACACATAAAGATAAAAAAATAAATATTGTCTGTGGGTAAGTCTAAAACCTGTGACCCTATGTAACACTTGTGGACCACGGATCCGTTGTTTGTGGCCCAAGAACAGTTCACACGCAGCGTTTGTGTTGCGTCTTGAATTGCGATGCAAAGGCTGCGAGGGAGGGCCTTGTCCAATGGCATTTCTAGTGAAACGCTTGCCATCCAGAACAAGTTCCATGTGTTTGTGTATAAACAATGCAAAGCACATGGAGCTTGTTCCAGATTGCAAGGGTTTTACTAGAAACACATCTGAGATCGGGCAAACCCGACTTTGTGTTGCATGTCCAAATGCAACATGATTTGGAGTTGAATTGTCCAGTCATTTGTTCAGGGGTCTATCCATTCACTTCTATTGGAGTTATGAGTCTGTCATAAAAATGTTGTCAGGGGGTCGAATCACTAGTTAAGACATGGACATGGCCATAGCCGAACAGGCACACGTTAGGCGCGCTGGAGAGTAAGGGCACATTCACACAAACTCATCGTGTGAATGCGCCCCAAGAGAAATGAGCGCTGCTCACCCCTAATTTCTGCATAGAAAATAGAGCTGCACGTTGTGCTCACCGTACTGAGCCTGGGTGCCATAAACGGCAATGAGGGACGCATATCCGGCCACAAATTTGCGACCATATATACGTCCCCATACGTTTGTGTGATTGCAGCCTTAAGCAGCGTTCACACACAATTCAAATGCAGCATGTGAACGCGGCCTCCCTACAGCTCCTGAATTAAAAGGGTTATCCAAAGGTTTTCAAGAACAGCGTGAGGGCGCATTCCCCACGACGCGTTGCGCATTGCGTTTTTGATGCATTCCACTGGCTTCAGCTTAACATCTTAACAGCTTTACATGCTAAGGTTACATCGAGTTTCCACTGCATCTGCTAAAACGCAATGTAACCTTATCATGTCATTAAGGCTAAAGCCAGTGGAATGCATCAAAAACGCAATGCACAACGCGGGGCAACGCATCATGTGAATGCGCCCTGACACCTGACTATGGTTTGTGCCGGTATTGCGGCTCAGATGTATAGAAATTAATGGAGCTAAGTTGCCCTATCGCACTCTACGCCCTACGTACAATCCCTCCTAGATGGGGTGTGTATACACCCTACGTACAATCCCTCCTAGATGGGGTGCGTATACGCCCTACGTACAATCCCTCCTAGATGGGGTGCGTATACGCCCTACGTACAATCCCTCCTAGATGGGGTGCGTATACGCCCTACGTACAATCCCTCCTAGATGGGGTGCGTATACGCCCTACGTACAATCCCTCCTAGATGGGGTGCGTATACGCCCTACGTACAATCCCTCCTAGATGGGGTGCGTATACGCCCTACGTACAATCCCTCCTGGATGGGGTGCGTATACGCCCTACGTACAATCCCTCCTAGATGGGGTGCGTATACGCCCTACGTACAATCCCTCCTAGATGGGGTGGGTATACGCCCTACGTACAATCCCTCCTAGATGGGGTGCGTATACGCCCTACGTACAATCCCTCCTAGATGGGGTGCGTATACGCCCTACGTACAATCCCTCCTAGATGGGGTGGGT
Organism: Engystomops pustulosus; assembly: GCF_040894005.1. Taxonomy (NCBI): domain Eukaryota; kingdom Metazoa; phylum Chordata; class Amphibia; order Anura; family Leptodactylidae; genus Engystomops; species Engystomops pustulosus. The sequence goes on along the minus strand of NC_092419.1, from coordinate 10,633,378 downwards.
ATACGCCCTACGTACAATCCCTCCTAGATGGGGTGCGTATACGCCCTACGTACAATCCCTCCTAGATGGGGTGGGTATACGCCCTACGTACAATCCCTCCTAGATGGGGTGCGTATACGCCCTACGTACAATCCCTCCTAGATGGGGTGGGTATTTGGTGGTATGAACCCTTGGGGGCAGATCTTTCACGATGCCCACATGAGATCCCGCAGGACGCCGTTATGCTGCGCTTTGTTTTTATCCGTGATGTGACCGTATCCCGCACCACAGGCAAAATCGAATCAAATTTCAAATATTTATTGGTTTATAAAAAATATATGTAAGTCTTTGTATAATGTCACCCCATGGGGCGAGGGGGCATTGTCACCCAAGCTCTAGGACTAGTGCAGGACCAGCAGACTTTAGGACTTGTCCCTCCATCTGAGTGGAGGGAAAGCTGTGTCCTGCAGGCAGTGCCCAGTGTGAGGAGGGCACAGCGCTCCCGGACCCTCCTATTTGGGTGGGTTCCATTGTTTTGGAGGAGGGGAGAGAAGGGGAGGAGACTCCTGAGTGGGAAGTGAGGAAAAAAAATAACCCTCTCCGATCAAAAAAAAAATTTTTTTTCAATTTCCGTCCCAAAAAATTGGAGGAATAAATTTTTGTTGATTTGATTGCGTTGTGTGGAGGGCAGTGCCAGGCCCGGGCCCGGAGCTATGCCCGCCGCACTGCCACCATCTCGTCAGGCTTTGCGCTAACCCTCTATGTGTCTAGGCCACTTGGGTCCTGCATTGAGAGCCCGTGCTGGGATGACTTGGAGACCCCGGGCCGACTGCTGCTCAAACACCGCGGTGAGTTTGTTACAATTGTAGCGATTTCTCTTTAAATCTCTATAACTCTGCCCTCACCTGCACCCTCAGCGGGAGCAGCCGGGGATGGGGGAAGAGGGGGAGCACCCGGCCCCCACTTACACCCAACTACACCCCTCCTGTCCCTGCTCTCCTGCATCTCACCCCCCTCTCTCTCCCTCTCCTCTGCTCCCTGTCACGTCTGCAGGATGCAAGATAGTGGGTGCTGCCTGGGGGGATCAGCATCCCCCCAAATCTCATGACCCCCCTTCCAATAGCCTGGGGCACACACATCCCCCTGTATATAATGTGGGGGGGATCAGTACCGTCAGTGCACCCCCGTATAGGAGCCCTAGGTGCTCTGCTGCCTGCAGGGAGCCCATGTACTGCCGGCACCCAGGGCCTTCACTGCTGGACAATGCATTGGTATTGGAGGGAATTGGGGATCCCCCTATATACCAGCTATGATGGGGGGGGGGGGGGGTGTCCCCTTTTATTTGCATTGTGTATAATAAAGAGAGAGTGCTCCAATGCAGCCACTGAACACGCACACCCATATATAGTGTCTTCTATTGTGCCTATAAATTCAGGGGTCACCCTTAAACCCTGAGCTCAGAAGCCCCCTGATATATATAAGAATATGGCTATGATCTACATTACATGTACTGAAGTTTTGTGTAGCCCAGAGGGTTTATGGATTATAGTCCGACTGCTTCCTGGTATGACTGCTGGAAAGGAGACGGTGTAAATGTCAAGAATTTGTTAGACCTGGGGAGAGGATCCCTATAACAAGCTATCTGCTCCTTGATAGCTATGATTAGGTGTACACTATATAATATCATGTACCTGGTGATTATGAAAGGAAGGATGTCTACCTAGATTGATTGAGATTGGTTGTAGTTACTTTTACTCAATCTAAATATTTACATTGGTTGTATTTACTATTATACTATTAGAATTTTATATATACATGCTCTACCTGTCTGTCATATCCATATATATGTACCCACTGTTGTATCTAAAGGTTCTCCCTTAAACTTGTACTATACATCGGCTTCCTCAGACCCATGTAACCTTCTATATTTACATTTGGTTGTATTTGCTATTATACTATTAGAATATATATATATATATATCTTTTTATGCTCTACTCATCTGTCATATCAGTATATGTACCCACTGTTGTATCTGAAGGTTCTCCCTTAATCTTGTACTATACATCAACCTCCTCGGATCCATGTAACCTTCTATATTTTTAGAGTCTGATATGTAGTTGTTTGTATGTAATGTCCTTTATGGCTGCTAGGGTTAGGGGTGTCCTTTTAACCCATTGTACACCAATGACCCTGGTGTACAGACAGTTAACCCCTTTGGTAAGAAGCTGTGATCTGGGCTTAAAAGCATAACTTTTAAGACTATAGTAAATTGTTGTCGCCTCTCGTATACCAGGTGTGTATTGTGTGACATATTTAAGTTCCTCCAGGCAATTTTGGCATCTGATTAAAGACTGAATTAGCACACGATGGGGATTTTTTTAGTCATTCATCTCTAGAGGGATTAGGGGTTTCCCTTTAACCCACCTTTGTTTAGGTTGTAGTCTGGATTTGTATTTCATATTTGTTCACGTTTTTTGTTTTTCATTAAATTTGTTTTTAGATTTTTAAACGACCAGGACGTGATTATAATTATTTTCCATTGCATATATAGCACCAGCATGTTCTGTTGCTCTGTGCGTACATCCATTATTCCCTGTCTCTAATAAGACCATCTCATCTACAAAATTGGGTTTTTATTTGTTAGGGAATCTGAGGAATTCAGACTATTGAGAAAATATGATTAAGTATTAATTCTATACCAGTACTGGCCTGGGTCATAGGAAGTTTCATTGACATTGATGGATGTCAAGTAGGATGTTGGGTTCCATTTTTAGGCCCATTTGTAACCTGTGTCCACATCATGTATAAAACTACATGATATAATCTTCCCCATAATAAGTAACGCCCCATTCACACTGGCAGATCCCAATAATTTAACTGTTATATTGGCATTGTAGTCATATATTAATCTCCAGGTACCTACCTTCCTTCAAGACTGCAGTCTTTACTGTGAGGAAAGTCTGTGAAGGACTGAATGCAGGAGTCGGTAAACATTTGTCTGGGTGAAAAATATGAAAAATTTGACGGTAGTGGGAAAGTGGATGCTATATAAAATAGTGGAATTTGATTGTAAATGTATAGGCACATAGCCAGTATCCACAGCAGATGATCTGCATGGAATTGCATGCAGCAATTCTGCTGCAGATTATAGTAGTATCTTTGAATATTCCCCAATTCTACATAGAAATTGCTAAGAAGTTGCTCCAGATTTTTTCTGACTGCTGGGATCATAAGAATAGGACCCAGAGTCCACCTTTTAATGGAGTACCAGGCATATATGTCTTCTGCCGCATGTTTTATGTCTATAAAACATCTGAAGAGACTTTGCTGTCTCTACCAGTGCATAGTATTAAACAGTGACCATGCACTCCATTCAGTGGGCTATTCATTTAAAGGGATTGTCCAACCTAGAACCTCTAAGCCTAGAACATGTATATGAAAAGATTGGACCAACCTTTAAAAGTGACTTCACCCTGGGATGAATTATTTTTGCAGTGGATGATGACTTTGAGACCCTTTGTAAAACCTTGCGAAAATTGATTGGCTATTTATATTGTTTTCTGCAGGGAAAAAAGTGGAACACTACCTTGCGACTATTGCAAAACTTTCTGCCGTATTGGAGCGTCTCCATGTAGCCCCAGTATCGTATCTGGTATGTCTTGGAATAATCATGGTGGCAAAAAAAGAGAAAATCTATAGCAGAAAATGAACAATAGAAAATGTGAGTTTGGTGTTTTTAGCAGGAAAACCAGAGAAGGGGGTGGATAAAATGGTGGGATAGTTTCCCCTTTGAGATAGAGATGTATACCCTGTTATGTCCTGAATGATGAAATGGCCGGATAGTTTCATCTCGGAGATAGCGGTGTATACCCTGTTATGTCTGAACTGATTAAATGGCGGGATACTTCCGTCTCTGAGATAGCGGTGTATACTCTGTTATGTCTGGCCTGATGAAATGGCGGGATAGTTCCCCCTCTGAGATAGCGGTGTATACCCTGTTATGTCTGGCCTGATGAAATGGCGGGATAGTTCCCCCTCAGAGATAGCGGTGTATACTCTGTTATGTCCTGACTGATGAAATGGCGGGATAGTTCCCCCACAGAGATAGCGGTGTATACCCTGTTATGTCCTGACTGATGAAATGGCGGGATAGTTTCATCTCAGAGATAGCGGTGTATACTCTGTTATGTCTGAACTGATGAAATGGCCGGATAGTTTCACCTCAGAGATAGCGGTGTATACCCTGTTATGTCCTGACTGATGAAATGGCGGGATATTTCCCCCTCTGAGATAGCGGTGTATACTCTGTTATGTCCTGACTGATGAAATGGTGGGATATTTCCGCCTCTGATATAGTGGTGTATACTCTGTTATGTCCTGACTGATGAAATGGCGGTATATTTCCCCCTCAGAGATAGCGTTCTATACTCTGTTATATCTGGACTGATGAAATGGCGGGATAGTTCCCCCTCAGAGATAGCGGTGTATACCCTGTTATGTCCTGACTGATGAAATGGCGGGATAGTTCCCCCTCAGAGATAGCGGTGTATACCCTGTTATGTCCTGACTGATGAAATGGCGGGATATTTCCCCCTCAGAGATAGCGGTGTATACCCTGTTATGTCTGGACTGATGAAATGGCGGGATAGTTCCCCCTCTGAGATAGCGGTGTATACCCTGTTATGTCCTGAAAGATGAAATGGCGGGATATTTCCCCCTCAGAGATAGCGGTGTATACTCTGTTATGTCCTGACTGATGAAAAGGTGGGATATTTCCCCCTCTGATATAGTGGTGTATACTCTGTTATGCCCTGACTGATGAAATGGCGGGATATTTCCCCCTCAGAGATAGCGTTCTATACTCTGTTATATCTGGACTGATGAAATGGCGGGATAGTTCCCCCTCAGAGATAGCGGTGTATACCCTGTTATGTCCTGACTGATGAAATGGCGGGATAGTTCCCCCTCAGAGATAGCGGTGTATACCCTGTTATGTCTGGACTGATGAAATGGCGGGATAGTTCCCCCTCAGAGATAGCGGTGTATACCCTGTTATGTCTGGACTGATGAAATGGCGGGATAGTTCCCCCTCAGAGATAGCGGTGTATACCCTGATGTCTGGATTGATGACATGGGGGGATAGTTCCCCCTCTTAGGTAGCGATGTATACCCTCTTATGATGAAATGGCGGGATAGTCCCCCCTCTGAAATAGCAGCGTATACCCTGTTATGTCCTGACTGATGAAATGGCAGGATAGTTCGCCCTCAGAGATAGCGGTGTATACCCTGTTATGTCTGGACTGATGAAATGGCGGGATAGTTCCCCCTCAGAGATAGCGGTGTATACTCTGTTATGTCCTGACTAATGAAATGGCGGGATAGTTCCCCCTCTGAAATAGCAGCGTATACCCTGTTATGTCTGGACTGATGAAATGGCGGGATAGTTCCGCCTCTGATATCGTGGTGTATACCCTGTTATGTCTGGACTGATGAAGTGGCGGGATATTTCCCCCCTCAGAGATAGCGTTGTATACTCGGTTATGCTGGAGTGTACTTTTGTCTCTTGTATAAGTCTTCAGTGGTGGGCGTTCAATGTCACACATACTTGACACAACCCTGTACAGTTGTCAAATTCCATTTCCCTTTTTTTGCTTGTTTTTGACTGAATTTACGACTTTTGACTGACAGATGTTTGGGCTGAACCTACTATGTTACTGGTGAAAAGACAACCTATGTATATGACCACTTCAATTAAAGAGGTTTCCCAGTGAATAAAATCTTCTGTTTATTTTTGGGGGTACAAAAATTATATATGTTATTGTATGTGTCGCTTATCTCTGCTCTTTATTAATGACGTGCTATAGAGATGTGACCACTGAAGGCAATCTCTGGTGGATTTATTATGTATACAATAGCTTTTTATTATAATGACAATTCAGGGGACTAGGCAACGCTTTGGGATTTCATTATAGCCGTTTCCACATATAATATTTATACGCCCCCCCAAAAAAAGTCGCTCATACATGTGGATTATGGAGGGCGATGAGAGATCCATATTGAGAATGTTTTGCCATGTTTTTTAGAAAGTTTTTTTTCAGTGGTAATGTTTGCCTTGCATATCATTTGAGACTTGGGCCTCCATCTTTGATGAGCAGAATATAAAGCGATAGGCGTTATCTTGTTGCTATGAGCAACTGCTTCCAATTTTCCGCCTATCACGTCTGTTTTGTGAACGAATCGTGGTATTTGTGCCATGCACCAAAAATAACTTCAGGTGTGTGCTATAATTGACTTGATAAGATGTAATTACCCCACTAATAAACACATCCGCCTTCCCCCTGATATGAGATTGTAGATAATGGGAGTCTAAAACCGAAATCCCCTTCACCTGAGGAAGTCACTAGCCGGGCAGTTTTTGAGAAAACGGCACATTTTTTAACTAAAAACCACAGCAAAGCGCATCCCTTGCGGTTTTGTGCTTTTGTTGTGGTTTATTTTTTTCTCTCTGTGACTTTAATTTGGGAAAATTATGGCATAACAAAACATTGTATAACCTCACGAGATCTTGGGTTATACATAGAAAACTGTTTTACGAACATTTCTTTGCATGGTTTTTGAAGAAAAACTTGTGGTAAAGTTGTGAGGAGACGTCATTTTATGACAGAAATGTCAGTCCGTTGTCCTATGGTTTTGTGATGGCAGCGGTGTTGGTTGTCAGTAAAGCAGCCTGTACACATAAAATACCTGTCAGCTGAATGCTTTTTTTTGGGGGGGGGGATAGCTGAGGCACCCCAAACTCTTAAAATTATTGGTCTACTAGGTTTTCCCATACACTAAGTTAGGCGCTATCTACAGGTTAGGGCCTAACTTGCTGATCGGCAGTGATGAGACTCCCACAGATCACGAGAACGAGGGGTCCGATGGGGTCTCGGGTACCTCAGTACCATCACTGAGACCCCCACCTATCAGCAAGTTAGGCCCTATCCTTGTGGTTAGGGCCTAACTTCATTTGTGAGGAAATCCCTTTAAGAGTTTTCTGACTAGATTTTTACACAAAAGGCCACTTCAATTTAGAGATTTTTCTTTTGCATGTGAGGCGGTAGTAGTCTTTTATGTCATGTGAGTCATTATTGTATTCTCTTTTTACGGTATGAGGTATGTACAGAAACCTGAACATCTGTGTAGCATTAGGTGTACTGTGGTCTCCTCGCCATATGTCAGGGCTGGACAACTCCCAGGAACCAGTTAGTCATTGTGCTGAGATGTTTGCCACCATGCTGAACTTTTTTTGCCATTTATTTCTGTGAAATGTTGTATGGCCTTGGAAAAAAGTTGCAGCTTTATTTGTATTGTGTGGTTCTGGTCTGCATGGTGCCACTTTCACCAGTTTTTATCCCATTAAATTACCAGTCCCATTACTCAGTTACGGTATAGAATATAATTTGTAGCGTTACTTTTATGTGTAATCTCGCCTATTTATTTATTAAAGAAAAAAATCTCCTTCGAAGTCCTATGAAAATGAGAAGAGTCACATTATGAGGCTGAATTGGGCGCATAAATTCAGATGTCTCTATTTTAGGCTCTACAGTATTGAAACATGCTGGAGATATGGTGATTTGGAACACTAAATCCTTACAGGTCCTTACGGACTGGTGGTTTAGTGTCCCAATTGCCCTTTATGAAGTTCGTCCGTGGCCACTATTAAGATAAAAAACTTTATACTTACCTTGGTCTGGTGCTCAGTGCGCCAGCGCAGTTGCTCAATGAAGCTGGCAAACTACACCACGGATTTACTGCGCATGTGCCATTGTTACGGAACATGCGCAATTAAGTCGGGGTGTAGCTCCCCGGCTTCAATGAAGAACTGCAATGGCCAAGGAGCATAAGAGATGAGACGTATGCGCCTCATCAGACTCGTCTCTAGGTAAGTACAGGCAGTTCCTGGGTTACGTACAAGATAGGTTCTGTAGGTTTGTTCTTAAGTTGAATTTGTATGTAAGTCGAATCTGTATATTTTATAATTGTAACCTAACTCAAAACTGTTTCTGTCCTCTGTGACAATTGGATTTTAAAATTGTTGGATTGTCATAAAAACCAGGGTTAACAATAACAATTCATTACAGACACTATTGATAACTGTTATAGCTGATTATTGTAGCCTGGGGGTATAGTACAGTAAAATACCAAAATCCAGAGATCCGTTTATAACTGGGGGTCCACTGTAAGGTGTTCTTACGTAGGGGACCGCCTGTATAAAGTTTTCTTTGTGGGCGCATAGGGACTTGGTGAAAGGTGATTTGGGACACTAAACCACCGGTCCACAAGGACCTTTGGGTTGTTTATAGTCCCAAATTGCCATGACAGGTGCTCTTTAAGATAAGAATCTTGTCTGTCGGATCACACCAGACTTGTGGTTCTGTGAACCAGAGTGTCGGAGATGCAGGCAGGCACAGAAAAAGGCGGGAACTGGATTTTTATCTACTTGTGTTTCCAGCTATGTGTAACTTCCTCTATCCCCAGTTCTGTAGGTCACAGAATCAGAAGCCTGGTGTGATTTGAAAGATGAGATTCTTATCTTCAGTATGATACAAGAACCATGTTTCTAGGTACTTCTGTGCCTAAGAGGGCTACTGAAATGATGCCTCTCCTTCAGCCTCCGAAAGTGACTCATTCCAGGCAAAAATTTCACTCTCGGCTCATGTTGTTAGTTACTTAGGGTAAAGATTGTATTCACACATTGGGGCTCATTAACTTACCCGTCTGGAGTTCACCGAAAGTGCATTGTCCAACGATAATGCACTGTTCTGCGATTCACTAAGATTGTGCGCCCGATATCCTGCATGTGAGTTACCGTCTTTTAAGTGCATTAGCTTGCGACACAATTTGAAAGTTAAAGCCCGCGCTTAGTCCTGTTAAATACATGTCCATGCTATGCAATCCCCGAAAAAGATGAACAGTCCGACAAAAGTGCGATCCGCGACCCTTAGTAAATGAGCCCCATTGTGGTTGAATCCCAGCAAAATAATTTTATTTTATTTTTTTTTAATGTAAGGCGGGGGTTAAAACCTATGATCGTATGTGGCTGGGATGGTCATAAATCCCTACGATGTTCTTGATTTTGTGTTTGTTTTTTATGGGCTGTATTTGGTTTAGGTGAAAATCTGTGTATAAAGGAGCCATAAAAATGGTTGTATGTGTAAGAGATGTTCATTGTGGTTCTATGCGATTCCAGTCCATTAATAATATATATTGAGTTGTTTGGACTTTATCCATGTATTATGTGCCAGTCATGATGGGGTTTGTGCGGTATTTCCGCCTTCTCCGTAGGGTTCACAGGTCAGCGTAGAAACCATCAAACATGCATAATGTGACGGTGCCCGTAGGCTGGCACTCACCCGGTTGCCCTCTTTGAAGCAGTTTTGCCACATCATATGCTTTTTCTTGGAAGGACTGTCTCCAAGTTGTCTCCTTTTTAACAGGAGTGTCTTCCCCTATAGCTGTTATACGATGATGAATGTATCCTTAGATTTGTGTGGTCAGTTTCTTCTTCCTGTGTGTGTATTGCCCCTTATGTCTTTATCCTATCAGTGCCATGTAATGTTGACAAACGCGTCCCTTGCCGCTTGCACGGACACTCGCCACCGTTATAATTGTCATGTCGCTGCCTTTTCCCAACATCTTAAAGGGTCACCTAATTGTGTTAGCTAGAAATTGATCCGTAAATACGGATGGGATGCGGATGACGCCCGCTGTGGTATCGGTATTATTCAAGTTCCCATAGACTTCGAATAGGAATCGGACCTACCCCGATAAAGAATCCTATAGGCAAGTTTACCTAATTTATATCATCTAGAGATCTTTGGATGTGCCAAATTCCACTGTGGTGAAAAAAAGGCTAAAGTCCATCTCTTAAACAGTTTGGGTAACTTGTCCACCCCATACCACAGCAAGCCTTGGCTCCATGGCACGTCTCCTCACCATGCTTACAATTTGTGAATATTTCCATCAGTCTGTACCCCAAGGGACTAAGAGACATGTGCACGACGGAAACTCATTAAGATCGTCACCCTGTTGCCCAGTGCTGGTTACAGCGGTGGAAAAACTACATGTTGTTCCGCCAGGCAAAATGGGCTGTTTTCTTCCCAAAATAGCTTGTGATGAGCGTGGGTCGTGTGTGGCACTCCAATTCGGCAGAGCTGCAATACTGGCACTGACCATGGTCAGGGGAGGCGCTGTTTTTTTTGAAAGATGCAGCCATGTCTTTCAACCCTTGGACAACCCCTTTAATGGTCTGTTTGTAGTGATGGATGGAGAGTGAGTGTCTTGCTTGGTCATTGTATTTGGGCAGGAGGTGTGCGGGCACTACCATGTATAAGAGGCCTGTATGCCAGGGTAAGGGCAGGTCGCTTGTACAGCCAGCTTTCCTGCCTAGAAATAATACGCGGTGGATGTTCAGCACAAGTATTTCCTGTCTGATGGTTCTCCGTGCCTGCCAGGAAAATAGGACGGAGCTGAGGCGCTGGCTTTTACCTCCTACTAAATGCAAGGGTGCACATACGTATCCTCCGCCGTCTCACCGAACCTTCTAAAAATAGAAAACCCTGCGAGAGAGGGAAACAGAAATGCAGGGTTTTTTTTTTTTTTTTGCATTTTCTGCTTTATTATTTTGCCCATTATGTGCCATTTTATTGATCATCTCGTTTTTTGTTGTTTTTCTTTGTTGCATTTTTTTCATTCCTTTTTTTCTCTTCTTTTTGAATTTTGTGTTTTTATTTTTTGTGGTATGTGGGGAAAAACTTCAGTTGCTCCCAGGAAACCACCAACAAGCCGGCAGCCGCCGACAGATCTCCTTATGGCTTTCTTTATACCTCTGTTATGGGCAGCGTAAATGCCACATAATAATTAAAGGGACCTTTGCAACCGTTTTATGTTTATTTTTATTGCGCTAGTGAATCGACAATGAAGAAGCAACTTTGCCGAGTCTTTATTATAAACCCCCAGGCAGTTTTATGTCTGCAGTTGCTTTGCTGACTTGCGTCACCGTGGTAACAGACAACAAGCCATTTTTGTGTAGTCAGGTCCTACTATTACCCGCCCCCCTTTTTATTTCCTCTTCAAACTTCTATTTTAGACTTCTGGACCAGACCACACGAGGCTTGTTGTTACCACAGGCGTTGTATAGTAAATAATGGTAAAAAAAAAAAGTACTGGAAGAACTTTTTATTGAAATTTATAAATGTTTTTAGGGCGGGCGGTTTTAGCTAAAATTAAAATCTGAATATTTTTTCTGTACAAAAAAAGGTGATTGTTTCTCCTCTGATTTCTATGATTCTATGTACACTCCAATTTTTATAGGTTTCCAAGCTCTTGTTACTATGCCCACAAATTCTATAAATTGGATCTTCTTATTTGCCTTCTTCTTACACTGCCAGTACCCCAAATTTTGGAACAGGTTCTATGCCTGCCTGTAGTCGCAGCTCAGGCAGAGATTTTCTAGTGTCGTAAGTGCAGTGTGTGGGGGGTGGCCACTCGCTGTTGGGTGGGCACGTGCTTCTGCTGGTGTGTGTCGGGTGGCCGCTCCCTGTGGGTTGGCTGCTTGCTTCTGCCGGCGTGTGTTGGTTGGCTGCTCGCTTCTGCCGGCGTGTGTTGGTTGGCTGCTCGCTTCTGCCGGCCTGCTCGCTTCTGCCGGCGTGTGTTGGTTGCCTGCTCGCTTCTGCCGGCGTGTGTGGGTTGGCTGCTCGCTTCTGCCGGCGTGTGTGGGTTGGCTGCTCGCTTCTGCCGGCGTGTGTGGGGTGGCCCCGCGCGCTTCTGCCGGCGTGTGTGTGGGGTGGCCCCGCGCGCTTCTGCCGGCGTGTGTGTGGGGTGGCCCCGCGCGCTTCTGCCGGCGTGTGTGTGGGGTGGCCCCGCGCGCTTCTGCCGGCGTGTGTGTGGGGTGGCCCCGCGCGCTTCTGCCGGCGTGTGTGTGGGGTGGCCCCGCGCGCTTCTGCCGGCGTGAGGTGGACTTGTTATCAGTATATAATTCCGTATACACCAGAGGAGTGCGCATTGTCTACTAGTCGATAGTAGTAATGTACAAAAAATAAATCGGTGCTGAGCTCATCACAATGTCACCAGGAAGTGGACGGCAGCGTCTGCCTGTCAGGAAGCCGCGATCTTGTTTAGTCCTGACGAAGATTGACTTCCTGTATTGTAATAGCCCAGGGCGGCCGTGGGGTTATTACATCAGATGCCCGGGCACATTCGTTGTTGTTTGTATAGTAGGGATTTTCAGTGACATTGGAGGCACTTTGTCCCTCATCCCCCGTGTCCTGTCGGGTTTTCCCTGCAGCATAACGTGGCATCCATTGTCCTCCGTAGTGGCTGTACCTCCTATTGTTTCTATTTCGGTCCTGCAGGGCTGACAGCTGCTCCGGACACAGCTGACTGCTTTACCAAATGACGATGGGAGTCCTATACAAAGGTGCGTGCGGCCTGGCGGCTGCATTCTCGTGCTGCACATTACATGCACTTCTTACATTCACCCAAAGGGCTCACGCGCATCCTCGGATATTGCAGCCGCTTACGGCAAAAATAAAAATCTGAGATTTCACCATTTTCTTATCTCGATGAGAGAGCAGAAAATCTCTTCACGATCTGCAAGAAAATCTCCAGTGAATCCACATGCGTTGGCGAGTGTGTGTATGTGGAAGCGCTCGTAGCAGCTTTTACCCACATGTAACTGCGCAAAAATCTGCACTTTTTTATGTTCCTGTCATATTCCTATTTGTGTTATGTTTAGTTGTGTGTTTTTTTTTGTTCACATACGATTCTTACATTCTTTTAGTCACTTGGAATCGGAAGTAATTTCCAGGAAAAATCTGCAGTCCATAGATTTTAATGAAAAAAAAACAAAACGCACCACGGAAGAAAAGTGGCCCGATTGTTAACACCTCCCCTTTATACAACAATTTTCGTACGGGGGAAAAGAACACATGACTTTTTCCAAACCACATTTGCTCAAAAGTTCTTGTGGATAGGCATGGAAAATTTGAACAAGTTGGTGCAGATGTTGCTGTGGATTCAGTGGCCTCCGTGGCGCCTGGTGATGTCGCTTATTTTAGGTCACCAGAATTATAGATAGATTTTTAGTCACCTATTTCGGTTGGCTGGGACTAGACCCTTCATAGAGGACACAGATGAGTAAACATTCTCCATAGGATTGCGTTTCGGGAGTCGTTTAGGTTGTGGCTGTGCATTGGTAACAAGCGGTAAGTGAAGCGGGTAGCAGTAATGGCCGCCGCCAGTGCTGTCGGGTACCAGGTGTATATCCGCTTTATAATCTCTATAATTAGATGAGTGTGTCGGGATGCCGGTTTGTCAAGGTCTGGTGATGCCGCCACTTTCTAGCACGTTGGCACAGATACACATCACATTAAGATGTGACCACACGTGCAGCGACTGTACCCGGCACAAGCCACGGCTTCTACTGCTGCATTTCTGGGGTTCATGTAAACTAGCACCACTGTCTAAGATTAAGTTAGCGATAATCTGGGATTAATCTGCGGTTATATAATCTCATCAGGTGTTTCCGTTTAGTGATTATATATCTGTCTATGTATATTTTGTATATACTATAGTGACTGTAGTGTACTCTGTACATTCATGGTTGTCAGTCATTATGTGTATGTGATGTCGGGGCCTTCATCAGTTTTACAAGTGGCCTCTGTATTCGTATACATAACTACAATGAACTCTGCTAAACGTACTATGATTCAGGTCACTGCAGCAGTAATATACTCTGTGCTAGATGTGTAAGATTTGCGTTTTGTATTTGTTTTTGGTCTTTGTATGCAGTACCTATAGTGTACTCTGTGCTGCTTCTGTTATGCTTCCAGCAATGTAATAATTGGTTTCTGTGTATTACTTTCTATATATTCTGTGCTATGTAAGCAGGATTTGTGTGCGGTACCTTGCGCTGTATTCTGTGCGGTACCTTGTGGTGTACTTCGCGTTATGTGTGTGGTGCCTTTTGTGATATACTCTGCGCCGTGTGTGTGGTGCTTTGCGGTGCACTCTGCGCCTTGTGTGTGGTGCTTTGCGGTGCACTCTGCGCCTTGTGTGTGGTGCTTTGCGGTGCACTCTGCGCCTTGTGTGCGGTGCTTTGCGGTGCCCTCTGCGCCTTGCGTGCGGTGCCTTGCGGTGCACTCTGCGCCTTGCGTGCGGTGCACTCTGCGCCTTGCTTGCGGTATCTTGCGGTGTACTGTGCGGTGCCCTCTGCGCCTTGCGTGCGGTATCTTGCGGTGCCCTCTGCGCCTTGCGTGCGGTGCCTTGCGGTGCACTCTGCGCCTTGCGTGTGGTATCTTGCGGTGTACTGTGCGGTGCACTCTGCTCCTTGTGTGCGGTGCACTCTGCTCCTTGTGTGCGGTGCCTTGCGGTGCCCTCTGCGCCTTGCGTGCGGTGCCTTGCGGTGCCCTCTGCGCCTTGCGTGCGGTGCCTTGCGGTGCCCTCTGCGCCTTTCGTGCGGTGCCTTGCAGTGCCCTCTGCGCCTTGCGTGCGGTGCCTTGCAGTGCCCTCTGCGCCTTGCGTGCGGTGCCTTGCGGTGCCCTCTGCGCCTTGCGTGCGGTGCCTTGCGGTGCCCTCTGCGCCTTGCGTGCGGTGCACTTTGCGCCTTGCGTGCGTTATCTTGCGGTGCACTCTGCGCCTTGCGTGCGTTATCTTGCGGTGCACTCTGCGCCTTGCGTGCGTTATCTTGCGGTGCACTCTGCGCCTTGCGTGCGTTATCTTGCGGTGCACTCTGCGCCTTGCGTGCGGTATCTTGCGGTGCACTCTGCGCCTTGCGTGCGGTATCTTGCGGTGCACTCTGCGCCTTGCGTGCGATATCTTGCGGTGCACTCTGTGCCTTGCGTGCGGTATCTTGCGGTGCACTCTGTGCCTTGCGTGCGGTATCTTGCGGTGTTCCCTCTGCTCGCTGTTGTATACAGAGGAAGCATCTGGTTACTAGGTTGTTTTCTTGCTGTGTGCGCTGTTTTCGGTGACAGCTGGAGTCTGTGGATTGCGTAGATTTCCTGAGTCCTCCATGCTCCCTGCTCTGTGTAGTATTTCCCTTCGTACGTGCAGTATACACTGTATACCTCCTCTCTGTTCTGTGTAGTATTTTCCTTAGTACCTGTGGTATACACTGTACACCTCCTCTCTGCTCTGTGTAGTATTTCCCTTAGTATGTGCAGTATACACTGTACACCTCCTCTCTGCTCTGTGTAGTATTTCCCTTAGTATGTGCAGTATACACTGTACACCTCCTCTCTGCTCTGTGTAGTATTTTCCTTAGTACCTGTGGTATACACTGTACACCTCCTCTCTGCTCTGTGTAGTATTTTCCTTAGTACCTGTGGTATACACTGTACACCTCCTCTCTGCTCTGTGTAGTATTTCCCTTAGTACCTGTGGTATACACTGTACACCTCCTCTCTGCTCTGTGTAGTATTTCCCTTAGTACGTGCTGTATACACTGTACACCTCCTCTCTGCTCTGTGTAGTATTTCCCTTCGTACGTGCTGTATACACTGTACACCTCCTCTCTGCTCTGTGTAGTATTTTCCTTCGTACGTGCAGTATACTCTGTACACCTCCTCTCTGCTCTGTGTAGTATTTTCCTTAGTACCTGTGGTATACTCTGTACACCTCCTCTCTGCTCTGTGTAGTATTTTCCCTTCGTACGTGCAGTATACACTGTACACCTCCTCTCTGCTCTGTGTAGTATTTTCCTTAGTACCTGTGGTATACTCTGTACACCTCCTCTCTGTTCTGTGTAGTATTTTCCTTAGTACCTGTGGTATACTCTGTACACCTCCTCTCTGCTCTGTGTAGTATTTTCCTTAGTACCTGTGGTATACTCTGTACACCTCCTCTCTGCTCTGTGTAGTATTTTCCTTAGTACCTGTGGTATACACTGTACACCTCCTCTCTGCTCTGTGTAGTATTTTCCTTAGTACCTGTGGTATACACTGTATACCTCCTCTCTGCTCTGTGTAGTATTTTCCTTCGTACGTGCAGTATACTCTGTACACCTCCTCTCTGCTCTGTGTAGTATTTTCCTTAGTACCTGTGGTATACTCTGTACACCTCCTCTCTGCTCTGTGTAGTATTTTCCCTTTGTACGTGCAGTATACACTGTACACCTCCTCTCTGCTCTGTGTAGTATTTTCCTTAGTACCTGTGGTATACTCTGTACACCTCCTCTCTGTTCTGTGTAGTATTTTCCTTAGTACCTGTGGTATACTCTGTACACCTCCTCTCTGCTCTGTGTAGTATTTTCCTTAGTACCTGTGGTATACTCTGTACACCTCCTCTCTGCTCTGTGTAGTATTTCCCTTCGTACGTGCTGTATACACTGTATACCTCCTCTCTGCTCTGTGTAGTATTTTCCCTTCGTACGTGCAGTATACACTGTATACCTCCTCTCTGCTCTGTGTAGTATTTTCCTTCGTACGTGCAGTATACACTGTACACCTCCTCTCTGCTCTGTGTAGTATTTTCCCTTCGTACGTGCAGTATACGCTGTACACCTCCTCTCTGCTCTGTGTAGTATTTTCCTTCGTACGTGCTGTATACGCTGTACACCTCCTCTCTGCTCTGTGTAGTATTTTCCTTAGTACCTGTGGTATACTCTGTATACCTCCTCTCTGCTCTGTGTAGTATTTCCCTTAGTACCTGCAGTATACACTGTACACCTCCTCTCTGCTCTGTGTAGTATTTCCCTTAGTACCTGTGGTATACTCTGTACACCTCCTCTCTGCTCTGTGTAGTATTTCCCTTAGTACGTGCTGTATACACTGTACACCTCCTCTCTGCTCTGTGTAGTATTTTCCTTCGTACGTGCAGTATACACTGTACACCTCCTCTCTTCTCTGTGTAGTATTTTCCTTAGTACCTGTGGTATACACTGTATACCTCCTCTCTGCTCTGTGTAGTATTTCCCTTAGTACGTGCTGTATACACTGTACACCTCCTCTCTGCTCTGTGTAGTATTTTCCTTAGTACCTGTGGTATACTCTGTACACCTCCTCTCTGCTCTGTGTAGTATTTTCCTTAGTACCTGTGGTATACACTGTATACCTCCTCTCTGCTCTGTGTAGTATTTCCCTTAGTACGTGCTGTATACACTGTACACCTCCTCTCTGCTCTGTGTAGTATTTCCCTTAGTACGTGCAGTATACGCTGTACACCTCCTCTCTGCTGTGTAGTATTTTCCTTAGTACCTGTGGTATACTCTGTACACCTCCTCTCTGCTCTGTGTAGTATTTTCCTTAGTACCTGTGGTATACACTGTACACCTCCTCTCTGTTCTGTGTAGTATTTCCCTTAGTACGTGCTGTATACACTGTACACCTCCTCTCTGCTCTGTGTAGTATTTCCCTTAGTACGTGCAGTATACGCTGTACACCTCCTCTCTGCTGTGTAGTATTTTCCTTAGTACCTGTGGTATACACTGTACACCTCCTCTCTGCTCTGTGTAGTATTTCCCTTAGTACCTGTGGTATACTCTGTACACCTCCTCTCTGCTCTGTGTAGTATTTCCCTTAGTACCTGTGGTATACACTGTACACCTCCTCTCTGCTCTGTGTAGTATTTTCCTTAGTACGTGCAGTATACGCTGTACACCTCCTCTCTGCTGTGTAGTATTTTCCTTAGTACCTGTGGTATACTCTGTACACCTCCTCTCTGCTCTGTGTAGTATTTCCCTTAGTACCTGTGGTATACTCTGTACACCTCCTCTCTGCTCTGTGTAGTATTTTCCTTAGTACCTGTGGTATACACTGTACACCTCCTCTCTGCTCTGTGTAGTATTTTCCTTAGTACCTGTGGTATACACTGTACACCTCCTCTCTGCTCTGTGTAGTATTTTCCTTAGTACCTGTGGTATACACTGTACACCTCCTCTCTGCTGTGTAGTATTTTCCTTAGTACCTGTGGTATACTCTGTACACCTCCTCTCTGCTCTGTGTAGTATTTTCCTTAGTACCTGTGGTATACACTGTACACCTCCTCTCTGCTCTGTGTAGTATTTTCCTTAGTACCTGTGGTATACACTGTATACCTCCTCTCTGTTCTGTGTAGTATTTTCCTTAGTACCTGTGGTATACACTGTACACCTCCTCTCTGCTCTGTGTAGTATTTTCCTTAGTACCTGTGGTATACTCTGTATACCTCCTCTCTGCTCTGTGTAGTATTTCCCTTAGTACCTGCAGTATACACTGTACACCTCCTCTCTGCTCTGTGTAGTATTTCCCTTAGTACCTGTGGTATACTCTGTACACCTCCTCTCTGCTCTGTGTAGTATTTCCCTTAGTACGTGCTGTATACACTGTACACCTCCTCTCTGCTCTGTGTAGTATTTTCCTTAGTACCTGTGGTATACTCTGTACACCTCCTCTCTGCTCTGTGTAGTATTTTCCTTAGTACCTGTGGTATACACTGTATACCTCCTCTCTGCTCTGTGTAGTATTTCCCTTAGTACGTGCTGTATACACTGTACACCTCCTCTCTGCTCTGTGTAGTATTTCCCTTAGTACCTGTGGTATACACTGTACACCTCCTCTCTGCTCTGTGTAGTATTTCCCTTAGTACCTGTGGTATACACTGTACACCTCCTCTCTGCTCTGTGTAGTATTTCCCTTAGTACGTGCTGTATACACTGTACACCTCCTCTCTGCTCTGTGTAGTATTTTCCTTAGTACCTGTGGTATACACTGTACACCTCCTCTCTGCTCTGTGTAGTATTTTCCTTAGTACGTGCTGTATACACTGTACACCTCCTCTCTGCTCTGTGTAGTATTTCCCTTAGTACGTGCAGTATACGCTGTACACCTCCTCTCTGCTGTGTAGTATTTTCCTTAGTACCTGTGGTATACTCTGTACACCTCCTCTCTGCTCTGTGTAGTATTTTCCTTAGTACCTGTGGTATACACTGTACACCTCCTCTCTGTTCTGTGTAGTATTTCCCTTAGTACGTGCTGTATACACTGTACACCTCCTCTCTGCTCTGTGTAGTATTTCCCTTAGTACGTGCAGTATACGCTGTACACCTCCTCTCTGCTGTGTAGTATTTTCCTTAGTACCTGTGGTATACTCTGTACACCTCCTCTCTGCTCTGTGTAGTATTTTCCTTAGTACCTGTGGTATACACTGTACACCTCCTCTCTGCTGTGTAGTATTTTCCTTAGTACCTGTGGTATACTCTGTACACCTCCTCTCTGCTCTGTGTAGTATTTTCCTTAGTACCTGTGGTATACACTGTACACCTCCTCTCTGCTCTGTGTAGTATTTTCCTTAGTACCTGTGGTATACACTGTATACCTCCTCTCTGTTCTGTGTAGTATTTTCCTTAGTACCTGTGGTATACACTGTATACCTCCTCTCTGCTCTGTGTAGTATTTCTCTTAGTATGTGCTGTATACTCTGTACACCTCCTCTCTGCTCTGTGTAGTATTTCCCTTAGTACGTGCTGTATACGCTGTACACCTCCTCTCTGCTCTGTGTAGTATTTCCCTTAGTACGTGCAGTATACTCTGTACACCTCCTCTCTGCTCTGTGTAGTATTTTCCTTAGTACGTGCAGTATACTCTGTACACCTCCTCTCTGCTCTGTGTAGTATTTTCCTTAGTACCTGTGGTATACTCTATACACCTCCTCTCTGCTCTGTGTAGTATTTTCCTTAGTACCTGTGGTATACACTGTACACCTCCTCTCTGCTCTGTGTAGTATTTCCCTTCGTACGTGCTGTATACACTGTACACCTCCTCTCTGCTGTGTAGTATTTTCCTTAGTACCTGTGGTATACTCTGTACACCTCCTCTCTGCTCTGTGTAGTATTTTCCTTAGTACCTGTGGTATACACTGTACACCTCCTCTCTGCTCTGTGTAGTATTTTCCTTAGTACCTGTGGTATACACTGTATACCTCCTCTCTGTTCTGTGTAGTATTTTCCTTAGTACCTGTGGTATACACTGTACACCTCCTCTCTGCTCTGTGTAGTATTTTCCTTAGTACCTGTGGTATACTCTGTATACCTCCTCTCTGCTCTGTGTAGTATTTCCCTTAGTACCTGCAGTATACACTGTACACCTCCTCTCTGCTCTGTGTAGTATTTCCCTTAGTACCTGTGGTATACTCTGTACACCTCCTCTCTGCTCTGTGTAGTATTTCCCTTAGTACGTGCTGTATACACTGTACACCTCCTCTCTGCTCTGTGTAGTATTTTCCTTAGTACCTGTGGTATACTCTGTACACCTCCTCTCTGCTCTGTGTAGTATTTTCCTTAGTACCTGTGGTATACACTGTATACCTCCTCTCTGCTCTGTGTAGTATTTCCCTTAGTACGTGCTGTATACACTGTACACCTCCTCTCTGCTCTGTGTAGTATTTCCCTTAGTACCTGTGGTATACACTGTACACCTCCTCTCTGCTCTGTGTAGTATTTCCCTTAGTACCTGTGGTATACACTGTACACCTCCTCTCTGCTCTGTGTAGTATTTTCCTTAGTACGTGCTGTATACACTGTACACCTCCTCTCTGCTCTGTGTAGTATTTCCCTTAGTACGTGCAGTATACGCTGTACACCTCCTCTCTGCTGTGTAGTATTTTCCTTAGTACCTGTGGTATACTCTGTACACCTCCTCTCTGCTCTGTGTAGTATTTTCCTTAGTACCTGTGGTATACACTGTACACCTCCTCTCTGTTCTGTGTAGTATTTCCCTTAGTACGTGCTGTATACACTGTACACCTCCTCTCTGCTCTGTGTAGTATTTCCCTTAGTACGTGCAGTATACGCTGTACACCTCCTCTCTGCTGTGTAGTATTTTCCTTAGTACCTGTGGTATACTCTGTACACCTCCTCTCTGCTCTGTGTAGTATTTTCCTTAGTACCTGTGGTATACACTGTACACCTCCTCTCTGCTGTGTAGTATTTTCCTTAGTACCTGTGGTATACTCTGTACACCTCCTCTCTGCTCTGTGTAGTATTTTCCTTAGTACCTGTGGTATACACTGTACACCTCCTCTCTGCTCTGTGTAGTATTTTCCTTAGTACCTGTGGTATACACTGTATACCTCCTCTCTGTTCTGTGTAGTATTTTCCTTAGTACCTGTGGTATACACTGTATACCTCCTCTCTGCTCTGTGTAGTAGTTCTCTTAGTATGTGCTGTATACTCTGTACACCTCCTCTCTGCTCTGTGTAGTATTTCCCTTAGTACGTGCTGTATACGCTGTACACCTCCTCTCTGCTCTGTGTAGTATTTCCCTTAGTACGTGCAGTATACTCTGTACACCTCCTCTCTGCTCTGTGTAGTATTTTCCTTAGTACGTGCAGTATACTCTGTACACCTCCTCTCTGCTCTGTGTAGTATTTTCCTTAGTACCTGTGGTATACTCTATACACCTCCTCTCTGCTCTGTGTAGTATTTTCCTTAGTACCTGTGGTATACACTGTACACCTCCTCTCTGCTCTGTGTAGTATTTCCCTTCGTACGTGCTGTATACACTGTACACCTCCTCTCTGCTCTGTGTAGTATTTTCCTTAGTACCTGTGGTATACACTGTACACCTCCTCTCTGCTCTGTGTAGTATTTTCCTTAGTACCTGTGGTATACACTGTACACCTCCTCTCTGCTCTGTGTAGTATTTCCCTTCGTACGTGCTGTATACACTGTATACCTCCTCTCTGCTCTGTGTAGTATTTTCCTTCGTACGTGCAGTATACACTGTACACCTCCTCTCTGCTCTGTGTAGTATTTCCCTTAGTACGTGCTGTATACGCTGTACACCTCCTCTCTGCTCTGTGTAGTATTTCCCTTAGTACGTGCAGTATACTCTGTATACCTCCTCTCTGCTCTGTGTAGTATTTCCCTTAGTACGTGCTGTATACACTGTACACCTCCTCTCTGCTCTGTGTAGTATTTCCCTTCGTACGTGCTGTATACGCTGTACACCTCCTCTCTGCTCTGTGTAGTATTTCCCTTAGTACGTGCAGTATACTCTGTACACCTCCTCTCTGCTCTGTGTAGTATTTTCCTTAGTACCTGTGGTATACACTGTATACCTCCTCTCTGCTCTGTGTAGTATTTTCCCTTCGTACGTGCTGTATACACTGTACACCTCCTCTCTGCTCTGTGTAGTATTTTCCTTAGTACCTGTGGTATACTCTGTACACCTCCTCTCTGCTCTGTGTAGTATTTTCCTTAGTACGTGCTGTATACACTGTACACCTCCTCTCTGCTCTGTGTAGTATTTCCCTTAGTACGTGCTGTATACACTGTATACCTCCTCTCTGCTCGCCGCCATTGGGTCTGTGATAAATGTGAGGGGCACCCCAATATTATGGCACCCCTCACTGTAACAAGTCCAGCATTTAACAACTGGAGACGTTTGGAAATTGCGGTCTTACCGGATCCCCACTTTTTGTTGATGGTTTTTGTCCTTTTTCGGGCTAGGAAAAACTGCAAATTGTGGACAATCTCTTCAAATTTAGGACAGTTTGGTGAAAAGCGAGGCAATGTTATCTCCTCATACACGGATGTAGCAGGTTTGGGGTTGTCACGGCTTCTTCCATCTGCTTGATTTGATGAAATATTTGGGATATTTTTCAAAATTCCTTGCTGTCAGTGAATGGAGACAAAACTGAAGTTTTTATTATTCTATTTGATTGTATTGGGTGCTCTCCTCACGGCATAAGAGCCGGAGGGGAGTGCGGGTGCGGGAGGTGTTGATATTAGGCCGCTATCTTGGCTTCGCAGTGCTGTAATCCTAACCCCTTGCTGGCAGGGAGCAAATTATGTCAGAGGTCAAAGGGCAGCGGCATTGGGTCTGGGCGACCCTCCCTCATAGATAAAGGGCAGTCTGCGCCTGCAGTTCCCACAGTGACAGGCCGGAGATATCTGTTGTTTTATTGTAGGGGGGAGGATTTCCTTGATCCTCTCACTTCAAGAAGACAGAATATCCCTTCTTCTAGGAATCGCAGGCATGAGATCTGTGCAAACCTATAGCATGCGTCTAGTAATGTCTGACCAACCGTAATCTGGAAGACCACCTCTCTTTCCCAGACTCCTGAATGGAAAAAGTCACCATACCATAACTTATTTTGTCCTTAAGTGCTTAAAGGGGTATTTTAACCCCTTACCGACATGTGACGTAATAGTACGTCACACGTCGGCTGCCGCCATATGGAGAGGGCTCACGGGCATATTGCAGCAAACACGCATCGGTGACACCCAGCGATTAGGGCTAGCACCGATCGCAGGTGTTAACCCTCTTGATCAAGCGCCGCCATATTGGCTTAGATCGATGCTGTGACAGCCTTTGCACATTGTAATAAATGATAAATGTGGTAAATCAGACAACCTAGGGTTAAAGTAAAAATTAAACTGAAATAAATTAAAAAAAAAAAACTGATATAAATAAACAGTAAAAATTATAAACCTATTAGGTATTGCCACGTCCAGTCTATCAAAATACAATAACGGTGATTCCCGGCGTTTAACCCCGTAACGGAAAATGGCGTCAAAAGTCGTAAATGCCACTTTTTGCCATTTTGAAAAATGTACAAAAATTCTATGAAAAGTGATCAAAAGCCTTGAAGACATCATCAAAAGTTCCAAAAATTTACACCATTCACATCTCCGAACACCGAAGTATGAAAATGTTATTAGCGCCAGAAGATGGCAAAAAAAATTTTTTTTTTTGTAAATGTATGAAAACATTATAAAACCTATAGAAATGTGGTATCCCTGTGATCATACCAACCCAAAGAATAAAGTAGACTACAGTTCTTTACATGGAAGATTTTAAAAGTTAGGCTAGCCTCTAGAACTACTAGATAAGTAGGGGCCTGACCCTACTGATCCCAAAACCAGGGGTCCTTTATTTGAATATACTGAGCATGCCCACTACTGCTCCATTCATATGGATGTGTATAAGCATGAACCACTGAATTCAGACGAGTAGCTTAGCAGTCCTGTTCCTGGGTCCCAGCAAGTCCCCAACGATCTACCCATTATCCCCTCTCCACTAATCTACCGTGGGTTTAAAAAATTTCCCAAAATTTCATCAAGAATTCCCGCCATAAAATACCTTTCATCAAGATGTCTACATAGACCCTAA
Organism: Engystomops pustulosus; assembly: GCF_040894005.1. Lineage (NCBI taxonomy): Eukaryota > Metazoa > Chordata > Amphibia > Anura > Leptodactylidae > Engystomops > Engystomops pustulosus. The sequence goes on along the minus strand of NC_092419.1, from coordinate 10,609,264 downwards.
GGGAAGAGATCTGGAATTTGGCAAATCCTTGGGTCACGGATATTGTGTAAAGGCGTTGGCGTGGACGTATTTATCAAAATCTGGAGAAGTTGCTTCCCCTACAAACTGGTCTCGGTTGCTTGGGGGGGAAATCCTCCACTTTTGGGTATTTTTGACGTCAGAGGTGACAGTATAATGGACGGGTCACGGCAAATGCTGCCAGCGGTCAGAAAACAGATCTGCTGTGTGAAGTTTAGTTCCCAGGGCTCGGAGCGAGTGCGGCCTCACAAACTAAGTACCAGGCCAGACAGCATTCCTGTCCCGAACCTCACACCCCCTCCCAGTCATTAACTATTTCAGAGCGGCCTGCAGCACATTGCACTCTCCCTGTTTAACCTCTTTCGTGCTGCATGTCGACAACTTATCTGTTGGGGGACTACTACTCCCAGCAAGCACTGATGCCCTGATGTCTTGTATGATTGATTTGTACAGCGCTATGGAATATGACGGCGCTATATAAATAACTATTGTTGTAGTAACTGTATAGGAATACATCCCTGCCTCAACGCAGCCTCAAGGAGCGAAGGCATCCCAAAAGTGTAGGGTCACGACATTCAGGCCCTGACGCTGTGAGTTTCCGTATTTAATGGTTGAAGTGAAGTTGGATTCTTGCTGTAGGCGAGAAGGAAACTTTGTCTAATGGTTCTGACGCTTGAGGCCTATACTTGCATTTTTAAATAATGATAATTCTTTATGTATATAGTGCACACAAAGCATGTCAAATTGGTCCCTGTCCCCATGGGGCTCATCAACCTACCAGTATGTTTCGGAGTGTGGGAGGAAACCGGAGTACCCGGAGGAAACCCACAAAAACACGGATAGAACATACAAACTCTGTGCAGATGTTGACATGGGTGGGATTCGACCCCCAGGACTCCAGCGCTGCAAGGCAGAAGTGCTACTCGCTCAGTCACCGTGCCGCCCATTTTTTGCTGTGTATCGGATAAAAACCTGCTGCGGCTGCTTAATTCCTGCAGCTGCATCTCCCTTCTCCCCTTCTTATCCCTATGTAAAATCACTGGATTTCCTCAGACTGGTTTCTTCTTGGGGATTTGCAAATTTTCAGCAATGAACAATATAAGATGCGTGAACGTCAAATGTCAGATTGCCGCAGTCTAGTTCTTACTGATCACTCATTTAAAGTAATTACGTGGCACCTTCGTATCACAGACCACTGACATGGCGTCCAATCGTAAGACGGACAGGTTGCGAATCACCTCTGATTAAGTGCATTGGGCAGAACTGCAATACCAAGCATATCCATTGTGCAATGTACGGAGCTGTTCTTGGTTGACAGAGACTGCATGTGGCTGTCTCTATTCAGTTTGTAATTAAAAAAAAAAAAAATCGTGAAATGCCCCTTTAAGGGCCTGCTGCAGTTCTTCTAGTGGACGGCGTAGAGCCGCCGCTCGGCTTCTAGTCGTGGACACTCTCCCTCGCAGCTGTTTGTCAGTCTGGTTTTAATAGGTCAGGTTGTGATAGACGCAGCAGGGTTCATATTCATAGACGGAGAAAATGGAGATTATCACTCTGCCCTCTTTATTTTTTTCTTCCTATTTTTTAAAGTAGATTATAAAACTTGTGTCGCTTATATAACACATTTATTCCTGCGCATGAAATACTGTTTAATTGCTATGGGACCGCACTGTAAGCTGTTAGGAGGATACCATGGTGTCGTCTGTTCGGATATATGGTTTCTTTATACCTCTTAAAGCAACCCTCCACCCAAAAGACAAATATCATTTCTAGTGTCCTTTGTTCTGTTTCTGAGGCTCCCCTTACCCCTCATAGCCCAAAGATGGCTGTTCGGTCTTAAAATGGCCGACTCCTTTAGGTAAGTGAGAGACATGTCACCTTCTCTTCATAGTCTACAACAGAGGGTGTGTCTGTGACTCCATCCTTGTGATATCGGCCATTTTCGGACATGTTTAATATGGGAATTGGGGCGCCATTTATATTGGTTTAAATATGTCTGTCAAAACATTTGCTGTAAAACATTTCACTAAAGGAAGGCTGCGGAGGCCACATTCACACTCCGCGTTTAGATTTTAGTTTAGAAACACATTACTAATCTCGAATACAATTTACATGACTACACATTTGGCTTGTTTGCGGTCTGTGACTATGGAAACGCATAAGCCCAGGAGCTGTAGTGTTATGACTAAATTATTTTCTCTACGTAGGCAAAATTTGACCTATTTGGGCCGATCTTCAAGCGTTGCTTATCTCATGTATCTGAGATAGTTTCTTCTTTCCTCTTGCCTCCACAGCTATATTCATAATTCTGCTAAATTCAGGCGTCTTCCAGTCACAACAAGTTTTCTACACCGTTGTCTGGGCCCCCCCCAAAAAAAACAAAAAAACAGGGCTCTGTTGTACCCCCAAATGAGTAGAGAAGCTGGTGGGACATTCCCCCTCATCTCTATGACGCTTACGGAGATAGACAGGTGCAGTGCGTGCCTAATTACCTCAGTATCATAGAGAATGGAGCGACATGTGTTTGGGGTACAACTGACCAATTTTGTGGGGGTCCCAACACTGAAACCTCCCACCAATCAGCAAGATATCTCTCTATCTTGTGTAGAGAGGATAATTTTTTGTGACTGTAATATCCCTTTAAGTAGGCTATGCAGTATATACCACGCAGGGTGTTTTCTTAACCTTTGAGCCTGTGGGTGATGGCTGTGAGGTATCTGTCTCGCTAGTATACATCGCTAGTATACATTTCTGTCAAACCGATCTCATGTGTAAGACAGTATACAGGCCTCGATCCTCTGAGGGCAGCCATTTTGCGCCTCCAGTATTTCACACTTGTGGTGATAACTTTTAGATTTTCTCTCACAAATGCGATTTATTTGTAAAAAAAAAGGGGCAGATTTATTTGTTGGCAATGGTCTCCCCTATGTGACGTCTCTGACAGGAATTAGTATTCCTGGTTCCAGTCTGTAGTGCGTGGGTGAGCGTTCTGGCTGGGCTGGATATAGATAAGCGCCCCATTCATTATTCGGAGCCAGCCCCCTCCTTCCCAGTCCAGGGCCACCTCCCCACCAGTTATGTCATCTGGTCACACTGGTTGAGGATGGGAATCCTCCGCTCGCCTCGGATTTTGCATATGACTCCCCACCACTCTGTGGCTCCTGCATATAACGTGCAAGGAAGCGTCCTCCTCTCCCAAAAGTTATGGGACCTCCCTTCTCTTCCTTGATAGTTTGCAGCTTGCGCGGCTGCAGTATGAGGGGAAGGAATCTGTGTCTGGGTTCTTCAAAGAGGAGGAGGGGGAGAATGTGTTTTCTGTTTGTTTCGGAGACTTGGCTCTGGCTGTGTAACTATCTCGGTGCCATGGGGCCGGGTGCTGCTGTCAGTTCCCCGTACGCTGCAGGATACAGGCCTGTGTCCACCGCGAGGAGCCTGTGTTGTGAAATGTCCGATTGTGTAAGCGAGGTGGTATGAGGTCTCCGCTGTGCACTCTATAGGTGCCTGCCACAAAATGTACGTTTTCTATACAGATGTAACCGGGACGAGATTGTCATTGGCTGCGCCTCGTCACAATATAGTCATTGTATTACCTATGGGAGTGTAGGTTATTTCAGTACGTTGTTTTCGTACCTGTTTTTTGTTTTTTAAATTCAATGGACTCTTGCGAGCGAACATGTTTTTCGTGAATCCACCTGAAGGCTGTAGATTCAAGTCCATAAAAAAAAGCGACACTCGCCGATGTCCGGGGTCAGTCTTCACTTTATTACTTATGACCTACAAAGCGTTATTGCCGACATACTACAATGGATTACTCACTGGTGATAGTTGGACCAAAAACCGTACCACAGATCCGTTCGTCGTTCATCTTAGAGGAAATTTACCATCAAAATCCAGCATGATTAAATCGGGGGCATTTACTCATAGATCTTCGTTCTTACATAAGCTTTCAAAATTATGCTAATGAGTGTCAGAAGAGCTCTGAGGGGTTACCAGGTCTGTAAGTAAATGTCCTTTAATTTATCATGCTGGATTTTGATGGTGGATATCCTTTAAAGGGGTTCTCCCGAGGTTGAAAGACATGGCCGCTTTCTTTCACAAAACAGCGCCACACCTGATCATGGTTAGTGCAGGTATTGCAGCTCAGCTAGAAACGAATGGAGCTTAGTTGTAATATCGCACACTACCCATAGTCAGGTGTGGCGCTGTTTTCGAAAGAAAGCAGCCATGTTTTTCAACCTTCGGTGAACCCCGAAGGTTTGAGTTTTAAGCAACATAGCCAATCAAGAGCTGCGTAAGTTCTGAGTAAAAGAAAACAGAGCAGACAATGATGTGAATCCACCGAGCCAGTGGCTCGTGAGTCTTGAGCCGGTGACTGGACACTTCCTTGAAATTTGACATGGTGGTTGTGGCATCTTCTTTGCATTTGTACGATGTCTCTGGGTATTCTGATATATTCCTGCACATAATGGCTGGTTAAATCCTCCCTAGTATTGAAGTAGGAAAATTGTGAAGCCCTCCCGGTACCGATGCGAGTACTGAGCCCACCCGATAACCGATGCGAGTACTGAGCCCACCCGATAACCGTTGCGAGTACTGAGCCCACCCGGTACCGATGCGAGTACTGAGCCCACCCGGTACCGATGCGAGTACTGAGCCCACCCGGTACCGATGCGAGTACTGAGCCCACCCGGTACCGATGCGAGTACTGAGCCCACCCGGTACCGATGCGAGTACTGAGCCCACCCGGTACCGATGCGAGTACTGAGCCCACCCGGTACCGATGCGAGTACTGAGCCCACCCGGTACCGATGCGAGTACTGAGCCCACCCGGTACCGATGCGAGTACTGAGCCCACCCGGTACCGATGCGAGTACTGAGCCCACCCGGTACCGATGCGAGTACTGAGCCCACCCGGTACCGATGCGAGTACTGAGCCCACCCGGTACCGATGCGAGTACTGAGCCCACCCGGTACCGATGCGAGTACTGAGCCCACCCGGTACCGATGCGAGTACTGAGCCCACCCGGTACCGATGCGAGTGATGGTGCAGGATAAATGGCCAGTAACATTATGGGTATTCGTAGTGTATAGATGTAAGCCTGCTCCCGGCTCATGCTGGCTGCTTGTAGCGTGCAGTGCTCTGTATACACTGTGTATAATGCCGAGCATTGTCCTGGCTGACAGGCCGCGCTCTGACTCCTGCCGGTCTCTCCTTTGTTTGCCGTGCTGGAGTACAGCTGTAGCGCACATTGCACAGCACAAAACTCTCTCTTCCGGGCTTGTAACCGAAACCTCCTTGGCCACTGTCCAGCCGTGGCCATCGGCCAAATCTCTCATCTTCCAGTACAAAGTCACCTCTCACCTTGCAGCCCCCGGCCATTAATTGGCCTGCGCCTCCTGATGTCACCAGCGGCTGTCTGCCGAGTGCCCGGGCAGAAGTGAGGATCAATCTGTAATAAGACAGGCCCTACATGAGGAGCTTATGGCAGCGCTGGCACTTCATATCGGCGGGCTGCCATTTACTCTATGAATGGGGATGTGAGCCCCAAGCTGTGCCCATCATTCACGGAGGCGAGGAGGACGAGCCTTGTATTTACATACAGTGGCACATACCACGGAAGGCTGTAAAATTGCCGCTACTGTTTCTCTTCATGGGGGATTCCCTCGTGATAACCATTTACATGTCGCCGGAGAAGCAATCATGGCGATCTGGATAATGGACGCCCACGGGTCTGCACAGGCGATGTAGATATAAAGCATCGACCATGGCTTATGCCTGCTGACAGCCATCTATGGAATGATGGGATATGCTCTGTGTGTCATGGATTGGGCACTCGGGCCTGTCTTTACAGCTCAATTGAACTGAATAGGTCTACGAAAAATGGCTGAGTTTTGGTTAAGGAATATAGTTTTCTCTGCAATATCTCCTATTCCAACAATGCCGGCTCTGCTTAAAGGAAACCTGTCATCAGATTTCACAACATTAAGCTACCATCCCCCCTCGACCTATAGAAAAGGTCATTTTTCAAGGCTACAGGGAGAGTTTCAATTCAGACGCCTCTATCTTTGGTTTCTATAGAACCCACAACTGTGATTTTGGTGTCGTAGTAAAGATAAGAATCTCATCTTTCAGATTGCATGAGGATTGTGGTTCTGTGAGCTACCGAATCAGAGATACGGAGAGGGATTTGACAAAAGAGTGAATTTTACAAATGATTAAATACGAAACCACTTAAACCTCATCATACGTACCATACAATGATAACTGGCTTTCATGCACCCATTGTATGCCAGGTGTTTGCTTGTGGCCTATGCAGGGAGGATTTAGGTCGTTGTGTGCTTGTGTTTGTGACTCTTTTTTAATGACTGCTATAGAAAATGGCCCTTTACTCCAGAATAATTGTATGTGGCTATTATGAGCTATGGGAATTTGTACTATTACCCAGAAATATTCATATTATGTCTTTATATTAAAAGTTGTGGCTGATCCAGTATCACAAAAAATACACAATGTTTTCTTATATTTTTTGCACTTTTGTGCCAAACCTCATAATTCGTTAATTGCTTCCAAAATGTGTGTGATGTTTACAACAAAGTAATGGGGCATCTACCCTGTGTGACGTCTTGGACCTTTGTAGCCTCCGTGTGCTTACCTGCTTTTCTCTCTCTTTGCAGTTGACATGGACGATGAAGATGGCCGGTGTTTGCTAGATGTAATTTGGTGAGTAGTTGTCTATGGGCGGCAGGTTTTGGAAGACCTCGTGATCCTTTTGTGGTGATTCCTTAGTTCCCAGTGAAAGTAAATGAATTCTTATGTCTGTGGGTGGAATAGGCTCCATTGGTCTCTTCGGCATCCTATGGAGATGTGTCTCGAGTAGAGCTTGGTTTTTGTGTAGTGGGTGCTATTGTATGATGACACTTCGCAGCAGGGACTTTTTTGATTTCAGCTCACCTCCTGTTCATGCCACTTGAAAGCCCAAGTATTTCACGCCTGGATGCTGGATATATTGGGGGTCATTTATTAAGGGCCCGATTCACGTTTTCCCGACGTGTTACCCGAATATATCCGATTTGCGCCGATTTCCCTTGAATTGCCCTGGGTTTTTGGCGCACGCAATCGGTCGCTGGACACGCGCTTACCTTCACCAGGAATAGGATCGTGAACTCCGTTGGACCTCGGCGGACTTCAGCGCAGCAGCGACACCTGGTGGACGGCGGAGGAACTACCTTAGTGAATCGCCGGAAGACCCGAATCCACCGCAGAGAACGCTCCGCTGGATCGCGAATGGACCGGGTAAGTAAATCTGCCCCATTGTGTCTTTTTGGATTCTTTGAAACCGGACCCTATATATGGTCCATGAATTACAGACCTTGTGAATTGGCTGTAAATGCGTGAACCGAGATGGTAAAAGTTAAAGCACCTGGTGATTATAGACAGAAGCTGCTGCAGCTCGGCCGCCTGCATCACGTCTCATCACGTCTTGGCTCTTTTTGATATTAATCTGTGGTTTCTGCTCTTTCCAGTGACCCCCAAGCTCTGAATGACTTTTTACATGGATCAGATAAGGTGAGTGCACACCGAGGGATGTAATGATTGAAACGCAAGAGTCTGATAGAGAAAGAAACATATATTCATACAAGAAGGATGATATTAGAGATTCGCTGCATTCAATGCATCTTTCTACATGCGGCCATTGCTGCAGTAGTTTGGGGAATGCAAGACTGCATTGTGTGTTTTTTTTACACATTGGGACCATATAAAGGAACTCTACCTCCTGCAGCTCCCTGTATACATTAGTTGGTCACCTTTAAAGGAAATCTACCACCAGGATGAAGGACTGTAAACCAAGCACACTGACATAATGGTGTGTGCCCCCTGGAGGATCTGCTCTTCTTTTATCTTTTTATGCCTTTGTTTTTAAGAAAAAAGACTTTAAAAATTATGCAAATGGGCCCGAGGAACTCCAGCCTCCGTTAACGCCTATTGAGCCTGAAGCCCCTCAGTCTCATGTGCATAATTTTAAAAGCCTATTTTTGTTAGAACCAGGGCATAAGAAGCTAAAAGAAGAGCAGATCCTACCAGAGGGGGCACACACCAGCATGTCAGTGTGCTTGGTTTACAATCCTTCATCCTGGTGGTAGATGTCCTTTAAGCCCTGCATGCACATTGGCCGGAGGTATGGGACTTCAGGGGAACCCTCCTGTATTATTATGTTGTGCCACATCAGCAGATTGTCAGATATAGATAAATGCTTCTGGTGGAATAATCCCTGTGATTGTCACTAATACATATATCTATTTCTCTCTTCGTTTCTGCAGATTGATGGAGATGATCTGCTGGATAACACGGGAGATGCAGCAAGTGCCTTCTTTGTGGGCACTGGGGTAATGGCTTTATCTTACTTTTATCTATTCGTACTCATCACTTTTTGGTAAACCAGTCGCCCACTTTTCGGAAAGTCTATACAGGGGTGCGCTCACCTACAGATGGCTTAGAGAAGAGTAGGTTTTTTTTTAAAAGAATCCCTATCCCTTTACCATCCACTAAACAATTATTCGAAAATACTTGTGTGAGAAGCTTCCCCTTAGGCCGGCGGCACACGTGGCGTTTTGAACCCGTTTTTGGGCCATTTTTAAGCAGTCCGTTAAAAAACGCATGCATTTTTTTGGAAACGCATACGGGTTTTGACCGTTTTTATCTGTTTTCTAATTATCCTCAATAAGATAATTGGAAAAAAAAACTGTCAAAAACGCCTAAATGCTTAAAAACGGCCCAAAAACGGGTTCAAACGCCACGTGTGCCACCGGTCTAAGGGGATGCTTCTCACACAAGTAGTTTCGAATAATTGTTTAGTGGATGGTAAAGGGATAGGGATTCTTTTAAAAAAAAACCTACTCTTCTCTAAGCCATCTGTAGGTGAGCGCACCCCTGTATAGACTTCCCAAAAAGTGCGCGACTGGTCTACCAGTACGAGTAGGTAATCCCCGGCACAGTTCCCACATACTAGTAGGGGTTTAAACATCTCCCTTCCACATGCACATCGTATTGTTTTTGCCTCTGTCTTATATATTAATTTTAGAATGACCTGGTGATGGGAGATTATTCTTTCCTTAGTTTTCTCTACACGCTCCATATCTTGTCTTATTTAACTTTATTTTATCTTTATTATCATTGTTCCTCTTGTCGGGTTCTCATGTTTTTTTTAATTATTTCAGCTTCATGTTCAAGAACCTCCAGGGAACCATTTAACTGCAGAACCGAACCCCCCAGCTGGTGGTGTAGATTTGGACTTTTTGCCAGATGACATCCTTGGGTCCCCATCAGGGGCCGGCGCAGGCCTCGCCAATTCCGACCAGCCATGTGACATCCTTCAGCAGAGTTTGCAGGAGGCCAATATTACAGAACAGACTCTCGAAGCTGAGGCAGAACTGGACTTGGGCTCTTTTCAACTGCCTACATTGCAACCAGTGGTGCCGGCCGCTCCAGATGGTACTCCTCAGATATTTTCTGGTGGTGCAGACCTTATTGGACTTCAGCAGCCGGCAGTGCTGACACACCAAGCGCTGGTGCAGCAGTCTGTAGGGGCAGATGTGGTCAACAAGGCAATCAGTGTCCAACCATTTATCCAACAAGTTGGCCTGGGTAATGTTACAATTCAGCCCATTTCCAACCTCCCGGGGCTGCCCAATGGCAGCCCTGGGGGAGCATTGGGCATCGGACAAATACAAGTGGTGGGACAACAAGTGATGGCCATCAACCAGTCCGCACAACAGATCATTGCCAAGCCAGTACAGCCAACACAGGTGGCCAATCTACCAGTGGGTAGCTACCTGGCAGGCACCACCCAAGAGCAGCAGCAGGTCACGTTAACATCAAGTGGGGTGTCTCCACAGAATGCTGGGTTGGTCTTGCAGAACAAAATTCCCACAGTAGCCACCACACTGAATGGTAATTCCATGTTCGGCGGTGTGTCCGCAGCGCAGTGCACTCAGTCCCTTACCGTTACTTCCAGTCTGAACAGCCCTGTTATAATACAACGGACTCCAACGCCAATTCAGCCCAAACCGGCTGGTGTTCTCCAACAGAAGCTGTTCCAAATTTCACCGAAACCGTTTCCCCCAAACAATACTACACTCACCATTCAAGGGGATGCCTCACTGCAGCAGCAGCAGAAAGCGCAGCAAAATCTGACATTCATGGCTGGCAAACCCGGTCAAAACGTCGTCCTTTCCAGCTTTCCCCAGGGCCTTCCTGCCAATGTGTTTAAGCAGCCTCCCCCACAGCAGCAAGCTCTGGGCAAACCCATGAGTGTCCAGCTGCTGAACCAAGGTAGCAGCATAGTTATCCCCGCTCAGCATGCCCAGGCCATGTTGCAGGGTCAAAACCAGTTCCTCTTGCCGGGAGCCTCAACCGTCCAACAACTCTCTGCACTGCAGGCCAACATGGGTGGCCAGATCTTAACTGCTTCCCACCCTAGTGGACAAGCCCACATCATTGCCAGCCAAGGTCCAGGAGGTCAGATTCTCAATCAGGCCCTGCTTACCAATCAGAACCTTGCTGGCCAGCTGAACTTGGGGCAGGTCCTCACGTCTCAGAATGCACACGGCACAGCTCACATACTGTCTGGACCCATTCAACTGCAGGCGGGACAGGTTGGCCAACCTACATTGTTCCAGATGCCGGTGTCCCTGGCTAGTAGTCTGAGCACCCAGAGTCAGCCTGCAGTAACGACGTCACTTAACCAAGCCGGGCAAACGGTTATCCAAGGAGTAACTTTGCCTAATCAGGTGGCCATGTTCAATACACCTGAGGGCCTTGGTCAAGCAGTAAGCATTCAGCAAGCCTCTACGGGAAGCAGCCAGAGCCCGGGTATAGTGCAACAAGGTGCTAACCTTCTACCCAGCGCGGAGCAGACCTCCATATTGACCGTCCAAACGACACAGCAGCCATCACAAGGACAAGCCCAGCTCCAGTTGAATGTACAACAGCCACAGCCTTTAGCACCTCCTCAACAGGCGATGCCCAGTCCCAGTCTTGACCCCAGCCCCGATAAAATCATCCTTGGCCAAGGCGCACCGGGAAATATCATCAGTGCCGATTCCATGCAGATGTTCCTCCAGCAGGTGAGCTTTGGTCTCCTATTAATTTCACGCAAGCAAAAACTAGGACAGCTAAGCATTACTCTTAAGATGAGATCTGTGTAGTCGTAGTCAGAGCTAGGATCCTCCAGCATCTCTTAATGCTCATTTGTTGGGCTGTGCATGCTCTAATGCTGCTTATACTATTAATACATTGTTTCTTCTTTCTTTTTTTTGTGTGCTTTAGCTTTTTGGTATCATCTAGATATTGGCAAATGTTCACGACTCTTGGATATGACCCACAACCGCTCAGTAGACACCTCTGCAGAGCTGATCTGGGCCGTATCCATGGGCTGGATAGTGGAAAGACGCACAAAAGTTTTGTTCGGGCCTAAATTCTGATTTGTCCCGGAGTTTATCTCTGCCCTCTAGTGGCTGAATCAGAATGCGACATGCAATGTAATCATTTTGTATACGGTCTAACTGGTAATAGACACATCTGTAGAGGAGGGTACTGCCTCGAGTTGTCATAAAACATGATTAAAATGCCGTTTTGTGTGAGTGCGTGTTTAACAGACGGTTGCCAATGTTGGCCATTGCAGAAGGAACAGCAACAGCAGCAATTTTATGAAGTGACGTTGAAAGCACAGCAGGAAAGCAGCGTGGTGCAAACCTCTGCAGCCCCACAGCTCCCTATGCCAATCTACAGCATAGCCGTCTCTGGCAGCACTATGAGCAGCAGTATCTCCAGCAGCAGTAGCGTGCCCGCCTCCGTCATAGTGAGCAGCAGTGCCGGCTCCACAGCCCAACCCAACCGTGACTTGACCCAGAACCATGCCACAACACCGGAATCCAAAGGACACTTACCTCATTTCCCTTCCAGCCAGTCTCAGCAGGCTATGACCTGCCAGGTAGCCACTACCCCCCCCAATTCAGTCTGCTTTCACCTTAATCCTACTTCTGGCTTCCCTTCTAATTTTCTTTCCCGTAACCTGTGGTGGCAAATTTCCTTTCACTTCACTTTACTGCGCGACTCCATGCGGTACCACAGTTGGACGATGACTCTGGTCCAGACGATTGTGACCGGCTATCATGGAGGTTGCAGTTGTACAATGATTGCTGATTGCCTCGGCGAGACAGTTCATCTCTTATTTATTCAGTATTGTATGTGTCATGGTGTCACAAGTCCCCTTTGTGCCAAATACATCACTTACCAACAAATAAACAATCCAAAGCTGTGGTAAAATATGGCCGCCATGCCCTGCTTTATCAAGATAATCAATAAAGTGATAAATACTGTAATTAATTAAAATATCCTTCAAGACATATGAAGTTCTATCTGCATCTTCTCTGTAAGGTAAACCCCCCACCATACCCACTAACAAAACATTGCGACAATTCCTCAAAAAGGCAATGATCTGGTTTGTGTAAGGAAAAGTTATCCAATTTCCTCATGGTTTTCTAGACCTCTGCTTGCTGTCATTCTATAGAAAGCTTTTATGTTTACTTCCAGTGAATAGAAATCTGTCCATGGCCACACGCACGTTCACAGGCCGTTATTGTCACAGAAAATAGGAGCATAATGGCACCTGCATGTCCATCACAGGACCATAGACAGATTTATGTCCACTGAAAGTAAAGATAGAAGCTTTCTATAGCAGGGCAGCAAGCAGAGATCTAGAAAACCATGAGGAATTGATACAGAAAGGATATTCGAAAAATTTTATAACTTTTTCTTACACAAACCATATCAAATATTTGCTGAAAGTGGACAATCCCTTTAATGTAGAGTTGGGCCAGGGCGGGATGTCTCTCAGCTAAGCTGCTTGACTCCTCGGACAACTAGACCAATCAGCTGAGCTCCTACAGAAGTTAACCCAGAAACAGCCTTTCCATTTGACCTGCTCATCAACCAATCACAGCTGTCCATGGCATATCACTAACTGAGGGAGAAAAAGAGCGGGAAAACGCCTCAGAATTTATATGACATAGTCCTTTACCATTATACCTCAAACCTAAGGTAAAATATAGTGACCACATATAATAAGTGATGAGGGACTGTGACACCATGCGTCTCGTTACACATTTGTTTCAGGAGACCCCTTAATATTATGTAAAGATGAAAGGGGGAAACCCACAGATACTACCCTAGCCGGTGGTCTAGTTGTTACCATACAGGGAGCGTCATAGCTCTAATGGAAGCCATATTTGTTGTCACTCAGTCCATTGGTGGTGGTGCCACGTTTTTCTGTCACTTCCTGCTGGTGGAAAGTCAGCAATCATTGCAATGAGGCGAATGAAGCGCGTAGGGAGGCACTTGCGCAGTGGACCCTTCCCCGGCCTTTGGGGTCTTTCTTGCTCCTCTTCTGTTGGCTCCTGCTTGCACATGATTTTTTTCGTACTGTTACTAATTTCTTCCCCCCCCTAAATGCTGCTGCTGTTCTCTGGTTAATTCCCCCTCCCTCCTCCTCTGTCCTTGCACACTCTGCCTTACCGTCCTTGTCCTGTGTCTTGTGTGTTGTGATCTGCTTGGAGTATGTTAGATACTGCACTTTATATAGGTGTAAGATCTAGTTATAGGTTCACCATATAGTCGTTATAGTAAATCGTGCACTTTAGCCATATTTGGGCTTGCAAGCTCTTTTTATTATCAGCCAATTTTAGAAATGCGACTTAAAATGACAATCCTAATTGCCTTTGTATGAATAGTGTAATTCCCCTTAGAAGGTGGACGTTCCCATTAATAAACCTATAAAGTTCATGTCCACCTTTTACGAGCAATTTTTTTTTTTTTAAATTGTTCTCTCAAATGCAAGTCAAAGGCATAATGAAGCAATCGTCCATTATTCTTTGTCCTCTTCAAGGCTATATGTTTCTATGGTAACAGACAACACACTCTGTAGTCTGATCCTGTGGTCCTTTTCCCTTTCATCCGTCCTTTATTACCAAGACGTAAAGGACAAATGGGGGGGGGGGGAAGTATCTGACAGACAAAATAATTCTGTGTAATGCAATGCCGCAGACTTGATGTTTGTTATCCATTGAGACACAAAGGAGCTACAAAATTTGTCAATTAGGATTTTAGGTGGATGTAGCCTTTTAGGGTAGTCTGTGTCCGCATGATTGGTTCTTAGACATATGGGTACATAGGTGTGACTGATATACCTATGGGCATGAAAGTATATGTGTATTCCTGCACTATATCCGCGTTTGCCATGGTGTAATATTCTTCTTTTCTTTCTTTTATAGATTCCAGCCGGACAACAGAAGCTTCCCGGAGCCTCGCCTTCCCATACACTACCTCACCCTCCCAGCCCACAGCTCCAGGCCTCTGCCACCCACCATTCGCAGATGCAGTCCCCCCACCAGTCGCGCCCACCTTCCCGGCCTCCATCTCGTCCCCACTCAAGGCCTCCGTCTCAGCCTCAGAGTCTCCCTCGTCCTCCTTCTGAGCCCCTCTCCCGTTCGTGTACTCCTCAGATGCAAAACCTTTTTGTCATCCAGAACCAAATCTCCTCTTCTCCTCACGGTTCTTCCCAGCATCCTCTGCGTCCTCCTTCTCAGCCTCAGGTACAGACGCCTTTTCCTTCTCACCAGCCGATGGCCACCGATATCCCCCAAACCCTGTCGTCCCCTCAGCAGCATGTTCAGCTCCAGGTACAGCTGGGCAGTACGCAGCCTGAGCTCCGAGCAGGGGTCCCTGCTTCCCTGCAGGCCACCCCACCTACTTCAGAATCCCAAACACATACGTTCCCAGTGCAGTTCCAGACGCAGACCCCTATTAAAGCCCAGGGCCAACCTATTCACCTAACTCCGGAACAGCAGCGTACCTTCCAGATGACCCCCAGCCAGTTCCAGGCTTTGACCTTATCCAGTACTCTGCCCCAGCAGAAACAGCTTCTGGAGAGATACCAACAGGTGAGAGAAGACTCGCTTTCAGAAAAAAAAATTATAATTTGCCCCCCCCCCTTATTCTTCGCTCTTCAATTCTCGGTCATTGGGTGCATCCATGTATTCTAGAGTAGCATCCCTAATATGGATACATTTCCAGGAGGAATAACCGAGTGGCATAATATATATATTCTCTATGCATGCATGGGTTGTGGAGTGACACTGTTATAGCACAGCTTCTTCGGAAAGTATTGTCGACCCTCATTTATAGGGATAATCCCCCTTATGTTATATATACTATATCCTTTCTTGTCTTGCAGATGCAGCAGGGCTTGATGTTGCCCACCCAGCAACAACCAGGCACGTTGCAGACATCCCCAGCGATTGGCACTCAGTTCACCGGTCCGACATCTTCAGTATTGATTGGCAATCAGGGGCAGGCTCAGGCCCCCCTGCACGGGCACTCCCCTGGACAAGTACTGGTCCAGTCCACCCAAATAGTGCACAGCGATATGGCGAAGGTGCAGGGCGCGAGTGTCCCCCAGGCAGCACAACTCTCAACACTAATCCAACAGCAGCAGCAGGCGTCCGTATTGGTGAAGACTTCTGGTGAGTGTACGGGCGGGAGGGTTTCCTAAATTTCCAACAGTTTTTAAGATCTCTGTGTTTGCTCTGCTACCATCCCTCTGCTGCTTCATACATTGTCTCCCTGATTTACAGGCTCCTCCGCTGCTCTTGGAAGCCAAGACTCCAATGTTTACCCCATCGCTGCAGTGAAAACCCCTGGGGTGCAAGGGAAACCTGTCAGTGCTATTCCTGTACAGACACCGGTAAGTTGTCTGATATACTGGCCACTGC
Organism: Engystomops pustulosus; assembly: GCF_040894005.1. Lineage (NCBI taxonomy): Eukaryota > Metazoa > Chordata > Amphibia > Anura > Leptodactylidae > Engystomops > Engystomops pustulosus. The sequence goes on along the minus strand of NC_092419.1, from coordinate 10,593,421 downwards.
AAGAAAGTTTACAATTACTCATAGGCTGTAGGACCCCATGCACATGGCCGTTATGGGGGCTGTGATCTGCCAACAAAATTTGTGGCCACATAAGGGTGCCCCCATAGAGGTCTGTGGCACCCGGTCATGGTGCGGTGAAGAAGAATTATTACGCACACTTGTGCCTCCTAGTGGCAGGATGAGAACAGAATCATACTAGGATATAGGAGCCTGACACACTGGGCAAAACTTGTACAACATCTGCCTAAAATGATAAGTAAAAGTGCGGAGGAGTGATGTCCTGCACATCCCATAATAGTGAGTGGAGAGTAGGTCGGGTATGGGCCCCTTTAGTGCATATATGACTCCTCTCATCCCCACACACATACAATTCTTGTGATCACTGGAGGGTCCAGCTGTTGATCTCTTCCACCCTTACATTTGGATAGGTCCCTTTAATTCTCTCCATGTCACTATATGCATTTGTTAAAGAATCCATATTTAGTAATGAAAGAGAACTTGTGCCTGTGCCCCATGTGATATACATGATAAGTTTCCCGTTCAATAGATTTCAAAATGTATAAAAAAAAAATCTGAATTTGAAGATTCTTGGTTTTCTTCGATCGTGTAATCAGAGACTTTCCTCTTCTTTTTTTTACAGGGTAAAACCGGTGTCATCAGCTCTGTGCCTAGTATCAGTCTAGGGAAAGGCTCCTTGCAGATCCAAGTGGTGGGAAAGGGGATCCAGCAGCTTGTCCCCACCTCCCAGGTCCAGTCTCAGTCACAGGTGAGGGCTACACACATTTTAAACCCTATGGGTCACATTTACTTACCCGTCCCTGGTGCGTTCCCTGATCCGGAATGTCCGACTGGAATGCATTGCATCTTCCTCCCGCTGTGTCTTGTGACACAATTTTTAAGTTGAATCCTGCTGTTTGTCCGAATCAGTCGGATTGTCCGGCTTCTGTCGCATGAAAGCCAAAAATGCAATCGCGTGCGACACAATCCCCGAAAAGTCTGAAAACCCAACGGAAATGCGGCCGGGGGACTCTTAGTAAATAAGCCCCTATATTTCCGAAGTGCAAAATTCTGTGCAGAGGAACCAAATTATAGTTCTGTTATTTGGTCAGCTCTCACTTCGTCTGGTACACAACTTCATAGACTGAAATGTAATACACAGGCTGATTAGCTGCCACTAGGGGGCGAGTCAGGTTATCATTCAGGTTATCATTGAGGTCAGTATATAAATAACATGCACAAATCTTCCATGCTCCCTCTAGTGGTGCCTGCTGGGAACTTACATGTCATGTTTTCAATCTCTGTTAAAGCAGCGGATTTGGAGCAGTGTATCTGGAGACCACTGTATAAATAAAATTATGGGCATACTGTAGTAGTATGGACTGTTAAGGCTTCTCTGGTTCTCCAAATGACCACCGACTCCATTGAAACACACTCCACCTCCACTGGGAAGAAAATCTGCAGAGGTGTAGTGCGTATACAGGGAGGTGTAGGCAGAGTTGTGGCCTATGGGCAGGATGGCAGTGCCAGGGAGACTTGAATGGCAAAGGACAGGTGCTTCCGTTCAGTTGGCTTGTAATGACATTTTCTCTTTTATTAATGCACATTTTCTCTTTTAGTTTGAAAATAAATTTGGAGCCCTGAAGAAACTTCAAACACTACAGCCAAGCAAGGAAGCCTGGTGAGTCTATACATGGCACAAAGTGTAGATAGAGTAATGCAGAGTAATCAGGACTCTCACTGTCAATCACTGTGTGGGAGGAGTGATCAGGACTCTCACTGTCATTCACTGTTTGTGGGCGGGGTAATCAGGACTCTCACTGTCAATCACTGCGTGTGGGCGGGGTAATCAGGACTCTCATTGTCAATCACTGCGTGTGGGCGGGGTAATCAGGACTCTCATTGTCAATCACTGCGTGTGGGCGGGGTAATCAGGACTCTCACTGTCAATCACTGGGTTTGGGCGAGGTAATCAGGACTCTCACTGTCAATCATTGTGTAGGCGGAGTAATCAGGACTCTCACTGTGTGTGGGCGGGGTAATCAGGACTCTCACTGTCATTCACTGTGTGTGGGCGGGGTAATCAGGACTCTCACTGTCATTCACTGTGTGTGGGCGGGGTAATCGGGACTCTCACTGACAATCACTGTGTGTGGGCGGGGTAATCGGGACTCTCACTGACAATCACTGTGTGTGGGCGGGGTAATCGGGACTCACAATTGTTCGCGGCTACATTTTGCATGCAAAATGAGTGCTTTCCACTTTCTGCTGATTAATAATATATTTTTTTAATGTCTTTTTTTCCTCAGCTTCTTGGAGCAGTTACACAAACACCAGGGCTCCGTTCTACACCCGGATTATAAATCCTCCTTTCATTCATTTGAAGATACCCTTCACAGACTTCTTCCTTACCACGTGTACCAGGGTCTGCTGCCCGCCGAACACGATCTAAAGAAGGGTAAGATTGTCTCGCTCAGCCCGGCCTTACACCCCCTGTAACTATAGCATGAGCGGGGTCCTAGCTATTCTCCTATGTGACTACCCCTCATGTACAACGTTTCTTCTTATGTCCTCGCAGTGGACGACGAGTTTGAGACTGTGTCGACTCAGCTTCTGAAGCGCACGCAGGCCATGCTGAACAAGTATCGCTTGCTCCTCTTGGAGGAGTCTAAGGTGAGACTTCCCTCTTCCGTACGGTTATTTTCCAGCTCGTCCAGTGTTAATCAATATCTGGCGTTTTTCTTGCTCTTCATTTCTGACCATTATGATCCCAGTTATGAAGAGAGGCTTTTAGTGAAAATCACTCGCTTGGATCGAAGTGATGTAGTCTAGACTCATGTACTCCACAAATCTGCCATTTACTCCTCTCGAGCCGCTGGCACGGAGATCTGGCACTTTATGGGCAGCGTTGGTTTTGCTAGACGCAGGCTACATTATGCAGCTCGCTGTACGGGAGGGATCGTGTACATTGATTTCTGTGTACTTAGCTCTTAAAGTGAGCGGCGTGTATACAGATCAATGAGCACTTAACTCCTGGAATGCAGCTATTAAGCAGACGCATGATTTCATTGTGTTATCTGGATTATAATTCTGTATATGATGGACACATCAAGCTCAGCAGCCAAGTAACTATTGTGCCAGGCAGTGATGTATTCAGCGTCTGGGCTGCAGGTTTCCTCTGACGTCTGTGCTCTTCCTTCTGCAGAGAGTGAGTCCTTCCGCAGAGATGGTAATGATTGACAGAATGTTTATCCAAGAGGAGAAGGTGGCCTTGTCCACGGACCGGCAGTTGGCAAAAGAAAGACCAGGTACCTGACTGATAAAATAACTGTGATCGAAACTGTGAGAATCCCCTGGTACAGATCTAGATGATGAGGGGAGTGTTACAGTCAATGGGCCGGACACTGACACTGATTCTGTACTCCAAAAAAGGGGATAACAAGCTGGATTGGTGAGGGTCCGGCTGCAAGGACCCCTAGCAACCCGGAAAAGGGGAGTCCTGCCTTTATTAATGTGGAGTGGCAGTCCGAGCTCATGTCTAGCTGCTCCATTCACTAGTAAGGAAATTGTAGGGTACAGCGCTCTCGTGTCTCTGACACTTCTATTCACAATTGGTGTGAGCGCTGGGGATACCAGAGCGCTGTTCTCAGCAATTTTCGAGGTACCCATAGTATTATTTGGAGCATCGGGATGCATACTCTTCCAATGGTGAAAACGGGAACACTGCTCTGCGGATTGCTGGGTATCCCGATCTTGTGACTGGTGGGGATCGCAGCAGTCATCCCCTATGCTAGATTGTAGGAGCATTTAGTGTTGTGTTTTTTAACATCAAACTTTCTATGAATGCAATGTAATTTTTGTAAAAACATCTCTTTCAGATGAATATGTATCGTCCTCATCGCGGTCTCAGACTGTAGTCCCCTCTGCAGCGTCCGTCTCTTCTTCCCCGTGTCCTGCCCCAACTCCAGAGATCCTGAAACCAACTGCAGTCCAGACCTCCACGCCCATACACCCTACCAAATTGGTGATCAAGCACAGTGGTGGGTCTCCCTCCGTGACTTGGGCCAAAGCCTCGCCCTCCCTCGACACCGATGATGATGCACTCCCTTCTCGCAGCAAACCTCCAATCAAAACCTACGAGGCCCGTAGTCGCATCGGGCTGAAACTAAAGATCAAGCAGGAGGCCGGGCTAAGCAAAGTTATCCACAATACAGCCTTGGATCCTGTGCACCAAAACCCTCCCCCACCCCCGCAGCCGCCGGCTCCTCCGACAACTCCTGCCAGCACCGTTATCAAAACTACCGTGAACCCAACGCCAGCCACTACCACCACCACCCCCACAGGACAGATGAACGGCACTTTAGACCACTCATCGCCTGCCGAGAAGAAACCTCTGGCGACATACTGCCGGCTGCCTCTCCGCAAAACGTATCGGGAGAATGTAGACGCCTATGTGATGGGCAAACCAACAAAGGTGGAAAATCCGGTGCAGTTGCCAGTCTCTGCGCCACTGGTAAAGCAGGAGGACGGTTCACGGAGCGTAATAACCTCCCATAAGACGCAAGGGATCTCTGAGCTCGACAAGGTGAAGAAAGAGGAAGGCTCCAAGATGGTCTTCTTCAGCAGAGGGGACAACAAGGCCAATAAGAACGAAGAGACAACTGTGAGCATGAGGAGAGAAGTCAAGGAAGAAGATCCGGGTTTCTATAGACGGATCATCAAGTCTGAGCCCATGGAGAACGAGAGCGACCTGAGCTGGGAGATGCCGCTCCCCTCTGCCAAGCGGCTCAAGTCGGAGCAGTTCGATGTGGACAACGCCAGCTTCTCCAGCGACAGCCCCCAGGATGACACTCTGAATGAGCACCTGCAGAGCGCCATCGATAGCATCCTAAACCTGCAGCAGCCCCAGAGCGGCGGAGGCTCCGCCACCCTCCTGCGCTCCTCGGTGCAGGCCTCGTACCACCACTCCTCTTCTTCCTCACCCTTTTCCTCTCCGGTCCACCGCACAGACTCGTACCTCACCCCCAACCACAATGGCGGCCTGGGGACCAGGACGTTAAACAGATAACAGGTGGAAGGAAAACTAATAAGCGAGCCGCCAGAAGTAAATCAATAAATCGACTGGGGAGACAGATGTTCATGACATGGACATGACGCCAGATGCTGCAGGACCCGGGGACGGGCAGGGGGGGTGGCGCACATTTTTCGAATTAAGCCTCAATTTTTTTTTCTCCATTCGTCCGCACCGTGCGGCGAAAGGATCCGTGGAGAGATTGTGCCTCGCCCCCCCATCAGAAAAGCATTGTATTGTAGTGACGTCTCCGAGCGAGGTGACTGTATATCCCCCCCCCCCCCAGCCGCTGCAGATAAAAGGACGCGTACAACCGGTGATCTGTTGCCTTCAAAACTTTTTATTTTTTTGTCGTTTTTTTTTTTCCCTATTTACCTCCTTCCCATCTCTTTTCTCATCTCAAACTTGAACTATCAATAAAAAGGAAAAAAAAAAAAAAATTAAATAAAACTTTCAACCTTTTAATGAGGAGACTGAAGGGACTAGAGACGGGACTGGCTTCAAAACAAAGCGTATTAAAATTATTGTAATGATATTTCTTTAAGTTATTCAAGCATCAAGTCAGGGGATTTATTTTTTTTTTTTTTTATGTTCTGTGTTGTATTTTTTTTTATTTTATTATTATTTTCCTTTCTGGGGAAAATGGCAAATGAATGCACAGTGCACATGGACGACTAAATATGGAATATTCACTTTTTTTTTTGTTGTTGTTTTGGGACGCACCAACATTGGAGAGAGGGGGGGGTGCTCATATTCGTCTCGGATCGGGTAACCTGCTCCTATCAGTCAGAGTTGGGCTTGTACGTCTGCTTTGGATTGGGATGTTAGAGTCCCTTTCGTATGTGCAAAAATTGGTCAGGAGGATCAAAAGTCCGGTAGCGTCAATGGTGGTTAATGGAGGGTTGGGCCTATTTATAGAGGCGGGGTTTAAATATGGATATGGTGGGTGCTCATATCCGTTTTTTGGATATGGCGTATAGTCAACAGTGTTATCAGATTGTACCCAAAATTAGCACAAGAATTGTGCAGATTTTATGTCCTTCTCAAAGCTGGGAGTGGACTCGATGTATCTGAATTGGCACATTGTACCAAAAATTCTCAAAAAGACACAACGTAAATGGTGGACCAATAGCGAAAAAAAATAATAAAATGTCAATGAAAGTCCTAGAAGTGTCATTCAGCGTGTCCATAGGCTTTATATATGCAGGGAGTATAAGCTGCGGGACACCGGACGGAGGCGGAGTCTTCTGCAGTAACGTTAAGAAAGGAGCCGGTCCTCCTCCGGTGCCCCCCCATCCAGACAGACGTACTCCCTACATCCTAGTAACCCATCACCAGTTTGGTATTTATTTTTACGTTGAAAAAGTTTCCAAACTCATCCCCCCCCCCTAACCCCTCCCCCCGACCATCCGTTTCATTCTGTTCCCACCTCCCCTCCCCACCGATCCTCCACCCGACATTACGGTCTAAATATAGTACTATAAAAGAATTTCTACTGTATTTATAATGTAGAATGATTTTTTTAAAAGAATGATGTACATTTAGTACTTCTGTGTAAATTAAATTTGCTCCTCTTTTTAAAAACCTGTACATGATTTTTTTTTTTTTTTTTGGAAAAAAAAAAAGCGTTTAAAAAAAAAAAATACAGAGATTCCAAAAAGTTATTGGAAGGAGTCCGGTCCTGTGTTTTTGGTGCAGTGGTAAAGTTTATTTGTATTGACAGATTGTGTGTGGAGATATATACAACATGTGGGAGGGTTCCAAGCCGATTCCGGAAATGTTGGGGGTGCGGCGGGACGTTACTCGGTGGTGACCTCACTGAAGACTCGTCATCTGCAACCACTGTAATTGAGAAGGTCATAGGCGTAAGTGCTATATCCAGAAGCTTTCATGATCACATGATTAAATGGTGTCTAACGTTTCGGATATCGGTGGTCTGTTGTGTGTACGTGAGGAGTAGCCCTGTGTCCCGCCTTTATGGGACTTGTAGTCCTCATTTTCTATGGGCTCTTTATGTCACATCCATAACAATCTGTTTGTCTCACTAGCAAATCAGAATTCAGCAGAGATTTCTGAGCAAAAAAAGAGGAGATTAGGAGGGAGGATAAGAAGTGCCCAGGTAAGTGGAGAAAGAAGCACTTTCCTCTGAGATCTGTTACAAAGTTTCTTGTACATTCTAGAACTCTTGGTGCAAAGTTCCACTGCAGCCTCCATAGTCTCTACAGATATCTACAAACTTTGTAACATGAGATCCAACCCTTATCAACCCACTGTAATTTGAAAGGGGACATACATTATCCCAAATAAGGAATAAAGAAAATTGAGGGATGTTTTATAAGCTCCTGGTTAGCCAGTGAACACTCCCATTAATAATAATTCCTTTATTTATATGGCACACACAGATTACCCAGCGCTGCACAGAGTTTGCCAAATCAGTCCCTGTATCCCAAAGACCCAGAGGGAACCCACACAAACATGGAGAGAACATACAAACTTTTTGCAGATGTTGACCCTGGGACTTGAACCCAGGTCCCTAGCGCTGCAAGGCTGTAATGCTAACCACTGAGCCACCGTGCTGCAAGGCTGTAATGCTAACCACTGAGCCACCGTGCTGCAAGGCTGTAATGCTTTCCACTGAGCCACTTCCAACCCCTCCTCCCCATAGATTTTGCTTGGGTTGCTTTTTTGGGTAAAAACCCTCCCCCGAGCATTGTGGGACATACCTGCCGCTCCTGAAGTGTGATGACCCCATCTTTATTCACGTCCAGCTTTCGGCATTCATCTGTAATACATAGGAAGTCGTATAAATCCTCTACTCTGTGGTGGCCTGATATACAGTGACCCTTATTATCAAACCACCAGCTTCTGTGATTAGCAAGGGCAAAGGTCTCTTTATAGGGAACCTGTCACCAGGGACCTCATTTTTACTAAAGGCAGGTTACAGAAGCCCCTCACAGCTTCAGTGCACATCTGTTTTTCTGCCTTCTCTAAGCATTTGCATTACAATATAATTGTGTGTTGTAACTTACCTTGCACCATGACAGAATCCTCTGTGTAGTTGCAGGGGTTGGGCTTTGGTTTGGATGCATTTCAAAAAGCAATACGTGACTTGTCTGTGCTGCAGACTGCTCAGCTTTGTGCTCCTGTACAGCTCCTCCCTCCTGCTCTTTCACAGAGGTGACAGCCTGGTGAGCTGACGTCAGTGGGGGAGGAGCTGTACAGGAACACAAAGGTGGGGGCTGAAAGCTGAGGAGTCTGCAGCACAGACGAGTCACATGTTGTCTTTTGAAATGCATCCAAACCAAAGCCCAACCCCTGTGACTACCCCAGGATTTTGTCAGGGTGCCAGAGTAAGTTATAACACACAATTATATTGTAATGCAAATGGTTAGAGAAGGCAGAAATACATATTTGCACTGCAGGTGTTATGGGCTTCTGTAACCTGTCTTTAGTGAAAATGTGGTCCCTGGTGATGGCTTCCTTTTAAGGGGGTCTTGTGCTCCATTGGCTTCTATGGGACTTGAGTGATTGGCTTGTCAGAATTACGGAGCGGCTGATTGTAGGAGGTCTTGACTACCTGGAGCCCCTATGATCAGGTGAATTGGAAGAGAGCATGAGCCTATGAAACCCTATGGATGTAATAGAGGGGAGTCACCCCCTGGGATCCCCTTTTATCCCCCGAAATTGACCAGCTCCTCTCCTAATGGATCTCTCCTCCCATTATAACAAGCGTCTGACCGGGTCTTGGCTTCCGCCAGCAGTAATAACTCCCGGATCCATCACCTGATCACAGGGACAACTCCTATTTCATAAGTTTTATATATTAATATTATATTGGATTTTTTTTCTTACCGAAAACCCCCACGAGATGCGCCAGACAGGAGAGGAAGCTGTCAAAGTCCACCCGCCGGAGATCATCGCCGTATTCCATACACAACTGCTCCACCAGTTTGTTATTGAGCTGAAAACCTGAAGAAATGGGTAAAAGTTATTCCATTATTTTATATCATTAATGGAGCGTTACACTATGTATCTATTACACTGCACTAGTTATATACTTTACTGTAACTATTCATATGTCATCTATAGTGTATAGGAAAGGGAGTCTACAAGCCCCCACAATCAGCAGTGCATAGGACACTTCATAAACTTTCCAGACATCGCATTATGCACCAGTAGTCTGGTTCTTCCTGTTCTGTGGAGATCCCTTTTCAGCATCATGAAAGAGAGAATAGTAATGATCCAGCTTATCCCCTCCCCTCACACACAGTATGTATGGAAAATCCTCCTATAGACTACAATGTGTCACATACAGACTATGGGCCATGTGGCTGCTGTCAGCTGTGTATACAGCTCCCTATGCAGATGATGGAGGCTTTAGTAAGTCTAAAGATACTGTCGCTATTTAGAACTGTCCACTGGACTCATGAGCATAGAGATGGTGGGGATTGTAATGAATACTCCTGCTCTATAACATGCTGCCTGCAGATAGGACACTGTGTACAATCTACTCAGCTCCTCCTGCTCTATAACATGCTGCCTGCAGATAGGACACTATGTATAATCTGCTCAGCTCCTCCTGCTCTATAACATGCTGCCTGCAGATAGGACACTATGTATAATCTGCTCAGCTCCTCCTGCTGCTCTATAACATGCTGCCTGCAGATAGGACACTATGTACAATCTGCTCAGCTCCTCCTGCTCTATAACATGCTGCCTGCAGATAGGACACTATGTACAATCTTCTCAGCGCCTCCTGCTCTATAACATGCTGCCTGCAGATAGGACACTATGTACAATCTGCTCAGCTCCTCCTGCTCTATAACATGCTGCCTGCAGATAGGACACTATGTATAATCTGCTCAGCTCCTCCTGCTCTATAACATGCTGCCTGCAGATAGGACACTATGTATAATCTGCTCAGCTCCTCCTGCTGCTCTATAACATGCTGCCTGCAGATAGGACAATATGTACAATCTGCTCAGCTCCTCCTGCTCTATAACATGCTGCCTGCAGATAGGACACTATGTACAATCTGCTCAGCTCCTCCTGCTCTATAACATGCTGCCTGCAGATAGGGCACTATGTACAATCTGCTCAGCTCCTCCTGCTCTATAACATGCTGCCTGCAGGAAGGACACTATGTACAATCTGCTCAGCTCCTCCTGCTCTATAACATGCTGCCTGCAGATAGGACACTATGTACAATCTTCTCAGCTCCTCCTGCTCTATAACATGCTGTCTGCATACAGGACACTATGTACAATCTGCTCAGCGCCTCCTGCTCTATAACATGCTGCCTGCAGATAGGACACTATGTACAATCTGCTCAGCGCCTCCTGCTCTATAACATGCTGCCTGCAGATAGGACACTATGTACAATCTGCTCAGCTCCTCCTGCTCTATAACATGCTGCCTGCAGATAGGACACTATGTACAATCTGCTCAGCTCCTCCTGCTCTATAACATGCTGCCTGCATATAGGACACTATGTACAATCTGCTCAGCTCCTCCTGCTCTATAACATGCTGTCTGCATACAGGACACTATGTACAATCTGCTCAGCTCCTCCTGCTCTATAGCATGCTCCCTGCAGATAGGACACTATGTACAATCTTCTCAGCTCCTCCTGCTCTATAACATGCTGCCTGCAGATAGGACACTATATACAATCTTCTCTATAACATGCTGCCTGCAGATAGGACACTATATACAATCTCCCCAGCTCTTCCTGCTCTATAACATGCTGTCTGCATACAGGACACTATGTACAATCTGCTCAGCGCCTCCTGCTCTATAACATGCTGCCTGCAGATAGGACACTATGTACAATCTGCTCAGCGCCTCCTGCTCTATAACATGCTGCCTGCAGATAGGACACTATGTACAATCTGCTCAGCTCCTCCTGCTCTATAACATGCTGCCTGCAGATAGGACACTATGTACAATCTGCTCAGCTCCTCCTGCTCTATAACATGCTGCCTGCATATAGGACACTATGTACAATCTGCTCAGCTCCTCCTGCTCTATAACATGCTGTCTGCATACAGGACACTATGTACAATCTGCTCAGCTCCTCCTGCTCTATAGCATGCTCCCTGCAGATAGGACACTATGTACAATCTGCTCAGCTCCTCCTGCTCTATAACATGCTTCCTGCAGATAGGACACTATGTACAATCTGCTCAGCTCTTCCTGCTTAGTCCGAAATATTTTGGTAAGTAGACAAACAGCCCATTACCCGCGGCCTCCAGTGCCAGGCGCAGTTCCTGTACGTCCATGGTTCCGGATCTGTCACAGTCGTACTTTGTGAATATGTGCTATAACAGAAGATGGAATATATATATATATATATAACCTCCTGAGATCCTCCCACCCTGAGAGATTGTATAATCACATATTTACCTCCCACTCTTTGATTTTGCTCCAGAGATATCGAAACTCTTGTAGCTGCAGCTTCCCGGTGCGGCTGCGCTGAGGTCCGGGGGTTAAGGAGAAGTCGCTGCGCTCGGGGGTGACTCTATATGTGACCTCAGAACATGGTACAAAGGTTCTGTGATGTTTTGGATCTCCAGGTCACATTGTTATAAAGGCTCATTGAGCCGCTCATAGGGAATCCTACATTAAATGAGTAAGTGTAAGGATACATCCGCGATTCTCAGGAGCTGGATACAAGTGTCAATGGCAAATCCATCCGTCTTAAGATGCGCATCTAGAAGAACACAACATGGGAGAGAGATAGAAGTCTCTACAACAGTCCATGACTTACTCTATAACATACAGGGTTAAAAATCTTACAAAGTCATGTTATAGGACAGGGGTAGGGAACCTATGGCTCGGGATGTGGCTCTTTTGTTGGCTGCATCTGGTTCTCAGACAGATCTTTAATAAATAGAGATGGCTGCTGGATCACTGGACACAGGCAGCGATGTTACCACTGCCTAGGTCCTTTGTACGACACAAGGTGCCATCGTCTAAGCCTGGGTTAAAAAGAAGAGCGTGGGAGCAATGAGGAGCTGGCTAAAGGGAGCGCTGGTAAGTGAATTTTTTTTTTCTTTCTGTGACTACCTATCTACCCGGGGGCATGTGCTGTGGCTACCTATCTACCAGGGGGCATGTGCTGTGGCTACCTATCTACCCGGGGGCATGTGCTGTGGCTACCTATCTACCCGGGGGACATGTGCTATGGCTACCTATATACCCGGAGGACATGTGCTATGGCTACCTATATACCCGGGGGACATGTGCTATGGCTACCTATATACCCGGGGGACATGTGCTATGGCTACCTATATACCCGGGGGACATGTGCTATGGCTACCTATATACCCGGGGGACATGTGCTATGGCTACCTATATACCCGGGGGACATGTGCTATGGCTACCTATATACCCGGGGGACATGTGCTATGGCTACCTATATACCCGGGGGACATGTGCTATGGCTACCTATATACCCGGGGGACATGTGCTATGGCTACCTATATACCCGGGGGACATGTGCTATGGCTACCTATATACCCGGGGGACATGTGCTATGGCTACCTATATACCCGGGGGACATGTGCTATGGCTACCTATCTCGTAGCCGCTGGTCTTTACAGGAACCCAGGAAGTAGACTGCGCCAATCAGCGGTGCACTGGCCCTTTAAATCCACAAGTTCCGGTGCGCGCGCTGGCCACCCGAGATGGGAGTCGGAAAGTGGTGGGTTGAGTGAGCTCGGAAAGGGGCGCCGCTAAGGAGAGGGGCGTGACACTGGATTACCTATCTACTGGGGGGCATGTGCATATGGTACGGCTCTTACAGAATAACTTTTTAAAATATGTGGCGTTCGTGGCTCTCTCAGCCAAAAAGGTTCCTGACCCATGTTACAGGAGATTGGATTTTTTTCTTTCTGAAACAGCACCACTCTTGTTTACAGGTTAAATGTGGTATTGCAGCCTTATGCTATTCCGTTGTGGCTGTAGGAGAGACCGTCCCTGGTTAAAGGGGTTTCTGGTCATATAAGAAGTTATCCATAGGATAGGTCATTAGTAGGTTATCAGTGGGGGGCAAACATGTGATCATTCAATTGTATGAAAGCTGCACTTACAGAAATTAAAAATCCTGGAAAACCCCTTAAAGGAAACCTACCACATAGATGCAAAATTTTCCACCAAGCTGGTGAGTGTCCCCTTAAGCAGGATCCGTTCTACCTTTGTCTTCTAATGGCCTTGGTTTGGATATAATCATCTTTTAAAATTATGCAAATGAGCCTCATGGGCTCTTGCCTACATTACAGGAGCCCATTCTGCCCCATTATCTGCTAATTATGTCCACCTCGTCCCTTCCCTCCTCACCTAGAGAGAATATGACGTCATCATTCACAGACGATGGAGCCAGAAGGGGCTTCTGTGATGCAGACAGCAGTCCTTGAGGCTCATTTGCATAATTTGAAAAGGTGATTTTCTCCTAAACCTGGCCATTAGAAGATAAATGAAGAACGGATGCTGTTTCAGGGGACACACACCAGCGTGTAAGTGTGCTTGGTGTACAATACTGCATCCATGTGGACGATTACCTTTAAAGGGGTACTCCTATCTTCTGTATTAGTGACATATCCAAAGGACAGGACCCCCCTCCTGCATCTCACCTGAATGGAGAGTTTTTTGGCCCGCACTCTCTCTCCTGATTCATATCTATGGGAGCGCTCCCATAAACATGAACGCAAGCTCTCCAATAGGCCGGGCTGCAGGAAGGGGGGGGGTCAGTGGACCCCTGTTCTAGAGTATGAGGAACATACCGATCATATAATTCTGACATATTTGTTACAACCCGTTATTTCTGAGTTTATGGTTCAACTCAACAATGAAACCTTATTTTAGTTTTTGGACTCTTTAAAACTTACGTTTGGAGGTTGTTTGCACCATAATGTTCTGTAGCTCCTCGGGGCTGATCTCCTGGTCCTGTCCGGACAGTCTTGTGAAATGTCTTCTGAATTCTTCCATGTTCATCCGAAGTTCTGCTTCCTGCAGAAAGGAGCACATGAGAACATATGAAGTAATGTCATACTATGACCCCGGCATCGCTTCATCCCTTACCTACAGGAGAAGAAATGCCAAGTAATGGCATGGGGAAACATGTCAGGACTATACAGGGGCCCCCAACTAGAATGTCTATGGTAGTGGTCTCTATGTATGCGGGAGAAACACCTTATGGACAGGGTGTGACCACCTCAAGTTACACCCAGTCTGAGTTCTCTCCATAAGTACAGGTGTCAGTCTCAGGTGTCAGAGGCAGGTGTCAGCCTCAGGTGTCAAATATCCCATTACATGATCTATGACTCAGACTTCTGACCATGTCCTATGATGGACACTGTACACCACTATGATGTCTCCTATGGATGTGGAAAAACTTACCTGAAACACTTTTGCTTCTGCTTTGACTTTGCAGTCAATCTCCCTTTAGAAAAACACACAGAGAAGTTATCAAAGCTGCACAAATAAAACCCGAAACAAGACACGTAAGGTCAATAACTATAAACCATATAGTCAGGGCTTTCTCACTCCAGTGTGTGCTGTGTCTCCGTGAAGACCCTCAAGCTGAAGGAAGACTCCTCTTGAGGCATGAAGGTTGTCGGAATGATGAGATATTGTCCCGGGGCCAGCTCATAGCGGCCAGTGATATCACGCTTGGCTATATAAGGTGTAAGGGCCATGGGGATCAGACTGGAGAGGGCGGTGGCTCTCTGGGACACCAGGGTCATGTCTCTGAACTTAGAAGAACAAGAGAATTGGTGTCAGACCCAAAATCCAACCATAGGGTTGATCATAATTAGCGATCAAAGTAGCACAAAAATAATACCAACAACCATAAAAGTGGACAATTAGAAAGTCAATAATCAGAACAAGTGATGGGATGGGGGAAGGGATAGGTCAGACATAGGGTACACAGACAGTAAGGTCAGACATAGGGTACACAGACAGTAAGGGAGTACACGTCCTGGTACCGGAGACCTGAAGAGTCCCACATCTTAGCAAAGGACTTAATTATTCACCTGTTCTGGCACCTGCAAAATAATGACACAGATCAGATCTGGAGACTGTGGGCAGAATAAGAGACCAGCCCCATAGAGTTATAATAGCGCACCTTGAAGATCTCAAAACCAATGACCAGGAAGTCTCTCCCGGTGGCCCTCTCCTTCCGTCTGTCCTTCTGTAGAAGCGAGGCCAACAGGGTGCAGGGATGTGTCTGGTCATCTCCTTCCACTGTCACCATGTACTGAGGATTGCTCCAGAACGTGCCTGTCATATATGTAAAGTAAAGGGCGTAAGAAGTATCCAGCACTGATGTCCATCTGGTGGACCAGAGATACGTAGAAACCCTGGAACTTGTATGACAAGAAGCCTGACTTGGCCTTTGATGGACTTAGACATATGTGCAACTCTAGAACCTTGACGTGCCTCAGGTTGAATTGTCCAAGATGAGAGATTCCTCCCATACGGTTCATATATCATACGACGCAGATGTCCTCACCTTTATAATTGCGGCACCCCCCAGCGTTGTGGCCCCGCACCCATGTCCCCTGGAAGGAGTTGGAATTCCATGGGTGAGTGTGGTCGTTACAGGCCAGGTCTGCTGTCAGATTGCAGATTTCCAAAGTATCGAAATAACGCAAAAAGTCATCCATCTGCATCCTGAACGAACACAGACGTGTACAAGGGTCAATGGAGAACACAGCCCCGAGAAATAGCTCAAGGAAAACATCAGATTTCTATGAATTTTTAAAAAACTTTTGGTAAATGTTGTGCAATGTCTCACCAGAATTCACCGTCTTCACCTCGGAGTTGAAGGTTCTTACTTGTCGCATTGTCCAGTAGTAACCAGGCGGAGGAGCTAGAAATACGATCACAAGACAAGCCTCAGAGGAGCCCTCTACGTACAATGTATACACTGGCCCAAATCTATTGTTCTGGCTGTGACTTTGGATCTATATGAGATATTACATCACTGTGTTACAAGCTGAGATCACCCTGAAGGTAAAGAACGGATATTCTCCACCCTGTGGGAATAGTCGGGGTATGTGACATTTTGTGACTATGTATCCGCTCCGCAGGTTTCTCTAAATGGATCCTGTCTCCTGATGAAGGCTCCTGCTGGACACATTGGGGGTCATTTACTAAGGGCCCGATTCGCGTTTTCCCGACGTGTTACCCGAATATTTCCGATTTGCGCCGATTTCCCCTGAATTTCCCGGGATTTTGCATGCAACGGAAATCAGCGGGCGTGGCTGAACGAAAACCCAACGGATTCGGAAAAACAGCCGCATTTAAAAAAAAAAAAAACTGTCGCGGAGCTTGTACTTACCTTCACTCAGCCCGGCTCGGTGAACTCCAGTGCGTTCCGATGCTCTTCAGCGCAGCAGCGCCACCTGGTGGACGGCGGAGGAACTACCTTAATGAATTCCGTCTGGACCCGAATCCAGCGCAGAAAATGCGCCGCTGGATCGCGAATGGACCGGGTAAGTAAATCTGCCCCAATATCTACAATTTCTCAAAGTTCTGCCTAATATCACTGCAGCATCTCATGATATCATGAGCAATTTCTCAAGATCTCTGCTTGCTGCCAGTGAATACAAAAAAAAATGCATTAAAACGACACCTTGACATCAACCTGACAAACCCCAATATAGTCAAGGGCGTCAGTCAGGCGCCATTTTTATGTCATGTGACAGATCCAGCACTTCTGTCATGTTTCCTGTTTTGCTTCTAAAACAAAACAACAGAAATTAAATTGTCAAAAACTTGTGTAAATGACTTTCGTTCAGCAATCTGTGCAGTTTACAGAGAGATCATATTACAGCTTTACATTGAAGTCTATTAAGAAGAAGGAGGAGGAGGGAGCAGGAAGTGAGTGAAGGTGGAGAGGCTTATGGAGTAAATTGTAATTATTCTCTCCCCCTCCAAGTGCTTTATACTGGTCAGTGCTGGTCAGTTTATCATTCTTTATGGCGCTGCTGCTGATAAATGAGTCCAATTAAGAGAACAGACTCTCCTGCTGTCTATTGGAGACATCATAGAATCTTATCCCCACCAATAATCCAATAGACAACTAAAGATAAGATATAGAGCCTGCAGAAGAGGAATGGAGGTTACAAGTCATATAATACCAACAGCAGAGAGACCTCATGTACATATACACTGAAATAGGAGAGCAATGGGAGGACCTCACCTTCTGCAGACGAGCCTCGAATATCTAGGTTGGACTTGATGGACTGATGTCTATTATACTATGATACTATTATCTATACTCACTTATCGCTCCATCGTCCGTTCCATTCCACTTTCCCCCATGGATTTCGGAGCCTGAGCAGTGGGATTCTGCGGCTGTGATACTCTACCTAAAATATAAGTTACGGCAAAGGAATAGGGTCTACATTTTATGTATAATGTTGATGTGTCACATATATATATATATATATATATATATATATATATATATATATATACAGCTATACCTCTGCGACACCTATAATGGAGTAGGCGTGTCCTTTCACCAGACCTTCCGGGGTTCGCATTTCAGTTTCAGACGGATTCAAAATCTACAACAACAAAAAAATTACAGCTGGAACATATCACAATGATACATTCATATTGTCCCATCCTGGTGGGAAATCAAGGATCTTCTAGGAATATTCAGTATGAGCCCCATGTAGGATTTCACGAAACTCCCTGCGTTCTACCACCGTATTGAAAATTTTTCCTAAAATTCTCCATTTTTTTCATGTATTTTAACTGACCCCGATTAATAGTATAGTATAGTATATAGCAAAATACTGGAAAAAGGCCATCCCGGAGATCTGTGATATGGACTCCACTATTCCCCGTATTCTTTGTGACTTGCTCAATGACCACATCATCAGGCCCATTCATTACTGTGGAGTGGTCTATGCCCAAAATGCTGAAGGTAGTTGAGCTTTTGTGGTGCAATTCACTTTTCAACCTAAGAGGAGGCAAGTACAAGAGTGGGCGCCCTATGGAGAACTACTAGTCAAACGTTCAACCTAAGAGGAGGCAAGTACAAGAGTGGGCATCCTATGGAGAACTATTAGTCAAACGGTCAACCTAAGAGGAGGCAAGTACAAGAGTGGGCGTCCTATGGAGAACTACTAGTCAAACGTTCAACCTAAGAGGAGGCAAGTACAAGAGTGGGTGTCCTATGGAGAACTACTAGTCAAACGTTCAACCTAAGAGGAGGCAAGTACAAGAGTGGGCGCCCTATGGAGAACTACTAGTCAAACGGTCAACCTAAGAGGAGGCAAGTACAAGAGTGGGCGTCCTATGGAGAACTATTAGTCAAACGGTCAACCTAAGAGGAGGCAAGTACAAGAGTGGGCGTCCTATGGAGAACTACTAGTCAAACGTTCAACCTAAGAGGAGGCAGGTACAATAGTGGGCGTCCTATGGAGAACTACTAGTCAAACGGTTTAACCTAAGAGTAGGCAGGTATAAGAGTGGGTGTCCTATGGAGAACTGCTAGTCAAAAGTTCAACCTAAGAGGAGGCAAGTACAAGAGTGGGCGTCCTATGGAGAACTATTAGTCAACCATTCAACCTAAGAGGAGGCAGGTACAAGAGTGGGCGTCCTATGGAGAACTACTAGTCAAACGTTTAACCTAAGAGTAGGCAAGTACAAGAGTGGGCATCCTATGGAGAACTATTAGTCAAACGTTCAACCTAAGAGGAGGCAAGTACAAGACTGGGCGTCCTATGGAGAACTACTAGTCAAACGTTCAACCTAAGAGGAGGCAAGTACAAGAGTGGGCGTCCTATGGAGAATTACTAGTCAAACGTTCAACCTAAGAGTAGGCAGGTATAAGAGTGGGCGTCCTATGGAGAATTACTAGTCAAACGTTCAACCTAAGAGGAGGCAAGTACAAGAGTGGGCGTCCTATGGAGAATTACTAGTCAAACGTTCAACCTAAGAGGAGGCAAGTACAAGAGTGGGCGTCCTATGGAGAATTACTAGTCAAACGTTTAACCTAAGAGTAGGCAAGTACAAGAGTGGGCGTCCTATGGAGAACTATTAGTCAAACGTTCAACCTAAGAGGAGGCAAGTACAAGACTGGGCGTCCTATGGAGAACTACTAGTCAAACGTTCAACCTAAGAGGAGGCAAGTACAAGAGTGGGCGTCCTATGGAGAACTACTAGTCAAACGTTCAACCTAAGAGGAGGCAAGTACAAGAGTGGGCGTCCTATGGAGAACTACTAGTCAAATGTTCAACCTAAGAGGAGGCAGGTACAAGAGTGGGCGTCCTATGGAGAACTACTAGTCAAACGTTCAACCTAACAGGAAGCAGGTACAAGAGTGGGCATCCTATGGAGAACTACTAGTCAAACGTTCAACCTAAGAGGAGGCAAGTACAAGAGTGGGCGTCCTATGGAGAATTACTAGTCAAACGTTCAACCTAAGAGTAGGCAGGTATAAGAGTGGGCGTCCTATGGAGAACTACTAGTCAAACGTTCAACCTAACAGGAAGCAGGTAAAAGAGTGGGCATCCTATGGAGAACTACTAGTAAAACGTTTAACCTAAGAGGAGGCAAATACAAGAGTGGGCATCCTATAGAGAACTACTAGTCAAACGTTCAACCTAAGAGGAGGCAAGTACAAGAGTGGGCGTCCTATGGAGAATTACTAGTCAAACGTTCAACCTAAGAGTAGGCAGGTATAAGAGTGGGCGTCCTATGGAGAACTACTAGTCAAACGTTCAACCTAAGAGGAGGCAAGTACAAGAGTGGGCGTCCTATGGAGAACTATTAGTCAAACGTTCAACCTAAGAGGAGGCAAGTACAAGAGTGGGTGTTCTATGGAGAACTACTAGTCAAACGTTCAACCTAAGAGGAGGCAAGTACAAGACTGGGCGTCCTATGAAGAACTACTAGTCAAACGTTCAACCTAACAGGAGGCAGGTACAAGAGTGGGTGTCCTATGGAGAACTACTAGTCAAACGTTTAACCTAAGAGTAGGCAGGTACAAGAGTGGGCATCCTATGGAGAACTATTAGTCAAACGTTCAACCTAAGAGGAGGCAAGTACAAGACTGGGCGTCCTATGGAGAACTACTAGTCAAACGTTCAACCTAAGAGGAGGCAAGTACAAGAGTGGGCGTCCTATGGAGAATTACTAGTCAAACGTTCAACCTAAGAGGAGGCAAGTACAAGACTGGGCGTCCTATGGAGAACTACTAGTCAAACGTTCAACCTAAGAGGAGGCAAGTACAAGAGTGGGCGTCCTATGGAGAACTACTAGTCAAACGTTCAACCTAAGAGGAGGCAAGTACAAGAGTGGGCGTCCTATGGAGAACTACTAGTCAAATGTTCAACCTAAGAGGAGGCAGGTACAAGAGTGGGCGTCCTATGGAGAACTACTAGTCAAACGTTCAACCTAACAGGAAGCAGGTACAAGAGTGGGCATCCTATGGAGAACTACTAGTCAAACGTTCAACCTAAGAGGAGGCAAGTACAAGAGTGGGCGTCCTATGGAGAATTACTAGTCAAACGTTCAACCTAAGAGTAGGCAGGTATAAGAGTGGGCGTCCTATGGAGAACTACTAGTCAAACGTTCAACCTAACAGGAAGCAGGTAAAAGAGTGGGCATCCTATGGAGAACTACTAGTAAAACGTTTAACCTAAGAGGAGGCAAATACAAGAGTGGGCATCCTATAGAGAACTACTAGTCAAACGTTCAACCTAAGAGGAGGCAAGTACAAGAGTGGGCGTCCTATGGAGAATTACTAGTCAAACGTTCAACCTAAGAGGAGGCAAGTACAAGAGTGGGTGTTCTATGGAGAACTACTAGTCAAACGTTCAACCTAAGAGTAGGCAAGTACAAGACTGGGCGTCCTATGAAGAACTACTAGTCAAACGTTCAACCTAACAGGAGGCAGGTACAAGAGTGGGTGTCCTATGGAGAACTACTAGTCAAACGTTTAACCTAAGAGTAGGCAAGTACAAGAGTGGGCGTCCTATGGAGAACTATTAGTCAAACGTTCAACCTAAGAGGAGGCAAGTACAAGACTGGGCGTCCTATGGAGAACTACTAGTCAAACGTTCAACCTAAGAGGAGGCAAGTACAAGACTGGGCGTCCTATGGAGAACTACTAGTCAAATGTTCAACCTAAGAGGAGGCAAGTACAAGAGTGGGTGTTCTATGGAGAACTACTAGTCAAACGTTCAACCTAAGAGGAGGCAAGTACAAGACTGGGCGTCCTATGAAGAACTACTAGTCAAACGTTCAACCTAACAGGAGGCAGGTACAAGAGTGGGTGTCCTATGGAGAACTACTAGTCAAACGTTTAACCTAAGAGTAGGCAGGTACAAGAGTGGGCGTCCTATAGAGAACTACTAGTGAAACGTTCAACCTAAGAGGAGGCAAGTACAAGACTGGGCTTCCTATGGAGAACTTCTAGTCAAACGTTTAACCTAAGAGTAGGCATGTACAAGAGTGGGTGTCCTATGGAGAACTACTAGTCAAACGTTTAACCTAAGACAGTGATGGCGAACCTTTTAGAGACCGAGTGCCCAAGCTACAACCAAGTCCCACTTATCACAAAGTGCCAACGCAGAAATTTAATTTGAGATTTATACTCCCTTCTCTGTCACAGATTACATTGATACCAGCACCATGAGGACACCAATAAAGCAGAAAATAGAAGAAATTTGGATGATCATTGTAGCTTCCCTCCAGGGTCCCAGAACAGGAAGAATTGTCAGGACCGGAGCAGGAGCTACAATGATAATCCAGATCTGTCCGCACCTTCCCACTCTTCCAGTAGTCCCAGGTAGGACAGTCACTTTAAAATAGCTCTGTTTACAGCAAGTCCTGGGCTGTCTGGGACTGCAGGAAGATACCTGGAGTCATCTCTGGTGATGGCCTGGGTGCCCATAGAGAGGGCTCTGAGTGCCACCTCTGGCACCTGTGCCATAGGTTCGCCACCACTGACCTAAGAGTAGGCAGGTACAAGAGTGGGTGTCCTATGGAGAACTACTAGTCAAACGTTCAACCTAAGAGGAGGCAGGTACAAGAGTGGGCGTCCTATGGAGAACTACTAGTCAAACGTTCAACCTAAGAGGAGGCAATTACAAGTGTGGGCATCCTATAGAGAACTACTAGTCAAACGTTCAACCTAAGAGGAGGCAGGTACAAGAGTGGGCATCCTATAGAGAACTACTAGTCAAACGTTCAACCTAAGAGGAGGCATGTACAAGAGTGGGTGTCCTATGGAGAACTACTAGTCAAACGTTCAACCTAAGAGGAGGCAAGTACAAGAGTGGGCGTCCTATGGAGAACTACTAGTCAAACGTTCAACCTAAGAGGAGGCAGGTATAAGAGTGGGCGTCCTATGGAGAACTACTAGTCAAACGTTCAACCTAAGAGGAGGCAAGTACAAGAGTGGGCGTCCTATGGAGAACTAATAGTCAAACGTTCAACCTAAGAGGAGGCAAGTACAAGAGTGGGCGTCCTATGGAGAATTACTAGTCAAACGTTCAACCTAAGAGGAGGCAGGTACAAGAGTGGGTGTCCTATGGAGAACTACTAGTCAAACGGTTTAACCTAAGAGTAGGCAGGTACAAGAGTGGGTGTTCTATGGAGAACTACTAGTCAAACGTTCAACCTAAGAGTAGGCAGGTATAAGAGTGGGTGTCCTATGGAGAACTACTAGTCATACGTTCAACCTAGGTGAGCCCAACCAAGCGTCTTCTCTCACATTGATTGAGGCTCCCATCAGTGACCTCTTCTCTACTGCTTTCTGGATGATCTGGAACAGGTTTGGAGGAGCTGCCTTGAGGTCCACGCTCTCGTCCACGCCTCCAGTGAAATCCACAAAGGCTTCGCTAATCCAACCGCCATTCAGAGCCTCGTAGGAGCCATTCAACCTAGGAACAAACATTAAATATGACCAATGTTTACTGATCTTATCTGGGTTTTGTTTGATCGTATTATTTGGGAACTCTAAGTCATACTGTATGGAGGAGCAAGAGGGACCAACTCTGCATCCTCAACATCCACCGAGCTACCTATACAACCCAAAGAACGTTACAGAAAAATAAATACAATGGCGCTACCCCTAAAGTATATATGGATTGGCTCTAGTTCTCGGCCTTCATGGAGGTCACTCAGCAAATAGTGATAAGACCTTTGATATTGTGATGTTGTGACTCACTTGGCATAGGCCTTCTCCAGCAAGGCGGGCCAGAACTCGCTCTTCTCAGCAGAGCTGACGAACACCAGCTCTCCAGACTTTGTAGGTAGACGATCATCTACCATGACGTCAACCCATTGGCCGTACTGCCAGAACTGGAAGGGGAAATGGAGAAGATTAATAAGCACTGAAGTATCTATGAAGCCCTCAGGGGTGGATTAAGACTACCATGGGCTCTGGGTTGTATTATAGTTGTGGACAAGTCGATTAGAAACAAGATTGCTGTCCTTGGATACGACCACATCCGCTGCAGTGATTGCACAAAGAAACAAACTTTGGAGGACCTTTGAAGGTCCTGAAAGCAGTGGTGTAACTAGAAGCTGACAGGCCCCTGACTTTAATGTATGGTTTATAGTAATAGTCTTTTCATATGGGAAAGTGACACCATAAGGGCCCCCTAAACCTCTTGGGCCCTGGTGCAACTGCAACCTCTGCACCACCATTTAAACTAGCAGCCTTGGGCCCCAGGCAGCCTCCACAAACCGCCCATATCATATTCCGCTAATGCCAGACCTTGCAAACACCAAATTTGCTACAATGATTGAGACCGTGAGGTTAGGGCTACACATTACCACATGACGAGTTGAGGGTAAAAAGTGTAACTAAAACTAGAAAATGCAACAGTTTTAATTTTAACATTCCCCCCAATAATTACCTGAAAATGGAATATTCCGGCATAGTCCTTTTGAAAACTCTGCTGGGAAGGAACCACCTGCTCCTGTAGAAGGGGGTAAAGGGTCAGAGAGGCAGCTGCAGCAAGAAACCAGCAGTTACCTAAAAGAGAAGACACAAGCAATGAGTACAACTACACCCTGTGACTACTCACATCTAACACTGATGAGCATATGGTTGAATAGAGACTTTTATGTCCGTCCATGATTTAGCTAGTTCCGTCCTTAAGGGGTATTCTCGCCTGAACATTAACCTTCAACTTAATTCATCTGCCATTACATACATTTCTTCAGCTATATGTTATTAAAACATTTACCTCTGTGAATATAATTCCTCGTAAATGTAGCCATGCTGTCCCTTAGAAACAAGATTGCTGTCCTTGGATACGACCACATCCGCTCCAGTGATTGCACAAAGAAAAAAATAGTTTTTGCATATGAAATGTCCAGGAGTTAATCCATGTCCCACATCCGTCCTGCGGAAATGAACACTGCATCATGGTGAGGTCAGGCAATAGCTCATGTCTAGCCACTGCTGGAAGATTCCAAGGGTGGTCGTATCCAAGGACAGCTATCTAAAGGACAACAATTATGGGAAATTATCTTCGCACAGGTACATTTTTTTGTTAACATGTCGATGAATTATATCAAATTGTGAATGCTCAGATGGGAATACCCCTTTAAACCAGACAGGGCCACCATTTTTGGGTCATCATGTTCAGCCACCTTTCTCTGGACAGGTTGGAATTTGCAGGGACTGTCCTGTCCCACTTACCCAGCTGTCCTTGGCAGATATCTGTCCATTTCATGTTATCGCTGATGAACTGAGGGACCTGGACAATCTCCTAGAAGAGATGGAGAAGAGGTTTGTGATATATTGTGTCCTTTTAGCGAATCTCCTCTGTTATTACCAGGTCTCGGGTCCAATCCTTGGTTACAATTGTGGCCCCTATAGTCTTTGTTCAGTGTTTCTTCTAAAAACAGCGCCCCACCTATCCACAGGCGGCATCTGGTACTGCAGCTCCACCCTATGAACATGAATGGAGCAGAGGTGCAATACCAGACCCGGCCTGTGCGTAGGTGGGGCGCTGTTTTGCTCAGAAAACCTTTAGATAGGCCATAATGTGAATGTATCCAGTGAGGTCTGTTTTGTTTGCTCTTTGCATTGTGCAGGTAGATCCTCCTACATGATGCGGTCAGTAGCTTTGAAAACGGACAAATAACGTGTATAAAGCGTTGAGTAAACACGAGGGATAACACCTCTATTCTAGCGGTAAGAGTTACAGGAGGAGCAGCCGTCCGGCCAAACTGGTCCAGCTGTAAGTAAGACACCAGCGGCCGTGACGCAGCATTGTGCTCTCTATTGTCTGCTTAAAGGGGATGTCCTCCGGTTACATTGCGTGACAAGTCGTGTAAAATAAGGTGTAGGCCGCAAGTCCCTATAACTATATTCTAATCCTGGTGTCGGCCTCTACAGAAGGAAAATGTGGAAGTTATTCTATAATCTTTGCATCGCAGAGAAGTTTTCCTACCATTGCATTCCTAGAAAAACTTTACAAACAGTAAAAAAAAATACTTCTACAATCATCAATATCAAGTATGATAAACCAGGGACACATACGGTACTTATAGACCCCGGCACAGTGACTGTGGTAATATTCTTATATTTGTTATAACATTATGCTAATGAGCCAGAAGTGCTATGTGGGTGTTACTAGAGCCCCTCCGTGCTGCAGCTTCACTGGCTGTTACTCGGTCTGGTCCCTCAGCACTTCCTCCCCCCTCTGTCTGCCTGCTGTAATCTCACACAGTGGGGGAAGGGGGCAGTGGCGTAACAAGAGGCTGATGGGCCCCAGTGCAAAGTCTGTGCCAGGCCCCCGACTATAATGTACGGTTTATAGTACTAGTCTTCTCATATGGGAAAGTGACACCATAAGGGCCCCCTAAACCTCTTGGGCCCAGGTGCGAACGCAACCTCTGCACCCCCTAAATTTATGCCCCTGGAAGGGGGGAAGTGCTCTCACACAGTGTAACAGCCTGTTGATGTACAGCATGGAGGAGCTCTGGTAACACCCCCAGAGCCCTTCATGGGGTCTCTGGAGATACATAGATTGGACAAGTTGGAATTCAACTGTCTGATCCTCTTAATTTGGGGTTTTCTGTGGCTTTTTCTATTCACTACATGCAACTTTCCAATCATATATGCGTATAGAGGAGTCAGGAGAGATCGCGTGTATAGGCGCCTACAAGAGGTATTCTCATTTCATCAATACACGATGAATGCAGGTTCTACCCCGGGCACCCACACTTATCTCAGAACAAGGGGCCACTGGGCCCCTTTCCACGCCCGGGCCCTGAGGGGAGTTGGCAGAAACTCCCCATTCAGGTCTATGGGAGTGATGTCAGGTGTCACCCTGATGGGGGTGGTAGTCCTTCCTCAGTAATGTACATATCACTTACACTCCGGGTTCCTGTTACTCGCGGTTTATGACGGGTGACGCATACAATAACACTGGGTGTGTACAGATGGTGGGTGCCACGTGGGGCGCTATTAGTTATGGAGAATCTGGCCCGAGGTCAATATAAACAGAGATAAGAGAGCGGAGGCGAGAGATGACACGGAGCAGCACCGGATAATACTGTACACACTGCACCGGCGCTCCACCGCCATTGTTATCATCCATACTGGTCCATGACATGTGGTTCTGAACAGCTTCCAGACCTCCCAGTAGGAAATGCAGGTGTGACCAGTATCTAATATTTGTTATTTGGTGACTATTCCATGCACATAGGGGCTCATTTACTAAGGGTCCGTTTTGCACCGAATTGCCCCGGGATTTTGGTGCACGTGATCGGATTGTGGGCATCGGCGCCGGCTTTCACGTGACAGAAATCGGGGGGCGTGGCCGTTGGACAACCCGACGGATTCGGAAAAAACGTGGAATTTAAACATGCTTTTTCCCAAGCACTTACATGCACCGGGAAGAAGAAGGTGAACTCCGGCGGACCTCGGTGCAGCAGCGACACCTGCTGGATATCGGGGGCACAACCATAGTGAATCCCGGCAGACCCGAATCAGCGTCGGACAACACGCCGCGGGATCGCGACTGGACCGGGTAAGTAAATGTGCCCCAATAAGTTTACTCCATAGGAAATGATTTGCTGATTAATGGGGGGTCCCAAAGGCAACTCCCAAACACGGACCAGTTCTGTTTGCTGCGAGGACGTCCCAGCGATCTGCTGTGATCTGTGAGGAAACCTAACAGCCAGTGTTCAATTTCCCTACTCTGCCTCCACTGGAGAAATGAAGTATTACAGGAGACCCATAAGATAGCAATGCAATGCATGGGATTGTTGGTCCTCCAAGCACTGCCTAATTATTAGAGGTCCAGAACAATGACCCCCCCCCCTCTATTGTTCCCTATTCCCTTATAATTAAAGGGAGAGACTAAGTAACATCAATGATATAAAATTATATTATATGCGAGGGGTAAACATTGCACACAGCGCCCCCCCTGACCATGAGGTTGTGTCTGGTATTGCAGTGCATCTTCTAATGAACAGCTTTTCCAGCAAATTTGTTGAAGTCTCAAGTTGTCACCCAGCTTTCCTAGACGTAGATCCAACATCGGAACAGAAATATATAGATATGGTTAATTGTTATCTATCCACATTATCCAAGAAAAATTCACTAGTAAATTTTCTGACTTTCCGGGAAATCCCGGCTCCTTACCTGAGGTCTCTTCCATTGGATCCCCCTGGTGTCCGGAGACCATGGTCCTAGCTGGTTGTATCCCAGAGATGTGGGACCGGCAGGAAAATGTGGGTCCTCAAAGAGAGATTTCTTCTGCAGACAGTCCTGGAGGAGGGTCCTGTAGTCCTGTCCCAGGAAGGGATCAACGTTCCCCCTGGGCAAAGAAGAGTCATCATCCTGCAGCAGGCGGACAGTGATCGCTGCTGCAGTCATGGTGAGGACTGAGGCCATGGCATTACCTGCTGCAGGTGTATATGTGTCCCCGGGAGGAGGGAGGGGTCAGAGGACAATGATAAAACCTCCTACCTGTGTGCACAACACAACCTGACGTCTACGACTTACAATGGGGACAATGAAACCCAAATCTCAACAGGAAAATCATCTGTAAGTGCATGTAAGTGCATTGTCCGTGTATAATGCGCTGTGCGGGGAGTCACTAAGATCCTGCGCCCGATATCCTGCATGTGTCGCTTCCCCGCTCAGGTCCCCGGAGTTCACCTTCTTCTTCCTGGTGCATGTAAGTGCATTGTCCGTGTATAATGTGCTGTGCGGGGAGTCACTAAGATCCTGCGCCCGATATCCTGCTTGTGTCACTTCCCCGCTCAGGTCCCTGGAGTTCACCTTCTTCTTCCTGGTGCATGTAAGTGCATTGTCCGTGTATAATGCGCTGTGCGGGGAGTCACTAAGATCCTGCGCCCGATATCCTGCATGTGTCGCTTCCCCGCTCAGGTCCCTGGAGTTCACCTTCTTCTTCCTGGTGCATGTAAGTGCATTGCTCGTGTATAATGTGCTGTGCGGGGAGTCACTAAGATCATGCATCCGATATCCTGCATGTGTCGCTTCCCCGCTCAGGTCCCCGGAGTTCACCTTCTTCTTCCTGGTGCATGTAAGTGCATTGTCCGTGTATAATGCGCTGTGCGGGGAGTCACTAAGATCATGCATCCGATATCCTGCATGTGTCGCTTCCCTGCTCAGGTCCCTGGAGTTCACCTTCTTCTTCCTGGTGCATGTAAGTGCATTGTCTTGCGATACACTTTTTGAAAGTTAAATCCCGAGCTCAGTTGGATCGTACGACAGCACGCCCCCCGATTTCTGCCGCATGAAAGCAGCGCAGCTGCACCAAAATCCGATCACGTGCGACACAATCCCAAGGCAGACACTTGTTAAATACCTTTCAAAGCTGCGCAAATCCCAAAACTGGTGA
Organism: Engystomops pustulosus; assembly: GCF_040894005.1. Taxonomy (NCBI): domain Eukaryota; kingdom Metazoa; phylum Chordata; class Amphibia; order Anura; family Leptodactylidae; genus Engystomops; species Engystomops pustulosus. The sequence goes on along the minus strand of NC_092419.1, from coordinate 10,564,483 downwards.
ACAGTCCGACAAAAGTGCAATCCACGACCCTTAGTAAATAAGCCTCATTGTGTGCCATGATGACATCACACCTGTAATTAACCCAATGACTTAGGTCCAACTTCTATAGTATCACTACCCCTGCAACCACTGAACTTGTCTCATCTCATGTAAAAAGAGAAGAAGAGAAGAGTCATATTTGTTGGAGTTCTATTTTTTTATAGGTGAATGGGTGAGATTTCACATAACAGAGGGAACTCTATATAGAATGTAGGAAATCCCATGAAACTCTGCACTTTACCCCAGCCGCAAGGTGTTGTCACAACAGAGCGGCCACGACCGGATCTGAACGTGGACTCCTGTCACCAGCATCGGATGTCACACCTGACACGGTCCCTGTCATTACACTCCTAGAAGTTGCTGTGTGGCCCCAGGTGATACTTTGTTGCTTCAGTAACATCAGGGAGACGGCTCCTGGTCAAATATTCATAAGTTTCTTGTATCTAATAAGGAAATGAGCTGAACAGATGGATAGTGGACACAAAGCTTTATCTTTGCTGTAAAGATTTTCAGTAACATTCTATTTTCTGTATCAATTTCTCAAGATCTCTGCTTGCTGTCCTTCTTCAGGATCCTTCTGTATCGACTTCTACTGGTTTTATTCATAGTTTTTTCTTTCCTCCTCCTCTTGGTGGGATTGTCTCTAGTTTATTGTTGAGTCGCCAGGTGAGGGGTCCAGGTTTTTATACGGATGACCCTGTAATTTCCACACCAAAGGCCTACGACAGCGTCTTCACCAGTCTGGTATTTATGGCCTCTTCTAAGGACTCTAAGTATTGGTCATCAATATCACTAGGAATCTGAGCTTTCATACTACACTGATACACTTTGCTAGATACTAAGGCCCCTTCTCCACTGGCGTTTTTCACGCGCGAGTTCTGTGCGTGCATTTGACGCGCAGAACTTGCATTGCACTCTGTCCCATTGTATTCAATGGGTCTTTCTCCATTAGCGTGGTTTTTAACGCGCGTGCTTGCGTTCGTTTGCACGCGCGTCAAAATCGCAGCATGCTCTATTTTTGCGGGTCACGCGCGTTTTTCACGCCCCATTCAAGTCTATGGAGATGCATCAAGAACGCATTGCACTCGCAATCATTGCAAGTGCAATGCGAGTGCAATGCGTTTTAAACGTTAGGGTTGCTAGGTGACCAGAATAACATTATTTCCCCTGCTCGCGATCGAGCATTTAATTAAAAAAACACAATGAAGAACAGTGAAGAATAGAATAAAATCATTGTACACAGTGAACACAGTGACCACAGGATCATTTAAGATAAAAACACAGTGCAGAACACAGTGCAGAATAGATTACAGATGTTCGGCACATCTGCTTACTTGTCCGGAGATACGCGCGGAACGGTGCGAACAAAATAGCATGTGAAGAACAATATATATGTGTGTAGAACACATTGCAGATGTATTTAAACATCTGCAATTTGTTCTTCACACACATATATATTGTTCTTCACATGCTATTTTGTTCGCGCGTATCTCCCGACAAGTAAGCAGATGTGCCGAACATCTGTAATCTATTCTGCACTGTGTTCTGCACTGTGTTTTTATCTTAAATGATCCTGTGGTCACTGTGTTCACTGTGTACAATGTTTTTATTCTATTCTTCACTGTTCTTCACATCTGCTAAATTGTCGGGAGATAATATACGCGCGGAACAGTGAAGAATAGATCGCCGATGTTTGCAAATTATCAGAAGACATTATTTTTCAATTAAATAACACATTTTAATCCCAAACCATGGTCCCTTTGAAATATGCTCGAGTCTCCCATTGAATCGTGCGTCAAAAATGCGCCGAAAACGCAAAAAAAACGCAAATTACTCCAAGGAAAAATGCAACAAAAACGCAGCAAAAACGTCAGTTTTTCACGCATTGCACACGCACGTGAAACGCAACGCTAGTGTGCAAGAGGCCTAAGTCTTCCAGATCTCTTAGATCCTTTGAAGTAAAGAGTTAAAAGGTCAAGGTTATTTCTATTTTCTTAGAGGAACTTTCCACCAGATTTTACTCCCATTAAGCTAGCAGCACCCTCCAGGAGGGTATGAAATGGCCTTACAAGAATACACTTTTATTGTAAAATAACTTTGTCTTTGCCTCCCTTTATCTCTGGTTCTGTAGCTTTCTGAAGCAGTTTAGAAGATGAGATTCTTATCTTTACAATGACACTAATAACATGTTTCCAGGATACCGTCGTTTATGTAAAACATCCTTCAAAGGCATATGCAAATGAGAAAAGTCATCTGAGATGAGTCAAGTTTAGAAGCTACAAGAGTCTACAAGAGTCTCACTTCAGATGCCCCCGTCTTGGGCTGTTTAGTTCCTAAATCAATCACTTGGATATCAAATTAAAGATAATTTGCTTCTCTCAAAATCACATCAGGCTTTTGGTTCTGTGATCTACAGAACTGGAGATACAGATAGGTAAAAACATACGAGCTGCAGGTAAAGATCCAGTTCTCACTTATTTCTTTACCCGTCTGCAGATCACAAAAGCACAAGCCTAATAATAATAATTCCTTTATGTATATATAGCGCACACGGATTACACAGCGCTGCACAGAGTTTGCCAAATCAGTCCCTGTCCCCAATGGGGCTCACAATCTAATCAACTGTTATGTGTTGGAGTGTTATGGTATGTGTTGGAGGAAACCTGAGGACCCGGAGGAAACCCACGCAAACACAGAGAGAACATACAAACTCTGTGCAGCTGTTGACCCTGGGACTTGAACCCAGGACTCCAGCGCTGCAGGGCTGTAAAGCTAACCACTGAGCCACCGTGCTGCAAGGCTGTGATGCTAACCACTGAGCCATTGTGCTGCAAGGCTGTAGTGCTAACCACTGAGCCACCGTGCTGCAAGGTTGTAATGCTAACCACTGAGCCACCGTGCTGTAAGGCTGTAATGCTAACCACTGAGCCACCATGCTGCAAGGCTGTAATGCTAACCACTGAGCCACCATGCTGCAAAGCTGTAATGCCAACCACTGAGCCACCATGCTGCAAGGCTGTAATGCCAACCACTGAGCCACCATGCTGCAAGGCTGTAATGCCAACCACTGAGCCACCATGCTGTCTGGCTCAGTGGTTAGCACAAACCATATCCAGGATTGTTTTGGGTATTATAAGCCCCGGATAGGGGCAACTGAAGTGCCGCTCCCTCTACCTCTACATTTCATACCCTACCTGAGGGTAATCTTGGTTTTATAGGTAGGTTCCATTTAGGAAGGATTAAACTTTTTGAATTAATCATCAGGTTAATTTTTTACCACAAGGAAGAAGATTACGGGAACGGGTGACTGTGTATTTTGACCTCGTCCTGAACAATTAAAATCAATGATGAATTTTATGACCTGTTATCAATAAACCTACAAATAACAAGGACCTGATAAGGCGACTCCTGCAGCGGCGTCTGCTCTGCTCATCAGTGTCACGTATTCCCACATCCCATAAGAAGGATCCGACATTCCCAGAAATCAGGAGATTCCAGTAACGTGGCGATGAGTTCCCAATATGGGAAAAATGGACAGATAAGAGTCCTGTATCTGTATACCCTGATCTGTCAATGTCAGATATGGGGGAACTCTAGACACGGAGACATCACTTGTATCTACAATGAGACGTGACGGCAATGGGCGGCAGTGGACACAAAGATTGTATCCTAGATACATTCCATATATTGTATCATATTCTGAGATATTTTTAACAATTTAGTTCTTATAGTTAGTGACCTGTACAGGCGGTCCCCTACTTAAGGAAACCCCTAGTTACAGACGGACCCCTCTGCCCCTGTGACCTCTGGTGACCTCTCTGGATGTTACTATAGTCCCAGGCTGCAATGATCAGCTGTAAGGTGTCTGTAATGAAGCTTTATGGATAATCCTTGGTCCCATTACAGCAAAAAAATTTTTAAACTCCGATTGTCACTGGGGGCAAAAAAATTTAGTCTGGAACTACAATTATAAAATATACAGTTCCGACTTACATATAATTAATAAATAATTAATAAAATTGCTCTTCTCCAATACCCGCTATCCACGTCTCTCTCCTCAGTACCGGTGTGCGCCAAACATGACCGACCTCTACACATGTATATACTCGCTGTCTGGCTTCTTATTGGTTGTCAGATTTCATGCCGCCCAGTAGCTGCTGACCACATCGGGGAAAGTAGATGGCAGAAAGTTGGGGATGATAGATCCCTAGTCCTGCCGCCCTGCTCCCCCCTTCCTGAAATTTCTCATCTGAGCTGCTGTATACTGTGGAAGATGTGCACTGTTATATACCTATTATACAGTACAATGTGCATCGTAATATGTATATAATGGAGCACATCCTCCATTCTGTAGAGTGGCTGTGCCCCCTGACACCTCGGACCCCACAGCAGCTGCTATGCTACCCTTTGTAATTACTCCTTTGTTCTTGTATTAGGATGGACACAACAGGGCACATTTACTTACCAATCCCTGGTGCGTTCCCTGATCTGGAATGTCCGTGTATAATGCGCTGTTCCGCGATTCACTTAGATCGTGCGGCCAATATCCTGCATGTGTCGCTTCCCCGCTCAGGTCCCCGGAGTTCACCTTCTTCTTCCCGGTGCATGTAAGTGCATTGTCCGTGTATAATGCGCTGTTCCGCGATTCACTTAGATCGTGCGGCCAATATCCTGCCTGTGTCGCTTCCCCGCTCAGGTCCCTGGAGTTCACCTTCTTCTTCCTGGTGCATGTAAGTGCATTGTCCGTGTATAATGTGCTGTGCAGGGAGTCACTAAGATCGTGCACCCGATATCCTGCATGTGTCGCTTCCCCGCTCAGGTCCCCTGGAGTTCACCTTCTCCTTCCTGGTGCATGTAAGTGCATTGTCCGTGTATAATGTGCTGTGCGGGGAGTCACTAAGATCCTGCGCCTGATATCCTGCATGTGTCGCTTCCCCGCTCAGGTTCCCGGAGTTCACCTTCTTCTTCCTGGTGCATGTAAGTGCATTGTCCGGGTATAATGCGCTGTGCGGGGAGTCACTAAGATCCTGCGCCCGATATCCTGCATGTGACGCTTCCCCGCTCAGGTCCCCAGAGTTCACCTTCTTCTTCCTGGTGCATGTAAGTGCATTGTCCGTGTATAATGCGATGTGCGGGGAGTCACTAAGATCCTGCGCCCGATATCCTGCATGTGTCGCTTCCCCGCTCAGGTTCCCGGAGTTCACCTTCTTCTTCCTGGTGCATGTAAGTGCATTGTCTTGCGATGCAATTTTAAAGTTTAATCCCACGCTCAGTCCGAAATCAGTCGGATCATCCGACGGCCTGCCCTCTATTTCTATCGCATGAAAGCCGGCATGATTGCGCCAAAGTCCGATTGCGTGTGACCCAATCCCCTTCTAAATACCTGTCATAGCCGTGCAAAACCCGAAAACTTCGGAATATCTGACTAAAGTGCGGGTCCACAGACCCTTAGTAAATAAGCCCCACTGAAGCACCATGTCCCCTTCAGATTGGGACTTGGATCATTACTGATCTGATAAACTTGACCTATACTAAGCACAGAATAATAAAACTCCATTACAGTCTCCATCCAAAGTCCGTTATGACCCATAGAGTATAAATGTCATCCCACGATGGATCCACCGCTGCTGGTTTTTGATGGGCCTGGCTCCTATAATCATTAGAGTGAATGAAGTCTGACCCCATTATCAGTGTATCGGGTTAGAAAATTAAAGGGATCATAAATATTATTATTTGCACAAGACTCTATCGCCATCTGTTGGCTACGGCAGCATTTACACGTGCAGTGAAACGCCCACACGTAACTTAAAGGCAACGTCTATTTTCTGCACTTACTCTTAATCCACACCAATTGCAAATATGTGGCATCCCAAAGAGTGAAATCTGCTGGGAAAATCCACATCGAATAATTGACCTACTATAGATATTTCTTATTATGTACGGATTATCGATGGATTGGGAGCATATTACAAAACATCTTAGATAATTGGCCAAATTGTAGTTTTTGGCCACATTCTTCCTTTAGGTTTGTTACACCACAATAATGTATCACAGCTTTGTCCAATTTCCAAGCCAATGGATTGATAATACATCCCCATTTGGACCAGATAAGGACCGGACCACCGATAAAAAGTAACATACAGGTCGTCCCCTACTTAAGAACACCCAACTTACATACGACCCCCTACTTTTAACCATGAAATAAAGGATTTGAAACTTACAAGCGTCTTCCGTGATCGTGCTGGAACTTCTTGTTTTCTGGATTAGTTACAGACGACCCCTAGTTACAGACGGACCTCTGGATGTTGGTAACTTACTGTACTTTATCCTTAGGCTACAATAATCAGCTGTAACAGTTATCACAGGTGTCTGTAATGAAGCTTTATGGTTAATCCTGGTTCTGATAACAATCCAACATTTTTAAAATCCAATTGTCACAGAGACCAAAAAAATTTGTCTGGGGGTTACAATTATAAAATATACCGTTCTGACTTACATACAAATTCAACTTAAGAACAAATCTACACAACTGTCTGTATACATTTCCTACAAACAGCTACATAAAATAACATTGTATCATGACCATTCGGTGAGAGTGAAACTTTTTGGAAATTTCTTGGGTTATCCCACTTTCTCCCACTAGGTGGCACATACTGCCTGTACTTCCCGGCAGGGCAGCGCTGTACATTCCTGTACTGGGGTGGGCACCCAGGGAGTGGAATATCCCCCCTTTGGAATAACTCATACATTCTTACAATACAGCTGTTTTCCACTGTGTTTTTGGCCTCCTCTTCTATTGGGGGCTTGGATTCTATCATTGACCTATTAACACTCTGTATAGAAACATAAAGGTGGTCCTGCGTTCCCCACCCTACTATTCCCTCCTGCCTCCTCTGCACACACCCTGTTCCTGCCTGCCCATTTTTTCCAGGGCTGTTGTTACGTTTTTTTTTGGATAGACTTTAGCTTCAGACTGACATCAGAAGAGAAGAGAAGGAGGAAGAAGAAGAAGAAGAGGAGACGACTCCAGAGAATCTTCATACTATCTCAGAAATCCACAGGTGAAGTCAAGAAAAAAACTCTGAAAAAAATAAACTGTGAAAATGTTCAGCTGGATGAAGAAGAACGAGAAGAACAAGAAGACCCCAGAAGTCATCCATACGGTGACCGAGGGTCTCAAGGACCTGTATAAGAAGAAGTTGAAGCCGGTAGAAGATTACTACAGGTTCCATGACTTCCATTCTCCGGCTCTGGAAGATGCCGACTTTGATAACAAGCCTATGGTGTTGGTCATGGGGCAATATTCCACCGGGAAGACCACCTTCATCAAGTATCTCCTGGAGCAGGACATCCCTGGGAGTCGGATTGGACCTGAGCCCACCACCGACTCCTTTATAGCCGTGATGCATGGAGAAACCGAGGGGGTCATCCCAGGGAACGCGCTGATGGTGGACCCCAACAAACCCTTCCGCAAGCTCAATCCTTTCGGGAACACCTTTCTGAACAGGTAAGTACATGATATGTACGGGGGAGGGGGAAACTGCGAAAAACTATAAATATAAGCAATTCTGTTATACATGTCTGGGGCCTGGGTGAAGAAGAAGTTATGGGGAAGGGAAAACACAGGTTAAAATTCTGTAGTGGGTGAAGTTAAGATTGTGCTTGGAAGAATCAAGGGAAACATGGCTTTTTAGTTTAAAAAAAATTAATAAAAATTGCGCCACACCTGTCCTCAGGCAATAAGTGGTATTGCAGCTCGGCCATATTGCCTTAGTTGGAGCTGAGCTGCACATACAGGTATAACCTATACCCAGGTGTGGCTATATGAATGGCAGGGGTCCCATCAATCATGAAAGTGAAGACACAGAGCGCTGATTTATGGCTGCAGGTCCTTAACATTTCTGTGCATAGTGACACCACATGGTCTGCATGGAACTGCAGACGACCACTTTCACTTGCATGTGACTGTGCATCGTCTATGGACTGTGCTGCAGATCCTTGAATCGTCTATGGACTGTGCTGCAGATCCTTGCATCGTCTATGGACTGTGCTGCAGATTCTTGCATCGTCTATGGACTGTGCTGCAGATCCTTGCATCGTCTATGGACTGTGCTGCAGATCCTTGCATCGTCTATGGACTGTGCTGCATATCCTTGCATCGTCTATGGACTGTGCTGCAGATCCTTGTATCGTCTATACACAGTGCTGCAGATCCTTGCATCGTCTATACACAGTGCTGCGGATCCTTGCATCGTCTATGGACTGTGCTGCGGATCCTTGCATTGTCTATGGACTGTGCTGCGGATCTTTGCATCGTCCATGGACAGTGCTGCAGATCCTTGCATCGTCTTTGGACTGTGCTACAGATCCTTGCATCGTCTATGGATAGTGCTGCAGATCCTTGTATCTTCTACGGATAGTGCTGCAGATCCGTGCATCGTCTATGGACTGTGCTGCGGATCCTTGCATTGTCTATGGACAGTGCTGCAGATCCTTGCACCGTCTTTGGACAGTGCCGCAGATCGTTGCATCATCTATGGACAGTGCTGCAGATCCTTGCATCGTCTTTGGACAGTGCCGCAGATCCTTGCATCATCTATGGACAATGCTGCAGATCCTTGCATCATCTATGGATAGTGCTGCAGATCATTGCATTGTCTATGGACTGTGTTGCAGATCCTTGCATCGTCTATGGACCATGCTGCGGATCCTTGCATTGTCTATGGACTGTGCTGCAGATCCTTACATCGTCTATGGACAGTGCTACAGATCCTTGCATCGCCTATGGGCAGTGCTGCAGATCCTTGAATCGTCTATGGACAGTGCTACAGATCCTTGCATCGTCTATGGATAGTGCTGAGGATCCTTGCATCATTTGTGGACTGTGACGGGCAATGATGAGCATCTTGTACCAATCCCACAACCGGATCTGCTAAGAGGAACATCCCTGCCCTTCCCAGCAAGTCCCAGACATTTCCTAGATGACAGGATCCAGAATATTATTAGCCGGTCGCTGTTTTTGTAGATGGGAACGGCTTCCTGAGACACGTATGAAACAAGAAATGTCTTATGTAACTCTGATGTATCCAGTGATAGATCCCTACACATAACCCATAGACATTTGTGTACTCTCCCTTTAAGGTGGACATAAACCAATGACCCTCCAATCCCAGGACAATCACAAATTATGGACAATTTTTGGTGCTTTGTCTCTTATTTTTGGAGAAATTTAGAATATTTTTGTCCTGGTCACATATATTTATGTTTCTATTTTTCTACCGTTTTTCTATCTATTTACCCCGATTTTCCCCCTTTTGGACAGGTTCATGTGCGCCCACCTACCCAACAAAGTCTTGGAAAGCATCAGCCTGATAGACACCCCGGGCATCTTGTCTGGGGCCAAGCAGCGGGTGAGCAGAGGTGAGTGTTGTGCCCAACACAGGGGGGACCAGGAACCCGCTGAATACACCACAACCAGAAAGATTTTATCATTTGTTTCTGCCCTTGTGTCACATATGAGTGTTTTTTTTTTTTTTTACACACACTTGTGTAGGGGGCGTGGCTTAACTATAAAGAGGTGTGGTCTAAAATATGCAAATGGAAATATGTCAAAATATTATTATGACATAAACTGAGCCAACAAATAGGAGGTCTAATAAAAATATGATTTGCTGGCAGAGGGGGAATAAAACCACCATGGGTCCTGGGCTGCAGAAATATTATAGCCCCTACAAGTCTGGAGTCACTTCCTACATCTGGTACTAGGATCAGCTTCTTGGGAAATGGAGGATGTGTCCCTTCTGCTGCTTTCAATCTGCAGTTTCAGGACCTATGGAGGACCTTCGAAGGTCCTGAAATGGCTCTTGTGTGCATGTGTATTGAGAGCGGGAACAAGCAGGAGAGCAGATGTACAAGGATTTCATGGGTGAAGGTCCTTCTCAATATAAAATTTGATGGGTGGCCATGTGCCCCCTGGACACCACCTATATTATAATCCTCTACTGATTGTCGGTGTAGTATCTGCCCCGAAGGATCTTAAAATTTATCCCATATACAGAATATAATGCTTTATATTACAATATATTCTTCTGTGCCAGAAAGACCCTCATATTCCACCCACTTAAAGAAAAACAACAGGACTCACAGTCTTTCTCTATGAGAGGGAGGGGGAAGCAGGACTCACAGTCTTTCTCTATGAGAGGGAGGGGGAAGCAGGACTCACAGGCTTTCTCTATGAGAGGGAGGGAGAAGCAGGACTCAAAGGCTTTCTCTATGAGAGGGAGGGGGAAGCAGGACTCACAGGCTTTCTCTATGAGTGGGTGGGGGAAGCAGGACTCACAGGCTTTCTCTATGAGTGGGTGGGGGAAGCAGGACTCACAGGCTTTCTCTATGAGTGGGAGGGGGAAGCAGGACTCATAGGCTTTCTCTATGAGAGGGAGGGGGAAGCAGGACTCATAGGCTTTCTCTATGAGTGGGAGAAGCAGGACTCACAGGCTTTCTCTATGAGAGGGAGGGGGAAGCAGGACTCACAGGCTTTCTCTATGAGTGGGAGGGGGAAGCAGGACTCACAGGCTTTCTCTATGAGTGGGAGGGAGAAGCAGGACTTACAGGCTTTCTCTATGAGTGGGAGGGAGAAGCAGGACTCACAGGCTTTCTCTATGAGTGGGAGGGGGAAGCAGGACTCACAGGCTTTCACTATGAGTGGGAGGGAGAAGCAGGACTCACAGGCTTTCTCTATGAAAGGGCGGATATATAAATCAGGACTCATATATCAGCCATTTATCCCTTCTGCAGTGTTTTATCCTAAACCCTCCCCTGCTCTCTGACAGGAGACCTGACACAAGTTAATACTTTGTCCCCGAGTACCTGCAGAACTTTTCTCCTCCCAAACCCATCACTACACAAGAATTATTGAAGCTGAAACTAGTAAACAGGTAACTTATAGGAAGCCGTCCATTGCGCGGGGTCAGACGTGGTGCAGGATGTCCCGTCCTGTGTATGAGGAGAAGGGAAGGGCAGAGGGCAGCAGGAATCTGCAGCCATTAACTGATCTAAACATAATCCGCTATTGTTTATGGAAATATCCCTTCTCCCAAGGAGTGGCCGCGGCTCGGATCCTGGCGCGGTGCCTCCTGGCTCCGGTATATAAACACCAAGTAATGGGAACCCGAGTTCTGCCATCTTCTACCTATATCGTACGGGATAAATAACCTGCGTGTGCGATGGATGGAAATTATGTGTCACTATAAACAGACAATATAATGGTGGAGTCATTATATAATATTAGTAGTAAGAGGCGGGAACCGAGACATTATACTGTCATCTATGTATGAAGACTGATCTGTGCAGGAACGCACTACAATGGCGATCACTGATATATAAGGAAAATGGAATCAGACTAGAAGACTGTGAGTAGTCCCACCACTAGTCCCCCCCAGGTGCTCCATTGGGAAACCTATGCTACATTTCATAAGGAACATTTAAGGGCAACTTTCTTGTCCTGTTCTCCAACCCCTTTAAACACTGGGGCTTATTTACTAAGGCCCCGCGCCCGTATTTTCATTGGGTTTCGCGCTGGGGATTGTGTCGCACGCGATCGGATTGTGTTGCAATTACGCCGGCTTTCACAAACACAACACAAATTGGGGGGCGGCCGTCCAACGATCCGACCGAGCGCGGGATTTAACATTTAAAATTGTGTCACAAGACAATGCACTTACATGCACCAGGAAGAAGAAGGTGAACTCCAGGAACCTGAGCGGGGAAGTGACACATGCAGGATATCGGGCGCAGGATCTTAGTGACTCCCCGCACAGCGCATTATACACGGAAAATGCACTTACATGCACCAGGAAGAAGAAGGTGAACTCCAGGAACCTGAGCGGGGAAGTGACACATGCAGGATATCGGGCGCACGATCTTCGTGACTCCCCGCACAGCACATTATACACGGACAATGCAATTACATGCACCAGGAAGAAGAATGTGAACTCCAGGGACCTGAGCGGGGAAGCGACACATGCAGGATATCGGGTGCATGATCTTAGTGACTCCCCGTACACGGCGCATTACATACGGACAATGCACTTACATACACCAGGAAGAAGAAGGTGAACTCCGGGGACCTGAGCGGGGAAGCGACACATGCAGGATATCAGGCGCAGGATCTTAGTGATTCCCCGCACAGCGCATTATACACGGACAATGCACTTACATGCACCAGGAAGAAGAAGGTGAACTCCGGGGACCTGAGCGGGGAAGCGACACATGCAGGATATCAGGCGCAGGATCTTAGTGACTCCCTGCACAGCGCATTATACACGGACAATGCACTTACATGCACCAGGAAGAAGAAGGTGACCTCCAGCGGACCTGAGCGGGGAAGCGACACATGAAGGATATCGGGCGCAAGCTAGTAGTGAATAGCGGCAGACTTCATCCTCGTCGGACAGTCCGGATCAAGGATCGCGCAGGGACCGGGTAAGTAAATGTGCCCCAGTGAATCAATATAACCCACCATTGTGAATGACGTCCTATCATATTGGTTGGATTAAAGGGGTTTCCTGCTTTAGATGATTTCATTCTTATCCCCCAGGTTGTAGGAAGTTTCCTCCAGTGATTAGTTCTAATCCGATCAGGAAACTGACAGCAAGGGGAAGATTTACTTATCTGTCTGACTGAGTTCACCTACAGTGCATTGTCCGTGTATAATGCGCTGTGTCACTAAGATCATGCGCCCGATATCCTGCATGTGTCACTTCCCCGCTCAGGTCCCCGGAGTTCACCTTCTTCTTCCTGGTGCATGTAAGTGCATTGTCCGTGTATAATGCGCTGTGTCACTAAGATCATGCGCCCGATATCCTGCATGTGTCACTTCCCCGCTCAGGTCCCTGGAGTTCACCTTCTTCTTCCTGGTGCATGTAAGTGCTTTGTCCATGTATAATGCGCTGTGCAGGGAGTCACTAAGATCCTGCGCCCGATATATCCTGCATGTGTCACTTCCCCGCTCAGGTCCCCGGAGTTCACCTTCTTCTTCCTGGTGCATGTAAGTGCAATGTCCGTGTATAATGCGCTGTGCGGGGGGTCACTAAGATTGTGCGCCCGATATCCTGTATGTGTCGCTTCCCCGCTCAGGTCCCCGGAGTTCATCTTCTTCCTGGTGCATGTAAGTGCATTGTCCGTGTATAATGCGCTGTGCGGGGAGTCACTAAGATCCTGCACCCGATATCCTCCATGTGTCACTTCCCCGCTGAGGTCCGCGGAGTTCACCTTCTTCTTCCTGGTGCATGTAAGTGCATTGTCCGTGTATAATGCGATGTGCGGGGGGTCACTAAGATCATGCGCCCGATATCAAGCATGTGTCGCTTCCCCGCTCAGGTCCCCGGAGTTCATCTTCTTCCTGGTGCATGTAAGTGCATTGTCCGTGTATAATGCGATGTGCGGGGAGTCACTAAGATCGTGCGCCCGATATCCTGCATGTGTCGCTTCCCCGCTCAGGTCCCCGGAGTTCACCTTCTTCTTCCTGGTGCATGTAAGTGCATTGTCCGTGTATAATGCGCTGTGTCACTAAGATCATGCGCCCGATATCCTGCATGTGTCACTTCCCCGCTCAGGTCCCTGGAGTTCACCTTCTTCTTCCTGGTGCATGTAAATACATTGTCCGTGTATTATGCGCTGTGCAGGGAGTCACTAAGATCCTGCGCCCGATATCCTGCATGTGTCACTTCCCCGCTCAGGTCCCCGGAGTTCACCTTCTTCTTCCTGGTGCATGTAAGTGCAATGTCCGTGTATAATGCGCTGTGCGGGGGGTCACTAAGATTGTGCGCCCGATATCCTGTATGTGTCGCTTCCCCGCTCAGGTCCCCGGAGTTCATCTTCTTCCTGGTGCATGTAAGTGCATTGTCCGTGTATAATGCGCTGTGCGGGGAGTCACTAAGATCCTGCGCCCGATATCCTCCATGTGTCACTTCCCCGCTGAGGTCCGCGGAGTTCACCTTCTTCTTCCTGGTGCATGTAAGTGCATTGTCCGTGTATAATGCGATGTGCGGGGGGTCACTAAGATCATGCGCCCGATATCAAGCATGTGTCGCTTCCCCGCTCAGGTCCCCGGAGTTCATCTTCTTCCTGGTGCATGTAAGTGCATTGTCCGTGTATAATGCGCTGTGCAGGGAGTCACTAAGATCGTGCGCCCGATATCCTGCATGTGTCGCTTCCCCGCTCAGGTCCCCAGAGTTCACCTTTTTCTTCCTGGTGTATGTAAGTGCATTGTCAGTGTATAATGCGCTGTGCGGGGAGTCACTAAGATCGTGCACCCGATATCCTGCATGTGTCACTTCCCCGCTCAGGTCCCCGGAGTTCACCTTCTTCTTCCTGGTGCATGTAAGTGCATTGTCCGTGTATAATGTGCTGTGCGGGGAGTCACTAAGATCGTGCACCCGATATCCTGCATCAGGGCCGGTTCTAGACAAAGTGGGGCCCTGGGCAAAACTAAAAGTGGGGCCCCAAAATAAAACTATTTTATGACCAGTCACAGTCAGTAAGAGGCTCCTTTAGTATGGTAAAACAAACTGTAATATGGGAGAATTTTATAGGAGATAGATGATAGGGAGATTTATGGGCAGCATGGTGGCTCCGTGATTAGCACTACAGCCTTGCAGCGCTGGTCAACATCTGCAAAGATTTTGTATGTTCTCTCTGTGTCTGCGTGGGTTTCCTCCGGGTCCTCCGGTTTCCTCCTACACTCCAAAAAATTACTGGTAGGTTGATTAGACTGTGAGGCCCATTGGGGAGGGGGACCGATATTTTCTGAAAGCAAACACCTGCCCCATTTTCAAAATTGCATCAAAGATTTTATAGACATAGGCGCCTGCATGCAATTTTGATTCAAATTGAAACATTTTATTAAAAATACTTAAAATTTGACTTTGATGGCAAAAAATTTGATCCAAACAGAAAATGTTTACCTTCACATCTCCTAAATGTAATACATGGACATTTGTAGAGTTCACAAATGTGCCCTATTGATATGTTCACATGAATAAATCCACATAATATCACTAAAACTGTAATAACTAGATATCTGCTTTTCAGCTAGACATTTTTAGACAGTCACAACCTGCAAAATATAGCAATAAAACAGAATAAAAAGTAAAGGCGCCATAAAACCTAAAGAATAGGAAGCAGACAACCAGGCGATGCATTTGGCAATTAACATTCAAAATTTCCTCTAAAATATGTACAAATCCAGATACTTATATAAAGAAAATCTACTTTCCTAAAACAGATGTGAGGAGATCATACAGACCCCACATGTGGATATTCACCAAAATATGCAGCAAAGGGAACTGCAGAAAATTCCCACAGATGTATCATTGTCTGTTCCTTACACAATGGTAACTCAAATAAATAACTATATATCCATAAACCTCTCTAATGAGATAATAAAAGTCACTTTTAGATGTGCGCCAATGTATTAGCTGCACAATAACAGAACCCTCTGCGCTTCATAAGAATGAGAGTGAGAATGTCATAACATCGGTGTAAGTAATGGAGGATGGTGAGAAATAATAACTTTATTCCAGGACATGTGTGTGTTTTTGGTGTTACATATAACTTTATGGACATGTTCTGGTCGCGGTGTAGTCACATTAGGCGAAGAGGATCGAATGCTCATCGTATCAGTCAATTTTCCCAACAAAAAATAACTATCACAAAATAAAAGGGAACAAGAGAGAAAGGGCCACATTTATCACTTTTGTGCGCCTAAGTGTAGTAGTTGTGTCTAAATTCTGGCGCACTGTTTTCCAGAATTATCACAAGCTACAACCATCTGTGATAAGGTAATTTCCTGCCTCTTATTAATCACTTTACTTTAACACAGTTTAGGCGCAATTTTGGCGCAGTTTGGCGCAATGTTAGATTCGGGCAGTTACATGTGATCCTGCTACAAGCTCCTCTCTGCTTCTCCCACAGCCCAGAATGATGATAACACTCACAGCAGCACCCAGGTGTGTGACACCCTGCACCCAGTGACCTCCTCAGCAGGGGCTTCACCTGGAGGGGATCCCCCAGTGCCGATCTTCTGCTGCACCCTGTAATTCTGCACAGTATCCCCCTCAGACACACTGGTGATACTGTGCAGAATTACATGGGGGACACTTGTCAGTACTATGTGCAACATTCTGTAACATTCTCTTCTCTCTTGCTGTGAGCTCAGGATTCTGCAGAATGTTTTGTAAATAGAAGGTGATGAAGTGTAAATAGAGTCTGTAGCTCCTGTCTGCAGAGTATCTAATGACTGTATTATCTATACTAGTGTCTGCAGAGTATCTCATGTCTGTATGATCTGTTCTAGTGTCTGCAGTGTATGTAATGTCTGTATTATCTCTTCTAGTGTCTGGCTGAGCTTTTCTGCTAGAAATGAGCTGTTCTGCAAAGGGGCTCAGTGCTTTCTTCTCAGATAACGCCAGCTCCGGGCTGGAGTGTTTTTGCGCCCGTTTTTTTGCGCCTAAATGAAAAGTCGCAAGTGATGAATATCATTAGGCGCATCAAAACATCTGGATTGCTAGGATAAATGAGGGAAAGCTGGGTATTTTTGCTGTGCAGCTAATTTGGCATTTAGTCGCAAAAATGGCACAAAAAATGGTGCGCCTGAATGAAAAGGCGCAAAAACAACAGAAAAAAAACGATTGATACATGTGGCCCAAAGTGTGTTCTTAGATTTGCATAGAGAAGGGTTAAAAACATGAATATTAGTTGATATTATCCCTTCTCAAAATGTAGTAACATATAAAGTGAATATTTCCATTATCTGTGAGGTGCAGCAGCTCCTGTGTGCAGCAAATGCTCCCGCAGCCTGATGGCTAAGAATCTGAAGAGGGGGAGACACTTCAGGGGGCTGTATCTCTGGTTCTGTGACACATAGAACCACACTTCTTTTTTCCTATGAAAGAAGAGAGTCTCCTCTTTTATATGAATCTAAATTTGTGTTTCTAAAATGCAGAAAAACGGAGATATTAACTGTTAAACTGCCGTCGGAAGTGATATTTATATATAAAAATGGCACCTGATATTCTCACTTTAAACCTGAATATCTCTGGATCCAGAGCACCTAGAAACACAATTCAAGATTCATTTGAAAGAAGAGATTCTCCCCTTTCTCCCTGGGGGCCCTGGGCAATTGCCACCTTTGCCTACCCACAGCGCCGGCCCTGTCCTGCATGTGTCGCTTCCCCGCTCAGGTCCAACAGAATTCACCATCTTCGTCCTAGTGCATGTAAGTGCTTGATCTTGTGACACAATTCCCCCGATTCCTTTCGCATGGAAGCTGCGCCACAGTCCCAGCACAGACACCTGTTAAAAAATGGCGAACAGTCCAACGAAAGTGCTATCCACGACCCTTAGTAATTAAGCCTCCAAGTGTTTAAGCTCCTCCGCTGGGCAAGTCCGGTATTGCATGATTACCATGGTCATCCTCCAGAGTGACGCTCTGCAGTCTGCTGAAGGCGGGTTGGTTGGCACCGTTGCCCTGGCACAGCTGTGTATATAAGGAGGGTAGAGGGGCACAGACTTGGCACTATTAGATGATAGGAGGATCGCCTGGCACCATCACTCACATATATAAGTGAACGCCTTGGCACCGGTTCACCCTGTAGGCCAGTATTCCTGATAGTCCTGGAATATTTCGACATTTTTTCCAGCTGCCGGGACCTCTGTTGCTATGTTTCTCCCGTGTTGTGTTAGATGTGAATTAGGGCTCTGTGTAATGTTCATTGTTGGCCCTCGCTATGTCTGCAGCTGGTTAACTGTTTGCCTGCCATAGGGTAGGCTCGGGGGGGGGGGGGGATCTCCCTTGTCATGTGTGTGCCAGGAGTGGAAACTTTGATGGAATAAGAATTTCTTTTCCATGTGAGATAATCCGACATTCCATGTGAAATTCCTTGTAACACTCCGCGACTCCTCCATGTATGTGCATAGATCCGTGTGTGGGCGTATAGAAGGATAACAAAGCAGGGGAAGCCCGGGGCTATCCTGTGCCTACCCCTCTCCCCCTCTGCTGGGGTATCCCTCCCGTACCATGTTTTGGATGGTTGCTTAGGAGCAGCAAAAATAAAGGTGTTCCCCCTGCAAAGGGGGGGGGGGTGTGCTGAAGGAAAAGTTTTTAAAGTTTCAAATAACTAATTATTGCTGTATTACTCCTGCCATATACAGGCCACATATCTGAATTTATGAACAGAGGCAGAATCTTAAGCATCTGAAGACAATGTAGTAACCTGAAAGTCGTCAGAATATAAAACCAGACCCATGAAAATATAACTAGTGATATTATTGCTTTTTTTTAATTAGAAGAACATCCTGACAAAGTGTTGATCATAGGATGTCCCGTTGCTGCGAACCCCATCGATTATTGGTTTTACTACAGCACCTCCAGAGGTCAAAGGAGGAATTACACAGTTACAATGAGAAGTTAAGGCAGAGTATAGAATTGTTCAGTCCTCCAGGGCAAGAGGTGCTTGTGAATCTAATCTGCCTCTGATAGAGGGGTTAGATAAGGACCCTAAACCAAGGACCATCCTATTGGCTAATTTCTTAAGATACCTAAGACATGGCACCGATTTATAGCATCCCCATCACTGCTTGACATGTACCACATGTACTATATGTGCTTGGCTCCGGTCACCGTTGCTTGTGATCTCATTTGGCTTTTATTCGGATTTAATAAAGTGTCTGTGAATAGACCAGTGCAGGATTAGACTCCTTGGGGTCTTATTCTGCAGCAGATAAATCATACCGGATGGTGTATCTGGATTAATTTAGAACTATGGAGTTGTATTTTACACCCAGCTATTAGTTGGACTAGTTAAATGTTGAATTTTCTGGTGCCCCGGGGTAGGCAACGCCCAGCTTTCCCAAAGTCACGCCCCATTTTCGGACAAGTCAGAAAACTGCTTAAAAAGACCTTAAAACCCTCAATTATGGAAATTACTCCAGAATTCAGGTGTATACAGATTGGAAAATCTCCCCCAATGTGTTATGTCTAGTGGAGGATCTGACTGGGGTTTACATCCAAACATCTCACAATGTGCCATATATATTCACTGCTGGTATATATGCGTGTGTGTGAATATTCATTGATGGTATATATTTATATGTGTGGTGAGGACTGCTGGTATGCCTTGTGCAATACCTTAGGCAATGTCTGACTGAGGTATATATCTAAACATCTCACCATGTGCCATATATATTTAATGATGTTATATATGTATGTGTGTGTGAATATTCACTGCTGGTATATATTTATATTTGTGGTTAGGACTGCTGGAATGCCTTGTGGAGGACCTTAGGCAATATAGAACTGGGCTTTCCTTGGAGCACCAATTCTTGGGCGCACCCTCCATCAAAAAATTGGAAATAGCAACCTTAAAATTGGGATCCCTGATGCTGTATCTCTGGAGTTCAGTATTATACTCAAGGCCCACGTTACTCTGGTAGGCCTGTCAAACCCAATGTATGCCTCAGGGGCTCAAAGAACACAAAATCGAGACTCTCAAAATCAAGTCAGTTATTTACCCCCACTCGGGCCATAAACTGTCTATTATTTTTGGCTCTCCCCCTAAAATTAAAGTTCTACAAAAAAGGTTCCATATTTGAACAGCTTAAAATGACAGCTGCCAATGAGTTAATACTCTACAGAACTGTGAGTAGGACGAGTTTATGGCCGCCCCGAGTCGCCTCCTTCCAAGATCTCAGCCTCGCAGTCTCCCTTGGGTTCTACTCCCTCCCAGTTTTACATCTCCAAAAAAGGATCTTGGTTCCATGGGTTTGCTGGAAAGTTTGCAGCCTGGTGAGGGGGAGGCAGTGGAAGGGGAGGAGGGAGAGTTTTTGCTGCTACAGGACAAAATAATGAAATCATATCCCATTTGTACAATCTCTTTACTTGTAACAATGAGAAGGTTCTTATCTCTCGCTGCCAGAGGGTAGAGCGGAGAAACATGCCCGGCCAGATCATTGACACCAGGCTGTGGAGGGAAGGAAGGTGGCGGACAATCACATAACTACACTACATACATAATGCACAATATTTGGCTTAGTGATTATCCTAGAAGTGGTGGTCAAATGAGTAATCTGCTAGGCCTCAATGCTAAACTTGTGCTAGGCCTCCATGCTAAACTTGTGCTAGGCCTCCATGCTAAACTTGTGCTAGGCCTCCATGCTAAACTTGTGCTAGGCCTCAATGCTAAACTTGTGCTAGGCCTCAATGCTAAACTTGTGCCGGGCTCCACTGGTTTCTTCTGGTCCCAAACCCAAGTATGACTGCAACATCTACAATCCCTCCGGTTATGACATAATAGGGCACATTTACTAAGAGTCCGCACGGCGCATTTTCATCAGGTTTCCCGACCATTTCCGATCGGATTTTGGCGCAATCGCACCGACTTGCATGCGACACAAATCTGGGGGCGTGGCCGACGGACAACCCGACTGAGTTGGACTAAGCGCGGGATTTACAATTCAAATTGTGTCGCAAAACAATGCACTTACATGCACCGGGAAGAAGATGTGAACTCCGGGGACCTGAGCGGGGAAGCGACACATGCAGGATATCGGGCGCACGATCTTGAAGAATTGCGGCGGACTCCATCCTCGTCGGAGAACGCACCCAGGGGACCCATTGCCTTAGATATGGCAGGCGGCAGTTAGCTCTCATATCTTTGTGGATGAGCAAAGTAGTTCAGTGTACAGGATCAGTCAAACCCAATACTTGACCAATAGCAAAATCTTAAACTGGGCCCCAAATCTGGCATTTGTAACACAGTGGGGCTCATTTACTAAGGGTCCGCGGTCCGCACTATCGTCGGAATACCCGACGATTTCCAATGTGCGCTGCATTTAGAAAGGGTTTTTGGGGCACACGATCGGATTTTAGCACATCGGCGCTGGCATTGATGTGACACAAATCGGGGGGTGTGCCGTTGGACGATTCGGACTGAGAGCGGGATTTAAATTGTGTCGCAAGCCATGCACTTACATGCACCGGGAAGAAGATGGTGAACTCCGGGGACCTGAGCGGGGAAGCGACACATGCAGGATATCGGGTGCATGATCTTAGTGAATCGCGGAAGCTCCGAATCCTCATCGGACAACGCACCTCGGGGATTGCGATGGGATGGGTAAGTAAATGTGCCCCAGTATTTTGATGTGGCAGGAGGGTCTGCACATTCCTTTTGGGCCCCATGGCCTAGATGTCTCTCTTCTCATTCATCCTGAAGAAGGCAACTGTATCCTATGAACACTGTATATACACATAAGCCAAATGTTTTCCAGGGCCTACAATTTTTCTAATTTATACACCTCCTACATCATCAAAAAAGATCATTTAGTATAAAAAAAAAAAGCAAGCAGAAGTTAAGAAGGAGGGAGATGCAGCTGCAGATGATCACTCACTGTAGTAATGAAATAGAACAAGGAGATTTCTTTCATGATCGCTTTAAGGAACGGGCTCAGTTATAGAATTATTTTCTGAGGAGTGTAAAGTTACACCCCAGGTGATTGTATCCCGGCCTGGCAATAGTTAATAGTTAGAACATAAGTGAATGACCCCCCTCCCCCAGCATTGAGATTACATTCAATGGGGGCAGGTGTTAGATATAATACAGATATGAGAGAAGAATGTACCAGGATTACAAGTATCAGAGCGGCTCCAGTGTAACCAGGAGTCTTGTAAATGGAAGAAAATAAACCCAAGTGTAATTACCGTAACATAAACCGTGGACGCGGCCGCTCTCTGCTTCCATCTATCAGAATTATTTGGTGTCCCGTTACATATAAATTGTTTACATCTTCCATCAATCTGTGGATTTCGGTTCTTCTCACAAATCCCTCCAAACGTCAGCCGGACTAATCTACGAAACTCTGCATAAACATACGACTAAGGCGGCGCTACAGAGCGCAGGCGAGGGGGCGGCTAGTTTCAGGAATAGGCATTAATACTGTTTGGGAATTGCCTATTCCTATATTTGCAATAGAGTCAATGGGGGGCAGTTATCAGGGGTTGTACAGTAGCAAACTGCCAGGCGTTGCGAATATTTTAAACTTTACACCACCTCCATGCCAAGTTGGTGTGTAGGGGCATGAGTGGGGCGTTCCTGCCCCTTGCCCGTGCATTTGCTATAGTCATTAAACTTTCATAGCCCAAATCTACGTCAGGCAGGGCCGGAACCTTTTGATGTATCCGGCGGCCCTGGAGGGGTGGGAACTTAAAGGGGTGTTTCCATTTTAGCAAATTAATGTCATTTGTTTTTGTGATAAAAAGTTTTACAATTTTCTAAAATACTTTCTGTATCAATTCCTCACGGTTTTCTAGATCTCTGCTTGCTGTCATTCTATAGAGAGCTTCAATGTTTATTTCCAGTGGACAGAAATCTGACCATGGTCACACAGGTGCATAAAGAGCTGTGGGTTATAACGAGCCGTGCACCTGTGTGATATAACGAGCCGTGCACCTGTGTGATATAACGAGCCCTGCACCTGTGTGACCATGGTCAGATTTCAGACCATGGTCAGATGTCCACTGGACATAAACAGAGGAGTTTTCTGTAGAAGGACAGCAAGCAGAGATCTCGAACACCATGAGGAATTGATACAGAAAGTGTGTATAAATGTATAATACAAACAATAACATTAATTTGCTGTAATGGGAACACCCCTATAATCCTACACATGATACATGCCCCCCAGTATGTTTAGATAAAGGTTATCCAGCTTCTCTAAACTTGAAGGCTCATCCATAATCAATATTAGTTGGCTCGGGATCTGACCCGTTAGTCTAGGGAACCAACACCTTGTACTCTGGAGGACCCACCATGGCCATGCATTACATAAATAGATATGCAATACTTATATTCTCCTGCGGGGGTGCTGCAGGTAGATTAAACTCTTGCTCCTCGGATCCACCACTGATATCGATGATTTCTAGGGCACCACAGTGATTCTCCTAAAGCACTAACGCGGACCATCATGTCAAAGTTTATAGCTAGAGTCCTAAAACTGGATCATCTGTATTTGATGTAAAGAAACTTTTTCCAGAAAACTTGTGACTAACGTGAATATTTTGTCTGTTTCCAGGCTACGATTTTCCTTCCGTCCTACAATGGTTTGCTGAACGAGTTGATCGCATCATACTACTTTTTGATGCCCACAAGTTGGAGATTTCCGATGAGTTTTCAGAGGCCATCAGAGCCCTGAAGGGCAATGAGGATAAAATCCGCGTTGTTCTGAATAAGGCCGACATGGTGGAAACCCAGCAGCTGATGCGCGTCTACGGTGCCCTGATGTGGTCTCTGGGCAAGGTGTTCAACACACCTGAAGTTTTACGGGTCTACATAGGCTCCTTCTGGTCCGAGCCCCTCATGATTTCCAATAATAGACGATTGTTTGAACTTGAGGAGCAAGACTTGTTCCAAGACATCCAGAACCTGCCCAGGAACTCGGCTCTGCGCAAGCTCAACGATCTGGTGAAAAGGGCGCGGCTGGTTAGGGTAAGACGCAGCTTTTGTACATATTCACATTGTTCATATTTTAGGATGATTTTATCTTGATTGGAAAAAAAGCTGACATTGTCATGGGTCACGAGACATCTCCTTCTCTCATGCTTGAGAGCGCCTGTTGTCACGTTGCTGGACTAGGATCACCTAAGGGCTCCTGCATGCATTAGTCCACTCCCCGTCATAGCAGTTTCAGGGCAGGATGTCTCCCTCCTGGGTCTACAAGGGTTAGCTCTCCAGTTAGCGCTCCAACTATCATCAATTCTCACTATATGAATATTGCATAATCCTTGCACTGCTCGTTCCTAGGGTGGTATTCCAATATCTGAGTACTATTCATACAGGTGTCTATCTACAGGCGCACTGTTACATCAGAGGGTCTCACGATGTGCGGTTTGTCCACTGCTGGTATATATGTATGTGTGTGGATATTCACTGCTGGTATATATGTATGTGTGTGGATATTCACTGCTGGTATATATGTATGTGTGTGGATATTCACTGCTGGTATATATTTATGTGTGTGGATATTCACTGCTGGTATATATTTATGTGTGTAGAAATTCACTGCTGGTATATATTTATGTCTATCATCAGGACTGCAGCAGAGATCCATGTGACCTTCAGCTTACACATACACCAACTTACTTCAATTTACATATGTGTATTTACATATTACAAGGATCTACCTCATCATCCACCTATTAAAGGCATACACACCTATTTAATAAATGTAACCTAGGCAGCACAGGCACATTTCCATACTTTAAGGCAGTGAAATCTAAGTAGTTATCACTTCTTCCTGTTAACATAGAGGGGTGATTTCTCTGCACCTTATCCGCTGCAAAATCTGCGACCTCACTTGTACTTTGGAGGACCAAACACGGTGAAACATTACATAAACAGACTGTTGATTTGAATGGGCAATACTTATTATATTCTACTGCACCAGTTTTCTGTCGGACTTTGCACATTACTATTTGCACAAACGGCTCCGCACCACATATGTATCGAACGAAACTTATTTATGGCGCAGCTGCACTATACCCGACGCAACACAAATTTCTGCACTGACGGGAGTTCCGGTGTTCATTTGGAACGTACACCAGATTTATCATACACTCTCCGACAGAATTGTGTCCCCCACCCTATGTTAAAGTTGCACCAAATTAAAGCTGGTGCACTCAGCCGGAGCAGTGCAGGGGGTGCCAGATTCTTGAAGAACGGGCCCCACAAATCCTGAATCTGGAGCCCCCTACCCATTACACAGGGCACTGCATATAGTGCACTTTGCACTGTTTTTGATAAATGTGCGCCAGTATTGTAATCCTCAGCTAAGAATCAGAATTTTTATTCCATGTGAAGTAGCCCTTACACTGCTGCAAAGGGGGAATGAATTTGGGGAGCAAAGAGTTGATCTTGGGGCCATCAGCTGATATACCAGAAGGCTAGATATCTGCAAGGTGGTATCTGATAAATTGTCATACAAAGTGGGGTTTAGGATAGGTGGGCTTGCACAAGGGTCAGGGCTGGCGGCAGATCTAAATTGATTGGATATTAGGCTGTGCCATTTATTAACCCTTCTTAACCTAGCCCTATAGATCACATATCACAAAGTGCAAGGGGCGTCCCTGTAACCCTACGCAACCCGCCAGCCCTGCAGACAATGTAATGCGGCTCTATGTTTGGAAGGGGAAGTGAATGTGCGGACCCCTCATTGTGAGAACATAAACACTCAGCGTGTGTCCAATTATCAGGGTCGTACAATCACTCAACACGTAATAAGGTCTACAAATAATACACACGTCTAAGAGTGCGGCTATGGGAGAACATTTCCAGGAGGAATAACAGGGCTTCCCGGCTGGAGGATCCTTAAATATGAATATAACTCGAGGGCAGATACTATAATAAAACTGCATAAAAGGCAATAAAACCTCCTGAGTGGATGTAGAATAATCTATATTTGGGTATGGAGTAGGGGGTGCAGGGCTGGGCCGGGTGAGGGCTTGTTCTGACAGCAGATGATTTCATTAGCTTCTCTTTCTGGCTCTGGCATCCAGGCTGGGAAAATGGTGTGTGACCCAAAGCCAGCACATTCCTGCGAGTTTACTCACCGAGGGAGCGAGCAGGAGTGAGGGAGAGAGGGGCCAATGTAGAGAGGGAGAGGTAAGAGAATGGAAAGACAGATGAGGGAAGAGACATGGAAAAGTGAGCACTGGAACCAGGACTGGAGCTAGGACTGGAGCTAGGACGGGAGCTAAGACTGAAGCTAGGGCTGGAGCTAGGACTGGATCTGGGACTGGAGCTAAGACTGAAGCTAGGGCTGGAGCTGGGACTGGATCTGGGACTGGAGCGAAGACTGGAGCTAAGACTGAAGCTAGGGCTGGAGCTAGGACTGGAGCTAAGACTGAAGCTAGGGCTGGAGCTGGGACTGGAGCTAGAGCTAGGACTGGAGCTAGGGCTGGAGCTAGGGCTGGAGCTAGGACGGGAGCTAGGGCTGGAGCTAGGACGGGAGCTAGGACGGGAGCTAGGACGGGAGCTAGGACGGGAGCTAGCACTGGAGCTAGGACGGGAGCTAGCACTGGAGCTAGGGCTGGAGCTAGGACGGGAGCTAGGACTGGAGCTAGGACTGGAGCTAGGGCTGGAGCTAGGGCTGGAGCTAGGGCTGGAGCTAGGACTGGAGCTAGGGCTGGAGCTAGGGCTGGAGCTGGGACTGGTGCTAGGGCTGGAGCTAGGACGGGAGCTAGGACGGGAGCTAGGGCTGGAGCTAGGGCTGGAGCAAGGACAGGAACTAGGGCTGGAGCTAGAAGTGGAGCTTGGGCTGGAGCTAGGACTGGAGCTAGGACTGGAGCTAAGACTGGAGCTAGGGCTGGAGCTAGGGCTGGAGCTAGGACTGGAGCTAGGGCTGGAGCTAGGACAGGAGCTAGGGCTGGAGCTAGTACGGGAGCTAGGGCTGGAGCTAGGACGGGAGCTAGGGCTGGAGCTAGGACGGGAGCTAGGGCTGGAGCTAGGACGGGAGCTAGGGCTGGAGCTAGGACTGGAGCTAGGGCTGGAGCTGGGACTGGAGCTAGGCCTGGAGCTAGCACAGGAGCTAGGACGGGAGCTAGGGCTGGAGCTAGGGCTGGAGCAAGGACAGGAGCTAGGGCTGGAGCTAGGACTGGAGCTAGGGAAAATGTCACGCTTCTGTCTCCATCCATATTGATTACATAACATGGGGCAAAGTTTGGGTTTGCTGCCTTATGCTTGTATCTTAATACCTTTGCCAAGATAGAGTAGACTAAGTCTGTCCTCTCTTGCATTGGGTACTGAGGAACATGACCCCCAGCTATCCCCCAAAAATTCTAAGAAGGATCATGCTCTTGTCATTATTTCTAGAGATACAAGCAGTGGCATTGCCTCTATTTGTCACCTCTGGTGTCATTGACTTCCACCTTCACTCCTATCTATCCTCCATATCGATGACCCAGATACTTACATCTCTACCAACAATGGAGCCTCCAAATTATTTCATTGTGCTGTAGGGAGAACACATTACCGTTAGAGATGAGTGGACCCGACATCTAGGTTCGGATTTAGATGTATTGCTGGATTAGGGGCCATACAGAGTTACCCTAACCAATCCTAGCCATGGCTAAAAGCTAAAGGAGTTCATTTGCCAGATTGGCTGGTTAATCCGGCAGTACGTCTGGGTTGGGCGGCTGAACCCGAACGTCGGGTCTATCCATGACCTCAATGAGCGTCACTCACTATATGTGCAACATTGGAAATAGCCAAATATACAAAGTCGGCACAGATTTAAGTGTAGAATAATAATTAAGGGCGTGCTAGAGGGAGAGAAGCAAGGACACTCATATGAGGACCAAGAAAAGTCGGCCATGCAGATAGAGGCCTATCCATATTGGAATACATAGTGTGTGTGTTAACCAATGAGCCCACTAATGCCATAAGGATTTGACCACAGATTTGGGGTTATGGGCACATCCACCAGCTGTCGTTGGTTTGTGGTAGATGGGTAACGTTCTTCTTGGAGATTTAGTCATCCATCATCCGCCATCTCCGGTCTCTGAGTGACCCCAGTCTGTCTCTTGATCTTCTTCCTTACCGTTGCACCTGGACTCGCTGTTTACATCTTGAATATGTTTTATAAAGTACATTAATTGTTGCACAGAATCCTTGGAACACTCAACAAATAACAATCATTTGGGGGATTTGTTTGTCGCAGGACGGGTGAGGCATACAGTAGGTACGTGCTTGTGTGATTACATTGGGAAGCGGTGGCTCTAGAGACTGCCTGGAAACATAAGTACCTCCTTATCTCTTCCTGTCACCTTCTCCCGTGTCCCCCTGCTTTGTCCTGTTAATGAGAGCAGTGTATGGGATTTCCTCACCAGGGGAGGGAGGTGTATGTAATCTCAGTGCATGGACATCTGTAAAAGCGTTTCATGGGGGTAGTGTTGGCCTGGTGGGAGCATGGGAGCTCTACTTGCAAACAGACGAGGTATTGATAAAAGGCATCGGGAGGATGTGTGGTAAGGCTCACACCTCGAGTCAACTTTGTACAAAAATCATCCTCAACAAAATTGTTTAGATCCCCAAACAACTCAGAATCATTGAGACATGGGCTCCACTAGACCTATGAAGATGTCCTGTGGTCCCTGGTAACTTTACAGAAGATCCTTAGCGTCCTCCGATTATGGAGGTTTGGCCTTTATGAATTTCACAGCACATCCCACAGATTTTTCTTTTGGTGGCTACGTCACTGCCTTCAACTTTTGGTCATCTACCTCAGATCATTACTGGACAATTGTTGAACTGCATTTTCCTGCTAAAAGAGGCCACTCTTGTTGGTGTGAATGGGGGTAGTCGGTGTACAAAAATATTACCTAATGGCACACACAACCCAATGGGGCACATTTACTTACCCGGTCCTGTCGCGATCCAGCGGCACATTCTCCAACGAGGATTGGGGTCTTCCGGGGATTCACTAAGGTCGTGCGCCCGATATCCACCAGGTGTCACTGCTGTGCCGAGGTCCGCCGGAGTTCACCAACCTATTCCTGGTGCATGTGAGTGATTGATTTTGCAACACAATTGGTTTTTTAAATACTGCGGTTTTTGCAAATTCGTCAGGTTTTCTGATGGCCACGCCCCCGATTTCTGTCTCGTGAAAGCCGATCGGAATTCGGCGCACAACGGAAAAAGTCGGGACACCCGTCGAAAGTGCTGCAGAGCCCTTAGTAAATGGGCCCCAATGTCTTGATAACATAAAGAAAAGCCACCTCAGACCAAGTGACCTTCTCCCATGGTCCGGTTATGTTGCTCATCCACCCATTTTCAACCCAATGCACAGTAAGTGGTGATCTACTTTGTCACTCATAGCTACATATCTTTAGTATAGTACTATGCGATTAGACCAAAAGAGCTACTAGACACTCCCAACAAGCATCGAGAGACCACTAGATGCTATGCCCCAGTCATTGATTCACTTTTGGTTGAGTACGTACAACTACTTACCAAGCAGATCCTCAGGGGTTTCCATTATAGAGATGTAGCAACCCATAAATATGTACCAGTAGGCTTCCACTTAAGTAATATTGTTTACTCTTGAAGTCTTGAAGTTATGGCCTGCAACTTCCACATTGGATTTTTTGGTCTTCTAACCTTCAATGGGTCAACGAGGGGTTTTGGATGGCTCCTGCTATAAGTTTATCACGTCAGGATATGGATTCTATTTGAGGAGCAGGACGGATTTAGTTTGTTTAGGGATCTTCATATTTCTAGGACTTATGTTTAGAGTATTGTTTAGGTCAAGGGACTACACGAGAGTGCGTGATAAGACGAGCAGGAAAGAAGGCAGGATTTATGGTCTTTTTGAGTTGGTTCTTCAGAACTGGTAATAAATCAGCCCCGGAGCTTTTCCTTATTTAGTGCTTTTATATCATTTAACACATCATCTAAACATGAAGGTTTAGACGTCTACAACCAGGACCCGGAATGCAGAGTGTGAGCCATGTGTAACGTTATCTCAAGAGAAGCAAATAATCCTCCATAAATTTCAACATAGCAAATTTCTAATTCTTCTCGAGGTCATGAGCCCAAAGTATTCCGACATGTCTCCTACAATCCTGACCATGCGCCCAGTTCACAAAAATTACTGGGGAAAAGTTTAGTAATGAATATAAAATGTAGCCTGAGGACCCCCTTTCCTAGAACATCGGAGCTCAGGTTTGCAAAAAGGGGCTCAATCCTACTAAATCAGATATTGCCTTTCCACCTAGTGGCCTGAGAAGCTGGAGATATGGTGGACACTTAATGGGCACAGAAGATATCCAGGGGTATTAAAGGGAACCTGTCACCAGGAGAGCCATTTTTAGCACTCCCCCAGTCCCCACAGAGCATAGTACATACACTGCCAAAGTGTTTTTTTTATTAAAAATAGGTTTTACAGAAAATAAAATATGTTATATTGTACCTTTCATTAGCATCTGCTGTGTGACTAGGCAGTTGCCCACTGGGAGGGGCTGGAAAGGAGCAGTTCCCCCCCACCCTTGGGAAACATGTGACCTTTTCAAATATATGAATAACTCCCCACACTCGGGATTGGCTGTAGAGGAGCAGGGGGCGTCGCTAAGCCCAGTGATGGGTGTTTTCATATATTTGAAAAGGTCACATGGAGTAGCTGTTTCCCAAGGGTGGGGGGAAACTGCTCCTTTCCAGCCCCTCCCAGTAGACGAGTGCCTAGTCACACAGCACATGCTAATGAAAGGTACAATATAACAAATCTTTTTTTCTGTAAAACCAATTTTTAATACAAAAACATTTTGGCAGTGCATGTACTATGCTCTGTGGGGACTGGGGGAGGGCTAAAAATGGCTCTCCTGGTGACAGGTTCCCTTTAAGGGAACCATGAGATGTTTCTTTCCTATTCAAAGAGACCAGTACTATAAATACTACATTATATTGGAGGATATGGAACAGAGGTTGCATTGGGGCCCATCAACAGATAGACCCACTGAGGAACCTTATCTAAAGAATGACATATATTCATAATACCCCAGTAGGATGTTAATAGATAGTTGACGGGGTCCATAAGGAACTGCTTTCATGCTCAAAATGGCAGAAAATAATAACCATTCATGCAGCTACGATGAGCAGTAAGCTAGAAATCTGCTAAACAACTTGTACACATGCAGACAGTGAAAGGGCAACGACTGGGGCAGGTAGTATCTTATCTCACATCCAATGGTTCCTGTCTCATCTGAAATAGATAAGCGAGTCGGTGTCAATAATGGTGTCAGTCCCAAAGGAAGCCAAAAGCTTTTCTGTCATCCTGTTCTCCTTGAAGTGTTAGATGTCTCACGCTCCCGCCCGCCCGTTCTTCCTACCATTCTCTCCATTGATGTTGTGGCCCCCCTGCGATTCCTTGCCAAATTCTGGAGAATTCTCCAGGCTTCCTCCGCAGGAAGAGAGCAGGATGCTGGCAGAGAGTCTATGACGTGGACAGAACAGAGACACCACAAGCGTCAGACACACCAGTTATGCCTCGTCCTTTCTGTGCCAAGAACCATGTGTTACCATAACAAAAAGGCAAGACAATAAACAGGGAGCAAAGTTAATGAGGCTCATTTACTAAGGGTCCGAATGCCGCACTTTCGACGGGATTCCCGAATATTTCCGTTTTGCGCCGAATTGCCCCAAGATTTTGGCGCATGAGATCGGATTTTTGCACATCAGAGCCGGCTTGCATGCGACAGAAATCGAGAGGGGGGGGGGGTGCATGGCCGTCGGACAACCCGACGGATTCGGACAAACCGTGGAATTTTAAAAGGTTTTGTGTCGCAAGATCAAGCGCTCACATGCACCGGGAAGAAGCAGGTGAACTCCGGCGGACCACGGCGCAGCAGCGACACAGGAAGGAACTCGAGGACGCACGAGCTTAGTGAATCGCGCCGGATCCGAATCCACTTCAGACAACGCACCGCGGGATCGCGACGGGACAGGGTAAGTAAATCTGCAGCAATATTATAGAGCAAAGCTTGTGCCAACCACGATGGGTGACCCAAGCTTAGATTGTTTTACATCCAACTTAATCATGGGTGGCAAGAACCAGAAAGTTCTCTCTCGTCACACTACCCAACATAGAAAAGGAACATGGCCTAAGGTTCATACCACGCTACTCTATACCAAGGGTTGAGGATGTCTAGGAATGGGGGAATAAGAAGGTGGACGCATTTCCATTGTTATTTTCTAAAGCTGCCCTTGAATTCTACAACCTTGGTTGGGTGAAGCAGATGGAGCCACTTGGTCGCCATGTCTTAATAGTGCCCTATGCCACTAGATTGGATACAACTGGAGTCCAATTAAAACCCTCTAGTGACAGACTGGTGGCTTTGGGCACATGTGTACTGAGAATAGGTATCTTCAAAACGAGTAAGTCTCACATGTCTCAGAGAAGTTTCTGAAATTCCTCACCATTTGTTTACCTTGCAGGTCCACGCTTACATCATCAGCTACTTAAAGAAGGAGATGCCATCTGTTTTCCGGAAAGGAAACAAGAAGAAGCAGCTTATTAACGAGTTACCTGTTATTTATGCCAAGATTCAACTAGAACATCATATTTCTCCTGGAGATTTCCCTGACTGTGCCAAAATGCAGGTAGTTATACAATATCTTGTGTTCCGGTTTTGTATTTTTTCGGAACTTAGATTTGATGAAGACTAATAACATCACAAAGTCAAATTTAGGGAGATGACTACTTGTCCATGGTCAACAATGACCATCTTAATGGTATCTGCTAATGTTTGAGGTTTGGTCTATCAGAAATACATAAAAATAGAAGCCAAGGTCGCTCATTTATGACTCTTATCTAATGTTCTTCTCCCTTCTGTCCTACAGGAACAACTGATGATTCACGACTTCACCAAGTTTCACTCCCTGAAGTTGAATATGATTGACATTCTGGACGAGATGCTAACGGTTGACATTGCCAAACTGATGCCACTCCTCCGCCAAGAAGACCTGGACACCACCGACAATGTAGTGCAAGGAGGAGCTTTCGATGGCACCCACAATGGTCCATTCGTTGAAGGCTCCATGGATGGCATCTTAGAAGGCATTGAGGATGACGAGTGGGTGGTTACCAAAGACAAACCGAAATATGATGAGATCTTCTTCAACTTAGCCCCCACTGATGGAAAACTAACTGGCACAAAGGCGAAGAACTGGATGATAACAACCAAGTTACCCAACTCTGTCCTGGGCAAGATATGGAAACTTTCTGACGTTGATCGAGATGGCATGCTGGATGATGAAGAGTTTGCGTTGGCAAGTCATTTGATTGAAGTCAAACTGGATGGCCATGGGCTTCCTCCTGAGCTGCCCACACACCTCATCCCACCATCCAAGAGGCGACAGAAGGGCTCCGCTGAATAAAAAGCTTTTGAGCTTCCATTTTTTTTGTCCTCAACCCCCAACCTATTGCACACTCACAAACTCGATGTCCTTCACAGGAACATTCTTCATCAAGTGATACTAACCCAAGCAAATTATCCTAAAGACACTTTGTCCGCTTCAATATATCCAAGTTACTTACCCTGTTTAGAAGCTCAGAGCTCCTTACAAGCCTAGCAGAAAGTATTTATGGTTACAAATTGGCTAAAAAGTGGCCTAGTATACCAAAGTCGTGGAAAAGTGACTCAAGAAGAACCCAGGTCTACCACACAAACTGCAGCCAATGGTGTTGAATTCCCAGACTGTAATATGTGACATTACATGCAATACACACACATCTCTGTAGGATGAAGTATGTTAGGTTGACCAATGGGATTGTTATTCAACTCCGATATGAGGGCGGCCATCTTGAATCCCGGGATGAAGAGGGATGGACTGGTCAACGTGTGAATCTGAGTTGTCTGTAATGTATATTGTTACATAATCCACACTAGACACATACTACATCCTTTTGGTATATTCTGTGTTCCTCACTGATTGTAATATATCCAGCAATTCACCATCCTGCCTTATTGCTTTTATATATATATGTTTATATACATGATTGTTTCAATAATATCACAAGTTCTGTGGTCATGGAAATAATGTATGTAATTAATGGGAAATACAAGGCCGTTCTGAGATGTGTAAAGATTCAGGGAACTTGTCAAATTCAAAATGTAATGCAATCTGCTGGAAGCACATTATAGAGCAGGAGGAGCTAAGCCAATTGTATATAGTGTCCGATCACAGGTAGCATATTATAGAGCAGGAGGAGCTGAGCAGATTGTACATAGTGTCCTATACGCAGGCGGCATGTTATAGAGCAGGGGGAGCTGAGCAGATTGTACATAGTGTCCTATCTGCAGGCAGCTTGTTATAGAGCAGGAGGAGCTGAGCAGTTTGTACATAGTGTCCTATCTGCAGGCAGCATGTTATAGAGCAGGAGGAGCTGAGCAGATTGTACATAATGTCCTCTCTGCAGGCAGCATGTTATAGAGCAGGAGGAGCTGGGGAGATTGCACATAGTGTCCTATCTGCAGGCAGCATGTTATAGAGCAGGAGTAGCTGGGGAGATTGTACATAGTGTCCTATCTGCGGCTAGCATGTTATAGAGCAGGAGGAGATGGGTAGATTGCACATGATTTCGTATCTGCACACAAAATGTTATAGAGCAGGACACTACTTACAATGGGGTCAGCTGCTCCTGCTCTATAACTTACTGCTCCATAGATATTCCCATTGTCATGCTCTGTGGTCTCCTGAAGTGGACCACGAATAACAATGTGTCACGTATAGCGACTTCTTTTATACATTGGGGCCTATGACCCTCTTGCTCCTGCAGTGAAGGATTTTAAGGAGCTCCATGAAGGATGTCAGTGTCCATATACCGAGAGGTCTATATACTGAGCCCCCAGCGCTCTGTGCCCTCCTCTTATCTTATAGCTGTGAAGTTTATAGCCGCTATATCCGGGACGTGCTACTTCTTATAACATGTCTGTACATTGGAGTAATCTGCACATGTGACTACTATGTAATACTGGTGCTCCGCAAATAAAACAGCTATTGGATATTAATATATGTGTAAATCTATATGTTACTAAGCTTTATACATGGAATAAATACTGTGTATATAAGTCACATGACTAGTATATTATATTATAGTATCCGATATGTTCAGCCATATAATATATTGTCTATTGTAATGGACATAGGAGGAAGAGACACCCTACTGGGCCTACTGGGTCAGGGCATGAACACGTTCCCTTGTGGTACCTCCCAACCTTCTGGGATCTGGCTGGACAGTTACAGATTTCATGGTACGTCCCAAGATGGGGATATATAGGTGAATGCTATAGGTGGTGCCATCGGCTGCACGCAGCATTACTAAGCCTGTGCTGCAGATATATGCTGCAGAGACAGGCAGGCCCGATGAGATGAAGCGAATGCGCCTGCTGATGTAAGGGGGTCCACAATGTGAGGTGGAGGGGGGACACAATGTGAGGTGGAGGGGGGCCACAATGTGAGGTGGAGGGGGTCCACAATGTGAGGTGGAGGGGGTCCACAATGTGAGGTGGAGGGGGCCCACAATGTGAGGTGGAGGGGGGCCACAATGTGAGGTGGAGGGGGAACACAATGTGAGGTGGAGGGGGAACACAATGTGAGGTGGAGGGGGAACACAATGTGAGGTGGAGGGGGAACACAATGTGAGGTGGAGGGGGGCCACAATGTGAGGTGGAGGGGGCCACAATGTGAGGTGGAGAGGGGCCACAATGTGAGGTGGAGAGGGGCCACAATGTGAGGTGGAGGGGTCCACAATGTGAGGTGCAGGGGGTCCACAATGTGAGGTGGAGGGGGTCCACAATGTGAGGTGGAGGGGGAACACAATGTGAGGTGGAGGGGGACCACAAAGGGAGGTGGAGGGGGGCCACAATGTGAGGTGGAGGGGGGCCACAATGTGAGGTGGAGGGGGTCCACAATGGGAGGTGGAGGGGGACCACAATGTAAGGTGGAGGGGGGCCACAATGGGAGGTGGAGGGGGTCCACAATGGGAAGTGGAGGGGTCCAGAATGTGTGGTGGAGGGGGCCACAATATGAGGTGGAGGGGTCCACAATGTGAGGTGCAGGGGGTCCACAATGTGAGGTGGAGGGGGTCCACAATGTGAGGTGGAGGGGGAACACAATGTGAGGTGGAGGGGGACCACAAAGGGAGGTGGAGGGGGGCCACAATGTGAGGTGGAGGGGGGCCACAATGTGAGGTGGAGGGGGTCCACAATGGGAGGTGGAGGGGGACCACAATGTAAGGTGGAGGGGGGCCACAATGGGAGGTGGAGGGGGTCCACAATGGGAAGTGGAGGGGTCCAGAATGTGTGGTGGAGGGGGCCACAATATGAGGTGGAGGGGGGCCACAATGTGAGGTGGTGGGAAGTTACAATGTGAGGTGGTGGGGGGTCACAATGTGAGGTGGAGGGGGCCACAATGTGAGGTGGAGGGGGGCCACAATGTGAAGTGGAGGGGGGGTCACAATGTGAGGTGGAGGGGGACCACAATGTGAGGTGGAGGGGGACCACAATGTGAGGTGGAGGGGGGTCACAATGTGAGGTGGAGGGGGGTCACAATGTGAGGTGGAGGGGGACCACAATGTGAGGTGGAGGGGGACCACAATGTGAGGTGGAGGGGGGTCACAATGTGAGGTGGAGGGGGGTCACAATGTGAGGTGGAGGGGGTCCACAATGTGAGGTGGAGGGGGACCACAATGTGAGGTGGAGGGGGACCACAATGTGAGGTGGAGGCGGGTCCAGAAAGTGAGGTGGAGGGGGACCACAATGTGAGGTGTAGGGGGGCCACAATGGGAAGTGGAGGGGGTCCACAATGGGAGGTGGAGGGGGTCCACAATGGGAAGTGGAGGGGGTCCACAATGTGAGGTGGAGGGGGTCCACAATGTGAGGTGGAGGGGGTCCACAATGTGAGGTGGAGGGGGTCCACAATGTGAGGTGGAGGGGGTCCACAATGGGAGGTGGAGGGGGGCCACAATGTGAGGTGGAGGGGTCCACAATGTGAGGCTGCTAAAGGAAGAATAGGCATTATATGTTGGTTGGGGGATTATATATGGGGTCCACAGAGGGGCCTTATTAAGGGTGATGGCTACAGGACAGGGGGCATTATACAGCGGGGGTGGGGGGGTGGCAGAGGAAAGGGACACTATACTGTGGGGCCACTAAGGAGCATTGGACAGTGGAGTCGTATTTGGGGCCACCAAGCAAAGTAATGCCTTAGAGTCCCCCTAATATTCTTGCCCGATATCCTTCTCCTCTACAACGGAGTTACACCAATGGGTGGACAGGGAGGATGTGAATCTTCATCCGGGAGGACCTGCATTTCACCACTGCATGTGGCCCCCTCCCGGGCTCTAGGGCCCCACACAGAGGTGAGGGATGAGTTATAGCAAAATCCACCACTGCCCGTTCAGATACTGATGTAAAAGACAGTAATGGGAAAACCGTAATGGAACAAACCTTATGATCCGATGTGTCCTCGGCCGCCATTGCTGTCTGTTGTGCGACGGATCCATCTCCACTTTACATTCTGTTTCTGTAGTTTCTATGAAAGAACAGAACAAAATTCACAATGCGGATGTGACCACGGCCTTATGTCTTCTATAACATGGTGACTCTTCAGAGCCGTGTCACAGCCGGTGGTCACCGTAAGTGGGACAGAAGATCCACAGTCACACTTTAACCTCTTCCGTGCAGGATATACTTTGCTGGTCTATTTATATGACCCACATAAGTATCTGAAGCTCTTGGCCTCGGTCCATGTGAGCTACACCCAGACTTCTACGCGGTTTCACCATTGTCTTCCATTAAGCGGCACGAGATGTCTACGGAGTAGGGAGATGCTGGCGATTACCCGGGTTATGTCCGACAACTATAAACATCTACGACTGGCGAGGAATGTTTACAAATGAGAGGAAATTGTGTCGCCGAGGGGATATGAATTATGTGTGTGACATCAATACAATAGGAAGGCCCGCAGACCGGGCGAGCGATGCCGCATCCCGAATGACCACGGCGAGCGATGCCGCATCCTGAATGACCACGGCGAGCGATGCTGCATCCCGAATGATCTCGGCGAGGGATATGTAAATAACAGCGGATTCCTATGGATATCTTACTCCACAGTCCGACTGGCCATCGGTTTTCCGACGGATTCGGAAAAAACGCCGTATTTAAAAAGAAAATGTGTCGCTCGACACGCGCTTACCTGCACCAAGCAGCGGATGGTGAACTCCAGCGAACTCCGGCGGACTTCAGTGCAGCAGCGACACCTGGTGGACATCGGGCGCACTACCTTAGTGAATTGCCGGAAGACCCGAATCCTCGACGGAGAACCCACCGCTGGATCGCGACAGGACCGGGTAAGTAAATCTGCCCCAATGACTCTGGTATCTTTTTATATTAGTTATCCATGGTCTCCTTCCTTCTAAAATCAGCTTTTATAATCATGCCTAATACCCTCGCCCCTATTTGATCTGGCTCTACAGACTGTTGTCTTGTTCCCTCAGCACTTCCCCCTCTCTCTTCCTGCTGTATTCTCACACCAGCAGTACAAATTGGAATGGGTGGAGTGCTGAGGGAGCAGTGGAGAGGATGACACAGTATAACAGTCTGTGAAGCTGCAGCATGGAGGGTCTCTAGTAACTCTCCCCAGACCCCTTCAGACTAAGTAGTATAATTTTAGAAGTTGATTTTAGAAGGAAGGAGGCCATGGATAACAACCATAAGAAGATACCACAGTCCCGGTGCCTGGATCTATGAGTGATGTCCCTGGTTTATCAGGATGGAATTTTGTTATACAACATTTGCCCAAGGTCAAATTTATCCCCAACTGTAAAAGTAGAGAACCCCTTTGATAACACTGTGTACCCCAATATTGGAGCTTCCTGAGTGCAGTGACATGGAGCCCCTCCCGGATAGCAGCAGTACATACTGTTATGGAGACCTCCGTTCCTTGCTGATTTTTCCATTCCAGCCCCGGAATATTGCTGTGTTTTCCTTAGGAATAACATGTTCTATAACATTGGCAGCGCTCCGCTCGTGAATCACTGCCTGTGACTCACACTCTCCATAAGGAAAAGACTCCGGAGCTGCAGGTAATACAGAGGGGTGAGACCGTCCAGAATCAATAGTGCAAGATTCTAGTGTGATAACAAGTCATAACTACAGCAAGCACAGGTATTATCACAAAACCTTTATTTGTGCCCATACACATGACAGTAAAGTCACCAAACTGACCGCAGGACTGATCAGACACAGGTAGAAGTATGAACTAGTAACTCACAGGTGACATCTGCTCTTCCTCAGGTACCAAACCGTATAGTGACCTCTCAGGACTGCGATTTACTGCTGCAGAATTCAGCCCCAGAATTCAGCACCTGAAAATACCACAATCACTTACAGTATAGGTCACACACTGTGCTCCTGAAAATACCACAATCACTTACAGTATAGGTCACACACTGTGCACCTGAAAATACCACAATCACTTACAGTATAGGTCACACACTGTGCACCTGAAAATACCACAATCACTTACTGTATTATTCACACACTGTGCTCCTGAAAATACCACAATCACTTACTGTATACATCACACACTGTGCTCCTGAAAATACCACAATCACTTACAGTATAGGTCACACACTGTGCACCTGAAAATACCACAATCACTTACAGTATAGGTCACAAACTGTGCACCTGAAAATACCGCAATCACTTACAGTATATGTCACACACTGAGCACCTGAAAATACCACAATCACTTACTGTATACATCACACACTGTGCTCCTGAAAATACCACAATCACTTACTGTATACATCACACACTGTGCTCCTGAAAATACCACAATCACTTACAGTATAGGTCACACACTGTGCACCTGAAAATACCACAATCACTTACTGTATTATTCACCCACTGTGCTCCTGAAAATACCACAATCACTTACAGTATAGGTCACACACTGTGCTCCTGAAAATACCACAATCATTTACAGTATACGTCACACACTGTGCTCCTGAAAATACCGCAATCACTTACAGTATATGTCACACACTGTGCACCTGAAAATACCACAATCACTTACTGTATAATTCACACACTGTGCACCTGAAAATACCACAATCCTTTACAGTATACACTTACTAGTGTGATAACAAGTCATAACTACAGCAACCACAGGTATTATTATCACAAAACCTTTATTTGTGCCCATACACATGACAGTAAAGTCACCAAACTGACCGCAGGACTGATCAGACACAGGTAGAAGTATGACCTAGTAACTCACAGGTGACATCTGCTCTTCCTCAGGTACCAAACCATATAGTGACCTCTCAGGACTGCGATTTACTGCTGCAGAATTCAGCCCCAGAATTCAGCACCTGAAAATACCACAATCAGTAACAGTATAGGTCACACACTGTGCTCCTGAAAATACCACAATCACTTACAGTATAGGTCACACACTGTGCACCTGAAAATACCACAATCACTTACAGTATAGGTCACACACTGTGCACCTGAAAATACCGCAATCACTTACAGTATATGTCACACACTGAGCACCTGAAAATACCACAATCACTTACTGTATACATCACACACTGTGCTCCTGAAAATACCACAATCACTTACAGTATAGGTCACACACTGTGCACCTGAAAATACCGCAATCACTTACAGTATATGTCACACACTGTGCACCTGAAAATACCACAATCACTTACTGTATAATTCACACACTGTGCACCTGAAAATACCACAATCCTTTACAGTATACACTTACTAGTGTGATAACAAGTCATAACTACAGCAACCACAGGTATTATTATCACAAAACCTTTAATTGTGCCCATACACATGACAGTAAAGTCACCAAACTGACCGCAGGACTGATCAGACACAGGTAGAAGTATGAACTAGTAACTCACAGGTGACATCTGCTATTCCTCAGGTACCAAACCGTATAGTGACCTCTCAGGACTGCGATTTACTGCTGCAGAATTCAGCCCCAGAATTCAGCACCTGAAAATACCACAATCAGTAACAGTATAGGTCACACACTGTGCTCCTGAAAATACCACAATCACTTACAGTATAGGTCACACACTGTGCTCCTGAAAATACCACAATCACTTACTGTATTATTCACACACTGTGCACCTGAAAATACCACAATCACTTACTGTATTATTCACACACTGTGCACCTGAAAATATCACTTACACAATCACTTACATGATCCCCGGGGGCCGAATACTCATCACCGGGGGCTGAATACTTATGACCATGTGATATTTCAGTTTTTCTTGTTTAATAAATGAGCA
Organism: Engystomops pustulosus; assembly: GCF_040894005.1. Classification (NCBI taxonomy): domain Eukaryota; kingdom Metazoa; phylum Chordata; class Amphibia; order Anura; family Leptodactylidae; genus Engystomops; species Engystomops pustulosus. The sequence continues at coordinate 10,523,521 of NC_092419.1, read as the reverse complement.
AAAATATCTTCTCTTGCTCTTACCAATTGGCTGCTATGAAACAAAGAATGAAAACTGTAAAGGGGACTGAATACTTTCCGTACCCCCTGTATATACTCCTCCCAACAAAACTGACCACCCTGTGCCCCAGCACATATACATTATAATACATTCTACTTAAAGGGAACCTACCACCCCGATTCTACCTATAAAGGTAGAAGGGGTGGTAGGTGGATGAATGGGAGGAGTGAGGATAGCCCTTTTTTGGGCTAATCCTCACGTTCCAGGTATCTTTTAGAAAACTTTATTTCAGGTATATGCTAATTTTTTTATGCGGCTACTGGGGCGTGGAGTAGCCGGACACGAGGCTACTAGTTGCAGCTACTCCACGCCCCAGTAGCCTTGTTCCTCCGCCTACCATTTAATCTTCGTCGCGCAGCTCCTCGCAGCTGTGCGCCCTCGTCCTGGTCCCCTGCGTTCTGCGCATGCGGCTCCGGAGCTACTGCGCATGCGCAGAAGGCCGCAGATGCTGGGGGACCAGGACGAGGGCGCGCAGCTACGAGGAGCTGCACGCTGAAGATTAAATGGTAGGCGGAGTAACGTGGCTACTGGGGGCGTGGAGTAGCCGCGACGGTAGCCTCATGTCCGGCTACTCCACGCCCCAGTAGCCGCATAAAAATTTTTACATATGCCTGCAATAAAGTTTTCTAAAAGACACCCAGGACGTGAGGATTAGCCCAAAAAAGGGCTATCCTCACGTCCCATTCATTCACCTACCACCCCTTCTACCTTTATAGGTGGCAGGTGCCCTTTAATAAATATCCCTGTAATATAATATACACCTGCACCTGTGACCACTGCACCACCACCTATGCACCGCTGTGTCGGCTCTCATCCATCTTACCACCCAACTTTTGTGCACGTTGATATAGAAAACCTTACAGGGACAAGTCGTACATGTGAATAGTAGTTTGAAAAAAAAACAAAACTTTGTTCCAAACTCTTTGTATGTCTCCGTCATGTAAAGCCGCTGCTGTATCCAGACACTTTTCTGTCCGGACATGTTCACGTAACAGTCATTATTAGATTCGAGGAACGTTTTAACCCGTAGACACGCTGGGGAAATGGAGGAGATGAGCACTGAGTAGATGGCGCGGCCATCTTGGAAACGTCACTAGAAGTGCTATTTCCGCGTATAATTCTGGGTGCAACCGATTCATTAGGATCGTGCGCCAGATTTCTGTCGCTTCCCCACATTGGCCCGACAGAGTTAACCAACTTTTTTGTGGTGCGCCTTTAACAAAGGGCGTGCAACACAATTTGCAAGTCAAATATGGCGCTCAGTCCGAATCAGTTGGACCGACCGCGGCACACCCCTTAATTTGTGTCGTATGGAGGTCAGCTGCGCCACAAAAGGGTTGCATGCGTCACGATAGTGGTGCAGACACTTCTTAAATGCCTCTGAAAGCCGATTTCCCCTACAAGAACGCGCATAGTCCGAAAAAAGTGTGGTGAACAGCCCTTAGTAAATGAGCCCCACTGTGTCTGTACCAAGCTCTGAGGATGGATCACTACTACCTACCCCTCAGATTACGTTAGTGTATGTTGTTATTTGCAGCCTGATTTATATTCCAGGATTGAAGCTCTTCGGGTGGGTCCTCACACTGCTGTGCCCTTAGCTCTTTGCATTTAACTGCTCCACAGACTTCCTTCTGCTCTGACTAAAAGATGTTAAAATTAATTTGACTGCACACTATAGCAGAAAGGAAGGGCTGCTTCCTGCAGAGATCCGGGAGCACAGCAGTGTGAGGACATTTCCCCAATCCTGGAATATAAATCTATTTTTTCACAGTCCTGCTGCTACTAATAACATATAAACAGGAATGATTACACAAGACTGCTAACGAAAACTGTTTGCACGTCCCTTTCAAGGGGTTGTACCAGGTTTTATTGTTATCCTGTATGAACATGATGGGGGTAACATTCTGTCGATAGGTTCTGACCGCAGGGACTCTACTAACCAAGGGGACAGGGCCCTGTCCTCATAAATCGATGGAGCGACAGGTCGAGCTTGTGTCTTGCTGCTCGATTTAATATGGAAATGTGGTGCTCCATTCATTAGGGTGATGGCACACGTGGCGTTTTGAAGCCGTTTCTGAGGAGTCCGTCAAAAACGCTTGTGTTAAAAAATGCATGCGTTTTTGACAGGTTTGACCAATTATCTTAATTGAAACTGGTCAAAAACGCATTCGTTTTTTTCAACGGACTGCTTAAAAACGGGCCAAAAACGCGTTCAAAAAACGCGTTTGCCATCACCCTAAGGCTGCATGCACACTGCCGTGAGCCTGCCGCACCGTAGCACAGCGGGCACACAGCAGCGCGGGGAGAGGAGGAGGAGGTGAGCGACATAGCGATGTATGGCCGCGGCGCCGTAATACGGGAAAAGATAGGACATGTCCTATCTTTTCCCGGGCTACGGAGCGGTACGGTGCCGCACGTGTGCTGCACCGTACCGCTCCCGTAGGGCGCCGCGAGCCCATACAAGTGTATGGGGGACGTATATCGTCCGCATATACGTCGGCCGTATGTACGTCCCCCATACTGTAGTGTGAATGCAACCTTAATGAATTCAGGATCTCTTGGGGGAGGGGGGACCCAGGAGTCGGACCCCCACTGATCATGCGTAAAGTACATGCACAGAAATAGGGGGATGGCTAATGGCGTCATAAAATGGGAAAGATTAAAGCGACAGACAAGTAAATACGGACATTTCACACGGCGCTCCGTGTGAAGTTCTTATAGTTGTCTTTTCCACTTTCAGTGAATTCTCATGTAGTCCCTGGCAAGGAAAACCAGAACCGCGCCCTGTCCTGCCAGGGCTGCCCCAGATTCCACAGCCGCGTGCAAGTATGCCAGGTCATAGGATCAGCAGATTACAGGGGCCTGTCAGAGAGGAGGAATGAGGCAGCCCAGCGTGATCTCTCCAAAACAAGAAACCAGTGTCATAACAATATCAGGAGGACTGCAGAAAACCAAGATGGCGGCTGCTGCCTCCACGCTGCAGACAGGACTGGGCCTACAGGGGGGGATTTATCGGAGGTGTCTGAGGGCAGAACTGTTCACAGAGGTTTATAAAATGAGCTATGATCGGTTTCCATGGAAAACTAGAAAAGTTTTACCTCAGACACTTCTGATAAATCTCCCCATAAAGTCACATGAGAAAACCAAGATGGCGGCTGCTGCCTCCACGCTGCAGACAGGACTGGGCCTACAGGGGGGGATTTATCGGAGGTGTCTGAGGGCAGAACTGTTCACAGAGGTTTATAAAATGAGCTATGATCGGTTTCCATGGAAAACTAGAAAAGTTTTACCTCAGACACTTCTGATAAATCTCCCCATAAAGTCACATGAGACCCGGGTGTTTGATATTACAACTAAGCTCCTTTCATTTCTATACAGCCGCAATACCAGCATGATAAACCATGTTCAGGCGCTGTTTTTGGAAGAAAGCAGCCATGTTATTCCGTCCTCTGGATAATACTTCCTAATTCTCCCAACAAGCATCTTACTTTTTACGGAAACGCCATGTTAACACAATGGGGGAGATTTATCAGGGTTTTTAATGGCAGTTTTCTGGTGTACAAGCCCTGAAGAAAACCGTCAAGTGGGCGTGAAGTGGCATGAAGGCAGAGAGGGGCTGGCGTGGGACATTCCTGCCCCCAATTACACACTCGCTATCACAGGCAAAATTACACGACTGAAAGTTTGCAGGTTACGGCTCAGTCAGCCATAAGGCCGCGTTCACACGATCCGCTAGGCGTCTGTTCATAACGCGACGCTAGCGTACAGGGGCGGTCCTCGGCCCGACCGCACATGCGTTAACAGGGAAACGCATGCGATTGATAAGCCGATCGCATGCGTTTCTCTGGAAACGCATGTGCGTTCGGGCCGAGGACCTCCTCCTGTGCGCTAGCGTCGCGTTATGAACGGACGTCTAGCGGTACGTGTGACCGCGACCTCAGTCAGCAGGACGGAGCCTCCTGGAAGGGTGTGGACACCATCATATGCTGATGTACGAGCACCGGCATATAATACCCCCCCCCCCCCCCAATGTATTTATGTTGCGTTATTACAGAAACACAATGATAACACAATGCATTAGGCAAATCTCTCAGAAACTGCCAATTTATTAATGGGGGAGATTTATCAAAAGTGTCTGAGGGCAGAACTGAAAGTTGGGAGTGGAAATCGGAAAGGAGTTCATGTATACGCTCTGAACTCTCCAGATTTGCCATATACATAACACCCCATTATACACCCCCTCACACCGAATCCTCAATATACATTCCTAGAAAACCTTCGCTTCCCTCTATTGTCCTCCCTGGAATATTTTCGGAGCGTGTAATTGATGACATTGGTGAGCGGCACACGTTATATCTCTGGGCATAACCTAGAGGTGACCCTGCGTGCCTGGGTGCGCCCGTATGTAAGGGGGGAGGTAGGAAACCCTGAGTAAGTGTAAAGATTGCAGAGGTGGGGTGTAAGGGGGGGGGGGGGTTATTTGTACAGAGAGGAATGTTCATATATGGTCCAAATCTGGAGAACTTCACACACACTTCTCACTCCATCTTACAACACTCGGCCTCCGCACTCAGCGCAGTAACTCTTTACGTGCCAAGTCCAAAGGCGACGGAGAGTTCACTGTCCCCATCTATGATATCAATGTATAGGAAATTTCTATAAACTATGACTATTGAAGGGAAACTCAAACGTCAAAAAGTTTTGGACTGTGAACTTTTATATTCTAACGATTCGTTTCCAGGGTGTGCCCGAGCACCAGATGCTGGGGGTGGTTATCCCAAAATGTCTTTCTCCTAATTATCAGTGACACATAATCAGCATCTTCCCTGGGCGGATGACCATAGATGTCTAGTTTTGTAGCCTGAACGTGAATTAAAAGCAGTATGTGAATGCGTCTTAAGGCTTGGTATCGACTTCTACCTCTGCGCCCCCTTTAAGTAAGAACCTGCCCATCCCCCTGAATACATGGGACCCCCAAAAAATTGCACATTTATGACATGTCCTGTGATTGTGCCATATACGTTCCATCTAGAAACATCAGCACAGCTGGTGGCAGTATGACCGCGTTACTTAGACCGCATTCACATGCCAATTTCTACCGCAACGTGTAAACGCAACCTTAGCTACATCTCAAATGAGGGGCTCAATATCAATGAGCTGCTGTAACATAAGAGAATCCCATAGGAGCCGAGAGAGCAGGTGCACCCCATATAGAGCTACGAGTAGGATATATGGGAGAAGCTGCCACTTTGCTATGGGTGAGGCACTAGCGCCATCCACTGTCAAGAAGAAGAACTGAACAATTGGCACTGGATCCAGATGTGGGTGTAACAAGGGCTGACAAGGAATTCAGTCCTGGAGCAGATCCCTGTAGACATGCCGTATCAAGAACAAGGAGAAATAGCTGGAATATTTACAGCGGACCAGACCCGGAGAGAGGTGCATCGTGTTCATGTCACACCGGGGCACAATAAACTTTTGTGTTAACTTGGCAAGAGAAAGAAGGGATAGAATAGAGAGTAGCAATGTAAAAGCGCCCTCTACTGGTGACATTATAAATATTCTGCAACATGTGCAGATACCGTTAGGCAGGATTATCCTCTGACCTCAGGTCACTTTCCCTCTCTTTGACCCTGTAAAGTGGTACAGAGTTTACATGTTATCCCTCACCTACAAGATAGTGGATCATAAGCTGAGAAGCGCAGAATTGTACGAGAGCGCAGTTAGCCGAGTGTACGAGAGCGCAGCCAGCCGAGTGTACGAGAGCGCAGCCAGCCGAGTGTACGAGAGGGCAGCCAGCCGAGTGTACGAGAGGGCAGCCAGCCGAGTGTACGAGAGCGCAGCCAGCCGAGTGTACGAGAGCGCAGCCAGCCGAGGGTACGAGAGCGCAGCCAGCCGAGCGTACGAGAGCGCAGCCAGCCGAGCGTACGAGAGCGCAGCCAGCCGAGCGTACGAGAGCGCAGCCAGCCGAGCGTACGAGAGCGCAGCCAGCCGAGTGTACGAGAGCGCAGCTAGCCGAGTGTACGAGAGCGCAGCTAGCCGAGTGTACGAGAGCGCAGCTAGCCGAGTGTACGAGAGCGCAGCCAGCCGAGTGTACGCGAGCGCAGCTAGCCGAGTGTACGAGAGCGCAGCCAGCCGAGTGTGCAAGAGCTAGCCGAGCGTACGAGAGCGCAGCCAGCCGAGTGTACGAGAGGGCAGCCAGCCGAGTGTACGAGAGCTAGCCGAGCGTACGAGAGTGCGAGAGTGCAGCTTGCCGAGCGTGCGAGAGTGCAGCTTGCCGAGAGTGCAGCTTGCCGAGCGTGCAGCTTGCCGAGCGTGCGAGAGTGCAGCTTGCCGAGCGTGCGAGAGTGCAGCTTGCCGAGCGTGCAGCTTGCCGAGCGTGCGAGAGTGCAGCTTGCCGAGCGTGCAGCTTGCCGAGCGCGCGAGAGTGCAGCTAGCCGACGGAGATATCAGGAAGCCGGAGTGTTCTTATATATTCCGCGCTGAGGAAGGGCAGGTTTTTCATGATACAATTTTGATGTGCCAGCGTATGAAAAATTCCTTCCAGGGTCTATGAGGGTTTCGGATATTACACAGCACTGTGCTAAGCAATATAAGACACTCCCATACTATACCTTTACAAGTATAAAGATCTGCTAGGGAGGTTGATGGGCAGTGTGAAGGGGAACTACTGGGGGGCACAGTATGAAGGGGAACTGCTGCGGGTCAGTATGAAGGGGAACTGCTGGGGGGGCACAGTATGAAGGGAACTGCTGGGGGGTCAGTATGAAGGGGAACTGCTGGGGGGGCACAGTATGAAGGGAACTGCTGGGGGGTCAGTATGAAGGGGAACTGCTGGGGGGGCACAATATTAAGATGATACTACCCGTATGTACGTGTACTATGTGCGCCCCCTCTGGTACTGACATACTTGTGTGCGCCCCCTCTGGCAGAATATGCTGTTTTTTAAGCTTCCTATGCCCTTGTTTTTAAGAAAAAAAGGCTTAAAAAATTATGCAAATGAGTCAGAGGAGCTCCAGGCTCCATTAAAACCAATGGAGCTTGGAGCCCCTGAGGTTTACTTGCATAGACATTTCTTTGTAAAAACAAGGGCAAAAGAAGCTAAAAGAAGAGCAAGGTCTGCAACAGGGGGCGCACACCAGTATGTCAGTGTGCTTGGTTTATAATTCTTGATCTTGGTGGTAGATGTCCTTTTTTTTTAAAGTATTTATTTTTGCAAATTTTTTGGAAAATTTTTTTTTTAACAATTACAATAAACAAACTAAAGAACAAGATTGTCTGTTACATACTTTCTTCCCCACAATACAGAATAAATGAATAACATTCGTGGTAACGAACAGGATCTTATTGCGTTCCAATATTAACTAAGGGATATATCGCGATAAATGACAGCAGGATAATGCAGCCAGACGTCTTGTTACGACAAAAATAACTATTGAGACATAGACAATCAGTCACACACACGCACATACCAGCACGCTCAGTCTCCTTCATCATGGAGAGGAGTGTATATCACATGTGTTTATAAGGCTGTATGGGGAGTCGCGCACCATCTGGACCAGATGCGGTCAAACTTCTGGGGACACTTCCTGTTGACATACAGGGACCGGTAGTGGGGAATGACGCTGTTAATAAGTAATATCCATCTTTTTAATGGAGGGGGCTCCTGGTCCTTCCAAGTCATCATCACCACTTTCCGGGCGTAGTTTAAGACAAACCTAAAGAAAATTTTGTCATAGTGGCCATTGATAACTTCATTTATGATGCCGAGGAGACACACAGAGGGAGACAGTAATCGTGGGAAATCAAAGTGTAGATTTAGGAACTCCAGCACTTCGGACCAGAAGACATGAACCTTAGGGCAGGACCAGACACAATGCAGGAAGGATCCGACTTCAGCCTGACAGCGAAAGCAAAGATCATTGGGCATTGCTCCCATGCGGAATAATCTAGCAGGGGTGAAATATACTCGATGGAGGAATTTAGATTGGATCAGGAAGTCCCTCGCACTCACTACAGATGTGAAGTAGGACAGTTCGACCTCCCTCCAGTCATCATCTGACAGGTCAGGGATATCCTGTCTCCAGCGTTCACGGGCTCTATCAAACGGTCTGGACTTTTGCTCTTGTAGGAGAGCATAGCACTGAGTGAGTGGCTTAGGGAGGTCCGGGGTACTCATCAGAGTCTCTAGTTTGGAAAATTTCACTGTCAGGCTGAAGGAGCCGAATTGGGCTTTGAATGCATGTCGCAATTGCGTGTAATGGAAGCTGGCCGTATTGGGTACAGTATGTCTCTCCCTTATCTCGTTGAAGCTGAGTAATTCTGCTTCCGGGGATAAGAGCTGGCCTACAAATTTCACCCCCGCCGCCCCCCACATTGTCCAGCCTGGGAGGGAGAGGAAGTGAGAAAGCCACGGATTGAGCCACAATGGAGTCCTAGGCGAGAGAGGGGGAGAGCTGCTCGGTTCTACCAGGGATTGTGCCCTACGCCAGCACACCGCTACCGTACGTAGGGGAAGTGGGGTATCAGATGGAGACTTATACCTGTACAGCAGGTTTGTAAGGGCCTCGTAGGAACCTACCAGGGCACCAGCCAGTGCAGTAGCTGCATTACCCATGTCTATATCTATCCACCACTGGGCATATACTAGCTGGGAAGCCAGGTAATAAAGATACAGATCCGGGGCAGCCAGTCCACCCCTAGCCTTGGGAGCCTGAAGCAGCGCTAAACTGAATCGTGGGGCACTACTCTGCCAGTAGAAGGACCTGAGAATGCCGTCTAAGCGTTTAAACAAGCTCTTAGGAAGCAGTATAGGACAGGCATGGAAAAGGTATAGAAATTTGGGGAGGAAGATCATTTTGAATATGTTAATACGCCCGTATAGGGACAAGGGGAGAGTGGACCAGGCTTTTAAGCGCGATTCCGTTGCAGCTATCAGGGGTGTGATGTTTAACTCCGTATATGCCTGGACCTTGCGTGATACCTGGATTCCCAAATATTTAAAGGTGGACACCACCTGGACTGGGACGGGGAGGGAGTGTACCCCCATCTCTGATAAGGGAAAGAGGGCCGATTTGTCCCAGTTAACCCGGAGACCTGAGAACCCCCCATAACGTTCTATCAAGGACAGAAGGGATTCCAGAGAGGGGCCCACATCCCCAAGGTATACAAGTGTATCATCAGCATAGAGAGATACCTTTTCAATAATAGAACCTCTAGTAATGCCCTTAATGCTATCGGAGTGACGGATCGCCACAGCAAGGGGTTCAATGGCAAGTGCGAAGAGGAGGGGAGATAGTGGGCAACCCTGTCTAGTGCCCCTGGCCATAGGGAGAGTAGGTGAGATATTAAGATTGGTCCTTACCCTAGCCTTAGGCTCGTTATACAGTAACCTAACCAGTGCTGTGAAGCGAGGGCCAATACCCAGCCTGGGCAAGAGGGTCCACAAATAGGGCCATTCCACAGAATCAAATGCCTTACAATTGTCTAAGGACAATATAAACCCAGGGTCTGGAGACCGCTCTGCCTCTGCTATATTCAGGTGTAGTCTTTGTATATTTATGTCAGTTCCCCTCCCAGGCATAAAGCCTGTCTGGTCCGGGTGAACCAAGGATAATATTACTTTATTAAGCCTTGTTGCCAGAATTTTTGCTAGTATTTTAACATCCGAGTTTAGGAGGGAAATTGGACGGTACGAGTCAGGAAGCAGAGGGTCCTTACCAGGCTTGGGAATAACTACAATAAGGGCCTCTCGCATGGAGTCAGGAAGGGAACCGCTATCAAGCGCATCGGAGTATAGGCTAAGAAGAAGGGGAACCAGGGTCTCACAGTTATCCCTATACCACTCACCTCCCAGCCCATCAAGTCCAGGTGTCTTACCGGGGGGCAACGATTGGATGGCCAGTTCCACCTCCTCCGCCGAGAGCGGGGCATCAAGCTCCGATGACTGTGCCGGTGTGAGCCTCCAAAGTGGAAGACTGTCAAGGAATCTGGAAATCTCGACGGAAGAGGCGGACAATCTGGAGCTGTAAAGAGAGGCATAGAATTAATAAAATACCATGTTAATGGCCCAGGGTTCTGTGATCAGGGCTCCACTACTGTTAAGGATAGAGGGAACGGAAGCACAAGGACGTTCAGCCCGCGAGAGATATGCAAGCATTTTCCCATTTTTATCTCCGAATTCAAAGATAGACGCTTCCCTGGCCAGCAGGCGCTTGCTGGTGCGCTCCTTCACTACAGCTAGATGGTTCCTCTGCGCCTGCGCCCAAGTCTTTTTATTCCCGGGAGTAGGTTTCTCTAGGTAATCCTTTTCTGCGGTCACCAGTGCAGCCGTCAGCCTCTCCTCCTGCGCATTTAGTGACTTCCTATGGCCAGCTACCCCCGACATGAATGCCCCCCGCACCGAGGACTTGTACGAGTCCCAGACTAGAAGAGGATCAGGATGGGTTGAGTGTACATCCCAGAACTCGCTGTGCGCTGCCCTAACAGTACTCTGGACCGCTGGGGATAGGAGCCAGGCCGGGTGCAGGCGCCATAAGCGGGAGTCGCTGGGGGGGCCTATAAGGAGACTGATGAGCAGGGCAGAGTGGTCTGACGCACTGCGCGGGCAATAGGATACTTGATCAACGTGCTGCAGCATATCAGGGGAGACAAAGGCCAGGTCAATCCTAGAGAAGCTCTTATGAACAGAGGAATAGAATGAATATTCTCTCTCTTGAGGGTGTTTACTACGCCAAACATCGGCGAGGTCTAGAGAAGTGAGCCACTCATTCAGACGGACCGAGCCTGTGTCTAGGCCGCTTGTGCGATCCAGGGAGGGATTAGGGACAGCATTGAAGTCACCAATGCAGAGTATCGGACTTGGAGGCATAGCAGCCAGTTTACTGGATATTAGGTGCAATACAGCTGGATCAAAGGGAGGTGGGACATAAATAGACGCAATAGTAAAGGTAAAGCCCCACAAGGCACAATGTACGACCACGTAACGGCCAAAGTGATCCGGTGCTACCTGTATGACCTCTATGGGAAGCGCTTTGGATATGAGTATGGATACTCCCCTAGCGTAGACAGAGTAGAAGGAATGATAACCTCTAGCCACCCAGGCCCGCTTCAGAGACAGGACTTTCTGACCCGTAAGGTGTGTCTCTTGGATACATACAATATGGGGGGCCTGACGCTTAATGACGTCTAACATCAGAGCCCTCTTGAATTTGGAGTTAAGTCCCCTCACATTCCAACTCATTACCTTAAGTGAAGACATATTAGCGGAAGGGAAAAGGGTGTGGGGAAGGAGACGTGAGCAACCAAGCATTCATCCTTTCATACCACAAAGACATAGACAGACAGACAACAGTGAGCATAACAAATATAACAGAACTGAACTAACAATCCCAAGAATACAAACCCCCTGTCTAACACCCTAACAGCAGTAGTGTAGACCTATACCCAATAACAATCAAATAGTAGAACAGTGGTCCCTAACTCAAGACAAACCTACACCATTTGTCCCGGGACCTTCAACCCTTAATATATATATGATCAGGAGATTATTAGGCAGCCATATTTTGCGAGAACCACAGAGGGGATAGGGGAGGGGGGGGGGGGGGGAGAGAGCTAGACGCAGGGAGGTAGTGGTAACAGGGAGGGGGGAGGGGGGGGGGAGGGAGAAGGAGGAAAGGAGGGAGAAGGGAAAGTGCCGTATGTGGCGCACTGGTCGATATGACCAAAAAGAGAACGCAATCAGTCACAAGGTACATTTTGTGAGGCACGTAATATGTGAACAAATATTAGAAAGCTGTAATAATGATCTAGGACCCCTAGATATCTATTCAGGACTAAGTCCAGCATTGTCATTGCGTATCAGATAAAAGGATATGGGTCCAGTCACTCAGGAAGTGCGGGCCTCCCAGCAGGAGCCCGAGGGGCTGCATCAGCCCAGTGAAGTGCTTCGGATGCAGAGAAATCAGGGTAGAAGGACACTCTGCTGTTAGCATACAGAATTTCTCCCTTGGTACGGACAGCCCTGAGGATAGAGTCCCTGTTCCTAAAGTGCAGCAGCCGGGCCAGGAAGGGTCTTGGATTGCCCCCTGGAGGGCCAGGGCGGGATGGCACTCGATGGGCCCTTTCCACTGTGAAGAACGGGGAGAAGGTATCTGCAGGAAGCATATTTTTGAGCCAATTTTCAAAAAAGGATACAGGGTCAGACCCTTCCACTTTTTCGGGGAGGCCAACCACTCTGACGTTGTTCCGTCGCAGGCGGTTTTCGAGGTCATCAGCTCTGTCGATGGATGCAGACATTTGGCGCTGAAGCTCTCTGATCTGCGTCGGCATAGGCCTCTGGACATCCTCCACCTCAGATATTCTGCGTTCAGTTTCAGTAATTCGCTCTTTAGCTTTGTGGACATTGTGTCTTAAAAGAACAAAATCCTGTCGCAGCTCATCCACCTTGGTGACCAGTTTGGATTGGCATCCGTTTATGGCCGCCAGCACCTCTGCAAATTTCCGATCCAACTCCGTGGCCGCGTCAGACGGATCAGCACCCTCTTCATAGCTTACAAGCTGCGGCGGGCTCTGGGAGCCTTCAAAGAGGGAGGGAGAGGAGTTTGGGGACCCCTGAGGAGAGCAGGGCTGTGTGTGGGAGAATCTCCCCAACTTTTTAGCAGCATTCGACTGTATCTGTGCAAGAACGGCTTGGGATGTGGAGCAATCCTGCGCATCCAGGGGTTCCAGGGACTGGAATGGAGGATCTTCATGGACGGATTCATCATCCGATGGAGGCGCAGACACCCCGGACGCTGCTTTGAGCAATTTAGCCGTCCTCCTCCGATTACCCATGGCGTCTGGGCAGGGGGGGCCAGTGATAAACAATCGAGGAGCCTAGCGTCCAGTAATTAGCAGAGATACAGTCCAAACCCACGTGGAGTATTGCAGCAGGACTGCAAGGGTTAATATAAAACAGAACCCAGGAGTAGGGGATCACTGGGAGTATGGAGGACTCAGTGCTGGGCTGTACAAACTGGGGTCCCCAGGGCAGAGGTGGGCAGCAACAGGGGAATTACTTCCCTACCTGGTCCTGGCTCAGTCCAGCAGTGTCAGGGTTAACCCTGCGCGCCTAGGCCTCAGGCAGCGCAGGGGAGTCCCACAAGATGGCGCCTCCAGCAGGATGCAGTGCTGGCTGGAGCGCTGCCGCGGCACCTCCGGTGGTAGAAGCGGTGTCTCGGGCTGCAGGAGAAGAGGATGATCGGTGCAGCGCTGTGTACCTGCCGCGGCACTCAGTCCGGCATCAGGCCACGCCCCCTTCGTGGTAGATGTCCTTTAAGGCAGCAGGGGACAGTATATATTTAGACCGCAGCTTCACTGTTCACTTTGTCTTCCACTCTTTTCATGCTGAGGCTCTCACCCATCATTACTCTGATGCTGACGGGAATGGATTGTCCATTATCCACTATAATAATAATCTTAATAATAATAATCTTTATTTATATAGCGCCATCAAATTACGTAGCGCTTTACAAATCCACTACATTGGGATCCTGCTTGGCTTTATACCCCAGCTCTATAAATCCTTAGAAAACTAAGAAAGGGAAGAAAAAATATCAGTAAAACACGGAAACCAGTCTGGGTATGACTATGAGAGGGAGAATGGAAATCCTCTACAATTTATATAGCGGCTTCTAAGGATAAAAACAAACAAAAGCTAAACTTGTGTTCCCCGTTCCCTTCTCCTCGGGTTGGGACAGCGCCCTGAGTCTTGCATTTAAACAATACAAGGCCTGGTTATCGACTGCATGCAGTTCCCTGCGCCACCTTTGCGCTAGCATCGAGTTATGAACGCAACGCTAAGGGAACGTGTGCCCGCGGCCTAAGCTGCTGTGAAAACATTAACAGAGACGATTACACGAAGGAAAACGCTTTCAATGAAACGCAGTCACATGAAAAAGCCGTGAGTTTCAGGGATGCGTTTAAAACCACCGCATGTGAACGCGCCCTCAGAATACACATTTTTGTTCAGAACCTCATAAGGCCTCGTTCACACAATCAGTTTTTCAGACGCAGGTTTTGAAGCCAAAAGCAGGTGTGGATCCTAACAAGTGAGAACATATCATTGAAAGCCGCTGCTCCTATTTTTCTCATTCCAATTCTCAAAAACTGCATCTGAAAAACTGAACGTGTGAACGCGCCCAGAGGGCGGACTCCCATGTGGCGCTTTGGCGTAACCCCTCACACTTGCGTTTTGGTTGCGTGTAAAAACGTAACAACGCAACACATGGGAATCCGCTCTAAGATGCACCTCAGCTGCTGCAGAACCTCATCAGTACACAACAATTGGCTTATCTGTCTCTCATGTGGTTACGGTTTGTTGGAAACTTTACCCCCTTTGTAACACAATTCTATAAAAGGTAAATGTGGAGAGAAAAAAAATATTAAAAATACACATCAGTTTAGTTTTGACTACAATAAAAGTTCTACCTTGTTCCCATCTGGTGATGCTTATCAACACCTGTACAAAGATGGCCGCCGCGGCTTCAAGGTCTGGCGCGGTGACGCGCTTCCGGTCCTGACGTCAGCCAAGTCTTTAACTCCAAGATGGCGGCCGCCACAAGTAGCGGCGGCGTGGGGTCGGGGGCTGATTTCCTGGGGTTCACCCCCTTGTCTAAGTGTGGGAAGAAGAGTGACCCCAAGAGGAAGCGGGTGAACAGGAATAAGAAGAAGAACTGGAAGAAGCACAGCGATGTCCGCGATGTGGAGGAGTTCATGGACGATGTGCGGCTGCAGGAGAGGACGGTCGGGTGAGGACTGGGGAGACACGCGGGGACTGAGGAGCGGCTCCTTGTACCTACCGTCAGCTGCAGGACCTCTCTGTGTACATGGAGTGACCACCATGTAGCATCATGTGACCTATCTGCCCTATAAGGGAACCTATCTGCATATTTTACCCCTATAAACTCCCAGTCCCCTCAGGTAGCGGGTGAAATGCCCTCTTATTACCCTCATTGATGTAAAATCTCATCCATTTATCTGTTTAAAAAAAAAATCTTCAAATTCCTATACAAATGTCCAGAGACGAGTCACTTTTTGTCAGAGCAGAGTCACTCCATAGGTTCTATAGTACCTAGAGCCATGGGATGACTGTATATTAAGCAGACTAAAGCTGCACACACCCCACCTTCCTGTCTCATATTTACAGCAGAGATTTGCCCTTGAATAGAGGTGTGTGTATATAATTGGGTCCCCCCATCCGTGCCCAGTAAGTCTATATGGACATCATACAGGAGTTCCCCCAGTCTGGACCTATAAGCCATGAATGGGAGATGATGTGGAGGGCTGTGCAGTCATTTGCCTCCTAGGGGGTTGTTTGTCTTGGGAAGGGGTCCCTACTCCCTGCTTGGGGACACACATCTAGGGACCACAGTGTGTGTGTGTGTGGGGGGGGGGTGTCTTCAGTATTTATATACGGCTCCAGGTTAATAGGATCCTATTTAAAGTGGTTATTTAAAAAGGGGCAACTATGTCCAGGTCACCAGCTGGAAGATGAGTGTCTGATCTCTTTAGGGCCTGACCCTCGGGACCCCCGTGATAAGGGTCCATGAGTCCCCCACTAGTGTTCGCTTCAGGTCTAGGATGGACCTTTCTGTCTGTGAGTGTTACCTGACCGCTGTCTCTTCTCTTCCAGGGGTCTGGTATCGGAAAAATCAGATGAAAGTTTATTCTTTATGGACAAGGGCAGCACCAAGGGAAATAAGAAAGGTAAGAGCCGCGCCGGAGGGTCCATCGCTTATCTGGACGTCTCTGGATGGATTGTCACTGTGTAGATCAGTGTCCTCCGCCTGGATCCGTGCTGCAGCCCTGAGCGATCCTTACAGGAGATGTACTAGTAGCTCCTGTTCTCCCCTTATTTACAGGATGGAGGACCAGAATCTTTGTATCGGTTAGACTACTGGACCCTCTTGCTCAAGGCGCATTCACACGTTGCGTTTTGACCTGCATTTTCATTGCGTTTGAAACGCATATACAACAGCTGATGTGGGGTAATTTGCCTAATTACATTACCGTTTACGTTTGTAAACGCAATGTTAACGCATGTGTTACAGTGATGTAATTAGGCAAATCACCTCTCCTCAGCTGTTGTATATGCGTTTCAAACGCAATGAAAACGCAAGTCAAAACGCAACGTGTGAACGCGCCCTCTCAGAAACGGGATTCTGGTTCTTATATTGGATGGAGTACAAGGTCGAGCACGAGTCTCTCCCAACACAATGGGAGTACGCGGTGCTCAGCCCTTTCCAGCACTTCCATAGTATTACATGGAGATACTTGACATCAGCTCCATCCGTTGGTGGGTACGGGACCCCGTTATTATGATTGTTGGGGTCACAGCAGTTTAACCCTTATGAGATTGTTATCCAACTCGGTACAACCCCTTTAAAGAGGACCTGTCACCTAAATTTTCGTAGTGTTAGCTTGATGGCGTTACTGGAAACCTCCGGTAACGCTATATAACACTGCGGCGGGGTACAGTGTAATCATCGGACAGCTGTCCGATGTATTCATGAGGGGGCGGTCCGAGGCGCTTCCTCTTCCCCGGACCGCCCCGCTCACTCCATAGGCCGGCAGTGACTGCCGCACGCTAGGCGGCAGTCACCGCCCCTAGCCACACCCCAACCCCGCCCCCCTCATGAATACGTCGGGCAGCTTTGCGAGCTGTCCGACAATTACATTGTACCCCGCCGTTACTAAATGTAACTAAAGTAAGCAGCTCCTAGTGCTTGATCAAACGCCGCAGTTTTAGTGATAGCGTTACCGGAAACCTCCGGTAAGGAGTGAGCTCCTGGTGCCGAAAATTTTGGTGACAGGTCCTCTTTAAGAACTGGAGTTGGGGGTAAGGCGACATTTTCACTCCAGCTTTTAGTTCAACTACAGCTCCCAGGAAAATAACTTGTTCAACTGCTCTTAAAGTACCATCAACCTTAATCGAGCATGCTGGGATATGTAGTGTCACAATTGCTTTAAAGTTGTGGGTGCCTTAAAGGGATCCGGTCACCACATTTTTCACACATACAGCTAGTTGCAGGTTCCCTATAAACTGACCACCCTGTTTTAGCTAATAGTTTCCCTCAGATCCCCTTATAATTATCTTTATAATTCTGTCTGGTATCCAGGGATATTTATAGCGATTCGAGGGGGTGTGGCTTTCTCAGGCTGAATCCAGCAGCTCCTCCGCATGATTTCTCAGCATGCAATAGTTATGTCATGTGACCGGGGTGACATCATCTCAGGTCCTTTAGCCTCCCAACATTAGAAAACCCTACACCATGCACATATGTGATCACATAGTGTGTGTGTGTACATTTTAAAAAGAAATAACATAAAATGACTGCTCTGATTTTATGTGATTCCTTTTTAAAATTTAAAAATCAGATATGTGCATGGTGTACAGTTTGCTAATGCGGTCAATATTAAACCTCTCCTATTCCTTAGATCAGTGCGATGGCAAAGATTTTAATAGTTGGGTCTTAAAACGTTAAAAAAAATATTTAAAAAACGCCATAGTGTGCCAGACGTAACTTTTCATACTTCATTGTACAGAGCGGTGTATGGTGGCATAGTCTGCGGGATGTGATGAGGTTTTCATTGATGACATTTCGAAAACTATGTGGTCACTTTTTGTAGCTTTTTTTTAAATTTTTTTTATTGTAGGCCAATAAGTGATAAATCAAATATTTGGACATTATTTCCATTATTGAGTTCACTGACGGGAATAATAGATCAGACATTTTGGGATACGGCGATGCCTTGTGTGTGTTTTGTTTGTTTTTTTGTTAAATTTATTTGTATCCATGTTTTAGGAAATGGGGGTTGAATTTTTTTTTTCATATTTTTAAAAATGTATTTTTCTCATTATTTGAACCCTAGGGATCTGATCGCAATATATCTGTATTGCAGTGTGTTACAGATATACTGCTTTTCTGACTCTCTGACTTTTCTGTAATAATTAAATCCAAATGATGAGTAGGTGAACCTTTTAATAGGTTCCCAGCTGTCATTGTGATGTCACAGTCGGCACTGACCAGCATTTAAACATGGCGGGACCTAGCAGCAGGACCCCTCGTGGCTCTAGTACTAAAATTCACCTCTGTTTATTACCAGGTGCCAAAAAGATTACCGGTAAGAAGCAAACAAAACCTTTACGGATCGACCTTATTTTACAGCCGGACTCCAGAGTCCCCGCACCTAAAGAGTGAGTGTGTTACTTTCTGCAGAGTCCGATAAATTGTGTTTTAGTATTTTAAGTCAAAGGATTTCTAGTAATATATTAAATTGCAAAAATGTAGATCCGCACTGTAACACACGACTAAGTTATAGAGGTTATGTCCTGCAGTGTCCACTAGGGGGCAGTATAAGACAACCCTCTATACATGCAGTCATTCCTGACATCCTCTGTCTCCGCAGCATTCTCGCTCATCAGCTTCCTAACGCTAAGAAGCTGAAAAGGAAACGGGAACGAGAAGAGAAGCTGGAAGAGAAGGGCGTCCTCCCCCGGACTGATAGACTTCTCCTGGAACAGCAAGACAAACCCAGCACAAGACGGAAGGACGAGGTTAACAATAACCCGAGCAGAGGCTTCTATGATCTGTGGGCAGACAAGAGTACGTGGCATCAGTGCTTGTGTAATGTGTAGCATGTTACCTGCTCACTCGCTCATTAACCCTCCGTGTTTCACTATAGACCCCCTGGACGCCCCATTAGAAGGCAAAGACCAGTGGTATCTGGAGCAGACCAAGAAGGGGCGTGTTAAGGTGAGCCTAAGGGTGTAAGTCAGTGTGTTCCTGGGTTATTCCTCCTGGTAATGTGTCCACTAAAGGAAGCTGGAAATATAAACCAGCACAGCTTACAGGTGGCTCTTCTCACCGTACCTGGCGCTGAGGACGCCTGACTCTTTCAAACTCCTGCGCACGTGAAGTTGGAAGCTGTGCAGTTAAGAGCTAAGACCCGGGCAGGGCCGAAGGTGATAAGAGAAACGTGTAAGTGGTGGCGGCTATTAGTTGTGTCTGGTAGACTGTGAAGGGTCTCGGTGCTGGTCTGTATTCTGCAGAGGTGACCCGATTGGGCTTCATTTATGTAAAATAGAATCTACAAACCTGGTGTCATAAGATGCAGCTATCGCTCCTATGATTGGGCCTTACGCCTGATATTTCCTCGTCTCCTTCCCAGCGTCCAGAAAGGCTAAACAAGAAACCATCGGTGCTTCCGGCTGTAGAAGTCGCTGCTCCCGGGGCCTCCTATAACCCGACTTTTGAATCGCATCAGGTCAGTGAGATGAATGTTCTTAATATTTTTTTTGTTATACTGTTATAATTTATGTATATTGCTCCTCGCACATCAGAAATTGGAGCTTTTCAAAAACCTTGTTCTCCCCTATTTCCTGCAGGAGCTGCTGCTGAAGGCTCACGAGGTGGAGGTGAAGAAGCGGAAAGTGGAACAGAGGCTGAACAGAAAGCTAAAGCGTCCGAGCAAAGATAAAATTGCCACCGAGGTCCGTAATCTCTCAATCAATGGTCGGACTTCTCTGTATCTTCTGGGGGTCATTCCTGGGTACAGGGGCCTTGACTTGTCCCCCAGATAGGAGACATAATTTTTTGGTAGCGCCAGATCCTAGACGTCCTATAGATATTATATAACAAGATTGTTAATGTCCGTTTCCCTTCTTCTGCAGGAAACGCGGTTACAGGAGCTGTGCGAGGGTCTGGTGGAGGAGTCTGATGATGAACGTCCTCCAGGAGATGACATGAAACCAGAGGAGGAGAAGGCGATATCTCTACCTCAAGGAGAGCGCAAGACGGAACGACAGAGGAAGAAGGAAAAAGAGGCCAAAGTCTTGGTAAGATTTGTTTGCAGGTTTAGTTCTACATTTCAGGTGGTCAGATAAGTGGCAGATGTAGCATTTTCTGCATTGACCATTGGTGTGATCCCTTCCCTGAGACAATGTGGCTCTAAATTGTCTTGTATAAAGTAAAGGACGTGTTTCCAAGTTCCCAGATGCCCTCGTTGAGACTGATGTCCATTGCAATATCCTAAAATACTTTTTAGTTCAGTATTCTGTGTCTTGCCTGTTAAAGGGGTTGTCCCATATTTTATCACCCCTCTATCCATAGGAAGAGAATACTAGTCTGGTGATGGTCTGATTGCAGGGACCACCCCACAACAAGGGATAGTGGAATTGAATCAAGCGGCAGATAATGTGTCCTGCCTTTAAATTTAATACTGTGGGAGCATTTGAAATTCGCCATCTAACGCACCTATAGTATTTTATGAAGCAGCAGAACAAGTGTGACCTGCACCTTGTCCCCTCGGTTCTCCCAAACGGTTGGAGTCCCGGCAGTCAAACCTCTATCAATGAGATTGTTACTGCACAAGAGCGCGGCCTGCAGCGTGCTGAAACTTTCTGTGCTTCTGTGAGATTACATCCGGCAGAGGGTGTGGGGTTAAGTGCTGTGGGAGTGGACAGGGTAACTTTCTGTGAAACTTCAGCACTGAGAGACTTGGAACTGCCTTTGTAGCCTTTCTGGCTCATTAACATAATTTCAAACGTTGATGTTCGAAGGCAAGAGGCCATAGATAACAAATATATTCACACTTCCAGTGCCTGGATCTATGAGTAATATCCCTGTGTTTTATCATGATGGATTTTGATGGTAGATTTTATTTTAGGACCGTGAAATATTGGTCCTCCTGGTACCTGCATAGAAGTCGTTTTCTCCAGTTTATGGAGCTGGAAGCAGGTTGTACTCAACTCTTTTCACAAGCTAATGCTGTACATGTTTTATACACTGAAATATTCAGCATGTTCTGCTGTGGTGGTCTTAATCATGGACGGGGTCTCATTTCCCTGATCTTCCCCTCCCCCCCAAATTCTGTAGATGTGGTGGTAAATATCGTGTGACCTCCACCCTCCCAGTGCTAAGCAGCGATGCCCTTCTCAGAGGCTGTAAATCCCTGGCTTGGTAATTCATTGGCACCCGGGCACAGGGCCAGCACCAGCTTATAATTCCACCTCCCGTCAAGGTGTTTCCTCCAGCTTGTTGCATATTCTGCAATGTGTTTCCCTTCTAGATTAATTCCTAATATAAAGGAAGACATTAAATGAATGGGGGTGCAGGTGGGATGAGTAACGTATATGTCGCTTATGGATCTTTATCGGTAAACGTCGGCTGCAGTTTACTTCTACTTGGGGGAATTTTCATAAAATGATGAGGGATCCGATAATCTGATCACGAACAGATCTTCTGGGAATTTCAGCCTCAAATGTTGAGTAAAATAGGTCGTGTGTTAATCGCGCTGGGGCTCGTCTTTGAGAGTGAACTTATTCTGTACATATTGCAGCCCCATTATGTGACACTTCCATCTGCTCGGATATTGTGGTAAATTCCTTCTCCCAATGAAATAAATGATGTGCCTCCTAGACTTGCCTTCTAGTTATGACAGGGTCATATTAGCTTCCCAAATCCAGGTTTTGACTTGATATTTGACCTTGGTTTGGCTTAAAGGAAACCTACCACTACAGATCTACCTATTAAGGTAGAACGGGTGGTAGGTGCATCTAATGTATGTAAGGATGGTCCTTTTTAGGGCTAATCCTTTACTCTCCTCGATCTTTGCTAATCTTTAATCCGTGAAGCCATAGTTCTGCGCATGCGCAGTAGCTCCTGGTTTGGAGCCGAGATCGCGCAGCCGCTGGCCTGTGTTTTGCACGTGCACAGAACTCCGGGTTTGCTACAAGGAGCTGTGCACTGAAGACGTCTGGTAGGAGGATCAAAGAGGCTTCTGGGGCGTGGGGTAGCCGCTCCGTGTAGCCTCAGTTCTGGCTACTCCACGCCCCGGTATCCTCTTTAGAAAATTTGCATGTTACCTAAATTAAAGATTAGAAAAGATAGAGGGAAGTAAAGGATTAGCCCCCAAAAGGACTATCCTTACATTCATTAGATGCACCTACTACCTGATCTACCTTAATAGGTAGGTCTGTAGTGGTAGGTTTCCTTTAATGTAGTCGTTGTGCCCTATGATGAGACCCATCCTTGCGCTGTGAGCATTCTCTGCAATGCATGCTGGGAATGTGATGCGAATTCTGGGTGCCCTGGGGTTATGGTGTGTTTGCCATCCCTGGGGTCTGAGGGTACAGATCGGTGTTATCTCTTGTAGTGTCTTGTAGTATTTCCTGCCCAACTTTTAGTAAGTTTTCTGCCTTTATTTTATTAGATGATGCGTCAAGCAGCTGAGAGGAAGGAGAAGCTGCGGCAGCAGGGGCTGTACCAGCTCAAATCCATCCAGAGCGCCCTGAAGTCCAGACAAGCCGAGCTACTGAGGCGCAAGCAGCTGCGGGAGGAGAGGAAGAAAGCCCAGGCTTTACAACCCCGGAGACTGGGCCGCCTCAAGTGAGTGCTGGTGCTGGCTTTTTATTTCCACATTTATTAGGAACAAAGGTTTATGGTTCTACGTCGGACCCGTGTTGGATTGCGCAAAATTTATTTGTGCGCCAAAGGTTGCGTTCACACGTGGACTCAAATAATGACCTGTTAGATTGGACGGAAGTGGACCTCCGTAGTCAACCGACTGACATGTTGGGGGTTCTCTTTTTGGTGCTATGCACAAACTGCTCATGCAGTAGTAGTTCTGCAGAACCTCTTGTAGCTCTTTGGGTTCATTAGGATCCATCTGCCCTGTGATGAGACGCATCCTTGCGCTGTGAGTATTTTCAGCTTTGCTGTAGATGTGATGCCAACGCTGGGTGCCCTGGTGCTGGGTGTGTTAACCTGTTCTAGGGCCTGAGGGCAGAGTGGATTGGGTTAATTCATAGCTGTGACCTATAATTGGTTAAAGTGATCAATAGTGGGGGGGGAGGGGGGCGGGGCGGGCAACAGATCCTGTAATGATGATGACTCTGTCCTCCATATAGTGGCTATTCAGAGGTACTGCAGCTTTTCTGATTCTCTGAATCGGTAACCCATTACTATGGAGTGTACAGAGCGGATCGTTGTGGGATCCGGATGTCAGATCATATTCTTAGTCTGACCTAAGGATGGTTCTGAAGTCTAAAAATCTCCTGCGAAACTCTAATAAGAGCTTTGGATCACTTACCTGTTTTTTTTTTTTTTTCGCCATCTGTGCCTGCGATTTGACCCATTTTCTTATCCAAAGGTATCAAGATCCCGACATCGATATCCTGCTAAGCGAAGAGCTAACTGATTCCCTGCGGAGGCTCAAGGTAAAACTTGCGCTCCCCGTCTAATATCGGATCTTGCCTCTGTGGGATCTTTAGAAGTAGATTTTTGTGAGATGTTATCTGCATTGAGCACTTGACTTGCTTTAGCCGCTAGAATAACAAGGGGGATATTGTCTTCCAGCCGGAGGGGAGCGTCATCAAAGACCGCTTTAAGAGTTTCCAGAAGAGAAGCCTCATCGAGCCAAGGGAGCGTGCAAAGTAAGTGCTGGTTGTGTTCATTGCCTAATGGTCATGACGTGCGGGCATGCTAACAGGACCGGTGCCAAGTAGAGATCTGAGGCCGACCCACCATCTCCTGCTGTGGTTTTGCAGTATTGGAAAGCAAATCCACGTGTGGTAAAGCCGCTGCGATCTCTGGTGACCTGTTCGCACTTGGGCACAGAGCTCTGACTTGAACATGAGATGCCAAAAATCTCTCAATTAACTAGATTTTAAGTTTCCTGCTCAAAAATCCTGACCCCTTCCTTCTACCAATTCGTTGCAGGTTCAAGAGAAAGCTGAAGGTCAAATATGTGGAGAAACGCGCATTCCGGGAAATCACGTAGGTTCCAGAAGATTTGAGTAAATATTTCCTGACGCTTATATTGCGTCATCCTGTTTCTATTGCAATGCAGAGACGGTGAGCCCCGTGCAATCCGATTTCCCGATCTTGCTTAAACCTGTGTGTTTGGAACTGAGAACTTTCAGAGAATGGGCTTTGCATAAAAATGGTGAAATGAGCCCAATGTAAGCTAAGCTCGAGCTGCAATTGGGGCATGGTACATGGTGAGCTGTAGAAGGGGAACTATCCTCACCCCTCTCCATAGGGAGCCGTGCAGCTAAGCCACATGTACGGTGAATAATCCAGCATGCTGGAAGCAATGCTCTTCTATGGCGACTGTATGCTAACTGCTGCTCATACGGCTGCCATATGTTTGTGTGCATAAGGCCTGAGTGTCACATGCAGCCTGGGATATGCTGGGGGGGGGGGTCAGTCGATGCATCCACATAAGGCTTTGAGTGACACCTCCTGCCGTAGTTTTATGTGCATTATGGCCCTAAACGCCATGGAAGAGTCTGTAGACTTGGGATTGTGTCTCATACAGAGGCCTCGGAGCTTCCTTCACACTAACTTTGCTTTTCTCCTTGTGTTATGTATTAATCCAATGGGCAGTGCACAGACTAATGCATTTCTATTAGCTCATACACACAGCCATGGTTTCTGTGGATCATACATGAGCCGCCTGAGCTGTAACACTCGGTTCCTATTCCTGCCGGTATTTGCTCTTCTATGGTCATCGATGTGCGAGCGGATCTCAAAGGACCAGGGGTCCATTGTTCTCGCCCACGAGAGATTCGAGGAAGAGAACGTTCAGACGGCCACAATGGAAGTGACCGGGAGCCATAGATGTTGTGTCATTGTGATGGGATCGGGGGGGGGGGCTGCTCCTCTGCCTATGGAGGAAGGAGGTGGTGAAGAGCGCTCACTCCATTTCCTCCCAGCCCTGTGCTCCCCTGGGATCTGGTCCAAATGGGCACATGGCTGTCCGCAAGTCCCTACCACAGCTGAAATTCCACCCTCCTACCCCCATAGACCCATGGTCAGTCTCTGTACTTTACTGGTGGATATCTGCACCTGCTCACTTATTCTTCTCTTCTTGTCAGGGCCTGAATTGGACTGGTCTTCCTCCTGGAGGCTGGATCTGCACCCTGGAGGTCTGCATGGAGCTGCGTCGTCTGTCACCTTCACATCCGGCTCATTCCGCCTATTGGATTAACAGGATTCATCAGGTCACTGCCACCACTGTCCTGGTTTATCCAGATTGAATTATTTCACCTCCTCCTCTGGGATATCTACAGACCTCCTATACCAGACACTGTAATCCCACTAGTGATGGCTTCCCTGCACCAGGTGATACCACGTGTGACAAGGGGACACAAAGAGATTGAGATCATGACACCACTGGTACCTCCTCTTATCAGACATTGATGCCTTTGGATTTGTGCAGGGACTTTATTACAACTTTTCTGTGCAAATAAATATCTATTTTGGAGTCATTTGCGTTATTGACACCTCAGTACAGATCCGAACACTGCAAAATACCTGCATGGGTCATAAGGATAGAAGACCAGATCCAGGAGCACTACCCATAACAGAACACTGCACATATTCGGGTCATAAGGATGTACTGCAGTACCCAATATGGCCATCAGCAATGGTGGCGCTGGTTGTAGGGAATAGAAACCATTTCTTTCTTTTCTAAGAATGTTCTCTCCATCTACTAACCCCAAACTACCAGACCCTCAGAAAGGAGCCTCCTAGAATTTTTTTTGGTGAAATCTCTCCCATTTACCTATAAATCACTATTCTCCAGCCCCCCTAATGTATCTCCTGTAGCTGTGTCTCAAACTGCCTGCATCTCTGGTTCTAGCTCTTCCAGGCTTGTGGTTTTATTGAGTTGAGATTCTTATCTTTAATCTGACACCAGCAGAATGTTTCTACTCCCAAAACTGAAGGTAGGGGCATCTGAATTCCCTACCCCTTAAGCCTCCTGATCTTGACTTGTCTTGTGCAAATATGACTCTTCTTTGCTTACTCTCCCATGCCTTTGGATATTTACCTTTTAATAGGTTGTAGCTTTTGCATTTGCACAAGGCCAGTGGTAGTTTTAATGGGGAAAAAAAAAAATCTGGTGATCGGTTCTCATTTAAGGGGATTTTTAGTTTGGCCAAATGGTAATACTTTAAAGGGAACCTGTCATCAGGTTTAGCTGATGACATTTTTTTAAACAGCCATTGTAATAGAGATACGGTAATTGCTCTTCTAGGACTTCAGCATGGATGTAAAGTATATTAATTTTTGATTCCCTGCCCAGCAGCCTTGAGTGAGTCGTTGGCTGGAGTCACCACTTAGTCTTGATCCCTCCACTTCAGTCTACAAGAAGTGACTTGCAAATACATCTTGTGCAGTCAGTTCCTTCTATCTGTTACGCACATGGATAGCGAGGGAGGCGAGACATTGAAGCTTTGGCAATACACAAACTCCATAGAGTGTTCTGTGACTGTTCCCTACCTAGCAAAGTCTGTGAAGGCTGTGCTGTAAGAGTAGAG
This sequence comes from Engystomops pustulosus, assembly GCF_040894005.1. Lineage (NCBI taxonomy): Eukaryota > Metazoa > Chordata > Amphibia > Anura > Leptodactylidae > Engystomops > Engystomops pustulosus. The sequence continues at coordinate 10,497,093 of NC_092419.1, read as the reverse complement.
ATGGACTGACCTGTCTACCTCACCACATGTATGACTGGAAATGAAGCTCACCGCACAAGCGCAAGATTTTCTTTGTGCAGTCGTAGTCAGAGGGGGAGGAGGGATTCTGTCACAAGGAGACTGGGACATGGGCTGTTTAAGTCGACGCCCCCATGACTCATTTCTGTTGCTGACTTCACTCTCTCTTACGTGGTTTTACCATTGTTCATCGAAGGCCCAAGATAAGAAAAGGGACAGCAAAAAAAACAAAGTCCTGCAAGATCGATAACACTTGACATTGGGTGTACAAATAATGCGTTGCCAAGCTGTTTTCCCTAAATCTGCTGGCGCCAATGCGAGTAGCTGACGGGTGCAGTATGTGTTCTAGGACGTGGCGGGTGTTACGTGAGCCGATGACTGCGCCATATGGCACATTACTGGGATTGCTGGATACGGAAGAGCTCGGATTGAATGACGCGGAGCGGCCGGTATCGGGAGAATCCCAATGGAGTCTGTAGAAGTTCACGGTCCCTGCTTAATGCACAAATGTCCTTTTTCCCCCTGTAATCCCCCCGGCTGCTCATTCGCGGTGGCGGCGTCTGCTGATGTGAGGCTTTTTGGCTCGGCTCCATGTATTATTCAGGGGATTAATGCATTTTCGATGTCTTGCGTTGGGTTTTGTCTCCTTGTTTCCTGCTGATGCCACAGAAATAGAAACACTGAATTTGTATTTTTTTCATCTCCCTTACCCTCCCCGTTACTTGTCCTTTATAGATTCTAAATTTAGCTGTGAGGCTGCCCTGCGGTTCTGGCGGCGGAGAGGGAAGGGGCCTGCGTGTAGAGGAGCGAGCGTGCTGGGCTCCGGGGCTACCGTGTTCTGCTCTGATGAGGAGATCTTAACCATTGCTGGGCTGAGATTAGACCAAAATCACCAACTTAGGTCGAGCCATCACGTCTGCATTACAGGTCAATTATAGTTTAGTTCTCCTCAAGCTGAACTCTTTATAAATTCATCGCCTCCCCGGACTGGATTTAGCCTTGTATATGTCACATTATACCACACGGGTTATTTCAGGAACAATCTATATGCATCGAGAATGACTGGAGGCTGCAATGAATATTAACGTTGTTACTGACGTAAGACGAACGTTAAAGTCCCATTATCACATTCAGACATGTTCTCGTTTCGGGTCTCTCTGAAGGCTGCGTACAGTTTTAATTTAAAGGGGTTCTCCCGAGGTTCAAAAACATTGCTGCAGTCTTCCAAAAACAGCGCCACACCTGACCATGGGTAGTGCGTGGTATTGCAACTAAGCTCCATTTCTATACAGCTGAGCTGCAATTCCAGCATGGAACCATGGTCAGGTGTGGCACTGTTTTTGGAAAAGAGCAGCCATGTTTTTTAACCTCAAGAGAACACCTTTAATGTATTGCAATGTAGAGATAACAACAATTGGGATCACTACGCTCTAGACTTCTATTAAAGGGAATGTCATAGATGGTTCATCAATATCCCACTAACAGTATGTTGTCAAGCAATTGAACAGCTTCTGGATCATGTTTCTTTCATGATCCAGCTTGGTGACATCATCCAGAAAATCAACTTTAAAGTTAGATGTATAAAGTCAGGGAGGCGGAGAGTTAAAATTGAAGTCAAGCTCTCCCTGACTTTGAACACCTCCTCCCATGTGATTATGTCATTATGCACTGGACTTCAGGAGATCTGGTCAATGATGTCCCTGGACACAGGACCATAAATTACATTGAATGTCGAAATCTAAGGCAGAGAGAGCTTGACTTCAGTGTTAAACTCTCCGCCTCCTTGACTTCATAAAACCAATTTACATCTGACTTCAAAGTTGATTTTCTGGATGATTCCACCACACCAGATCATGAAAGAAACATCATCAGGAAGCTACTCAGCTGCTTGACAACATACTGCTAGTGGTTTATTAGGCCAATTTCTGATGACAGGTTCCCTTTAAGGCAGATGGTAGGTAGGGTAGTTAGGGGGGGGGGGTCTGATATGGATAGTTGATTCTAAGCATACTGTTGAACATTGGCCCTGCAATGAGAAAGGTAAACTTTTCTTTTTATTGGAAAAAGCCAGTTATTATTATTTAAAAGAAAAACACTTTGGCAATGTGTATACTATTATCTAGAGGGAGCCAGAAAAAGGGCTCCTGATGACAGGTTCCCTTTAAAGTCCAGGATAGGTCTAGAAACCCAGAAATTCCAACTTTTGAACCCATTTAGCATGACATCTCTCTTAAAGTGTAAATCTAGTTCTAGCACAGGCCCTTCAAGGAAATATCCTGTACAGATCCTACTCAATCTCCGATTCACAGATCCTACTAGTGCATCGGGGTATGAGCACCATTATCCATATTAAAGGGGACACCACACTAATGACAATCGTCCTTATTATAGAGTGGACTTATTTATATCTGGTATAAATCTACATTATATATAGAGCAAAACCATGTGCCTCACTTAACATAGTACCTCCTAAAATGTATGCTGCTCACAGCCACCACTAGGGGGAGCCCAGTGCGTACAGATTTCTGTCTCTAATACAATGGCTGGGTCTAATGCAGAGCCACTACTACTCTCACTACAGAGCCACAGATTTTCGGGCTACCTGACGGAATCGGTGTTCTTTGAACTTTGTGAACCAGAATGTGTGTATGAAGAAACCCTAAAGCCGTACACAGGTGAACTAATAAGGATTAATGGCCACAATATGGACTGTATGTCACATACATATTATGGTCAATGATAATTTGGCTCTAAATGGGCATTTACAACTCAGCCAGACATGGCCAAGAAAGTCCAACAAGATATATAGAGAGGCATGGGTGTTTCAGAAACTAGATGGCTAAGATGAGATCACCCCTTTAAGTGGGGGGAGGGGGAGTTCCATAACATATATGCATAAACTCTCTTTAGGGTAGGTCATTAATGACCGATCCATGGGTTTCCATCATCTGGCATCCATTCAGAGACTATTTACCAAGCACAGTGCCATCCATCCCATAGTGGCTATGATCGGTATTGCAGCTCAGTACCATTCAGATTTCACAAGTCGATCATGGGGGGTGCTGGGTGTAAGAGTAAGGAAATATAAGACAACGTGGCTGACCATGAAGAAACTGGTAGGAACCAACCAAAGAAATCTTGAACACCCAAAAAATTGTATGTCCATAAAGTCTGAAGCCCCCTCCCCCATTGTGAACCCCCATATAGCAGTAACATTAAGAAGACACATATCAGCATTTATTATAATAATAATAATTCATAGTTTCTCCATAGAATTCCTGAGACTTGTTCTTCTCGGAATATTGCACCTGTATTACAGCTGAATCTGCTTTGCATCATCGGTTCACCCCGCCCCCATGACCCCGTGCCAGAAATGTGATGATAGGGAGTCAATGTCCGGGACTGTCCGATATTTCTGGATGTTTGGTTGATACCAGCACCGTTGAGTTTCTTCCACTTGGTTGTATCCTGAGTCTGACCTTGGGGGGGGGGGGCGCTGGTTTCGTGCCCCTGGTGGCATCGGCGCCTCCTGCAGTTGAAGGTGGGCGTAGCATGGAGCGATAAATTGGCTCTTCGCGGAGAGTAACTTACAGCATCGGGTTAGGTGAAGACGTCCATTGACTTGTCTCTCCTGAGGAAGAATTTGCTAAATGGAGGCAGTGATTCCTTAAGGGGAAATAAACACGGATTTAAAGAATAAAAACCCTCTGGATTTTCCAAGTGCTGATCTGCATCATCATCATCATCATCATCAAACCACAGAACAATCTCGTACAATACTGTCCACTTTTTATAAAAAAATAAAGAAATAAAACAGGCCATACACAGGTAATAATCACATGCGGACATATCAAGTCATGGGGGCGGAGACAACGTGTGATACATGAGGAGGGGCACATACATGTCCCCATGGTCCATATCTGGGCTGGAGACCAAGAAGCTGCCACCGAGGTGGTTCATAGACTAAGTGACTACAGAAATTATTATTATTATGTATTATTATTACAGATCTGTCAGGTCTTTTTGGGTAGAGGAGGAGACACTGAGTTTGGGAATATATAATTTACAATGATTTGATGTAGAATTTCCATGTATATAGCTATTGACCTGCTGTCAGGCTAATAGAGGAAGCCTGTGAGTCCTGCTTCCCTGAACAGACATAGAAAAAGCCTGTGAGTCCTACTTATCTGTCCCTCCCATAGAGAAAGCCTGTGAGTCCTGCTTCCCCCTTCCACACATAGAGAAAGCCTGTGAGTCCTGCTTCTCCTTCCCACTCATAGAGAAAGCCTGTGAGTCCTGCTTATCCCACAGAATCATAGAGAAAGCCTGTGAGTCCTGCTTCTCCTTCCCACTCATAGAGAAAGCCTGTGAGTCCTGCTTCCCCCATCCACTCATAGAGAAAGCCTGTGAGTCCTGCTTCTCCTTCCCACTCATAGAGAAAGCCTGTGAGTCCTGCTTCCTCCTCCCACTCATAGAGAAAGCCTGTGAGTCCTGCTTCCCCCACACACTCATAGAGAAAGCCTGTGAGAAAGCCATATAGAAGCAGGACTCACAGTCTTTCTCTATGAGAGGGAGGAGGAAGCAGGACTCACAGGCTTTCTCTATGAGTGGGAGGAGGAAGCAGAACTCACAGGCTTTCTCTATGAGAGGGAGGAGGAAGCAGGACTCACAGGCTTTCTCTATGAGTGGGAGGAGGAAGCAGGACTCACAGGCTTTCTCTTTACAAAGGAGGAAGCAGGACTTACAGGCTTTCTCTATGAGTGGGAGGTGGTAGCAGGACTCACAGGCTTTCTCTATGAGAGGGAGGGGGAAGCAGGACTCGCAGGCTTTCTCTATGAGAGGGAGGGGGAAGCAGGACTCGCAGGCTTTCTCTATGAGTGGGTGGAGGAAGCAGGACTCGCAGGCTTTCTCTATGAGTGGGAGGATGAAGCAGAACTCGCAGGCTTCCTCTATGAGTGGCAGGGGGAAGTAGGACTCACAGGCTTTCTCTATGAGTGTGTGGGTGAAGCAGGACTCACAGGCTTTCTCTATGAGTGCGTGGGGGAAGCAGGACTCACAGGCTTTCTCTATGAGTGTGTGGGAGAAGCAGGACTCACAGGCTTTCTCTATGAGTGTGTGGGGAAGCAGGACTCACAGGCTTTCTCTATGAGTGTGTGTGGGTGCTGGACTTGTCCTATGAGTCCTGTCAGCGGTTAAACAGCTTTTTATATGAAAATACTGAATGAAATTGTATAAAATTATATTTATCCAAATCCGCCTCAGAACCCCCTGACTGACCGTTACCTTTTCATGAATTGTCAATATAAAGGGGCACTAGGACCAGCACTTGGCCGTTTCCATCAGTCTCTTACATTTTGAGTGTCCGGACCCCAGAAGTGGCTCCAATCCCCTTTCTTATAGAGGTTCATTGAAACTTAATATAAGAAGGTCCAAACCACTTATGGATGAATTGTATTGGTACCATCCATGCCATGTGGTGTCACCATATACGGTTCCCATTACTCCTCCTACGTAAACATCTACCCTATGGAATACAAATAATACACTTGAGCAGGGGTCATTGTCCTGACTTTTGACTCAGAGGTAAATCCGTATTGCTGAGCTGCTTGTCTTCACATTTGTTTTATTAATTCCCCTCTGAAGCCCCTTCCTCTGTATTGGGATTTAGCACCACGTTACATTTTACAGATCAGGAGGAGGCCACGTTACGTGGGCTACATAGATCTTATTCAGAGTCTATACAAAAAGTGCAGAAAGTAGAAAGGGTCCTCAAACCTAATAGCCCCAACAATGTGCCAGTGGGTCGCATTGGCCTAGTTGACCCATGAACAAAGCCAGTGTCGGACTGGGTTTCCTTAGGCCCACCAGAGAAAATCAATTTGGGGGCCCACTCTTCATTATCCCCCAGGAAATATACTCTAGCAGCCTCCCTAATTGTGGTGTTTTCTGATGGACCTCTGGGGATCAGTATTGGGTTGAGCAGGGGCCCACCGGGGGATCCTTTGGTACTCTGGTGGGCCAGTCCGACACTGAACAAAGCTGCTACTATAATGTGGCCACTGGGTAACCGTGTCTACCATGATTTTTGGTTAACTTTTGATTGACACCATTTAAAATGCTCTATGGAGTTTGGGTAAGTCAAGACTCAAGACCCAGTTGTCTGGTCTTTCGGCAAATATCGAAGGAACGTAGTGAACATATATCATAATAGGAAGAGAACCTAATCGCTGGTGGTGGGTCGATGAGTGTTCACATAGTCCTCCTGAATATAGCCTAAAACTACATTCTCAACTTGTAACCCCCGAAGCTACATGCTATGACCCCCAGGGGCAAATTCTGGCACAATATATGATCATAGCCCCGGGGGTAAAGTGATGTCCTTTGAGTAGGGCAGATTTGTCTCAGGAATAGTAAAAAAAAATTTAAGGTCGAAACCCCCAAGAAGCAAATATCTATCCCTGATACCCTCTCTAGTAGCATCTGGCTCATAATTAAGCACCCACTTTTATTCCCCTCCTAGGTCTCCACACTAGATGGATGGGTAACGTTGGAGAAGTTGTTGGTTTTTTGGGGGGAAATGGGTCCCTCTACTATTGAATTATTATTAGATGTCACCATGGATTAGATATAAGCTACAGGAAATCTGGCAGGAAGTGTTCAACTTCCCTGCAGCACCTCCGCAGGAGAAATAAAAAATTACACGGTGCCCATTGATATGTATGGACTGCTGGGTCCTCCAGAGCCTGAGTTACTCTTTGGATCCACTCTCCACTCCGTTTATGAGATAAAGGCCCTAAAATAGGAACTTTATCTTCTATTAGTTCCCTATCGCTTTCAAATAAGTAAAGTTTACAACCCCTAATTCTGTTCTCCATGCATAGTTCTGGTAGGAATCCCTGCCCATGAATAAAATCTGGTACCCACCACCCATAGAAGTTACTCTGATACTTTATAATATTAATAGAAAATGTGGATCATTTATATATAGAATGTCAAAATGAGAATGATGATAGCACCACAACATGCCAAATTTACAACCACTAAATGCACTCCTGGTTTCCCCAAGCAAGACAATCAATCATGTCTTTGGAGGCATCATCTCATCTTGCAAATTGCAAATCGTAATATTCATCTTTAACATGCAAATTCTTTTTAAAAAAAAAAAAAATTAGGTTGAATAGTTTTTAATCGTCAATAGCCATGCTACTCGTACTGTCCGCCGGTATATGAAATCTGCCCTGAAGCCTTGTATCTCAGCGGCTTGGTGTTCCAGTGCTCCCTCATTGTTAGATGTCTCCATGTATCCTCATTCTGCTGGCTTAGTGTTGAGATTGGTAGAGGTGTCGTGTTCCCTATGATTGTATTGTGTATCCTGATGTTCTTTCAATAATGTTCTGGTCTCCTTCGTCTTGAAGGATCTTGAGGCTTTTTTAGTGTAAAAATGTTCCTCATACATGTCTAGTGAATGTAATGTCTGTTCTCCTTGACATCTCTTGACTCTATCTCAATTCTAGGTTCCCTCTTCTTCTGACCTCGCGATGATCATTCACTTCCATGTTTCCATGGTGTAGTGGCTTCCACAAATGGACATCTTATACAGACTAACCCACCAGAGAATTCTTAAACCCAATAATGGGCCAGAGATTCAGACCACAGACGTCCAGGGTCTATCTCCGAAGGATTGATGGAGGTTGGGCCAAGGAATGCTATGGACATGGGGACCACTCCATTCTCCGGAGTAGGGATCCCAAGCTTCTTTGGCCACACAATGAGAAGAGGGTTAGTCAAGTATGTCCACTCTGCTCCATTCAATATATCATTCTCCATCTTTCAACCACTTCTCTACTCAAACTATGTCCTTGTCTCTCCACCTCATCAACGATATATCCCTCATGACCTTCAATGATGGGTGTCGTAGTGTTATGTACCCTGGATGTCTCCTTCACAAGACAATGTTCCTTCCTGTTGTCTCCTGGACCTTAGTGTTTCCTCGTGATGTCCTCTGAGCTATCCTTTGTTCCCTGTCCACGTGTTTCGATCTTCTCCAGTCTGACCTTTTACCAAACTACCTGTAGTGTTTTCCTTGTTCGATGTTTTGCTGACCCTGTTTGCTACATTGTTCTCTCACCGCGCCTACCGGGTGTTATTGTGCCCGTCCACGTCTTAATTCATGATATGTGTTAGATAAAATGAAAAAAAAAATTAAGAAATTCCTGGCTCCTTAGCAGGTTTTGTAATTGGCAACTCTGTTTCGGGAGCCGGTGAGGTGCGAATGAGGATTTTATCGGAGGGAGTTTGCAGTGAGTGGGAGGTGAGAGGTATATAACAGTCGTGAGAGGTTTTTGCCGCTCCTCTCTTAAAGAACCCCTATGTATCTTATTACGTCCTCCCTGCCTGTCGTTATGGCTTCGTATAAGTTTAGTGCAGATTTTTCTATATTTATACACACCCTGGAGGATACATATAGACCACTCTTTGTCATCATCAGTCCGTCAGTGGCTGGCATTATAAAAACAAGATAAGTTGCAGAATATATTAATACTGAGCAAATCTCTTAAATATACAGGCTCAACGTTGTTGTAAAAAAATTGTCCATATTTTTTTTGTAATCTCCCACCTTTAGACATATCCCACCCCATCCTCCCCGCTTTAAACCCAAACTTTGCTCCCCATGATAAGCCAGCAGCCATAATTATTGACAGGCCGCTAACGTGCTGTAGTTTTAAGGGTCTCCACTGGTGGTTGGAAGACTGACACCGTTATCGGCCAAAATTGTGTTCCGGGTTACATTCTCTATAGCATAGAGGAGATCTCTAAAGCATTGGCATGACCACCGATGGGGTCAAACGTAAGCTGACTCACTGGACTGTGTCCTCCCCAACGTTGGCACTTGAGCCAAGGTGGATGGCTCCTTTTTACGCACCTCACACACTGACTTCCTGCGAGCCTGTACTCCCCTCATGGCCGTTTTGATCTTTCGCCACCCAAGATGGTTTAGCTCGGCTAAGTTAAGAAGGACACAGATGCCACTGACGGCAAACATGAAGACCAGGAAGACTGTCTTCTCGGTTGGCCGAGACACATAACACTCTACCTCCTTTACGCAAGGGTAGCGGTCACACTCAAAGATGGGTGGGACAGTGAAGCCGTAAAGGAAGTATTGTCCCGCGAGGAATCCAATCTCTAACGCATTCCTAAAAAAGACCTGAATGATGTAGAAGCGGGAGATGCCCTCTTGACGTTTCACCTTGGGGCTTTTTGCTGCTTTCTTGGGTGTATTTGGAATCTCTTTTACTTCCAAGCAGTCTGGTTCATCCTTGGAGGAAAGATCTGGGTTTTGCATTAAGATCCCGTTGATGTTTTTCATTCTCCTGTTTTCTCGTGGAAGTTCCTTCTCCAGCAAGGGGTAGAGGAAGGAGTATCTCCGGTCTCTCTGCTTGGCAGACTGATGGACAGAGTATGTAATGAAGCAGAGGCTTGGCGTACACACAAGAATAATCTGGAAGACCCAGTACCGGATGTGGGAGATTGGGAAAGCTCGGTCGTAGCAGGCTTGGTTACAGCCCGGCTGAAGAGTGTTACACATGAACATTGTCTGCTCGTCTTCATAGACCGTCTCACCAACGATGGCCACGATTAATATACGGAAAATGACGACTACAGTCAGCAGGATCCTAGCGAGGAAGAGAAGAACATAATAAGTACTCAACATATTCGACATTGCGTAACCAAAGTCTACAATCATCCAGTGGGATCAAGTGGGTGGCTTGGTCTTTTTGTGTCACCACCTCACAAAAAGTTCCCTAAAGTCATTGACAAGATTAGTCTTTTGTGCCAAAACCAAATCCCATTACAAATTCCATTCTTTGAATCCACTCATTCACAGCTCTCCGAGCCCATACCTAACGCTACCGATAGTCTTGGAGTTTTGCACCTTTCTTGCTTTGCTCTCGCTCTACTTTGGCAGGTAGGAGGCCCCCGAGTCCATTATGTAGCAACAAGACAACTGAACATCAAGATTTTAATAAAGATTCAGACCCGAGTGCATGGAATGACATCAGTTAGTGAGAATGTATTATTATCATGCGCCCTCATACTTCCTTGTGAAGAGCATTATGTACCGTCGAGTCGCTTTGTCATTATACTTGTTAATTTGATTAAAATCTTGAAATAATCCCCCGCATAAAACCCGCACTGGCATATGTAAATCGAACACGATTTATCTAGCTGCCCATGTCTTAAAACAAATGAGCTTATATAATTACCCTCCATCCTTTCCCTTTCCATAGCAGAGGATTGCGTTATTAACCCCTAATCCAATGTAGAGGATGGGTCTGAGATGATGATAATCCCTGCAAAATAATACATGAAAAAGATGGGGCAACACAATGATACTTAGTTTGTGACGACCCCCATTTCATAGGACCAATAGATTCTATATATAGAAATGTTAATGTAAGATATTCATATATTTTATATTTATTGGAAATGGGACATGACGCAAAGCTTGTAAATGATGGGAGAAGGTCCGGAACATGTGTTGTCTGTCTGATGAGATATCCAGATATTAGGAGGAGGCTTTCATGTCAGGTCTCATTTGTGCTCATAGTAGAGATGCCTACACCGGGCCCGACAGATGATGTCAGAGAAAGTGGCTTGGTATGGAGTCTACTGGATCGAAGGTGGTCAAATTACACAGATGTCACATGAAGGTAGGGATGATGGCCGAGGAGTAGGGTTTGACTATATGAAATGAAAAATAGAAAAAAAATCTCTATACACAGTTATGTGGGGTTCTGGAGACCACGGAGGCCCTACTCAAGGGTCCCAGACCGGAGGTGGATGCAAAGCTGATATAACGCAACACTATTCTGCGGTCTGTAGGTAGTTAGGGGGTCTGTAAAGAGCTGTTTAATATAAGAACTGTATTTATTTTGGGATCTGCATTTAAAGAATCTGGTTTGAGGTCTTATCCTATTTAGGGGATCAGATCTTGGTGCATATTACTTAAGGGGGTCTGTAATAGTTTTTAATATAAAGATGATCATATGTATCATTTGGGACTCATATATTTGGGGGCTTTTGGTAATAGTGTTATGTGGTTCTTAGCTAGTATGGTTCAGGTAAAGTAATTTTTCCCATATCAAAAAAACCTGGCTCCAGTAGCGGCTCCAGTAGTGACTCCAGCAGCAGCTCCAGTATCAGCTTCATTAGCGACTGCAGTAGCAGCTCCAGCAGCAGCTCCAGTAGCAGCTTCAGTAGCAGCTTCAGTAGTGGCTCCAGTAGCAGCTCCAATAGCGGCACCAGTAGCAGCTCCAATAGTGGCTCCAGTAGCGGCTCTAGTATAAGCTACATTAGCGGCTCCAGTAGTGGTTCCTCTCTCAGACCAGAGAGCAGGGAGCCTCCACTGGAACTGGGATATGAGATTCTGAAAGGCTGAACAGTATAATATTCTGTTCTTATTTTTATACAAAACTGGTTTCTACTTTTTTTCCCTGAATATATATGGGAAAGCCTAATTATTTGGTCAACCTCCGGTGTCAAGCCAACCCTCCTATGCTGCCTTGCTGATGAAATTTCCCACCCAAATGTTGTGCCGCACGCTTTCATCACATAACATATCCATTTTTGCAATGCAATTTCAAGCTTAGGAAGACCGTCGCCAATTGCGTTCTGTGCGGGCGTCTTACCTAGATATTTCAGGCCGGCTCCGAGCCTATACACGGTATAAGTCACCCGCTGTGTATATGTTGTATACTTGATTGCGATGGATGACATTACTTGCAGTAATTGTGTAGAGGAAACATCGTGGCCAAGACCTTACATTGTAAAGTACAGACAGTGCAGACAGATGGGGCTTTGATGTGTCTCATATATAATAAAATAGCAGGAATATGAGGCCATGATCCGCGGCTCCGTCATGCAGAGAGCAATGGTCTGTGTGCAGCTAGGAGCAGATGGAAAGGCTGGTCGCACATGTGCCAGACTGCACCAGGGGGCTCTAGACATGCACTCAGGCACACAATGGCTCAGAGTACACAATACCCTAGCGGGATGTTCCTCTCTTCTTCTACGGGGCTCGGGGAAGCTTGCACGAAAATGCAATGAACAGCTGATGTCTGATATAGTGTTTAGCCTTAAGAGAATTTGCTGCAAACAATTCTTTGAATTAACTTAAAAAAATCAATTACGGAAAGCGACTAATGAGTTCATGCCTTGACCCCCACTCTACATGTAATGTATATAATACATGGGGTAGACCGAGTAACCAGAGTGACCCTAATAAATAATCGCCATCATAGCACATAACCTCACACAGTTAAAAAAAGAAATTTCAGGAGAATTCCAATTTCACGTGGTATGTGGTACGTGGTATGAGATGCATGAGGTAAGTCCCTCTGATGAACAAAGAACTATAAGTGGATTCTAGTAAAACTAAATCCAGTTATGTTCCACAAAGTCCCTCTCATAACCCCCCAATTCAGCCCGAAATGGCTCTCATGTCAACTGGAGCTCAGGTCTACTAGCAGCTTGTAGTCTTATGTAGGGGCAAAAAATGTTAAGGGGGTAAAAAGGGTGCACCTGGTTTAGGGAGTCATAGGTGTCCATAAGCCAACTCTTCCTCCAATAAGGAGACCAGAACTGTAAACAATACATTATAATTGGGGGTAAGATTTTGTATTGGGACCCAATAACTTGAATTTACGCCTCTAGTCCATCCTACAGGCAACAAATGGGCACTTGCCAGCCCCCGAATGGTCCCTACACTCTGCCACACCTTCCAGTCTAGTCTCGATCCCCACCACTACATTTGGCTCTTGATCCTACATCATCCTCGGGACGTAGAAGATGAGAACTTACGCCCTTTATGATTTCAGTCTGGGCCTATTATGTCTCCAATGGCCACTTCACCTGAACACTCCAGTGCTAAGAAGAGGAGGTGCCCCATCAATGTCTCACGAATAACATCACCTTCTCTACAGTAACCTAAAAAGTAAAGAACACCTAGAAAGCAACAGACACACGGGCACTGACTTTCTTTTAATAATGGGTGGTTGGACCTCTGGCACCCCCACTAATCCTTAAACTCTATAGGGGATGTGGAGGTAGTAGCTGTGCCAGGGTTTGAGGGGTCCTCACCATTATAGAAGACACCTGGTATGTCGGGGAACCTATCACTGTTGTTCTTTTCTGGTGGCCTAGGAGCCATAGGTTGCGAAAATTGCTTTGTAGCACAGTCATGGATGAAGGCGATATCAGATGTTCCTCAACACTTACTTGCCGGCCACAGCAAAACGTAAAACCTAAGGTCAAGCAATTCCTAAGCCTCCAGAATCCACACCGGACACATATACATTCATCCATATCAAATCCAAAGGCTCAACGTTATGTCGGAGAGTTAGACACTGGGCGAGATGCTTTCTTCACTTCCAAGTACAAAAGATCCTGAAGGTGAATTCAATCATTTGAACTCTAAAAAAACCCCACTGTAAATAGTTGTCAATGATCTCGAGTCCCCCCTCCCCCCTGACAACTGATCGACAAGAATTGGGTCATTGTAGTCAGACTGTAGGCCGGCCCCCTTGACCTAATAAACACGGCAGGGCTTAGTTGGTGGATTACATAATTGGAAGAAACCAGATTAGAGCTGAACACAAAGATTATAATAGATTTAACATATTTTAGTCGGAAATGTCAGAACTGATAGCTCATATTGTTTTCTGTTGTGTTTATGGTTTAAGAAAGTTCATCGATGACCAAAAGCTTCTTCACTATCAAACATGAGGCTGGTGGCCTGAAGGTTTTCCATCTTTATACCTTCTGTCGGAAAACTTGCCAAGTTTATATCTTCTAAATACACTTGTCACGTCATTAAAAGGTTAATGACAGGAATAGCAGAAGCCGCCACTGGGTCATCCTCAGCACCGCGTATAGGTGGCAACACGTGGTGAGACTTCTAGCACTCGCTCCATGCGATGCCTTCAAGGTGTTGATGAGCTACAAGTTATTGTTAGCAAGTGCCGTCACCTCGTCCATGGACCTGGGTACTAAGGAAAATGCTAAGTCTGTTAACACTACATCCCCCGGTGGTGCGCCCCAAGACAGGGCACCACCACAAATGTATCCTGACATATCAGTGGAAGCATTGAAGAACTAGATTCTAGTTGAAGGTGGTGGTACAGTTCAATTTTAAGAGGCCCATACAAGTCGAAGATTTTCCAATACCTAACCAAAAAATTCCTCGAGTTACATACAAGGTTCCATAGGTTTGTACTTAAGTTGAATTTGTATGTAAGTCGAAACTGTATATTTTATAATTGTAGATCCAGACAAAAATTGTTTTTGCCCCAGTGACAATTGGAGTTTCAAAATTTTTAGCTGTAATTGGACCAAATATTATCAATAAAGCTTCATTACAGACACCTTACAGCTGATCATTGCAGTCTGGGACTATAGTAACATCCAGAGAGGTCATAGGGGGCAGAGGGGTCCGTCTGTAACTAGGTGTCGTCTGTAAGTTGGGTGTCCTTAAGTAGGGGACCTCCTGTATTTTGAAAAGAGCTTTATCAGCTGTCATTCATCGATCATCCTTCCAGTAATTTACTGATGAACGATCGGTTACTGTCATCCATGTCCGTCAACTTTTGTGTCAAGACGGACCACCACTAGTCTCAAGATATTTTAGAAAGAGTGTCCAACCCAAAAACACTTTGGTCCATTAGATGATCTTGGGCCATATTCACCAAATGGGGACATGGTTCCTCTACAATAGACCGGTGTACCCATGACCCGAGGTGGACCTGTGGAGGTGGAGGCACCTGTCCATGTTCCGACTCCTCTCTGCCCCTCAGTATGACAGTGATTTTTGAGGGAAGGACCTCACCGGTAGGTTATTTCTAGGAGTCACAGACAGAGAAGAGACGTCACATGAATCAAGTGAAGCGTAGAAAACAAGTTGAAAGACTCCTGTGTATTTAGGTGTCCTCTCACCTTGTTAGAACTTGGTGTCCTGCCCGGCGATCGCCATATGGATCACTTTTATAGGAAGCCTCCAAGCTTGTTGGAACATCTAGGTCGGTGGTGTGGTGGCCCAGAGGAAGGTTCAAGTTGAAAAAAAAATGGACAATTCCAAATAAAAAGACAAAGTAACTTATTGTCAATGGAGCTGATACGTTTCAATTCAACCGACAAAGGTCTAAGTTCTAGGCCACAACGTTGTTGTGCCAATACTTTATATTCGGAATCGTCTTCTGCGTGTTCCGTCCAGTGATGTGATACAATGATACAGCGATACAATAGGCTTTCGGCAGTACCACACAGTATGGGGGATGAGCGCGGTGGCCCCCCCTTGTTACACCGGGTGGAGGGGGGGGGTATCAGGGGACAGAACGCGGCCTCATCTGTAAGTGACACCACGTCAGGGACTATCTATAGATCGGTAAAGCAGGTGAAGGCCGTAAAGCAGAGTCATCATTGTTACTTTTCCCTTGTCCTCGGCCTTCTGGAGGCGGCATTTACCTCCTCTGTGTAATCATTTTTACTTAATTAAGTTCCCTTAATGGATTGCACTAATTGGGCGGCCGGGATATTGGCATGTGCAATGATTAATCACCAGTAAAGCTACATCTGAGCTCATGAAATGCAGAAATTAAAACTGAGGAAGTGGAGAAAAAACCACACAGACATCACTGTGTATTCTCTGCCCAGACCTGACTTCATCTGAGCCTAAATTATATTACAAATTTAAAGGTTTTTTCCATCTTTTTGTAATGAAAACCTATCTTTAGTGGTCTGCAATCTGGCAGCTCCACAAATCACATGTTAGATGAGACTGCAGTGTTTGGAAGTTGTGGTTTCTCATAGTGCACCATGCACAGCGCCATACATTGTATAGTGGCTGTAACTGGTATTGCAGTTGAATGAGACTATGTTCCTAAATGACAATGTTACCGATGTACGGATCATCACAGACCCGGGAAATGGAAGCAGCATTCACTAGAGTCCTCTAACTAATCAGTGGAGGGGCCATTTGTCACTAATATTGGTGAATTGTCATAAGGATAGGAAGGCAAAATAAGAACCACTAAAAATCCAGTTGAGTGTATCAATAATGTTCATTGTCCTGCTGTGACCTCTGACTCACATTTGCCCTCTTGAGAAAGCCCCGAGATGATATAGATGTCAGGGTCGGAGGTGGAGGTCACAGCAGGACAATAAATACAATGTATCTCCAGGTCTGGATGTATTTGGTTTTGTTGGTTTTGTAGTTTTTGGATCTTTTTGTTCTTTTGTATTGTATTCGGACCTTGTACACGGATTAGTTGTGATTTGGATCCAGCGGTAATTTATTTGAGGTTTTCTACTTGTAATTATTCCTTATACCACATCAGCAATTTTTATCTCTTACATTGTTTTTACAATATTTAAAGGAACGTATATGTGTTATAACATCACCAACGGAATCAGGTGAGATTTACCCATTGCTTAGTGCCCGCAGATAATGGGGTCTACACAGCGGTGGGATGCAGCCATTACACCCGTCACAGAAACATCTGGATTGAGGAACCAGGTAAAGGTGGGATGCTGACCTACACTTTCCCTGCAAGCTTTAAAGCTTCTACCACCAGGATGAAGGATTGTAAACCAAGCACACTAACCTACTGGTGTGTGCCCCCCTCTGGCAAGATCTGCTCTTCGTTTAACTTCTTATGCCCTTGCTTTACGGAAAAAAAGCTTTAAAATATGCAAATGATTCTGAGGGGCTCCAGGCTCCATTAACACTTGTGGAACCCGGAGGCCTCTTGGCTCATTTGCATAATTGTAAACACATTTTATTGGGAAAACAAGGGCATAAGAAGCTAAAAGAAGAGAAGATCCTGCCAGAAGGTGCACGCACCAGTATGTCAGTGTGCTTGGTTTACAATCCTTCATCCTGGTGGTAGATTTCCTTTAAACTGTATCAGCACCTGCAGGACGCCAATACAATTTTATTTATTAATATGGAGTTCAAGGAGCCCCCCCCCCCCCAGGACATAATAATGTCAATGCTGAAATATAATTTTCCCTTCCTCTTCTTACATCTTAGACCCCAGCAGCAGCCAATCAGGAGGTAGTGAGCATCGTTCTGCAGGTTTCCATTGGAAACCAAGGTATAGTCCCCCCTTCTGTGACACATTCAATGGGGCTAATCAGAGCGTGACCTCCTACGGAGTTTCCACCGCTAGGTCTAGGGTAAAGTAGAGCAGAACACTTCTTCATATATCAGGCTGAAAAAGTAACTTCCATCACCGACTCCTATGCAAATCGATGACAGTTGAGATTTAGAGTCATTACGCTTCATGTGACCGTACCCTTTGTAGAGCAAAGGCACCTGCTCCATAGAGATGATGTATGTGAGGTTCAGTCCATTGTAACATGAATCATTACCTTGACTCTACAGTCTAAGCAGAAGCTACAGATAAAACTTGCATATTTTACCATAACTCGTTGCTGGGCTTTGATGGATTATGTAGGTCATGCATAATGTCGGGGGGGAGGGGGGGATGATAATGCCCTCATTATTCACTTTACGGCCCCCGTTAGTGGCAAACAAATAATCTGACGAGAGCGCGGTCCTATAGAAGGTGAAGGGCTTATTATACAGATATTATAACGATGTATAGTCTATTAGTGCTCATTTACATGTAACAATTATTGTACAATTATCTGACAATCAATTATTTGGATGATCTTAAGACCCCGAGAACGTAATTTTTTTTAAAAAAAATTGCAGATGATTTTGAAAAATTATTGCAGTAAAATGTGAGGTTTTATCATCAAAGCTGCCACAAAATCTCTCCCTGAGACAAACGCCGGGGCTTGTACAAAGACTGGGATTTTCCACACTGGTCTATGCACCCCCCGCACTGGTCTGTATAGATAGATAGATAGATAGATAGGAGATAGATAGATAGATAGATATATATGAGATAGATAGGAGATAGATAGATAGATAGATAGATAGATAGATAGATAGATAGATAGGAGATAGATAGATAGATAGATAGATAGATAGATAGATAGGAGATAGATAGATAGATAGATAGGAGATAGATAGATAGATAGATAGGAGATAGATAGATAGATAGATAGATAGATAGATAGATAGATAGGAGATAAATAGATAGATAGATAGGAGATAGATAGATAGATAGATAGATAGATAGGAGATAGATAGATAGATAGATAGATAGATAGATAGATAGGAGATAGATAGATAGATAGATAGATAGATAGGAGATAGATAGATAGATAGATAGATAGGAGATAGATAGATAGGAGATAGATAGATAGATAGATAGATAGGAGATAGATAGATAGATAGATAGATAGGAGATAGATAGGAGATAGATAGATAGATAGATAGATAGATAGATAGATAGATAGATAGATAGGAGATAGATAGATAGGAGATAGATAGATAGATAGATAGATAGGAGATAGATAGATAGATAGATAGGAGATAGATAGATAGATAGATAGATAGATAGATAGATAGATAGATAGATAGATAGATAGGAGATAGATAGATAGATAGATAGATAGATAGATAGATAGGAGATAGATAGATAGATAGATAGATAGATAGATAGGAGATAGATAAATAGATAGATAGATAGATTAGATAGGAGATAGATAGATAGATAGATAGATAGGAGATAGATAGATAGATAGATAGATAGATAGATAGATAGGAGATAGATAGATAGATAGATAGATAGGAGATAGATAGATAGATAGGAGATAGATAGATAGATAGATAGATAGATAGATAGATAGGAGATAGATAGATAGATAGATAGGAGATAGATAGATAGATAGATATGAGATAGATAGATAGATAGATAGATAGGAGATAGATAGATAGATAGATAGATATAAACAAACAAAAATTGCAAAGCAGCACAGCCTTCAGGAAAAAAAGGTTCAGACGGGTGCTATCCCAATACTCTTACCCAAAGAGTGTAGATATAGAAGCAAAAAAGTGGCAGCACTCCAAGGAATCGTGGAAAAAAGTGTGAGGTTTATTCCATCTCTAGCAACGTTTCAGCTGTTAATCAGCTTGACAAAGGCTGATTAACAGCTGAAACGTTGCTAGAGATGGAATAAACCTCACACTTTTTTCCACGATTCCTTGGAGTGCTGCCACTTTTTTGCTTCTAGATAGATAGATAGGAGATAGATAGATAGATAGATAGATAGGAGATAGATAGATAGATAGGAGATAGATAGATAGATAGATAGATAGGAGATAAATAGATAGATAGATAGGAGATAGATAGATAGATAGATAGGAGATAGATAGATAGATAGATAGATAGATAGATAGATAGATAGGAGATAGATAGATAGATAGATAGATAGATAGGAGATAGATAGATAGGAGATAGATAGATAGATAGATAGATAGATAGATAGGAGATAGATAGATAGATAGATAGATAGGAGATAGATAGGAGATAGATAGATAGATAGATAGATAGATAGATAGATAGATAGATAGGAGATAGATAGATAGGAGATAGATAGATAGATAGATAGATAGGAGATAGATAGATAGATAGATAGATAGATAGGAGATAGATAGATAGATAGATAGATAGATAGATAGGAGATAGATAGATAGATAGATAGATAGGAGATAGATAGATAGATAGATAGATAGGAGATAGATAAATAGATAGATAGATAGAT